>NC_083357.1:42174015-44574015 GCF_030254825.1 Meriones unguiculatus
AACTATAAATATTCTATGAAACAAAGGACATTGTAAACAGAACAATATGACAGCCTATAGACTGGGAAAAGATCTTCACCCACCCATATCTGACAGACGGCTCATATCCAGAATATATATAAAGAATTCAAGAAATTAAACACCAACAAACCAAGTAATCCAATTAAATAATGGAGTACAGTGATAAACAGAGGTTTCTCACCAGAGGATATTTGAAGGGCAGGGAAACAAATAAATGTTCAAAGTTTTTAGTCATCACAGAAATGCAAACAAACAAACAAACAAACAAGCCTGAGATTTCACCTTACACCCATCAGAATGGGTAAGATCAAAAACACAGGTGGTAATACATGTGGAGAACCATTATCCATTGCTGGCAGGAATGTTAACTTGGACTACCAATTTAGGAATCCATTTGGTGCTTTCTCAGAAAATTAGGAATAGTGCTACCTCAAGATCCAGCTATACAACTCCTAGGCATATATCTATGTGTAAGATGCTCCAGCATAGAACAAGGATATTTGCTCAACTATGTCCATAGCAGCATTATTCCTAATAGCCAGAATCTGTAAACAACCTAAAGGTCCCTCACTCAAGGAATGGATAAAGAAATTGTGGTACATTTATACCAGCCAATGATGAAATTTTTAGGCAAATGTTGGGAACTATAAAAGAACATCCTGAGTGAGGTATTCCGGAAGCAGAAAAACACACATGGTATATACTCGCTTATAAGTGGGTATTCATCCTATAATATAGGATACATATAGTAAAATCTATAGTCTCGAAGAAGCTAAACAACAAAGAGGATCCTTGGGAATATGCCTATCCTCATTCAGAAGGGCAAACAGAATAGGCATCAGAAATGCTAGAAGACACGGAACAGAGCAGGAAACTTTACAAATGGTCTCTGAAAGAATTTACCCAGCATGGTATGGAAGCAGATGCTGAGTCTCATGGCCAAATATTGGGCAGGGTGCCAGAAATTTTATTGGAGAATGGGGAGAAAGAAAGACATTAAGGAAACAGAACTTCCAAAAGGACACAAACAGAGTAGAAAAATCTGGGCCCTGCAGAGAAAAATCTGGGAACTGCAGAGACTGATGCTCCAACCTAGTACCATGCATGGCCAGAAATAAACCATAGACAGCTCAGTCTCATCTGCATTCCCTAGTAAAAGGAGCATGGACATTCTCTGACATGGACTCATTAGCCTGCTCTTTTATTACCTACTCCTGGGGATTAGAGGAGAAGTCTTGCCAGGCCACAGAGGAAGAAAGTGAAGCCAATCCTGATGAGACCTGATAGACTAGGTTCAGGTAGTAGGGGAGGAGGACCTCCCCTATCAGGGGACTAGGGACGGGCCATAAGGATTAAGGAGAAAGGATGGTAAGAGAGGGAGCTGAGGGAGCAGGCTACACCCTGAATACAAAGTGAATAAA
Organism: Meriones unguiculatus; assembly: GCF_030254825.1. NCBI lineage: Eukaryota > Metazoa > Chordata > Mammalia > Rodentia > Muridae > Meriones > Meriones unguiculatus. Next base: position 42,175,458 of record NC_083357.1, read on the forward strand.
TAATAAATAAAAATGAAATTGTGACATAATTTCATCCAGCTAACAGAGTCATTTCCCTTGCCTAGACAAAATGGGCTTATGGCTCTCCGTTACCTGCAGTTCCTATCACGTTATCAAAAGCCAGGTTGGCATCCAGGTTCTCTCAAGAGTAAGTAAGTGGGAAACATTGAAGAAGCCCTGATCTCTGCTGTGCATGGTTAAGGGTGTCTTTGTTTGGGGAGGGGAGAGCTATGACTCACAACAATATAATTTTGGGTGTGGTTAACCTGATGTGTGTATGTGCTTATTTGAAACCTTTTTAAACAACAAAATTTTAAAAAAAGATTGAAAAAAAAAACAACATAAGAATAAAATAAAAACAGCCCCCAAAACTATGAATTTTCCATTTATTTATTTATCTATCTATTTATTTAATGACTTTACAGCCTGAACCCTTCCCCCTCCCTCCTCTTCTTTCAGTTATACCCTCACCCTCCTCCTTTTCTCCTTCTCCTCAGAATATATTAAGTCCCGAAGGTTTACCAACTTATCTTGGCACTTTAAGTTGCAGCAGGACTAAGAATATACTTTCTCACAGAGGCCAGACAGGGGAGCCCAGCTAGGGAAAAGGGATCCTCAGACAAGCAACAGAGTCAGAGACAGCCACTCATTGTTAGGGGACCCACGTGATGACCAAGCTGCACATGTGCTCCATATGTGAAGGGAGCCTAGGTCAGCCTGTGCATGCTCTTGGTTGGGGGTTCAGTCTCTGGGAGATTCCATGGGCCCAGAGTACTTTACTCTGTAGGATTTCTTGTGGAGTCCTGCCCCCTCTGGCTCCCATTTTCCTCTCACTGTGCCCCCAAACTCCCTGAACTAGGTCATTGTTTGACCTGAGTTTCTTCATCTTTTTCCATTGGCTGCTAGACACAGCCTCTCAACTGACTGTTAGGCTAGGCTCCTGTCTGCAAATCTCTATTTTGTAACAGAAAAATGCTACTGATAAGTAACTGTGGTATATATTGTCCTGCCAAGACTAGGGCAGAAATTTGTTCAATTATTGAATGTAGATTATTTTTATGTAATATATTCTGATTATGGTTTCTCCTCCCCCTACTATTCCTAGGTTTAATCACCTCACTTTTCATCCTGATGATCCACACCCTTCCTGTCTCTGGTTAACAAACAAACAAACAAACAAACAGATAGACAGACAGACAAGCAGACAAACAAATATTGTATTCATTTATATGTGGATGTTAGCCATTTAGTCATTAATAACAAATCTACTATTCTGCAGGTGGTGGCGAATGCATTTAATTTCAGAACTCAGGGAGGCAGAGGCAAGGAGTGCATTCAAGGCCAATCTGGTCTACAAAGAGTCCAACACAGCCAAAACTACACAGAGAAACCCCGTCTTAAAAAAACAAAACAAAACAAAAAAAAAACAAAACAAGGAGAGACAGAGAGACAGACCCCCCCACATACTCGAACACACACACACACACACACACACACACACACACACACACACACACACAGAGCTACAATTATTATAACCACAGAAGTTAGATAGAGAGCAAAAAGAATGGTTCTCTCTAGGAGGGGAAAATAGATTAGATTTGTGAATGGGGAATATGCACTGAAACTGGAAAGTCAGATAGGGAGTCTGAAGGAAGAGGAAGACAAGAAAAAGAATAAAGGGAAGGATAGCTAAAAGCAAGAGCCATTTGAGGGGTCTTATGAAAACTGAATGCAGTAGAAATATCCTATGTAATATGTACATATGTGAAGGCAACCTACATAAAGTCAGCAAGTAGCAGAAAGAGAGTGTGAAATTGACATCTCTCATCACCCAATGGAGCTTCAGTAGTAAGAAATGGGTATTTCTAATTGAGTTATTGGCCATGGGAGTCACATGGGAACTCCCAAATACTACAGGCTTTTGCAAAGGTTACAGGTTGCTCTCCACAAACTAACAGTAAGACACGATTGCTGAAGACAACAAGTATACAACTCATTGAACTTGGAGGAGTCAAAGCTACCTAGAACTGTCATCCTCTATGGAATTGGAAGGTACTCCTCATGCAACCAAAGGATAAAGGTAAGCCTAGACCTTACAGTCTATTTTTCAGGTGTCCTTCCTGAAAAGTATGCTGGACAATGACACAAATCTTGTGGGACAAAACAGCCAATATCTGACCTAAGGCGCCTTCCTTGAGATGGAGCCCACAGCCAGCTCTGCTATGGTGACTGAGTAGTGTAGACAGATATGTTAGGGAACCAAATCTTACTGTTCTGAAAAAGGAACATAGCAATAAAGTGACTCCAAGGCATTCTGCTCTACTCATAGATCCATGTCTTTCTCAACCATCATCCAAGAAGCTTCTCTCTGCAGCAGATGTGAATAAATATAGAGACTCACAGCCATAAGTTCTGCAGAGTGAGGGACCGTGGCAAATGCATCACTAGTGGGATGTCTATCAGCTCCCTCTCCTCAGAGCTCAGGGAATTCTGAGGAAGAGGAGGCAGAAGGCGTGTAAAAGCCAGAGGGAATGGAGGACAGCAGGAATTAAGGCCTTCTAGACACAGCAGGGCTGGTGCACACGTGATCTCACAGAGGCTGTAGGAGCATGCCCAGGTTTGCACCAGATGGCGTCTTAGATCTTAAAGGAGAAGTAGACAGCCAATGGGGAAGTGATCTTTAATTGATAGCCACTTGCAAGTGAAAAACGTTTTGTACAAGAAAGTCTCACTGGGGCAACAAACCACTTTTAGGGGGAGGCCCCATGACCAGAAGTAAATGGCCAACACAAAAGTAATTCAATGGCAATTCGGGAAATTATTTGTGTAATAATAGTAATCAAGGTGGTTTTTTTATTTTTAATTTTTAAAATTTATTTATTTATTATTTATTACAATTTTTTCACTTTGTATCCTGGCTGTGTCCCCCTCCCTGATCTCCTCCCTATCCCGCCCTCCCTCCCTCTTTACCCCCTATGCCCCTCTCCTAGTCCTCTCATAGTGGTGGTTCTTGCATTCACTCTGACCCTAGCCTGTCAGGTCTCATCAGACTGGCTGCATTGTTTTCCTCTGTGGCCTGACAAGGCTGCACCCTGCCCACCATGGGGAGATGATTAGAGAGCAAGCTACTGAGCCCCTGCCAGGGAAAGCTCCTGCTCACCTTAGTAAGGAACTTACTTGGAGACTGGGTTACATTTGAGCAGGAGTTTTAGGTCCTCTCCATGCATGGTCCTTGTTTGGGACATCAGTCTCTGCAGGGCTCCCTGGGCCCAGGGTCATTTGGCTCAGTTGGTCTCCTTTTGGAAACTCCTGTGCCTCCTGGTCTTTTTATCTTCCCCTTCTTTCATAAAATTCTATGCACTCTGCCCAAAGATTGGCTATGAGTCTCAGCCTCTACTTTGGTACCTTAATCACTATAGTCTTTCAGAGGGCCTTTGAGGTAGGCCCCTGTTCTGATCCCTGTCTTCTCCTCTTTATGAAGTCTATCATATGTGCCCTGTTGAATGAGGATTGAGCATCATTCCTAGGGTCGTGCTTGTTGTTTAGCTTCTTTAGGACTTTTGAATTTATCATGTTTATCCAATATTATATATCTAATAATGAGTTATGAGTGAGTATATACCGTTGGGAAAGAATATTCACCAATCCTATATCTGATAGAGGGCTAATATCCAAAATACATAAAGAACTCAAGAAGTTAAACAGCAATACCAAATAATCCAATTAAAAATGGGGTACAGAGCTAAACAAAGAATTCTCAATAGAGGAATATTGAATGGCAGAGAAACACTTAAAGGTTCAGCTTCCTTAGTCATCAGAGAGATGTAAATCAAATAGACCCTGAGATTACACCTTACACCCATCAGAATGGCTAAGATCAAAACTTCAATTGATAACACTTGCTGGAGAGAATGTGGAAAAAATGGAACCCTCCTCCATTTTTGGTGGGAATGTAAACTTATACAACCACTTTGGAAACCAATCTAGTTCTTTCTCAGAATATTAAGAATAGTGCTACCTCAAGATTCAGCTATACCACTGCTAGGCACATAACTGAAATATGCCAGACTGTACAACAAGGACATTTGCTCAACCATTTCATAGCAACTCTCTTCATAATAATCAGAATCTCGATACAACCTAGATGTCTCTCAACAGAGGAATAGATATAGAAATTGTGGTACATTTAAACAATGGAATACTATTCAGCAATTTAAAACAAGGGAATCATGAAATGTATAGAGTGATGGTGGGAACTTGAAAAGACCATCTGGAGTGAGGTAACCCAGAAGCAGAAAGCCACACATGGTGCATACTCACACAGGTGTGCTTTTCACCCCTACATTCCAGCTTCTTTGTATGTTTATTATGGCTTCCGGTTTGGTGTTATTAATGTGACAATATGCCTTTCTTGTGCTTTTTCTTTGGCTCTTTTCCACCTTTGGTTGTTTTGTCAGATTTCAATTTGCTTGTTTTTATTTATCTTATTTTATTTTATCTTATTATTACTCATTTGTCATGCTGGGTCTGCTTAACTTTATTTAGACTGTTTTTCCCTTCCAGTTCCATCCATATACTTGTGAGTTTCTTAATTTCATTTTTCTGTAGTTGAGTAATTTTCCATTGTGTAAATGCACCACATTTTCATTATGTATCCACCTATTGGCAGTCATCTTGGTTTTTTCTAGTTTCTACCTAGTATAAATACAGCAGCAATGAACAAGTTTGGACAAGTGTCTCCGTGGTAAAATGAAGTGCCTATTGGGTTTATGATGTGGAGAAATTTTTGATGCATCTCTTAGAGGAGAAAGTTCTCAGAATTTTCACCTTCATTCATCTTTGGGTATGCCTCAGGGGAACAGAGGAAGTACCTCTTTTGTTGAATCCAAGAGCTCCTGGACTCACATAACAGCAGGCAGAAATGCCTCTGTTGGATGACACCCATGTCCATAAGTGTCTGGCCTATGAGAACCCAGCAAAGTAGGATAGGTGTGAAGCTAAAACACAAAACTGGCCTTTCATAAGTACTATACCAAGTAATATCCCCCGATAGTCCAGTTAATTGTCTATTCTAGAGCATATACCTAGTTTTGTGCTGCATTATCTTTTGATTATATGTAACACTTTGAAATGACTTCTGTTGTGGGTATAAAAGCAGAAAAATTCTATTAAAATTTTAAATTATATTGGGGTATCTATATTTTTGCCTCTTGTATTCTGTTTTTGTGTAAATAAGAAATAATTATGAAGAAAAATGAAGATGTGTTACCCTGGCTGTCTTTCTTGCTTGAGGTATCCAGGCACTGTTGCACATTGGGCTGGAATGGAAGGAATGAAAAACTTTGCTGGGGTGGTTGGGTTAGGCAGAATCCTGGTGGGTGCTAGGCAAGAGAAACAGCCTTCTCTGGAGATAGTTTTTGGTGAAACAGATCTCTTTACAAGGGGTGAACAAGGGACATGTAAACCTTAGGGTGTGGGTAGGGGATTTGGAAGTGAGTATATATCATTGGCTGGGGCCAAGGTGCTGAGAATCCTTCATTTGTATGAAGAGGAATTCCAGGTGCTATCTGGCCACATCTTTTCCTTTTTTTTTTTTTTTTTTTTTTTTTTTTTTTTTTTAATAAGGAGAGAGGAAGTTTAATCTGAAACGTGGCCACGTGACTACATCAAAGGTGGCAGAGGTGGGAGATCATAAATGCTATGTGTGCGTGGATATGCAGGTCCAGAGAATGGAGAAAGTAGTCCTGCTCCTGATGGTCTCAGGAAAAAATTTTGGGGTATAGACACATTATAACCTGACTCTTGCCCCAGATGGCTTCCCTGGTGGCATGGCTTTCCTTGCTTGACAAAGGTAGACCTTTGGTAAGTAATGAGGGAAATAAGGATATGGCCCTCTGAAATGTCTGCTTTTTAGTGACAGTAACTCTTTCCTGCAGTTGCTACCATGATAGCACTCTGAATATGGTTAATAGTAATACCTATCTTCTAGAGATGAGTTCTTGCCACTGGTCATTAGTGACTTCCAATAAGGTTCATGGTATCATATAGATAAACATTTTTATTGGAAAAGCCAGGGAGTCGGGCTCCTGAATAACAGAAAGTTCTACCTACAGGGTATTAGTGGTCCTTTGCACTTGCAGCTGCTTCTTCTATCATTCCGCCCAGGACTGCTACATTGACTGTAGCCTGTGCCCTCTTCTCCAGCCCACCTTGGAAAACATTTGGCATCACTCATGCTTCTGGCAAGAAAAGGCTTCCACTTATGACTAGCTGATGAGTTGGTGGCTTACTATTATTTTTTAACCAGGCTATTTCTATGTAGCCCAGGATCATCTCAAACGTGATCCTCCTGCATCTGTGCTCCTGAGTATTGGGATTACAAATATTAATTATCCAGGCCCGGCTTTGTATGAAAGGTTCCTCATGTACTAACTCTCAGTATTATGCTTCTCCTTTGGTGATGTGCCCATCAAAAAATGCAGGCATTAGGCAAATATTTATAGAATGGGTAAAGGACAGTGATTTGTGGTAACTGAAAGAGGAATGTAATAGGAAGTCTGACAAAGAGCATAGACTTCCAAGTTACTGGTTTCACCAATTAATATCCAGAGTGATTCAAAACAGGCGTTAAGCATAAATAAAAAGCCAGCTGTCACTGTAGCTCTAACACAGGCAAGCTATTGAAAAGCTTTACAGCCTATTTACAATTTTTATTAAGTTTCAAAACAAATGAGAGAGACAGACAGAGAGATAGATAGAGAAAGAGAGTAGATGGGACCTTTTTTTGTATCAAGTAGGTTAAGATCCCCAGAAATACCCTGCATCCTTTAAAATTAATTACCGGCACACATATTATATCAATGTCATATATATATATATATATATATATATATATATATATACATATATATATATAATTTTAATTTAATGTATATGTGTGTTTTACCTGCATGCCTGTGTATCATTTGTGTACATGCAGTGACTGCAGGGCCCAGAAGAGGGTAGCAAATTCCCTGTAACTGGAGTTATAGGTGATTGTGTGTCTCCAGGTGGAAGCTGGGAGTTAAACCCAGGTCCCCTGGAAGAATAGTCAATACTGATGACCCCTAAACCACATCTCATCTCAACTGGTTATAATTTTTTTCAACTATATTTTCTGCCTTGAATTTCTCTCTTAATGCTCAAGAATTTCAACTACCTATTTTCCCAAGGCTAATTTTGTCTCTTAGGCCTTTTCCACGTTATTATGCCCTACTCCAAATCTGACAATGTCCAACACACTAAAAGACGTCTGCATCTGTGGTGTACTTTTTTCAATTGTTGCATTTTCTTTAGCTCCTTCCCCCTCCATCCTTCTCTCCATCTTTCCTTCTTACCTTTTCCCTCCTTCTTTTTCTTCCTTCCTTCCTTTCTTCCTACTTTTCTTCTTTTCTTTCCTCATTCTCCTTCTTCATTGGCATTTCCATTCATACACACCTATTTCACTCTTTTTACACGCGATAATTTAGTGCATTAATTATCTCTCAACAAGATGCTGCTATCTCATGTTTGACAGTGGGTGCTGTTTTTATCTTACTCTTGGGGGTGTTACATCATTTTCTTTACACTGAATGTGTAAAAGGAGACTGAGAGTTCTAGTGATTTGTATGGTCAGAAAGAGCATCCCTCTTTTTGAAAGCCCTAAGTGTTTATGCATTGGAATTTTTTGGAGATATAATGCAGAAACAAACTAACAACAACAACAAACCCAAAACTAACAAACAAAACAAAACAAAAAATCCCATCTAATTCTCCATGTAGGATAGGTACTGCTGGGGACTGTGTTCAGTGTGAGTTAGGGAAAGCCAGGGTTTACTCTGTATTTTAGCTTCACCTTTTGTGTATGTGTGTGTGTGTGTGTGTGTGTGTGTTTTATTTTTATAATTTATTCATTATATATCCCAATTGTAGCCCCCTCCCTCAACTCCTTCCCCATGACCACTGAAAATTGGCATTCCCATCCCCTGCCATCTGCCCAGGGGAAGAGAAACTGATAAGATAGCTTACCAAGTCTCATCAGGACTGCCTAGATCTTCTTCCTCTGTGTCCTGGTAAGGCCATAACACCAGGGGCAAGTGATCAATGAGCAGGCAACTGAGTTCATGACAGAGGCAGTCCCTGCTCCCCATACTTCGAACCCACATGGAGAATGAGCTGCCTATTAACTATATCTGAGCAGCCGGTCTGGGTCCTCTGCATGCATGGTCCTTGGTTGGTGCATCTCTCTCTGCAAGACCATCTTAACTCAGAAATTTTAGCTTTGTTGGCCTCCTTGTGGGGCTTCTTTCTCCTCTATGTCCTTCTATTTCCCTCTTCTTCCATAAGACTCCCTGAGCTCTGCCCAATGTTTGGCTGTGAGTCTCAACTTCTGCTTCTATCCCCTGTTGGGTGGAGCATTTCAGAGGACCCTCTATAGTAGGCTCGAATCCTGTTCCCTCTCAAATACCACTTCTGGCTCAGCTATGTTCATAGCAACTTTATTTGTAACAGCCAGAATCTGGAAACAAACTAGATGTCCCTCAACAGAGGAATGCATACAGAGATTGTGACACATTTACACAATGGAATTAAAAACAAGGAAATCATGAAATTTGCAGGCAAATGGAAAGAAACAGAAAAGATCATCCTGACTGAGGCAACCCAGAAACAGAAAGGCACACATGGTATGCACTCACCTATAAGCAGATACTAGACATATAATATAGGACAACCTTACTAAAATCTACAGACCTGAAGAATCTAAATAACAATTAAGACCCTAGAGAGGATGTTTAAACTTCATTCAGAAGGGCAAGCAGAGTAGATTCCCTTGCCTCCTTCAAAGAAATGCCTGCTTCATCTGTGTAGGGGCCTAGGTCCACTCTTGCAAGGTCCTTGGTGCTTTGGTCTCCACAAGCCCCTTTGCACCATGAATAGTTGGTTCTGTTGGTCTTCTTTTGGAGCTCAGGTCACCTCCAGATCCTTCTATCCATCCCCCCACTTTTCTAAAAGACTCCCTATGATTCGCCCAATGTTTAGCTGTAAGTCAAACACTGCATCTGTTTGGAACTGCTGCTGGGTGTAGCCTCTCAGAGGACATCTATGCTAGGCTCCTTTCTGCAAGCATAGCAGAGTATTTTTAATACTGTCAGGGGTTGACTCTCTCCAATGGGATGAGTCTCATGTAGGTTCAGGCATTGGTTGGACATTCCCTCAATTTTTATCTTTATTCCTGCACATCTTGTAGTCAGGGTAAATAGTTGGTTGAAGTTTTTGTGGGTGGGTTGCTGTTCCTCTCACTCCACAAAGATTCTTGTCTAGTTAGAGGGTATCCTCTTCAGTCTCCATGGACCCTGCTACATGGAGTCTCAGCTAGAGTCACTCCCATATCTTCCCAGAAGCCTACCCTGTCCTAAGCATCCAGCTTGTCACAGAGATGCCTGCACCCATGGTTTATCTTTTCTCTACAGGGCCTCTTTCTTTCTGCCACTGCTTTCCCCAAGTCTGATCTTCACCTTCATTTCTCTCTTCATTCCCTTTCCTATCTTGTTCTCTCTCTTCAAAAGTTTCAGAATTCCATAGCTGCTTCAAGGGTCTTCCATTGAAAAGGGCCTTTCTCTGGACTAATGACAAGTGCAGATATCAATTGTAAGTAAATAACACTGCTACTTGAAACCTTTTTTTGCAAAGTATTATTAAAAATGCAATTCTTGTTTTATGACCTCAGAAATCAGTACAGAGTTTTATGAATCTCAAAAGGAATTAGATATTTTTTCTCTTCAGCTTGCTCATTTTCTTTTTTCCTGGTAATTTTCTATAATCACCTATATTTTTCCTAATATCTCACTGGTATCTTTGCAGGGAGTTAAGAGTTTTAACATACAGAAAATTAAATTTTTCTGTTTTTTATTTAAATGTTTATTATTTATATTAATTACAAATTATTCATTTTGTATCCCAGCTGTAAGCTGCTTCCTCATTCCTTCCTAGTCCCACCCTCTCTTCCTCATCTCCTCCGATGCCCTTCTGAAAGTCCACTGATAGGGGTGGTCTTGCTCCCCTTCCATATGACCCAAGCTTATCAGATCTTATCAAGACTGGCTGTGTTGCCCTTCTTTATGGCCTCACGAAGACCGAACAAAGAAAGAAAATTTCATGCCAATCTCTCTAATGAACATTGATGCAAAAATACTCAAAAACATATTTGCAAACCGAATACAAGAACACATCAAAGATATCATCCACTATGACTAAGTAGGCTTCATCCCAGGTATGCAGGGGTGGTTCAATATATGGAAAGCCATCAATGTGATATACCATGCTAACAAAAATAAAGAAAAAAAAAACAAATGATAATCTCCTTAGATGCTGAAAAAGCATATGAAAAAATCCAACATCCATTCATGTTTAAAGTCTTGGAGAGATCAGGAATACAGGGCACATAACTAAACATAGTAAAGGCAATATACAGCAAGTCTATAGCCAACATCAAACTAAACGGAGAGAAATTTAAAGCAATCCTACTGAACTCAGGGACAAGGCATGGCTGCCCACTCTCTCCATATCACTTCAACAAAGTGGCTGGATACTAAATTAACTCAAAAAATCAGTATCCCTCCTTATACAAAAGACAAAAGAGCTGAGAAAAAAATTAGGGAAAAAACACCCTTCACAATAGCCACAAATGACATAAAGTACCTTGGTGTGAACCTAACAAAGCAAGCCAAAGACTTGTATGAAAAAATTTCAAGTCTCTGAAGAAAGAATTAGAAGAAGATATGAGAAGATGGAAAGATCTCCTATGGTCATGGCTTGGCAGGATTAGCATAGTATAAATGGCCATCTTACCAAAAGCAATCTACAGATTCAATGCAATTCCCATCAAATTACCAACACAAATCTTTACAGATCTGGAAAGAAAAATTCTCACCTTTATATGGAAAAACAAGAAACCCAGAATTGCTAAAACAATCCTCTACAATAAAAGATCTTCTGGAGGTATCTCCATCCCTGATCTCAAGGTGTACTATAGAGCAATAGTTATAAAAACTGCATGGTACTGGCATAGAAACTGAATGGTGGATCAATGGAATCAAATAGAAGACCCAGAAATAAACCCACATACTTATGGACACCTGTTTTTTGACAAAGCTGCCAAAACCTTACAATGGAAAAAAAGATAGCATCTTCGAGAAATGGTGATGATCTAACTGGAAATCTACTTGTAGAATCCTGCACATAGATTCATACTTATCACCCTGCACAAAACTAAATTGCAAGTGGATCAAAGACATCGGTATAAAACCAGACAAACTTAACCTATTAGAAGAAAAGCAACTGCCTACAGATTGAGAAAGGATCTTCACCAAACCTATGTTTGACAGAGGGCTAATATCCAGTATATAGAAATAACTCTTTTAGTTAAACAGCAACAAATCAAGTAATCCAATTAAAATTGGGGTACAGAGCAAAACAGAGAATTATCAATAGAGGAATATGTAATGTCAGAAAAACACTTAAAGAAATGTTCAACGTCTTTAGTTGTCCTGGAAATGCAAATCAAAATGACCCTGAGATTTCAGGGTGTGAACTGAAAAAGATCATCCTGAGTGAGGTATCCCAAAAGCAGAAAGACACACAGGTTATATATTCGCTCATAAGTGGAGATTAGACATGTAATGTAGGATAAACATACTAAAATTTGTACACTTAAGGATGCTAATCAGGAAGGAGGACTCTGGTTAAGTTGCTCAATCCCCATTCAGAAAGCCCAAGAGGATGAACATCTGAGGAGGGAGCAAACAGTGTGCAGGACAGGAACCTACCACAGAAGGCCTCTGAAAGGCTCTAACCTGCAGTGTATCAAGGTAGATGCTGAAACTCATAGCCAAACTTTGGTCAGAGTGCAGGGACTCTCATGAAAGATAGTAAGACCTGGAGAGGATAGGAACTCCACAAGGACAGCAACAGATCCAAAAATTCTGGGCACTGGGGTCTTTTCTGAGACTAACACTCCAGCCAAAGACTACTCATGGAAATAGCTTGGAACCCCTGCACGGAGGTAGCCTGTGGCAGTTCAGAGTCCATGTGTCCTCCATACTAATGGGGACGGGGACTTTCTCAGACATGAACTGATTGGCCTGCTCTTTGATCTCCCTGAGGGGGAGCAGCCTTACCAGGCCACAGAAGAAGACAATTCAACCACTCCTGATGAAACATGATAGACTAGGGTCAGAGGGAAGGGGAGGAGTACCTCCCTTATCAGTGTACTGGGAGAGGGACAGAGGTGGAGAAGAGGGAGGGTGGGATTGGGAGGGGAGGATGGAGGGAGGTACAGGGGAGATACAAAGTGAATAAATTGTAATTAATAAAAAGAAAAAAGAAAAAACTCAATGGAGAAATTCTGTTTCTTCTCTTCCTTTTGCTTATAATTGAAAATGTTTTAAGGTTCCCCCTTAACCTCAGACAGCCATTTTTTTCTGCTTAATTTTGTTTTTTGTTTTTATTTTGTTTTGTTTTGTTTGTTTTTTATTGTTTTTTTTTTGCATTTATATATCTGACTCTCTAATCTCTATTTGTGTGTGCGTGTGTGTCTGTGTTCCATATATACAATTATGCCTGTGTTATTCTGAAAACAGGTCCCCAGGAGATGGAGTTACAAGTAGTTGTAGGCTGTTCAACATGGGTGCTGGGAACAAAACTTGACTTACAAAAAGATCTGTTAGCAATCTTGAATGCAGAGCCACTTCTGGAGTGTTCTCCTTTCTTATGTTCCAATTTTAGTCTATGACATTTTATTAAAGAACCATTCTTGACTGAAGATATTGGGGCCTACAGAAATATTTCTTTTTTATGTATTTTTAAATTTTTATTAATTTCAATTTATTCACTTTGTATCTCCCCAGTAGCTTCCTCCTCCTTCCCCTCTCAATCCCACCCTCCCTCCCCTTCTCTTATCCCTTCCCCAGTCCAATGATAGGGGAGATATTCCTCCCCTTCATTCTGATCCTAGTCTACCAGGTCTCATCTGGAGTGGCTGCGTTGTCTCCTCTGTGTCTTAGTAGGGCTGCTCTCCCCTCAGGGGGAGGTGATCAAAGAGCAGGCCAATCAGTTCTTGTCAGAGACAGCCCCTGTACCCATTACTATGGAATCCACTTGGACATTGAACTGCCATGGGCTTCACCTGTGCAGGGGTTCTAGGTTATCTCCATGAATGGTCCTTGTTCGGAGTATCAGTCTCAGAAAAGATCCCTGTGGTCAGGTTTCTTGGTTCTGTTGCTCTCCTTGTGGAGCTCTGTTCTCTTCAGGTCTTACTTTTGCCTACTTCTTTCATAAGATTCCCTGCTCTCTGCCCAAATATTGGCCATAAGTCTCAGCATCTCCTTTGATACCCTGCAGAGCAGAGCCTATCAGAGGCCCTCTGTGGGAGGGTCCTTTCCTGTTCCCTGTTTTCTTCCTTTTCTGATGTCTCTCCTCTGATGAGGAATATAGAATGGCAGAGATACACTTAAAGAAATGTTCAACATCCTTAGTCATAAGGGAAATGTAAATCAAAAGGACCCTGAGATTTCACCTTATAGCCATCAGAATAGCTCAGATCAAAAACTCCAGTGACAGCATATGCTGGCAAGGATGTGAACAAAGGGGAACCCTCCTCCATTGCTGTTGGGAATGTAAACTTGTACATCCATTTTGGAAATCAATCTGGCACTTTCTCAGACAATTAAGAACAGTGCTTCCTCAAGATCCAGCTATACCACTACCTGGCATATATCCAAAAGATGCTCAAGTATACCACTAGGACATCTGCTCAACTATGTTTGTAGTAGCTTTGTATGTAATAGCCAGAAGCTGGAAACAACCCAAATGTCCCTCAACTGAGGAATGGATACAGAAATTTGAATATTACTCAGCAAAAAAAAAAAAAATCATGAAATTTGCAGGCAAATGGTGGGTACTCAAAAGTTCATCCTGAGTGAGGTATCCCAGAAGCAGGAAGACACACAGGGTATATACTCACTCATAAGGGGAGATTAGACATATAATATAGGATAAATACACTAAAATCTGTACACCTAAAGAAACTAATGAAGAAGGAAGACTTTGGCTAAAATGCTCAATCCTCATTCAGAAAGGCAGAGTTGTTTGGATTTGTATTTCCCTAATGGCTAATGAGGTTGAGCATTTCTTTAAATGCTTCTCTGCCATTCAATATTCCCCTACAGAGAGTTCTCTGTTTAGCCCTGTTCCCCATTTTTCAAGTGGATTACTTGGTTTGCTGCTTTTCAGCTTCTTTAGTTCTTTATATATACTGGATATGAGTTCTCTGTCAGATAAAGGGTTGGTGAAGATTCTTTCCCAATCTGTAGGTAGTCGCTTTGTTTTGATGACAGTGTCCTTTGCTTTACAGAAGCTCTTCAGTTTCATGAGGTCCCATTTATTGATTTTTGCTCTTAGAGCCTGTGCTGTAGGTGTTCTGTTCATGAAGTTGTCCTGTGCCAGTGAGTTCTAGGGTATTCCCCACTTTTTTTTTTCTAGCCGATTTAATGTGTCTGGTTTTATGTTGAGGTCTTTGATCCACTTGGACTTCAGTTTTGTGCAGGATGATAAATATGGATCTATTTTCATTTTCCTACATGTAGACATCCAGTTAGACCAGCACCATTTGTTGTAGATGCTACCTTTTTTCCATTATATGATTTTGGCATCTTTGTCAAAAATCAGGTGTCCATAAGTGTGTGGGTTTATTTCTGGGTCTTCTGCTCGGTTCCATTGATTCACCATTCTGTTTCTATGCCAGTACCATGCAGTTTTGATAACTGTTGCTCTATAGTACAGCTTGAGATCAGGGATGGAGATACCTCCAGAAGTTCTTCTATTGTAGAGGATTGTTTTAGCAATTCTGGGTTTCTTGTTATTCCATATAAAGGTGAGAATTTTTCTTTGCAGGTCTGTAAAAAATGGTGTTGGCAATTTGATGGGAATTGCATTAAATCTGTAGATTGCTTTTGGTAAGATGACCATTTATACTATGCTAATCCTGCCAAGCCATGAGCATGGGAGATCTTTCCATCTTCTGATATCTTCTAATAACTCTTTCTTCAGAGACTTGAAATTTTTTTCATACGTGTCTTTGACTTACTTGGTTAGGGTTACACCAAGGTACTTTATGTCATTTGTGGCTATTGTAAAGGGGGGTGTTTCCCTAATTAATTTCTCAGTCCGTTTGCCTTTTGTATACAGGAGGGCTACTGATTTTTTTGAGTTAATTTTGTATCTGGCCACTTTGCTGAAGGTGTTATTAAATACAGTTTATTCACTTTGTATTCCACCTGTAGCTCTCTCCTTCTTCCCCTCCCAGTCCACCCTCTCTGTCTTTCCTCCACCCATGCCCCTCCCTCAGTCCACTGTTAGGGGTGGTTCTCCTGTCCATCCATCTGATCCTAGACTATCAGGTCACATAAGAAGTGATTGCATTGTCTTCCTCTGTGGCCTGGCGAGGCTGAAAGCCCGGAGGTGATCAAAGATCAGGCCAGTAAGTTATATCAGAGACAGTCCCTGTTCCCATTTCTAGGGCACCCACTTGGACACTGAGTGTCATGAGCTACATCTGTGCAGGTGTCCTAGGTTATATCCATGCATGGTCCTTGGTCGAAATATCAGTCCCAGAAAACACCCCTTTATCCAGGACAGTTGGTTCTGTTGCTCTCCTTGTGGAGCTCCTGTGCCCTCCAAGTAATTCTATATCCCCCTACTTTCATAAGCTTCCCTGCACTCTGCCCAAAGTTCGGTTATGAGTCTCAGTATCTGCTTTGATACACTGTTGTGTAAAGTCTTTTAGAGTCCCTCTGTGGTAGGCTCCTGTCCTGTTTTCTGTTTTCTCCCTTTTCTGATGTCCATCCTCTTTGCTTTTCTGAATGAGGATTGAGCATCTTACCCAAAGTCTTCTTTCTTGATTAGTTTCTTCCAGTGTACAGATTTTAGTATGTTTATCCTATATTATTTGTCTAATCTCCACTTATGAGTGAATATATACTCTGTGTGTCTTCCTGCTTCTGAGATACCTCACTCAGGATGACCTTTCCTAGTTCCCACTATTTGCCTACAAATTTCATGATTTCCTTGTTTTTAATTTCTGAGTCCTCTACTATTGTGTAATTGCACCACAAGTTTTGTATCCATCCCTCAACTGAGGATCATCTGGGTTGTTTCTAGTTTCTGGCTATTACACATAAAGCTGCTACAAACATGGTTGAGCAAATGTCCTTGTTGTATACTTGAGTAACTTGGATATATGACTAGTAGAGGTATGTATAGCTGGATCTTGAGGAAGCACTATTCCTATTGTCTGAGAAAGCACCAGATTGATTTCCAGAGTGGTTTAAAAGTTCACATTCCCACCAGCAATGGAGGAGGGTTCTTCTTTGTCTAATCCTCTCCTACATGTGTTGTCTCTTGAGTTTTCAATCTTGGCCATTCTGATGGGTGTAAGGTGAAATCTCAGGATTGTTTTGATTTGCATCTCCCTGATGACTAAGGACGTTGCGCATTTCTTTAAGCGTATCTCTGCCAATTGATACTCTTCTATGGAAAATTCTCTGTTTAGCTCTGTACCCCATTTGCAAATTTGGTTTACTTGGTGTTTTGCTGTCTGCATATTAGCCCTCTGTCAGGTATAGGGTTGGTGAAGATCCTTTCCCAATCTGTAGGCAGTCGTTTTGCTCTGATGACAGTGTCCTCTGCTTGACAGAAGCTTTTTTCTTTTCATGAGGTCCCATTTATTGATTGTTGATCTTAGAGCCTGTATTGTTGGAGTTCTGTTCAGGAAGTTGTCCCCTGTTCCAGTGAGTTCAAAGCTCTTCCCTGCTTTTTCTTCTAACAGCTTTGGTGTGTCTGGTTTTATATTGAAGTCTTCGATCCTCTTGGATTTTAGTTCTCTGCAGGGTGATAAGCATCGATCTATTTGCATTTTTCTACATGTCTACATCCAGTTAGACCAGCACCATTGGATGAAGATGCTATCATTTTTCCATTGTAAGGTTTTGGCATCTTTTAAAAAATGAGCTATCCATAAGTATGTGGGTTTATTTCAGGATCTTTGACTGGCTTGGTTAGGGCCACACCAAGGTACTTTATGTCATTTGTGGCTCTTTTGAAGGAGACTGTTTCCCTAATTTCTTTCTCAGCCCTTTTATCTTTTGTATACAGAAGTGCTACTGATTTTTTTTGAGTTAATTTTGTATTTAGTCATTTGCTGAAGGTGTTTATCAGCTGTAGAAGTTTCCTGGTAGAAATTTTGGGGTCACTCATGTATAGTATCCTATCATCTGCAAGTAGTGATACTTTGACTTCTTCCTTTCCAGTTTAGATTCCCTTGATCTCCTTTAATTTTCTTATTGATATAGCTAGGACTTCAAGACCTATGTTGAAGAGCTATGGAGAGAGTGGGCAGCCTTGCCCTGATTTCAGTGTGATTGATATAGGTTTCTCTCCACTTAGTTTGATGTTGACTATAGGCTTGCTGTATATTGCCTTTACTTTAGGTAAGTGCCTTTTATTCCCTGATCTCTCCAAGACTTTAAACATGTATACATGTTAGAATTTATCAAATGCTTTTTCAGCATCTAAGGAGATTACTGTGTGTGTGTGTGTGTGTTTTTCCTTCTTTCAGTTTGTTTATGTGCTGGGTTACATTGATGGATTTCCATATATTGAACCACCCCTGTATACCTGGGATGAAGTCTACTTGGTCATAGTGGATGATATCTTTGATATGTTCTTGTATTCCGTTAGCAAGTATTTTGTTGTGTGTTTTTGCATCAGTGTTCATTAGGGAGTTTGGCCTGAAATTCTCTTTCTTTGATGGATCTTTGTGAGGTTTAGGTTACAAGGTGATTGTGGCTTCATAGAATGACTTTGGTAGTGTTTCTTCAGTTTTTATTTTGTGGAGTACTTTGAAGAGTAATGGAGTTAGCTCTTCTTTGAAGGTCTGGTAGAATTCTGGGCTGAAACCATCTGGCCCTGGGCATTTTTTGGATGGGAGAATTTTGTTGACAGCTTCTATTTACTTAGGGGATATTGAGCTATTTGATTTACCTGGTCTTGATTCAGCTTTAGTAAGTGGAACCAATCAAGAAAATTGTCTATTTCATTTAGATTTTCAAATTTTGTGGCATATAGGCTTTTGAAGTAAGACCTAATCATTGTTTAGATTTCCTCACTGTCTGTCGTTATGTAACCTCTTTTGATTTCTGATTTTGTTGATTTGGATAGTGTCTGCCTTTTAGTTAGTTTGTATAAGGGCTTGACTATCTTCTGTATTTTCTCAAAGAACCAGCTCTTGGTTTCATTGGTTCTTTGAATTGTTTTATTTGATTGATTGCAGCCATGAGTTTGATTATTTCCAGCCATCCCTTCCTCTTGGGAATGTCTACTTCTTTTTTTTTTTTTTCCCTAGGGATTTTAGGTGAGCCATTAAGTTGTTTGAATGAGATGTTTCGAATTGCTTCTTGAAGGCACTTAGCACTATGAAATTTCCTCTTAGTACTGCTTTCATTGTGTCCAATAAGTTTGGGTATGTTTTGTTTTCCTTTTCATTGGAACTAGAAAGACTTTAATTTCTTTCTGCCACAGACCAGCCCAGTCGGCTATGTTGATTCCCTGGGAATGAGGCTTTGAATATCAGGAAGGCACAGTTTGGGCGAATTGACAGACAGAGACCAGTGAGGTTTTGAAATCTGCTGCACTTTACTGAATTCAAGTTAATATTTTTATGATGATTTTACAAAAAGGCACCTTAAATTTGGCACACTTCCCAGAACATTTAGACTTTTACCAAGAATACAAAGTTTACAGTTTAACAGAGGGGAGTGCCCACAAAAAAATCTTGGCCTGAAAACTTTTGATCAAATCAGACAAAGGGAAAGAAACTTCAAGTGCAGTTTTATTATTGCTAACCAATGAAGAGGAAAGTCAGGAGCTAAGTCAGATGTTTGCCAAAATCTTTCTCTGTATCAAAATCTAATTACACCTTTGTTAACCATCCTCCCGTATGTCCGGCTAAAGATTTACGATCTTCCCTAGGAACAAGGTGCTGAAGGGAGGGGAAACTCCCACCAGCTGTACTTCTCATGCTATTTTTTTCTTAAGAAGGAACCCATTATTTTTTTTTCACTATTCTTATAATGCTTATTGATACTGAATCTGTTTTATTACTTTTTTAAAGCTTATTCTTTCTTACATTTTATTCTTGTTAAAGCCTTTAAGAATTTACTAATGATAAATTTCTTTGTAAAATTAGGTGTGCTATATCAGGAGTCACAGAGAAAAACCAAAACGCTCAAAGTTCCAATACCAAAACCGTGACCGAAAAGCACAGAAATCTCAGAACATGTCTTTTTGCCAGGCGGGGGTGGGGCATCTGCTAGGGACCTCCAGAGAGCATAATCTGAAAGACACATATCTCTTAGTCTGAGTAGCACTATCTACTGATATGCTACACCAGACACTGGTGTGGGTGTAGCATCTTTCTTTATTTCGTCGCTAACCCAGTCATTATTGAGTAGTGAGTTGTTCAGTTTCCATGAGTTTGTAGGCTTTTTTTTTTTTTTTTTCTATTTCTGTTGTTGTTGAGGTCCAGCTTCAGGGCATGGTGGTCAGATATGATACGAGAAATTATTTCATTATTTTTGTATCTGTTATCTGTTGAGGCTTGCTTTGCCACCAACTATATGGTGTATTTTGGAGAATACAAAAGTTCCATGAGGTGCTGAAAAGCAGGTAAATTCTCTCTCTTTTGTGTGGAACTTTCTGTCAATATCTTTTAGGTCCATTTGATTCATGACCTCTGTTAGAGTCATTGTTTCTATGTTTAATTTCTGTTTTGTTGACCTGTCCTTTGTTGAGAGATGGGTGTTGAAGTCTCCCACTATTAATGTGTAGGGATCTATGTGTGATTTAAGTTTTATTAATGTTTCTTTTACAAATGTGTTTGCCCTTGTACTTGGGGCATAGATATTCAGGATTGTGATGTCTTCCTGCTTGAATTTTTCTTCTATGAGTATGACGTGTCCTTCCTCTTCTCTTTTGATTAATTTTTGTTAAAAGTCTATTTTTTTAAAAAATATTAGAATGGATATTCCTGCTTACTTCTTGGTTCCATTTGCTCGGGAAACTGTCTTCCAGCCCTTTACTCTAAGGTAATGTCTATCTTTGTGACTTAGGTGTGTTTCTTGTATACAATAGATTGTTGGGTCTTGTTTATGCATTCATTCTGTTAGTCTTTGTCTTTTTATTATTATTTAAGTACATTGATTTTGACAGAGATTAAAGACCAGTGGCAGTTAGATACTTTGATTTTGATGTTGGCTATGGTAGTGTGTTTGTGTGCTTGAATACTTTTAGTTTTGCTGTATTGTTTTTTTTTTCCTGTGTTTTCCTGTTAAGAGTTTCTTGGGTTGTATTTTTCCTTCTAGTATCTTCTGTCACACTGCATTTGTGTGTAGGTATTTTGGAATTTTGTTGTTGTTGTTACTGAATATCTTGTTTTCTTTTCTATGAGGACTGGGAGTTTTGCTGTGTATAATAGCCTGGTCTGACATCTGTGTTCTCTTAGGGTCTGCGTTGTATCTGTCCAGACTCTTCTTACTTTATAGTCTCTGTTGAGTAGTCAGGAATGATTCTGATGGGTTTGCCATTATATATTACTTGTCCATTATACCTTGCAGCTTTCAGTATTTTTTCTTCTGTATACTTACTGTTTTGATCATTATGAGGAAGGAGGATATATTTTTTTTCTGGTCTAATTTATTAGGTTTTCTGTAGGCCTCTCCTATGTTTAAAGGCCTCTCCTTTAAGCTTGGGAAATTTTCTTCAATGATTTTGTTGAAAATATTTTCTGGGCCTTGGAGGAGGGAATCTTCTTTTTCTTCTATTCCTATTATTCTTAGGTGTTGTCTTGGATTTGTTGGATGTTTTGTGTCAGATTTTTTTTGGATTTATTATTTTCTTTGATGGATACATCTATTTCTTCTATTCTGTCTTCCACACCTGAGATTCTTTCTTGCATCTCTTGTAATATGATGATTAAGCTTACCTCTGTAGTTTCTGTGTTCTTTCCTAAGTTCTTTCTCTCCATGGTTTCCTCCGTTTGTGATTTGTTTAATTTTTTCCAATTTTATCTTTAGATGCTGAACCATTCTTTTTATTTCCTTCACTTGTCTGACTGTATTTTCCTGTTTTTCCTTCAATTCGTTCACCTTTTGTTTAAACATTCCTCTGTTCATTTACTTCTTTCAGTGATCATTTCCTGTCTGAAAGCCACAAACTGTTTAGCTGCATCCTCCTGCATTTCTTTGACAATGGCCATAATTTGACTATCTCCTTCCATTTCTTTACACATTTTATTTGTTTCCTCCATCATCCTCTTCACAACATAGATGTAAGGTCATCTTCCTAAATTTCACTTCTGTTAGGATGCCCAGAGTAACTGGATAACTGGGTTATGGGGATGCCATATTGCTTTGCCTTTTGTTGGTTGTGCTTTAATACTGGCCTCTACCCATGTTGGTGTCTCAGGTGTGTGCTGTTAATTTGTGGTACCTGCTGGAATCCTGAGGTAGGGAGAATCTCCTTGGCAGGATTCTGAAGAAGGCATCCTCAGCTCTTTCAGTATAGTCAACTTAATGGTGGTGCTTCTCAGAAATTGCTAGAGCTCACTTCAGGCGTAAGGACCTGTGTGGTAACTATGGTCCTTGGTAGTCAAGAAGGCTCTCCTCTCCCCAGGAGAAGTTCTGGAGAGAGCTACCGTACCTTTGTCTTTCTTGCTCAGAACTTATTGAGCTGTTGCTGTTGCTCCTTTATTGTGTTTTCTAACTATAGCCCACTCGAAGAACCAGGGAGCCCAGTGGTTTCTTCAGTTTAGCTAGAGATAACTGGTTGCAACTTGTAGCAGTCTCTAGGGGCTGATACAATGACTCTCAGGTTTATGTAGGTCTGAGGTTGGAGCTGTGTGTCACAGTACCCTAGTGGTAATACGTGGCAGTTGAACCCAGTGCTCATGTGTGCAACCAGAGACCAGATCCTGGAGCCTGCAGGAACCCAGTGGGAACTCAGCAGGACCCCAGAAACTCTTCTGGAGCTAGGTGTCCTGAGGTCAGTCCTGATATATCCCCCACTGTGGGGTTTCCTCCCAACAGGAAGATCTAGTCTATGGTGTTTTTGGCATCCACAGTTCCATCTGGGATGGCCAGTAGAGCATGCACGCAGTTTGACTCTGCCTTGCTATTGACTGGACTTCTGCAGGAACCTTGCTGGCTTGGGGGTGGGAGGGTTGGAGTTGTGGTTCCCTGAGTTAGGACCTGCTGTTTCCCACACTGTGGATTTTCCTCCTGACAGAGGAAGACAGTCTCTGGTGTCCTGGGGCACACAATTCTGTCTGGGTAGGTGAGTCAGGTACACAGCATGTCTCTGGGCTGGCAACTGAGTGTCTGCAGGACCCTGGTACCTCTTGCAGGGGTTGTCTGCATGTCCTGGGGTTGGTTCCCAATCACTTTCTTCACCGTGGGGTTTTCTCCAGACTGGAAATCCCGGTCTCAGGTGTTGTGGGGCCCGCAGTTCAGTCTAGGGTGGTGATCAGAGCATGCATGTGTGTGGCTCTGGGCTGGCAACCAAGTGCCAGCTGGGACTAACTGCACTTCCAGGAGTTTAGCTGGGTGACCTGAACCCAACTGATTCCCACAACATGGGCTTTCCTCTCACCTGGGAAGCACAATCATTGGTGTTTTAGGGCCAAGAGTTCTGTGTGTTGGTCACTCTCTGTCCCTGCTGTGCTGGTGGTCAGGAACAGTGTCCTCCAGGCGCTGCCATCTTAGATCCGCATTATGTATATTTTAATAATTCTCATTAAAATCTTTGCCAATATTAATTTTACTGTGTTTATTAAAATATTTTAAGCTAATTTCCTACTGCTCTACATGTATTCTTTCCTCCTATTCTTGTAACTAAATAATGAAAATACTTTTATAATAATGGGCTAATCAATCCTAAGTATGAATGTGTAGAAAGGAAATGTGCGTATGTCAGGTTCTTTGTCATGGTTACCAAACCATTTAGTAAATAATTAAGCTTTTAAAGCTCAAGATTTATTCATCTAGTGGTATGGATTAGAATCATGGTCAACCTTGCAACACTGAGTTACATACTCAACCTCAATAAAATACTTTTTAGTATGATTAATACTACATAGTTTCTGTCTTCATGTTTTTTATATTCGTATACATGTTTACTGAAGGAAATCTACTGTTGGTACAGTAATAGAGTCCCTGTCTTGGAGCTTATCATACAGCTTGCCAACAGGAACAAGATGGCTGAGGAGGAGAAGGGAAAATGGACAAATAGAAATTGAAAATTTGTTTGTATGACTTGCTTTATAACAACGTCCTTGGATACACTATTAGTTCCTTGTTTCAC
This sequence comes from Meriones unguiculatus, assembly GCF_030254825.1. NCBI lineage: Eukaryota > Metazoa > Chordata > Mammalia > Rodentia > Muridae > Meriones > Meriones unguiculatus. The sequence goes on from NC_083357.1 coordinate 42,198,948, forward strand.
TGATGTGAAAAAGTAACTGAGAAGAGAAACTTCATGTGAGGACAGTTAATTCTGATTGACAGTTTGAAGAGAGCTAATGCATCATGGCCAAGAGAAGGTTGTGTGAAAAGCATGCTCAGCTTGTTTTTGACTTTTAATATATCTAGAACCTCACGCATATAATGGAGCCAACCATCGCTACAGCGCTACACTATTTTAGAAGTTTTTCCACCTCAGTTGATAGAATCAGGGCTTATCCCACAGGCATCTGACCAGGTTTATCTTTTGGTGATTCTAGATCATGTCAAGTGGGCAGACAATATAAACCATCTCACAGGGTAAGCACTGCAACCTCATGAATGCAGTCACTCATTCTCAAGAGAAGATAATGAGTTTCTCCTAAGAACACAAATACTTGTTTAAGTGTTGCTTACAAGTTGTCACGATTTCACTCTTCAAAGTGAGTTAGAAGAGGACAAACCATAATCTACCAGTGCAATTTATATCTGTTTAAATTATCTTATCAGAACCTTCTCTAAGTCTCAATGTCTTTGTGTCTTTTTACAATTTAAAAAAAATGTTCATCAACAATCCAAGTGACAAATGGATTTCTCTGTTTTCTTTTTATTCTTAGACTAGATTTTTCTTCTAGTCTTTAATCTCTAGATGTTAGAATAATGTATTGCTTTTTAACAATTTTATTTGACGGTACTCATTTTTTTTATCTATTCCTTATGTTTCTTTTTATACAATAACAATTATATGTATAGTCTACTTTGTATTCTGTCTCTCTAAATTTACCCTGATTCCTTGAACATATTTTATTTAATGCAATTTTTAAACTTGCATATGTGCTTTACATAAATTAGAAATATCTATATAATCATTCTCCTGTCAGAAATTTATTTTCTCTGCATGGTAGAGTCTTTTAGAGGCCCTGTATGGTAGGCTCCTGCCTGTTTCTTGTTTTCTCCTACTTCCAAAGTCTATCCCATTTGTCTTTCTAAGTGAGGCTTGATCATCTTACCCCGGATCCTGCTTCTTGTTTAGCTTCTTTAGGTGTACAGGTTTTAGTATGTTTATCCTATCTTTTAGGTCTAGTATCCAAGTATAAGTGAGTACATACCGTGTGTCTCTTTCTGCTTCTGGGATACCTCACTCAGGATGATCTTTTCTAGATCCCACCATTTGCCTGCAGCTTTCATGATTTCCTTGTTTTTAATTGCTGAGTAGTATTCCATTGTGTATATGTACCACAATTTTTGTATCCATTTAGGGACATCTGGGTTGTTTCCAGGTTCTGGCTATTACAAGTATCAAAGCAGATGCTGAGAGTCATACCCAAACCTTGGGCAGAGTGCAGGGAATCTTATGAAAGAAGGTAGTTAGTAAGACCTGGAGAGAACAGGAGCTCCACAAGGACCAAATATATCTGGGCACAGGAGTCTTTTCTGAAAAGGATTCTCTAACCAGGGACCATGCATGGATCTAACCTAGAATCCCTGCTCAGACATAGCCCATGGCAGCTTAGTATCCAAGTGGGGTACCCCAGTAAGGTGAACAGGGACTGACTCTGATATGAACTCAGTGGCTTTCCCTTTGACACCCTCCCTTGAGGGAGGAGCAGCCTTGCTAGGCCACAGAGGAGGCCATTGCAACCAGTCCTGATGAGACCTGATAAGCTAAGGTCAGAGGAAAGGAAGAAGGACCTCCTATCAGTTGACTTAGAGAAGGGCAGGGAGGAGATGAGGGAGGGAGGGTAGGATAGGGAGGTCATGAGGGAGGGGGCTACAGTTGGGATACAAGTAAATAAACTGTAATTAATATAAAAAACAAAAAATAAAAACTTTTATTTTCTTTTTTTAACTAATTAGTAAAAATGATCTACTTTAAATTGAGTTCATGTTTCTAATGAACATACTTAATTCCTGTATGAAATCGCATTGAATTTTAAATTGTTGCAAATTATTTATGCTTATTTAGCAATGTGTAACTTTATGATTCTGAATTATTTTTAGATATTTCATATATTTCAGAGTTAAATTATATTTATGTGATTTTTATATTATAATTTTTCTGCTGTTTTTGTTTTTGAGAATATTTTTTCTCCCAAAGTGATTCTTAAGTATTTTGCAATTTGCTCCTTTTTTGTTTTGTTTTTACCAAAATATCGAGGAATACACAGGTCAAAATTATCCACTGGAAGAAGCTCCAGGTGTTTTGAAGGAAGGGTTCTATGATACCACCGTCACATCCAGACAGCCTCTTGTTGAATAAAAGCTCGCAGAAGTATGTCCTTGGGGAGAATGTGATTTTAACTCCTAACTGGCAACTACTGCTGTCTCTTCATGGGCTAAATACTATATGACTGTGCTATGCAGGTCTCCTTCATGTTTATGGTATAACTTAACCATGGTGCTCATGCCCTTTGTCTTGTTTTCCTGAAGGGAAACTGATTGCCATTTTATGATTTCTGAGTATCACTGTAATTTAACTTTTTACTTCTTGAAGGACTCCCTCTTCTAAAAGTCTTCTATCCTCATTTGTCACCTTGGTAGAATTTATTGACTTGTCTCATGCTGTAAACTAAACATTCACTTTGGTTTATGTAAAGTATATTAATCTCAAACCATGTGTTTTATCCTTTCTCATTTACATTTGCAATGAACCAACTGAACGAAGAAATTACATAAATGAAACACTCAGAACTCTAATTTCTGTTCTGTTTTCACTGCATCACTACAACCATGATCATGCCTTCTATTTCTAACTGGTGTGCATGTATACAGTGTTCCCTTGGAATAACCTCTTATAAATGTCTATCTTTGTTAAGGGGTTCATGATCTCCAGTATTTCAAGAGGCACACGTGAGAACACAGACAATGAAAAAATCTTCTATGGTATGTGTAGGACACCTCTTATTTCAAATTTGAACTGAGGGGTTTGTGGTTGGGGTCATGATCTCCAGTACTTCAACAAATACATGTGAGAACACAGAGAATAAAATATCTTATAGGTATGTGTAGGACATCCCAATTTCCAATATTTATTCCTGCTATTCACATATAATAATTAAGATACAATATGTCATGCACACTCTTTTTTCTGAAGCTTTATTTTAAATTAAATTTTTATTTTTTTAAAACAAATTTTTATTTTTTATATTAATTCAGGTTTATTCACTTTGTATTCCAGCAGTAGCCACCAATTTTTTAGTTTTTATATTAATTACAGTCTTATGATCAGGACTCATGTCAGTTACAAAGTTTGTATCTCAGTTGCTTTAAATATTGAACCACCTTTTCAGGCCATTGTGCACTTTCTTACAATTGGAATCTACTTCCAACTTCATGATGTGTGATGCTTAATTTTGATTGTTAATGGTATTTTATCTGGAGCCATCTATGATACAGGACTCTAAGCACAACTCTGCAGGATTATTTCAATTACATTACCTTCTTTCCATGCTTCTGAGCAATTATCTAGATTAAGTTATCACAGTGAGAAAACTATAACAACTATTATTGGACTGTGAAATTACAAGCATGATTTCTGGAATGCATAAACAGGAAAAACCTCAGTGAGTATGAGCCGTCATTTTCCTCTGCTTTTTAACTAAGTCAGCCACTTCACTTGCTGTGACATCCTGACATCAGACCTGCCCTATAGCAATGGCATGAGCCCACAAACACTGAGCCAAATGTATTTCTAACGCAAATAATATTCTAAAGCAACTTTTCAAACCAAGATGAAAATAACTTAAAAACAAAAATGTTGCTCTAATGCCCAGAATGAGTCAGGTTTTGTGGAAAACTGGTAGTTGATTCTTTGACTTTGGGACACTTTGGTGGCTAGAGTCTGAAAGAATTCGGTCAGAGAAATCCCCTGTCTTCATTTATTAAGCAGAACTTACTATGCCATTCTGATTGGAGTTTGGAATAATAATAAATTGTTTCTTGTGGATCTATCACATGAACGCCACTTCCTGAGTAACTGAGATGGAGGAGAAGACTGCCAAATGGCATTTTCCAAATTTAACATTTATTACCACAATAAAAGTACTGAATACACAGCATAAATGAAATGGAAGTGAAACATTGTAAACAATAATAAAGTGAAATAGAGAACATTACGAATGTATTACAATGAGGGATAAGAGGAAGGGAAGGATGTAGACAAATGAAATTGTGGGGATTCCAAGTATTTAGTTTGGTAAGAAACTGAAGGGAAGTAAGGTTGCTTGGACAATCCAAAAGTTTCTTCAGTTATCATCCTCCACAGGATGATCAATTGTACTGGAGAAGAAAGTTGTTCCAATATCCACTGTCAAAAAAAACAAATATCATGATTCAAAACATTCTCAGAAGACAGATTCCCCTCGATTCAGATGAAATGAGTCTTTCAGTCTATTTACACAACTCCACACAGAAAATTTCTTGTGTTTACAACATATCTGATTTTGAGAGGTGCTAATTGATGATTCAGGTATGTTTTAGCCTATTTATCATTCTTCACATATTTGTTGTAGTGGATCCTGTGAATCCAATAGTTACATAATGCTGAGCATTTGATAAGATTTATCTCTCATAAGAAATCAAAATAACGTTAGTGTTTTTGCAAGACGATTGCACAGTTTGGTGACAGTGGCACAAGGCTTTATCTCCCAGAATGTTTGAGGGGTTTTTGAATCAAATCATTGTCTCTAGTGCTCTTTCCAAAAGTAATAATTTCAGTATCCAAGATATCCTACACTGACTCAGGGACCAGGAGAAGGAAAGGTGAGAAACACAGCAGGAATATTCTGGGATCCTTTCAGGGGCTAAATTAGGACGGTATCTGTCATACATACATGCATGCATATATGTGAGTATAAACATGCATGTGGATAAATGTGCTTAACAGTATATGTATGTATGTATGCTTATATTTATATTTTAAAATTACACTGTTGTTTAAAGAGACTTCTCATGCTCTAATATCATGATGTGTGACAATACTGCTGTGATGCTATTTACAGTTTTGTGAAATCAAGAGAGGATGTTGTCTTTAAATTCATCTGATTACTTCTTTAAAGCTTCCTGTTACCTGTAGGAATGTCCTCCTTAGAAGGAACAGATGTAAGCTTTAATTCTTCAGTATTATCATTAGGAAAGTCATACTCACTTTGGTTATCCGCATCAGCCTTATCAGGAGACTTATCACCAGAGGAGTTCTTGATGTCCTCCACACTCCTTTGGACATCTTTATACAATTTACTAGTATCCTCTTTAAAAATCTTGGGGAAATAATCAATTAGAAGTTTTATAAGGGAAACCTGTAAATCAACAGTGTAGAAACAAGATCCTTTCATTTCACATTGCTTACAAATTTGATATTAGATTCTTGAAATGACAAAAAAAAATAGTAGTTACTATACGCAGCTATGAACCCATGAAATGAGTAAGAATAGTATGGGCACATATTTAATATTTTCTCAGTAAAATAACGAAAAGTTTTAGTATCCTCACAGCAATGACTGTTTCTGTTTAACTTTTGTGTTTCTTCCCATGATGCACCTAATTTTATATTTGACCAGTCTTTTGAAAATTTATTCATTTATTACTATTTATTCAAATTTTTCCCTACTGCAGCCCACTCCCTGGTCTCCTCTTAGAACTACACACCCTCCCTCTTCTCCTTCTGTGCCCCTTCCCTAGTTCCCTGACAGGGGAGAACCCCCTCCAAGCTCAGCAGTTAAAGTCTGGGCTCACAACCAAAAAATTTGACCAGTCTTAAACAGGGTAGCAAAGAAATAATTTTCAGGAATATCCTACTTAGATGATTTTCTTATTTCCTACACAAATAGTTCAGAATAGTGATCCTTCTTGGCTTTCATATCTGACCACATACAGGAATATATTTGAATAGAACTGTTTAGAAAAGAGAATCATTAACAGTAGTTAAGAGTGAAAAATATATCTCATTGTTCTTTTTGTACTGAACATGAATTTTAATAAAACTTGGATTTTAGGTTGCCAGTAGCTTGATAGCTGAATAGAGCCAAGTAGAGTCCTGGATGCGAAAGTGATTCTCTGTGCTGTACTACTCCACTGTACCATGATTTCTGTCCTGTGCAGCTGATTCCTGAAAGGTACTAGTTAAATATACCCCTTGCTTTCTTCTTGTTTCTTTTCTTTCTTGGTAAACAAATGACTTTATTGATTCTTTGTGAATTTTCCATCATGTACCCCAAACCCGCAAATTTCCCATTGCTTCCATTACTGCTCTCCACCCTTTAAATCCCACAAAAAGAAATAATAAAAAATTATATGTATCTGTATATAAATCACTAAATTATTCCATGTAAGCTGTGTTGTGCCACTGTGTGTCAAACTAATATCCTTTTGCTCAAACATCTCAGTTTGCAAATATTCACTAAAATGAGGCAATGCTCTGGGTCAGGGCCTATGGTTTTGTGCTACAACATCAATAATAGATCCTCTCAGAGACTCTCTCAGATATTCCGGATATTCTCCTGTTGCCCCTGACCATGGATTTCCAGCAGCTTTGGGTGTTCAGGACCAGCCTCTTCACATGTTCCAAAAGTTCATAGATGGAGATGTTGGACTGGGCCAGCTCAAAGTCTTGGATCTCGTTAGTAACATAGCTTGCCAACTCTCCTTGCAAACCATGCCACCAGGGCCAGCTCTCCTGCACCTTCTTAACAAGAAGGCACACCCATACTTTCTTAAAACATTTTGTCTCTCATTTTGACACAAAACACGAAAAGGGTCTTATCAGTCTGCATCTGCACATGAGGGCATTACACTTTGAAATTTTATTCAGTTTTAAAATTTAGTCTTAATCCTACTGAACTTTGTACCCTTTCTGTTTTCAAATCTATCATATCCAACTTCTTAGTGACTGCTCTGCTCAGGAGACATATGTGTTAATCATTAAATCTTTAAGGCTTTTTTCCTGGGAATTATGCTTTAAGAAGGAAGCCCCACTGTGAGGCAAATGGTATGCAGTTCTGGCATTAGAGCGAATGCAGGAGTCCTATCTTTCTCTCTGCCTTTCTCTCAGTCAGCTTTCTTCTTAACAGGTGAGCATATATTTTCTTCTCAGGAATTTTCTCCCACCACATGAAATATTCCTCTCAGGCTTATAATAAAAAATAACCTTATCAATAAAAATTTGAGACAATCAGTAAAGTAATTTAAAGTAAATTCCTTGATGAAACAAGCTTAAGGTAAACTATTATGTGAAGTGATGTGTCAGAAGTTATGTTCATTGGCAGCTATCTCAAAAGACTCAGCATCTGTAATTTCACAAGCATCTGTAATTCAGTTTTATGAGAGCCAATGCCATCCTCTTGTTTCCAAGGGCACCACAATGCAAGCAGTGCACAACTTCCATGCAGACCACATAAAAAAGAAAAAAAACATTTCATTCCTGCTTTACATAAATTAAAATAAATATTTTGGTTCCAGAATTATGGCTCACTATTAAGTGCACTATTTGCTATTTGAGAGCATCAGGTTGGGTTCTCAGCACCTCACGGTTGTTTAGAGTATTATGTAATTCTAATTCCATGGATTTCAAAGGTTTCTTTGGGCATGCAGGGCACTAAGAAAAGTTGATACATGCAAAATCACATGAAAGCAGAAGGTTAGCACACAGGGTATTTTACTAAAATAAATGTTTCCTTTTTATAAGTGTAGTTCTACAGGTCTGTTGTTGTAGAAATGAAAAGCTGCCTAACATATCAGCTGCATTGTTTCTTCTGTGCTCTATTCAAACACAAAGGGGGACTAAGTGCAGTGAAGCTGGGGACAAGTGCTACTCCCAGGGATGAGAAAACTACTTTGGAAATTTATGTCCAATTCTATTCATCAGTGTTTATCCATGATGGTCCACAGTCCTCAGTTTTAGTGTGATGAGCCTCCTCATCTCTTTCTATCATCCTCAGTGTCTGTGCTTCAAGTTGATTTGGTTTTCAAAGCCAGTTAAATAAGGATGATTCACAACTTGTAACCACATTAACAAGGTCCCTTCCCAACCTCCCCGAAATAGATCAATACCTCTTCAACTCCAAAAGAATGCAATCCTAGGGTATTCTTTAATAGCAATGACTTTTCCAACTCCTAGATCACAAGAAGGACTTTGTTCACAAAGGCAGAAACCAAGAGATCCACTTACCCTTTTTGAGAAATCTGTTTCAGATATTGAGTAGTCAGCAGTATCCTTCCATAGAAGACTATCAGCAATGCGAAATGATAAAATATAAGCGTTCACAAACCAAATGGAAGAATGACTTTTAATCTCGTGTAACAAATGCATGAAGTGCCTCAAAAGAATCAGATTTGGTCGTGGCATCTTCAATAAAAGTCTAAATATAGAAAAATAAGGATTTTATGCTTGTTTGACTTTACAGGGAAAGTTATTTATCAATCTCCAAATTCAGTGAAAATGCAGCGTAAATGTTTCATAGACCAGATCATATGATAATCAAAAATCAAAAATTAAAAAGAGGCTAAAATATTGTCTAGAATAGTTTCTTCCAAACAAGTCTTTGTAAAGAATCATAGGAAATTAAAAAAAAAATAGGTAATAGTATCTGTGCACCACCTGTTTGACTATTGCCCATGAGCCCCGAGGATTGTGTCAGAAACCCTGGAAATGGAACCTGGGTTGTTGCAAGCCATCATGTGGGTTCTGACAATGGAAATATCCAGAGTTATTAAGCACTGTGATATCTGTATAAGCACCATGAGGACACATTTAATTTACAATTTAATGTAAACCCAAGTAACACTTTTAGGCATTTTTGATCTGATGACTAGGATGAGCTGAAAACACACTAATGAAACATAGCAATGCAGTATGAAAGATGATGCTTTAGATAAAACAGACATGCTGGGGTTCTGGATTGTCATGGAGCTGAAAAGTCCTCTGTTACCTGAGAAATCATTCTATAGAGTATTGTACAGGAAAATGTTTCCATGAAGTCTAAGCTGACCTTGATCTAGACTACTCTATATTGCTATAGTTGAGAAAGTTGAACTCACTAGTAGCTTTATGTACCAAGCAGTGTCATCTATTTAGTGTGTGAAGTATCTTTAACTCTTCCATGGTAATACTATTTGGACAGAAATAACACACAGGTATTGCATACACATACTTCTTTTAATTTCTCTCACACAGGAACTGAAACCCACATTTTAGGCTGGACTGAACTCAGCTATGTAACCACAGCTATCCTGCAATCCATAACAATTAAAATGTGGCAGCCTCCCAAGTGGTGGGATTATAAGCACGAGGCAATGCTGTTGCCTGAGCAATGCATCTGTTCATGAAGTGACTACACATGTGCAAGCAAAAGAACCCTCTTGGCATGGGTCGTCATTTCAAGGGGGTAATCTCTTAAAAACAAGCTAATAATACCTTCAAGAAATGTATTGCTCCTAGCTTTGTGTTGTTTTCTGAGTGTTTAATGCAACTTTACCTTTGAATTGTAGAAATCTTTTGATCCAAATCATCTTCATCAAGAACATTAAGCCAGTCTTCATATAATTCACAACAAAGGAGGCTTCCTTGTAACTTTCCAATGAAATCCTTATTTATTTATTATTTTTTTTATTTTTTAGGAAATAAACAAGAATTGTAAAGGTCAATGTATACTGGAGAAATGATAGATAAGATTCTTATTGAAAAATAGCAGTTTAGACCAGCGATTCTCTACCTGTGGGTTGTGAAGCTTTGAGGGTCACATACCAGATAGCCTGTATATCTGATGTTTACATTACAATCCACGACAATAGCAAATTTACAGTGATGAAGCAGCAGTAAATTAATTTTGTGGTTGGGGGTTCACAACGTGAGTAACATTATTATTTTATTTTATTATTTTTATTTTTAATTCTTTACTAATTACACTTTATTCACTTTGTATCCCCCCTGTGGTTCCCTCCCTCCTCTTGTCCCAATCCCTCCCTTCACCCTCTGCATGCATGCTCCTCCCAAAGTCCACTGATAGGGGAGGTCTTCTTTTCCTTCCTTCTGATCCTGGTCAATTAGGTCTCATCAGGAGTGGCTACATTGTCTTCTTCTGTGACCAGGTAATGTTGCTTCCCCCTCAGGGAGAGGTAATTAAACAGCAGGCTAATCAGCTCATGTCAGAGGCAGTCCCTGTTCCTATTACAATGGAACCCACATCTACACAATGGAATATTACTTAACAATAAAAAACAAGGAAATCATGAATTTGCAGGGAAATGGTGGGAACTGGAAAAGATCATCCTGAGTGAGCTATTCCAGAAGCATAAAATGAACATGGTATAGACCTATAATATAAGATAAGCCTACTAAAATCTGCACACCTAAAGAAACAAATCAAGAGAGAGGACTCTTACTAAAATGCTCAATTCCTATCCAGAAAGACAAAGAGTGTGGACATCAGAAGAAGGAGAAACGAGGGAACAAGTCAGGGCCTGACACAGAGGACCTCTGAAAGGCTCTGCCCTGCAGACTATCAATGCAGATGGTGAGACTTATGGGCAACCTTTGGGCAGAGTGCAGGGAATCTTAGGAAAGAAGTGGGAAACAGTAAGATCTGGAGAGGACAGGAACTCCACAAGGAGAGCAACAGAAACAAAAAAATCTGTGCACAGGTGTCTTTCCTGAGACTGATACTCCAACCAAGGATTAGGCATGGAGATGACCCAAGACCCCTGCACAGACATAGCCCATGGCAGTGAGTAACATTATTAAAGGGCCACAGGATTAGGAAGGCTGAGAACCCAGGTTTAGAGTCTACTCTCTTAAGAGCGTCCCACCCTGTCACCTACCCAGACTCTTGGCTCAACTGTAAATCCCAGGAGGAGGAGCTTGTGTTTTCTCATCTAAGGTTGGAATCACAGATGCACAGTTCTGGAATAGGTAGCAATGAAATAAACCTATTGTATGTTCAAAGTGTTCTTCCTCGGAATAAGCAAGCATCCCAAACAGGCAGAGCAAGAGAATGTCTTGTCCTGATTCAATAACTTGATGAATCAGTGCTTATACTTCATAGAATGAAGGTTCTAATGTGCTTACAGGCACACTTGGAGTAGGGAAGAACATTATTCTTTCTTGAGCTTCCTGTGTCTCATGAGACAAGCTTTCACACTTTCACATCCATTCCCTTAAATGTATAAAGATTCAAATCTTTAAATAGTGACTAACAGCTTGTCTGATGGGCAGAAATGTCTCTTTCTTTAATTCCTTCTAACTCTGGTGCTGGGTCACACATACACTGCAGTTTTAAAAGCCTAGGTATATTGAAATGTGTGAGGCCTAGGCAAGCATTGGTGGTATACAGTTAGAAACTCAGAACTCATAATGATGCAGTTGGGCCTTAGGTTAGAGATTAGAGTGAGTGTCAAACACAGACAAGACTCAAAGTAGATGAATAAATAAACAGATAAGTAAACAAACAAGCAAACAGTAAATAGATAAAAAATAAAGAAAGAAAACAACAAAAATTGGAGAAATCCCTAATTACTGGGGTAAGAAAAAGAAGTATCAAATTACCTTACATAGCTTAAAACTAGCATATCTTCTCTTCTTACTAAACAGCCCAAAACTGTTCAGGACTAACTAGTTCAGTAAATCCACAACCAACTTTCATGTTCATAATTCAGTAAAGGTTGATTCATTTTAAAGATTTTTGAGCTGTGAAGGATCAGCCATATTTTGAGGTTCCAAGGATAGAGAAATGAGAACAATAGGAAAAGTCCAGGTGTTCCTGTACCTTTAAAGTACCCTGAATGAACACCCCTGACTTGTGATCACTGATCTTCACTTTCTTTCTCAGGATGTGGTCCCAGCTTTCTGGCAATGAGAGCAAACCATACTTGCTAAGCTCCAGAACAAGGAGGGATCCAGTGGTACCTTTGTCTGATGTTACTAATCCTGCCTGCTCTCAGAGCAGTACCTTCTCTCTTTATGTCTGAGGCTACAGCTCCAGAGTAAGCTGAGTGGTGAATTCAGAGCATGGCCCAATTAAAGTCAAGCAATGGTGTTTCTCTAGAGCCACTGGTTGCTCCAGTGTAAGTTCAGTGTGTGAAAGAGTATTTTAAGTAGGTTAAGAAAATTGTTGATTATCTGACAAGGGTTAAGGATGTAGCAAATATAAAAGTACTTGATTAATTTTTTGGTAGAGAAGGAGAACAATTTCATGTATGTACTGGACGGGGGCATTATTCACCTCTCTGTGAACTTGTTACAAGTCAGTGATGGACTAGCCATTTTGAACTGTTTTTATTTATGAAGGATATATTTTTGGTATGTATGATTTAAGACTTGAATTTTGTCAATCTCACTTTTACCACTATTATTACTTGTTTTGTTATGACTTCAAATATTGTGTTCAGAGGTGAAATCAGCAGGGTGTTTTGCAATGCCAAACCAAAGCACATCTGACCTATGAGCAAGTTAACTTCCTACAGAAGGTTTTCAATGGTATGTTTGTGATGAATCCCTTAGCTTGTCAGACCTTTATCTACCATCCTCTTGTCCTCAGATCATCAGTTTCCACAGCTGAAATAATCTATCATCAGAAATTTGTCTCAAGGAAAGAAAGTATTTAGGCATGTCTAGAGGGATGTTAAGTATGAAGGAGGCTAAAAACATTACCTTTAAGACCGCTCCTATGACATTCACAGATTCCTGATTTAAATTTACAGCCTGTTGAGTGTCAATCCTTTCACGTAGGTCCCAGAATGCTTTGGTCCCCAAATACCTGAATAAACGGTATTCATCTAGTCCCTTTTCATGAATAATTGAAATCATCTCCTGTATGAGATAAACACATGCTTCTATGATTACACATCTAATAGTTTGAAGAACAAATGTGTCTCTTACTGTGAACTAGAGCAATGGCAATTATAGGTCAGTAACTACAACCGGGAGGAATGAAGAAGATATTGTATTTTGTAATTTTTCTTAACTTCTGAATACATTTTCTCTCCTAATCCTTTTATCTCAATTTTAAACATTGGGGTTTGTTGGAATCAGATCCTCCTTGGTATTGAATCGCAATTAGGTTCCCTAAATAACTTTGGTGATGGGTCCTCCCTTACTTTTTCCCTCTTCTATAGGAATATTCTTCCCAAGCATGCCATTCTCAGTTAATACTGGAATATTTCCCTTTCAGCATGCAAATGTGTCCTGCCTGTGCTGCTTTCTGTTGGAAATCTAAATATCTCTCTTGTCAGGAAAGATTTTTGCCTTTCAGGAAAGTTCCTTTCATAAAGACTTTCATTTCTTTTTCCTGGGACTTTTTAGTTTCAGCTATCAATATAGAAAGATGTCCCAGTCAAGAACTCGATACCTCTTCCATGGTTTCACCATGTAACATTGACTACCATACACATCTCTACTCAATATTTTCATGGTTGGGTTATGATTATAGTTATGGTTAGCAGAAGAGTTTGCTGTAAAATACTCAAGGTATGTGCAATAATTATCATGTGTCTGACGTAATCCTATTGACATGCTGCCATATAGCTTTAAAGTGCTTGCTGCACAGTAAATACATTCATTCTCTATGGCAATTTAATAACTTCTTTAAAATAGATCAAGCCATATTAGATGACTTTGAAATATATTTTTCTAGGATGAAAGGATTAATATAAAGCAAAGAAAAATGTTTACACCTAATTCCTTGATAAAGTAAAACAAAGCACTCTAGATATATTGAATTATAAGACCGAATGATCTCAGAGGCAACACTATTACAGGAGACTCCAGAATAATATGGAGGTTAAAAGAAGCTGGAAGATTTGACAGTTTGGGACTCAGAGGAGACTCCCATCCATAGAATTATTTCCTCCAACTAGATGGGGGGTTTGGATTCCTGTGGAAATCAGGGGGAACCTTGGGAATGTTATACATTTGTTTTCAATTTTTTTGAATTACACGACTCCAATTTCACTGGGATTTATTTCTTGGAGGCACTATTTTAAAAGGATCTCACCCTCATGGATAGGTTATGTTTGTAAGATAATGAATTGAGAGAACAGGCTCCCCAGCAAGTATGTTGGACAGGACAGCTACGGAGACCAAAACTTAACTTACAAGTATAACAGCGGGCAGGTTTCCATTGTTACATATACTTTGGAGAGATCTTCCAAATAGGTGTCCTGGTGGAGACACAAATGGCCCTGGTGGAGAGGGCGAAAACACCATAGTATCTTCCTCTGGGGGAGTGATGTTCAGAGATTCTTCCTTCGTTTCTGGTCTTGATGTTGGTGTCCTACCCTCAGATGTCACAGAATCTAAGAAAAATGGGCAATCATTGTACATCGCAATTGAACTCACTTAAGCTTGAATGCTCTTTTCTTTTCATAGCATGTATAACTTGTGCCTCACCACAAATACACAGAAAATAATCAATATTTTAACATGTATTAAAAAGAGATTGCATCATGAGGCACTCGATAGCTAGTTGCATATGGCTCATCCTTTTAGGTTTAATCTGTAAATGCTACTTTTTGCTTTGAATGCAATGCATAAATGCATTAGAATCAAGCTGTGATGTTGTGAAGAACCTGGAGGCCAAGGAAGTTTGGAGGATTCATGGCCACATAGGAGGCTGTGGAAGAGTAAGAATAGACTTCACCCTGAAATGGATCCCAGGGCTCAAGAGGGAACCCCCTCTGGAAGAAGATTAGTCCAGCCCAGAACTAGAATGTGACAGTATCTCAGTATGTGCTCTGGAAACCAGAACTTTGCTGGGGAATACAATGCAATCTGTATTAGACCCCTAACACCAAGGACTTCCTTCTGCCACCCTTCCCACCTCCAGATGGTGACTTTGGGGCTGCTGCCATGTGAGGTTGAGGAGAAGGACTGATGGACCCTGGTGGACCTGCAGGACTGTTCTTATCTTGAGATAGATGATACTTCTGAGGTTGCCCTTTCTTGGACCGAGGTGGCTTTGGTGGAGAAAGAGGCTCTGATTGTGGGGGATCTCCTGGACCTTCCATCAGAGGAAGATCAGGCAGATATGAAAGCCCTGGGATAGGGACAAAAGGGAACACCCTCAGGAATATAGAGACCCACCTTACTAGAGATCTGTTGTGCTTTACTGATGACCAGATTTATTTTTAAACCAGAAAATGTTTTAAATGTGTAATTCCGTATTATAATGTTGGCAGTAACATTTTGATTATTCCTTGTCTCTATTTTAGTATTGTCACCATTTGTGAAGAAACATTAAAACAAATGGTGAAAAAAAATTAACAATAATGGAACTTCTATACTTACCTAGAATCTCCTTATTTTCAAGAGAAGCCCTTGTACTTCCAGGCACTGTGTCACTTTCTGTGGGGCATGTCATCCCACTGTGGGAGCGGTTTTCTTGCTCTATTTCTTTTTGCAGGACACTTGAAGTTTTATTACCGTAAGAATTAAAAAACGATGTTTCATAGAAAATGATGTCTTCTCCAAATATATATGGTGAATTTTTAATAAGGAAAGATACTAAAGAAACCTGTGACAAAAACATGGCAAAAAAAGAGGGTCTTGAAATCACATTTGATATATAAGTCTTGTAGGCTAAAAATATGCAGTCCAAAATTCTGAGAAAAAGTCAGCTGTTATAAGATAAAGGGGGGATTGTCTGTTAAAAATTTGAAAGTTGATTTTTGAGATCAGATTTTAAAATATGATCATCACAGTGCAAGACTACATAACAGGATGGTTTCCAGTTTTCCCATTGTGATGGCTAGTATCTACTGTCAATCTGAGTAATTTTAATTCCACTTGTCACCCGCATGGCTGAGCATGCTGGAAAAGGATGCTCATAGAAACATACAGCTCAGAAGGGAATGTAGCACTTCTGAATGCAGACACCATCCTATTGAAAGATCCTGTTCGGGGATTTAAAGGAAGACAGAGGCAAAATAAAACTAAGCAGCAGCCTTCATGAGTCTCTGATCGCTCAGTGCAGACTCAATGGTCAAAGCTTCATCCACAGGCCCGTTGTATTGAGAGGCATTTGAAATAAGGCCTTTTTGGAGAGAACTGGATAATCATGTTCCTGTAATGCCAGTTCTTAGGTACCCTATCTTTTTCTCCTGTCCTTTCATTTTGCACACTATGAGGAAAATAATTTCTGAGTTATGCTTTCCTCTAATGTACTCCTTACAGGTCCAAAAGCAATAATAACTCAGAAACTCAAATACTGGTAATCAAAATAACCACTTGATGAATATATATATATATATCCTATAAATTTAGTCATTAAATAATTAGTATATGAAATGTATGTACCATAAAAACGTGTTCACCAGAATTTCTCTAAATCAACCATAATTAGCAACTTACTAATGACACGCTCTTAGCATAATAACAACCATATCTGTTAAAAGGAACCCATATTGCCTGTTTTATGAGGAAACCAGCTCAGAATCAAATAGAGTTCACTCATTCTTCTGTAAACATATGATGATTCAGTTTTGATTGCTGGACCCAGCACCCACGAGTTTGCATCATTTTACAACATTTGTTCTCTGTGGGTTAGCTTAAGTATAGGATATTTTTATTGCCATTTAATGTCATTTAATTGACAAATGACAGAATGAGTTCAAACAGCCACTTTCAGTCTAATTACTTAAAAGAAACCAATGATTCTTCCTCCCCAGAGGAAAATAATTCAAGGGTACATTTATTTAAAACAAAACCAAACCAAAACAGACTTCCAGGATAACCCTCTGTTCCTTTCTCTTTGTAGACGTGTTAATCTTATAGCTAAATATATGCATCATTACCTTTCTGGCAAATTTCTTCCCGAATCCTGAACCAGGGCTCCAGAGCAGAATTGGGGCTAGGCATAAAGCTAACCGGTCACTGCACATCATATTATTTTCTGAATTTTTAGAAATTGTGTGAAGTATTCTGAAGAGATGTATGATGAGAAGGGCATTCACAGGTGGCACTTTTTCTAGAAGACTGAAACCAATAACAAGTTACTTTCAACAAGTAAATTTTACTCATTGATTTGCAAAAATAAAGAATGGGCACAAGGTAATTCTATATTATTAATGGTTTTATGAGAATAAAATGAAAGTAGGAATGTTCTTGGAATATTTCTCCAAATTTAAACGTCTACATTAGAAAAATGCAAATGGATCGATATTCATCACCCTGCAAAAAAAAAAAAAAGTCCAAGTGCATACAAGACTTAAATATGAACACTCAACCTGTTAGCAGAAAAAGTGGGAGGATCCTTGAACTCATTGACACAGGAGGCAACTTCCTGAACAGAACACCAACAAAACAGGCTCTAAGATCAACATTCAATAAATGGGGCTTCATGAAACTGAAAAGCTCTGTAAAGCAAAGGACACTATCATCAGAACAAAACGACATCCTACAGACTAGGAAAGGATCTTCACCAACCCTATACCTGACAGAGGGCTAATTACCAGAATATATAAAAAACCTCAAGAAGTTAAAAAGCAACAAATCAAGTAATTCAATTAAAAAAGGGAGTAGAGTGCTAAACAGAGAATTCTCAATAGAGGAATATTGAACAGCAGGGAAACCCTTAAAGAAATGTTCAATATCTTTAGTCATTGGGGAAATGCAAATCAAAAGGACCCTAAGATTTCACCTTATACACATTAGGATAGGCAAGAATAAAAATCACATGACAATACATGCTGGAGAGGATGTGGAGAAAGGGGAAACCCTCTTCCATTACTGGTGGAAATTTAAACTTGTACAACCATTTTGGAAATCAATCTTGTGCTTTCTGAGAATATTAGGAATAGTACTAACTAAAGATCCAGCTATACCACTCCTAGACATATACCCAAAATATGCTCAAGTATACAACAAGGACTTTTGCTCAACCATGTTTTTATCAGCTTTATTCGTAATAGCCAGAATCTGGAAATAACCAAGGTGTCCCTCAATTGAGACATGGATACAGAAATTGTGGTAATTTACACAATGCAATAGTACTCAACAAAAATATAAGGAAATCATCAAATTTTCAGGCAAATAGTGGTAACTAGAAAAGATCATCCCAAGTGAGGTATCCCAGAAGAATAAAGGCACACATGGTATATACTCACATATAAGTGGATATTAGAGGTATAATATAGGATACACATACTAAAATGATGAAAGAAGAGGGAGATAGAAAGACCTGGATGGGACTGGACCTCTACAAGGAGAGCAACAGAAACAAAAAAGCTGGATGGATACAGGGGTCTTTTTCTAAGATTGATTTTCCAACCAAGGTCCATTCAAGGAGCTAAACTTGAACTGTTGCACAGATTTTCCCATGGCAGCTCAGTCTCCAAATGGGCTTCCTAGTAAGGAGAACAGGGGCTGTCTCTGACATGAACTCAATGGCTTGCTCTTTGATCATCTTCTCATGAAGCAGGGCAGTCTTATTGGGCCACAGAGGAAAACAATGCAGACAGTCCTGATGAGATCTGATAGGCTAAGGTCAGGCAGAAGGGTAGGAGGACCTTCCCAATCAGTGGACTGAGGAAGGGATAATGGAGAAGAAGAGAAAGTATGCACAGCATATTTAGGGGAGTAGGGAGGGGCCTACAACTGGGATACAAAGTGAATAAATTGTACTATACAAATAAAGCAAACTAAAACATCAGTCCTCCATTAACAGCAGGGAAAAAGCTTCCTGCCTGGGCCACAAGTTTATCTAAGAATATCTTTGCACCCAGACAGCCTTTCCAAAGAAGTTGCTATTCACTCTTGCTTCCTCTCTTGGAATGTTTGACAGTGCAGTGTGGCCCCAAGTTTAAGCATGGATTTTGAAAACACTACCTTAAGATTAGAAATCTGTCTCCCTGCTTACAACCATGCTCTGAAGTTTTATTCCTTTTGCAAATAAAGATTTTGGAAACACACAAACAATAAAAAAGACAAATTTAACTTCTGTATGAATCCTGAGATTATGATCATGGGACACTGTGACTCACCATATGACTCTTCTTAACATTTCTTTCTGGTGTGTGAACAATTGTCAACTTTAATGTCAGTAATTAATTTTACTAAGCAATTCTCTGATATGTACTCTAATGTGTCTAAGCAAACATTATGTCTGCTTTTGTTGATGTTGTTTAAGAAATTAGCACGGCATTACCTTTTTGCAGCAGCCAATTGCTCCTGTTCTGTGAGGCAGTCTAGCACACTCAGCCACTCCTCATAGAGTCCAGCTGTCATCAGACTATTTTCAAGGTTTTGTAAGAACTCCTTATATACATAGAAAGGAAATATTTTGTGAAAAAGATATTAATCAAAGAAATTACATAAACTACTTTAAAGTATAAATTAAGTCAAAACTTTTGTCATAGCTCTCAACCTGTGCCCAAGGTAGAACCTTCATTGACATGGAAGTCTGCTAAGTTTGGCCCATCAAAACTAGAAATGTAAAAGCAGATCTTTCAGTAGTGCTGCTACTGCAGAGCGATATTCCCTTGGCTCAAAGGGCCTCTATTGGACAGCTGAGCCAACTAGCACACACTGAAGGGACCAATATCCCAGCTCAACTCTTATTTTTAAATGACATCAACAGACACATTATGGTAAACTCTGCAGGTCAAAGGTTTTTGCTTTTAACCTTAATGGTTTCTCATCAAGAGATCTAACTGCATGTGTCCCCGTACTTTAAAGCCAAGGCTGAGTAAGCCTGGACTTACTTGTGTAATTTATACTTTGAGAGGAAATGTTTCTAGTGACATCCTGTAAGTGATGGAGGAAATGGAATGTGTATTTTTTTTGTAATGACTGTAAATAAAAATCAGAAACCTGGGAATGTGACACTTTGTGATCCATAGTGGAATGAGTGTGTGAACTCAGAGCTCAGGACAGGAAAACAGCAATCTAAAGTTAGAGCTCAACCCTGGAGATACAGCAACAATCTGGATAATTCTTTGTTAGAGAAAACTCAGTGGAACCTTCCTGCTGAGTCATTCAAAAACAGGGAGAAGAATTCAAATCACCTTGATAGTTTCCAGACACATGCCTTTTGTATAGGTCTCACAGATTTAACTTTCAGGAAAAGCACCCCTCTATTCTTATGATTTCAGTTCAGAAATTTCTAGAGTAGCCCAACATTTTTAGAGCTGGCCTATATACCAGGCATGGTTTGAAGTACTTGGGATAGACCAGTGAAGAAACTCTCAGTTACCATCTCCTTATATCATAAATATATAATAGATGCTTCAAACCTTCTTTGGCAATCTGCATTGTTCAACATGGCTAGTTCTATGTGGTGCTGACACCATATTTATTAATAGGGTAAGGTAACTTTCTGAGAATGTGACAAGGTATTATGAGGAAAAATTTAGAAAGTGTAGTGTTTGTTAATATATGCTGTTGCTATATTATCAAATCACTCAGTGTGTACCACATATAGGCAATACCTGAGTCCTTTATATACCTATAAGATAGATGACTTGATCTGCTGTAAAGTATTTCTGAAATATTGCCATTTATCATGTAACCATATCATAATGGAGATCATGGAAATACTGAGTAACAGAAACGGTTACTTTCAGAGATATATGGATTTAGAGAGATGGCTCAGCAGTTAGGAGCACTGGCTGCTCTTCTAGAGGACCCATGTTCAATTAGCAAAACCCACATGGCAACTCCTAACTGTATGAGACTCCTGTTCCAGGGATCCGACACCTTCCCATATGCAGGCAAATGTTATTGGACACAAAATATAAAAAATAATTAAATATTAACATAATTAAAACCTCTTAACATACATCAGTATGAATTATTACTCTATTGTAATGTTTTCTCTTCAAGGTATTTATACAATTATTTTTATTATTCCATCACTCTTTTTAAGCATAAATCAATTTAATTTTCAGAAATCAAAATTCAAATAAGTCTTTGTCAATGAGATTATAAAGCAGACCTATCCAAAATGACTACATGCAGAAAAAGTTTCTCCTGTGGCATGATGAATAACTACACTGCATTAATAGCATAACAGTGAAGGGTACACCCATCGAGTCATCCTTTCAGACAAACCCCAAAGTAAACGTGTTTGAAGATGGGAAGGGTTATGGCCAGTAAATGAATAGAGTACTTCATAAGCCCTCTGGTTTGTTTTGATTATAGAATAATTGAAAGAATAATTCTTGCTTATTGTTTAAAAATCTATGTATTATAAACTTGGGTAGGCAGAGTTTTAATTCAGGAGGAAAGAGAAACAAATACAGAAGGAAAGAAAGGGAACAGCAAAAGTCACTCAGGTTGTTTGAAAAATCTATAAAAAAATCACAGTATTGTTTTATTTAGCAAACTTGCACATAACTCACATAAGTTTCTTTGTATTAAGTATACATAAAAATTAAAATTAAGGATAACAATGCTCCACACAATGGACGAAGACTAATAAACATCCCAGAACCAGGCTTGAAAAATCACATTCGACATGGTTCAGAGTCTAAGAGATTCTTCTAAGTATACATGCTATTGTTCCTACCCTTGGGTAGATCACAGAAGTTGACAATAAGTCTCCATTGCTGAACACACCATGAACTTCAGACTTAGGGGATGAAATATTTAAGCTGGGGCTGACATGTAAAGCTCCTTCTTGAGGACTAGGT
Source organism: Meriones unguiculatus (assembly GCF_030254825.1). Taxonomy (NCBI): domain Eukaryota; kingdom Metazoa; phylum Chordata; class Mammalia; order Rodentia; family Muridae; genus Meriones; species Meriones unguiculatus. The sequence goes on from NC_083357.1 coordinate 42,220,559, forward strand.
TTAACAGTATTCAAAGGTGTTATGCAAGCTACAGTAGGGCCTCGGGGCCAGGAAAAAGTAATCCTACACAACTGCACCTATGAACCACAACAATGACAAGTGTGTTAAGTAATTGTGTAGTTTCTCAGCTTCAGAAAACCATGCCCGGTACTGGAAACCTTGCAACTAAGGTCATGCCTATTAGAGGAGAAGGACTTGTCTTAAAGGCATTCTAAATATTTAAGCTAATACTCTCAGATAATGTAGCTCTTACCCCCTTCATCAAAGGTTCTCTTTGCAATGGAATGAGATTATTACAGAAAACTATAGCTGTTCAAAATACAGAGATCTAATGTTCCCGTGGTTCATAGCCCAGTGGACACATATGCGAGATAACTCTTGAACAGTGGGCTCAAGGAACTTCAGTTAAAAAACTCAGAAAGACTCTAAAGCAGAGAATCAGATAATCTGTCTTAAATCTGGGTCTCCTAAAAATGAGGGGCAGGCTTCAGTCATGATAGTCCAACAATATGGTTGCTTTAACAATACCTGATGAAAAACATCATCCAAGTTAGTTGTATGAGGAAATGTCATAAAGCCAAACTCTAGACAAAGAACTATATGCACATAAATACTACTGTGTGTGAGAAAATTAGTCTTTCCCCAAGATAAATCCATAATTGGTAATCTAATACCAAACGGTTAGCTCAGAAATAATACATATACCACCAACCATAAGGGGACTCATCAGGATGTTTGAACATATTATGGATTTATATGTATTTATATAATAACAAAGAAAATGGGCCATGTATTTGACAGGAAGTCTGAGGGTGTTGGGAAAGAATCTTAGAACAAAGAAATGGAAGAAATGAAATGTTGTAATTGAATTTTAATTTTTTAAAAATAAAATACAAATATCATTTTATGGAGCTGAAGGGATATGTCAGTGATTAAGAACACTTATTTCCCTGTCATGAAGATTTGTATTTGAGTACAGTTGTGTGTGTGTGTGTGTGTGTGTGTGTGTGTGTGAAAGAGAGAGAGAGATCCTGAGATCTTAAAGGGATTTGTCATGAAGATATCTGTGAAGGAGACACATGCTGTATATTGAGAAAGAAAAACTTGCCTCTCAGAAATAAACTAGTGACACTAATGGAAGAACACTGGTACCAAAGGCATGTGAGTAGGCATGCATACCAGGTGACACATGTGTATATGAAATGACCCCCGCCACACACACCACACACACACACTATTATTATTTTGAAATAATATGTGTCTTATGGTCCTCATTTGTCCCATGAGGAGGATGGAATATTCTTCATTACATTACAGTTTATGATGGCTGCTTTATGCTGGATTCCTTATTCCTTCTGTTGTGAAAATCAGGCGAACCTTTGAGGTTACCACATTTCTACCAGTGGTATCTACTGTCTGTCGGGAAATGCATTATGAAGAAACTACTGACATAGCCCTAGAGGAATCCGAGGGTAGATGACACAAGTAATCACCCTACCTTTAGGACTGCAGCAACGACATGAACATCTTCCATGTATAAATTTACATACTGCCCATGGTCAAGTTTTTCCTTCAAAATTTGGCCTGAAGTGACATTAGCTGGTAACATAAAAATACCCTCAGTGTTCAGCCCTTTGTTCTTCATGACTGACAGCATGTCCTGAGAGGAATAAAGGGAAGTACCTGTCATTTCATCGACAGCACAGGGCACTCTTTGCTTCTTATGAACCAGACCAACCCTGCTCACTGGTGCAATGCAAAAGCTGGCATGAAGAGGACCCTGAACTGCTTGGGTGCCTCCATCTCTTGTTATTCTTATACCACCTTAATGAGAACTCTGAAGCCCCAGGCAACATTCTCTTATCAGGCTGTTCACCATTGTAAAGAGATTAAACCCAACTTTCCCAATACCTGTTTCAGGTGAATAGCCCTCTTTTTCCTCCCTATTCTGAAGCCAACCCTTTGAATCACAATAGTTTCTCAACTTGAGGACAGAATTGAAGGCTAGGGAGGGGGTATTTAAGAAGCAGATCTTATCCTTAAGACAGCCAGAAAAGAACCTTGTAAGACCCACCAATACTGCATAGGGCAGATTGCCGTCATTGCAAATAGCCACTAGACTATTTCTAAACAATTTTCCTTGCTTTTCCACCAGTTTGTCAGGTTGGGGCACAGAGCCCTTGTGAAAGAGCGAACTCATGTGGGGCCATCTTTTCTTCAGTGTTTTTTCCTCCACATCTAAAGACAGAATGAGATTATTACATGGAGCAGTATAATTTATACAACCTCAAAATGCAAAACGATTACAATTGCATGAAGTGCTGTCGTAATGAACAAACACATTATTTGTAATAGAACATTCCCCACATACTAATATTGCTTAGTCATCTTGTATTGTGTGGATATTCTTTTTCCTTATACTCTATACTGTCTTTAATGTTAGAGACATGAAATGAGTTTGCCTGTTGGAATTCTCACAAGACAATATTGAATAACTCCCACATTGCATCATGAGGCACTTGATACACATTTGAACCAACTTCCTGAGATATATGTACAGTCAGTTGCTTCAGTGGTCATGTCCTTTTCCACCTTCATTGGTTTTCATATTAGAAAGTTTTCTATTGTCCTCAATGTCTCAGTGCATCTCTTCCCATTCTTAGTTTTCTTACTGAGTCAAATTTTGTTAATCATCAGCATGTGCCCTTCATGAGGAAATATGCATGATTACTTTTGTCTGCCAGACTCTGGACTCTTTTTCCCATAGTTTCAGCTCAAATCTGAGATCAGATTCTTTGTGGGGCCTGGAGAGATGGTTCATCAGTAAAGAACACTAGCTCTTCTTCCAGAGGTCCTGAGTTCAATTCTCTGCAACATCAAGGTGGCTAACAACCATCTATAGTGTGATCTATTTCCTTCTTTTGGCATGTAGGTATACTTTCAGATGGAGCATTCAGAGGGCCTCTGAAAGCCTCTGCCCTACAGACTATCAAAGCAGATGCTGAGCCTGATGGTCAACTGATGGGCAGAGTGAATGGAATTTTATGTAAGAAGTGGGAAATAGTAAGAGCTGGAAAAGACAGGGTCTCCACAAGGAGAGCAACAGAACCAGAACATTTGAACACAGGGAACTTCCCAGAGACTCATACTCCAACCAAGGACTATTCATGGAGATAACCTAGAACCCCTGCACAGATGTAGCCCATGGCAGTTCAGTGTCCAAGTGGGTTACATAGTAATGGGAAGAGGGACTGCCTCTGACAGAATCTCACTGGCCTGCTCTTTGATCACCTCCCCTTGAGGGGGGAGCAGCCTTAACAGGCCACAGTAGAGGACAATGCAGCGAGTTTTGATGTGAACTGATAGACTAAGATCAGAAAGGAGAGGAGAACCTTCCCTATCAGTGGACTTGGGGAGTGGCATGCATGCAGAAAGGGGAGGGAGGGTGGGATCGGGAGGGGAAGAGGGAGGAGCTTATGGGGGGATACAAAATGAATAAAGTGTAATTAATAAAATAAAAATAAATAAATAAATAGATCATTTAAACATTTTTCTTTGTTCATCTAAGATTTATTTTAGAAGAGAAGACCAAATTGAAATCTTAAATAAGTTACTTAGAACAAATGCATTAAGAGTAAAAAAAAAAATACTCATAAAACATAATATAGGTTTCTTCAGAGTAGAAAATACTGGGTGACTGTCTAACACAAAATAGTCATGCCTAAACACACAAGTATTATTGGGTAGATGAGTAATATATGTGAGTGTGTTTGCTTGTTTGTGTGTGTGTATGCATGAGTGCTAAAACATATACATACTCAACTATCTTTGTAAAGAAGACAAGAAATTGGAAACCATCAAGGGAAGTGCATGAGAGGATTGGAGAAAGTTCAGCAAAGGAGACTATAGAACAGAAGCATATTATATTTTGGAAAAACAGTAAAATAAATTCAAATGTTCCAGTGTATAAATATTAGTACAATTTCTAGTCCAGAGCCAGGTTTAAAAGACACATGTAGAACATCCTTGATGTGGGAACAGAAATGAGCTTAAAGCCTGGCCTTGAAGCCTAAGGCCATTTTCACACAAGCCCAGAAATGAATTATCTTCCATTCCATACATTTAACTTTTCTGTATAACATTCCTTATAGGTTTGTCTACCTGCAGTTATTAGGGAATTTTCTGCTCTGTTCATGAAACCCACAAAATAAGGAACATATGAGGATCCAGCTCTTAGAAATCATATTCTCATGGGACAAAAGATGTGTGCACACAATTTCGTGTACACAGTGCCTTGGCATTCCTCCCTGTGTTGACTATCTACTTGAAAGTTGGAAATGAAAAATTCTCCCTAAATCTTATGAAAGAAGGGGTAGATGAAAGACTTGTAGGGGACAGGAGCTACACAAGGTAAACAGTAGAACCAAAAAAATGTGGGCACGGGTCTTTTCTGAAAGTGATAGTCCAACCATGGACTATGCCAAGAGATAACTTAGAATCCCTGCTCAGATGTAGCCTATAGCAGCTCAGTGTCCAAGCGGGTATCCTAGTAAGGTGAATAGGGACTGTCTCTGACATGAACTCAGTGGCTGGCTCTTTGATCACCTCCCCTGATGGGGGGGTACAATGCAGCCAAGTCCTGATAAGACCTGATAGGCTATGGTCACAGAGAATTGGAGGAGGATGGCCCCTCTCAATGGACTGGGGCAGGAGCATGGGAGAAAAAGAGGAAGGAAGGGTGGGATTGGGAGTGAAGGAGGGAAGGGGCTACATTTTGGATACAAAATGAATAAATTGTGATTAATATGTAAATTACTTTTAAAAAGTTCTCCCTAAAAACTAGCTGAGTCTGGACATCACAATTTAGTGTGCTCGTGAACCTAAGCTGAGCTGTAATGCTGTATGTTTTTGTTTTCTATGGTGCCCCTTTTCTCATGCAAGAAAATGACACTGGGCGTTGACATATTATGCAGAATAGAAGTGGGAACTGATTAGGGCACTCCAAGGAAGCATCAACTCACTGCTCTGCTCTTGGTTTTTTGCAGGGTCTCTGATCTTTAAGACAAAGCGTCCATAATCCTCCAAGTTGTCATGATTCCCGTACACTCCAGGCAGGGATGGAAATGCTTTGATGTTCCTCTCCCGTTGTTTGAAATTATTTTCTATGTTCTTCAAAAGTATGACCTGTGGGATCTCATGTCCTATGGGAAGACAATGTGAATATAAAACTAATGGTAAAAAGTGTGAGCAAACCTGCCAATAGGATTTAGCATGCACTGCTGTATATTATTTCCCTTGTACTTATGGACACAGAACAATGGACACCCTAGAGAATTAGCACTCTCGCTGGGATACTCTGACAAAGTAAGCCTGTGTAACTGAGAACTCATAAAATTTGGGAAGGAAAATGAAAACTTTTCGCTTTGTTTGGGGAACATAAGGCCCATCATTAAACTGTGTGTTTGTGGATTTGGGCTTTTGCTGTTCTCCCCTTTGAAAGTTTTAAAGCCTTCCAGCTTCAACCCTGATGTCACTAAGATTCTTACATCATTAGAAGCTTTCTTCATTTGTCCTTATTTGTATTAATCAGGTTGAATATTTACCACCCTTTGTATATAATAAAATTAAAGATGTTTATATAGTTTGGGGGCCTGCACTCTTTAATTCTATTCGCCATGGGAAACACTGCTTTGTACATTTTTTTCTCTCTCGTGATGTCTGCCACATTTATAAAGAATCCATTTCCATTCCCAGTTTGAGAACAGTGTTCTCAAGAGCAGTGTAGTACGATGGCTTCTCCTTCCTCCAGCTGCTGTTCTTTCTGCCAATGGTCAGGTTGATGCTGTTTGCTGTACAAAACACATTTAGCGTTCTGGACACAACAGCACTTGTGTAACTTTCTAGTTGGGGGCATGGCTCCTAGAAAGTTCATCCTAAAAATGAGGCAGATGAAAGTTTCATGTGATAGCCAATTTCATTCAGAGAATCGGAGTCACCTGGGTAGAGTCTACAACCACAAGAACAAGCAGCATGTGGCAAAAATTTGTTTTTCCATAGAGGCATGTGAATAACAACAGTTGAAACAAATCTAGTCCTGTCTGCTTCACCTGGGAGGGACTTGAAAACACATTTAAGAAAAGTTCAGTGCTTTCAAGGAAACTGAGGTTTCAACACCTTAGTCTGTTTTTCCTGATGCTTTTTCAAAATCTTTCAGAATTTCCTTTGCACAACTATGTTCTTGAATTGTGTTCCAACGATAGTGAATGTGGACTGGAATTTGAGTTCCTTGGATGTTTCATATCACTTAGGGTCCCTCCTTTAAGAAAACTGAGAGGGGAGAATACAAAAGAGGAGGAATGAGGGGAGGAACAGGACGAAGGGGGCTGGGGGTCAGGCTGAAATGGGATGTAATAAATAAATTAAAACAAAACAAAACAAAAAACAAAGACCAGAATTTTTTTTTTGGCATGTGTCTGTATTTTCAGGACTGATTATAGTGACAGTTAGAATTATACTGACAGTGAGGATTTTAGTGACAGAGAAGATTAAGAGACAGACCCTTACCTTCTACACATAAGTGCAGTACACTTTGTCATTAAAACAAAACAACAAGAAAAGATCCAAAGTGTGGATATTTTATACCCCATGTGTATATCCAATACACTAAAACTCTAAAAATAAGTATTGTAGAAAATCATAGTAGTTTAGTTTTACTTTACACTTTGAATAGTCAAGAATGTTTCACAGATTGTGTTTAGGATACCAGAGGAGCCAGGGTATTGGGGTAAGAGTCTCCCAGTTCCTCAGAAGTGGGGGAGTGTGTCTGAAGGAGGGATGGTGGGACTGGGAGGAAAGATTGGAGTCGACTACAACATACATGTAAATTGAATAAACTAATTAATTAATTAAAGAGAATGTCCTTGGTTAGACGGTCAGTCTCAGAAAAGACCTTTGGGCCCAGAATTGTCAGTTCAGTTGTTCTCCTTGTGGAGTTCTTGTCCTGTCCAGGTCTTTCTATATCCCCGTTTTTCACCAACGACCATTCATGGAGATAACCTAGGAGCACTGCACAGATTTAGCCATGGCAGCTCAGGGTCCAGGTGGGTGCCCTAATAAGGGGAGAGGGGGCTGTCTCTGACATGAACACAGTGTCTGCCACTTTGATCATCTCCCTCTGAGGGAGGGAGACAACCTTACCAGTCCTGAGAGGAAAACAATGCAGCCAGTCCAGGTGACACATGATAGAATAGGATCAGATGGAAGGGGAGGAGGACCTCCCCTAACAGTGGACTGGGAGAGGGGCATGATTGGAGAAGAGGGAATGAACTTGGGATTGGAAGGGGATGAGGGAGTGTGCCACAGGTGGAATACAAAGTGGAATACTGTAATTAATTTAAAAATTTAGAAAATAAACTAAAATTAGAAAGTCAGGCTTGTTTGATCATTGGCGTTTTCATATTCATAATTCTTACATTAATGCATTCTTTGATTTTATTAATATTACTTATTTGTCAATTATCTGGTGAAAAATTCCAGAAAATCACAGCATATGGAATAGGAGGTGATTCAGTCGGGAAGGCTCCAGGAATATGAACATGGTTTCTCATGCAATGGGAGAAAATGCTGTTAGTGGAGAGACTGTGAACTGAATATTTTTAATTAGATTCACAGAAATGACTATATTTCAGATTTGCTGTCCAAAATGCAATTCACATTTTATGGAGCATACAGAGAATTTTTAAAAGTGTTACATTTTAATTTTAGACATATTTTTGTATGTGAGTGTTTTGCTAACAAGTATATCTGTGTACAATGTTGTGCCTTGTACCTGAGCTGGTTGAAAGAGAGCATCAAATCCTTGTGAAGCTTTGAATGCCTGTGAGCTACCTACCATGTGGATGCTGGGAGCCACTGACACACCTCCCTAGCTGGTTAGATTTTCATTAATGTTCAACAAATGATTTTTTTTCACCAGAAACAAGACAACCAATGTTTTGTTTTGTTTGTCTTTTTAGAACACTTGTTTCTCAAATGGAAAAAGCACAGGAAAATTCCAGTTAATTTTTCACCAGACCTCAAAATGTTACATAAAGAGAAATTATCATGTGTCTGAAGGTTATATTAAATTATTGTCAATTATGACTTAAATGAATACAATGATTTCCAAGTTTCTTTGTTTTTAATGTGTATTTAAATTTAAGAATAAAAATGTAAGCATTGGGAATTCAAGATTAGTACACTGAACTCAAGATATTTCTGCCACTCACCTTGCAGTGGTCTGGGAGTTTTTTTATGGCCACAACAGAACCACAGTTCGTAATCTTGAACATTCTAGGGGGTTAAAAAAAATCACAAATCATCTGACAGTGGACTCTGGAAAAGTCTTGTCATTTCTTTCCTAACCAGTTTCATCTCTTTAGCAGAAATGTTTATAAGAGCAGTATTAATGATTTGTTTTATAACCACAGGTTTGAGTAAATAGGGCTGATTTCAGGAGAAAATCCTGAGTACTTCATCTCTGATGGAGCCCAGATCTACTGATTGTAATTGGATCTGAATTATTATGGCCTAAGAATTTCCATTCAGCCATACACATTAGCCAAGAATGTGGTCAACTAAGATTTCTTACATCTGTCTGTCCAGCCTGTAAGTGGAACATTGAACTATAATTTGATGCCTTTACATAATGTATTATCCAGAGTGCCTTACACCCACAGTGGCTATGATGACTTGGGCAAATCCAGCAACAATAAACAATATAGGAAAAAGCAAACAAACAAAGAGAAAAGGAAATACAGAAGAAGAAAACAAAACAACAAAAAATAAACACAGAGAAGCTTTCAGAGTGCCTAGGAATGAAAAACAAACAAACAAAAAAAACAGTAAACTTTTGGCTTTCATTAGACATGGTCAATCTGTGGAGAAGGAGGATATGTGTCCAACCTGGAATATAGGCCAGATGTTGAAAACAAGTTCCACAACATAGCTACTGCTTACAGTGCCATGAATCCATTTGACATAATCATTTAAATAGAATATGCTCTTGAAATATTTAACACCTTAAAAACTGGCTAAAGTGAAAATATGCTCTAATTGGACTAATCAATAATTTTACTTATTGTTGATTGCTGATTACAAGCCATTGTCATGCCCTATAAGATTCTTAAGTGGTAAAACTAGCAGACATACACACTCAGGTAGAAACCCACATCAAAACCGTCCACAAAAACACACACACATGCAGAAAGAAAGAGGGGCAGAGATAGAAGCAGAGAAACACAGAGAGACAGAGAGACAGCCTGACAAAGATCTACAAACTCATATAAGGTGATGGAGAAGGACATATACACATACGGAGAAGCATACCCAGATAGAGAGACGTAATTACATGTGGCAGCCTTTTTGGAGTTAAGGGCAAATTTGGAGTTATTGGCATCTGAGCAGTGAAATTCGGCCTCTTGGCTTTGGCTATTTTCCAAAGTCCAGTTTCTCATAAACTGACCTTGATGGTCCTAAAGCAGACTGCTCTGACCCCGAGAAACTCTGTGCAACCATAGTAACCAGACAGCAGGCTCTGTGTAACCTTGAGTGAGCTCTCCTATGTTTTGACCAAGTAAAGCTCCTACTTGAGAAACTGCTTGTTTAACTACTTAAGTGTTAACTTGACGTCCATTAAATCGACACCTTGAACAAAGCATAGACTTGGTGTCCTCTCTGTCACCCTGTCTCTTTCTCTCCCAGCCCTCTCTAAGGTGGTATTCAGGTGTCACTGTTGGCTGGTGACAATTACACAGAGATATACATGCACATTTAAAACAGAAAGAAAATGTTATACACTTTTTGATATGAATGCAGAAAGAACAGAGACATATTTATTAAAGGTTCAAAAAAAAAAAAAAAAAAAAAAAGAAAAACCATTCAAATCTTATACACCAGTACCTGAACACAGACAAGAATGAAAATAGAAGGAATGGGATAAGAGAAGAAATTATACCAAAGAGGAAATACAATGTAATTTAAATGAAAAGAAAAACCTACTTTCCTCTAAGATTGGCATCCTTTAAACCAGATATGTGCATATGGCCAACAAATCTCAATTATTTATTACAATCAATGTCAATTAGCTAGTGAAACTAAAAGTGTAGCTCAATGCCATTTGGGTATGAGTTTTATTTCACATGAACCTTAGACAACAGTTCAAAAAACAAAGTCTCTCTCTAAAGACTATTATTATATCTTAGATGATTTAATATACTGAAGGATATTGTAAAGCATGATTGGCAAATTAGTCATGATCAAGTATCTTCTGTATCCATTTATATGCATATCTGCACATATGCAGAGCTCAAAAACAAAATTGAATATTAACTTGAAGTAGTTTGAAAGTAACTTACAGGCATTCCTATCATTGTCACCACCTTCTCCATAATATCATTCACTGTTTCAGTGTTTGTTGCTGTTAAATATAATGGCTATAAAATACAGAGAAAAAATATTATGACATAACTTAAGTCACACGATTATACAATTATTTATTATTAATCACTACTTATAATGTACAACCTGTAATAACAAACCTAATGTAGCCTAAATACCTTAAATTTTTATAATTGCTATAACTCAATGCTAGAAGACTGTCAGTTTCACAAATCTAAATTAAGTACTTGGGTAACAGGTCCTCAAACATAACAGGTAACATGTGGTGTATGATGAAGGCAAACTGAGGAGCCATGGGTGTTGGAACTCTTTTCTTTCAGCATGGCAGCAGGGGTTGGAGGCAGTAGAAAGAGAGCAGAACCATTTGCTGCCTCCCTGACTGTACTTCCACCATTTTACTAATTTATTTTCATGCACTGCATGTGCACAGTTGTAGGACAATCAGGATAAGAAGTGGACATTCAACTATGAACTTTCAGCCAATGTGAATGTGTATGTTCTCTATATCAGTCTTTGTAATGAGTTGATATACAATGTTGAAAATCTGTCGCAGTGATAGATGTAGGAATACAAAATAAATATTTTAGTTATGAAACCCCATCACTTCATATTCTCGAGAATAAACAAGGGCTTATAATATTAGCTTTCTACTGCCTTCATATTTAAATGTGCTTCCAGAGACCTAAGAAGACAGCTTGAAGAAAATGGAATAAATTCAAATGGTAGGGATTGATCTGAATTGATACCACTGATATACTGGAATTATAAACTGTCGCCATAGAATATAACAATGAGTAGATAGGTACATTTTATGCAGATAGTTGCGATAGTATCAGATTATCTTCACTAAAGTTTCTAAGAATCTAGGAATCTGTCCCTTTAAAAAGAAAATCAGAACAAATGCCTTCTCGGCAGCCACAATTAAAAAATAAAGATAAAATAAACAAGGCCAAAAGACACTAATGGATAACCTGTATCATTCAATGTGTTTATATTCATTATCTTTTAAACACTAGGCATAAAATATTCCCTTGAAAATGGTGTGTGTGTCTGTGTGTGTGTGTGTGTTGTTGTTGTTGTTGCTGACGATTTACCCCAGATCCTACCATAACATACCAGGTTAATTGAATTTTTGAGCAAGGATAAATTACACTTAGTGATTTTACAACTTACTAACTATAGGCTAGGAAGTATGGAAGAGCACCCCTGAAAGAAGAGCTCTACTCTTGTAGTACTAATGCAAGCATGAAGGAATAATGTGTGCTTCTTCTCAGAATGTGGATTTAATCATCTCTGGAAACAAAGATAGTTCAGGGCTCACATGATAGAAGTAACTAGACAATCTCCAGCAAGTTTCCTTCTTACCTCAAAATTGGCACTTTGACCTACGTGTGCAGACTTGAAACTACTCACACACATAAAAACATACATACACACACAAAATATGGTAAGAGTAAAAATTTTAAAGATAAATAAAGCTTCTGACAATTTGTTGAATATTTAAAAACTCTTCCCTATCATTTTAACCAGTGAAATATTTTATAGAAAAAACACACATGTGATAGGGTAGTAGCCTTTCATTCTCATCACGTAAAGTCGTGTTTTCAGAGAATTTAGAACAGATTACCTACATCTGGACCATATTAAGACCTAAATTAAGATTGCAATGATGTGTATATTTCCTTTGATAAAATTTTTATGTTTTAAAACAAACACAGTTCAAGAGAAAGAGTCTTTTTAAACCAAAAATTTCTAAAAATACTGCTTATTAAAGCATTTAAAGGAAATATAATCTAAAATTTGGTATATATGTTAAAATAAACTTGATATATAATGAACCAGGGACATACAAATAATTATTGAGTGACGACTATTGGAAGATGGAGAAGAAACAGAACAGGACAGGAGCCTACCAAAATGGCCTCTGAAAGGCTACCCAGCAGAGTGTCCAAGCAGATGTGAAGAGTCCATAACAAAACTTTGGGCAGAGTTCAGGGAATCTTATTGAAGAAGGTGGAGAGGACTTAGACCCCCTGTTCAGATGTATTCCCTCAGCAGCTCAGTTTTCAAGTGGGTTTCCTTAGTAATGTGTGCAGGGGCTTTCTCTGATGTGAGCTCAGTGGTCAGCTCTTTGATCAAGTTGCCCTAGGGGTGTGCAGGATTGCCAGGCCACATAGGAGGAAGATACAGCAAGACATAATGTCAGATAGAAGGGGAGGAGCACCTTCCCCATCAGGGGAACAGGGTAGGGGCATAGCCGGAGAAGAGGGAGGAAGGGTGGAACTGGAAGGAAATAAGGAAGGGGTCTAGGGCAGGGATACAAAGTGAATGAACTGTAATGAATAATACATAGGAGAGAACTAAAAGAAGAGTAATGAGCAACTTCACAATTGCTCACATGTTCAAAATATAAATAATAGCTTTTTATAATAATGCTCAGTGATGTAAAGGAAATATATTCAATGCAAAAATTAAGTATATATTCAGATAGAAATAGAAAACCTGTAGTATTGAAATTACACTTTAAAGTAACTTATCACTGAAAAACAGTGATAAGTTTAAATAATATAATTGCTATTACTAAAAAGGCATGAATTTCAAAATACATTAAAGTCATCTATGCATGTAGTGAAATTCTCTCTTCCAGCCATAGCATAACCAATGACTCATACTGAGAGTGCAGATATTTGTTATCTGCAAAATATTAAGTCAGAATATCAGCATTTTGTATACTTGTAATTGAAGTCAGAAGGACAGGCAGAGAGAAGAGTGCAGGAACACAAGAAGATGTGAAGTGTTGGGGGATATATTAGGAGTGTTGATGTGAGTTGGCAGTGACTTTGTACACATCTATAAAATTATCAAATGAAGATGATTTTAAAAATCATCTTCATCGATGTGTTCAAAATATAAGCAGTATATGAAGGATCTATGTTGAATTCCAAGAATTTTAATAAGAACAACAGAAAATTTTGGAGGTAAAAAGTCCTAGAGTAAGAATAGCTTAAAAAACATTTTTCTAATTTTTCCATAGAAAAGTACACACCCATACATATACCTACATATATAAATATATATATATATATATATATACACACATATATGTATATGTATTTGAAAGATAATTGCTGACAACTCGCAGGAGAATATGGAGAATGAGGTATGAAGAAAATATCACTTTGTGAACTAAAATTTCTTCATATTTAACACCTTGTTTTCTCTAGTGCAATTCCAATAGTGACACTTTAGAAAATTGACTCTAAATGTGTTTTAATAGCCATTAGCACTTATGAAGTTCAGAAACACGGTGATCCTTTTAGCTATACTATTCTGGTATGACAGTAGGAAAGGCCTTCAGTGCTCTGTATTCTACATAATAGTTCAATTGCTGATCGACACTGACACCAGTAGTAGAAAATAGAACAATAAAATGAAAATTGAAAGAATATATAGTTATTTTAATAGTATGTCTCTGAGTATTTAATACTCAAAGACAGAACAGCTCTGTAGTATATGTGAGGTCCTGGGTTCTACCATAAGCACTATCCACAGAAGAAAATCTCTCTCTCTTTCTCTCTCTTTCAGTCCATGTCTCTCTCACTCTTACAAATTTATAAAGGTGATTTGTGAACAGAAGTTACATGAAAAGATATCTTTTTACCTAGGAGATTCACTTGTATCTGAGGATAAGGATCCATGACTATGTAGTACCTGAGCTTCAAATACGGTGGGACAATGAAGAGTGAGAGAAAGGAAGAGCAGAGTTGAATAGGTAAAATGTCACCAAACAGGTCAATATGAAGAGTGAATGTAATTATTGATAACACTTTGCTTAAAAATTATTTAAACATTTATGAATAGACAAATATATTTTAAAATATAAGCAATCATGCAAACACTACGTGAGTAAGTCTATAAAGACTGTAAGCTATAAAGACAGGAGAAAACAGTTGAATTCTAGGAGGAATACTTGGATTGAAAAATGTATGTTGTTGGATCTAGCTGACTCAATTTTCAGGCATTTAACAACAACAACAAATTCTAATTTTTGGCGTACCGCTGCCTAAATTCTCACTTTCTCTCCTCAACTCTCTTTTCATGTCTTCTTATTTCATTACTCAACAAACAGTCTCTCTTCTAGTCATGAATTTGGAATATTAGTTTTCATTTTATATTCACATACATTGTCACAGCTTGGGATGTCCTCGATGAATATTTTCAGGGGAAGAGCTTTCTTGTTGCCCTTTTTGGCATCTTCGATGGATCTGCTCAAATGCAATCAAGACACACAATACAGTCAGATGAATTCTCTAGTAGAATATTTCAAGGTAATCACTGTTAATATTTTATCAGTATCATCTTGCCTTTAAATACAAGACTACAGTTCAGTGGTATGCATTATTGGATTAGGAAGTATTCAAAAATGTTTCAGAAAGAAAGACATGGTTGGGTAACAGCACATTGACCTAGCAAGCAAAGCCAGTCTCGAAATGTTTTTTCTGCAAGAGAAAGTCAGAAACCTGCTTGATTTCAAACTAGGAAGCAGCAGGTGGTTGGAGAACACATGGTACAGTAATCTTTACTGAGAGCAGAAGAGAGTTCACTACAATAAAGAGCACAGCATGCAGAATTTCCTCAAAATTAAACAAAATATTCACTTTAACAGGAGACTTTAAACTAGTAGCCAGAAAACCTGTAATCAACAGCACATTTGGCGAAAACTACCAAATACAATTTTAATAAAAGATATGGTACTCAGAATGTCATTCATACATCACTAAGAAATTAAGGTACTAAACAAGTGAAATACCTGTGGAGAACACGATACCATTGTTCTTTCTGCTCCACAGAGCTGTAATGTAAAAAGTGAAAAAAAAATTACACTCTTGAGAAATGCCAAAAATTATTCACACTTTTTAAAATTATTACTATTTGACACAGTTTATTCACTTCATATCCAGGCTCTGCCCCATTTCTCATCTCCTCTCTGTACAAGCCTCCCTTCTCCTTCTCCCCCTATGCCCCACCCCTAGTCCTCTGATAGGACAGGTCTTCCTACCCTACTATCTGACCCTAGTCCATCAGGTCTCATCAGTCCAGGCTACCACTTTCTTCCTTTGGGGCCTGTCAAGGCTGTTCTGCCCCCAACCAAGTGGATGTGACCAAAGAGCCAGTCTTCCTCATACAAATATTATAAGACAATTGCCATCCTTGAGCATGCTGGTGTAGGTGACATTCTCCACATGATTGGGTAGCTATTAATCCTGTTATTTCCCTGGAAACTTACAGGGTAAGAAATGAACTATTGTTTGGATGCTGGTGGGGAAATACAAGCCTTGACTATAACCATGGAACAAGAACTCTGTGACCATGGCTGTGCCAAAAATTACTCCAAACTTTATTTCATATGTCTAAAAGGAAAATTAAGGCTTACAGCGTCCCCTTAAATCTTGAGGTAGTGTTCACATCGAAAGGTACCTTTACCCTGCTCAAATGTATCCCATAGATTCAGTGACTAAGTGGGTGCCTTAGTAAGGGGAGCAGGGACTTTTTCTGGCATGAACTCCATGGCAGGCTCTCTGATTACCTCCCTCTGGGGATACATCCTTGCAAGGTCACAGAGGAAGACAATGGAACCTGTCTTGATGAAACATGACAAGCTAGGTCAAATAGAAGGAGAGGTGACCCTCCTGTAACAGTGGAATAGGGGAGGGGCATAGAGGGAGTAGGAGGGTGCTAGGGTGGGATTAGGTGGAGATGGGGGAGGGTCTACAGCCAGGATATATAATAAAAATTAATAATTAAAAAAAAAAACGAAAGGTGCCATTACACAAACCTCCTGTAAATCATGTGAACTTTGGTTTGAACACACTTAAACCAGGGAAAATACCTTTTATGAGAAAAAAATTGTTTTTTCTTCACATGAATTACATAATTGACATATAAGGCATTAGGTTCCTAGAAAACTAGTGCTTCATTTTTGGGAGTCATAACATCAAATCTTCTGGTGGTAAATAGTAATAAACTCACCGCTATTTTACTGTAGCATGTACTACTCAAATTTAAATGGATTAAAGAAGAATGCACCACACTAATATTTGAGAGAATGCAAATTATAGGTTGAATGGGTTGGACCTCAGGGATATTGGATATATTTAGAGTGTCTTATAATGGTCAACATTATTTATTTATGAAGATCTTTTTCTTTTTATTTTTCTTTTATTTTTCTTTATGAATTACACTTTACTCACTTTGTATCCGCCCCCCTGTTGTTCCCTCCCTTCTCCTTCCCAATCCCTCCCTTCCTCCACCCTCTGCATGCATGTCTCTCCCCAAGTCCACTGATAGGAAAGGACTTCTTTTCCTTCTTTCTGATCCTGGTCAATTAGGTCTCATCAGGAATGGCTGCCATATACTCTTCTGTGGCCTGGTAATGCTGCCCACCCCCTCAGGGGAGATAATTAAAGAGCAGGACAATCAGTTCATGTCAGAGACACTCCCTGTTCTTATCCCAATGGAACCCACTTGGATACTGAACTGCCATGGGCTACATCTGTGCAGGGGTCTTAGGTTATCTCCATGCATAGTCCTTGGTTGGAATAGCAGTCTCAGGAAAGACCCCTGTGATCAGATTTTTGGTTCTGTTGCTCTCCTTATGGAGTTCCTGTCCTCTCCAGATCTCACTGTTTCCCACTTCTTTCCTAAGATTCCATGCACTCTGCCAAAAGGTTGCCCATAATTCTCAGTATCTACATTGATAGTCTGCAGGGCAGAGCTTTTCAGAGGTCCTCTGTGTCAGGCTCCTGACTTTTTCCTTCTATTCTCCTTCTTCTGATATCCAGCCTCTTTGCCTTTCTGGAAAGGAATTGAGCATTTTAGCAAGAGTCCTCCCTCTTGATTAGTTTCTTTAGGTGTACAGATTTTAGAGGGTTTATCCTATATTATATGTCTATATAAGTGAGTATATACCCTGTGCATCCCTCTGCTGCTGGGATAGCTCACTCAGGATGATCTTTTCCAGATCCCACCATTTCCCTGCAAATTTCATGATTTCCTTGTTTTCTTTTTATTGCTGAGTAATAAAAAAAACTGTGTAGATATACACAGTTGTGTATATTGTGTATATTGCTGTGTAGATATACCACAATTTGTGCATATATTCCTCCACTGAGGGGCATCTGGGCTGGATCCAGTTTCTGGCTATTACGAATAAGGCTGCTGTAAACAGTTGAGCAAATGTCATTATTGTGTACTTGAGAATCTTTTGGATATATTCCTAGGAGTGGTATAGCTCTATCTTGAGGAAGCACTATTCCTACTTGTCTGACACCTGAAGTGAACTGTGACAATTCCTGAGAAGCACCACTATTCAGTTGACCATACCCAAAAAGCAGAGGAGAACTTCAGAACCCCGCCAAGTGGATTCTCTCCACCCCAGGACTCAGCAGGTACCACAAATTAACAGACAACCTGAGACAGAGAGATGGTAGAGGCCAACGAAAAAGCACAACCAACAAAAGGCAAAACAACATGGCATCCCCAGAACCCAGTTATCTAGGAGCAAGTAGTCCTGGACACCCTAACATAAGTAAAATTCAAGAAGATGACCTTACATCTATGCTAATGAAGTGGTTAATAGAGGAAGTAAAGAAAATGTGTAAAAAATTAGGGGAAGATGTAATAAAACAGATTATGGTCATCCGTAAAGAACTACAAGAAGATGCAGCCAAACAGTCTGTGTCACTGAAAGAAATAAAAGAAACAGAGGAACGTTCAAACAAACAGCTGAAGGAATTGAAGGAAAAACAGGAAAATACAGTCAGACAGGTGAAGGAAATCAACAAAACGGTTCAAGATCTGAAGATAGAATTGGAAGAATTAAAGAAAACACAAACAGAGGAAATCAAGGAGAGGGAGATTCTAAGAAAGAAAACAGGAACTACAGAGGTAAGCATAACCAACAGACTACAAGAGATGGAAGAAAGAAAGGTGTGGAAGATACAATGGAAGAAATCGATGTATCCCTCAAAGAAAATAATAAATCTAAAATATTCCTGACACAAACCATCCAAGAAATCCAAGACAACATAAAAAGAACACCTTTTTCTTATCTGGAGGATAGTCCTTTTCTAGTTCGCTATTATTAATTCTCCTTGCTCACAACACCTATACCAGGTACTGTTGTTCCATTCTTACGTTTAATATATGAGTTATTTCTCCTTGATGAAAATTGTGATTTATGTGGTTAGGAACATTCTTTTCCTTTCTCCATGTTACTACATTCATAATGTCAGTGCCATATTCATACTGAAATTCTCTGTAACATCCTGTGGAGCTATGGACTGATTCTTGACAAAAGACTAGTGTACTTCATGTTTCTACTATTAACTGCTCCCCCATTCTATATTCTGCCTGAAACCATTCTGATCAGAAGGGTAGATTATACCCGTGGCCACAACCTCATGTGAACATAGACAACACATCAGATATCACCAAAAAGTGAATTTGAAATTTACCTGTAGTGCACAAGTCAACTGTGACTCTTATGGTATAATGACACTGGAACTCATCTGTTGACTATAGACACAAGTGATATTCTACTGAACAGACATTCAGGACCTTGAACAATCTAAGGGTTACTATTTTTATCTGTAGAATTATATACTGTATTTTTAGGAAATAATCGTGACACTGTAGCATGATTTTTTAAATTTAATTATACTACACAAAATCTTTGGAGAGAGATCAATTTGTTTATTTTCAAAACCCAGATAATACCTGGTCATTTTGGAGTGAAAAAGGTGGGGCATGCCCTGCTCCTGTCACATCCTTCATAGAGCACAATGTCCTTGATTTCTACCCCAAGGGTCTTGGGACATCGTGATGAGCAATATTGATCAAAAGCTAAGGAACCTCCATTCATTTAGGAATGTGCGTGGTGAAAAGTACATATTGTTGTTCTTCTTAGGAGCTGAACACTTGAGTTGGGAGCCTGAATACAATGAGACTATAAGAAATTCTTATTTTGTAATTATGATTAACTGATTTCTATATTGCCTGTAAGTAAGCATTAAACTGACCCAGAATTTCTACAGCCAGCCTTTTTTGAACACTGGTCCAAGCTGTAGGTCTTACCGAAAAGTGGCCAAAAAATTTCCCATAGGACACAATAGGGGAATCGACTTGGAAGCAGAGCTGTTTTCTGTCTCAACAATATCTGTATATTCATCAATCCAAAGATAAGTCAGGGAGATGATATTTTTTATTTTAAATTTTTTCTTGCACCTAGAAAAAGAATCAAGTATCTGTTAGTTTGCTTTTCATTGCAGTTAGAATTGCTTGTCTTATGACAAGCAGAGTTCTGCCTGCCCCAGAACAGAGGATTCACCCATCTCTAGGATCCTATCACACACAGCTCATGCCACGGTAGACAGATCTCAGCAAAGCCTCTGATGAAAGAAGTGAGTGAGTACTCAAGTTTCAATGCTCATAATTAGCCATACACTAATCTTTTTCTGAATAATGAGTGTTAAGGGAAAACTGTACCATGGGTTTTAAAGGCTTAGCATTTTTAGAAACCCATCTTTCAATATTTCTACCCTCTATTTAGTGGGACACTAACATTTTTTCCTTTGTTTATTTCCATAAATTGCTTACATAGAAAATTAGTTAATTTTTAAATTATAATTAGAAAATATAGTTTAATAATCTCTTCAAAATAAATACTGTAGAAATCCTATCCGATGTACTAATTTTCCCTTTCTGTGGTCCTTTACCCTGATCTAAGAAGTCATGTCTGCTCACTACTGTTGCGACTTCAGTGAACACAAGGTGTGCTTCTCATACAAGGAACACAAAGAGGATTCAGGTTTCCAAGAACTTTCTCAAGTGATTATAAACATGTCTTCCTTTCAAGCATTCTGATGTTATCAATATCCTCTTGTAAACAATACCTGGGAATGTAAGTTCCATTCTTTCACTCTGTTTATGTGAAGTTAGTTCTTGGGAATTTTACATATGTATACAAGGTGCTCTGTTTTCTTTTATCACTCTCTCAGATCTCCTAACAGCTCCCCTTCTCTCATTTGTAAATATTTTTGGCTATTTTTATGATGCACTGAGTAGCATCTGAGTCATTTGTTATGTGAACCTGGATATAAAACTCTCCATTGGATATTAGTGAGCCAAAATGTAGATATAGAACTAAAGATCATGACTCTCCCTCTCTCACATTCAAGAGACTGTGTGTCACAAATATAAACCCTGGTTCAAAATCAGAGATGTAAGCTG
The DNA here is from genome assembly GCF_030254825.1 of Meriones unguiculatus. NCBI lineage: Eukaryota > Metazoa > Chordata > Mammalia > Rodentia > Muridae > Meriones > Meriones unguiculatus. Next base: position 42,241,286 of record NC_083357.1, read on the forward strand.
GGCATGGTGGCAACTGCCTGTAACCCCATACCTTGGGGGTTGGGGAGAGGCAGGTGGATCTCTGTGAGTTAGTGACTAGTCTGCTCTCTGAAGAAAGTCCAGGACACCTAAGGCTACACAGAGGTCTTATAAAAGCAACAACAATAAGAAAATCCTACTTGTAAATATTTCTAAAGTCAGTACACATGAAGACTAACACGATACTAAGGAGAAAGTCCCCCCCCCCATCTTATAAGACATACTATAATCAAAATACAACCATATCATACACCATTTGCTTCAGGATACACACACAAGCACAGAGACACCCACAAGTGTCACAGAAATACAAGACATTAATTTTATATTTGCATTCTACCGTCAAGACATCTAATTGTGTATATATTTTGTAAATGTATATAAATATACATATGTGCATATATATGAAACAAAAATTAGAAAAAAATGCTTAAACCTGTAACTATTAATTTCAATATTTCTCCTAAGAAACAATCTCCCTTGAAAATGAAAATAATTTCAATCATACCTTAAGTGTTTAATGATACTCTTTCCATAATATAAATTACAATTTCAAAATAGTATTAAATACAACTCTAACAACTGAAGAAATACAAATGTGCAGTCTTTTAGAAAACTAACCAATTTAGTTTCCTTTATTCTCAAAAAACAAAATGTAGTTCACTTATTTCTCAACTACTCTGTGTGGAATATGATCAGTATATTTTTTACATTTCAAATGAGTTGATTATTATCTTTTATATATAAAATCTGAGGAATTCCAACTGTAGACTGAAGGGGAGCTGAGAAGAAATCACAAGAAAGATGGACAGATTATCAGACAGCTGGGTCATTCACTTATTTTAGCCTGCATCGGTCATACCCTAAGTTACCATTTTCTAGGTTTGTAGCTTAGAGTAACTGACCAGGGCTGAGAGGAAAATGTTCACAGTTGGTTGTGTCTTTTTTATAAAAGAATGTTCTCCTGGATTTTCATTTTCCTCATGATCTTTGAAGTGGAACTTGGGGAGTATTATTCTCTGATGACCAGAAAGTTTGCCCCCCAAAACTGAATAGAATTGTATTGATGTCTGTCCTATAATCCATTCATTGATGGACTTATTAGAATACCCTTAAATTATTTACTTGAGATTGGTACCATTTTCATACCTTTCCAAATAGCATGAAGGCTATAGTCATGGCACCTGGAGATTATATATGATGTGCTCCGAGAAAACACCTCCAAGCTCATATGTGACAATGCAACCATGTAAAAGGTGCAATCACAGCAGACTTGTGTAGCATCTGCAGGATCACCAAGAATTACCTGCTTTGTTCCATCAGTTTTCCCTAATGAATGTAGGGATAGTATCTGCTTCTCATCTCTTCAAGCTAACTTGGAAGTTATGAGCTCAGAGGAGCATACATATGTGGTCCCTGCTGAGCAACTGTTATAATCCAGGACTTTCCCCCCCAACTTCAACGATCTGTCTTTACAACAGAAAATGTTTTTAATATGTTGTTTGAGAAAATTTCTTAGCATAGTTTACAAACTTGAAACTCTCATAAATCAGCTTCAAAATTGCTAGAATTGTTGGCATGTGCTACCACACTTGCCTCCATTTCAAATTTGTCGCTATACTTTTCTCAGATTCAAATTGCAAAACAGCACCTTAAATAATTCATTATTTTCAGTATGACTGAAAGTTTGTGAAAAGAGAGTGAAAAATGTGCACAGACGAAAGTCCACTAAGCCTCTAGCCTGCTCAAAGTAGTATGGGACCCTGAGTAATTTCAAGGGTAAAAGAAATACTCCTCCGTAGAGAAAGCAGACAAATTGTGTATCAGGTACCAAATGTACAATCCTGAAAACATATATACAATTTAAGATTATATTGACTGAGAAGATTATAGTCATCTATGTAAAATACATATTTCAAAAGAACAGATATGTATCTCAATATACATACGTATACAACAACAAGTATTAAAAAAGAAACCGTGAGTTTGTTTGTTTGTTTGTTTGTTTGTTTGTTTTTAAAGAACAAGGAAGGGAATATGGAGGATGTGGAATATTTTTAAAAGGGTGTTTAACAAGAACCATGTAGGGTATATAACCTAGAACCTCTGCTCGGATGAAGTGGTGGTAGCTCAGTAACCAATTGTTTTCCCATAATAAGGGGAACAGAACAGGTTCTATTTCTGACAGGAACTCAATGGCAGTCTCTTTGACCTCCTCATCCCCCAAGGAAGGAGTAGTCCTGCTAGGCAGGGAGGATGTGGGAGGGTGTGGGAGGGTATGAGGGAGCAGGATACAGCTGTGATACAGAGTTAAGAAAATGTAACTAATAAAAAATAAAAAGAAGTAAAAAGAAAAGAAAAAGGGGTTTTAAATAATGAATTCTAACATCAAAATACACAAAATATACAAACGTTATTTTTGCATATTAAAGCCTAATCAATTGTGTCCTTGCATAGTTAGGCTGGCATGACACACATACTCACAGGTTAGTAGATATAACCAGAAGGTCATCAAATAAAGAAAGATATCGTTTCTTCTTTGACCATCCCCTTCTGATTTCTACAGGGCCCTGGCATAACAAGGTACGGTGTGTTGCTTCGGTGTTGAACTCCTTCCGGGTTCCCATGTGGGAAAAATTAGGATTGTCTTCATACAGGTCTCCACCTAGAAGAGTCATGCAGTTCATAGTTATTACTTATCTTCAGAGGTGCATAGTTTTAAAACACAGGCTCCAAAGCAGGAGTCTTTTGAAGTAGAGGCAGATTTTAAATAAAACATAAAAACAACAACGACAAAACATCTGGGCCCTGGGGGTTTGCAGAGACTGATGGACCAACAAGGATCATGAATGGAGAGTACTTAGAACTCCTGCTCAGATGTAGCTGATAGGCAGCACAATCTCCTGTGGGTGCCTTTGTCATGAACTCAGTGGCCTACTCTTTGTTCACTGTAGGCTGGCAATGCAGCCTTGTCAGGCCAAAGAGGAAGAGGATCTGGGCATTCCTGATGAAACTTGATAAGTAAAGGTCAGATGGAAGGGAAAGAGAACTCTCCCTTTCAGTGGTCTAGAGGAAGAAGATAGGGAGGAGAGATATGGAGGATAAGACTGGGAGAAGTTGAGAGAGGAGCCTACCATCAGGTTAAAAAATGAATAAATTTATAAAAATAATTTAAAAAATCCTTTTGATTATCTGGAAAAAAATAACAGAAAAGAAGAGGTACTTAGGAAAAGATGTATTGGGAACACATTGAAGGAGTGGGCTTTTTTCAGAAGTTATCGACATGTGGGTGGTGGGGAAAGTTTGAAGAAAGGCAGTCGGTGTGGTCTAGATCAATGGTTCTCAAACTTCCACATGATTTAACACTTTAATATAGATCCCTCATGCTGTGCTGACAAAAAAACCAAATAACTATTTCATTGCGACTTCATAACTATAATTTTGTTACTCTTATGAATCCTAATGTAAATATCTGATACGTAGATATCTGATATGCCAAACCCAAAGCAGTCAGGACCCATAATTTCAGAACCACTGGTCAAAGGTTAGGAAAGGGTAGGGAATGTAATTTTATTTCAATTAAAATCATTTTTTTAAATAAATGAGTAAAAAAATATTCTTTTAAAATTGGGTTTACCAACATTTTTCATGTTTTAAAAAGTAAAGCAGGAAACATTGCAAGGTATCTTATTGCACAGAAGAAGAAATATTCACATTATTGAGCGATTCACAAAAAAAGATGGATTGATGTCAAACACCCAATGAAGGTCAAAATAGTCAAATCCTAAACATTGGCCAGTAGAGTAGTAACATGAATATCATAGTTCACTCTAACTGCAATATTATGTGTACAATAAAAGGAGGATACTTGTGACAAACATGGTGAAATATATATTTCTCTCCACATATTACTCCCTAATATTTTTAACCTATCAAAGTTCAAATTGAAAAAAGCAGGATGCAGATATCATTAACCCTGTTAAACTTAGACTCTAAGAGATGTATAAAGGACGGGGGATTTTATAGTGAAATGTGCTTTACTGAGACAGTCAGACAGGTCCAAGCATAGAGACATTGGATATCTTTGAGGAGTATAGAGAAAGACACATGATTATTAGTGGAAATTTTATATACTAAATCCTAGAGACACTTAAAAGTATGACTGAAAGAATGTGTGAGGTACTCTGTAAATCTCATAATTGAATATGTAGGATTCATTGGAAACTTTACAATCACAGGCATATCATATAAAATTAGAAAGAAATTTATGTACTGGAATACCTAAACTAAACTCAATTCTTAGTAAGCAAATATAAATAAACATGAAAAAACTCAGGTCTTCCTAATGATTTAAACTATTTAGATAGACCTTAGGGAGCACATCTATCCAGAAATAAAAGACTTTGTTCACATCAAGATAGAGGACAGAAGGATTTATGGTGTTTTGAAACAAACAAACAAAAGAGAACAAAAAATAGCCAACATTATTCATTAAGAATTTTTGAGATAGAACTTGTCAATAAATAGAAGTCATTTCCCACGTCTCTGCCAAAAAGGACATATGGCTCTTCAATAACCTGTGACCTATCAGGATATTTAACCCGCTATCTGGCTTCCAGGTTAACTGAAGGGGAAGCAAAAGTAGTTCTTAAATGTTTTGAAAACCCACCTGTGTAAGATGATCATTCCTCCCTCAGAAAGACCAACAGGACAGACATCAGGAAGAGGGAGTAAACAGGAGAACAGGACAGGAGTCACCATAGAAGGCCTCTGAAAGCCACTACCCAGCAGGATATCAAAGCAGATGCTATGACTGATAGCCAAACTTTGGGCAGAGTGCAGGGAATCTTCTAAGAGAAGGGGGAGAGAGAAAGACCTGGAGGGGACAGGGGCAACATAAGGAGAGCAACAAAACCAAAATATCTGGGCCCAGGGACCTTTACTGAGACTGAACCAAGGAACAGTCATGGATATAACCTAGAAACCCTGCTCAGATGTAGCCCATGGCAGCTCAGTATCCAAGTAGGTACCCTAGTAAGGGGAACAGGGACTGTCTCTGACCTGAAGTCAGTGGGTAGCTCTTTGATTGACACCCCTGGATGGTGGAGTAGCCTTGCCAGACCACAGAGGAGGAAAATGCACCCTGTTCAGATGAGACCTAGGGTCAGATGGAAGGGAAAGAGGACCTCACCTATCTGTGGGCTTGGAGAACTGCATAGGAGGAGATGAGAGAGGAATAGCAGGATTGGGAGGGAATGAGGAAGGGGGCTACAGCTAGGATACAAAGTGAATAAACTGTAATTAATAAAAAAATAATTAGAAAAGAATTGTACCAAATCAGTTTCATCATTAAAAAAATTGAAAGTGCATGAGCAGATCGTGAAATATATTCCCGTTTGTTGTGAATCCATGTCAAATAATGAGAATTATGTTTCAAAGAACACTATATATGTTGGAAAAAGTAGAAATTTTTTGAAAACCACAGAGTTCTTAGATTTTGGGGGTTGAAATTTGACGAGTTTCTAATTAAGCTTTGTGATCATAGCAGGGAAAACAACTGGATGGAGCAGAAAATATTCCTCTCTCATATTGTGGACATACAAATTTTGAAGATATCCAGACAACATTCTTACATACAGCTCAGAGCATACCTCTCCAGACATGATAACTTTGTGTCTTTGGGGGGATGCTACTGAATATGGCTAGCATGCATAGCTTCCCCTGAAGCCACACTTGAGTTAAGAATTAGTTCACATGATCTGGAGGAATCAACACACAACACTTCCTGAAACCATTAGAGAATCATAATAGTCATGTAAAAAATACCTTTACGGTGGAGCCTGGAATGAAGAAACTCTCAATGAGCGTGAAATTCGGCTTTTCACTCTGGCACGAAACACAAGTAGCTGCAGGCACTACAGTAGCTTGTAGACCAACTACTGAAGTCTGAAGGTTCTGGAGTAGTCATAGTGTCACACCATTGTGATGTCAACACTGTAAAGCTCATGAAGTAACTGACAAAATGACACATGCATTTCATTTTCTTTCATACTTTTGCCTTCAAAATTATTATAGAACTGTTTTTGACAACAAGTTCCTCAGGAATAACAGTCTCTTAATGTCATATATTCATATATGTATAATGTATGTTATATATGCTAGATGATATATAAATAGATGATAGATACAGATAGAATGGATAGAATGTTGAAGTATAGACTAGAAAACTGTAATGATACAGGAGCAAAAAGAAGAGGGATAATTGTGTAAAACATTGTGAAATTTCTATTCATGCTCAAAGAGTCTCAATTCTTAGTTCTTTAACCAAGTGAAAGTCTACTTGACCAAAGTAGCATGTAGAAATCATGAACATTGTGAACGTCAGAGTCTAGCTGATGTGAAAAATTTCACAGCAAACTGTAAAGATGAATTTGCTTATCTGAGTCAGAATGCTTCATGCATAGAGAAATAAGACAACTTTGAAGACTACAGAGGACTCTACATGTTTATAAATATATGCTAAATCCTAGAGCCAAATAATTGTGACTTAAACAATTTATGAGATGCTCCGTAAATATTTATACTAAATATCTAGTAATCCTTTTCCACATAATAATCATGGGCAGTTATTTTACAATTAGAATACCTGTTTTTAAAATGAGTGAATTTTGTTAATAGTAACCTGCCACAGACTTACCCAGTCGGGTCCCACTAACAGCTGGAAAATCAGGGCTTTGGATATCAGGTTAGACCCAGGTTCAGTGGATTGACAGACAGAGGCAACACCTAAGAGTGATTCTGTTGCAATTTTACTGAAGTCAAGTTAATAATTTTATAGTGATTTCATAAGGAAGCACCATAAAATTGGCATGCTTCCCAAAACATTTAGACTCTTACCAAGGATACAAAGTTTATGTTTTAACTCAAAAGTGCAGCTAAGCATAAAGCAATGCCCACAAGAAATCTTCGCCTAGAAACTTTCTGATCAACGCAAACAAGAAACAAAAACCTCAAACTGTGGTTTCATTATCACGGACTAGTGAAGGGGAAAGTCATGAGCTGTAATAGTCCTCCGAGCCAAGTCGAATACCTGCTAAAGCCTTTTTCTACATTAAAGTCTAATTACACCTTGGTCAACTATCCTCCCACATGTCTTGCTAAAGATTTATAATCTTCCTTAGAAAAAAGAAGACGCCAAAGAGAGGCATGCTCGAGCCAGCTGTCCTTTCTTATGCTATCTTTTCCTTAAAAGGAGCCCATTATTATTATTATTATTTCAATGCAGTTTATTCAGGAACCTTGAACAATCCTCGGACCCTGGGGAAAGCCAGCCCACAGCTTAAATAGCCTCTGGGTAGCCAACCCAGGCGTGCCACGTGGGCAATTTATGACTCTCTTCAGACAGAAAAGGGATCTTGGAACTACAGCCACCATTGTTACTACCACCTCATTGCCGGCTGTTGGAGCTACCACCAGGGCATTAGCCATGAGTCATACTGGGCAGACTGCTCAGACCCTGAATAACTATTTTTTTTTTTTTACTATTTTGTAATGTTTTATAAGACTAAATTTGATTCATTACTTCTTTTAAAATTATTTTTCTACCATTTTATTTTTGTTAAAGCTTTTAATAATCTACCAAAAATATATTTCCTTGAATAGTTAGTTGTGCTGTACAAGGAATCATAGAGAAAAATCAAAAGGCTCATTAATTCAATCCTCCATCTGAGAAAGCAGGATTTTCAGAGTACATCTTTTTGGCATAGATGGCCAAGGGGAACATCGAGGGCCTTCCAGGGAGTTGATTCCTGTAGGAAATGTGTCTCCTCGTCGTAGCAACATAATTTTATGCTTATATAGAACATTTTTATGCTCACGTAGACTCTGGAGTTAGTGTGGCAGTAATCATTTTTGCCTCCTGCACACTGCTTAGTTTGTTTAATGTATGTATTTTTACGGTGCTAATTAATGTAACAAAACTGTACCAAATTGTAAAGTTCTTCATAACTATCTTTGCTGTATAATGTTGACTTCCTATGACTGATACCTAGCACTGTGGTAAATAAAAACAAATCAGAATTAGAATACTATAACTATTACTTTATATGTGAACATAAATAGATGTAAAGAAAATAATCAGGATTTTCTAAAAATTTTAGGTCCCGGGGCGGGCAAGATGGCGGCGCCGGGAGGACTCTCATTCTGAGCAGCAGCGCAGCAGGATCAGCACAGTGAACAGCAATCAGAACTCTCGGCCATAAAACACAGTCATTGTGTTTCCCAGGTGAGAGGATACCCCACGGTGGGGGATTCAATCAGCTTTTTTTTTTTTTTTTTCAATGCAGTTTATTCAGGAACATTGAACAATCCTCGGACCCCGGGGAAAGCCAGCCCACAGCTTAAATAGCCTCTGGGTAGCCAACCCAGGCGTGCCACGGGGGCAATGCAGATAGGTCCACATACATGGAAGCAAGCCAGATCCTCGGCCTTAGCCAAATGTGGAGTTGTTCCTGACAGAGAGCACTCACCATCGGGAAGGTGGAAGGCGGAAACCAGCTCCATCTTTAAGGCATAGCATTCTGCAGCTCTCTACAGTTCCCCCTTTTTGTTTTAGACGCATCAGGCAAGAGTAGAGGTCTGATCTCTGATATTAGAAATAAATTGGGACATTGTACAGATGTTCATTTAGGTGTCATCCACCCAAAGAGCATCGGACCCGTCCGATACCTTTTTCTCAGAGGCAGGACCTGGGACATCAACCCGCATGCAATCAGACATGCTCTTCTCTGGGTCCAAAGCGGCTGACCCTGAGTGCAGTGCTTAGCCTCGCATCCTGAGCGTATCATTTTAGCTTTTTATGGTATCCAACCATGCTTGGGGAGAATGTCTTGCTTCAATGGCTGTAAAGGCCTGAATGATCATGGCTGCATCACACTGTTGTGAGACTCTAATCTTGCATATATACCACAGGCAAACCAAGGAGACCAACACCAGAAGGCCTGCTAACACTCCCATGCCCGCCCATTCCTTCAGATGATTCATGGCTGCAGCAATCCATGTTGATAATCCTGTGGCTAGTCCTGCGTCCACTCTGGTAGAATTTACTGTGACAATGGCCACTCTCAGCTGCTCCATCGTAGTATCGAATTCTCCAGTCCAATTACCTAAAATATAGCTCGACAATTGTTTAGACAGATTTGCAGCGCAGGAAAAATTCTCATGTTGTATGCTAGTGACACAAAGTCCAGCATACTTTCATTGACAGCCAGGTTGAGCGATTTGCCATAGGGTATCAATTTGCTCCTGCAAGAGGTCAATCCTCTGATTGAACACCATCAAGCTTCCTTTTAGTTGAGCATTAATTCCTTTATGTACAACTAAGGCATGAGGTACATTGGCTAAATGATTATTCAGGGTCTGAGCAATCTGCCCAGTATGATTCAGGGCTAATGCCCTGGTGGTAGCTCCAACAGCCGTCAATGAGATGGTAGTAACAATGGTGGCTGTAGTTCCAAGATCCCTTTTCTGTCTGAAGAGAGTCATAGCGTGAGGGGCATCAATGGGCATAGGCACCCAGTGAGGCATGCGAGTAACCAGGGCATACCTAACTTTACTAGCATTGGGGTTAAAAAAAAAGCGAGTATCATTACCACAATTACTTGGCTCTATCTGGCTAATAATGAATAAAAATGGGGGATATAGACAAACAGGTGTGGGCTTATAGGAAATATTATGAGAAGCCTTAACCCCTCGTTGGAACATCCTGCGTCAGTTCTAGAACTAGCAGTGGTGGTGTCCGAGGTCTGAGTAGGTTCAGGAGACCATTGCCCCCAGGGGCGAGACGTGCTCCATGCCAATTGACTAACTCCATGTTTTCCTCCAATTTTGAAAGTCATTTAAGGTTCTTAAATTATTTTTTTCCCTTTTTTTCTTAAATTTTTCATCAATTACACTTTATTCATTCTGCATCCCCCTATAAGCCCCTCCCTCCTCCCATCCCAATCCCACCCTCCCTCCTCCCTCTACTTGCATGCCACTCCCCAAGTCCACTAATAGGGGAGGTTCTCCTCTCCTTTCTGATCTTAGTCTGTCAGTTCACATCAAAAGTGGCTGTATTGTCCTCTACTGTGGCCTGGTAAGGCTGCACCCCCCCCCCCAGAGGGAGGTGATCAAAGAGCAGGCCAATCAGATTATGTCAGAGGCAGTCCCTCTTTACATTACTATGTAACCCAAATGGACTCTGAACTGCCCTGGGCTACATCTGTGCAGGGGTTCTAGGTTATCTCCATGAAGAGTCCTTGGTTGGAGTATGAGTCACTGGGAAGTTCCCTATGTTCAAATTTTCTTGTTCTGTTGCTCTCCTTGTGGAGACCCTGTCCTCTCCAGCTCTTACTATTTCCCAGATTTTACCTAAAATTCCGTTCACTCTGCCCAACAGTTGCCCATCAGGCTCAGCATCTGCTTTGATAGTCTGAAGGGCAGAGGCTTTCAGAGGCCCTCTGTGGTAGGTTCCTAGGTTGTTTCCTGTTTTCTTCTTCTTCTGATGTCCATCCTCTTTGCCTTTCTGGATGGGGATTGGACGTTTTAGTTAGGGTCCTCTCTCTTGCTTAGTTTCTTTAGATGCACAGGTTTTAGTGGGTTTGTCCTATGTTGTATGTCTATATGAGTGAGTATATACCATGTGTGTCTTTTTGCTTCTGAGACAACTCACTCAGGATGATCCTTTCCAGATCCCACCATTTACCTGCAAATTTCATGATTTCCTTATTTTTCATTGCTGAGTAATATTCCATTGTGTAGATGTACCACAATTTCTGCATCCATTCTTCAGTTGAGGGGCATCTGGGTTGTTTCCAGCTTCTGGCTATTACAAATAAAGCTGCTACAAACATGGTTGAGCAAATGTCCTTTTTGTGTACTTGAGCCTCTTTTGGATATATGCCCAGTAGTGGTATGGCTGGATCTTGAGGAAGTGCTATTCCTAGTTGTCTGAGAAAGCGCCAGACTGATTTCCAGAGTGGTTGTACAAGTTTACATTCCCACCAGCAGTGGAGAAGGGTTCCCCTTTCTCCACAACCTCTCCAGCATGTGTTGTCACTTGAGTTTTTGATCTTGGCCATTCTCATGGGTGTAAGGTGAAATCTCAGGGTTGTTTTGATTTGCATTTCCCTAATGGCTAGTGAGGTTGAGCATTTCTTTAAGTGCTTCTCTGCCATTCGGTATTCCTCTACAGAGAATTCTCTGTTTAGCTCTGTTCCCCATTTTTTAAGTGGATTACTTGGTTTGCTGCTTTTCAGCTTCTTTAGTTCTTTATATATACTGGATATGAGTCCTCTGTCAGATAAAGGGTTGGTGAAGATTCTTTCCCAATCTGTAGGTGGTCGCTTTGTTTTGATGACGGTGTCCTTTGCTTTACCGAAGCTTTTCAGTTTCATGAGGTCCCATTTATTGGTTGTTGCTCTTAGAGTCTGTGCTGTTGGTGTTCTGTTCAGGAAGTTTCCCCCTGTACCAATGAGTTCTAGGGTATTTCCCACTTTTTTTTCAAGCCGATTTAATGTGTCTGGTTTTATGTTGAGGTCTTTGATCCACTTGGACTTCAGTTTTGTGCAGGGTGACAAGTATGGATCTATTTTCATTTTTCTACATGTAGACATCCAGTTAGACCAGCACCATTTGTTGAAGATGCTATCTTTTTTCCATTGTATGGTTTTGGCGTCTTTGTCAAAGATCAGGTGTCCATAAGTGTGTGGGTTTATTTCTGGGTCCTCTGTTCAGATCTATTGATCCACCATTCTTTTTCTATGCCAGTACCATGCAGTTTTTAAAACTGTTGCTCTATAGTACAAATTAAGATCAGGGATGGAAATACCTCCAGAAGATCTTTTATTGTAGAGGATTGTTTTAGCAATTCTGGGTTTCTTGTTATTCCATATGAAGTTGAGAATTTTCCTTTCCAGGTCTGTAAAGAATTGTGTTGGTAATTTGATGGGCATTGCATTGAATCTGTAGATTGCTTTTGGTAAGATGGCCATTTTTACTATGTTAATCCTACCAAGCCATGAGCATGGGAGATCTTTCCATCTTCTCATATCTTCTTCTAATTCTTTCTTCAGAGATTTGAAATTTTTTTCATACAAGTCTTTGACTTCCTTGGTTAGGGTTACTCCGAGGTACCTTATGTCATTTGTGGCTATTGTGAAGGGTGTTGTTTCCTTAATTTCTTTCTCAGCCCTTTTGTCTTTTGTATACAGGAGGGCTACTGATTTTTTTGAGTTAATTTTGTATCCTGCCACTTTGCTGAAGGTGTTTATCAGCTGTAGGAGTTCCCTGGTAGAGTTTTTGGGGTCACTCACGTATACTATCATATCATCTGCAAATAGTGATAATTTGACTTCTTCCTTTCCAATTTGTATCCCCTTGATCTCCTTCAACTGTCTTATTGCTCTAGCAAGGACTTCCAACACTATGTTGAAGAGATATGGAGAGAGTGGGCAGCCTTGTCTTGTCCCTGATTTCAGTGGGATTGCTTTAAGTTTCTCTCCGTTCAGTTTGGTGTTGGCTATAGGCTTGCTGTATATCGCCTTTACTATGTTTAGATATGTGCCTTGTATCCCTGATCTCTCCAATACTTTGAACATGAATGGATGTTGGATTTTGTCAAAGGCTTTTTCAGCATCTAGGGAGATTATCATGTGGTTTTTTTCTTTCAGTTTGTTAATATGGTGGATCACATTGATGGATTTCCGTATATTGAACCACCCCTGCATACCTGGGATGAAGCCTACTTGGTCATAGTGGATAATATCTTTGATGTGTTCTTGGATTCGGTTTGCAAGTATTTTATTAAGTATTTTTGCATCAATGTTCATAAGGGAGATTGGCCGGAAATTCTCTTTCTTTGTTGAGTCTTTGTGAGGTTTAGGTACCAAGGTGACTGTGGCTTCATAGAATGAATTTGGTAATATTCCTTCTGTTTCTATTTTGTGGAATAGTTTGAAGAGAATTGGTGTTAGCTCTTCTTTGAAGGTCTGGTAGAATTCTGCGCTGAAGCCATCTGGTCCTGGGCTTTTTTTGGATGGGAGACTTTTGATGACCGCCTCTATTTCTTTGGGGGATATAGGTCTATTTAGTTGATTTACCTGGTCCTGGTTCAGCTTTGGTAAGTCAAATCGATCAAGAAAATTGTCCATTTCATTTAGATTTTCAAATTTTGTGGCATATAGACTTTTGAAGTAAGTCCTAATGATTGTTTGGATTTCCTCAGTGTCTGTAGTTATATCCCCCTTTTCATTTCTGATTTTGTTGATTTGGGTGGTGTCTCTCTGCCTTTTAGTTAGCCTGGCTAAGGGTTTGTCAATCTTGTTGATTTTCTCAAAGAACCAGCTCTTGGTTTCATTGATTCTTTGAATTGTTTTATTTGTTTCCAATTGATTGATTTCAGCCCTGAGTTTGATTATTTCCAGCCGTCTACTCCTTCTTGGTGTGTCTGCTTCTTCTTTTTCTAGGGTTTTTAAGTGAGCCATTAGGGTGCTTGAATGAGCTGTCTCGAATTTCTTTTTGAAGGCACTTAGTGCTATGAACTTTCCTCTTAGCACTGCTTTCATTGTGTCCCATAAGTTCGGGTATGTTGTGTCTTCATTTTCATTGATTTCTAGAAAGACTTTAATTTCTTTCTTTATTTCTTCCCTGACCCAGCTGTCATTTATTAACAAGTTGTTCAGTTTCCATGTGTGTGTAGGCTTTTTGTTATTTCTGTTATTGTTGAGGTCCAGCTTTATTCCATGGTGATCAGACAAGATACATGGGATTATTTCAATCTTCTTGTATTTGTTGAGGCTTGCTTTGTGACCCACTATGTGGTCTATTTTGGAGAAGGTTCCATGAGGTGCTGAGAAGAAGGTAAATTCTTTTTTGTTTGGGTGTAAAGTTCTGTAAATGTCTGTTAGGTCCATTTGATTCATGACCTCTGTCAGAGACATTGTTTCTTTGTTTAATTTCTGTTTGGTTGACCTGTCCTTTGTTGAGAGTGGGGTGTTGAAGTCTCCCACTATTAATGTGTGGGGATCTATATGTGCTTTAAATTTTATCAATGTTTCTTTCACAAATGTGGGTGCCCTTGTATTTGGGGCATAGATGTTCAGGATTGTGATGTCTTCCTGGTGAAATTTTCCCTTGATGAGTATGAAGTGTCCTTCCCCATCTCTTTTGATTAATTTTGGTTGAAAGTCTATTTTATCAGATATTAGAATGGCTACTCCTGCTTGCTTCTTGGGTCCGTTTGCTTGGAAAGTCGTCTTCCAACCCTTTACCCTCAGGTAATGTCTATCTTTGTGTCTTAGGTGTGTTTCTTGTATGCAACAGATTGCTGGGTTTTGTTTACGTATCCATTCTGTTAATCTGTGTCTTTTTATTGGAGAGTTGAGTCCATTGATGTTGAGAGAGATTAATGACCAGTGGCTGTTAGATCTCTTGATTTTGATGTTGGCTGTGGTCATCAGGTTGTGTGCTTGGTTGCTTTTTGTTTTACTGAAGTGAGGTTATTTATTTCCTGTGTTTTCTTGGATGTAGCTAGCTTTCTTGGGTTGTATTTTCCCTTCCAGTGTCTTCTGTAATGCTGGATTTGTTTGTAGGTATTGTTGAAATTTGTTTTTGTCATTGAATATCTTGTTTTCTCCATCTATGAGGCTTGAGAGTTTTGCTGGGTATAGTAGCCTGGGCTGACATCTGTGTTCTCTTAGGGTCTGCATGATATCCGTCCAGGCCCTTCTGGCTTTCATAGTCTCTGTTGAAAAGTCAGGTGTGATTCTAATGGGTTTGCCATTATATGTTACTTGGCCTTCTTCCCTTGCAGCTTTTAGTATTTTTTCTTTGTTCTGTATACTTACTGTTTTGATTATTATGTGGCGGGAGGATTTTCTTTTCTGGTCAAATTTGCTGGGTGTTCTGTAGGCCTCATGTATTCTAATTGGCCTCTCCTTTAGCTTGGGGAAATTTTCTTCAATGATTTTGTTGAAAATATTTTCTGGGCCTTGGAGAAGGGAGTCTTCTTTTTCCTCTATACCTATTATTCTTAGGTTTTGTCTTTTCATATTGTCTTGCATTTCTTGGACGGTCTGTGTCAGGAATTTTTCAGATTTAACATTTTCTTTGACAGATACATCGATTTCTTCCATTGTGTCTTCTACACCTGAGATTCTTTCTTCCATCTCTTTTAGTCTGTTGGTTATGCTTACCTCTGTAGTTCCTGTTTTCTTCCCTAGATTCTTCCTTTCCATTATTTCTTCCATTTGTGTTTTCTTTAATTTTTCCAATTCTATCTTCAGGTCTTGAGTTGTTTTGTTTACTTCCTTCACCTGTCTGATTGTACTTTCCTGTTTTTCTTTTAGTTCCTTCAACTCTGTTTCTTTCATTTCATTCAGTGTTTTAAGCATTTCCTTTCTAAAGGCCATAAACTGTTTGGCTGCAGCTTCCTCTATTTCTTTACGGATGGCAATATTCTGTTTGAGTTTATCTTCCTCTATGTCTTTACGAATCTTATTTGTTTCCTCTGTTATCATCTTCATGAGCATACTTGTTAGGTCATCTTCTTGGATTTCAGTTATGGTGGGGTGTCCAGGGCTACTTGCCCCTGGGTAACTGGGTTCTGGAGATGCCATATTGCTCTGTCTTTTGTTGCTTGAGCTTTTACGCTGGCCTCTACCCATTGTGTTATCTTAGGAGTTTGGGGTTATTTTCTGGTGGTTCCTGGGGATCCTGTGGGGGAGAGAATCCCCTTTGCAGAAAGCTGGATTTTCCTGAAGGATGTCTTCTCAGCTTTTTGGGTATAGTCCCTGGATGGCTGGTGTTTTTTCAGGAGTTACTCACCTCAGGGATATAGACCTGAGTGGTAACTGTGGTCTTTGTTAGTCGAGAGGGTTCTCCTCTCAACCCAGGGAAGTCCTGAGGGCAGCTGCCCTGTTTCTGGGTTTCTCCTTGCAAATTTAATGATCAGCTGCTGTGACCCAGTTGGACATCAGGCGTGCCTCAACTGTTTGTGCTTGTGTCTGGAGCACAGCTGAGTGCTGGCGCCTCGGCCCCACTAGACTGCTAGACTTTTTCTAGGGAAGGATTGGGTGATTTAGATCAGTACAGTTTCCTTCCTTCCCCGTGGATTCTCTGGAGACACGGACTCCTAGTGTCTTTTTTTGCCCTGGCGCACACTGCTCAGTGTCCGCCAGCTGGCTGGCCACAGAAATTTGCCTGTGCCTGGAGCACAGCTGTGTGATGGCGGCTCAGTCTCTGCCAGCTGTCTGGTGCGCAGAAACTGCCTGTGTCTGCCTTTGTGGCTTTTGGGAGTCTGAGTGGCTCCCTAAGGTGGGCAATTTTCCGGGGACCTTTTCAGGTTGGGGGTGAGCTGAGTGCTCTGAGATCAGACCCGCCGTTTCTATCTCTGGCGGCGAATCAGGCGCGCAGGCAGGCAGGGCTCTGTGCCGGAACCTGGGTCCCCGGCTCTGGCTCCGGGCTGGCTCCTGGGGTGCCCGTGGAACCCGCCCGAGTCTTTTCCAGGGGATGTCTGGGTGACCTAAGGCCGGTCCCAATCGTTTCCCGTACCCTGGGGTTATCTCTCGACTGAAAATTCCAGTCTCTGATAGTGTGGTGCCCAAGGTTCAGTCTGGGACCGTGACCAGAGACACTGGCTTGTGGCTCTGGGCTGGGGCTGGGGCTGGTGGCCGGCAGCCAAGCGTCTGGCGGAACCGGGATCTCTTTGGCGGTTTAGCCGGGTGAGTTAAAAGCTGATTGAATCCCCCACCGTGGGGTATCCTCTCACCTGGGAAACACAATGACTGTGTTTTATGGCCGAGAGTTCTGATTGCCGTTCACTGTGCTGATCCTGCTGTGCTGCTGCTCAGAATGAGAGTCCTCCCGGCGCCGCCATCTTGCCCCTCTCAATCAGCTTTTAACTCACCCGGCTAAACCGCCAAAGAGATCCCGGTTCCGCCAGACGCTTGGCTGCCGGCCACCAGCCCCAGCCCCAGCCCAGAGCCACAAGCCAGTGTCTCTGGTCACGGTCCCAGACTGAACCTTGGGCACCACACTATCAGAGACTGGAATTTTCAGTCGAGAGATAACCCCAGGGTACGGGAAACGATTGGGACCGGCCTTAGGTCACCCAGACATCCCCTGGAAAAGACTCGGGCGGGTTCCACGGGCACCCCAGGAGCCAGCCCGGAGCCAGAGCCGGGGACCCAGGTTCCGGCACAGAGCCCTGCCTGCCTGCGCGCCTGATTCGCCGCCAGAGATAGAAACGGCGGGTCTGATCTCAGAGCACTCAGCTCACCCCCAACCTGAAAAGGTCCCCGGAAAATTGCCCACCTTAGGGAGCCACTCAGACTCCCAAAAGCCACAAAGGCAGACACAGGCAGTTTCTGCGCACCAGACAGCTGGCAGAGACTGAGCCGCCATCACACAGCTGTGCTCCAGGCACAGGCAAATTTCTGTGGCCAGCCAGCTGGCGGACACTGAGCAGTGTGCGCCAGGGCAAAAAAAGACACTAGGAGTCCGTGTCTCCAGAGAATCCACGGGGAAGGAAGGAAACTGTACTGATCTAAATCACCCAATCCTTCCCTAGAAAAAGTCTAGCAGTCTAGTGGGGCCGAGGCGCCAGCACTCAGCTGTGCTCCAGACACAAGCACAAACAGTTGAGGCACGCCTGATGTCCAACTGGGTCACAGCAGCTGATCATTAAATTTGCAAGGAGAAACCCAGAAACAGGGCAGCTGCCCTCAGGACTTCCCTGGGTTGAGAGGAGAACCCTCTCGACTAACAAAGACCACAGTTACCACTCAGGTCTATATCCCTGAGGTGAGTAACTCCTGAAAAAACACCAGCCATCCAGGGACTATACCCAAAAAGCTGAGAAGACATCCTTCAGGAAAATCCAGCTTTCTGCAAAGGGGATTCTCTCCCCCACAGGATCCCCAGGAACCACCAGAAAATAACCCCAAACTCCTAAGATAACACAATGGGTAGAGGCCAGCGTAAAAGCTCAAGCAACAAAAGACAGAGCAATATGGCATCTCCAGAACCCAGTTACCCAGGGGCAAGTAGCCCTGGACACCCCACCATAACTGAAATCCAAGAAGATGACCTAACAAGTATGCTCATGAAGATGATAACAGAGGAAACAAATAAGATTCGTAAAGACATAGAGGAAGATAAACTCAAACAGAATATTGCCATCCGTAAAGAAATAGAGGAAGCTGCAGCCAAACAGTTTATGGCCTTTAGAAAGGAAATGCTTAAAACACTGAATGAAATGAAAGAAACAGAGTTGAAGGAACTAAAAGAAAAACAGGAAAGTACAATCAGACAGGTGAAGGAAGTAAACAAAACAACTCAAGACCTGAAGATAGAATTGGAAAAATTAAAGAAAACACAAATGGAAGAAATAATGGAAAGGAAGAATCTAGGGAAGAAAACAGGAACTACAGAGGTAAGCATAACCAACAGACTAAAAGAGATGGAAGAAAGAATCTCAGGTGTAGAAGACACAATGGAAGAAATCGATGTATCTGTCAAAGAAAATGTTAAATCTGAAAAATTCCTGACACAGACCGTCCAAGAAATGCAAGACAATATGAAAAGACAAAACCTAAGAATAATAGGTATAGAGGAAAAAGAAGACTCCCTTCTCCAAGGCCCAGAAAATATTTTCAACAAAATCATTGAAGAAAATTTCCCCAAGCTAAAGGAGAGGCCAATTAGAATACATGAGGCCTACAGAACACCCAGCAAATTTGACCAGAAAAGAAAATCCTCCCGCCACATAATAATCAAAACAGTAAGTATACAGAACAAAGAAAAAATACTAAAAGCTGCAAGGGAAGAAGGCCAAGTAACATATAATGGCAAACCCATTAGAATCACACCTGACTTTTCAACAGAGACTATGAAAGCCAGAAGGGCCTGGACGGATATCATGCAGACCCTAAGAGAACACAGATGTCAGCCCAGGCTACTATACCCAGCAAAACTCTCAAGCCTCATAGATGGAGAAAACAAGATATTCAATGACAAAAACAAATTTCAACAATACCTACAAACAAATCCAGCATTACAGAAGACACTGGAAGGGAAAATACAACCCAAGAAAGCTAGCTACATCCAAGAAAACACAGGAAATAAATAACCTCACTTCAGTAAAACAAAAAGCAACCAAGCACACAACCTGATGACCACAGCCAACATCAAAATCAAGAGATCTAACAGCCACTGGTCATTAATCTCTCTCAACATCAATGGACTCAACTCTCCAATAAAAAGACACAGATTAACAGAATGGATACGTAAACAAAACCCAGCAATCTGTTGCATACAAGAAACACACCTAAGACACAAAGATAGACATTACCTGAGGGTAAAGGGTTGGAAGACGACTTTCCAAGCAAACGGACCCAAGAAGCAAGCAGGAGTAGCCATTCTAATATCTGATAAAATAGACTTTCAACCAAAATTAATAAAAAGAGATGGGGAAGGACACTTCATACTCATCAAGGGAAAATTCCACCAGGAAGACATCACAATCCTGAACATCTATGCCCCAAATACAAGAGCACCCACATTTGTGAAAGAAATATTGATAAAATTTAAAGCACATATAGATCCACACACATTAATAGTGGGAGACTTCAACACCCCACTCTCAACAAAGGACAGGTCAACCAAACAGAAATTAAACAAAGAAACAATGTCTCTGACAGAGGTCATGAATCAAATGGACCTAACAGACATTTACAGAACTTTACACCCAAACACAAAAGAATTTACCTTCTTCTCAGCACCTCATGGAACCTTCTCCAAAATAGACCACATAGTGGGTCACAAAGCGAGCCTCAACAGATACAAGAAGATTGAAATAATCCCATGTATCTTGTCAGATCACCACGGAATAAAGCTGGACCTCAACAATAACAGAAATAACAAAAAGCCTATACACACATGGAAACTGAACAACTTGTTACTAAATGACAGCTGGGTCAGGGAAGAAATAAAGAAAGAAATTAAAGTCTTTCTAGAAATCAATGAAAATGAAGACACAACATACCCGAACTTGTGGGACACAATGAAAGCAGTGCTAAGAGGAAAGTTCATAGCACTAAGTGCCTTCAAGAAGAAATTCGAGACAGCTCATTCAAGCACCCTAATGGCTCACTTAAAAACCCTAGAAAAAGAAGAAGCAGACACACCAAGAAGGAGTAGACGGCTGGAAATAATCAAACTCAGGGCTGAAATCAATCAATTGGAAACAAATAAAACAATTCAAAGAATCAATGAAACCAAGAGCTGGTTCTTTGAGAAAATCAACAAGATCGACAAACCCTTAGCCAGGCTAACTAAAAGGCAGAGAGACACCACCCAAATCAACAAAATCAGAAATGAAAAGGGGGATATAACTACAGACACTGAGGAAATCCAAACAATCATTAGGATTTACTTCAAAAGTCTATATGCCACAAAATTTGAAAATCTAAATGAAATGGACAATTTTCTTGATCGATTTGACTTACCAAAGCTGAACCAGGACCAGGTAAATCAACTAAATAGACCTATATCCCCCAAAGAAATAGAAGCGGTCATCAAAAGTCTCCCGTCCAAAAAAAGCCCAGGACCAGATGGCTTCAGCGCAGAATTCTACCAGACCTTCAAAGAAGAGCTAACACCAATTCTCTTCAAACTATTCCACAAAATAGAAACAGAAGGAATATTACCAAATTCATTCTATGAAGCCACAGTCACCTTGGTACCTAAACCTCACAAAGACTCAACAAAGAAAGAGAATTTCCGGCCAATCTCCCTTATGAACATTGATGCAAAAATACTTAATAAAATACTTGCAAACCGAATCCAAGAACACATCAAAGATATTATCCACTATGACCAAGTAGGCTTCATCCCAGGTATGCAGGGGTGGTTCAATATACGGAAATCCATCAATGTGATCCACCATATTAACAAACTGAAAGAAAAAAACCACATGATAATCTCCCTAGATGCTGAAAAAGCCTTTGACAAAATCCAACATCCATTCATGTTCAAAGTATTGGAGAGATCAGGGATACAAGGCACATATCTAAACATAGTAAAGGCGATATACAGCAAGCCTATAGCCAACACCAAACTGAACGGAGAGAAACTTAAAGCAATCCCACTGAAATCAGGGACAAGACAAGGCTGCCCACTCTCTCCATATCTCTTCAACATAGTTCTGGAAGTCCTTGCTAGAGCAATAAGACAGTTGAAGGAGATCAAGGGGATACAAATTGGAAAGGAAGAAGTCAAATTATCACTATTTGCAGATGATATGATAGTATATGTGAGTGACCCCAAAAACTCTACCAGGCAACTCCTACAGCTGATAAACACCTTCAGCAAAGTGGCAGGATACAAAATTAATTCAAAAAAATCAGTAGCCCTCCTGTATACAAAAGACAAAAGGGCTGAGAAAGAAATTAAGGAAACAACACCCTTCACAATAGCCACAAATGACATAAGGTACCTCGGAGTAACCCTAACCAAGGAACTCAAAGACTTATATGAAAAAAATTTCAAATCTCTGAAGAAAGAATTAGAAGAAGATATGAGAAGATGGAAAGATCTCCCATGCTCATGGCTTGGTAGGATTAACATAGTAAAAATGGCCATCTTACCAAAAGCAATCTACAGATTCAATGCAATGCCCATCAAATGACCAACACAATTCTTTACAGACCTGGAAAGGAAAATTCTCAACTTCATATGGAATAACAAGAAACCCAGAATTGCTAAAACAATCCTCTACAATAAAAGATCTTCTGGAGGTATCTCCATCCCTGATCTTAAGTTGTACTATAGAGCAACAGTTTTAAAAACTGCATGGTACTGGCATAGAAACAGAATGGTGGATCAATGGAACTGAACAGAGGACCCAGAAATAAATCCACACACTTATGGACACCTGATCTTTGACAAAGACGCCAAAACCATACAATGGATAAAAGATAGCATCTTCAACAAATGGTGCTGGTCTAACTGGATGTCTACATGTAGAAAAATGAAAATAGATCGATACTTGTCACCCTGCACAAAACTGAAGTCCAAGTGGATCAAAGACCTCAACATAAAACCAGAAACATTAAATCGGCTTGAAAAAAAAAGTGGGAAATACCCTAGAACTCATTGGTACAGGGGGAAACTTCCTGAACAGAACACCAACAGCACAGGCTCTAAGAGCAACAACCAATAAATGGGACCTCATGAAATTGAAAAGCTTCTGTAAAGCAAAGGACACCGTCATCAAAACAAAGCGACCACCTACAGATTAGGAAAGAATCTTTGCCAACCCTTTATCTGACAGAGGACTCATATCCAGTATATATAAAGAACTAAAGAAGCTGAAAAGCAGCAAACCAAGTAATCCACTTAAAAAATGGGGAACAGAGCTAAACAGAGAATTCTCTGTAGAGGAATACCGAATGGCAGAGAAGCACTTAAAGAAATGCTCAACCTCACTAGCCATTAGGGAAATGCAAATCAAAACAACCCTGAGATTTCACCTTACACCCATGAGAATGGCCAAGATCAAAAACTCAAGTGACAACACATGCTGGAGAGGTTGTGGAGAAAGGGGAACCCTTCTCCACTGCTGGTGGGAATGTAAACTTGTACAACCAATCTGGAAATCAATCTGGCGCTTTCTCAGACAACTAGGAATAGCGCTTCCTCAAGATCCAGCCATACCACTCCTGGGCATATATCGAAAAGAGGCTCAAGTACACAAAAAGGACATTTGCTCAACCATGTTTGTAGCAGCTTTATTTGTAATAGCCAGAAGCTGGAAACAACCCTGATGCCCCTCAACTGAAGAATGGATGCAGAAATTGTGGTACATCTACACAATGGAATATTACTCAGCAATGAAAAATAAGGAAATCATGAAATTTGCAGGTAAATGGTGGGATCTGGAAAGGATCATCCTGAGTGAGTTGTCTCAGAAGCAAAAAGACACACATGGTATATACTCACTCATATAGACATACAACATAGGACAAACCCACTAAAACCTGTGCATCTAAAGAAACTAAGCAAGAGAGAGGACCCTAACTAAAACGTCCAATCCCCATCCAGAAAGGCAAAGAGGATGGACATCAGAAGAAGAAGAAAACAGGAAACAACCTAGGAACCTACCACAGAGGGCCTCTGAAAGCCTCTGCCCTTCAGACTATCAAAGCAGATGCTGAGCCAGATAGGCAACTGTTGGGCAGGAGAACGGAATTTTAGGTAAAAACTGGGAAATAGTAAGAGCTGGAGAGGACAGGGTCTCCACAAGGAGAGCAACAGAACAAGAAAATTTGAACATAGGGAACTTCCCAGAGACTCATACTCCAACCAAGGACTCTTCATGGAGATAACCTAGAACCCCTGCACAGATGTAGCCCAGGGCAGTTCAGAGTCCAATTGGGTTACATAGTAATGGGAAGAGGGACTGCCTCTGACATAATCTGATTGGCCTGCTCTTTGATCACCTCCCTCTGGGGGGGGGAGCAGCCTTACCAGGCCACAGTAGAGGACAATACAGCCACTTTTGATGTGAACTGACAGACTAAGATCAGAAAGGAGAGGAGAACCTTCCCTATTAGTGGACTTGGGGAGTGGCATGCAAACAGAGGGAGGAGGGAGGGTGGGATTGGGATGGGAGGAGGGAGGGGCTTATGGGGGGATGCAGAATGAATAAAGTGTAATTGATGAAAAATTTAAGAAAAAAGGGAAAAAAATAATTTAAAAACCTTAAATGACTTTCAAAATTGGAGGAAAACATGGAGTTAGTCAATTGGCATGGAGCACGTCTCGCCCCTGGGGGCATTGGTCTCCTGAACCTACTCAGACCTCGGACACCACCACTGCTAGTTCTAGAACTGACGCAGGATGTTCCAATGAGGGGTTAAGGCTTCTCATAATATTTCCTATAAGCCCACACCTGTTTGTCTATATCCCCCATTTTTATTCATTATTAGCCAGATAGAGCCAAGTAATTGTGGTAATGATACTTGCTTTTTTGCCCAATGCTGGAATGCTAGTAAATTTAGGTATGCCCTGGTTACTCACATGCCTCACTGGGTGCCTGTGCCCATTGATGCCCCTCACGCTATGACTCTCTTCAGACAGAAAAGGGATCTTGGAACTACAGCCACCATTGTTACTACCATCTCATTGACGGCTGTTGGAGCTACCACCAGGGCATTAGCCATGAGTCATACTGGGCAGACTGCTCAGACCCTGAATAATCATTTAGCCAATGTAGCTCATGCCTTAGTTGTACATAAAGGAATTAATGCTCAACTAAAAGGATGCTTGATTGTAGTCAATCAGAGGATTGACCTCTTGCAGGAGCAAATTGATACCCTATGGCAAATCGCTCAACCTGGCTGTCAATGAAAGTATGCTGGACTTTGTGTCACTAGCATACAACATGAGAATTTTTCCTGTGCTGCAAATCTGTCTAAACAATTGTCGAGCTATATTTTAGGTAATTGGACTGGAGAATTCGATACTACGATGGAGCAGCTGAGAGTGGCCATTGTCACAGTAAATTCTACCAGAGTGGACGCAGGACTAGCCACAGGATTATCAACATGGATTGCTGCAGCCATGAATCATCTGAAGGAATGGGCGGGCATGGGAGTGTTAGCAGGCCTTCTGGTGTTGGTCTCCTTGGTTTGCCTGTGGTATATATGCAAGATTAGAGTCTCACAACAGTGTGATGCAGCCATGATCATTCAGGCCTTTACAGCCATTGAAGCAAGACATTCTCCCCAAGCATGGTTGGATACCGTAAAAAGCTAAAATGATACGCTCAGGATGCGAGGCTAAGCACTGCACTCAGGGTCAGCCGCTTTGGACCCAGAGAAGAGCATGTCTGATTGCATGCGGGTTGATGCCCCAGGTCCCGCCTCTGAGAAAAAGGTATCTGACGGGTCTGATGCTCTTTGGGTGGATGACACCTAAATGAACATCTGTACAAAGTCCCAATTTATTTCTAATATCAGAGATCAGACCTCTACTCTTGCCTGATGCGTCTAAAACAAAAAGGGGGAACTGTAGAGAGCTGCGGAATGCTATGCCTTAAAGATGGAGCTGGTTTCCGCCTTCCACCTTCCCGATGGTGAGTGCTCTCTGTCACGAACAACCCCACATTTGGCTAAGGCCGAGGATCTGGCTTGCTTCCATGTATGTGGACCTATCTGCATTGCCCCCGTGGCACGCCTGGGTTGGCTACCCAGAGGCTATTTAAGCTGTGGGCTGGCTTTCCCCGGGGTCCGAGGATTGTTCAATGTTCCTGAATAAACTGCATTGAAAAAAAAAATTTAGGTCCCAGGGAAAGCAGATATGCTGAAATGTCAGTCTTGGTCTCCATCAAAGGAGGAATGGATACAGAAATTATGGTACTTTTACACAATGGAATACTACTCAGCAATTAAAAACAAGGAAGTCATGAAAGTTGCTGGCAAATGGTGGGATCTAGAAAAGATCATCTTGAGGGAGGTATCCCAAGAGCAGACAGCCACACATGGTATATACTCACTTATAAGTGGGTACTAGACTTATAAGATAAGATAAACATACTAAAATGTGTACACCTAAGGTAGATAAACAAGAAAGAGTACCTGGGGTAAGATGATCAATCCTCACTTAGAAAGACAAATGGGATGGACATTGGAAGTAGGAGAAAACTAGTAACAGGACAGGAGCCTACCACAGAGAGCCTCTGAAAGATTATCTAGCAGTGTATCAAAACAAATACTGAGACTCATAACCAAACCTTTGGCAAAGTACAGGAAATCATATGAAAGACGGGGGAGTTAGTATGACCTGGCAAGGCCAGAAGCTCCACAAGGACCAAATATATCAGGGCACAGGGATCTATTTTGCAACTGTTTCTCCAACCAAGGACCATGTAGGGAACCCCTGCTTGGATGTAGCCCATGGTAGCTCAGTATCCGAGTGGGTACCCTATTAAGGGGAACAGGGTCTGTTTCTGACATGAACTCAATGGCTGCTCATTGACTCTCCCAAACCCCAGAGGGAGGATCAGCCTTGCTAGGCCACAGAAGGCGACATTGCCTCTAGTCCTAAAGATACCTGATAAGATAGGTTTAGATGGAAGGGGAGAACTATCAGTGCACTTGGAAAGGGGCAGGGAGGAGATGATGGAGGGAGGGTGGAAATGGGAGGGATGAAGTAGGGGGCTACAGCTGGGATACAAAGTAAATAACCTGTGATTAATATAAAAATAAAAATTATAAAAAAAGAAAAAGTTTAGAAGGATTTCTGGTGATTAGAAGAAAACAAACAAACAAACAAAAAAAACAAAAACAAAAACCAGTTTCATCACAAACTTGGGAGGTAGTTCTTGTCCAGCAAAAAAAGTCAGTTCCATTTTTTTTTTCTGACAAAAGAGGCCCATGTTCCTCCATTGACCTATGGCTCCTATCAGGATATCAACATCCCTGCTTGGCTTTCAGGTTCCTTCAAGGGGAAGTTAATTTTCTTTTATACATTTTATTTGTGAAACTCTGAACTCCCACCTAGATTTCAGTTCCTTACCAAGAATCCTCATGTGCTTCTATACTATGCTAACTCCAAAATATTTTAGAAATGCCAGCCCCAACTTTTCTTCGGTGAGGGTACAGCCTGAATTGCAGTGGGGACCGCAGTGTATTGGAGAAACCATGGTTGTTAGAAGAACACCAAGTAGAGCTGTAGCTGTGGATAAAGCTTCCTAATTCTGGGAGTTAAACTCTGTGAATGCAGAACAGGAGACATGGAGCTGCCTGGGAATTCTGGAGCCCAGAAGATCTGCAGTTACAGATGTTAGATACTAAACTCTTTACACTGTTGAATTCAGTTTTAGTATTATTCTGACAGCGCCATTTCTCTAGCTTTTGAAGTGAGAGAGTAGGACTTATGTTTTGTATGATTTTGCTGCTGAGAGACTCTGAACTTGTAAAGCAACATTGAACTTTTAAACATAAGTTAAACATATAAGTTGGAATTTAAATTTCTGAAATTATAGAGAATGTGGAACTCCCTGCACTATTGTTTATATTGTGCCATTAAGATACTAATATGAAATTTGGGGATGAACAAGAAAAGAAAGTCATGGTTTACTAAAAGATATTTGTGTGTCAATTTGACACCAGATCAATTGCGCTGGTTTTTGTTGGTATGTTTGTTTCTTTGTCAGTGAAACAAACTTGAACATGTCTGGTGAAAGGGAATTTTAAATGGGACAATCATTAGACTGGCCTTTAGGCAACTCTGGAGGGCACTTATTTTGATTGACAATTGACATGGAGGGTCCAGATATGTGTAGTAGTGTCACACCCCTGCAGTTGGTCCTGGAATTTGTAAAATGGGGTTGAACAATCCATCAGCTGCATTCCAGTAAGCAGTACTCTCCACAGTATCTGTGTCAGTTCCTGCCTCCAGTTTCTAGCTCTTGATTTCTGGCCCTGACTTCCCTTCCAGGCAGGACTGTAAATGTCAGCTGAAATAAAGCCTTGAACCCCCACATAGGTTTTAACCATAATGACTTATCACAATAGACACATAGTAAGACAAAGGAAGCTGCAGTGATTGTTTATTGATTTGAATTTTTCTAATGCTCAAATGTGTAAGTACTGTAAATAAAACAAGAATTTTAGATGCAAGACAGCTATAAGCTGTCTTTTATTCTATTTTATTCTAATTTAAATATACATATTATTCTAATTCATATATATATATATATATATATATATATGGCTTAAAATTCTACTTTACTTTGGGTGCTTTTCACTGTAACTCCCTTAAACCATCAACCACCAATCTTAAATAGGAGAGAGAAAATTGAGTGGGTAGAGGGGGCTCAGACCTCTTTATTTCCCCAGGCTAGTTAGGGCCAAAGGTTCTTTTAGGGCTTTATATAAATCTCTGTCAACTGCAGAGACAACTAGCAGGCTCCTCTACATCTCTGTGCACCTAATTGTTTCTCTATGTCTGTTCCAAATTACCGCAAAGTCTCTGGTCTCTCTAAAATGCTATGAGTCACAAAGTCTCTTTCTCAGCCTCATATTTAGACTCACAGAGGACTAGAACACAGCCCTCTTTATTCTGCACTCAGAAAGCCATTACCTGCTGGCATACCCCAAACTAGACAATTAACTGCTCTGAACAAACTGTAGTCCAACTAACATCCCACACTTGGGATGCCAAAAGCACACACACACACACACACACACACACACACACACACACACAAGATAACATCTTCAAAAATTGTGCTGGTCTAACTGGATATCTACATGTAGGAAAATGCAAATAGAACCACACTGATCACCCTGTACTAAACTGAAATCTAAGTGGATACAAGACCTCAATATAAAACCAGACACATCATCCCCTTTAATAGGAAAAATGGGGAAGAGCCTGTAATTCATTGGCACAGGAGACAACTTCCTGAACAGAACACCAACAGCACAGGCTCTAAAATCAACAATCAATAAACCCCACGAAACTGAAAATTTCTGTAAAGCAAAGGACACTGTTCTCACAACAAAACCACAACCTACAGATTGGGGAAGGATCTTCACCAACTCTATATTTGATAAAGGGCTAATATCCAGAATATATAAAGAACTCAAGAAGATAAGCAGCAACAAATCAATTAATCCAATTAAAAAATCGAGTCCAGAGCTAAACAGAGAATTCTCAATAGAGTAATACTGAATGGCAGAGAAACACTTCAAAACATGCTCAACATCCTTAGCTTTCAGGGAAATGCTAATCAGCATGACCCTGAGATTTCATCTCATACCCACCAGATTGGCTAAGGTCAAAAACCCAATTGACAACACATGTTGGTGAGGATGTGGAGAAATGGGAACCCTCCTTGATTCCTGGTGGGAAAGTAAAATTGTACATCCACTTTGGAAATCAATTTGGTGTTTTCTCACACAATTAGGAGTAGTGCTAGCTCAAGATCCAGCTCTATACCTCTTAGGCATATATCCAAAAGATGCTCAATTATACACCAAGGTCATTTGTTCAACCATGTACGTAGCAGGTTTACTTGTAATAGCCAGAAGCTGGAAATAATCCAGATGTCTCTAGTTGAGGCATGGATACAGAAATTGTGGAACATTTACAAAATGTAATACTGCTCAGCAATTAAAAGCAAGGAAAACATGAAATTTGCATGCAGATGATGGCAACTAGAAAAAGATCATCCTGAGTGAGGTGTCCCAGCAGCCAAAAGTCACACATGATATATACTCACTTATCAGTATATCTTAGACATATAATATAGTATAATCATACTAAAATCTGCACACCTAAAGAAGCTAATCAAGGAGGACCATGGGTGAGATGAATAATCCTCATTCAGAAAGGCAAATGGGATGGACATAGGAAGAAAACATGTAACAGGACCAGAACCTACCACAGAGAGACTCTGAAAGACACTACCCTGCAGGGTTTCAAAGCAGAGGCTGATACTCATAAACAAACTTTGGGCAAAGTGCAGGCAATCTTGTGAAAGAAGGAGAAAAAAGAAAAATTCAAAGATTCGGGGGTCGGGGGGAGACAGGAGCTTCACAAGGAGAGAGAGGGAGAAAAAAAAATCTGGGAACAGTCAACTTTTCTGAGATGATACTCCAAACAAGGACCACTTATGGAGATAACCTAGAACCCCTGCACAGGTGTAGCCAATGGCAGCTCGGTGACCAAGTGGGTTCCCTTCTAAGGGGAATAGAGACTGTCTCTGACATGAACTCAGTGCCTTTTTTTTGATCATCTTCCCCTGAGGAGGGTGCAGCCTTACCAGGCCACAGAGGAAGACAATGCAGCTACTCCTGATGAGACCTGATAGACTAAGATCATATGGAAGGGGAAGAGGACCTCCCCTGTCAGCGCACTGATTTTAGAAGAAGGAGAAGACGAACAAGTATAGCAAGAGATGGTGGAATTGGGAGAATAACAGGGAAGGGGCTACAGTTGGGATACAATGTGAATTAACTGTAATTAATAATAAAAAAGTAAAAAAATATTAGAAAATGTACAAAGAAACCAGATTTCTATTACAATTCTTGTTTTTAATTGATGAAATTTTAATTGGTTGATGGAAGTTCAGCAAACAGGACAATACTCATTATTTCATAAACAGAAATTTTGTAGATTTTATTAAATCACTAGAGTTTGCCTTTTCTTTCTTTTTCTTTTTTTATTATTATTTATTACACTTTATTCAATCTGTAACCCGGCTGTAGCCTGTAACCCTTCAGTTGTGTCCTCCCAAACCCACCCTCCTTCCATCTTCTTTTGCAATGCCACTCTTGAGTTCACTGATAGAGAAGGTCCTCCTCCCCTTCTCTATGACCCAAGTTTATCAGGTGTCTTCAAAACTGGTTGCATTGTCTTCCTCTGTGTCCTGGCAATGTTGCACCCATCAGGAGGAAGTGATCATAGAGCCTGCAACAGAGTTAATGTCAGAGACAGGCTCCTGATCCCTTTACTAAGGAACCCACTTGAACACTGAGCTGCCATGGGATATATCTGAGCAGGGGGTCTGGGCAATCTCCATGGATGGTCCTTGGTTGGAGTATCAATCTTCGCAGGACCCCTGGGCCCAGATTGTTTTGGCTCTGTTCTTTTTGTGGAGCTCCCATTCTCTCTGTATCTTTCTATCTCAAAAAAGAATATGCTGGTATCATTTCTAGAGGGTTTTAAAGTGGTTTTGAGAAGTGGTCTATAAGTATTAGGTCATCTGTAAAAAGACTGCATTTTCCTTGTTTGTTTCTCTTATCTGGCTCAGCCTGTTGATGCCAACGTATGGACATATTACTATTCTATTATTGTGAAAGAAAGAAAGAAAGAAAGAAAGAAAGAGAGAGAGAGAGAGAGAGAGAGAGAGAGAAAGAAAGAAAGAAAGAAAGAAAGGAAGGAAAAAAAGAAAGAAAAATAAGAAAAAAGAAAGGATCTTCTTTAGTTAAAAACCATATATATTGACTTATTTTTTCTTTTCTTTATTTTTTCTCTTTTCATTATTTTTCATTATTAGTTACATTTTATTAACTCTGTATCCCAGCTGTACATTTTATTAACCCTGTATCCCAGTTGTATTCCTCTCCCTCATTCCCTACAACATCCACCCTCCCTCCCTCACCTCCTTTCTTTCCAAGTCCACTGATATGGAAGGACCTCCTCCCCTTTCATCTGACTCTGTTTTTTCAGGTATCTTCAGTACTGGCTGCAAAGTCCTCCTCTGCGGCCCAGAAGGGCTGCTCCTCCCTTTGGGGGAGGGGTAGGTCAAAGAGGCTGCCATTGAGTTCATGTCAGAAACAGTCCCTGTTCCCCTTATCAGGGTACTCAGTTGGATACTGAGCTACCAAGGGCTACATCTGAGCAGAGGTTCTAGGTTATATCCATACATTGTCCTTGCTTGGAAAAACAGTCTTATAAAAGACCCCTGTGCCCAGATATTATTTGGTCCTTGTGGAGCTCCTATCCTCTCCAGGGCACACTAACTCCCCCTTATTTTATATGATTCCCTGCACTCTGCCCAAGTTTTGGTTTGATTATGAATCTTAGTATCTGCTTTGATACACTGCTAGGTAGAGTCTTTCAGAGGCCCTCTGTGGTAGGCTCCTGTCCTGTTACTTGTTTGCTCCTTCATCCAATGCACCTCCCATGTGTCTTTCTAAGTGAGGATTGATTATTGTAACTTGGGTCCTCTTTCTTGTTTATCTTCTTTAAGTGTATAGATTTCAGTATATTTATCCTATCTTATAGGTCTACATAAGCGAGTATATACCATGTATGTCTTTTTCTGCTCCTGGGATACCTCACTCAGGATGATCTTTTCTAGGTCCCACCATTTACCTACAAAGTTCATGATTTCCTCATTTTTAATTGGTGAGTAGTATTCTATTGTGTAAAAGTACCACAATTTCTGTATACATTCCTCACCTGAGGGACATCTGGATTGTTTCCAGGTTCTGACTATTACGAATAAAGTTTCTATAGATAGGATTTTAAAATTATAATTATTTTGATTTTTGAGAATATTATACATGCGGGTAATGAGTTTTGGGGGGAAAAAACACTCACCCTTCCCTATGCCAAATTTCTTTGTTCCTAATTTAATGTGCTCCATTGAATATAGATTTTTTTTATAAAATATATTCTGATCTTTTCGCCTATCCCAGTTCCTGCCTCATCTTCATTTTTAAAAATGTGATAACATTCTTTTCCACAGAAAATGTAGCTTTGCAGCCTTAAATTTGTATGAGCCATTGATGAACAACAGCAACAAAATAGTCTCACATATTGTATGTGGTATATGATATATATTACAAATTAAATTTTCTGAAGCACTTTAGGAATGCAGTAGTGTAATACTAACTATAGTTTACAATTTCTACTCCTACCCCCCCCCTTTTTTCAGTATATAGAGACAGAGATTCTTGGTATAGCCTAGGTTGTCCTGGACATATTTTGTAGAACAGGCTGGCCTCAAATTCAGAGATTTACTTTCCTCTCCCTCCCAGAACTGGGATTGAAGGCATGTATCACCATGCCTGGCTTTTCCCACCCTTTTCACACAAACATCAGTGTTTTTCTAACAGAGTTCTTAGGAAGACTATGCAGTGTTTGTTGTTGTTGTTTTTCCATTCCTTTCTACTGCCTTTTGAAAATTCATCTCAATAGGAAAATCACACATCACAATGGGTCTTCTCTAGAGGTACCTGCAGATCAGTGCTGTGAAGCTGTTTCTGGCAGTCTGAGCAAAGGAACCTTTTGAAGGAGGGGATTGGTGTTGTCCTGTGTGTTGGAGTTCAGCTGTCTACTCTTAGGGGAAATTAATTAATTTTGAATGTTTTCACTGATGAAGGACAAAAGCTAGTTGAAGAGGAAGGATCCAATGTTAGGATGAGAAGTAAACAGTTTTAGCCAGAGTCCTTCCTCTTGATTAGTTTCTCTAGATGTACAGATTTTAGTAGGTTTATCCTCTATTATATGTCTAGTATCCACTTATGAGTGAATATACACCCTATGTGTCTTTCTGTTTCTGAGATACCTCACTCAAGATGATCTTTTCCAGTTCCCACCATTTACCTGAGAATTTCATGATTTCCTTGTTTTTATTGCTGAGTAATATTGCATTGTGTAGATGTACGACAATTTCTGTGTCCATTCCTCAATTGAGGGTCATCTGGGCTGTTTCCAGCTTCTTTTTTATTATAAAAAGGGCTGCCAAAAACATGGTTGAGCAAATATCCTCGTTGTATTCTTGAGAGTCTTTTGGATATATAGCTAGGAGTTGTATAGCTGCATCTTAAGGAGGTGCTATTCCTAATTGTGTGAGAAAGTCCAGATTGATTTCCAGATTGGTTGTACAAGTTTACATTCCCACCAACAGTGGCAGAGGGTTCCCTTTTCTCCATTTCCTCTCCAGCATGTGTTGTCAGTTGAGATTTTTTTTTAATTTTTTATATGAATTACACTATTTAATATGTATCCCAGGTGTAGCCCCCTCCCTCAATCCCTCTCAATTACACTCTCCTTCCCTCAACTCCTGCCTGCTCCTCTTTAAGTCCACTAATAGGGACATCCTCTTCCCCTTTCATCTGACCCTAGCTTATCAGGTCTCCCCAGGACTGGCTGCAATGTCCTCCTCTGTGGCCTACCTAGGTTGTTCCTCCCACGGGAGGTGGGGAGGTCAAAGAGTTAGCCACTGAGTTCATGTCAGAAACAGTCCCTGTTCCCCTTACTAGCACACCCACTTAGATAGTGAACTGCCATGGGCTATGTCCAAGCAGGGGTTCTAGGTTATATCCATGCATTTACCTTGGTTGGAGAATTGGTCTCAGAGAGGAGCCCTATGTCCTGACATATTTGGTCCTTGTGGAGCCCCTGTCCTCTCCAGGTCTGACTAACTCTCCCTTCTTTCATATGATTCCCTGCATTCTACCCAAATTTTGGTTATGAGTCAGCATCTGCTTTGGTACACTGCTAGCTCACTTGAGTCTTTGATCTTAGCCATTCTGATGGGTGTAAAGTGAAATTTCAGGGTCTTTTTGATTTAGATTTCCCTGATGACAAAGGACGTTGGACATTTCTTTAAGTGTTTCTCTGCCAATTGCTATTCCTCTATTCAGAATTCTCTGGCTCTTATCGCAGTTTTTAATTGAATTGATTTGTTGCTGTTTAACTTCTTGAGTTCTTTATATATTCTGGATATTACCCCTCTGTCAGATATAAGTTTGGTGAAGATCCTTTCTCAATCTGTTTTATTTTGATAACAGTGTACTTTGCTTTACAGGACCTTTTCAGTTTCATGAGGTCCCATTTATTGATTGTTACTCTTAGAGCCTGTGCTGTTGGAGTTCTGTTTAGGAAGTTGTCTCCTGTGCCAATGGGTTCAAGGCACATTTTTCTTCTCACAGGTTTAGTGTGTCTGGTTTTATACTGAGGTCTTTGATCCACTTGGACTTTAGTTTCCTTTATGGTGATACTAAGACATCTATTTGCATTTTTCTACATGAGACATCCAGTTAGACCAGCACCATTTGTTGGAGATACTATCTTTTTTCCATTGAATTATTTTGGCATCTTTGTCAATATCAGGTGTCCATAAGTGTGTGGGTTTATTTCAGTGTCTTCTATTTGATCCCACTAATTCACCAGTCAGTATGTATGCCAGGAACAAGCCGTTTTTAGTATTGATGCTCTATAGTACAGCTTGAGATCAGGGGTGGTGATACCTCCAGATGATCTTTTATTGTAGTGAATTGTTTTAGTAATTTTGGGTTTCTTATTATTTCAAATGTAGTTGAGAATTTTTCTCTCAAGATTTATAAAGAATTATGTTAGTAATTGAATGGGAATTGCATTGAATCTGTAGATTGCTTTTGGTAAGATGGTGAATTTTGTTATGTTAATCCTGCCAAGACATGAGCATGGGGGATCTTTCCATGTTCTGATATCTTCTTCTAATTCTTTCTTCAGAGACTGGGTTTTTTTTTTTTTCATATAAGTTTTTTACTTGCTTGGTTATGTTCACAAAAAAGGTACTTCATGAACTTTGTGGCTATTGTGAAGGGTGTTGTTTCCTTAATTTCTTTCTTACCATTTTTGTCTTTTGTATATAGGAGGGCTACTGAATTTGAGTAAATTTTGTATATAGCCACTTTGCTGAAAGTGTTTATCAGCTGTAGGAGTTCCATGGTAGAATTTTTGGACTCACTCATGTATACTATCATATCATCTGCAAACAGTGATAATTTGACTTCTTCCTTTCTGATTTGTTACCCCCTGATCTCCTTTAATTGTCTTATTGCTCCAGCAAGGACTTCAAGATCTATGATAAATTGATATAGTGAGAGTGGGCAGCTTTGCCTTGTCCCTGATTTCAGTGGTATTGCTTTAAGCTTCTCTTCATTTAGTTTGATGTTAACTATAGGCTTGCTGTATATTGCCTTTATTATGTTCAGGTATGTGCCTTTTATCCCTGATCTCTCCAAGACTTTAAACCTGAATGGATGTTGGATATTGTCAAATGCTCTTTTAGCATCTAAGGAGATTATCATGCCTTTTCTTTCAGTTTGTTTATATGCTGGATCACAGGGATGGGTTTTCATATGTTGAACCACTCCTGCATGCCTGGGATGAAGCCTACTTGGTCATAGTGGATGATATCTTTGATGTGTTCTTGTATTCATGTTGCAAGTATTTTGTTGAGTATTTTTGCATCGATGTTCATAAAGGAGATTGGCTGAAATTATCTTTTTTTGTTGGGTCTTTGTGAGGTTTAGGTACAAAGGTAACTGTGGCTTCACAGAATGAGTTTGGTAGTGTTTCTTCTGTTTCTATTTTGTAGAATAGATTGAACAGTGTTGCTGTTAGCTCTTCTTTGAAGGTCTGTTAGAATTCTGCACTGAAATCATCTGGCCCTGGGCTTTTTTGGATGGTAAACTTTTGATGCTTGTTTCTATTTCTTTAGTGGATATAGGACTATTTAATTGATTTTCCTGGTCTTGATTCAGCTTTGGAAAGTGGAATTGAATCAAGAAAATTGCCCATTTCCTTTAGATTTTCAAATTTTGTTGTGTATAGACTTTTGAAATAAGGCCTAATGATTTGTTAGATTTCTTCAGTGTCTGTTATGTTCCCCTTTTCATTTCTGATTTTGTTAATCTGGATAGTGTCTGTTTGCCTTTTAGTTAGTTTGGCTAAATGTTTGTCTATCTTGTTGATTTTCTCAAAGAACCAGCTCTTGGTTTCATTTTATTTGTTTCTAATTTATTGATTTCAGCCCTGAGTTTATTTCCAGCCGTCTATTCCACTTTGCACTTTGGTATAAGTGCATTTTTTTTTCTGGGACTTTTTGTGAGCCATTAAGTTACTTGTATGAGATGTTTCGAATTTCTTCTTCAAGGCACTTAGTGCTATTAACTTTCCTCTTACCACTGCATTCATTGTGTCCCATAAGTTTGGGTATGTTATGCCTTCATTTTCATTGAGTTCTAGGAATACTTTAATTTCCTCATTTATTTCTTCCCTGACCCAGCTGTCATTGAGTAATGAGTTGTTCATTTTCCATATGTGTGTAGGGTTTTTGTGATTTCTGTTGTTTTTGAGGTCCAGCTTTAATTCATGATGATCAGATAGGATACAAGGGATTATTGTAATCTTGTATCTGTTGAGGCTTGATTTGTGGCCAACTCCAAGGTCTATTTTGAGAAGGTTTCATGAGGTGCTGAGAAGAAGGTAAAGTTTTTTGTGTTTGGTTGAAAGGTTCTATAGATGTCTGTTAGGTCCATTTCTTTTTAATGACCTGTGTTAGAGTTATTGTTTCTTTGTTTAATTTTTGTTAACCTGTCCTTTGTTGAGAGTGTAGTGTTGAAGTCTGCCACTACTAATGGGTGGGGATCTATGTGTGGTTTAAGTTTTATTAATATTTCTTATACAAATGTGGATGCCCTTGTATTTGGGGCATAGATGGTTAGGATTGTGATGTCTTCCTGGTGGAATTTTCCCTTGATGAGAATGAAGTGTCCTTCCCCATCTCTTTTTTATTAATTTTGGTTGAAAGTCTATTTTATTAGATATTAGAATAGCTACTCTTGCTTGCTTCTTAGGTCTATTTGCTTGCAAATCAGTCTTCCAGCACGTTACTCTCAGGTAATATCAATATCTACCTTTGTGACTTAGGTGTTTCTTGTATGCAACAGATTGTTGGGTCTTGTTTATGCCTCCATTCTGTTACTCTGTGTCTTTTTACTGGAGAATTGAGTCCATTGATGTTGAGAGAGATTAATGACCAGTGGCTGTTAGATCCATTGATTTTGATGTTGGCTGTTGTAGTGTGTTTGTGTGCTTGGCTACTTTTTGTTTTTCTGTAGTGAGGTTAATTATTTGTTGTGTTTTCTTGAAAGTAGTTAATTTTCTTGGGTTGTATATTTCCTTCCAATGTTCTCTATATCACTGGATTTGTGTGTAGGTATTGTTGAAATTTGTTTTTTGTTTTTTTTTTTAATTTTGAAATTGTTGTTGTTGTTGTTGTTGTTCTTGAAAGTATTGTTCTGTCCATCTATGAGGACTGTGAATTTTGCTTTGTATAGCAGCCTGGGATGATGTCTATGCTCTCTTAGGGTCTACATGATATCTCTCCTGGCCCTTCTGGCTTTCATATTTTCTGTTGAGAAGTCAGTTGTAATTCTGATGTGTTTGCCATTATATATTACTTGGCCTTCTTCCCTTGCAGCTTTTAGTATTTTTTTCCTTTGTTCTGTATACTTACTGTTTTGAATATTATATGGCAAGAAGATTTTATTTTCTGGTCTAATTTATTAGGTGTTCTGTATGCCTCTTTTATGCTTATAGGCCTCTCCTTAAATTTGGGGAAATTTTCTTCTATGATTTTGTTAAAAATATTTTATTGGACTTGTAGTCAGGAATCTTCTTTTTCCACTATTCCTATTATTCTTAGGTTTTGTCTTTTCATATTGTCTTGGATTTCATGGATGGTTTGTGTGAGGAATTTTTAGAATTATTATTTTCTTTGACGGATACATCGATTTCTTCCATTGTATCTTTCTTCCATCTCTTGTAGTCTGTTGGTTACACTTACCTCTGTAGTTTCTGTTTTCCTTCCTCAGTTCTCCCTTTCCAGGATTTCCTCCCTATTGGTTTTCTGTAAATTTTCCAGTTCTATCTTCAGATCTTGAACAGTTTTGTTGATTTCCTTCATCTGTTTGACTGTATTTTCCTTCAATTCCTTTACTGTTTGTTTTAACATTCCTGTTTCTTTTATTTCTTTTAGTGATTTAATCATTTCTACTCTGAAAGCCACAAACTATTTGGCTGCGCCTTCCTGTATTTTTTACAAATGGCCATAACCTGTTTTATTTTTATCTCCTTTTAATTCTTCACGCATTTTATTTATTTCCTCCATTAACCTTTTCATAAGCATAGATGTAAGGTCATCTTCTTGAATTTCACTTATGTTTTGGTATCCAGGGATACTTGTACATGGATACCTGGGTTCTGGGGATCCCATACTGCTTTGCATTTTGTTGGTTGTGCTTTTATGCTGGCCTGTACCCATCTGGCTGTCTCGGGTGTAGTCTGTTAATTTCTGGTTTCTGCTGGAGTCCTGGGATGGGGACAATCCCCTTGGTAGGGTTCTCAAGGAGATCTCACCTTTTTAGGTATGGTCAACTGTATGGTGGTGCTACTCAGGAATTGTCACAGTTCAACTCAGGCATATGGAACTGTGTGGTAACTGTGATGTTCAGGAAGTCTCTCCTCTCATCAGGAGACATCCTGGAGATGGCTGCCCTGCTGGTAGTTTTCTTGCTCTGAATTTAGTGAGCTGCACCTGCTGCTCTTATGGCATATTTGTTGGGTGTAACCCTCTTGAAGAACCAGAGAGTTCCACAGTTTTGTCAGTTTAGCTAGGGATAATTGATCACACCTTGGAGCAGTATCTGAGGGCTGCTGCAATGGCTCTCAGGCTTTTGCAGGTCTGATGTTGCAGCTGTGTGCCCCAGTACCCTATACCTAATCAATGGCAGGTGAGCAGAGCACTCAAGTTTGTAGTAGAAGCCTGGAGCCTAGAGCCTGCGTGAACCCAGAATGTCTTCTGGAGCTGGGTATCTGAACATTGGACCTGATGATACCCCCTGCTTTGGGGTTTTCTCCTGACAGGGGTACTGCAGTTCTGTGCTTTGGGGACCTCAGTTCTGTCTGGGATTGCAAGGAGAACATGTGGAGACAGGCATGCAGGTGGCTCTGCCTTGATGGCGATTGAGCTCCTGGGCGTCTGCACATCTGCCAAAACTGTAACTTTCCCCAAGAACTTTTTTGAGGGGTTTCAGATAAGTGTTCTGAGGTCAGACCTGCTGTTCCACTCATTGTGAGTTTCCATCCAACAGAGAAACTCAGTCTCTGGTGCCCTGGGGCCCACAGTTCTATCTGGGACAGTGAGTCAAGCACACAGGCAGGACTCTGTGCTGGCACCTGTGTGCGCAGCTCTGGGCTGGCTGCTGGGCGCCGGCCAGACCCCAGCTCTATTCCAGGGATTGTCTAGGTGACCTAAGGTCCGTCCAGATCGTTTCTTGCACTGTGGGTTTCTCTGGTGTTATGGGGCCCACAATTCAGTCTGGGGCATTAATCAAAGCATGCAGCATGTGGCTCTCTGCTGGTGACCAAGTGGCTGGTGGAACTGAGACCTCTTTGGCAGTGTAGCTGGGTAAGTTGAAGCTGATTGAATCCCCCACCATGGGGTATCCTCTGACCTGGGCAACACAATCGCTGGTGTTTTCTGACAGACAGTTCTGTCTGCTGGTCGCTGTTCAGATCCTGCTGTGCTGCTGGTCAAAAAGAGTGTCGTCCTGGGCCACCATCTTATAGATCTCTTATAGAATTCTTAATTGTTTAGAGTCACTTGTTGGTATAATGTTCTTGTGGAATGTATATAATCTACCAATATAAATGCTCATTTCTCTACCCCACTATCTGGTTTCAATCTGGACATTACATTGTGATGTTTCTTGTATGCATCACCTGTCTAAAGTCTGTGTAAACATGCCAGCATTTGTACTCTACATTTTCAGTAAAACAACCAGCCAATACTGTGCAATGGAGAGAATAGGGTAGGACATCCTGGTCCAGAGGTGGAGAAGAAAGTCATTGTGGGGAGTTGGAGACTAGAGATCAGCAGGAGAGGACTTGGAACCATGAGGAGAGAAGACCCAGACTAAAGATATTACTAAAAGCAAGTATAATGTGTAAATTCTGAATGGAAAGAAACTATGTGGGCTTGGAGATTTACAATTGTGTAATCATTGCCCAGCATTGTGCTCCAGATTAACTAAATTATCCTAGTCTCTGTGTGATGATTTGGGCATACAACTGGTTTAGGAATAATGATGGCGCCATTATGAAAAGTATCAAAATAAAAATACATTTCAAATGAAACCCAAGCATTCAATTCCTGAGTTTTTACCCCGAAAATAAGGGTCTTTTGAGAGCTTG
The DNA here is from genome assembly GCF_030254825.1 of Meriones unguiculatus. Classification (NCBI taxonomy): domain Eukaryota; kingdom Metazoa; phylum Chordata; class Mammalia; order Rodentia; family Muridae; genus Meriones; species Meriones unguiculatus. The sequence goes on from NC_083357.1 coordinate 42,281,897, forward strand.
TCTGCATGTTCTCAACAAGCACAGCCACTCATACAGCCTTTGCCAAACACTTTCCCTCCTGTGTCAGAGAAAGCCACCAGGAGGATGGCCATGGATTTATGAGTGATGAAGGGTACATTTGCATAGTCAGTCACTTCAGCTTCCTCTACTCTGTTGATGAATGAGGTGACAGATATTGGACACAGTGTTCCCTTACATCCTAAAATTAGCACTGTGAAATACTGACACTCCATTGTTCATGGCCACACTATTCATAATATCCAAAATAAGGAAAAAACCTGAATGCTCATTAATAGATAAATAGACAGACGGAATGACATTCAATAACAGATCATTTAGCCTTTGAATATTTTTTAATTTTTTTTATTTTTATAAGAAATATTGAATACACCACAGTAGGGATGAACTTGAAAATATTGTGCTATATAAGACCACAAACCACAATGATGCAAGATCACATTGATATGGTATACATAAAGTGGTGTAACATACAGCTGGAGTAGATTTATGGTTACTGAATCTGAAGAACACGCTGCTAATCAGTGGATGTAGTCTCAGCTGTGCGGAAATAGTATGTTCTACACATCTGTTTGTACAATTACATTCCTGGGGTTGACAATATCCCTAATATATTTTTCTGAACTTAGATCTTACACTGCATTTCTACCACAGTGAAATGGAAGCTCCCTGCCGCTCATTCCTTACTACTTTAAACCACACTTTTTTTTTTTTTTTTGTCTTTTCTCTATCAACCTAAACCCATTTTGGTTACTATTTTAATATTACTTTTCTTACTTCTGCCTTTGATTTTTAAGTCCCTAAGTGATGATCTTTCTGAGTCAGCTGGAGTAAGCTTCTATATTAAATGTGTTTGATGATCTTGAAAATCCTTAATTTATTTCATGTACTATGCTCTGACATAAGATCTTGGGGCAGAAAGGTGACTGAAATGAAATATGTTTTACACATGTACAAATTATTTTTGAGTTCTTGTTCAGAAGAAGAACAAAAGATATATGCACATCGTGTCAGAATATATTGCTCACACGACATGTAGTTTATGCCACCTTTCCAAGAACTGTAGCTTGCAGACAGCTTAGCTTGACACTCCTCCCTTCTTTACGTTCTACAGTGTTCCAGTGGTTTAACCAGTGAAAATATCCCTTGCCTGTGGGCCACTTGTGGAAAACTAATCGGATACTTCAGTTCTGTTTAGGTTCATGATTTCTTTGCCACAGTTCTGTGAGAGAAAAATCCCAGAATGGAGATAATCAATGATTAGAGTATTGTTAGTGTCAGAGGAGCAAGTCTATTATGTAGCAAAGCAGATGAGGCTTTTGTGGTTAGGATGGAAGTATGACAGTAATCAAAGTGCTGCATCATTTATAGGTAGCCTCCAATGCATCTGGGTTAATTTTGTAATTAAGACAGGCAGAACAATTCAACATATTGAATATCGAGTAATAGAGACCATAAGGAAACATGGATGGTTTTGCTCACAGTAGAAAACAAAGAATATAAATTGTGCTTGAAGATTGCTTTTCTGCATGAAAGTAGAAAAGTAATGATCTTGAAGTGTCCCAGGTACCCAAGGAATCAATCATGGGCACTATTCTATATTTATTAACTGAACACTTGCCCTCAGCTGCCAAGGCCTCAGACTCTGGGTCTGGACCCATTGTTTTTCTGGCTTGTATGCATCCATCTTCGGGACCAGCTGTAAATGTCTAAGAGTTTCTAGAACCATTTTCAATTAGTAAATCTTTATCTTCTCTATTTCTGGTGCACACAGGTGGCACAGTGGGTATTCTTGTGTAGGAGCAGGCAGAGTTATCATACTATAGGGTTCCACAGTGGTGGAGAATTTTTCCAAAAAGTTTTTGAGACTGCCATTGTATACATTCATATCCTCTACCAAAGCCCATATAAAATTTCCCAAAGGAAAAAACATAATTTCCCCAACTCCCATAATACATAGCAAAAATCATTAAAAAGGTTACCAAGTCACAGAAGAACACAATGCAGCCACTCCTGATGAGACTAGGATTAGAGGGAAACGGAGGAGGACCTCCCCTATCAGTGGACTTGGGGAAGGGTATGGGAGGAGAGAAGGGAGGGACAGTGGGATTGGGAGGGGGCTACAGCTTGGATACAAAGTGAATAAACTATAATTAATAAAACAATAAAAAATGAAAGTAAAAAGCTGTTAGAGACTTGTGATCATCAGTGTAAGTATGCTTGAACGTTGAAAAGCTGCAGTGGTCACCATGGCGTCCATGACAATAAACCATGTCCCAGTTTCAGTGTTGTAGAATATAGGCTTTTCTGCATCTGACTCTACCAGTTTCACAGGCACCAAGCTGACAGTAATATAAACACTAATTGAAGACTTGGGATGAGGTCAGAGAAATGATACTTTTAAAGGAGAAATTCTAAATCACTTGAAGTTCACTGGTACAAATATTGAGATCAAAACAAAAGGCCTTGAGACCAAATGAAAACAAAACAACAAATACTAACAACAAACAAACAAATAAAAACCAACGACTTGAGTAAATACAATGGGGAAGTTATTTTTGTTATATGAGAACAAAACATGGAAAGGGGGTGAAGAGAAGAACAATGACCCTTACATGCCTAATTGGTATTTCAGATCTTTTAATTTACATGTGTAATCTAATTAATGGCTCACAGATTTTGAAGCATGAATATAAAAACAGCAGGTGAGTTTTAGAAAAATTAAATCTATGCAGTTATCAGGTGATAGAGCAGAAATTTTCTTTTAAATAAATTGCAAAATATTCACAATCTTAATTTTGTTCCACTGATTTATACTTTCCCAAGGGAATATTGTTCAGCTTATCTAAATAACTCTTTTGCACGCATTTATGGCAAACTCAATGTAAGTGCAAAAGATCGGGCCAAGTGGATCATCACACGGTTTTAATACACACAGTAGGCCAACACACACACCACACAAACACTACATATGATACTAATGGTCAAAGTAATCTATTTTGCATAAATTCCAAAGACATAATTAAAAAAAAATCAGTGTTGATGCTAAATGGCCGCAGTAGCAAATGTAATGTCTGTTTAATGAAATGTAAGCTAGGAATGGGAATAGGCTATTCCCATCAAAATGCTCTGAGTTTATTATAGCAGATTGTTTCAGGTCTGGTGCATCCTGGTCCTTGGACCCCCTCAACACACATATCATAGTTACTTCCTAGTGCTGATTCACAGAGGTGGTAGGATAATTCTCAAAGAATGTGTCCCAGGTCTAGACATTAAACATTCCACATTAAATGAAGCCTGAAATATGTCCATTTTATAGACAGTAAAAATATTTTTAAATAATAAAAAAACATGGAGATTAAATTTCTTATTTCCATTCAAAATAAGCTTGCCTAACAAGTAGAAAGACCACAATGAAGGACACATCTTACTGACTGATGCCCATTCTATTGCCTACATGGTCATGTCTTCTAATATTTTCATCTATGTTGGCTTGCAGCATGTGAGTTCAATCCAAGGAATGCACATGCCTAAGAAACCTGCAATAAGAGGCTTTAATATATATATATTGAGGCTTTGATTTTCAATATATATATATAGATCCAGTGATAGTCTCCATTTCAAAAGATAAGGTAGAAGCCTATGAGTGAAGACACCTACCCTTGGCCTCTTGCTTCCACACACATCTACACATAAATGTACCCACTCACATACACATACATACACACAGACACATACATACATACACAGAGACACACACATACACACATTGTTTATTTTATGAATGAAAGTCATAAATACAAATTCTAAATTTTATTGTATATGATTTTCTATATTGTTCTAAAACATGGTGATTTTAAAAAAAGATGAAAACACACATTCATGGGTGTATAATATGAAATAACAATATCCCTTAGTTGTTATTAAAATATGTTGTGACAAAAAATATTCTAAAAAATAGTGAAATCTGAAAACAAAGTGTAAGAAGTGTTGAAGTCCTGAGATATAAGCAGGCTTGGTTCATCTGCATTTCTGAAAGCCAGTGAGACTGCCCAAACAGGATGACTGGCATGAGCCACGATGAATCAGATGTTGGAGTTTGTATGTCAGGGGCATTTGGACCATATTTGGAAGGAATGAAGAAGATAATGACTTGCTGCAGTTTCTGAATAATAGAGATCATGATCTTAGGGCAGTGACTATGTCTATACTAGCTGGTCCAGGCATCTTCATTTGCCTCCAATGAAGAACATTTTAAAGTCAGTAGAAAATTAATGCTTAGTTCATTGGTTTAAATTATCCAGAAAAACTAAGGGTTATACTTGTCTCAGTAACTTCTCACCAGTTTTTTGTTTGTTTGTTTTTTGAGCTTTTGTTTGTTTGTTTGTTTATTATTCTCACTCTCCAAAATAATTTTATTTACATTCAGTACCTTGAGAGGGAAAAACTGCTTACATGGATCACATGAAAATATGAGAAACCTGGAAGGTTTGTTGATTGTATATAGTTAGTCTGGCTGTGTCTGTTATTCCATGGTTTATTTGGAAAACTCAACACCCAACAGAAACCTTTTTTAGTGGACATGGCTATGGAACACTGTAGGAAAGGTGCATTTTCCTCAGAGACCCACTTTTAGGAGTAGCACTGTAGCTAAGATCCCTTAGACCCCCTTGAAGGGCTCTTTAGAGTAAAGGAGTCAGCAAGAGTTGGAAATTTGTTATATTAGAGAAAGTGACTCCTGTTAGACAAGCAGCTGCTTTATATGAAATCATAGGCAGTCTTTGCCTGATTGTCCACTTTAGCATGTTATTTTCTGTGCCTGATGGTTTCTCGTGCTCAGTCGCTTCCCCAGTACTTAATGGCCTACTGTGACAAATTTTCCCTAGTCTATGTATTTAGGACAATTCTCTGACTCCAATGCGAGAAAAAGTCTTTGGTGCTTAGGAGAACATTTTCAAGGGGAGATTGAAGTTTGTACAAACCAGAGAATATCCATCCATCAAGAAAAATTCATTTCTGGTCTTTTCCCTCCATCTCCTCCCATGACTCTCTTCCTCTTAAATTTACAACATCTTCATTAAGTATTATACTTCTACTCACCCACACACACACATAATGCTTTAGTCTATTTAGTGTTGTTCATTTATATGTGGGTTTGAGCCTGACACTCACATTTGATAACCTATCAGGAGTCGTGTCCTTGAAGAAGCTTGATTCTCCTTCTTTCAGCAGCCATTAATTGCTTATAGCTCTTCATCTAATGGTCAGGCCTTGTGAAATTTTCCTTATCCAAAGTAGCATATCAGATGGTGTTGATATTATGCAGGCCTTGTTTAGGCAACATTGCTGCTGAGATTTTACTGACCTGACAACGTAATCATGTCTAGAAGACACTCTCTTGTACCAGACATCCTCTGGCCTTCAGGTTTCCTAAAGCCTCAGGTATAAGGGTAGCATTACAGATGGACTATATAGAGCTGCGTACCCTATTGCCAATTGTTCTACATGATATAATCAGTTTTAAATCTCTGTAATAAGGATAAGTATCTAGAGTGCAGTTAAGAATATTGCTGGTTTAGCAAAATGACAGTAGCATGTTCTCTGCTGGAGTCTATAAACTTTCTGGCCATCTAGATGGCTAGACTTATAATATGAGGTATAAATGTCATCCTCTTGAGCAAGCTTTAAGTCTAAGTAGACAGCTGTTGGTTTTCCCCAAGATAAAATACCACTCTTGCAATATTGGAAATAACTTTTTGGGGAGGTCATGGGTAAGTTGCTTTATACTACCTTTCTCAGTTTTCCAACAATCGACAGATGGGACATCATAACATGAAAAGATTTCTATAATGCTAAGGAAAAAACTGGGGCTATTGGATGTGAAGGGAAAAATGGGCTCATTGTTTATACATCACTCCATCAAAGCATTTTTTCATAAAGCCTCAATAAAGATCTCTCCCCTAAGGGAAAATGCACAAGACTCTAATGCTCTAAAAGTACTCTTTCTCTTAGGAAACCGTGTCTTCCAGAAGATTGCATTTACAACATGTTGTGCAGGCAAGTTCTGAGCATTACACTGTGCTGTTTTCATCATCTGTTTCTGTCTAGCCCCAGAAACAAATGTTAACTCAGCATAACCGTTTGCATTATCTTTTACAAAACTATATTGTGTATTTTCACAAGAAAAGAAATGCAGTTAACAAATCATTGCTACAGATATAATTCATTTGCCATCAAATTACATGCTATGTATATACACTGGCCCTTTAGGTTGTGCAAAGAATCATTTATCAGGAGCCAGTAGGGGTCTATGAAGAAGCAAAAATGTGGTCTGTTGGGGAATGTATGTGGAATCAAGAGAATGTAAATTGACCTAATTAAAATTTCTTTGAGTTCCTTCCTTAGATGACTATCTTTTTTTCTTTGCTTCATCACCTATGAAAGGAATTTGACATGTATCTAAGCTTAAGATGTTCTCTGGGGACAAAACCAAGGAACTTTATGCTAGAAAATTTATATTGGAAACAGCATTTTAGAGGTGTCTGGAGCATTAACTTTATTGCAGAATTATAGAATCTAGTAAAAAACACTAACATGAAATTGTCCCAAGCAAAGCACTTTTCCTCAGGCCTTTGAATTTTCTGACTGAGCACTTAATGGTTGGATTTTATTATTACTTTAACTCTTCCCAGAAAACTGCATGGAATCTAGAATCTGTGAGGAAAAAACTGTTAGGACCAGCGCACCAATGTGGAGGTTACACGCAGGTTCACAGATCACACCACGAGATCGGTTCCACGTGGGAGGTTTATTAGGGGAAGGGGTTGCAGAGAGAGGGAGAGAGAAAAGAAGAGTAAGAGAGTGGGGGAAGGGATCCTGTTCTCTTATAGGGTGACCCAGGGCATGTGCAGGTAGTTCCAGGTGGTCAGAAGGTGGTCTGGGTGTCTTCACAAATGCCTGATAACTGGCCTGTCAGGTCCCTTGGGGCTGCCTGTAGAAGTGCCTGCTTACTGATCCCAACATTCCTCCCTTTTTCTATAATTAAAAATAGGGAGCTTGGGCTGCTTTTTATTAATTTGTTTTTCTTTTTCTTTTTCTTTTTTTTCTATAATTTTATTTTTCTCATTAGTTACATTTTGTTAATTCTGTGTCCCAGCTGTATCCCTCATTCCCTCCCCAATCCCACCCTCCCTCCCTCATCTCCTCCCTTCCCCTTTCCAAATCCACTAATGGGGAGGACCTCCTCCCCTTTCATATGACTCCCTTTATCGGGTATTTTCAGGACTGGCTGCAAAGTCCTCCTCTGTGGCCTAATAGTACTGCTCCTCCCTTGGGAGGTGGGGAGGTCAAAGAGCCAGTCATTGAGTTCCTGTTAGAAATAGTCCTTGTTCCCCTTACTATGGGAAACCAATTGATTACTGAGCTATCATGGGTCCCATCCGAGCAGAGGTTCTAGGTTTTATCCTCTCATGGACTTTGGTTGAGTGTCCATCTCAGAAAAAACCCTGTGCCCAGATACGTTTGGCCCTTGTGGGAGCTCCTATCCTTTCCACATCAAACTCCCCTTCTTTCATATGATTCCCTGCACTCTGCCGAAGGTTTGGTTGTTAGTCTTAGTATCTATTTTGGAGCACTGCTAGGTAGAGTCTTTCAGATGTTTTCTGCGGTATACTCCTGTCATACGTTCAATGCATATCCCATTTGTCTTTCTAAATGAGGATAGATCATCATACCCCGCGTCTGCTTTCTTGATTATCTTCTTTAGGTGTATAGATTTCATTATGTTTATCCTATCTTTTAGGTCTATATAAGTGAGTATATTCCATGTTTCTCTTTCTCCTTCTGGGATACTTCACTCAGAATGATCTTTTCTAGATCCCATCATTTGCCTGCAAATTTCATGATTTCCTCCTTTTTGATTGCTGAATAGTATTCCATTGTGTAAAAATATCACAATTTCTGTATCCATTCCTCTGTTGATAGACATCTGGGTTGTTTCCAGGTTCTGGATATTACAAATAAAGCTGCTACAAACATGGTTGAGCAAATGTCCTTATTGTGTACTTGAGCAAATTTTGGGTATATGCCTAGCAGTGGTATAGCTGGGTCTTGAGGAAGCACTATTCCTAATTGTCTGAGAAAGCGCCAGATTGACTTCCAAAGTGGTTGTACCAGTTTACATTCCCACCAGCAATGGAGGAGGGTTCCCCTTTCTCCACAACGTCTCCAACATGTGTTGTCATTTGTGTTTTTCATCTTGGCCATTTTGATGGGTGTAAGGTGAAATCTTAGGGTCATTTTGATTTGCATTTCCCTAATGGCTAATGACGTTGAGCATTTCTTTAAGTGTTTCTTTGTTGGGCTGCCTTTTTATAAGGTAAGTTAAAGTATATAAGTTTAGGCTCATTGGAAGCAGCTCTTGGTTGTCATGCAAGAGGTTGAGCGAGAAGAGTTATAGCAATAAATGGTCAGGTTGCAAGGTTAAGAATAAGAGAAGTCTCTGCCCTGGAAAACTCGGGGTAGAGGGTTTAGGGTAGAGGGTTGTCAACAGAGAGAGTTTCCAGCCATGCAAGGCAGCCAGTAGGGACTGGGGAACACTGGGAGAACCTGGAGCCGCTTGTCCTGGTCCTGAATCACACCACTTCAGCCTTTTGTTAACAACAAGTGAATAACGGGCATAGATTCTCTTCTGGCTACTTCCTGCTGACAATGAGGGTGCTGTAGGGAGGTCAAAAGGCTGAAGTGTTGGCCAAGTCCAGGAAGAATAGGCTGCTTTGAAGCTTTCCCAGGTCTGTGAGAGCACCCATGGCTGGGAGGGAAGGTGCAGGTCCAGCTTGTTGGAAGTCTGTAAGGTCAGGGCTGAACACCTGTAGCTTGTTGGAAGTCCGTGAGGTCAGAATTGAACACCTGTAGCTGCTTTGGCACTGTTGTGGCTATAGGAAACATTTGTCTGGCAGGACACTGAAACACATATATAGGCAAAAGATAAAGTTGAGTATAGAGAAAATCCTGTAGGTATACATTGAAAGGTTTGGATTGATGAGGCTTGTACATGGGAACCTCTGTCTACCTGGAGGGACCTTTATTTACTCAGTCACTGGCAATATTTAAAGAAGGCTTTGTTTTCCATTTGTCATCGAGGTGAGGTTTGGCTATAGAAGCATGTAAACTTAGAGGCCCTGGTGCCAGCTGGCACTAGGTGTAGAAACCTGAAATTCTCCAGCCTATCTGGAGGGACGGGCGTCTGGGCGTCTCCCTTTGGGGGCAGAGAAGTAGAGGAACCATGTGGGAGAGGAGAGCTTCCCATGAGCAAGCAGCGAGTGCGTGCGGGAGGGAGGGGGGAAGGAACCCGTAGAGGGGGTATACCGACCAAGGGAGAGTGTGGCCCTAAAGTGAAAGTCAACAGAGGGTCAAACCTAGACAATTAAGGCTATGGCTGAAGGGGGCGTCCCTTCGTCTCAAAAGATAGTAGGAAGTTGCCAGAGCTCTGTGGTCAAGCTTCCCCTACCAAGAGAGGTGTGTATGCTGAGAAAATGGAGTGAACTCACCAATCTAGCCAGTGGTTGTATGCAGTAAACAGTAGTCTGGTAGCCAGGAAAGGAAGTCCCAAAACCAGGGAAAGGGAGGAGTCCCACCTTTTGAGATAGGCAATAAGTATAGTACTTATCTGGAGTCTAGTTGTCCTGAGAGGTAGATTTAGGTGGACTTTCTGTAGCTAACAAGAATTACTTTTAAGTTTTAAGAAGGAGATAAAACTTTAGACATGTTAGTATTACAATTGTACTGTGCATTGAGATAAAGGCAGTAGACATACATATGTGTTAACGGCATACGTATTTTTTAAGGTGAGCTCTGAAAAGGCAAAAGCCTTTTATGAAGTAAAGAGAAACTCACTTGACCTTAACGTTAGTATAAGCATAGACATTATGGAGGCTTACAGTCTTGAGCTTAGGACCATAATAGTGGCATAGTGGTATAGTGGAATGTTTTTGTATTAGAGTTAGATTAATAAATTAGAGTCCCACTGATAAAGGTCAAAACTCTGGACACTCAATACAACAGTAGCAGAACAACAGGAAGAAATATTAAGCCTTTTTACGTATTTAAGATACCTTAAATCACCTTAGAACTTGTAACCTTTATAACTTGCATTTACCAACCTTAAAACATTGTTGAACTGCTAGACTTTTTCTAGGGAAGGATTGGGAGATAACCCAGAACCCCTGCACAGATGTAGCCCAGGGCAGTACAGAGTCCAATTGGGTTACATAGTAATGGGAAGAGGGACTGCCTCTGACATAATCTGATTGGCCTGCTCTTTGATCACCTCCCTCTGGGGGGGAGCAGCCTTACCAGGCCATAGTAGAGGACAATACAGCCACTTTTGATGTGAACTGACAGACTAAGATCAGAAAGGAGAGGGGAACCTCCCCTATTAGTGGACTTGGGGAGTGGCATGCAAGCAGAGGGAGGAGGGAGGGTGGGATTGGGAGGGGAGAAGGGAGGGGCTTATGGGGGGATGCAGAATGAATAAAGTATAATTGATGAAAAATTTAAAAAAAAGGGAATAAATAATTTAAGAACCTTAAATGACTTTCAAAATTGGAGGAAAACATGGAGTTAGTCAATTGGCATGGAGCACGTCTCGCCCCTGGGGGCAATGGTCTCCTGAACCTACTCAGACCTCGGACACCACCACTGCTAGTTCTAGAACTGACGCAGGATGTTCCAACGAGGGGTTAAGGCTTCTCATAATATTTCCTATAAGCCCACACCTGTTTGTTTATATCCCCCATTTTTATTCTTTATTAGCCAGATAGAGCCAAGTAATTGTGGTAATGATACTTGCTTTTTTGCCCAATGCTGGAATGCTAGTAAATTTAGGTATGCCCTGGTTACTCGCATGCCTCACTGGGTGCCTGTGCCCGTTGATGCCCCTCATGTTATGACTCTCTTCAGACAGAAAAGGGATCTTGGAACTACAGCCACCATTGTTACTACCATCTCATTGGCGGCTGTTGGAGCTACCACCAGGGCATTAGCCATGAGTCATACTGGGCAGACTGCTCAGACCCTGAATAATCATTTAGCCAATGTAGCTCATGCCTTAGTTGTACATAAAGGAATTAATGCTCAACTAAAAGGAAGCTTGATTGTGGTCAATCAGAGGATTGACCTCTTGCAGGAGCAAATTGATACCCTATGGCAAATCGCTCAACCTGGCTGTCAATGAAAGTATGCTGGACTTTGTGTCACTAGCATACAACATGAGAATTTTTCCTGTGCTGCAAATCTGTCTAAACAATTGTCAAGCTATATTTTAGGTAATTGGACTGGAGAATTCAATACTACGATGGAGCAGCTGAGAGTGGCCATTGTCACAGTAAATTCTACCAGAGTGGACGCAGGACTAGCCACAGGATTATCAACATGGATTGCTGCAGCCATGAATCATCTGAAGGAATGGGCGGGCATGGGAGCATTAGCAGGCCTTCTGGTGTTGGTCTCCTTGGTTTGCCTGTGGTATATATGCAAGATTAGAGTCTCACAACAGTGTGATGCAGCCACGATCATTCAGGCCTTTACAGCCATTGAAGCAGGACATTCTCCCCAAGCATGGTTGGATACCATAAAAAGCTAAAATGATACGCTCAGGATGCGAGGCTAAGCACTGCACTCAGGGTCAGCCGCTTTGGACCCAGAGAAGAGCATGTCTGATTGCATGCGGGTTGATGCCCCAGGTCCTGCCTCTGAGAAAAAGGTATCTGACGGGTCTGATGCTCTTTGGGTGGATGACACCTAAATGAACATCAGTACAAAGTCCCAATTTTTTTCTAATATCAGAGATCAGACCTCTACTCTTGCCTGATGCGTCTAAAACAAAAAGGGGGAACTGTAGAGAGCTGCGGAATGCTATGCCTTAAAGATGGAGCTGGTTTCCGCCTTCCACCTTCCCGATGGTGAGTGCTCTCTGTCACGAACAATTCCACATTTGGCTGAGGCTGAGGATCTGGCTTGCTTCCATGTATGTGGACCTATCTGCATTGCCCACGTGGCACGCCTGGGTTGGCTACCCAGAGGCTATTTAAGCTGTGGGCTGGCTTTCCCCAGGGTCCGAGGATTGTTCAAGGTTCCTGAATAAACTGCATTGAAAAAATAAAAATTCCCAGAAAAAAAAAAAAACATTTTTGAGACCCTCAAACATTTATAAGTTGTATTACCAACCTTAAGACACATTTTTAGACTCTCATATATGTATAACTTATGTTTGCCAACTTTAAGGCACTTTTTAAGACTCTCAAATATGTGTAACTTGTATTTTTATAACCTAAACTCCTTTTATCCTTAGACCCTACATGAGTTATATATATATATATATATATTTCTAGTGATACATCTTAAACTAATAAGCTTACACATGTTAAAATGCCATATTCATCAGATCTCGGACAAGCTTGAGGGTTAGCATGTCTGAGTTACTTTGTCTTTATTATCTGCTCTAAACTGTGTACAATAAAATAGAATGTTATCTAGAACCATATTTTAAGTAGATTTATAAAGGCAACTTTAGTTACGCATCCTAGGCTTAACCTTAAACCTAAACAAAGAGACTAGGTAAGGCTCAACTGTAGTATTTAGCATGACTTTAAATCTGCTCTTTCTGAACTAAAATCAAGGCAAAGTTTTTAATCAGATACAGTTCATAGAGAGGCTAGCAAATCTTGCTGCTCTAAACAAAGATGATCGCAAACTCATGGCTCCACCCTGTTTATCCCCAGACCAGCATGGCGGCTGGCCACGCGTAACTGAACTCAGCTGGAAGCCCTAAACAAATATGGCAGCAAAACTACAGCTCCACGCTCTCTCTGTTGCTGAACCATCATGCCAGCTAGCCACGTGTTAGCACAGGCTATGACTGACAATACCAAACATAGTCATTAGGTGTTGCTGATGATACAGCAAACACTGTGGAGCATTTACAATTTGCTTGATAGGCAAAGCAAAGCAAGTTACATTAATACAAAAAGTTCTGAAACTGCTAAACTCTTTCTCTAAAATTACTTCCCTGTAACAGACAAGATGGTCCAAGGTCACATAAACTCTAAGGAACTTAGAACAAACTTTAAGGAACTTGGTGAAACTTCCTCTTTTCTTTGTCTCAAGGTAAAGATCAGGGTGGAAACATGTTTTCCCATAAACAAAGCAGCTTAACAAACAAACAGCTCTCCACAAAATACATTGTAAAAACTGCAATCTTTTTAATTAGTGCAAACCACATGGCTTAGTTTTATTTAGTAAAATTAATAAAATAAACACCAAAGTATTTTATTCTTCCCCAAAGTATTGAGAAACTTTCAAAGTTTTTGTTAGACTACCCAAGATCATTTTTATACCCAAATGCCTGATAAACTTTAAACATTTTATAGCCTTAAACATTTAAACATTTTTTAAAACCCGTCTTTGCAATATCAAAACAAAATACACCTTTTGTAGAAGTCACAAGGCATAACCATAATCTTAAAAGTCAAACCCAGATTTTAAAACCAGAATTTACCAGTGTAAACAATTTAATTTTTAAAACCAATACCAATTTAAAATAACTCATCCTTTTAACCTAGAAGGAAATGAGAATTGTTTGAACAAGGTTTCCTTTTTTTTTTTTTATTACCCATACCAAGATGGCAGTCACATTATAACCCACATAGTAAAGTCAAGATGGCAGTGAGGCACTGAGGCACTTTATATACCACGTGGTAACCTATACATATGCATTTATAGAGCTTATAAACACATAGGCACACATTTTAAACAAGTTTTATGAGGCCTTTTAGAACAGAAAACAGAATGTAGATACAAACAAATACTGCACAGAGACATTGAGACAAAAAACATTAACCAGCTGGCCAAATTTTCCTTTAGGGCAGGCCGAACATACTGATTCCTCCTGCATTAGGTGCACGAGGTAAAGGCCCTGATGCCCCAGTAAGAAACCAAGAGTGAGCTGTTGCCCCAGGAGACACCCAGTGGCACTCACTGGGACCAGGCATACAGATTACCCACCAAAATACTGAAAATACAGATGAAGCTAGGGGCATCCCCCTGAACTTTGGCAGCTGTGACCACTTAAATCAAGTCTTGCTACCCAGATACAGACACCTGGAGCTCTGAGGAATTTTTAGAACAGAGAACAGAAAGTACTACACATACAGACATTGCACAGAAACATTACACTTACAGCTGGCATAAAAACCTCCGGGTCAGGTTCCTGGAGTCTTGGGGTCCTGGGACGAGCCCCCAAAATGTTCTGCCCAGTTTAAGAACCCCAAAAGACCAGGAATAAACAGACTCCCCTGTAAATACATGAGGGTTTTTTTTTTTATTATAAATTAAAACCTGCAGCTTGGGCCTACACAGCCCCACCACCAAAGTGGTGGGAGTCCAGCACGCTGCACCCAGGTTAGTTGGGTGATTTAAAGATTTTGCTCCATCCCTGCATGCCCAAGGCAGAGGCGATTCCTACCTGGCAAGCATCTATTGGTCAAAATGCTACATTTTGAATCGATTGGCTATAGGAAGTTTCTCAGACCATTAATGACCAGGTGTCCCTCCCTAGGGGGATGGTCCAGTTTCCTAGCAAATGTATCTTTAGTGAGTGGGGAAAGAATGCAAGCAGTGAGGTGGCTCTTCCCTCAGGGCATTACTAGATTTTTTTTCTTTTACGGTACCTAATTTAGGTCTTAATTTAAAATATTCATAAACAATTTGTATGTAACAATGAACCCCTAAGTAGAACAGTATAAAGCAATTTAATAGTCTTATATTTTAAACCAACTCAATTTGAACAGATATTTGTAACTTTGAAATTTTATTATTATATAAAATTTATTTTGAAGCAGGATAGTGAAATGTAACCTTGCATTTTTATAAAAATCCATACCAACTTGAAATGAGGTCTAAAAGACAAGATAAACAGTTAATTATGGTTAAGACTTATAAATGTAAACCCAATGAGAAAATTATAAAGATTATATAAAGCATTTGAAAATATATGAGTGGAATATAGGAATCAGATTGAGAGCTTTTTTTCTGCATTTTTTTTTTTCAATGCAGTTTATTCAGGAACCTTGAACAATCATCTGAACCTGGGTAAAGCCAGCCCACTTTAAATAGCCTCTGGGTAGCCAACCACAGCATGCCACATGGGCAATGCAGATAGGTCCACATACATGGAAGCAAGCCAGATCCTCAGCCTTAGCCAAATGTGGAGTTGTTTGTGACAGAGAGCACTCACCATCAGGAAGGTGGAAGGCGGAAACCAGCTCCATCTTTCAGGCACGGCATTACGCAGCTCTGTACAGTTCCCCCTTTTTGTTTTAGACGCATCAGGCAAGAGTAGAGGTCTGATCTCTGATATTAGAAATAAATTGGGACTTTGTACTGATGTTCATTTAGGTGTCATCCACCCAAAGAGCATCAGACCCGTCCAATACCTTTTTCTCAGAGGCGGGACCTGGGGCATCAACCCGCATGCAATCAGACATGCTCTTCTCTGGGTCCAAAGCGGCTGACCCTGAGTGCAGTGCTTAGCCTCGCATCCTGAGCGTAACATTTTGGCTTTTTATGGTAGCCAAACATGCTTGGGGAGACTGTCCTGCTTCAATGGCTGCAAAGGCCTGAATGGTCATGGCTGCATTATGCTGTTGTGAGACTCTAATCTTGCATATATACCACAGGCAAACCAAGGTGACCAACACCAGAAGGCCTGCTAACACTCCCATGCCCACCCATTCCTTCAGATGATTCATGGCTGCAGAAATCCATGATGATAATCCTGTGGCTAGTCCTGCGTACACTCTGGTAGAATATACCATGACAATGGCCACTCTCAGCTGCTCCATCGTAGTATCGAATTCTCCAGTCCAATTACCTAAAATATAGCTAGACAATTGTTTAGACAGATTTGCAGCACAGGGAAAATTCTCATGTTGTATGCTAGTGACTCAAAGTCCAGCATACTTTCATTGACAGCCAAGTTGAGCGATTTGCCATAGGGTATCAATTTGCTCCTGTACGAGGTCAATCCTCTGATTGAACACCATCAAACCTCCTTTTATTTGAGCATTAATTCCTTTTTGTACATATAAGGCATGAGCTACATTGGCTAAAAGGTTATGCAGGGTCTGAGCAGTCTGCCCAGTATGACTAATGCCGTGGTGGTGGCTCCAACAGCCGCCAATGAGATGGCAGTAACAATGGCAGCTGTAATTCCAGGATCCCTTTTCTGTCTGAAGAGAGTCATAGCATGAGGGCATCAACGGGCACAGGCACCCAGCAAAGCATGCGAGTAACCAGCTAGTAAATTTACTAGCATTACAGCATTGGGCAAAAAAGCAAGTATCATTACCACAATTACTGACTCTATCTGGCTAATAATGAATAAAAATGGGGGATATAAACAAACAGGTGTGGGCTTATAGGAAATATTATGAGAAGCCTTAACCCCCTCGTTGGAACATCCTGCATCAGTTCTAGAACTAGCAGTGTTAGTGTCCGAGGTCTGAGTAGGTTCAGGAGACCATTGCCCCCAGGGGCGAGACGTGCTCCATGTAAATTGACTAACTCCATGTTTTCCTCCACTTTTGAAAGTAATTTAAGGTTCTTAAATTATTTTTCCCCTTTTTTTTAAATTTTTCATCAATTACACTTTATTCATTCTGCATCCCCCATAAGCCCCTCCCTCCCCTCCCAATCCCACCCTCCCTCCTCCCTCTGCTTGCATGCCACTCCCCAAGTCCACTGATGGGGGGAGGTTCCCCTCTCCTTTCTGATCTTAGTCCATCAGTTCACATCAAAAGTGGCTGCATTGTGCTCTACTATGGCCTGGTAAGGCTGCTCCCCCTCAGAAGGAGGTGACTAAAGAGCAGGCCAGTCAGTTCATGTCAGAGGCAGTCCCTCTTCACATTACTATGTAACCCAATTGAACTCTGAACTGCCCTGGGCTACATCTGTGCAGGGGTTCTGGGTTATCTCCATGAATTGTCCTTGGTTGGAGTATGAGTCTCTGGGAAGTTCCCTGTGTTCAAATTTTCTTGTTCTGTTGCTCTCCTTGTGGAGACCCTGTCCTCTCCAGCTCTTACTATTTCCCAGTTCATACCTAAAATTCCGTTCACCTGCCCAACAGTTGCCCATCTGGCTCAGCATCTGCTTTGATAGTCTGAAGGGCAGAGGCTTTCAGAGGCCCTCTGTGGTAGGTTCCTAGGTTGTTTCCTGTTTTCTTCTTCTTCTGATGTCCATCCTCTTTGCCTTTCCGGATGGGGATTGGACATTTTAGTTAGGGTCCTCTCTCTTGCTTAGTTTCTTTAGATGCACAGGTTTTAGTGGGTTTGTCCTATGTTGTATGTCTATATGAGTGAGTATATACCATGTGTGTCTTTTTGCTTCTGGGACAACTCACTCAGGATGATCCTTTCCAGATCCCACCATTTACCTGCAAATTTCATGATTTCCTTATTTTTCATTGCTGAGTAATATTCCATTGTGTAGATGTACCACATTTTCTGCATCTATTCTTCAGTTGAGGGGCATCTGGGTTGTTTCCAGCTTCTGGCTATTACAAATAAAGCTGCTACAAACATGGTTGAGCAAATTTCCTTTTTTGTGTTTGAGCCTCTTTTGGATATATGCCTAGGAGTGGTATGGCTGGATCTTGGGGAAGCACTATTCCTAGTGGTCTGAGAAAACGCCAGATTGATTTCCAGAGTGGTTGTACCAGTTTACATTCCCACCAGCAGTGGAGAAGGGTTCCTCTTTCTCCACAACCTCTCCAGCATGTGTTGTCACTTGAGTTTTTATCTTGGTCATTCCCATGGGTGTAAGGTGAAATCTCAGGGTTGTTTTGATTTGCATTTCCCTAATGGCTAGTGAGGTTGAGCATTTCTTTAGGTGCTTCTCTGCCATTCGGTATTCCTCTACAGAGAATTCTCCGTTTAGCTCTGTTCCCCATTTTTTAAGTGGGTTACTTGGTTTGCTGCTTTTCACCTTCTTTAGTTCTTTATATATACTTCATATGAGTCCTCTGTCAGATAAAGGGTTGGTGAAGATTCTTTCCCAATCTTTAGGAGGTCGCTTTGTTTTGATGACGGTGTCCTTTGCTTTGCAGAAGCTTTTCAGTTTCATGAGGTCACATTTATTGATTGTTGCTCTTAGAGCCTGTGCTGTTGGTGTTCTGTTCAGGAAGGTATTCCCCACTTTTATTTCAATCCGATTTAATGTGTCTGGTTTTATGTTGAGGTCTTTGATCCACTTGGACTTCAGTTTTGTGCAGGGTGATAAGTATGGATCTATTTTCATTTTTCTACATGTAGACATCCAGTTGGATCAGCACCATTTGTTGAAGATGCTATCTTTTTTCCATTGTATGGTTTTGGCGTCTTTATCAAATATCAGGTGTCCATAAGTGTGTGAGTTTATTTCTGGGTCCTCTGTTCAGTTCCATTGATCCACCATTCTGTTTCTATGCCAGTACCATGTAGTTTTTAAAACTGTTGCTCTATAGTACAAATTAAGATCAGGGATGGAGATACCTCCAGAAGATCTTTTATTGTAGAGGATTGTTTTAGCAATTCTGGGTTTCTTGTTATTCCATATGAAGTTGAGAATTTTTCTTTCCAGGTCTGTTAAGAATTGTGTTGGTAATTTGATGGGCATTGCATTGAATCTGTAGATTGCTTTTGGTAAGATGGCCATTTTTATTATGTTAATCCTACCAAGCCATGAGCATGGGAGATCTTTCCATCTCCTCATATCTTCTTCTAGTTCTTTCTTCAGAGATTTGAAATTTTTTTCATACAAGTCTTTGACTTCCTTGGTTAGGGTTACTCCGAGGTACCTTATGTCATTTGTGGCTATTGTGAAGGGTGTTGTTTCCCTAATTTCTTTCTCAGCCCTATTATCTTTTGTATACAGGAGGGCTACTGATTTTTTTGAGTTAATTTTGTATCTGGCTACTTTGCTGAAGGTGTTTATCAGCTGTAGGAGTTCCCTGGTATAGTTTTTGGGGTCACTCACATATACTATCATATCATCTGCAAATAGTGATAATTTGACTTCTTTCTTCCTTTCCAATTTGTATCCCCTTGATCTCCTTCAACTGTCTTATTGCTCTAGCAAGGACTTCCAACACTATGTTGAAGAGATATGGAGAGAGTGGGTAGCCTTGTCTTGTCCCTGATTTCAGTGGGATTGCTTTAAGTTTCTCTCCGTTCAGTTTGATGTTGGATATAGGTTTACTGTATATCACCTTTACTATGATTAGGTATGTGCCTTGCATCCCTGATCTCTCCAATACTTTAAACATGAATGGATGTTGGATTTTGTCAAAGGCTTTTTCAGCATCTAGGGAGATTATCATGTGGTTTTTTTCTTTCAATTTGTTAATGTGGTGGATCACATTGATGGATTTCCGTATATTGAACCACCCCTGCATACCTGGGATGAAGCCTACTTGGTCATGGTAGATGTTATCTTTGATGTGTTCTTGTATTCGGTTTGCGAGTATTTTGTTGAGTATTTTTGCATCAATGTTCATAAGGGAGATTGGCCTGAAATTCTCTTTTTTTGTTGAGTCTTTGTGAGGTTTAGGTACCAAGGTGACTGTGGCTTCATAGAATGAATTTGGTAATGTTCCTTCTCTTTCTATTTTGTGGAATAGTTTCAAGAGAATTGGTGTTAGCTCTTCTTTGAATGTCTGGTAGAATTCTGCGCTGAAGCCATCTGGACCTGTGCTTTTTTTGGATGGGAGACTTTTGATGACCGCTTCTATTTCTTTGGAGGATATAGCACTATTTAGTTGATTTACCTGGTCCTGATTCAGCTTTGGTAAGTCAAATCGATCAAGAAAATTGTCCATTTCATTTAGATTTTCAAATTTTGGGGCATATAGACTTTTGAAGTAAAACCTAATGATTGTTTGGATTTCCTCAGTGTCTGTAGTTATATCCCCCTTTTCATTTCTGATTTTGTTGATTTGGGTGGTGTCTCTCTGCGTTTCAGTTAGCCTGGCTAAAGGTTTGTCTATCTTGTTGATTTTTTCAAAGAACCAGCTCTTGGTTTCATTGATTCTTTGAATTGTTTTATTTGTTTCCAATTGATTGATTTCAGCCCTGAGTTTGATTATTTCCAGCCGTCTACTCCTTCTTGGTGTGTCTGCTTCTTCTTTTTCTAGGGTTTTTAAGTGAGCCATTAGGGTGCTTGAATGAGCTGTCTCGAAATTCTTCTTGAAATCACTTAGTGCTATGAACTTTCCTCTTAGCACTGCTTTCATTGTGTCCCACAAGTTCGGGTATGTTGTGTCTTCATTTTCATTGATTTCTAGAAAGACTTTAATTTCTTTCTTTATTTCTTCCCTGACCCAGCTGTCATTTAGTAACAAGTTGTTCAGTTTCCATGTGTGTGTAGGCTTTTTGTTATTTCTGTTATTGTTGAGGTCCAGCTTTATTCCGTGGTGATCTGACAAGATACATGGGATTATTTCAATCTTCTTGTATCTGTTGAGGCTCGCTTTGTGACCCACTATGTGGTCTATTTTGGAGAAGGTTCCATGAGGTGCTGAGAAGAAGGTAAATTCTTTTGTGTTTGGGTGTAAAGTTCTGTAAATGTCTGTTAGGTCCATTTGATTCATTACCTCTGTCAGAGACATTGTTTCTTTGTTTAATTTCTGTTTGGTTGACCTGTCCTTTGTTGAGAGTGGGGTGTTGAAGTCTCCCACTATTAATGTGTGTGGATCTATATGTGCTTTAAATTTTATCAATGTTTCTTTCACAAATGTGGGTGCCCTTGTATTGGGGGCATAGATGTTCAGGATTGTGATGTCTTCCTGGTGCAATTTTCCCTTGATGAGTATGAAGTGTCCTTCCCCATCTCTTTTGATTAATTTTGGTTGAAAGCTTATTTTATCAGATATTAGAATCGCTACTCCTGCTTGTTTCTTAGGTCCGTTTGCTTGGAAAGTCGTCTTCCAACCCTTTACCCTCAGGTAATATCTATCTTTGTGTCTTAGGTGTGTTTCTTGTATGCAACAGATTGCTGGGTTTTGTTTACGTATCCATTCTGTTAATCTGTGTCTTTTTATTGGAGAGTTGAGTCCATTGATGTTGAGAGATATTAATGACCAGTGGCTGTTATATCTCTTGATTTTGATGTTGGCTGTGGTCATCAGGTTGTGTGCTTGGTTGCTTTTTGTTTTACTGAAGTGAGGTTATTTATTTCCTGTGTTTTCTTGAATGTAGCTAGCTTTCTTGGGTTGTATTTTCCCTTCCAGTGTCTTCTGTAATGCTGGATTTGTTTGTAGGTATTGTTGAAATTTGTTTTTGTCATTGAATATCTTGTTTTCTCCATCTATGAGGCTTGAGAGTTTTGCTGGGTATAGTAGCCTGGGCTGACATCTGTGTTCTCTTAGGGTCTGCATGATATCTGTCCAGGCCCTTCTGGCTTTCATAGTCTCTGTTGAAAAGTCAGGTGTGATTCTAATGGGTTTGCCATTATATGTTACTTGGCCTTTTTCCCTTGCAGCTTTTAGTATTTTTTCTTTGTTCTGTATACTTACTGTTTTGATTATTATGTGGCGGGAGGATTTTCTTTTCTGGTCAAATTTGTTGGGTGTTCTGTAGGCCTCATGTATTCTAATTGGCCTCTCCTTTAGCTTGGGGAAATTTTCTTCAATGATTTTGTTGAAAATATTTTCTGGGCCTTGGAGAAGGGAGTCTTCTTTTTCCTCTATAACTATTATTCTTAGGTTTTTTTTTTTTTTTCATATTGTCTTGTATTTCTTGGGCGGTCTGTGTCAGGAATTTTTCGGATTTAACATTTTCTTTGACAGATACATCGATTTCTTCCATTGTATCTTCTACACCTGAGATTCTTTCTTCCATGTCTTGTAGTCTGTTGGTTATGCTTACCTCTGTAGTTCCTGTTTTCTTCCCTAGATTCTTCCTTTCCATTATTTCTTCCATTTGTGTTTTCTTTAATTTTTCCAATTCTATCTTCAGGTCTTGAGTTGTTTTGTTTACTTCCTTCACATGTCTGATTGTACTTTCCTGTTTTTCTTTTAGTTCCTTCAACTCTGTTTCTTTTATTTCATTCAGTGTTTTAAGCATTTCCTTTCTAAAGGCCATAAACTGTTTGGCTGCAGCTTCCTCTATTTCTTTACGGATGGCAATATTCTGTTTGAGTTTATCTTCCTCTATGTCTTTACGAATCTTATTTGTTTCCTCTGTTATCATCTTCATGAGCATACTTGTTAGGTCATCTTCTTGGATTTCAGTTATGGTGGGGTGTCCAGGGCTACTTGCCCCTGGGTAACTGGGTTCTGGAGATGCCATATTGCTCTGTCTTTTGTTGCTTGAGCTTTTACGCTGGCCTCTACCCATTGTGCTATCTTAGGTGTTTGGGGTTATTTTCTGGTGGTTCCTGGGAATCCTGTGGTGGAGGGAATCCCCTTTGCAGAAAGCTGGATTTTCCTGAAGGATGTCTTCTCAGCTTTTTGGGTATAGTCCCTGGATGGCTGGTGTTTTTTTCAGGAGTTGCTCACCTCAGGGATATAGACCTGATTGGTAACTGTGGTCTTTGTTAGTCAAGAGGGTTCTCCTCTCACCCAGGGAGATCCTGAGGGCAGCTGCCCTGTTTCTGGGTTTCTTGTTGTAAATTTAATGATTAGCTGCTGTGACCCAGTTGGACATCAGGCGCGCAGCAACTGTTTGTGCCTGTGTCTGGAGCACAGCTGAGTGATGACGCCTTGGCCCCACTAGTCTGCTAGACTTTTTCTAGGGAAGGATTGGGTGATTTATGTCAGCACAGTTTCCTTCCTTCCCTGTGGATTCTCTGGAGACAGGGACTCCCAGTGTCTTTTTTTGCCCTGGTACACACTGCTCAGTGTCAGCCAGCTGGCTGGCCGCAGAAACTGTCTGTGCCTGAAACACAGCTTTGTGATGGCGGCTCAGTCTCTGCCAGCTGTCTGGTGCGCAGAAACTACCTGTCTCTGCCTTTGAGGCCTTTGGGAACCTGGGTACCTCCCTAAGCTGGGTAATTTTCCGGGGACCTTTTCAGGTTGGGGGTGTCGGCTGAGTGCTCTGAGATCAGACCAGCCGTTTCCCTCCCTGTGTGTTTGCACTGAACAGTGAAACTCATTCGCTGGTGCCCTGGTGCCCACAGTTCTATCTCAGGAGGCAAGTCAGGCGCGCAGGCAGGCAGGGCTCAGTGCCAGAACCTGGGTCCCCTGGCTCTGGCTCCGGGCTGGCTCCTGGGGTGCCCGTGGACCCCGACTCTTTTCCAGGGGATGTCTGGGGAATCTAAGGCCGGTCCCAGTCGTTTCCTGTACCCTGGGGTTATCTCTCGACTGAAAATTCCAGTCTCTGATAGTGTGGTGCCCAAGGTTCAGTCTGGGACCATGACCAGAGACACTGGCTTGTGGCTCTGGGCTGGGGCTGGGGCTGGCGGCTGGCAGCCAAGTGTCTGGCGGGACCGGGATCTCTTCCGCGGTTTAGCTGGGTGAGTTAAAAGCTGATTGAATCCCCCACCGTGGAGTATCCTCTCACCTGGGAAACACAATGACTGTGTTTTATGGCTGCGAGTTCTGATTACTGATCACTGTGCTGATCCTGCTGCTGCTGCTCAGAATGAGAGTCCTCCCAGCGCCGCCATCTTGCCCCTCCTCATTGTTCTTGCTAAGAAAGTTAAGGTACTCTCAATTTCACAGATTTTACTGTTTTCAATGCAAATATTTTTGCTGTCATCTTTAGGGATCTTGTGCGTAGAACCTTCCAGAAGCTAGCAGTGCTACACCTGCAGTTATGACTCGGGGATAACCCAGATAACACTGACCATTAATGAAATCAGCCCTCTCTTGCTCAAGTGTCTCTTGTGTCAGTAGTGAGGAATTTCTATGGGAGTAGACAGGCTTCTTTCACAAGAGTGTTAAATCTGTAATTGTGTTAAGTAGGTTTGCTCTGATACATTTTTAGCTCACAGACATTAATGGGACATTCTGATTAGTCCTTGAGCAATTTTTCAAGGCAATACAAGTCATTTATGAGTTATTTAGGGGAAAAATGAGATGCGAAGTACAGCCTTGTTGCAATCTTCTTAGGGTAATGGAAAGGCTGGAGGTGTCTAAAAAAAAGCTTCTGCAGGTGAAGCAGCAAAAGATGACCTTAGACACTCTTCTCACTTCCCTGCCTGTTCAACAGTGTCCTCATGTTGCCAAGCTTTATCCTGCTGTGAGACACAGTTCCTGTTTGCCTCCAAGAGATGCCTCATTTCTTCCTAACTCAGTGCCTCAGCCTGTTTGCAAGAGCCTGAGGAAGGGCCTGTCCAAGGTTAATAAAATTGCCTTTTGTTCCTTTGGGGAATTTTCAGTTTCTAATACAATACTTGCTTTTAATTTGCTGTCTGGTTACTGTGGTTTCACAGAACTTATGGTCTAGTTTTCAGGGATGGAGCCCTCTGCTACCAAGGTCAATCTCTTAGCCACCAACCTTTAGATAAAAACAAGGACTTAGCGGCCGAATTCCCATGTTGAGATGTGCACTCCAATTTGCCAGTAACTAAAAAAGGGCTGCCACAATGCCTCCTTTTCAAATTAAACAAAGGGACAGTGCCTGTCTTAGGTGGGGGTGATTCCCAAAAAATACCTGACCTCTTATGGGAGAATCCCGCTTATAGGGGGATTTCCGTGCCTTAGGCTGGTAAATATCCTATCACCCAGAACCCACCATTGACTAACTGGCGAATCACACAGGAAAGGAGAGGTTAAAGCTGATGTTAGAGCAGGGCAAGCAAGCCTCTACCTGGGGCAAGGGAGTCACAGCATGCTGCTGTTTTAATGGCATTAAATCTAGCTTGGCACCATTGAGCTAAGTGGACACATCTGGCAGTTATAAAGATGAATAGTACCAAACCAGCCAAACACAGGTATGCTAACATGTACAGGGAGAACAAGAGGGAGATTTGGTCCTAAGGCCAAAGGTATAATTCACCCTTCACTGGATGAATCAGCTGCAGCAGGATCAGCAATATCGTCACTTGGGGAAGGATCTTGTTGCCTGATGAAATCCATTTGTTGCACCCGTCTTTTTGGCAGTCATCAAGCAACATCTTTTACCTGCAAAAAAACACAAACATATCCTCATCCCCAAATTAAAATGATGTTGGGTCCATGCCATGTATTATTCAAGGGTCCCTCCATTTAACCATGGAGATTTCAGGGTGCCAAAAATGTTTAGCTGCAGATTTGCCATGTTTGTCCAAATTAAATTAAATAAATAAATAAATTGAGCTCTGGATGAATGAGGAGGACATAGTTCCCCTTTTTTTTTGTCTTTTGTAAATACATCCTAATGGTGGCATGGGCATGTTTAACCATGCCTTGGCCCATAGGATTATAAGAAATACCTGTTACATGCTTAATAAATAATTTTTTACAAAAAATTGAAAGGGCTTGTTGATATAAGTTGTGCAATTATCAGTCTTAATTTGGTGTGGCATGCCAAGAACAATTAATGCAGCCAAACAATGATGTATAATGTGGCATGAAGCTTTTTCAGAATGTAATGGAGCATAAATAAATCTTGTACAGGTATCAATAGTTACATGAATAAATTTTAATTTTTTAAATTTTATAAAATGAGTCACATCCATCTGCTATAGCTGGCCTGGCGTCAGCCCCCAGGGGTTAACCCCAAGATGAGGTACTGGACAGAAAACACCACAATTGTTTGAATTTTTAACAGTTTTTGGCTTGTTTTTTTTTTTTTTTTTTTTTTTTGTAAGACCATAAGTTAATCATAAGGAGTGACTATTAAGATGAAGCAATTTATTAACCAATTGAGCTTTTTGTATAGGTGTTTTTTCAGCCAAGGTTATTAAGGCTTTATCAATAGTCTGGTTACCTAAAGCAAGAGGTCCAGGGAGCCCAGAATGGGCTCTAACATGAAAAATAGCAAAAGGATTATGACGAGCCTGAATAAGTCTTTGAATCTGAGCAAAATTTGACTAGCCAGAGTGGTAGAAAGAATCTGGCCTGTTGTTTTAAGCTTAGGAATAGATTGAGCAATATAAACACTGTCAGTAAACAAAATAAAAGGCTCAGAAAAATGTTGTAAAACTGCGTGGATAGCCATCAATTCTGCAAGTTTAGTAGATAACCCTGGAACTTGAAAATAACTTGTTTGTTAACAGTAGAGCCAGCTTTTTTATTTAGCATTACCATCAGAAAAATAGAACAAGCATTTTTAAAGGTTTATTTTTAACTATAGTAGGAAAAACAAGACTATGTAAAGTAAAAAATTGAATAATCTTATTGGAAGGGAAATGATTATCTAGTTGTAGCCAGAGAAAGTAACCATTTATCTGAATTGGCATAAAGCTAATTAATTTAAACTTTATTATATGGTATAATAATCTTGCAAGGCTCAATTCCAAAGTAAGCCCTTGCCTGGGTGTATCCCAATACAATGACTTAGGCAATAGTCTCATAATAAGGCAAAATTACTTTATTGAGACTAGCTGAGAAATGGATCCACAATAGAGGATTAGATTGCTATAACATTCCAGTAGGAGTTGAGTGTGTTTGAAATACAATATGAGAAGAGTATCTGGATCCCAATATGTTAGAAATTGATTTTTTAAAGCCTTTTCCACTAACAATAATGCATCTCGATCCCCTGGAGTCAATATTTGTGGGGAGGTAGGAGCTGTATCTTCTTTAAGAATATTAAACAATGGCATAAGTTGTCCAGTGGTTAATTTTAGATATGGTCTAAGCCAATTTATATCCCCCAATGATTTTTGGAAGTCATTAAGGGTCTTTAACTTATTTATTTTAATTTGTACTTTTTGATGTTTAATAGCCAGGAGAAATAAATTAAAACCTAAATAACTATATGGATCTCTAGTTTGTACATTTTTTGGAGCAATTTTTTTTTATTCAAGATTAATATTCATTTTTATTTATTTATTACAATTTATTCACTTTTTTAGCATTGATATAAATAATTTACTAGAAAATACTATAATGGTGGAATCTTTTTTTTTAAAGTCTCCATGATTGTATTTCCTTTTTCAACTATTTTTCCCCTTTTTTTTCCTCAATTACACATTATTCATTCTGCATCCCCCCATAAGCCCCTCCCTCCTCGCCTCCCAATCCCACCTCCCTCCTCCCTCTGCTTGCATGCCACAACCCAAGTCCACTGATAGGGGAGGTTCTCCTCTCCTTTCTGATCTTAGTCTATCAGTTCACGTTAAAAGTGGCTGCATTGTCCTCTACTATGGCCTGGTAAGGCTGCTCCCCTCCAGGGGGAGGTGATCAAAGAGCAGGCCAATCAGATTATGTCAGAGGCAGTCCCTCTTCACATTACTATGTAACCCAATTGGACTCTGAACTGCCCTGGGCTACATCTGTGCAGGGGTTCTGGGTTATCTCTATGAATAGTCCTTGGTTGGAGTATGAGTCTCTGGGAAGTTCCCTGTGTTCAAATTTTCTTGTTCTGTTGCTCTCCTTGTGGAGACCCTGTCCTCTCCAGCTCTTACTATTTTCCAGTTCTTATATAAAATTCCATTCACTCTGCCCAACAGTTGCCCATCAGGCTTAGCATCTGCTTTGATAGTCTGTAGGGCAGAGGCTTTCAGAGGCCCTCTGTGGTAGGTTCCTAGGTTGTTTCCTGTTTTCTTTGTCTTCTGATGTCCATCCTCTTTGCCTTTCCGGATGGGGATTGGATATTTTAGTTAGGGCCCTCTCTCTTAATTAGTTTCTTTAGATGCACAGGTTTTAGTGGGTTTGTCCTATGTTGTATGTCTATATGAGTGAGTATATACCATGTGTGTCTTTTTGCTTCTGGGACAACTCACTCAGGATGATCCTTTCCAGATCCCACCATTTACCTGCAAATTTCATGATTTCCTTATTTTTCATTGCTGAGTAATATTCCATTGTGTAGATGTACCACAATTTCTGCATCCATTCTTCAGTTGAGGGGCACCTGGGCTGTTTCCAGCTTCTGGCTATTACAAATAAAGCTGCTACAAACATGGTTGAGCAAATGTCCTTTTTGTGTACTTGAGCCTCTTTTGGATATATGCCCAGGAGTGGTATGGCTGGATCTTGAGGAAGCGCTATTCCTAGTTGTCTGAGAAAGCACCAGATTGATTTCCAGAGTGGTTGTACAAGTTTACATTTCCACCAGCAGTGGAAAAGGGTTCCCCTTTCTCCACAACCACTCCAGCATGTGTTGTCACTTCAGTTTTTGATCTTGGCCATTCTCATGGGTGTAAGGTGAAATCTCAGAGTTGTTTTGATTTCCATTTCCCTAACGGCTAGTGAGGATGAGCATTTCTTTGAGTGCTTCTCTGCCATTCGGTATTCCTCTACAGAGAATCCTCTGTTTAGCTCTGTTCCCCATTTTTTAAGTGGATTCCTTGGTTTGCTGGTTTTCAGGTTCTTTAGTTCTTTATATATACTGAATATGAGTCCTCTGTCAGATAAAGGGTTGGTGAAGATTTTTTCCCAATCTGTAGGCGTTCGCTTTGTTTTGATGATGGTGTCCTTTGCTTTGCAGAAGCTTTTCAGTTTCATGAGGTCCCATTTATTGGTTGTTGCTCTTAGAGCCTGTGCTGTTGGTGTTCTGTTCAGGAAGTTTTCTCCTGTACCAATGAGTTCTAGGGTATTACCCACTTTTTTTTCAAGCCGATTTAATGTGTCTGGTTTTATGTTGAGGTCTTTGATCCACTTAGACTTCAATTTTGTGCAGGGTGATAAGTATGGATCTATTTTCATTTTTCTACATGTAGACATCCAGTTGGACAAGCACCATTTGTTGAAGATGTTATCTTTTTTTCCATTGTATGGTTTTGTTGTCTTTTTCAAAGATCAGGTGTCCATAAGTGTGTTGGTTTGTTTCTTGGTCCTCTGTTCGGTTCCATTGGTCCACCATTCTGTTTCTATGCCAGTACCATGCAGTTTTTAAAACTGTTGCTCTATAGTACAACTTAAGATCAGGGATGGAGATACCTCCAGAAGATCTTTTATTGTAGAGGATTGTTTTAGCAATTCTGGGTTTCTTGTTATTCCATATGAAGTTGAGAATTTTTCTTTCCAGGTCTGTAAAGAATTGTGTTGGTAATATGATGGGCATTGCATTGAATCTGTAGATTGCTTTAGGTAAGATGGCCATTTTTAGTATGTTAATCATGCCAAGCCATGAGCATGGGAGATCTTTCCATCTTCTCATATCTTCTTCTAATTCTTTCTTCAGAGATTTGAAATTTTTTTCATACAAGTCTTTGACTTCCTTGGTTAGGGTTACTCCGAGGTACCTTATGTCATTTGTGGCTATTGTGAAGGGTGTTGTTTCCCTAATTTCTTTCTCAGCCCTTTTGTCTTTTGTATACAGGAGGGCTACTGATTTTTTTGAGCTAATTTTGTATCTGGCCACTTTGCTAAAGGTGTTTATCAGCTGTAGGAGTTCTCTGGTAGAGTTTTTGGGGTCACTCAGTTATACTATCATATCATCTGCAAATAGTGATAATTTGACTTCTTCCTTTCCAATTTGTATCCCCTTGATCTCCTTCAACTGTCTTATTGCTCTAGCAAGGACTTCCAGAACTATGTTGAAGAGATATGGAGAGAGTGGGCAGCCTTGTCTTGTCCCTGATTTCAGTGGGATTGCTTTAAGTTTCTTTCCGTTCAGTTTGATGTTGGCTATAGGCTTGCTGTATATCCCCTTTACTATGTTTAGATATGTGCCTTGTATCCCTGGTCTCTCCAATACTTTGAACATGAATGGATGTTGGATTTTGTCAAAGGCTTTTTCAGCATCTAGGGAGATTATCATGTGGTTTTTTTCTTTCAGTTTGTTAATATGGTGGATCACATTGATGGATTTCCGTATATTGAACCACCCCTGCATACCTGGGATGAAGCCTACTTGGTCATAGTGGATAATATCTTTGATGTGTTCTTGTATTCGGTTTGCGAGTATTTTGTTGAGTATTTTTGCATCAATGTTCATAAGGGAGATTGGCCAGAAATTCTCTTTCTTTGTTGACTCTTTGTGAGGTTTAGGTACCAAGATGACTGTGGCTTCATAGAATGAGTATGGTAATGTTCCTTCTGTTTCTATTTTGTGGAATAGTTTGAAGAGAATTGGTGTTAGCTCTTCTTTGAAAGTCTGGTAGAATTCTGCGCTGAAGCCATCTGGTCCTGGGCTTTTTTTGGATGGGAGACTTTGGATGACCGCCTCTATTTCTTTGGGGGATATAGGTCTATTTAGTTGATTTACCTGGTCCTGGTTCAGCTTTGGTAAGTCAAATCGATCAAGAAAATTGTCCATTTCATTTAGATTTTCAAATTTTGTGGCATATAGACTTTTGAAGTAAATCCTAATGATTGTTTGGATTTCCTCAGTGTCTGTAGTTATATCCCCCTTTTCATTTCTGATTTTGTTGATTTGGGTGGTGTCTCTCTGCCTTTTAGTTAGCTTGGCTAAGGGTTTGTCTATCTTGTTGATTTTCTCAAAGAACCAGCTCTTGGTTTCATTGATTCTTTGAATTGTTTTATTTGTTTCCAATTGATTGATTTCAGCCCTGAGTTTGATTATTTCCAGCCGTCTACTCCTTCTTGGTGTGTCTGCTTCTTCTTTTTCTAGGGTTTTTAAGTGAGCCATTAGGGTGCTTGAATGAGCTGTCTCGAATTTCTTCTTGAAATCACTTAGTGCTATGAACTTTCCTCTTAGAACTGCTTTCATTGTGTCCCACACGTTTGGGTATGTTGTGTCTTCATTTTCATTGATTTCTAGAAAGACTTTAATTTCTTTCTTTATTTCTTCCCTGACCCAGCTGTCATTTAGTAACAAGTTGTTCAGTTTCCATGTGTGTGTAGGCTTTCTGTTATTTCTGTTATTGTTGAGGTCCAGCTTTATTCCGTGGTGATCAGACAAGATACATGGGATTATTTCAATCTTCTTGTATCTGTTGAGGCTTGCTTTGGGACCCCCTATATGGTCTATTTTGGAGAAGGTTCCATGAGGTGCTGAGAAGAAGGTAAATTCTTTTGTGTTTGGGTGTAAAGTTCTGTAAATGTCTGTTAGGTCCATTTGATTCATGACCTCTGTCAGAGACATTGTTTCTTTGTTTAATTTCTGGTTTTTTGACCTGTCCTTTGTTGAGAATGGGGTGTTGAAGTCTCCCACTATTAATGTGTGGGGATCTATATGTGCTTTAAATTTTATCAATGTTTCTTTCACAAATGTGGGTGCTCTTGTATTTGGGGCATAGATGTTCAGGATTTTGATGTCTTCCTGGTGGAATTTTCCCTTGATGTGTATGAAGTGTCCTTCCCCATCTTTTTTTTATTAATTTTGGTTGAAAGTCTATTTTATCAGATATTAGAATGGCTACTCCTGCTTGCTTCTTGGGTCCGTTTGCTTGGAAAGTTGTCTTCCAACCCTTTACCCTCCAGTAATGTCTATCTTTGTGACTTAGGTGTGTTTCTTGTATGCAACAGATTGCTGGGTTTTGTTTACGTATCCATTCTGTTAATCTGTGTCTTTTTATTGGAGAGTTGAGTCCATTGATGTTGAGAGAGATTAATGACCAGTGGCTGTTAGATCTCTTGATTTTGATGTTGGCTGTGGTCATCAGGTTGTGTGCTTGGTTGCTTTTTGTTTTACTGAAGTGAGGTTATTTATTTCCTGTGTTTTCTTGAATGTAGCTAGCTTTCTTGGGTTGTATTTTCCCTTCCAGTGTCTTCTGTAATGCTGGATTTGTTTGTAGGTATTGTTGAAATTTGTTTTTGTCATTGAATATCTTGTTTTCTCCATCTATGAGGACTGAGAGTTTTGCGGGGTATAGTAGCCTGGGCTGACATCTGTGTTCTCTTAGGGTCTGCATGATATCTGTCCAGGCCCTTCTGGCTTTCATAGTCTCTGTTGAAAAGTCAGGTGTGATTCTAATGGGTTTGCCATTATATGTTACTTGGCCTTTTTCCCTTGCAGCTTTTAGTATTTTTTCTTTGTTCTGTATACTTACTGTTTTGATTATTATGTGGCGGGAGGATTTTCTTTTCTGGTCAAATTTGTTGGGTGTTCTGTAGGCCTCATGTATTCTAATTGGCCTCTCCTTTAGCTTGGGGAAATTTTCTTCAATGATTTTGTTGAAAATATTTTCTGGGGGGCGGAGCCAAGATGGCGACTAGCACACACAGTTTCTGAGCAGTGGGATACCTGATCTTCTGAGTTGGAGAATGGAAGGACCCCCAACCCAGGAAAACCACAGTGAGGCTTTCTGAACACCATAGAACATCGCAGGAGGTGAAAACTTTGGCCTCAGGTCACCCGGAGACTTGCTTGGGGAGGGAGAGAAAAGATCCTTTGTTCTTGCTGCACTCCCTTCCCCCAGACCTCCTTCCTCCTTGGCACAGCGGCACAGTGGACTCATCTTTCTCAGCGCAGACCTAACTGCCTGGGGTATACAAC
Organism: Meriones unguiculatus; assembly: GCF_030254825.1. Classification (NCBI taxonomy): domain Eukaryota; kingdom Metazoa; phylum Chordata; class Mammalia; order Rodentia; family Muridae; genus Meriones; species Meriones unguiculatus. The sequence continues at coordinate 42,314,440 of NC_083357.1, forward strand.
CGCTGAGACGGAGCCCCAACCACTTTAGCGGCAGACAAAAGCCAGCAGTACGTACCCCGGAGTCCCAGATTCGCGCAGTGGCTGCACCATCCTCCCAGGGCGCGAATCTGCTAGGCACCATACTAGCTCCGCAGGATCGCCATCACTGATGTACGACCCGCCCAATCCCACAGTGACAGAGAATACGCTATATACTCACCGAAACCAGGCAGAAACGTCATACAACCTGGACACACCAGGCACTGGGCCTCCCAAGCTTGGAGAGCACAACGAAGAGATCCCAGGACTTCCCAGAAAGCATTGGGACTAGCAAGCCAGTCTCCAGTTACAGCAGGACGTGGCAGCGGAGCAGCACTGAACTGGCGGGGCACCACAGCCCTCCAGTTTAAGACTAACCAGGGCCAAACCAGAGAACAGAGAGCCTGATTACCCCATCCCTGCTGAAGTGACCACCCTGAAATCTCCAGCTGCAGCAAGACCTCAGAACCTGGCAGTGACAGCAGCACAGAACTGGCGGAACACATCAAAGAAGCAGGGCCAAACCAGAGAGCAGAGAGCCCCGGATACCACGATCTCGGCCAAGAGACCTGCCTGTAAGTGAGTGCACCCTTGAGAATCTGCAGTTCCCCAGATCCTGGGTCCTTCTAAATCAGAAGCCAGGCATCGAACCCCCCTCCCACCCACATACCCACTTTGGGAAACAGAGGGGCACTAGGGACATTGAAGTTCCTGCCCTGTGGGCCTGATTGAGGAGCTAAGACAGTTAATACCAGAAATTGCGCTGCGATCATCATTAGCGCCTGCGACATATACAGTACAGAGCCCCTCCCACACACTCAAGGGTTCAACATTAGCCATCACTCTGTCCCTCGAGAAACTCATCCACGCACACTTACACACACAGTGACACACGCGCGCGCGCGCGCACACACACGCTTGCATTTGCCCCGTTTGCGCCTGCGTACTTTCCTCCCACAGGTACAGCTAGTCCTCAGCACACGCTGAGAGTGCTCAGCTTCCTGAAGAACTCTCCAGACACCAGAGAGAGACAGCACCAGTCTGATCTGCAGAATCCAAAAACAAACAGGGAAGGTTTCAGATAAGCCAATGGCCAGAGGTAGGCGAAAGAACACTTCCAACATAAATCAGGACATCATGACTTCACCAGCAAACCCCAAAATCGATGGATACACCAATTCAGCAGAAGCACAGGAAAATGATTTTAAAGCCATGCTTGCCCAATTATTTGAGGCTCATAAGGAGGAAATGAACAAGTCTTTCAAAGAGATGGCCAGTCAATTGGAGGCAAAGAAAGAAGAAATAGACAATATCCTTAAAGAAACACAGGCAAACATAGCCAAACAAATAGATACACAAGTAGAGGAAAAATTAGTGGCATATAAGAAGGAAATGAAAAAAGAAATAGAGGCCATCGTAGAGAGACAGGAATCCAAATTCAAACACATGAAAGAAATGGTGCAAGGCATGAAAACAGAATTAGAATCAATAAAGAAAACACAAAATGAGAAAAACCTTGAGCTGGAGAACTTGGAGAAAAGATCAGGAACCACAAAAGTAAGCATCACCAACAGAATACAAGAGATGGAAGAGAGAATCTCTGGAGCTGAAGACACACTTGCAGAAATGGATACTTCTCTCAAAGAAAAAGTAAAATCAGAAAAGTTCCAATCACAAAATATCCAAGAAATCAAGGATGCTATGAAAAGACAAAATCTAAGAATAATAGGAATTCACGAAAAAGAAGACTCCAGACTCCAAGGTCCAGAAAATATTTTCAAGAAAATCATAGAAGAAAATTTTCCCAACTTAAAGAAAGAGATGTCCATAAATATACAAGAGGCCTACAGAACTCCAAATAGACTAGACCAGAAAAGAAACACATCACGTCACATCATAGTCAAAACACTAAATCTACAGAACAAAGAAAAGATATTAAAAGCAGCAAGGGAAAAAGGCCAAGTAACATATGAAGGTAGACCTATCAGAATCACGCCGGACTTCTCATCAGAAACTATGAAAGCCAGAAGGGCCTGGGCAAGTATCATGGAGACTCTAAGAGATCACAAATGTCAACCCAGACTACTATACCCTGCAAAGCTTTCAATCAACATAGATGGAGAAAACAAAATATTCCATGACAAAACTAAATTTATACAATATCTACACAGCAAACCATCCCTACAGAAGATACTAGAAGGAAAACTCCAATCCAATGAAAACAAATTCACCCAAGAAAACAGGGCATACAGATAATATCCCAACAAAAATGAAAAGAAAACAAGCAATGAATCAGGGTTAGATCATCGACTCCATTACAAAAGGAACTAACATGCATTGGTCACTATTATCCATCAATATCAATGGACTCAACTCACCAATAAAAAGACACAGGCTAACAGAATGGTTAAGGAAACAGGATCCAACATTCTGTTGCATCCAAGAAACACACCTATGCAACAAAGACAAACACTACCTCAGAGTAAAGGGCTGGAAAACTGTTTTTCAAGCAAACGGTTCCAGAAAACAAGCTGGAGTAGCCATCCTAATATCTAATAAAATAGACTTTCAACCCAAGTTAATGAAAAAAGATAAGGAGGGCCACTATATTCTCATCAAAGGAAAAATCCACCAAGAGGACATCACAATCTTGAATATCTATGCCCCAAATACAAGAGCACCGACATTCGTAAATGAAACATTATTAAAGCTTAAATCATACATTGATCCTAATACCTTAATAGTGGGAGACTTCAAAACTCCACTCTCACCAAGGGACAGATCAACTAGACAGACACCGAATAGGGAAATAAAAGCACTCACAGAATCCCTAAATCAAATGGACCTAATAGACGTCTACAGATCATTTCACCCAAACTCAAAAGAGTACACCTTCTTTTCAGCACCCCATGGAACCTTTTCCAAAATAGACCATATAGTGGGCCACAAAGCAAGCCTCAACAGATACAAAAGGATTGAAATAATCCCTTGTATACTATCTGACCACCATGGACTAAAGCTCGACCTCAACAACAACAGAAACAACAAAAAGCCGACATGCACATGGAAACTAAACAACTTACTACTCAATGACAGCTGGGTTAAGGAAGAAATAAAGAAAGAAATTAAAGACTTCCTAGAATTCAATGAAAAGGAAGGCACAACATACCCAAATTTATGGGACACACTGAAAGCAGTGCTCAGAGGAAAATTTATAGCACTAAGTGCCTGCAAGAAGAAATTCGTAACATCACATACAAACAACTTAATGGCCCAACTGAAAACCCTAGAACAAAAAGAAGCAGATACACCCAAAAGGAGCAGACGGCTGGAAATAATCAAACTAAGGGCTGAAATCAATCAACTAGAAACAAATAAAACTATCCAAAAAATCAATGAAACAAAAAGCTGGTTCTTTGAGAAAATCAACAAGATAGACAAACCCTTAGCCAAACTAACTAAAAAGCAGAGAGAAACTATCCAGATCAGCAAAATCAGAAATGAAAATGGGGACATAACCACAGACATTGAGGAAATCCAAACAATTATTAGGTCATACTACAAAAGCCTATATGCCACAAAATTTGAGAATCTAAATGAAATGGATAATTTTCTTGAAAGATTCCATCTACCAAAACTAAGTCAAGATCAGGTAGAAAGACTGAATAGCCCTATATCTCCCAAGGAAATCGAAGCAGTCATTAACAGTCTCCCCTCCAAAAAAAGCCCTGGACCAGATGGCTTCAGCGCAGAATTCTACAAGACCTTCAAAGAAGTGCTAACTCCAATTCTCCTCAAGCTATTCCACAAAATAGAAACAGAAGGAACACTACCAAACTCATTCTATGAAGCCACAGTCACCTTAATACCTAAACCACACAAAGACCCAACAAAAAAAGAGAACTTTAGGCCTATCTCTCTTATGAACATTGATGCAAAAATACTCAATAAAATACTTGCAAACCAAATCCAAGAACACATCAAAGATATCATCCACCATGACCAAGTAGGCTTCATCCCAGGCATGCAAGGGTGGTTCAACATACGGAAATCCATCAATGTAATCCACTACATAAACAAACTGATGGAGAAAAACCACATGATCATCTCCTTAGACGCCAAAAAGGCATTTGACAAAGTCCAACACCCATTCATGTTTAAAGTCTTGGAGAGATCAGGGATACAAGGCACATACCTAAACATAGTAAAGGCAATATATAGCAAGCCTATAGCTAACATCAAACTCAATGGAGAGAAACTTAAATCAATCCCACTGAAATCAGGGACAAGACAAGGCTGTCCATTGTCCCCATATCTCTTCAACATAGTACTTGAAGTCCTAGCCAGAGCAATAAGACAACTAAAGGAGATCAAGGGGATACAAATCAGAAAGGAAGAGGTCAAAGTGTCACTATTTGCAGATGATATGATAGTATACATGAGCGACCCCAAAAATTCAACCAGAGAACTCCTTCAGCTGATAAACACCTTCAGCAAAGTGGCAGGATACAAAATCAACTCAAAAAAATCAGAAGCCCTCCTATATACCAAAGACAAAAAGGCTGAGAAAGAAATTAGGGAAACAACACCCTTCACAATAGCCACTAATAACATCAAGTACCTTGGTGTGACCCTAACCAAGCAAGTGAAAGACCTGTTTGAGAAAAACTTCAAGTCTCTGAAGAAAGAAATCGAAGAAGATATCAGAAGATGGAAAGATCTCCCGTGCTCATGGATTGGTAGGATTAACATTGTGAAAATGGCCATACTGCCAAAAGCAATCTACAGATTCAATGCAATTCCCATCAAAATACCAACTCAATTCTTTACAGACCTTGAAAAAAAGATTCTCAGCTTCATATGGAGAAACAAAAAACCCAGAATCTCCAAAACGATCCTGTACAACAACAGATCATCTGGAGGTATCTCCATTCCTGATCTCAAGCTGTACTACAGGGCAACAGTAATAAAAACTGCATGGTACTGGCATAGAAACAGAAAGGAGGATCAATGGAACCGCATAGAAGACCCAGAAATAAATCCACACACCTATGAATACTCGATATTCGACAAAGAAGCCAATTCCATTCAATGGAAAAAAGACAGCATCTTCAACAAATGGTGCTGGACCAACTGGATGTCTACATGCAGAAAAATGAAAATAGATCCATATTTATCACCCTGCACAAAACTAAAGTCAAAGTGGATCAAGGACCTCAACATAAAACCAGATACCCTAAATCAATTGGAAAAAAAAGTGGGGAACAGCCTAGAACTCATTGGCACAGGAGACAACTTCCTGAACAGAACACCAACAGCACAGGCTCTAAGAGCAACAATCAATAAATGGGACCTCATGAAACTGAAAAGTTTCTGTAAAGCAAAGGATACCGTCATCAAAACAAAACGACTGCCTACAGATTGGGAAAGAATCTTCACTAACCCTTTATCTGACAGAGGACTAATATCCAGTATATACAAAGAACTAAAGAAGCTGAAAAGCAGCAATCCAAGTAATCCAATTAAAAAATGGGGAACAGAGCTCAACAGAGAATTCTCGACAGAGGAATATCGAATGGCAGAAAAACACTTAAAGAAATGCTCATCCTCATTAGCCATCAGGGAAATGCAAATCAAAACGACCCTGAGATATCACCTTACACCCATCAGAATGGCCAAGATGAAAAACTCAAGCGATAACACATGCTGGAGAGGTTGTGGAGAAAGGGGAACCCTGCTCCACTGCTGGTGGGAATGTAAACTGGTACAACCACTCTGGAAAGCTATCTGGTGCTTTCTAAGACAAATAGGAATAGAGCTTCCTCCAGACCCAGCTATACCACTGCTAGGTATATACCCAAAGTTTGTTCAAGTACACAAAAAGGACACTTGCTCAACCATGTTTATAGCAGCTCTATTTGTAATAGCCAGAACCTGGAAACAACCCAGATGTCCATCAACGGTGAAATGGGTACAGAAATTGTGGTATTTTTATACAATGGAATACTACTCAGCAATCAAAAAGGAGGAAATCATGAAATTTGCAGGCAAATGGTGGGATCTAGAAAAGATCATTCTGAGTGAAATATCCCAGAAGGAGAAAGACAAACATGGGATATACTCACTTATATAGACCTATAAGATATGATAAACATAATGAAATCTATACACCTAAAAAAGATAAGCAATTGAGCGGACATGGGGTAAGATGATCAATCCTCGTTTAGAAAGACAGATGGGATGTGCATTGAACGTATGACAGCAGTCTACTGAGCGCATCTGAAAGACTCTAACTAGCAGTGTTTTCAAAGCAAAGACTCATGACCAAACCTTTGGCAGAATACAGGGAATCATAAGAAAGAAGGGGAGTTAGTCTGATGGGGAAAGGATAGGAGCTCCACAAGGACCAAATATATCTGGGCACAGGGTCTTTTCTGAGACTGACATTCAACCAAGGACCATGTATGGATATAACCTAGAACCTCCACTCAGATGTAGCCTGTGGTAGCTCAGTAACCAATTGGTTTCCCAAAGTGAGGGGAACAGGGACTATTTCTAACAGGAACTCGATGACTGGCTCTTTGGTCTCCCCACCCCCGAAGGGAGGAGCAGTCCTGTTAGGCCACAGAGGAGGGCTTTGCAGCCAGTCCTGAAGATACCTGATAAAACAGGATCAGATGAATGGGGAGGAGGTCCCCCCCATCAGTGGACTTGGAAAGGGGCACGGTGGAGATGAGGGAGGGAGGGAGGGAGGGACTGGGAGGGAATGAGGGATCGGGACACGGCTGGGATATAGAGTTAATAAAATGTAACTGATTAAAAAAAAATAAAAAAAAATAAAAAAAAATTAAAAAAAAATATTTTCTGGGCCTTGGAGAAGGGAGTCTTCTTTTTCCTCTATAACTATTATTCTTAGCTTTTGTCTTTTCATATTGTCTTGCATTTCTTGGACGATCTGTGACAGGAAGTTTTCGGATTTAACATTTTCTTTGACAGATATATCGATTCCTTCCATTGTATCTTCTACACCTGAGATTCTTTCTTCCATGTCTTGAAGTCTGTTGGTTATGCTTACCTCTGTAGTTCCTGTTTTCTTCCCTAGATTCTTCCTTTCCATTATTTCTTCCATTTGTGTTTTCTTTAATTTTTCCAATTCTATCTTCAGGTCTTGAGTTGTTTTGTTTACTTCCTTCACCTGTCTGATTGTACTTTCCTGTTTTTCTTTTAGTTCCTTCAACTCTGTTTCTTTTATTTCATTCAGTGCATTTCATTCAGTGCTTTAAGCATTTCCTTTCTAATGGCCATAAACTGTTTGACTGCAGCTTCCTCTATTTCTTTACGGATGGCAATATTCTATGTGAGTTTATCTTCCTCTATGTCTTTACGAATCTTATTTGTTTCCTCTGTTATCATCTTCATGAGAAAAGTTGTTAGGTCATCTTCTTGGGTTTCAGTTATGCTGGGGTGTCCAGGGCTACTTGCCCCTGGGTAACTGGGTTCTGGAGATGCCATATTGCTCTGTCTTTTGTTGCTTGAGCTTTTACACTGGCCTCTACCCATTGTGCTATCTTAGGTGTTTGGGGTTATTTTCTGGTGGTTCCTGGGGATCCTGTGGTGGAGAGAATCCCCTTTGCAGAAAGCTGGTTTTTCCTGAAGGATGTCTTCTCAGCTTTCTGGGTATAGTCCCTGGATGGCTGGTATTTTTTCAGGAGTTGCTCACCTCAGGGATATAGACCTGAGTGGTAACTGTGGTCTTTGTTAGTCGAGAGGGTTCTCCTCTCACCCAGGGAAGTCCTGAGGGCAGCTGCCCTGTTTCTGGGTTTCTTGTTGTATATTTAATGATCAGCTGCTGTGACCCAGTTGGACATCAGGCGCGCAGCAACTGTTTGTGCCTGTGTCTTGAGCACAGCTGTGTGATGGCGCCTTGGCCCCACTAGTCTGCTAGACTTTTTCTAGGGAAGGATTGGGTGATTTATGTCAGTACAGTTTCCTTCCTTCCCTGTGGATTCTCTGGAGACAGGGACTCCCAGTGTCTTTTTTTTTTGCCTTGGTGCACACTGCTCAGTGTCTGCCAGCTGGCTGGCCGCAGAAACTGCCTGTGCCTGGAGCACAGTTGAGTGCTGGTGGCTCAGTCTCTGCCAGCTGTCTGGTGCACAGTAACTACCTGTGTCTGCCTTTGCAGCTTTTGGTAGCCTGGGTGCCTCCCTAAGCTGGGTAATTTTCCAGGGGCCTTTTCAGGCTTGGGGTGTCGGCTGAGTGCTAGTCCTCCCGTCGCCGCCATCTTGCCCCTCCCCCCGATCTTTTGGAGCAATTTTTAATCCTGCTTGGGACAAAGCCTTAGAAAGATCTGTACAGCAAGCAGTAAGCCATAACATTTTGAGCTATAGGAGAAACTAGTAAAATATCATTTATATAATGAATATTATAAATAGAAGGCCATTTTTTTATTGGTCTAATGGCCTTAACTCCAAATTATTGGCATAAAGTAGAACTATTTGCCATGCCCTGTGGCAGCATCCTCCAATGACAACGTTTCATAGATTCTTTGAAATTAATAGAAGGGAGACTAAAAGCAAATCTATGGCAATCCTCAGGATGCAAAGGAATGGGGAAAAAAGCAGTCTTTTAAATCTAAAATAATTTTGTAAGTGTTTTGAGGAATCCCACTAGATGATGGGAGTACTGGTTGTAATGTTTTTATAATTATCTTAGTCTCATTTTTAAAAATCTTGTAATGATTAAATTTGTTAGATCTCTTTTTAATTATAAATATGGGCATGTTCCACGGTGAGTTAGAGGGAAGTATATACCCTATAATGGTTAACAATGATCTGAATATAACTCTGTATAATCCTGGGCGAATATAGAGCTGTAGTCCTTTTTTTTTCCTATAAAAGAGCATAACATTTTGCACTGCAGAATCTCCAGCCTTTTTAAATGAAGAACAACATATTTTATGGTTTTTTTTCCTGATATGATACATTGTAATAACTGCACTTTTGTTAATGGGCTTAAACTGCCTGGCTTGGATTTACTTTGTAGAATTAATAAAATAAATACCAAGGTCTTTCGACCTCCCACAAAGGGCTGAGAAACTGTTTTAAGTTCTTTGTTAGACTGCCCATGGGTTATTATTTTAAAATACCCGATAAATATTAAAATGTTTTATAGAATTTAACTCCGATGGTCCAGGACCAAACTCAGAGGTGCTGATTTAAACTGTCTCATGTCCAAAAATATCAATATCATTAGTCCAAATCTACAGATAAGCATACATACACAGATAAACATACACACATAGACATAGATAAGGAACATAGAAATCTGACAATGCCACCTTAGATTAACCAGAATACCCAAATACCAGGACTTGACTGGCCCCTACTGGACACAAGTCCCACAGATTCCAGAAGGAGTGGACCTCTTCTTGGGCCCCTCCACACACATAGATTCCAGAAGGAACAGAGTCTCCATGGCCCTCTCCACAGCTTCCAGATGGAGAGCAAGCTCCAGTAGCCCTCTGTCCATCCAGAGCAGGGTCCCAGCAACCCTCTCTCCTGGTCCCAAAAGAAGTAGAGCCTTTATGGGCCCTTGGGTCTCTCTCTTGGCCCCCTCCCCGAAATTGGAGTGTCCTCCAGAGATTCTTTTTACCAAATTGGAAACTCTCCGAGCTTCCCCAGACCTTGCAAGCAAACCAAAACCAGAAACCAGAGCAGATAGTCAGCAGACAAAAACATACAAACAAACAAACAAAAATACAAAAAAACGGAGACAAAGACAAAAAACAACCACGGTACCTGCTTTTTAAACAAAACCTGTTTTTGCAATATTAAAATAAAGCATCCTCTTTAGGAGTGAAATCATAATTTATAATTTTAAAAATCAAAACCAAACTTCAAAATTTACCAGTGCAAACAATCCATTTTTTTTACATTGGCCATAGGTTCATTTTTTATTTATTTATTTATTTATTATTATTATTATTAGTATTATTATTAGTATTATTTTCTATTAGTGACCTAATTCTTATGCCTGGGAAAATATAATTTATGAGCTTCAGCATTGATTTAGCCACCTACCTTTCAGATACAGGCTTCGGATGGTTATCTTGATTGTCATCTTATGAGATCTAGAATAATCTATGAGATCTAGAATAATCTAGAATAATAGTAATATTAGAATAGAATAATCTAAAATAACCTAATTCTAGATCTAGAATAATCTAGAATAGGAAAAAAACCTGCACAACTATGAGGAATATTCTAGATTAGATTAATTAAGGTGGGAAGACTCACCCTAAATGTGAGTTGCACCATTCCTTAGGTTGCTGTCCTACACTGAATAGAAAGAAGAAAGTGACCCAAGTACCAGCAATCATCTCTATATATTCTGGCTGAAGATGGGATGTGACCAGCTGCCTCAAGCTCTTGCCTTTATGACTTCCCTGCTAAGATGGGTAGTACGAGATAAAGTGTGAACTGAAATAAATTCTTCCTTCTGTTAGCTAATTCTTGTTGTGTAATTGGTCACACTAATGAGGAAAGAAAGCAATGTGAGGCCCAAAGCTGAAAATAGAAGCCATAATTATAGTTGGCTATATTTGAAGTTTCTGGATGACTCTGTCTCCGTCTCTGTCTCTGTCTCTCTGTCTGTCTGTCTCTCTCTCTCTCCCTCTCTCTCTTTTTCTCTCTTTTTTTCTCTCTCTGTGTCGTGTGTGTGTGTGTGTGTGTGTGCGTGCGTGTGTGTGGTCAGTGTGCAACAGCCATAAAACAAAGGAGCTGTTTCTCTAGTGGCCATGTGACTTTAAAAAATAAAACATAGTCTCACTAGCATACAGCATGAGAATTTTTCCTGTGCTGCAAATCTGTCTAAACAATTGTCGAGCTATATTTTAGGTAATTGGACTGGAGAATTCGATACTACGATGGAGCAGCTGAGAGTGGCCATTGTCACAGTAAATTCTACCAGAGTGGACGCAGGACTAGCCACAGGATTATCAACATGGATTGCTGCAGCCATGAATCATCTGAAGGAATGGGCGGGCATGGGAGTGTTAGCAGGCCTTCTGGTGTTGGTCTCCTTGGTTTGCCTGTGGTATATATGCAAGATTAGAGTCTCACAACAGTGTGATGCAGCCATGATTATTCAGGCCTTTACAGCCATTGAAGCAGGACATTCTCCCCAAGCATGGTTGGATACCATAAAAAGCTAAAATGATACGCTCAGGATGCGAGGCTAAGCACTGCACTCAGGGTCAGCCGCTTTGGACCCAGAGAAGAGCATGTCTGATTGCATGCGGGTTGATGCCCCAGGTCCCGCCTCTGAGAAAAAGGTATCTGATGGGTCTGATGCTCTTTGGGTGGATGACACCTAAATGAACATCGGTACAAAGTCCCAATTTATTTCTAATATCAGAGATCAGACCTCTACTCTTGCCTGATGCATCTAAAACAAAAAGGGGGAACTGTAGAGAGCTGCGGAATGCTATGCCTTAAAGATGGAGCTGGTTTCCGCCTTCCACCTTCCCGATGGTGAATGCTCTCTGTCACGAACAATTCCACATTTGGCTAAGGCTGAGGATCTGGCTTGCTTCCATGTATGTGGACCTATCTGCATTGCCCACGTGGCACGCCTGGGTTGGCTACCCAGAGGCTATTTAAGCTGTGGGCTGGCTTTCCCCAGGGTCGGAGGATTGTTCAAGGTTCCTGAATAAACTGCATTGAAAAAAAGAAAAAGAATAAAATAAAATAAAATAAAACATAGTGTACTATACATTTCTATATCCCACTTTTGGGAAGGATCCCAAACCTTCTCCAATATAAGTGACTCATAGCCTAAAGCTTTCTTTGGCAGCAAACTAAAGGGACACTCTGAGCAACAGTCCTACTGGAATTTGAGAGCTGCATTGCAATTTTTCTCCAAGGCTTTCTCAACCAATCCTTGCATATTATGTGCCATTATACTCCAGAGATGTGAGGAACAACCAAGCAGAGTTATTTAATTTAATCTGTGGTACGTGGGAGTAAAGTCTTTTCCAAGAACTGCCCTGCTTATAAGAAATTCCCTGGTCATAATATTTAAATGTACAGTGTCATACTTTGGCAAATTTAGAGATGATATTTAATTTATTAAAAAAAGAAAAGGTTATTTGCTTACATTAGTATAGTAGGCCACAAAAATAGAAAAAAAAAACCCTCTACATTTTAAAAGAAAAATACACAAAATCACAAACACATACCTATGAAGTATATGAAAATAAAAATTGTTATATGTATTTACTAAGGATGAAGATTATTTATTCTGATTTAAAACACAGTGACTGGACTGTTAATGTACTATGTAGGACACATGACTCAAAACATGCAGAACGGTAGGGTTAATACCCTAATAACTCTTTATGAATATTCAGAGCCCTGAGAAAACCAAAGTTTATTATCTAAAATTGTGGGTCTTATCACCTTCAAAACTTCAACTGATAGAGAAAGACTGTCAGTAAGGATGGAAAATAAATAGTATTTAGGAACCTTCATGAATATCAAAAGATGAATAGAGTCTTGGCCATGATTAAACTGACTCATTTCTATATTTTCTTTAAAGAAATACTCTCTGGAAATTGATTTCAAGTAATACAATTATTGGTGATATCTACATATATAAATTTGTGAACCTAAAAGATATATCACCATAGAAATCAAATACAAATAGCAAAGAATAAAGCAGTTAACATTTAAGAAACTGTTTTGTGCATTCTAAAATAATTTAGTTCCACAAATATAAGTCTCAGAGGATAAATAAAATCTAACAATCCAGAACTTTATAGTCAAAACTATTGTAATGTTATGTGTTTGATATTATAGTAGAGACAGTAATGTTGTATTAAAGCAGCCATAGTCGTGAACCCCAGGTTTATTTTTATATTATTACAATATAACTTGAATAAATATTTATTCTCAGTTCAAAAAAAAGAGTAAACAGAAAAGCATCTTTCAGGAGAGACTTTACTCAGCTGATTAAAAGAACAAATTGGTCTTAAACAATAGTTTAAGATGAGAATGGGAGATGAGACCACCTTTTAAATTAGTCTCCAGGGAGTGCTTGGAAAACTATAATAAGTTCAGAATGCAATTCATATCTCATGGCAACACCTTAATTGTTGCAAGATGAATTTCGTAAGGTTGGGAGGATCTGAGGACCACCCAGTAAAAACAGTGTTGGGTGGGGTGGGGTGTGCTGAGGTCAACCTCAGGGAGTCTGGAGAGAAGTCAGAGTGACAACACTTAGATCCACTGAATGATTGTCTTGGTAGAGCCAGCATAAATAAGCACCTAGCTAAGAGCATACTAGCAAAAAGTGCAATTAACCATGATAGACAGGCTTAATTAGGAAGAGGAAGCTTATCAGAGACCTCAAGGAGGAAATATATTGTTGATCTCTGTATAAGTGGGTGAGAGGACTTCTTTCAGGTAAGATGGGTGCTGTGGATCAAGGTCAAAGGCAATGTTCTTTTCCTCTATCACAGCTTCACTCTCTCTAGATATGTGTTGCTCAATAGTCAGTTTTGATAATACTTGATTTGATTTGAATTGATTTGATTTGACTGTTGTGCAGTGTTCTGCCACTGGACTACATCTCAGCCATGAAGACTATTTTAGTTGAACTCAATTAAAGTTAAATTAAGTCTAGAATTTATTGTATCATTCTAGCTAGCTACAGTTTAAGGATTCCCTAGCCACATATAGCTAATGGTATCCATTCTCTGAACACCACCTAATGAAGATACTCAACAGGAGAGAAATTTCTATTATACAGCAGAGTTACGATCCACAGAGGTCTAAGAATCCCACCAGGAAAAGATTTGCTTTGGAGTCTAATCATATTAGTGTTTAAATTTTTGTTTCTATTTCATAATGCACATGACAATATCTGTATATTGTGAAAGATTAATGATTTATAGTAAACTTTTAATTTTGATATTGTAATACAATTGCATAATTTCTTCTTTGTATTTCCCCCCTCCAAAGCCTCTCATATTCCCCATTTTGATCTTTTAAAATTCATCTTTTAAAATTCATTTTTAATTGTTCTTAAATGCATATATGTATTTATATATATATATATATTCCTAATTATAACTTGTTTAGTAAGTATCATACTATTCTTATATTGGGTAACTAATTGGAATGCTGTTTTGTATCTAGTACATAACACAATGAAATAACTATTTTCCTTTTCCTTTTAATTAATGTCTACCACAAAATGTAATTCAAAAATATATCCTTTGAAGTATTATTATATACTAGAAATTTCATACTACACTAAAGTTGATTAACTAATTGCTATCTATCATGGGCATCTTGTGGGGTCATTTTAACTTTGCACTACAAAAATAGTGAATGACCTTACATTATAGAAAGGAGAGATTTGTGTACATGTCTCAGTGAGCTAGTAACAGAAAAGTGGACTTTTACATGTAACAGGAAAATATACTTTTACGTGTAAAACATTTCTTAGGGACATGCATGACTCAGTAGACAAAGTTTTTAATTGTCACTCTCTAATTCACTCCAAAAGTTGCTTAAGGCCTGCATATTAGAGCAATATCTACAATAGAGTATTTGAATTAACTCCAGGGCACACAAATTTGGAAATCTTGTAGAAAGAAGCTAATAAGAAAAATGGTGGAGAGGGGCAAGATGGCGGCGCCGGGAGGACTCTCATTCTGAGCAGCAGCACAGCAGGATCAGCACAGTGAACGGCAATCAGAACTCTCGGCCATAAAACACAGTCATTGTGTTTCCCAGGTGAGAGGATACCCCACGGTGGGGGATTCAATCAGCTTTTAACTCACCCGGCTAAACCGCGGAAGAGATCCCGGTTCCACCAGACGCTTGGCTGCCGGCCGCCAGCCCCAGCCCCAGCCCAGAGCCACAAGCCAGTGTCTCTGGTCATGGTCCCAGACTGAACCTTGGGCACCACATTATCAGAGACTGGAATTTTCAGTCGAGAGATAACACCAGGGTACAGGAAACAATTGGGACCGGCCTTAGGTCACTCAGACATCCCCTGGAAAAGACTCGGGCGGGTTCCACGGGCACCCCAGGAGCCAGCCCGGAGCCAGAGCCAGGGACCCAGGTTCCAGCACAGAGCCCTGCCTGCCTGCGTGCCTGATTCGCCGCCTGAGATAGAAACGGCGGGTCTGATCTCAGAGCACTCAGCTCACCCCCAACCTGAAAAGGTCCCAGGAAAATTCAGGGAGCCACTCAGACTCCCATAAGCCACAAAGGCAGACACAGGCAGTTTCTGCGCACCAGACAGCTGGCAGAGACTGAGCCGCCATCACACAGCTGTGCTCCAGGCACAGGCAAATTTCTGTGGCCAGCCAGCGGGCGGACACTGAGCAGTGTGCACCAGGGCAAAAAAAGACACTAGGAGTCCGTGTCTCCAGAGAATCCACGGGGAAGGAAGGAAACTGTACTGATCTAAATCACCCAATCCTTCCCTAGAAAAAGTCTAGCAGTCTAGTGGGGCCGAGGCGCCAGCACTCAGCTGTGCTCCAGACACAAGCACAAACAGTTGAGGCGCGCCTGATGTCCAACTGGGTCACAGCAGCTGATCATTAAATTTGCAACGAGAAACCCAGAAACAGGGCAGCTGCCCTCAGGACTTCCCTGGGCGAGAGGAGAACCCTCTCGACTAACAAAGACCACAGTTACCACTCAAGTCTATATCCCTGAGGTGAGCAACTCCTGAAAAAACACCAGCCATCCAGGGACTATACCCAAAAAGCTGAGAAGACATCCTTCAGGAAAATCCAGCTTTCTGCAAAGGGGATTCTCTCCACCACAGGATCCCCAGCAACCACCAGAAAATAACCCCAAACTCCTAAGATAACACAATGGGTAGAGGCCAGCGTAAAAGCTCAAGCAACAAAAGACAGAGCAATATGGCATCTCCAGAACCCAGTTACCCAGGGGCAAGTAGCCCTGGACACCCCACCATAACTGAAATCCAAGAAGATGACCTAACAAGTATGCTCATGAAGATGATAACAGAGGAAACAAATAAGATTCGTAAAGACATAGAGGAAGATAAACTCAAACAGAATATTGCCATCCGTAAAGAAATAGAGGAAGCTGCAGCCAAACAGTTTATGGCCTTTAGAAAGGAAATGCTTAAAACACTGAATGAAATGATAGAAACAGAGTTGAAGGAACTAAAAGAAAAACAGGAAAGTACAATCAGACAGGTGAAGGAAGTAAACAAAACAACTCAAGACCTGAAGATAGAATTGGAAAAATTAAAGAAAACACAAATGGAAGAAATAATGGAAAGGAAGAATCTAGGGAAGAAAACAGGAACTACAAAGGTAAGCATAACCAACAGACTACAAGACATGGAAGAAAGAATCTCAGGTGTAGAAGATACAATGGAAGAAATCGATGTATCTGTCAAAGAAAATGTTAAATCCGAAAAATTCCTAACACAGATCGTCCAAGAAATGCAAGACAATATGAAAAGACAAAACCTAAGAATAATAGGTATAGAGGAAAAAGAAGACTCCCTTCTCCAAGGCCCAGAAAATATTTTCAACAAAATCATTGAAGAAAATTTCCCCAAGCTAAAGGAGAGGCCAATTAGAATACATGAGGCCTACAGAACACCCAACAAATTTGACCAGAAAAGAAAATCCTCCCGCCACATAATAATCAAAACAGTAAGTATACAGAACAAAGAAAAAATACTAAAAGCTGCAAGGGAAAAAGGCCAAGTAACATATAATGGCAAACCCATTAGAATCACACCTGACTTTTCAACAGAGACTATGAAAGCCAGAAGGGCCTGGACGGATATCATGCAGACCCTAAGAGAACACAGATGTCAGCCCAGGCTACTATACCCAGCAAAACTCTCAGTCCTCATAGAAGGAGAAAACAAGATATTCAATGACAAAAACAAATTTCAACAATACCTACAAACAAATCCAGCATTACAGAAGACACTGGAAGGGAAAATACAACCCAAGAAAGCTAGCTACATTCAAGAAAACACAGGAAATAAATAACCTCACTTCAGTAAAACAAAAAGCAACCAAGCACACAACCTGATGACCACAGCCAACATCAAAATCAAGAGATCTAACAGCCACTGGTCATTAATCTCTCTCAACATCAATGGACTCAACTCTCCAATAAAAAGACACAGATTAACAGAATGGATACGTAAACAAAACCCAGCAATCTGTTGCATACAAGAAACACACCTAAGACACAAAGATAGACATTACCTGAGGGTAAAGGGTTGGAAGATGACTTTCCAAGCAAACGGACCCAAGAAGCAAGCAGGAGTAGCCATTCTAATATCTGATAAAATAGACTTTCAACCAAAATTAATCAAAAGAGATGGGGAAGGACACTTCATACTCATCAAGGGAAAATTTCACCAGGAAGACATCACAATCCTGAACATCTATGCCCCAAATACAAGGGCACCCACATTTGTGAAAGAAACATTGATAAAATTTAAAGCACATATAGATCCCCACACATTAATAGTGGGAGACTTCAACACCCCACTCTCAACAAAGGACAGGTCAACCAAACAGAAATTAAACAAAGAAACAATGTCTCTGACAGAGGTCATGAATCAAATGGACCTAACAGACATTTACAGAACTTTACACCCAAACACAAAAGAATTTACCTTCTTCTCAGCACCTCATGGAACCTTCTCCAAAATAGACCACATAGTGGGTCACAAAGCGAGACTCAACAGATACAAGAAGATTGAAATAATCCCATGTATCTTGTCTGATCACCATGGAATAAAGCTGGATCTCAACAATAACAGAAATAACAAAAAGCCTACACACACATGGAAACTGAACAACTTGTTACTAAATGACAGCTGGGTCAGGGAAGAAATAAAGAAAGAAATTAAAGTCTTTCTAGAAATCAATGAAAATGAAGACACAACATACCCGAACTTGTGGGACACACTGAAAGCAGTGCTAAGAGGAAAGTTCATAGCACTAAGTGCCTTCAAGAAGAAATTCGAGAGAGCTCATTCAAGCACCCTAATGGCTCACTTAAAAACCCTAGAAAAAGAAGAAGCAGACACACCAAGAAGGAGTAGACGGCTGGAAATAATCAAACTCAGGGCTGAAATCAATCAATTGGAAACAAATAAAACAATTCAAAGAATCAATGAAACCAAGAGCTGGTTCTTTGAGAAAATCAACAAGATCGACAAACCCTTAGCCAGGATAACTAAAAGGCAGAGAGACACCACCCAAAATCAACAAAATCAGAAATGAAAAGGGGGATATAACTACAGACACTGAGGAAATCCAAACAATCATTAGGACTTACTTCAAAAGTCTATATGCCACAAAATTTGAAAATCTAAATGAAATGGACAATTTTCTTGATCGATTTGACTTACCAAAGCTGAACCAGGACCAGGTAAATCAACTAAATAGACCTATATCCCCCAAAGAAATAGAAGCGGTCATCAAAAGTCTCCCGTCCAAAAAAAGCCCAGGACCAGATGGCTTCAGCGCAGAATTCTACCAGACCTTCAAAGAAGAGCTAACACCAATTCTCTTCAAACTATTCCACAAAATAGAAACAGAAGGAATATTACCAAATTCATTCTATGAAGCCACAGTCACCTTGGTACCTAAACCTCACAAAGACTCAACAAAGAAAGAGAATTTCCGGCCAATCTCCCTTATGAACATTGATGCAAAAATACTTAATAAAATACTTGCAAACCGAATCCAAGAACACATCAAAGATATTATCCACTATGACCAAGTAGGCTTCATCCCAGGTATGCAGGGGTGGTTCAATATACAGAAATCCATCAATGTGATCCACCATATTAACAAACTAAAAGAAAAAAACCACATGATAATCTCCCTAGATGCTGAAAAAGCCTTTGACAAAATCCAACATCCATTCATGTTCAAAGTATTGGAGAGATCAGGGATACAAGGCACATATCTAAACATAGTAAAGGCGATATACAGCAAGCCTATAGCCAACATCAAACTGAATGGAGAGAAACTTAAAACAATCCCACTGAAATCAGGGACAAGACAAGGCTGCCGACTCTCTCGATATCTCTTCAACATAGTGTTGGAAGTCCTTGCTAGAGCAATAAGACAGTTGAAGGAGATCAAGGGGATACAAATTGGAAAGGAAGAAGTCAAATTATCACTATTTGCAGATGATATGATAGTATACGTGAGTGACCGCAAAAACTCTACCAGGGAACTCCTACAGCTGATAAACACCTTCAGAAAAGTGGCAGGATACAAAATTAACTCAAAAAAATCAGTAGCCCTCCTGTATACAAAAGACAAAAGGGCTGAGAAAGAAATTAGGGAAACAACACCCTTCACAATAGCCACAAATGACATAAGGTACCTCGGAGTAACCCTAACCAAGGAAGTCAAAGACTTGTATGAAAAAAATTTCAAATCTCTGAAGAAAGAATTAGAAGAAGATATGAGAAGATGGAAAGATCTCCCATGCTCATGGCTTGGTAGGATTAACATAGTAAAAATGGCCATCTTACCAAAAGCAATCTACAGATTCAATGCAATGCCCATCAAATTACCAACACAATTCTTTACAGACCTGGAAAGGAAAATTCTCAACTTCATATGGAATAACAAGAAACCCAGAATTGCTAGAACAATCCTCTACAATAAAAGATCTTCTGTAGGTATCTCCATCCCTGATCTTAAGTTGTACTATAGAGCAACAGTTTTAAAAACTGCATGGTACTGGCATAGAAACAGAATGGTGGATCAATGGAACCGAACAGAGGACCCAGAAATAAACCCACACACATATGTACACCTGATCTTTGACAAAGACGCCAAAACCATACAATGGAAAAAAGATAGCATCTTCAACAAATGGTGCTGGTCTAACTGGATGTCTACATGTAGAAAAATGAAAATAGATCCATACTTGTCACCCTGCACAAAACTGAAGTCCAAGTGGATCAAAGACCTCAACATAAAACCAGACACATTAAATCGGCTAGAAAAAAAAGTGGGAAATACCCTAGAACTCATTGGTACAGGGGGAAACTTCCTGAACAGAACACCAACAGCACAGGCTCTAAGAGCAACAACCAATAAATGGGACCTCATGAAATTGAAAAGCTTCTGTAAAGCAAAGGACACCATCATCAAAACAAAGCGACCACCTACAGATTGGGAAAGAATCTTCACCAACCCTTTATCTGACAGAGGACTCATATCCAGTATATATAAAGAACTAAAGAAGCTGAAAAGCAGCAAACCAAGTAATCCACTTAAAAAATGGGGAACAGAGCTAAACAGAGAATTCTCTGTAGAAGAATACCGAATGGCAGAGAAGCACTTAAAGAAATGCTCAACCTCACTAGCCATTAGGGAAATGCAAATCAAAACAACCCTGAGATTTCACCTTACACCCATGAGAATGGCCAAGATCAAAAACTCAAGTGACACCACATACTGGAGAGGTTGTAGAGAAAGGGGAACCCTTCTCCACTGCTGGTGGGAATGTAAACTTGTACAACCACTCTGGAAATCAATCTGGCGCTTTCTCAGACAACTAGGAATAGCGCTTCCTCAAGATCCAGCCATACCACTACTGGGCATATATCCAAAAGAGGCTCAAGTACACAAAAAGGACATTTGCTCAACCATGTTTGTAGCAGCTTTATTTGTAATAGCCAGAAGCTGGAAACAACCCAGATGCCCCTCAATTGAAGAATGGATGCAGAAATTGTGGTACATCTACACAATGGAATATTACTCAGCAATGAAAAATAAGGAAATCATGAAATTTGCAGGTAAATGGTGGGATCTGGAAAGGATCATCCTGAGTGAGTTGTCCCAGAAGCAAAAAGACACACATGGTATATACTCACTCATATAGACATACAACATAGGACAAACCCACTAAAACCTGTGCATCTAAAGAAACTAAGCAAGAGAGAGGACCCTAACTAAAACGTCCAATCCCCATCCGGAAAGGCAAAGAGGATGGACATCAGAAGAAGAAGAAAACAGGAAACAACCTAGGAACCTACCACAGAGGGCCTCTGAAAGCCTCTGCCCTTCAGACTATCAAAGCAGATGCTGAGCCGGATGGGCAACTGTTGGGCAGGTGAACGGAATTTTAGGTAAGAACTGGGAAATAGTAAGAGCTGGAGAGGACAGGGTCTCCACAAGGAGAGCAGCAGAACAAGAAAATTTGAACACAGGGAACTTCCCAGAGACTCATACTCCAACCAAGGACTATTCATAGAGATAACCTAGAACCCCTGCACAGATGTAGCCCAGGGCAGTTCAGAGTCCAATTGGGTTACATAGTAATGTGAAGAGGGACTGCCTCTGACATAATCTGATTGGCCTGCTCTTTGATCACCTCCCTCTGGGGGGGGGGGAGCAGCCTTACCAGGCCACAGTAGAGGACAATACAGCCACTTTTGATGTGAACTGACAGACTAAGATCAGAAAGGAGAGGAGAACCTCCCCTATTAGTGGACTTGGAGAGTGGCATGCAAGCAGAGGGAGGAGGGAGGGTGCGATTGGGATGGGAGGAGGGAGGGGCTTATGTGGGGATGCAGAATGAATAAAGTGTAATTGATGAAAAATTTAAGAAAAAAGGGAAGAAAATAATTTAAGAACCTTAAATGACTGTCAAAATTGGAGGAAAACATGGAGTTAGTCAATTGGCATGGAGCACGTCTCGCCCCTGGGGGCAATGGTCTCCTCAACCTACTCAGACCTCGGACACCACCACTGCTAGTTCTAGAACTGACGCAGGATGTTCCAACGAGGGGTTAAGGCTTCTCATAATATTTCCTATAAGCCCACACCTGTTTGTCTATATCCCCCATTTTTATTCATTATTAGCCAGATAGAGCCAAGTAATTGTGGTAATGATACTTGCTTTTTTGCCCAATGCTGGAATGCTAGTAAAGTTAGGTATGCCCTGGTTACTCGCCTGCCTCACTGGGTGCCTGTGCCCATTGATGCCCCTCACGCTATGACTCTCTTCAGACAGAAAAGGGATCTTGGAACTACAGCCACCATTGTTACTACCATCTCATTGATGGCTGTTGGAGCTACCACCAGGGCATTAGCCATGAGTCATACTGGGCAGACTGCTCAGACCCTGAATAATCATTTAGCCAATGTAGCTCATGCCTTAGTTGTACATAAAGGAATTAATGCTCAACTAAAAGGAAGCTTGATGGTGTTCAATCAGAGGATTGACCTCTTGCAGGAGCAAATTGATACCCTATGGCAAATCGCTCAACCTGGCTGTCAATGAAAGTATGCTGGACTTTGTGTCACTAGCATACAACATGAGAATTTTTCCTGCGCTGCAAATCTGTCTAAACAATTGTCGAGCTATATTTTAGGTAATTGGACTGGAGAATTCGATACTACGATGGAGCAGCTGAGAGTGGCCATTGTCACAGTAAATTCTACCGGAGTGGACGCAGGACTAGCCACAGGATTATCAACATGGATTGCTGCAGCCCTGAATTATCTGAAGGAATGGGCGGGCATGGGAGTGTTAGCAGGCCTTCTGGTGTTGGTCTCCTTGGTTTGCCTGTGGTATATATGCAAGATTAGAGTCTCACAACAGTGTGATGCAGCCATGATCATTCAGGCCTTTACAGCCATTGAAGCAGGACATTCTCCCCAAGCATGGTTGGATACCATAAAAAGCTAAAATGATACGCTCAGGATGCGAGGCTAAGCACTGCACTCAGGGTCAGCCGCTTTGGACCCAGAGAAGAGCATGTCTGATTGCATGCGAGTTGATGCCCCAGCTCCCGCCTCTGAGAAAAAGGTATATGACGGGTCTGATGCTCTTTGGTTGGATGACACCTAAATGAACATCTGTACAAAGTCCCAATTTATTTCTAATATCAGAGATCAGACCTCTACTCTTGCCTGATGCGTCTAAAACAAAAAGGGGGAACTGTAGAGAGCTGCGGAATGCTATGCCTTAAAGATGGAGCTGGTTTCCACCTTCCACCTTCCCGATGGTGAGTGCTCTCTGTCACGAACAACTCCACATTTGGCTAAGGCCGAGGATCTGGCTTGCTTCCATGTATGTGGACCTATCTGCATTGCCCCCGTGGCATGCCTGGGTTGGCTACCCAGAGGCTATTTAAGCTGTGGGCTGGCTTTCCCCGGGGTCCGAGGATTGTTCAATGTTCCTGAATAAACTGCATTGAAAAAAAAAAAAAAACTGACCCAACAAATTAGTTAAAATGAGAAATCAATGGATTAAAATGAAATCAGTCCAAGCATATCTTGAAAATAACAATACACCTATTACAGAAAATTTTATAAAATTTCTTATAGTCTAGGAGCAAGGGAAGAACACTGAAAATGTGGGACATAAACCTACAAGTCAGCGCCAACATAATAATTGAGTGGTCATAAATGAAGACGAGAAATATTGGATGAAATGCTGTAAAAGTCTCATTTTGTAGAAAGAAGGAGATTTGAACATTTCTTTGTCAACTTAATCAAAGCAAAACTTTTTACAGTAAGAAATTGAGAGTAGCAAGTTTGCAGGCCATGACATTAATTCAAGACAGATAGTGAGGTGCAAAACACCTGGAAGATAGAGGGGTGTGGATCCATAGCAACTTGTCTCTATACTTTACATGACAATTGCACAGTAATTGAAACTGTGCAGAACTCAACAGGCACTTGAAGACTTGAACTACATATTTTTAATTGATTTTATTGATTATTTTCATTTGATTGTACAATGGTGAATACAGTTGAACATCAAATATATCACTTTTGGGTGGGACTAATAACTAATGTCTATGTGTTTTCAGAACACTTTATTTCTCTCCATTTAATAATTTTTGCTACTGGTAAACATCGAGTTTTATAAGATGTAAGATTAAGTATATTTTTCCTTTAAGTAATTAAGAAAATATTCAATGTGTAAAAATAGAAGCATTTCAAAATTAAAGAAATAAAACTGTGATCAAACTAAAAGAAGTTAGATACCCTAAAAACATTTTCTGTTTTGTTTTTAACATTCATAATATTAACATTGAACATGAAAAGCATAGAATAAAACACATATAGGTCCTAAAAAGTCCATTTTAATTAAAAATATTCTTTGTATACTTCTATAAAATGCAATGTGATCCTGAGAGGTCCAAAGCTTAAAGTTAGAGGGTTATTTCAGAATGAATAATAGATGCTTCAACAAGACCAAACAATCTGTTGCATGAGAGAAAACATCTAATAACAAAGATAGACATTACCTGAGAATAAAGGGCTGGAAGATGGTTTTCCAAGCAAATGGACCAAAGGGGCAAGAAGGAATAGCCATTCAAATATCGAATAAAATAAAATTTCAACCAAAATTAATCAAAAGAGATGGGGAAAGGCACTTCACATTCATCAAAGGAAAATTCCACCAAGAAGATGTTACAATCCTGAACATCTACACCCCAAATGCAAGGGCCCCACATTTGTAAAATAAACTTTGATAAAACTTACTCCACACATAGATCCCCATACATTAAGTAGTGGGAGACAATAATACCCCACTTTCACAAAAGGACAGGTCAATAAAACAGAAATTAAACATAAAAACAATGACTCTAACCGAGGTCATGAATCAAATGGACCTAAAAGACATCTACAAAACCATTCACCCTAACACAAAAAATGTACCTTTGTCTCAATACCTCATGGAACCTTCTCCAAAATAGACCATATGGTTGGTCAGAAATCAAACCTCAACAGATACAAGAAGATTGAAATAATCTCTTGTATCCTGTCTGAGCACCATGCACTAAAGCTGGACCTCAATAACAATGGGAAAAGCAAAAAGCCTACACAAACATGGAAACTGAACAACTCACTACTCAATGACAGCTAAGTTAGGGAAGAAATAAGGAAAGAAATTAAAGACTTCCTAGAATTCAATGAAAATGAAGGCACTACATACCTAAACTTATGGAACACAATGAAAACAATGCTAACAGGAAAGCCCATAGCACTAAATGCCTTCAAGAAGAAATTTGAAACATCTCATACGAGCAACTTAATGGCTCACCTGAAAGTCCCTGGGGGGAAAAATAGAGGCAGACACACCCAAGAGGAGTAGACATCTGGAAAACTCAAGCTCATGGCAGAATTCAATACATTGGAAATAAATAAAAAATTTCAAAGAATCAGTGAAATCAAGACCTGGTTCTTTGAGAAATTCAACAAGATAGACAAGCTATTAGCAAAGTAACTAAAAGGCAGAGAGAAATTATCCAAATCAAACAAATCAGAAATGAAAAAGGGGACATAACTACAGACACTGAGGAAATCCAAACAATCATTACATCTTACTACAAAAGCCTATATGCCACAAAATTTGAAAATCTAAAGGAAATGGACACTTTTCCTGATAGATTCCATCTACCAAAATTAAGTCAAGATCAGGTACAATGATTGAAGAGTCTGATATCCCCCAAGGAAATAGAAGCAATCATCAAAAATTTCCCTTCCAAAATAAGCACAGGGCAAGATGATTTCAGCGCAGAATTCTAAAAGACTCTCAGAGAAGAGCTAACTCCAATTCTCTTCAAATTATGCCACAAATAAAAAAACAAAAGGAACATTATCAAATTCATTCTATGAGGCCACAGTCACCTTGATACCTAAACAAAACAAAGACCAAACAAAAGAGAGAACTTCAGACCTATCTCTCTTATGAACATTGATGCAAAATTACTCAACAAAATACGTGCAAACAGAATCCAAGAACACATAAAAGATATCAGCCAACATGACCAAGTAAGCTTCATCCCAGGCATGCAAGGGTGGTTCAATATATGAAAATCCATCAATGTAATCCACCATATAAACAAACTGAAGGAGAAAAACCACATGATCATCTCTTTAGATACCAAAAAAGCATTTGACAAAATCCAACACCCAGTCATGTTTAAATTCTTAGAGATCAGGGATACAAGGCAGGTACCTAAACATAGTAAAGGCAATATACAGCAAGCCTATAGCCAACATCAAACTCAATGGAGAGAAACTTAACTCAATCCCACTGAAATCAGGGACAAAGCAAGGCTGCCCGCATATCTCTTCCACATAGTACTTGAAGTCCTACATAAAGCAATAAGACAACTAAAGGAGATCAAGGGGATACACATCAGAAAGGAAGAAGCCAAAGTATCACTATTAGCAGATGATATAATAGCGCCCAGCATGAGCCTAATTATAGTATACATGAGTGAGGCCAAAAATTCAACCAGAAAACTCTTTCAGCTGATAAACACCTTCAGCAATGTGACTGTATATAAAATCAACTAAAAAAAAAATTAGAAGACCTCCTGTATACCAAAGACAAAAAGGCCAAGAAAGAATTTAGGGAAACAACACCCTTCAAAACAGCCACTAATAACATAAAGTACCTTGGTGTTACTCTAACTAAGCAAATGAAAGACCTGTTTGAAAAAAAAACTTCAATTCTCTGAAGAAAGAAATTGAAGAAGATATCAGAAGATGGAATGATCTCCCATGCTCATGGATCAGTAGGATTAACATAGTGAAAATGGCCATTCTGCCAAAAGCAATCTACAGATTCAATGCAATTCCCATCAAAATAACAACACAATCCTTTACAGACCTTGAAAGAAAAATTCTCAACTTAATATGAAAAACAAAAAACCCAGATTTGTGCAAAGGATATTTTACAACAACAGATTGTCTGGAGGTATCTCCATCCCTGATCTCAAGCTGTACTACAGAGCAATAGTAATAAAAACTGCATGGTACAGCCATGGAAACAGTAAGGTGGATCAATGGAACCGAATAAAAGACACAGGAATAAATCCACACACCTATCAATACTAGCTTTTAGACAAAGAATCCAAAACCATTCAATAGAAAAAAAGAGAGCATCTTCAGCAAATGGTGCTAGTCCAAAGAGATGTCTACATGCAGAAAAATGAAAACAGATCCATTTTCATCATCACTCAGAAGACTAAAGTCCAAGTGGATTAAACACCTCAATATAAAATCAGACACATTAAATCGGTTAGAAGAAAAAGTGAGGAAGAGCCTAGAACTCATTGGCACAGGAAAGATCTTTCTGAACAGAACACCAACAGCACAGGCTCTAAGAGCAACAATCAACAAATGGGACCTCATGAAACTGAAATGTTTCTGTAAAGCAAAAGATACTGTTGTCATAACAACATGACAGCCTACAGACTGGGAAAGGATCTTCACCAACCCTATATTTGACAGAGGACTAATATCTAGAATATATAAAGAACTAAAGAATTTAAAAATCAACAAATCAAATAATGTAATTAAAAAAGGGGGAAAAGAGCTAAACAGAGAACTCTCTGTAGAGGTATGTAGAGTGGCAGAGAAACACTTGAAGAAATGTTCAATGTCCTTAGCCACCAGGGACATGCAAATCAAAACAACCCTAAGATTTCACCTTACACCCATCAGAATGGCTAAGATCAAAAACTCAAGTAACAATACATGCTGGAGAGGTTTTGGAGAAAGGGGAACCTTCCTCCATTGCTGGTGGGAATGTAAACTTGTACAACCACTTACTTTGGAAATCAATCTGGCATTTTCTCAGACAATTAGGAATAGTGCTTCCTCAAGATCCAGTTATAACACTCCTAGGCATATATCCAAAATATGTTCAAGTGCATAACAAGAACATTTGTTCAACCATGTTTGTAGCAGCTTTGTTCGTAATAGCCAGAATCTGGAAACAAACCAGTTGTCCCTCAGTGAAGGGATGGATACCGAAATTTTGGTACATTTACACAAGGAATATTCCTCAACAATTAAAAATAAGGAAATGGTGGTAACTAGAAAAGATCATCCTGAGTTACGTGTCCTAGACAGAAAGACACACATGGTATATACTCACATATAAGTGGATACTAGACCTCTACGATTGGATAAACATATTAAAATCTGTACACTTAAAGAAGCCAAAGAAGAAGGAGGACCAGGGGTAAGAAGATCAATCCTTACTTAGAAAGACAAATGGGATGTACATTGGAAGTAGGAGAAAAGGAGAAGCAGAATAGGAGCCTACCACAGAGGGCCTCTGAAAGACTCTACCTACCAGTGTATCAAAGCAGATGCTGAGATTCATGGCCAAACTTTGGTCAGAGTTCAGGGAATCACATGAAAGAAGAGAGAGTTAGTAAGACTTGGAGAGGACAGGCACTCCATAAGGACCAAATATATCTAGGCACAGGATCTTTTCTGAGACTGATTCTCCAGCCAGGGACCATGCATGGATATAACTTAGAATCCCTGCTCAGACATAGCACATGGCAGCTCAATGTCCAAGTGGGTTTTTCTAGTAAGGGGAACAGGGACTGTCTCTAGCATGAACTCTGTGGCTAGCTCTTTGACCTTCCCACCCCTGTGGGAGGAGCAGCGTGGCTAGGCCACAGAGGAGGACATTGCTGCCAGTTCTAGTGAGACCAGATGGAAGGGGAGGAGGAGCTCCCCTATCAGTGGACTTAGAGACGGGCAGGAAGGAGATAAGGGAGAGGGGATGGAAAGGGAATGAGAGAGGGGGCTACAGCTGAGATACAAATAAATAAACTGAAATTAATATAAAACAATAAAAATTAATTTTAAAAAAATGAAACAGGAACAAAACTCTCATTAGAGTACAGTGAAGAGTGGAGAGATTCCCTTCTTGTTTTAGGGCTGCTGTATACCATATAGGGAGGGATTCATCCCTATAATATTAAGTTTGGAAGACCTCCCCATTGCTTTCCAGGCTCAGAGATCAGAAGCTGGAAGAACTCTCTAACCATTTCTTCCTCCTTATAAAGACCCTCCAATTCTCCATCAGGCTATCTGAGTGACCTAATGGACCACAGGCTTCAGTGTTCTAAAGCCAAGCTGTGGCCTGTGCAGCTGTGAATATGCCAAGGAGACTGTCACTGGGGTCCCCTGAGGTATGTGTAAGGGAGCCAGAGAAAACCAGCACCCACATATCTACAAAGCTGCAGGAAATACGACATCCCCACGCTATGATTTCAGAAACAGATAGTATAAATTGTCACCTGACAGTATATTTTCTGAACAACTTTTAGTGTTCTGGGGTTATAAGATGATCATGTAGTGTGTATAGAAGATACTGGCCCGCAGTTGCTCTGTCTCAGAGTCCGTGGGAGATAATTTTTTTTTTTTTTTTTTGTGACACGTCAGTGTGAGAACAGCAATTACAAACAAGAAGCTCTTTGTGTGCTTTTGTTGGCTGGAGCTTAGGCCATGAATGTGTATTGTCTTTCTGTTCATTGTTCACATGGTCAAGCTGTCTGAAAGCCCCAGGAAGCAATTGTTTCCCAGCCTGCCTCCTGGGTTCTGAAATTTGAAGTAATCCTTCATACCTCACCTATTAGAAGAACTTTCCTATCCTTTCTTGATATTGTATATCTTCATTCTCCTCATTCCTCATGTGTGTGTGTGTGTGTGAGTGAATGTGTATGAACATGTCTATGTATTTGCCTGTTTTTAAACGTGTGCTTGCACATGTGTATGTGCATTCCCAATGAATGTGTGAGTGTGGGGGAGGTACGGGGTGTGCTCATGAAGACAGTTTTATACAAGTTTAGGTACATCTTGCTACTTAACTCTTGTTAGCACTTATGTAAGGAAGCTGTGGAAAATGGATGGGCAGACTCAGAATGTTCTTCCCACAAGGTGGCTTTCTAGAAACAATTGCATAAGCTATGACACATGTGAGGACTTGACAGCAAGGACCTGAAGGAAATGAGCTGGCATGTCTACATTATCTCTGTGAACTGTTTAGTTTTTCTCCTGGCTTCTGAGGCCAGACTTGAGGACTCTGAAGCCAAGCGGCATTCTGTGCATCAGTGAATAAGGTTGAGGAGGCTGTTTCCTGGGTCACCTGAAGCATGGGAATGGAGGGAGAAGGCACCAGCTGACCACTGAGTATGACCTCCCTGTAGAGACATGGAGACTTGACATTCATAGCCGGTGAGTCTCGAGCATGATCTTTGAGAACAAGCTAGGCAACATCTCATCTGCCATTTCTCTTCCTGAACACCATCAATGTGCCAAGGGTGAGCTGAAATGAAGCACTGTAGAAGGCAGGTGTTGTCACTTGTCAGCTGGATCTCACAGAAGAACACTGAGCAGCTTCTGCTATGGGAGATCAGTGTGATAAGAGACAGGTAGATATGTGTTGGGGTTCAGTGTCAGTTTGCCTGGGGTGCAGTTACTGTATCTCCTATGCTGTGGCTTTACTCAGGGAAATGTAATGTCTCACCATCATTTGAGAGAAAGGCCAATCTGCCTGAATGTCGCGCCTGTCTCGACCAGCAAGAAAGAAGCAACCACCAGCTCTTCCTCAAGCAGTTTATTCAGGCCTTTGCCAGCTTCTTCTCCCCCCGTACCCTGGGCCCTTCCCAATTATATAGGCAACCACATCAGCCAATCACAGCCAACCACGCTCACTCATCAGACCTGCAGCAGGCAGCCAATGGGCCAGTGTCATGCTCGCCTTGACCAAATATGGACTTGTTTATCAGCAGTCAGTACATCCGGCAGGCGCCATCTTTTAGGCTCGGCAACTTAATAGCCTAATAGCCACGGCTTGCCACAGTTCCCCCTTCTTTATTAAAGCAAGCAAAGAACAGAACACAACGGGTAGAGGTAGAGGTTTGATCTCTGGTGTGCAAGACGTGTGGGGCGATGTAATGAGGTCAGCCACAGGCCCATCACCAGTAACTGACCCAGACCTGGCCCGTACCTTTTTTCCCAGGGGGAGGGGCCTAGGGTACAAACCTCCATGCAATCAAACGTGCCTCTCAGAGAGCTGCCTAACCTCTCACAGGCTAACTCTCTGTGCAGTGCTTAGCCTCGCATCCCGAGTGTGATGATAATCTTACTTTATGGCATCAAGCCATACTTGAGGGGACTGTCTGGCTTCTACTGCTGCAAAGGCTTGTGTAATCATGGCTTTGGCATGATGTTGACATTGCTGCATACGGCACATAAACCACACACACAACACTCAAGCACAACACCTCATTGTTGCCAAGACCCTTAATCCCGCCCCTTCCCTCAGGTGGCTAAACGTTGCAGAAATCCAGGACGTCAGGCTCTCAGCAATAGAAGGATCTACATGAGTGGAATTCACCATCACAATGGCCAGCATCAAATCTCTAAGGAGGTGTTCAAAATCCTGAGACCAATTGCCGAGTAACTGTTGAGATAAGATCTTAGACAAGTTAGCAGCTCTTGTGAAATTATGAAATTGAACTGAGGTTACACATAACCCTGGGTACTTCCATCCACAACCTAATTGAGCAAACTGCCAGAGAGTATCTATCTGTTCTTGCATCTACTCACCTGCTGTGCCCACCACATGTGACTTGTGATAGGCTCCCCACCAGGCACCTTGAGGGTGTAGGCAATCTGGAAACCCTCTCTGCATGCCCACACCTGTGAGCACTTGAACTGCAGCTGCTAAGCCAGCATTAGTCAGAGGCCCTCCGAGTTCTCTGCAGACCTTCATCCATGCCTCGAATCCTTTACCTTTGTAAGGTGTTATGGCAGCCCTACAATTCCTTGGTATTGGGTATCCTGTCTGCTGATTGGCAAAACGACCCTGCCCGAGCAGCATATCTCTATCCCATGCCGGATTCACGGCCGCTTGATTAGCTGCAGCTTGTTCGGTGGTGTACTCAATTAGAAAAGCTCTCCAATCTAAGTACTGGCCTGGGCTTAGGCAAGCTCGAGCTAGCCCACCCCAATCACTAGGAGTCAGACAGTGTCTGTTTAGGGCTTCCAGCTGTGCCATAGTAAAAGAGGCCGTGATCCCATAAGCTCTTACAGATTCAGCTAAGGACTTGATCACCTTAAAGTCTAGAGGTTCTTCATATCCATTTCCTTGTGGGTCTTGAAACACTGGGAAAGCCAACCCTAATTCTGTCCTCACTGCCCTCCAGGTTCCTGGACAAAAGGAGCGCCCCGAGCTGCCATTCTTTCCTTCCTCATAAGGAGGGGGTGTGGATGGCACTACTTGACAAGAAGGAGGCTCTCAACACTCCTCCCTCTCGGGATTTCCCTTCTCCTTCTTTTTCTCCCTCTTTTGTAACTTTGTTCCCTCCATCTGCTCTATGAGAGTCTGTAGTTCTTCCTCTGAGTCTGTAGACTCCAAGTCATCCAATTCTGTGAGACTGGGATATAGTTTATTCTTATTCTTACTTCCCTTCTCACTGGCCACCTGTTCTGATCTCTCCTCCTGTAACATCTCTAAAGCGGCCTGTACATTTTCTACTGCCTCACTACACCGCTGGTCTTCAAGACATCCCCTCACCAGTTTCCAGATAGGTCTTACGCCACCTTTAAGGGTTCCCTGTTCAAAAGCAAAGTCTAAATCTTTTCCTAGTTTCTCCCACTAAGAGACCGTAAGATTCCTGGAGACTTCGAACCACGGTGCAATGGTATCGCACTCCTTTAGAAATCTTTCTAAGATGTTTTTCTTAATCTTTAAATTCTTAGAACGAAGCAGCTTGTTAAGAGCCAACAAAATTGAGTGCTAAGAGGACTCGCCCATGGTTTCACTTTTGAGCCAGATTCGGCTCAGCTAATGCCTACTTCCTGGCAACCTAAAATAGCCTCTATGTACCGAGGACCTTCCCCAATTTCCTGGGGTTGTAAGCCCTTCGTAGACTTACCCTGTTGATGTTCCCTGACTACTTGAGGTTCTGAGCAATTCCGGTGGGGGAGATATCGGAGGATCCCCATACGGGCCACCACTTGTCGCGCCTGTCTCAACCAACAAGAAAGACGCAACCACCAGCTCTTCCTCAAGCAGTTTATTCAGGCCTTTGCCAGCTTCTTCGCCCCCCGTACGCCGGGCCCTTCACAATTATATAGGCAACCACATCAGCCAATCACAGCCAACCATATTCACTCATCAGACGTGCAGCAGGCAGCCAATGGGCCAGTGCCACGCTTGCCTTGACCAAATATGGACTTGTTTATCAGCAGTCAGTACATCTGGCAGGCGCCATCTCTTAGGCTCAGCAACTTAATAGCCTAATAGCCACGGCTTGCCACACCTGAAGTCCCAAAAACACATTGGCTCCAGGTCTCTTGGTTGCTGAGATTTGCAGGCAATCTCTCATACTTTGCCTTCTACATCCATTGCCTCATCTCTGGCTTCATGTGCTCAAGGCATACTCTCTAATTCTCTCGCTTTCTCTCTGTCTGTCTTTGTCTCTTTCTCTCTGTCTCTCTCTTTCCTTCTCCTTTCTTCTCCACCATCCCCCTCTGTATGTTCATACAGATTTTTTTCATAACAATTTATGCACATGCCTTACTCATAGAACACACTGTGGCCTCAACTTGCTGTTCTCTACCAGACATTAGAAATAGAGTTGAGTCAGTTGTTATCTGCTGAGGGCTCTGCAACAACTCAGAAGTTTTCCAACCCTTGCTTTTGGCTGCCTGCTGCTGCTGCCCACCAATCTAGTGGCTATGGACTGTGTCCTTGGATACCTGGCCTACGGTCATATATGCCAAATGTCCCTCATTGTGCCAGCCCGAAACATAAGTCTGAAGCATGTAGCAAGTAACTTGGACATCCATAAACTACCTGACTGCTTGTGGTCATTATCAGTTTTCTCATGGCTTTGGAAAGCACATGGCTGAGAGCTCTAAAACCAAGTTGCATACTGTGCAGCTGTGAATAAGGCCGAGGAGCCTGATCCCTGGGTCAGCTTGCACAGAAAGTTAGAAGAACCCAACTTATTATGAGACACCCACCTCCCTATAGAGGGATGGGAGAGTTGACCTCCACAGTTGGGGAGACCCAAATCTCTCAGAACCACCTTGGGCAAAGTATCACCTGTCCATTTACTTGCTGACCAGCCTTCGATGTGCCAGGTTTGGGCTCAGATGTAGTGTTTAAGGCATGTGCTGTCACTTCACTTCTTTAATTATGTATTCCTGAGGTAGCTAACCTCATTTAGCATGTCTTGCCAGTGTGATACAACATATGAAAGACAGTTCTTCACACATCCCTCTTGTTCTGAGGTCTAAAGGTACACTTCTGAGGCCACAGTCCAGATTTCTGGAGAATTTGCAATCTAGGCTGTGCATGGTATCAGCTCTTAATTTCCTAGATTGTCAGCGAGCGTAAAAAATGTGAAATAGGGCTCTGGTAAATGTCTAGAGCAAAAGCACCTTAGTAATCTGTTTTCTTGTGCCATTTGCTTGCTCTTCTCATGCTCCAGTGATATTCTTTTTAAAAGCTGGCTATGTGATCGTTCCTAAGGACATGTGCATTGTCACTGCAGGCTCCGGATCAAGGATTTTGCATTTTGTGTAGCTCTGGGGGCAGAACCATAGGAGTGACACACCACATACTCTCCATATTATAGATAGGGATTTTTTAATTAAAAAAATATTCAGTTTATAACCTGATTGTAGCTCCCTCCCTCAACTCTCCTCAGTCACACTCTTCCTCCCTCCTAGCTTATCAAGTTTCATCAGGACTTCCTGGATCCTCTTCCTCTGTGGCTTGGCAAGGCCATATCATCAGGGGGAAGTGATTGAGGAGCAGGCAACTGAGTTCATGTCAGAGGCAGCCTCTGCTCCCCTTACCCAGGGACCCACCTGGAGGCTGGTCTGCCTACGGGCTACATATGAGTAGGATGTCTAGGTCATCTCCATATGTTATTCTCTGCAGTCTGATTGAAATATTTAATTTTGCCACAGAGAATACTATTACATAACAACACCATGCCTCCCAATTGTCAGTCAACTATCCCCCAACTCATGTGTAAGTTGGGCCATGAATCTTCCTGTGACTGTTTGCATCTGGTGTCTAAGTCTCACCTAGAATCCCACATCATTAATATTGTCACCATTCCCTGTAAAGAGTTGACCACACCTTTGTTAACATCAAGGCTGGAAAGTGTCCTGCTAAATCTGTGAGGGAAATTTTTATCATTACCTATCTTTGTTCTGACATGACCCCATATGTCCCCCAAACCCCAGAACATTGTAACAGCTCTATGAATCATCCCTGACATGCTTATTCACATCAGGGGGACTGATCTTTCTTCTTCGTCATCCTGACCTAATTTCATAGCAACCTTTATTTTTATTTTATTGCTTAGAGATTTTAAGGAGGGGGAGAGCAATTGCTAAGCTGTGTTTGAAAGTTAGTCTTCATCTTCCATAGATGAAGTAGTAATAGGATTCTAACTAATCACAGAGATTTGTGGATAGGAAGGAAGAGGTGCTAAGGGACTTCCCTTCTGTCTAGGAAAGGCTACTGGAAGGGACAGCTTGGCTTTGGTTGATTTGGGGAAGAGCTGGATAGGATTTTGAAACGGTCTGCTACAGGAGGCCCTAACAGTCCCTTTTCTGGACATTCTGTTGTATCCTAGAGCTCTCTGCATTCTCTCTGATGTCATCACTGTTGTGGCAACAGTAAATACTGTTGGTGGCATTTGCTTAGTGCCTATAGGTTTCTCCCGTAGTCATGTTGTCTAGGCTGAACAGGCTATTGGGAAGAGCAAACGGAGAGTGTGGAGAGGCCAGTATGAGGCAGAAGGAATCTGGCCTTCGGTCATGGTGTACAAGAACAAGAAATAAGTGGTCCTGTGGAAAGCACAGTGAGTTGAGGGCAGGGTTTGGTGAGCTTCCCAGAGGTGATGGGATTTGAACTAGGCCTTCCAGTAGTGGGGCTCAACAGCTGGTCTCCTGGGAAGAAAAGGATCTATCCTGATTCTCTGTTTCCTAAAGAGCAGACATAGGTCAAGGATTTCTTTTAGTTATTTTGTCAAGGGGCCAGGAAATGACAGGACTGCAGCTCCTTAATTTCATTTTGAGGGTGGGAGAAGGTGAGCAGAGAGACTAATGAGGTATCCCTCACAGGGTAGCATGTTGATACTCTCCAATCTCAGTAAATTTCTGTACGTGCCTTAGGTATCTGATACCAATAATAGGGAGGAATATTCCGCTGGTTATATACCAGGGTCTTAGCTATTCAGATGCATTGGGCTTAGACAAATGATCATGGCTTGGTGGTGTTAACAGTGAGCGACTCCTGGGCTTGCTGCATTCCCTCAGATATCAGCTGATGTTCCCTCTAAATCAGTGTGTCTGGCCTAGCTATGCCTTGCAGGACCAGGGAGATTGCAGTACTAATGTGACACATGTCTAGCCAGGGAGTTTAAGCACAGAGGTTGGCTTATAGACCCCAACTTGAGGATAACTTCCTGCTCTTTCAGGGCTTTACTGGGTCTCTAGTAATACCTCTCTCAGGCTTCTTTTTGTGACTCAACATGGTCTCTCTTGTCACTGTGCCATTCAACTGTGCAAGTTCATTTGCATTTATCTACCTACAGGCTCTTCTGGAAAGGCATCAACCCAATGCAGCAAAATCAGTGAGCTGGAGCAACAGGTGATGACGGTGGGAGAAATGATCAGAGAACTACAGAGAATGACCCGTGAGAGGGACGAACTGCATGGAATCCTTGCCCATTCTACTGACAAGGAATTGAACATCAGGTAGTCGTTATGCCACGTTCTCTGTTGACTGTCTTGAGCCCTATGTGTCAACCACATCTTTCCTCACATCACAGGAAGCTGCACCTCCACAGCACCCTCATGCCCAAACTAATTTTCCTGAGTGCATCTGAAAGTCAGAACCTGAAGCCAGGGTAGGATTTCAAGAAGCCTGGGGACATAGGCTATTCTGCTTCCTCCAGAAGAAAAGAGATCCTATGGCATGAATCACAGTGTGAGGATAAGGCAATATTGTGTGAACTATCATCATGCAATTTAAAGGCCTTAACAGCTGTTAGCTTGTTAGAGATGGTAGGTGCTACAAGTTTATGGTGAGTCTTTGTACTTGACTGTTTTCTCTTGTCAGGAGCTGGAGGAGCCTGGACTCACTTGGTGCATCTCAAGGTGTGACTGGGAAGCCTGGAGCTCATCACTGCTCCTCTCTGGTCTTGTTCATTGTACTCTGAGACAATGTCATTTACCTGAATTTGGCCTCCTAACTGTCTGTGTGTGTGTATGTGTGTGTGTGTTTGTCAGCACAATTCCGAAGATACATGCATGCATGAGTGCTGTCTACTGTGTGTACTCCCTTCAAATCCTGTGGAGATGGGACCTGAGGATTTTCTTTTCTATTAATTTCCAGAGAACACCAGTGCTGAAGCCTGGGTGCTTCACTTTGGGTAGCACAGCACATGGCACTTTTCCTCATCTTGGTGACTCATTGGAATCTCCTTGGAAGTTAATAAAGCCTCATCCTGGAAATATTGATGATGTACTCTGGTGATCTGTGTAGTAGTAGGAACCTAGGGTTGAGAGTCCCTGCTATGAAAATAAGAAAAATGTCATCAAAGGTTGCTGGATAGCCAAGGTCTGTGGAATGGACTTGTGGAACTTCTAAGAAATCTGATCTATTCTTTCAGGGCCAACAAGGGAGTTCATGCAGCCAGCTCATTCACTTTGATACCCCTGCCACTGCTGGCCTGAGGCCAGAATCTTAAGTTTAATAAGCACCAGAAGGTCCTAGCAGTTAGGAATCACAATCTAGCATCTCCTGGCCTGGGGTAATCCTGGATGTAGGCTAAATTCATGTGATCCTTGAGGCCTTTATTCATGAAATCATTCACTTCTGGAACCCATACCTTAAAACAGGTTCAATTTTGAACTGGCAGTCCTGAATCTGGACCATCAGAAAATGATGTCAGCTGTGCAGAAATTGCCCCAGGAGTTAAGTGAGGTCATGGACAAGTTCACGGTGCTGACTAAGGAGACTGAATCCTGCAGGTGAGTGACTAACTTGGCTGGGACACCAGCACTTGGATGGGGCTGCATCTGCCCTTCTTTGTTTTCAATCCAAAGTGAGGGCTCTGGTTCTAGCCTGTGTGTCTCTTAGAAAACAGCCAGTACACTCTTGGATTCATTTTTGTTCAGTGGGAAGAGAATATGAGACCCTCCCAACACTGTCCTAACTGTCCTGCCATTCTCAAGAAACTCTCTCTCTCTCTCTCTCTCTCTCTCTCTCTCTATATATATATATATATATATATATATATATATACATATACACACACACACAAACACACACACACACACATATATATATACCATAAAGGAGTTGTCTTCTTGGTCCCTGGCGGTGGATTTTTAAAATGGAGCTGGTTTCTGCCTTCCACCTTCCCGATGGTGAGTGCTCTCTGTCACGAACAATTCCACATTTGGCTAAGGCTGAGGATCTGGCTTTCTTCCATGTATGTGGACCTATCTGCATTGCCCCATGGCACGCTGGGGTTGGCTACCCAGAGGCTA
Source organism: Meriones unguiculatus (assembly GCF_030254825.1). NCBI lineage: Eukaryota > Metazoa > Chordata > Mammalia > Rodentia > Muridae > Meriones > Meriones unguiculatus. The sequence goes on from NC_083357.1 coordinate 42,352,889, forward strand.
TTTAAGCTGTGGGCTGGCTTTCCCCAGGGTCAGATGATTGTTCAAGGTTCCTGAATAAACTGCATTGAAAAAAAAAAAAAGCTGGTTTTCATGAGACCCATAACTACCTTGGAATTCTTGAATCTCTAAATCCTAAGTTAGAGATGGTTTGTTTTCTATGTGTTGATGTCTTCCAAATATGTACCGATAAACACAGATGGGGAACACTTCTTTCACTTGGAGGTACATGAATTTATTTAGTGTCAGGGTTTTCTGAAGAACTTTGAGTTTTCTGGAATTGGGCTCTTTGTTTTAGGTGATGCTAAAATAGCTAGTGTAGGCCCCAGTCTGGGGCTCTCTGCAGACCACAGTCCTTGCTGGGATGATGGTACTTGTATCTGGAGAGGCAGATACTGGCTGTCTGGGGCTCAGCATATTTTGGCTTTGGTTCAGCTTTCTTCTCTGCCAGCTCATGATTGACTGGAGTAAGCTGAAGCTTCAAGTTACTACTTTGAGAAGGAACAACAGAGAGCTTCAAAGGGAGTATATTGTGCTGCGAAATTCCTGTCAGGAGAAAAACAGGCTCTGTGATGAGGTCCTGGAGAAGATCTGTGACCTCTGTGCCAAGAAGCAGCAGGTAGGTTGAGGCAGCATGGGCAGGAGGCCCACCTGTCCAACCATAAAGAGACACACTCATGTACCCATCCACCCAATTTTTCATTTCTGTGATCATTTACAAGTTTATCCACTATGTGGATACCCACTTAGGTAGTTTCACAGAGCTTTTAGTGATGATGTCAGGGGCCTGTAGCTCAGCACAGATTCCTCCTCATAGTTGTACAGAATGCTGCATTTCAGAAAAGCCCTGCAGGTGACTTCACTTACTTCATCCTGCCTGACCTGAGAGCTGTTTTCATATTATATGAACTGTAATCTTTTGAAATGCTTTTGCATATTGACCATGTGTCACTGACTTCCTCTAGAACTACCATGATCTTCTTTGCAGGAGTAAGGGTAGGTTAGGTGAGGAGACCATGATGGATCAACATGGAGCTAGCTGGAAGGTTAGCTGGGAGACCTCCTTCTTGGGGACTTGGTCTTGTGTGGTCCAACTTAGCTGAACCAGGGCAGAGTTTGTAATTTGCCCATGATATCAGTGTGTGCTGGGATAGAAAATGTTCCTGGAAGAAGAAGTAAGCACAAGGGAAGACACCAAAGCCTAGCTGATTCTAAGAGCCTTGTATACAGTATGTAGGTCCTAGTAACTCCTTATGCAGCAGAAAAGGTGTAACAGCCACTCTCTCCCTGGTTTGTGTGTGTGTGTGTGTGCGTGTGAGTGTGTGTGTGTGTTTTGCTTGCTGTGTCTGTGTGTGGTGAATTGGTGACCATCTGTGTGAACATGTGACTGTTAGTGTGCATATATGTGTGCTTGTCATTATGTTTGGTTTTATGATGTTTGCTAATAGTTGTGTGCTTATGCATGTGTACAGACCATTATTTGCACATTACTATCCTTATCCATGTTGTGTGTGTGTACATGTGCCCAGGTATGGGTCAGTTGCTTGTTGCTATTTTGCATGTATTTGTTGCTGTAAGTACTTGTTTAGGTGTTTGTGTTGGGTACTTGTATGTGCAAGTGTGTGTGTCTGTGTGTCTGTGTGTGTGTGTGAAATTGTATTTATGTTCCTGCATATATGTTCTTAAGCTGTTGGAACATCTTAAAGGATGATAGAACCAACTTCAATGAGAAAGTATCATGTTGATTGGCTTTGCAGACATCAAAAAACTTCTCTCTTTGGTTGCATGTGATCCAGCCAATCTAATAAAGTATGTGAGGTGAAGGAGCTATATGGAGATGAGAAGAAGGCTCCTGTGGCAAAAGAAGGTGCTTGAAAGGCAGGAAACGGTAGCTAAGGGTCTTTGTCCCTAATAGTTGCTGTCCACTGGACAGTCGTGTAGCTTACTGGGTCTTCCTTGCTTCCTTTTATTGTTGTCGTCATTTCCAGCAACCCTTTTCTTTCCTCCTTTGGCTAACATTGTCTCACTAAACTAAGGCCTTGGAGCTTGGCTGAGAGATTTTGAGTTGCTTGTGTCTGACTCTATCCAACAGAAGTCCTATAGCTATGCTAAAGTGAAAACAGTGCTGTCTCAGAGAAGTTTCTGGAGACCTGTAGAAACACATACATGAGGTAGGCATGCTGATTGTCTTAGGCTGCCAGGCATCCATGCAGGGCATTCTTGGGTTCAGTATCATGCCTAGGCATCTCTTATTTTCAGGGTTGGAGCAGATTTCTTACATCTTATCACACATTACAAGGTAGATTAGGTTCAACTGATCAAAGGCACAATTGAGAGGACCCTCTGGGGGTTGAAGTGTGTTAAGGACTCCCTCTTGAGGCTCCAGCTAAATAGTTTTGGGGAAGAAGCTTCATAAGAGCCAGCATGGATGGATCCTGCAGCAGAGGACACACATGTCTGGTGAAAAGCAGGTCTGTGCAAGGTTGTTGAGGTGGGTGGATGGTTCAGGCTGCTCTCTCATCACAGCAGATATCAAAGTATATTGGGGAGGTTTTTGTTTTGTTTGTTTTGTTTTCCAAGTGAGTGATTTTTATCTGGTGAAGCTTCCCTGGAATGGATCTGACTCCTGAGACTGACCATGTGTGAGAGAGTTAATGTGTAGAGTATGTAGTATCATGTATCCTTGAACTTGTGCTATCATACCAAGGATTAAAAGAATCCACTCTTTGTAAATGAAGGAAGACATGCACACAGAACATCCGTACAGATACAGAGCTTATTCAATCCCATGGCTTAAGTAATCAGTTGATGAGATGGCTCAGCGCATAAAGGTACTTGTTGCTACGTCCACATGTCTGAGGTCTTTCTGTGGGACAAACATGTTTGATGGAGAGAACAACCTCGCACAAATTGTTCTCTGATTTTCTTGTAGTTGGGGATGGCAAGTCTTTGCCCATAGAAATTAAGACATCTCTTTTTTTTCCCCTGCCTATGATAGAATCTGCCCATCTAAAGCACTCATGAAAATATATCACTAAAAGAGTTTTAATTTAAGAGATTTTACTCTTTGAGAGATTTTGAGTTGCTTGTGGTTGCATCTCATCCAGCAGAAATCCTATAGCCATGCTGAAGTTTGCGTACAGGGCTCTGTCAGTGTAGCCCCCTTAACCTCATGAAAGCCTAAAATATTCAACCTGTTATGAGTCTATAGCACTCAGTAACTGCTTTTATTCTAAATCATTCAAATCTAATTGAAAAAGAGCCTTAAGAGGGCTGGGAGAAGTGACGACCCTCAGACATTGCTGGTGGTGTAAATGGGGTATTCCTGTGAGAAGCCATGCATAATTTTACAACATCCTGAACTGCAGTTACAGGACTACACAGCAATTCCAGAACAAGAAGTAGGTGTGCACAAAGAAACTAGAGGGCATCAGGGTTGTTGCAGTCTTCTTCAGAGCAGCCACAGGTTGGAACTATCCAGATGTCCATTAGCTGATAAGTATAAAAGTACAATGTGGTCCACCCTTCAGGGGAAAATTGTTCATCATGAAATAATACATGCTATCATTTAGCCTTGAGTTAGTCAGCCTTCTGTTACTCAAAAAGATCCCTCATCAAATCACACTCAAAAGAGGAACAATTTTTTTCCTCCTAGTTGTAGAGGTTTTGTTTCCCCCAGGCTCACGCTTTGGGTGTGAAATGATGCAGCCTGTGGATAAGAGAGCTCCATTTTTAGGAAGACACTCACCTTGGAACAACTGGGAAAGAGTGGGACAGGACAAGGAGCTGCTCCACCACCATCCAGTGGTCCTGACCTGGGGAACAAGCCAACATTGCACAGCCTAGGAACTTGCTATGTAGGCTTAGCTAAGTGGTTAAGACCCTAGTGGGTCCAGATGTCTGCCCAGTAGGTTTACAGGAAAAGTACTTCATCCACTGAACTGTCTATACCCTTTGTCCACTATTTTCTTATCCCTTATAAAGAAAGGTAACATTGTTCTATATCATGGGAGATTTCTTATATTAGCTTCAACTGGGAAACTAAACATGTTATGGCAATGCAGTATAGTTGTATGTGTGCACACATGTACTTCTGTGTGTTCAGGAGTGTGTGTGTGTGTGTGTGTGTGTGTGTGTGTGTATGCATGTGTGCATGTTTGCTTGTGCACAATCATGTCCACAACTCCTCTGAACACAATCTTCTATAAAACAGGATCTGGAAATATTGGAGAAAAGACTTCAGCACCCACTGAAGAAGAAAAGCCTGGAAACCCAGGAAAGGGACTTGGCAGAAAAGATGCAGCATTGCACTAATGTCATTGAGATGAGGTAGGAACCCAGGCATGGAGAAGTGGGTGGCTGCCTGTCTTTTCCTTTTGGGTCTCTGGCCATCTGCATGGATCTCAGCCACAGTCATGGAAAGAACACCTCAAAGCATTTTGCTCATCCATTCACCAAGAACTTCTGTCCAGGAAACAACTTGTGTTCCTTACTGTTTCTGGGGATGGTGCATCTCTTCCTCCCTTCTGGTTTTTCTAGTCTGATCTAAGTACCTTGTCCCTTGGTCTCTCCACAAATCTTCCTTGTCCCAAATCTAGCAAGGGGAGCATCACTTTTGGAAGACAGTGTGTCCCCTGACATGTTATTTTCCTTCAGGAACATCACCTTTAGAGGTCAGTTTCTACCCTTGGACAGATTTGCATGCAGCACATTCCTGCTGATTTCAGGCTCCCTCCAGTGTCAGGGCATTTCTGTGAGATGATTTCTTTGGTTATAAACAGAGTAAGGGGTTGACACAATGAACCCAGAGAGGTTTCTGCATTGTAGGAATAATCAAGGCCTTCATTGCAGTGAGTAGGCTCTAAAGAGGGCCTCCTCATAGGTTACTAGGTTGCTCACATATTTTCTGAATTGTGACTCAGACATTGCTACACTAATAATTTTTTCACAGTATTGCATCTGAACTATGGAAGAAATGTGCTGTTTTTTATTTTTATTTTTCTATTCCAGCACAGTGTGTAGTTTTCAGTTCATTTTCCTACAGTTTTTAAAATCTGAAAAAAAAAATCCAGTGCCACATACTCTCTGATGAATGACCTCAGCTGAAAGGCCCTGCTGGATTGTCCAGCTGAATAGAGCTAGTGCAAAGTCAACAGCTGTCTTTACCTTCACTGGGCCTCTGTTCCTTCCTCCTGTAGGTCTGAAATACTCCAGTCTGACCTGGAAGGAGCCACAGCACAGGAAGAGAGCTCCCTGCAGACAGAGCTTCTGCAACAGAAAAACTGAGTTTTCCAGGCAGTGACCACCCCATCCAATCCTCAGCACCTGGCAATTTTGGTGGGGCTTTTCTTTCTTGACTTTGGTTTCCTATTTATAAATAGATCTCAGTTTTGTCTTGCCTGAGGCCTAGCAGGGTGCTTCTGGTTCGGACTGATTGATTGCCTTTTCTCTGACAGCTCCCTTGAGAGAATTGTGGAGGCAAAAAAAAAAAAAAAAAAAAAAAAACAGACAACTTGAACACAACATTCATTTTCCACTCTAGGATCAGGGCCTCCTCAAAAAAAGACACCCCTTTTAAAATGTGAACTCACCTGTGAAGCAAATATCAACTGACCTCCAGGTGATACAGCCCCAATCTGATCCACATGTCTGTTTGCTCCCTATTCCAGGAGGAAAGAAACCATCAAAAATAAGCTTGAGATAAAAAAAGAAAAAAAACTGAGAAAAGGCTTACATAGAATCCTTAAACTCACTGGAAAATGGTTACAGTGAGGGAGACAGCAACACTGAGGATAAGTTGCAGAGCAAGTTTTATTCCATCAAGAGCTTTGGCAAGTTGACTAGATTGTCAGCTCTCAATATATGGTAGTAAATCCAGACAGACCAACCAAAAGCATCATATTCTCTCTCCAGTACAGTGTTGAAGCTATGCCATCTCACACAGATGTGATGCTGAACTCAGTGCTCTACAGAGATAACAACTGTCCCTCACTCCTTGTGTCCCTCACTCCTTGTATCCCTCACTCCATGTGTCCCTCACTCCTTGTGTCCCTCACTCCTTGTGTCCCTCACTCTTCATGTCCCTTACTCCTTGTTGTAATCATTTGTTCTTCAATAAGGAAAACTACTGGGTATTCTTCAGTTCCACAGCCTGGACTCTGAAGTGACTAGTCCAGAAAATGGATTTAGAGAGGATGTCTGAATGATCTTTGACATCTTCTGGGCAGGCAGATTCTCCTTCTGGAATTTTTGGATCTCAAATTAGCACTCACAGTCATATGTTGGCTGAAAGGGTCATATTACAAAATCAGTACACGGTAGAATTTATTCTTTCTCAGAGAATAAAGGCTGTGTATATTATGCCAAGAGTGGGTGATAATACATCAAGAAGCACCCTGTAGAACCACAGAAGGTGCTCTAGAAACTAGCACACAATGGCAAGACCATGGCCAATAGGGACTAATCCTCATTTGGCTGGGAAACTTCAGATAAAGTAATATTCAAGAGCTATGTCATCTGTAGCTGGATAATGTGAAATCAGCTAAGAAGCATGCATAAACTAGAAGCCATTCCAAAATTATCTGGAGGCAGTGTGGTGACCTTTATCCAGCACAAAAAAATGTTGACTTCCATCCGTATAGATTCTTATCATATACAGCTGAGTATAAAGGACACCCAAATGGGTTTCCACACAGCTATTGGGATACCCCTCTTGTGGAATATGAACCTGGGAAGGTTTCAGAGAAGTTCTCAGGCACATTAAGTTATGCTTGTCATCCAGGAGAAGCCTGAGCATGTAATTTAGTGCTTGATCTAAATATTTTAATGGAAATCAGGCAGGAGAATTTGAAAGGCTTTGAGCCAAAGCCTGTAACTTGTCACATCCTTTGCCTTGAGAGTACTTGACTTATAAACCCCTCAAAGAAGTATGGCAACACTCATCTTGAAAGGGTTATTGTAATCAGTGACGACCTTTCTACCATGTTTCCAAGGCCAGCCAAAGGATATATGTCTGTGCTGCTAAATCTCTAGCAAGAGAATGCTGCTTAGCTTAATTTGTTGTTTGGTTTTGGGTTGAATTTTGTTTGGTATTTTTTTTTAATTTTCTTTGAAGTTTGTTATTTATTTGTTATTTCATTTGATGTTGTTATTGACTTGCTAGTTTGCTAAGGTTATACCCTGTATATAATATCTGTCCCTCTTAATTCCTTATTGTATAAAATGATTGTGTTTTTAGAAATAGAAATTAATCTTCAACTGTTAATTGTTCAGACTCTTCTTCAATCAGACGTGGTATCAGAGTCATGTAACCCCAGAACTCATTGGCAGAAATGAATCTCTTCTAGGTGCAGGGGCCTTGGGCTACATAGTAAGTTGCCATCCAGTGAAGGCTCCAAAGTGAGAATGTTCAGTCTAAGTGGATAGTGTGTCCAACACTATGGATTACTACTTCATTGTGGAAATAGTGTCCATACTCTATCCCTGTGGTCATATATTTAGGTACTCCTAAAATATGGTATTCTGTGGATGATCACATGAACCAAATTAATGAGAAACACAACAGCTTTGCTATAATGCCTTTTAGGAAATTTAAATATGTACTAAGGGACTATGAAAGAAATCAGAAAGCCCAGAACTATCTGACTCTGTTTTCCTTGAAATATAGCATCAGTGAAAACTACACAGCAGAGACAATGAATTCAAAGACCTGTTGGGATGAGTTTGGTTTCTTTGTTTTTTAATTTTTTTTTTTTTTTGTTACCATGGTCAAGTTTTGTGCTGTTGGCCTTGACTAGGTATTTGCCTCCTTTTTGTTTTTGTTTTATTGTATTTATTTATTTATTTATCTATTTACTTATTTATTTATTTATTTAATTATTTATTATATATGTATGGGTATTTTGCCTGATGAAGCACTATACACCACATGCATACAATTCTCCCAGAGGCCATAAGAGGGCACTGGATTCTACTGGAACCAAAGTTACAGAGGATTGTTAGCCTACTTTGGGTCCTCTGAGAAACAAAGGCTCAAAATGTATGAGCCATCTCGCCAGCCTCTGCACTTGACTTTTCTACTTCACCTCACGTACTTTATTAGGTTGGCTGGATCACACACAACCAAAGAGAGAAGTTTCTGGAGACTTGTAGAGACACATACATGAGGTAAACATGCTGATTGTCTTAGGCTGGCAGGCATCCATGCAGGGCAATCTTGGGTTCAGTATCATGCCTTAGCATCTCCTATTTTCAGGGTTGGAGCAGATTTCTTACATTTTATCTGCATTAAAATGTAGATTAGGCTCAACTGATGAAAGGCACAATTGTTAGGACCCTCTGGGGGTGGACGTGTGTTACAAACTTCCTCTTGAGGATCCACCTAAACAGTTTTTGGGAAGAAGCATCATATGAGCCAGCATGGAAGGAGCCTACAGTAGAGGTCACAGGTGTCTGATGGAAAGCATGTCTGTGCAAGGCTATGAAGGCAGGGGAATGGTTCATGCTGCTCTCTCACCACAGAAGATATCAGAGTATACTGGGAAGTGTTTTTTTTTTTTTCTTTTTGTTTTTGTTTTTTATTACAGATGAGTGATTTTTATCTGGTGAAGCTTCCCTGGAATGTATCTGACTTCTGAGACTGACCATGTGTGAGAGAGTTAATGTGTAGAGTATGTACTGCCATGTATCCTTAAACTTGTGCTATCATACCAAGGATTAAAAGAATCCACTCTTTGTAAATGAAGGAAGACATGCACACAGAACATCCATACAGATACAGAGCTTATTCAATCCCATGGCTTAAGTAATCAGTTGATGAGATGGCTCAGCGAATAAAGGTACTTATTGCTACGTCCACATATCTGAGGTCTTTCTGTGGGACAAACATGTTTGATGGAGAGAACAACCTCTCACAATTGTTCTCTGATTTTCTTGTAGTTGGGGATGGCAAGTCTTTGCCCATAGAAACTAAGACATCTGTTTTCCTTTCATTGCCTATGATAGAATCTGCCCATATAATGCACTCATGTAAATATATTACTAAAAGAGATTTCATTTAAGAAATTTTTTTTTTTATTTTGTTGTCAAGAAGCTAGAGAAACTAAAAGGTCAGCTTGAAAACAAAACAAAAGAAATCATAACATAGTCTTTGTTTAGAAATGTGAACATGTGATATTTACTAAGATGTCTGTTCTTCCATCACTGACCAAAAATTATGAAAACATTTTAATCAAAATCTCAGAGGAATGTTATGTAAATGTTATCAAGCTAATTCTGAAATTTATGTGGACAAACAGATGGCAATGAATACTGAAGCAAAAGAACTGAGCAGGGAATGTAACAATAGTAGGATTTAAGTATTACTATCATTACAACAGATCATCTTGAGGTATCTCGATCCCTGGTCTCAAGCTATATTACAGAGCAATAGTAATAAAAACTGCCTGGTACAGCCATAGAGCCAGAACGGTGGATCAATGGGATCAAATTGAAGACCCATAAATAAATGCACACACCTACGGATACTTGATTTTTGACAAAGAAGTCAAAACCATTCATTGGAAAAAAGATAGCATCTTCAACAAATTGTGCTGGTCTACCTGTATTTCTACATGCAGAAAAATACAAATAAATCCAGATTTATCACCATGCACAAAAGTAAAGTCCAAGTGGATCAAAGACCTCAACATAAAATGAGATACACTAAATCGGTTAGAAGAAAAAGTGGGGAAGAGCCTAAAACTCATTGGCACAGGTGAAAACTTCCTGAACAGAACATCAACATCACAGGTTCTAAGATCAACAATCAATAGATGGGACCTCATGAAACTAAAAAGCTTCTGTAAAGCAAAGGAAATTTTTATCAGAATAAAATGACAGCCAATGGCCTGGGAAAGGATCTTCACCAACCCTATATCTGACTGAGGGATAATATCCAGAATATATAAAAAACTAAGGAAGTTAAAAAGCAACAAAGCAAAAAATCCAATTAATAAATGGGGTACAGAGCTAACTAAACAGGAAATTCCCAATAGAGGAACTGTTGGGATCAGTAAGGAGGCATCTCTATGGCCAGCTCCAAGTGACCTCACAAACCGGTCATCAGGCATTCCTGATGCCACCAAGAAGACCACCCGCTGATCACCTGGAACCACCTGCACATGCTCTGGGTCACCTTATAAGAAAACTCGCGGAGCCCCTCCCCTCTCTCTTTCTCTTTTGCCTAGTCTCTCTATGACACCTTTTCCCTTCCTCTAATATAAGTTCCCACATGGAACCATCTCGTGGTGTGATTTGTGAACCCACCATGTAACCTTCACAGCTGCCCATTTTCTAACAAGAACATCAAATGGCAGGGAAACACATAAAGAAATGCTCAATGTTCTTAGCCATCAGGGAAATGAAAATCAAAACTACCCTGAGATTTCACCTTATACCCATCAGATTGGCTCAGATCAAAACTCAAGTGACAACACATGCTGGAGAGGATGTGGAGAAAGAGAACACTATTTCATTGATGGTGGGAATGTAAACCTGTAAAACCACTTTGGAAATCAATCTGGTGCTTTCTCATACAATTAGGAATAGTGCTACCTCAATATACAGCTATACTACTCCTAGGCATATATCCAAAATATATACAACAAAGGCATTTGTTCAACCATGTTCATAGCAGCTTTATTGGTAATAGCCAGAACCTGGGAATAACCTAGATGTCCCTCAATGGAGAAATCGATAAAGAAATTGTGGTACATTTGCACAATGGATTACTACTCAGCAACTAAAAACAAGGAAATCATGAAATTTGCAGGCAAATGGTGGGACCTAGAAAAGATGAGATATCCCTCATCTTTAATGAGGTATCCCAGAAGCAGAAAGACACACAGGGTACATACTCACATAAAAGTGGATAAACATACTAAAATTTGTACACCTAAAGAAGCTAAACAAGAAGGAGGACCCAGGCTAAGATAATCAATCCTCACTTAGAAAGACAAATGGGATGGACATTGAAGGTAGAATAGAATGGGAAACAGGACTGGAGCCTACCATAGAGGGCCTCTGAAGAACTCTGCCTAGCAGTATATCAAAGCAGATGCTGAGACTCATGACCAAACCTTGGGCAGAGTGCAAGGAATCAATGAGGGAGGGGGGAATCAGTGAGACTTGGAGAGGACAGGAGCTCCAAAAGGACCTAATACATTTGGGCACAGGAGTCTTTTCTGAAACTGATTCTCCAACCAAGGGCCATGTATGAATATAGACTAGGGCTCCTGTTCAGACATAGCCCAATGGCAGCTCAGTATCCATGTGGGTTACCTGGTTGGGGGAACAGGGATTGTCTCTGGCATGAACTCAGTGGCTGGCTCTGTTACCTCATTACCCCCACCAAGGGAGGAGCAGCCTTGCTGGGCCATGGAAAAGATCTTTGAAGCCAGTCCTGATGAGACCTGATGGGCTGGGGTAGGATGGAAGGGGAGGAGGTCCTCCCCCATCAGTGAACTTGGAGAGAGACAGGGAGGGCATGGAAGAGGGAGGGTCAGATTGGAAGGGAATGATGGAGGGGGTACAACTGGGATACAGGGTGGGTAAACTATAATTAATTTAAAAAATAAAAAAAATAATAATTTAAAAAATGCTCAATGACCTTAGTAATCAGGGAAAGGCCAATCAAAACAAACCTGAGATTTCGCATTAAACCAATGAGAATGGCTAAGATCAAAAACTCAACTGACAACACATGCTGGAGAGGATGTGGAGAAAGAGGAACCCTCCTCCATTGCTGGTGGGAATGTAAACTTGTACAACCACTTTGGAAATTAATCTGGTGCTTTCTCAAATGACTAGGAATAGTGACTAGGAATAGTGCTTCTTCAAGGTCCAACTATACCAGTCCTAGTCATATATACAAAAGATACTCAAGTATACAACAAGTACATTTGCTCAATCATGTTCATAGCAGCTTTATTTGTAATAGCTAGAATCTGGAAAAAACCCAGATGTCCCTCATTTGAGGAATATATACAGAAATTGTGGTACATTTATATAATGGAACACTACTCAGCAATTAAAAACAATGAAATCATGAAATTTGCAGGCAAATGGTGGGATCTATAAAAAACCATCCTGAGTGAGGTATCCCAGAAACAGAAAGGCACACCCGGTATATACTCACTTATAAGTGGATATTAAACATATAATACAAGATAAACATACTAAAATCTGTACACCTAACAAAGCTAAGCAAAAAGGATGACCCTGGGTATAATGATCATTCCTCATTCAGATAGGCAAACAGGATGGACATCAGAAAGGGAAGAATTCAGGGAAGAGTACAGGAGCCTACCACAGAGGGCCTCTGAAAGGCTCTACTCTGAAGGGTAACAAAGCAGAGGCTGAGACTCATAGCCAAACTTTGGGCAGAGTGCAGGGAATCTTATGATAGAAAAGGGAGATGAAAGACCTGAAGGGGACAAGAATTCAACAAGGAGACAACAGAACCAAAAAAATCTGGGTTCAGGTATCTTTTTTGAGACTGATACTCTAACCAAGGACCATTCATGAAGATAACCTAGAACCTCTGCACAGATGTAGCCCATGGCAGCTCCATAGAAATGGGAACAGAGACTGTCTCTGATATGAACTCAGTGAGCTGCTCTTTGATTACCTGCCCCTGATGGGGGTGCAGGCTACAGAGGAAGACAATGCAGCCAGTCCTGATGATACCTGATAGACTAGGATCAGATGGAAGGAGAGGAGGACCTCTCCTATCAGTGGACTGTGAGGGGACATGGGTGAAGAAGAGGGAGGGAAAGTGGAATTGGGAGGGTAGGAGGAAGGGGGCTACAGTTGAAATAGAAAGTGAATAAAGTGTAATTAATGGAAACATAATTTTTTTAACATGTTTAGAAGAAAGACCAGGTTAATTAAGATATATCTGGCCCTATGCATGGAGTAATCAGGCTTGACCACATTCCTTCCTGCACTTACGAGATGATGTTTCCTGACATCTCACTCAGACAGTGTCTACCTTATTTCCAGAGAGTGTGTTAATTACTCTTCCCTAGCAACAGCTAATCAGCACATTCCAGGCATTATTCATGATAAAATCCTCTCCACAAGGCTGGCCAGAACCATTTTATGGTCTTGGTGCCTAAAGTAGACTCTCCCTACCCAAAGCTTGGAGCCTCTACTTGTGGTTTTGCCCTTTAAAAACCTGTTTCTGCACACCATGGGGCCTCATTTTTCTCTTGTTTCTAGAGGGAGCTTGTGATGAGGGCTCTAGCTTGTATCAAATAAGCCCTCCTGTGTTTTGCAGTGGACTTGACTCTTGGTGGTCTATTGGGATCTCGTGATCTGGGCACAAAAATCCCATTTACTTCTCATTTCCCACATCTAACTACGTCAGTACCCATGTACACAATCCACTTGCTCATTTCATGACCTCTTCTTTTATTTTAATAACCCACTAAGGCTACTTGGTGCTGCCATATATGTCTGGCCTATCCACTAGAGGATGGGCAACCTACCAATAGTCACACATTCAAAGAGAATAAATCAGGGGGTAAAGCATGTTAGTAGCAAATGGGAAAAGTGATTGACAGGAAAGGAATAGAGACAGCTATATTCTATTAAGAGTAGAATGTAGCTTTTTATGTATAAGACCTACTGTTCTATTACATGCTTCAGTGGATAATGGCACTTGCCATCATGCCTGGAAACCTAAATTCAGGCTCAAAGACAAACACGATAGAATGGGAGAACTGACTCCCATCAATTTTCCTCCCATCTCCAAACACATACTATGGTATGTGTGCACCCTTTCATACACACACAAAGTGAGTATATAAATGATGTTAAAAACTGAAAATCTAATTTTTCTATAATAATGACAACTAAATAATGATATTAAATATAAAAACTTGAAGATATTGAAATGATAAGAAAAAAGGGTATAATATTTAGGGAAGAAGAAAAGACAGCCATGCTGTTGCTTGACCATCAGTGAGCACTAGTAAGTCAGAGTTTTAGTTCAAAGATTGCCTGGACCACAACTCAAGTTCGTGAGACCAAAGTAAAATATTAACAACAACAACAACAAAAACAAAAGCATAAAAAGTAGGAAAAAAATAGAATGAGATGAGAAAAAAAAGATGGAGGAAAATGGAAAAAAAATTTAACCGAACACATGCTGACCAAACCAAACACATGCTGACCAAAATAAATGGAAAATGATAAACCATTGTTTACGCTATTGCAAATGTAAAGTGTAAATGTAACTGTGGAAATCTTAAAATATGGTTCCTAAATAATTTATTATGTTCTGTGGGTATACACCCAAAAGAATCAAAACTAGGAACATAAATAAAGTTTGACTAGGGAAATAGCAGCTCTAATTATAAATATCAAACAATAGAAGCAGCCAAAATATCTATGAATGATGAATATATAAATGCAACTAAAAACTGTGAAATATTAATCATCTTTAAAGGCAGTGGAAACTCTGACAGGTTTCAATATTAAAAAACATGAACACTTTATGCCAAGTGAAATAAACCCACTGTCCTAACACAAATGCATGAATGTTTCTGTTCATAAGGAACTTTTAGAGATATCAAACTGAAATAAAAAGTGGGGTGGGTTTCCAGAGGCAGGCCAGAGTGGGTGGGAAGGACTACTTCTTGGGTATGTAATTACAAGTTTCCAATGTGATGGGAGTTCTAAAGATGTCTGTAATGAGAGTTACATGACAATATTCAAATACTGAATCCCACCGAAGAGGACCAAACAAAATATGATAAAGGGATGCAGTTCATGTTAGATTTATTTTGCTACAGTTTCTTGAAAACATACCTTTACTGTAGTAATTATTCATTCTGCAGCAGTAATCAACTGAATATTAAAATAAAATACAGTATTCAATAGTACTAAAAATCATAACGGATTTAAAATCATTTTGTAAAGATTTTTTTAAAACTTCTTGGAAGGAAAGCATTAAAGTTTACAAGAAGACAAAAATTAATGCATGTGCGTTGTTAGTACAGGCTCCACATTAAGAAATTTGGATTTAGTGTAGCTCTGGGAGAAGAATCATAGCAGAGACTCACCACATAATTTCCACATGTCTGATAGAGCATGAAATCTTATGAAAGGAGTGGGAAATAGGTAGATATGGAGAGGAAAGGAACTCCACAAGGAGAGCAACAGAACCAGAAAATTTGAACACAGGGGTCTTTCCAGAGACTCATACTCCAACCAAGGACCATGCATGGAGAAAACCTAGAACCCCTGCACAGATGTAGCCCATGGCAGTTCAGTGTCCAAGTGGGTTTCATAGTAATGGGAAGAGGGACTGCCTCTGACATAAACTGTTTGGCCTGCTCTTTGATCACTTCCCCCTGAGGGGGAAGCAACCATACAAGGCCACAGGAGATGACAATGCAGCCACTACTGATGAGATATGATAGACTGAGATCAGAAGGAAGGAGAGGAGGACCTACCCTATCAGTGGACTTGGGGAGGTGCATGCATGAAGAAGGGGGAGGGAGAGTGGGATTAAGGGGGGAGGAGGGAGGGGCTTATGTGAGGATACAAATTGAATAAAGTGTAACTAATAAAAGTTAAATAAATAAAATAAATAAAAAATGTTGTAATAGAAATTCATGTTGCTGATAATTTTTATAAAATTCTAACAAAAAAAATTTCGGCAATGTTATCTAAGATACAAAAGTGTTAGCCAATGTTCTCATAAAAGATTAAAAAAAACCTAAGGGAATATCTAAAAAATAAAATATGCAGATAAATAAACAGTAAAAAAAATATTCATTTTATATCCTGATTGTAGCTCCTTCCTTCAGCTCTCCTTGGTCCTACCCTCCCTTCTTCTTCCCCTTATTCCCTTTCCCTATTCCACCGATATGGAGAGTTCTACTCCCTTGACAACTGCCCCTAGCTTATCAAGTCTCATCAGACTGCCTTTATCCTCTTCATCTGTCGCCTGGCAAGGTCACATTACCTGAGGGGAAGTGATTGAGGAGCAGGTAACTGAGTTCATGTCAGAGGCATCTTCTGCTACCTTTACCTTGGGACCAACTGAGCTGCCTATGGACTATAAATGAGCAGGGGGTCAATGTTTTCTTCATGTGTCATGGTCCTTGGTTGGTTGCATCAGTCTCTGCAGACTGACAGATGTATTTAATTTTGCCACTGAGCATACTATTACATAGAAGCATCTGTCCTCCCACCAGTCAGTCAACTTTCCCAAAAGCTCTTGTGCAGTTTGGGCCATGAATCTTCCTGTGAGTGTTTGCTCCTAGTGTCTGAGGTGTGGGAATCCCCTGGGATCCCAAATCCTCTTCATCCTTCCCTGTCAATAGTTGACCACACCTTTGTGAACATCAAGCCTGGAATGTCTTCTGTTGAATCTTTGAGAGGAGTTTTCATCATTACCTATCTTTGTTTTGACAGGACCCCCAACATCTCCCACAAACCCCAGAACATTGCAACAGCTGTATGAATCATCCCTGACATACTTATTGAAGACAGGGGGACTGATGTTGCTTTCCCATAAACCTGACCTAATTTCCTGGAAAACTTTATTAATTATTTTATTGCTTAGAGATTTTAAGGAGGGTAAGAGCCACTGCTTAGCTGTGTTTGGAAAATGAGCCTTTATCTACCATAGATGAAGGAGTGATAGGATTATATTGAAACAGAGAGCTCAGTGGATAGGAAGGAGGAGGTGCTGAAGGCCTTCCATTGTCTGTCAGAGAAGGCTAGTGGAAAGGGCAGTTTGGCTTTGAGTGGTTTGGGGAAGAGCTTTTAGGATATTGATATAGGCTGCCCCAGGGGACATTAAAAGTCCTTTTTCTGAACATTCTGTTGTATCCTAGCAAGCTCTCTGTATTCTCTCTGATGTCATCAGTGTTGTAGCAACCGTGAATATTGTTGGTGGCATTTGGTCAGTGCCTATAGGTTTCTCCTGTAGAAATGTTGTGTAGGCTGAGCAGGCTATTGGGAAGAGCAAAGGGAGAGTGTGGAGAGGCCAGAGGAAGACAGAAGGAATCTGGCCTTCGATCTTCGTACAGAAGAACAAGAAAAAAGTGGTTCTGTGGAAAGCACAGTGAGTTGAGGGCAGGAGTTACTGAGCTTCTCAGAAGAGATGGGGTTTGAGCTAGGCCTCCGAGGAGGAGGGCTCAACAGCTGATTGCCTCTGGGTCTTTCCTGATTCTCTGTTTCCTGAAGAACAACCCAGGTCAGGGATTTGTGATGGTGATTTTGGCAGGGTGTCAGGAAATGACAAGACTCTAGCTCCATTCTGCGAGACCTTAATTTCATTCTGAGGTTGGGAGAAGGCCAGCAGAGATATTAATGAGGTGTCCCTCTCAGGGAAGCGTGTTGATGCACTTCATTCACAGCAGATTTCTGTAGGTTCCTTAGGTGTCTGATACCAATAACAATGAGGAATACTCCCCTGGGCAATTGCCTTGGACTCACACATTCAGATGCATTTGTCGTAGACACATATGATCAGGGCTTGGTGGTGCTAATAGTGAGGGACTCTGGGACTTGCCTTCATTTCCTTAGATATCAGCTTACATTTCCCCTCTAAATCTGCATGTTTGGGCTAGCTATGTCTTGCATGGCTCTAGAGACTGCAGAACTTAATGAGGCACATGTCTAGCCAGGGTGCTTATGGGCAGAGCATGGATTATGGACTCCATGCTGTGACAATGCATGGTCTCTCCTGTGGTTGCGCCATTCATCTGTCCAAGTTCACTTGTGTTTATCTACCAACAGGCTCTTCTGGGAAGGAATCATTCCAATGTTCCAAAATCAATGAGCTGGAGCAGCAGATGATGAAGTTGGAGAAAATGATCATTCAACTACAGAGGATGACCTGTGAGAGGGATGAACTGCTTGCAATCCTGGCTCATTATACTGACAAGGATTTGAACAACAGGTAGTCATTATGCCCAGTTCTCTGTTGATTGTCTTGATTGCTGTGGGTCAACCCTATCTTTCCTAACATCATAAGAGGCTGCACCTCCATAGTGTCCTCATGACCAAACTAATTTTCCTTAGTGCATTTGAAAGGCAGAACCTGAAGCCTTGTTAGGAGTACCAGAAGCCCGGGGACATAGGCTATTCTGCTTGCTCCAAATGAAAAGCAGATCCTATGGCATGAATCTTAGTGTATCAATAGGACAATAGTGTGAGAGCTATCATCATGCATTTTATAGGCCTTAACAGGTGTTAGTTTGGGCGAGATGCTACATGTTGTGAATGTATGGTGATTCTTTGCACTTGGCCAGCAGTTACATGGGGATGGGTTGCTCTTTGCCGGAGCTGGAGGAGCCTGGGCACACTTGGTGCATGTCATGATGTGCCTGAAATGCATGGAGCTCATCAGGGCCTCTCTTGGTCTTGTTCATTGAACTTTGAGACAATACCACCTTCCTGAATTTGGCATGCTCATTGCTAGTTAGTTTGTGTGTGTGTGTGTGTGTGCGTGCGTTATTTAGCAAATTCCTGAAGGCACATGCATGAATTAGTGTTGTCTTCTCATTTAGATCATTTAGACCACCTTTAGATCCTGGCAGTTGGTGGTAGGTGATAGGACCTGAGAATTTGCTGTCTTATAGTTTTCAAGGGATGCCAGTGATGACGCCATGGAGCTGCCCTTTGGGGAGTCAGCACTTGTTCCTTGTCCTCAACTTGGTGGCACTTTGGAGTTTCCTTGGGAGTTAATAAAACCTCTTCCCTGGAAATATTGATGATATTCTCTGTGCATCTTTGTAGCATTAAGACCTCAGGTTTGAGAGTCCCTAATATAAACATAGGAGAAATGTCATCACAAATTTCTGGAAGCCCCAGGTCTGTGGCATGGACTCCTGGGCACTTCTTATAAAGCTGATATATTCCTTCAGTGCTATCAAGACTATTCATGCAGCCCAGCTCCTTCACTTTGATACCTCTGCCTCTGCTGGCCTGAGACCAGGATCTTAACTTTAATGAGCAACTGAGGGTCCTAGTAGTTAGGAATCAGGATGTAGCATCTCCTGGGTTGAGGTAATCCTGGATGCAGCCTAAATTCATGTGATACTTGAGGCTTTGTTCATGAGGTTATTCACTTCTGGGCCCCACATCTTAAAACAGGTTCAATTTTGAATTTGCAATCCTTAATCTGGAACATCAGAAAATGATGTCAGCCCTGCAGAAATTGCCCCAGGAGTTAAGTGAGGCCTTGGACAAGTACAAAGTGCTGACTAAGGAGACTGAATCCTTCAGGTGAGTGACTGACTTGGCTAGGACCTCAGCACTTGAATGGTACTGCATCTGCTCTTCTTTGTTTTCAACCCAAAGCAAGGGCTCTGGTTCTATCCTGTCTGTCTCTGAGCAAGCAGCCTGCCTTTTGGTTCTTGGACTTGTACCACTTGGACTCACTTTTGTTCAGTGTGAAGAGACTATGAGCCCCTCCCAACACTGTCCTGCCATCCTCAAGAGCCTCTAGAAAGAAAAAAATAATAATATTTGCATCATGAAAGGGTTGTCTTTTGGTACTCTTGCAGTGGATTTAAATAGCTGGTTTGAATGGGATCCTAAATACCCTGGAATTTTGAAAGAACTGCAGTTCTAGCTTAAAGATGGTTTGCTCTCGATGTGCTGATGTCTTCCAGATATCATGGACTGATAAACACAGATCGGGGACACTTCCTCCTCTTGGAGGTGCATGAATTCCATTTGGTGTAAGGGTTTTCAGAAGAATTTTGAGTCTTTCTGAAATGTGTGTAGTCTCTGTTTTTGGCATGCCTCTAGGTGATGCTGGAATAGCTAATGTAGGCCCCAGTCTGGGACTCTCTGGAAACCATGGACATTGTAAGGATGATGGTACTTGGATGTGGGGAGGCAAATACTTGCTGTCAGGGGCTCACCATATTTTGGCTTTGGTTCAGCCTTCATCACTGCCAGCTCATGATTGACTGGACTAAGCTGACACTGCAAGTTACCACATTGAGAAAGAAGAACAGAGAGCTGCAGAGGAAACATATTGTGCTGCAAAATTCCTGTCAGGAGAAAAACAGGCTCTGTGACGAGGCCCTTGAGAAGAAGTGCGGCCTGTGTGCTAGGAAGGAGCAGGTAGGTTGAGGGGGCAGGGGCAGGAGGCCCACCTGAGCAACCAAAAACAGACACTCCCATGTAACCATCCACCCACCCTTCCATCTGTTCACCTACATCTCTTCCGGTTGTTCACTTCTGTGATTATTTACAAGTCTATCTGGGGAGTTAGCCTCTTTTGAGAAACTGGATGATTGAAAAACAATGTGTCCTGCTCTGCTAGAAATTGTAGTCCACTGAGGGAGAAAGGTGGCTCACACTTCTCACACCTACTTGCCACCATGATAGGAGTGTTGCTATGTGGAAACCCACTAAGGTAGTATCACAGAGCTTTGAGTGAACACTTCAGGGGCCTGTAGCTCAGGACAGATTCCTCCTCATAGTTGATCAGAATGCTGCATTTCAGAAAATCCCTGCATGTGACTTCATAAGCTTCATACTGCCTGACCTGAGATCTGTTTTCATATTATGTGAAGTGTAATATTTTGAAAAGAATTCTGGGTAATGACCTAGGTAACTGACTTCTTTAGAGCTACCAAGATCTTCTTTGCATAAACCAGGATAGGTTAGGTAAGGAAACCATGATGGATCAACATGGAGCTATTTGGAAGGTTAGCTTGGAGACCTCCTTCTTGGGAACTTTGTCTTCTGTGGTTCAATTTAGCTGAACCAGTGCAGTGCTTGTAATTTTCCCATGATATCAGTGTGTGTTGGGATGGAAAAGGTTCCTGGAAGAGGAAATAATCACAATAGATGACACCAAATCCTAGCTAAGTCAAAGAGCCTTGTATACAGCAGGCAGGTCCTAGTAACTCCTTATGTAGCAGAAAAAGTGTTGTAACAGCAATTCTCTTCATGGTGTGTGTTCGTGAGTGTGTGTGCATGTGTTGTGTTTCTGTGTGTGGTGAATTGGTGGTCATCTATGTGAATGTGTGATTGTGAGTAAGCATATGTGTGTGTTTTTATATATGTGTGTTAATAGTTGTGTACTTACGCATGTGTCGAACCTTATTTGCACATTACTGTCCCTATCCATGTTGTGTGTGAGTGTGCATTTGCTCAGGTTTGGGTCAGTCCTTGTTGTTATGTTGCATGTATGCGTAGAGGTGAGTGCTTTTGTAGGTGTTTGTGTTAGATGCTTGTATGTGCAAGTGTATGTATGAGTGTCAGTGTGTGTGTGTTTTTATGTGTGAATTTGTGTGTGTGTGTTTCTGCATATACATATGTTGATTTGCTCTTGAAACATCTTAAATGATGAAAGAGACCAGCTTCAATGAGAAAATGTCAGGTTGACTGACTTTTCAGACATCAAACCTCACATGCTGCTGCCCATCTTTCTGCATTCCCAACTTTTGCTTAGAACAATGGACACAAAAGCTGCTGTAACTCATAGACTTTGTAGAGGCAAGAATACATATCTTCAAAGAAATCCTACAAGGAGGTGAGAATAAGGCTGCTATAAAAAACGAGGTGCTTGAGAGTCAGGAAAGGCTGGTTAAGGGTCTGTGTGCTTTTTCTGCTCTTGGTGAATAGTGACTGTCCACTGGACAGTGGGGTGCCTTTCTGTGTCTTCCCTGCATCCTGTTTTGTTGTCATCATTGCCAGCAACCATTTTCTTTCCTCCTTCACCTAATCTTGGCTCAGTAAACAAAGGCCTTGGAGCTTGGCCTGGATTTTATGCATTGAGAGATTTGGAGTTGCGTGTGTTTGCATCTCAGTTCAGCAGAAATCCCATAGCAATGCTGAAGTTTGTGTACAGGGCTGTGTCAGTGCAACCTCCTTAACCTCATGAAAGTCTAAAGCATTCATGCTGTGCTCTGTCTATAGCACTCAGTAACTGCTTTTATTCTAAATCACTCAAATATAATCCAAAATGAGCCTTAAGAGGGCTGGGAGAAGTGAGGTCCCCCAGACATTCCTGGTGGTGTAAAATGAGGAAGTCTGTGAGAGGCCATGAATAATTTTTCAACATCCTGAACTGCAGTCACAAGGTGACTCAGCAATTCCAGAACTAGAAGGAGGTGTCCACAGATAAAACAGAAGGCATCAGGGGTATAACAGTCTTCTTCATAATAGCCACAAGTTGAAAATTTCCAGGTGTCCATTAGCTTATAAGTGTACCATATGGTCCACCCTTCATGGAAATATTCTTCATCATGAAATAAAGACACTCAAGATCATTTGGCCTTGAGTTAATCAGCCTTCTGTTACTCAAAAAGATCCCTGATCCTATCATCTTAGAGGGAGAACATTTTTTTTTGTCTTGGTTGTGGGGATTTTCTCATTTCATAGGCTCACTGTTTGGGTTCAAAGCGATGCAGTCTATGAATAAGTGAGCTCCATTAGTAGGAAGCTGCTCACCTTGGAACAACAGGGAAAGAGTGGGACAGAACAAGGAGCTGGTTCACCAACATCCCCAGGTCTTGGACTGGGGAAAAAAGCAAGCCTTGGGCACTTGCTATGTAGGCTTGGCTAAGAGGCCAAGACCCAGTGGGTCAACATGTCTACACAGAAGGTTTAGGAAAAGTACTTTATCCACTGAACTGTCTATATCCCATGTCCACTAATTTCTTATCCTTTCTAAAGAAAGGTAACATTGTTCTATATAGGATCCCTGGTGATCTCTTACATTACTTGTAAAATAATTATGTTACTGCAATGCAGTATAGTTGTATGTGAGCACACATGTATTTCTGTGTGTTCAGGAGTTTGTATGTGTATGTGTGTGTGTGTGTGTGTGTGTGTGTGTGTGTGTGTGTCAATGTGCACAGGTGCTTTTGCACAATCATGTTCACAGCACCTCTGAACACAATATTCTAAAAAACAGGATCTAAAAGCAATAGAGATTAGAATTAAGGACCTACTGGAGCTGAAAATGCTACCATCTCAGGAAAGGGATTTGGCAGAAAAGATGCAGCATCACACTGATGTCATTGAGATGAGGTAGGAACCCAGGGATCAAGTGGAGGGTGGAGCCAAGTGGGTACCCTGTGCCTGTGTGTCTTGTTCTGTTGGGATTCTGGCCATCTGCATGGCTCTCAACCACAGCCATGGAAAGAACACCTCTGAGTATTAGCTGGTCCAGTCACCAAGAACTTCTGTCCAGGAAACAACATGTGTTCCTTAGGTGTTTCTGGGGACCGTGCACCCCCTCCTCTTTTCTAGCCTCTCTAGTATTATCTGAGAACCTTGTCCCTTGGTTTCCCCACAAATCCTCTTAGTACTAAACCTAGCAAGAGGAGTATCCTTTGTAGAAGAAAGTGTGACTCTTGACATGTTATTTTCCTTCAGCAACATCACCTTTAGAGGTCAGTTCCTACACTTGGGCACATTTTCATATAGCATACTCCTACTGAATCCAGGCTCCCTGCAGTGACAGGGCATTCCTGTGAGATGATTTCTTTGATTATAAACAGGGCACTTCATTGACAAGGTTACCCAGGCAGGTTTCTGCACTGTAGGAAAACTCAAGGCCTTCACTTCAGTGAGTAGGCCCTGAAGAGGGACTCTACATAGATAACTAGGTTGCTCACATCTTTTCTGAAGTGTGACTCAAACATTAATTAATTAGTTAATTAATTAATCATCTGGACTATTGGAGAAATGTGCTGTTATTTTTCTATTTCAATGCAGTGTGTAGGTTTCAGTTCATCTTCCCGCAGTTTTTAAAAATGTGAGAAAAAAATATCTAGGCACATGTACTCTCTGACAATTTTTCTTTGGGAAATGCAGGGAATGACCTCAGCTGAAAGGTCATCCTGGACTGTACAGCTGAATAGAGCTTGTGTAGAGTCAACAGCTGACATGGCTTGCCTTCTCTAGGCTTCTGTTCCTTCTTCCTTCAGTAGGTCTGAAAGACTCCAGTCTGACCTGGAAGGAGCCACAGTCCAGGAAGAGAGCTCCCCACAGACAGAGCTTCTGCAGCTGGACAACTGAGTTTTCCAGGTAATTGGGGGACCATCCCATCCCATCCTCAGCAACTCTGGCAATCCTGGGGTGGTTTTTCTTCCTTGACTTTGGTTTCCTATGTGTAAACTGGCCTTGATTTTATCTTTCCTTGGCCTAGCATGGTTGCCTCTGGGTTTTACTGATTGTCTTTCCTTCTTCTCTGACAGATCCCTTGAGAGAACTGAGGAGACAGTAAAAAAGAAAGAAAGAAGGAAAGAAAGAAAGAAAGAAAGAAAGAAAGAAAGAAAGAAAGCGACAGAAAAGTTGAACACAGAATTTTTACTTTATGATCAAGGGCTCCTCAAAAAAAAAAAAAAAAAGACACCCCTTTTGAAATGTGAACTCACTTTGGAATCCAATATCAATCGACTTTATATGCATGACTTTATGTGCAAATCTCTAGCAAGAGAATGTTGCTTAGGTTAATTTATTGTTTGAATTTTGGGTTTAGTTTTTTTTTGGTTTTGGTTTATTGTGTTCTTTGGTTTGAGGCTTTGTTATTCATTTGTTATTTCATTTGATGATGTTATTGACTTGCTAGTTTGCTAATGCTATATTCTGTCTATAATTCCTATCCCATTCAATTATCCCCTATTGAGTAAAATGATTGTATATTTACAAAAAAAATTAATCTTCCACTGTTAATTCTTCAGACTCTTCCTTAGTCAGATGTGGTGTCTTAGACCTGTAAGCCCAGAAGTCACAGGTAGAAATGAATTTCTTCTAGGATTAAAGGCCTAAGGCTACATAATGAGTTGCCATCCAGCCAAGGCTACACAGAGGGAATGTTCTTTCAAAGTGGATAGTGTATCCAACACTATGGATACCCACTTCATTGTGGAAATAGTGTACATACTGTATCCCTGTGGTCATATATTTAACTCCCCCTAAAATATGGTACTCTGTGGATGATCACGTGAAACAAACTGATGAGAAACACAGCAGCATGGCTCAAATGCTTCTTAATAAATATAAATATTTGCTCAGGGATATAAGTCAGAAAACCCAGAGCCATCTGCCTCTGATTTCCTTAAATTACAACATCAGTGAGAACCATACATCTTGGTAAATATATATTTTTAAATGTTTTGTTTTTTTGTCATGGTCTAGTCTTGTGCTGTAGGCCTTGACTAGGTCTTTGCCTCCTTTTTGTTTTTGCTTGATTTTTTTTTTTATTTTATTTTTTTTATCAGTTACATTTTATTAACTCTGTATCCCAGCCGTGTCCCGATCCCTCATTCCCTCCCAGTCCCTCCCTCCCTCCCTCCCTCATCTCCACCGTGCCCCTTTCCAAGTCCACTGATGGGGGGGACCTCCTCCCCATTCATCTGATCCTGTTTTATCAGGTATCTTCAGGACTGGCTGCAAAGCCCTCCTCTGTGGCCTAACAGGACTGCTCCTCCCTTCGGGGGTGGGGAGACCAAAGAGCCAGTCATCGAGTTCCTGTTAGAAATAGTCCCTGTTCCCCTCACTTTGGGAAACCAATTGGTTACTGAGCTACCACAGGCTACATCTGAGTGGAGGTTCTAGGTTATATCCATACATGGTCCTTGGTTGAATGTCAGTCTCAGAAAAGACCCTGTGCCCAGATATATTTGGTCCTTGTGGAGCTCCTATCCTTTCCCCATCAGACTAACTCCCCTTCTTTCTTATGATTCCCTGTACTCTGCCAAAGGTTTGGTCATGAGTCTTTGCTTTGAAAACACTGCTAGTTAGAGTCTTTCAGATGCGCTCAGTAGACTCCTGTCATACGTTCAATGCACATCCCATCTGTCTTTCTAAACGAGGATTGATCATCTTACTTGTACACATATGGGTGTTCTGCCTAATGAAGGACTATACACCACATGCATACAATTCTCCCAGAGGCCATAAGAGGGCACTGGATTCCACCTGGAGCTGAAGTTACAGAGGAATGTTAGCTTCCCTTTGAGTCTTCTGAGAAACAAATGCTCAAAATGAAGGAGTCATCTCTCCAGCCCCTGCACTTGACTTTTGTTCTTCACCTCAAGTACTTTATTAGATTGACTAAATCACACCCAAACTTTTTGGAATATCATCTCTCCTTTCTATATGAAATCTACCTGTCTTGATTTCTAGTGACACTCCAGCAAGATCCCCCGAGTCCTCTGAAGAGTCTCCCTTTACACAGTTTTATCACTATGACCATGAATAATAGCATGGAACTCTTTCATTGTGTGCTTGTGCTCTGAACTCTGTATATCTCAATGTGCCTTAAGCACATAATACTGATAACCTGTTGTAGGTGGTGGATATAGTATTTGCCACGTAATTACTGTTGTGATGTGCAGTTACAGTATGAAAAGTGTCAGAGATGTCAAAAACTGCTGTATATTACACAGTTACCGGATTCTGTGATATTTTCCCATTGTCCTATCAGCCCTATAGCCTAGCATTACATTTCCTCCTGGTTTCTGCACCTAGCCACTGTGTCTCCCATGCCCCATCCTTAAGAAGCAAACCAAGTCAAGTTTGTAGGAGTACGGGATTTAGGAGCTCAAGGCCACCCTGGACTACATGAGTCGCTGCCTCAGAAAAATAACAACAGCAACTAAATTAAAACAGAATAACCACAAAAGTAATCAAAACAAATCACAAGCAGCAAATTCATCTTTCACCAGGACATTTGCACTGGGTTCTTTTGGAATGCCTTTCCTTTTTTGTAGAGCTGTTTCTTGCTTTTCAATGTTTGGCACTTCCCAGAAGTCATTCTGGACCACTCTGTGTAAAACTGTCCCTACTAGCTTGTGTGCTATGAGTGCTCATGTATGCTCTTCATTGTGCTCACATTTCCTGATATTTTCATCACCCCCTTGTGTTCTTGTGGATCAAAATCATCCCACCACAATAGAACCCTCATGTATGCAGTGTTTGTTTGTTGCTCTCAGCTAACTTTCAGGACCTATAAAACCATCTGGCAGTTACTGGGTACTGAGAAGAACCAGAACTAGTGAATTACTTGAGAATTTAAACTTTTACCATCAATTTTGTGTAACCTCTTACAGTGCTTAGTAATTATAGTTTCTACTATATCACTTACTGTTATATATTTAAGGTATCAGGTCTTTTTTTGTTTGTTTGTTTTTTGAGACAGCGATTTTCAGTGTGTCCTGGATTTCTTCTGTAGAGCAGGCTGGCCTTGAACTCACAGAGATCCTCCTACCTCTGCGTCCCTGAGTGCTGGAATTAAAGACATGTGCCAACATGCCCAGAATGATCTTATATTTTATATTGTTTGTTTAATCACTGATTAATATGAAGTTAGTGATTGTAGCTTTCTGGCTAGAACTGGTTGACAATGGATATTTGCATTTCCTATTTGTATCCTACAGAGTGCAGATCCTAGAAAGCCTCTCATCTAGCAGTTGGTTAGATAGGAATTCAGAAACAGAATGTGGGTGCTCAGTGCATCTTTTCTCTGCTTTCTTGAGTCTTACTCTTCCTGAGTCTAGAATAGGATTTGAGTCATGTCTTAACAGATGCTTGAGTTTAACCAGCTTAGAATTGAGGGCTTTGTACAGATTACCTAGGGCTTCTAGGTCCATAGTCTAGCTGGATTAGACATTGCTAGAAGCCATAAGGCATTCAAAAGAAATTAACTTTTCATGAGATTTTATTTTTTTTTACCTGATTACACTGAATAACAACTTGGTTAAGATAGTTCTAGAAAGAATGTTGGATGGTTGACCACATGTTTTTTGTGTGTGTTTTTAAATATTTTAATATTTAAGGACTTATTCAGAAATTGTCTCCAGAAAAGAGAAGAATTACTCTGATAATGTGTCAGACCATAGATAATGTAGACAAATTAGGATGACATAAAAAGACAGACATATAGCCTGACACAAAAAGAAACATACATGAGCTGGTAATTCTAAATATAGACACTTATGTTGCAGAAGAGGATTTAAATTGTTGAAGAATACACAGTGTCAACTTCCTGAACCCCCACATACACACAATAGAAGTAGTCCTGAAGGGGTGGCTCAGTCAATGCTTTGCAAGCAGGGGCTTGACATCCCTCTAAAATACAGATGTGGTGATGTGCTTTTATAATCCCAGCACTGTAACAGGAAACCAGCGGATCCCTGAAGCACACTGGCTGCCAGTCTAGCCTAATTGTTGAGCTTTAGGTGACATTCCTGAGGATGACATGTAAATCTATCCTCTGACCTCCATATGTATATACACCCATAACACCATCAGGCACAGACACTTACATCAAAAGGATGGAAGTAGAAAATGAAGAAAATAAAAATTTAAGGGCAACATAAAATGAATTTCGATCATAGTAAAAAAGTTCATTTCATAAAAAAATATATGTACATATTTAGGTGGGCTAAATATTACCTTTCTAGCTGGCTGTGGTGGCACAAACTTGTCTGTAACCCCAGCACTCTAGGAGGCAGAGGAAGGTGGATCAATATGAGTTTGAAACCAGCATGGTCTACAAAGCAGCTCTAGGACAGCCCAGGCTACACAGAGAAAACCTGTCTGGAAAAACCAAAACCAAAACCTTACAAAACAAAAAAGAAAGACAGAGAGAGAGAAAGAAAGAAAAAAATAATTTGCTTTTCTGGCCATCAACCTCAAAACATTTATTGAGATTTGAGATGACAATAAATAGCCACTAAGTGTTTCTGAAAGTGACACATTCTAAAACAGGTAAAGAGAGGCTATAGCTAGGAGCAGCTGGCTCATTAATACAAATTCCTACTTGGGATGCAGAAGCAGGTGTATATTTGAGCTTGACGCCACCCTGGTCTGCAGAGAAACTCTGCTCAAAACAAAACAAACAAACAAACAAAACAAAAAACAAATTTCTAAGCACAGTCATAGTTTTAATTATTTTTCTGTATTCACTTTCATGAGACACTGATATAGAGACTAGACTGGCTTCAAACTTGCATTGTTCTTGTGCTTGTGTCTGCCTCTTCATAGTATTATTAGGGATTTTATCAAAATTTACTCAAAATTATCTGAGAAAGAAAAGATCTTCATTTTTTTTTCTTTCGTTCTTTTTTTCGAGACAGGGTTTGCCTTTGTCCTATAACAGGCTGTCACTCCAGCCAATCAATATTTCCTTATTTCCTTTCCCAATATAATTTTATTCTAGTGTTTGTTTCTGTTTTGTGTGTGTGTTTGTCAAGATATCATGTATCCCAGGCTGACCTCGAACTCCTAGGTAGCAAAGGACAATCTTAAACCCCTGATTTCCCTGTTTCCATCTCCAAAGAGTTGGTTTATTCTGGAACAGTAAATAACAAATGCATTTTGAACTACCAGTCTGCATTGGGAACTAGGAATCACTTGGGTTTTGGAGCAGGCAAGAGTGAACTGCAGTGTGGCAAAGGACCTGAATCATCACCGAGTATGCTTGGGTGTTTGGTTCTGCAGGTCTGCTGGGAGGGGCAATTGACAGGGCTTTTCATGAGCAGAGGTTGTAGGATTGGCTAGGGTCCTGTCACTGGAGTCTGTGTGCCCCAAACGGTAGCAAGCTAGGCGATGAGGAAAGGAGGTAGGCAGAAGCCAATCCCTTCCTTCTTTGCTGGGAGGATCTTTGAGGTGTGCACACTTTGACTTAACAGAGTGCACTGGCGTTCAGCAGCTAGGGGATGAAATCCATATTTGGCAGGTGGAGAACTGGGAACCTTCAGGGTTGGAAAGCTTGAGACATGCACCCACTCGCCCAACTTAACCGCTTTACCAGGCAGCAGAGGGGGCGGTTGACTGCACACTGAACCACGGACTCCATGGATGCTCCTTTGGTGTGGTGGAGAGACTTGGCTGGCTTTATTTCATAGTTTTTCTGGGAGGAGGTGGGGGCGGCGGGGGAGGTGGGCAGGACTGGCTGGCAACTTGGCCTGAGTATGAGGAGGATCTTTTGGTCCAGGAGAAGGGGCCTGGAGCCTGGCAGCTCCTCTACTCCCCAGTGGGCAGCCTCCCTGGGCTGTGGGTGTGTTAGTGGTGATAGCCCCGAAGTGCCCAGATACCTCACAGGATACTGCGCGGTGGGACAGATCCACTGGGCTGCGAGTGTAGGCGTTGTAACTACAGTGGAGATTTTTCTCATGTTCCGGGTAAAAGGTGGGAATGACACAGACAAGAGGAACAGGTAATAGAACCTGGGAGTGGTTAGGAGCAAAGGGTGAAGGGGCTGTGGGCGGCAGGCTGGGCCGATAGGGGGAGTAGTTGAGTCAACTGAGTCAGATGTGATTATGATGAGGGAGAGTTTCTCTGTGCAATGGAGGGGTTAGCTGTAAGTCATCAACTCCCAATGTTTTGTTGTGAGAGGGCAGCAGGACATAGTAGGTTATGTAGATACACTGCCCGATGTGGTCACCAAGGAAAGGATAGTGAGGCTCTACTTTTTCACATTAACTCTTAGAGGACTGGTCAAATCTGGGCCTGAATGTGAGTTTCTCCTTATCCTGAAGAGTGGGCTAGCTCAGATCGCATTCACTAGTCCCAAAAGAAGAATTTTTGGGAAAACGTGAGAATTTGGAGACTCCTTAAGGTTTTCTTGTGTATTAAGTGTAGCTTTAAAGTTGAGACACCTGAATTGAGGTGGGAATGTGCATGACATAAAGAATAGCCCAGGTTACCTCTTTTCTCTACCATTCATGAGTAGAACTGGGGGAAGACTTGAAAGTTTTTATTCTCCTTTTTGTCATGATACGATCCATGGTACTTTACACTAATGAATAAGGGAGGATGTGTTAAATTTTTGTTTTAAATTTAAAACAAAAATTTAAAAAGCTGCTAATTCTAGTTATAAAATATCGCAAATTGTAACTGGAATTCTGATGTCATAGATACTAAAAATGTGAAATAAAGAGCATTTTAGGAAGACACAATGTTCATTGGTCTGCAATGCTAGCTAGTTGAAGGCAGGGATACAATTTCAAGATCATTCCCATTTGAACGTGTACCTGACCCTTCTGCAGTTAAAACTACAGTAACCTAGATCTGTAATTCTCCAGCAGGAGAGACTGGCTCAGCAGCTAGAGGTGCTTGCTGCCAACCTCGAAACCTTGACTTCCTATCCGGGGACCCACATGGTGGATGAGGACTGACCTCCTCAAGTTTCCCTCTGACTTTCATACACTCAATAGCATGCATGAGCATGCATGCGCACATGTGAACACACATGCATTCTATGCTATTCTTTCACTTCATTGAAATGTTGTATTTGTTAGCAGTGTGAAGACTAATCATCACTCTATCACCAACATTAAGCTGTCAGGTGCTAGCAACATTTGTACACACTTTGTACAGATTTAAGGTGAAGCATTGCAGGAGCACCATGTAAGATAGCTACTGTTTAATGCCCATCATGTGGATGAGGAAGTTGAGTTATGGAGCACATGGTAGTAGCTAGAAGGTAACAGATTCGATTAATTCAAATCCAAGCCGAGACAAACCTACTGGGACTTCTCCTTTTACTCACCAGGCTACTCCAAGCATGGAGGGAATCATGATTGAGCACTTTCCCTGAATGGGGCAGGCTTTGTCATATGTCTCCAGAATTGTAAGGAATGAAGGAAAGAAATTATCTTCCTTCAGAAGAAAATTAATTACACAATATCTAATTTTTAAAATTATGTGCATACATGTGCTTCAACATAGGTCTCCATTACCTCCTAAAAAGTCCTCTTATTTTCACAGAACTGCATTGCATTATGCTTGTGCATGTGGCCATCTGTGAGTGGTAACTCTTCTAATAGAGAGGAACTGTGACATTAATGCCTGTGATGACAACAGCTGCACACCTCTAATTAAGGTAGATAGACAATGGCTAACAATTTCAGTATGAGATGGATGAGACATAAATGCTTGGACTTGGTGCAGTGGAAAACACCTAGCACAGAAAGTCATAACTGGTCAAAATGTAGAGAATAAGTAAGTGTGTGTGGAGCGCTTAGCCCCAAATGGGACGTCTGTATCACACTCCTTCCTGGAAGACTCGGGGAACATCTCAGGACAGAAAGCTGAAATGACCCAAACCAATAGAAATAAGGGTCTCAGATAGAGGAGCAGGGATGAGAAATAAAGGAGACAAAAAGCATAGCTGGGACAGTAGATCTTGCTGATGACTCATCCCCAGAAGGTTTCCTAAGAAGTACACACACACACACACACACACACACACACCATTTTCAAGGGTGAAAAGAGCCAAGTCAATAATGTCAATGAGAACATGGATACCTCAGACACAGCTGCCAAAGGACTGATTACCACAGTCTAGGAGGAAGAGTTGGGTTCCCAGAAGCTTCAGCTTCTACTCTTTTGAGGCACTGTTCCATTCCTAGACTGTCTTGCAAAGTCCACTCCTGGACAAGGATACAGAACAAAAGTTCCCTTTGTCTTTTCATCAGGATCTCTGAGGAAGTTTTGGGTAGTTCTGGCTACCTACACTTAGAGATTGTAAGAGCCAGAGGTCAGGGAGGAGCAGAGTGAAACAGTGTCTTGTGGGCATGACAAGACTGAGGTACTCATGAACTCACAGCAGCCGGGATTCCCTGCTCAAGACCTGAACAAGATCAAGCATTCTAGCATGGAGTGGGAAATTGGTTCATGAGCCCCATCTTTAACTTAGGAGCCAAGGGCATTTGGTGGCTTCTGGGGAAGGAGAGTCAGATTATTATTATTATTATTATTATTATTATTATTATTATTATTATTTCAGTTTTTCAAGACAGGATTTCTCTGTGTAGCCTTGGCTGTCCTGGACTCAGTTTGTAGTCCAGGCTGGCCTCAAATCACAGAGTTCCACCTGCCTCTGCCTCTCCTAATACTGGGAGTACAGACATGAACCACCTCAGAGCCTGAGAGAGTCAGCTTTCTAATGGTATGGCTACTAGTAAATCGACAACATGCCAGTAGATAACCACACTCCAGGAGTACATGGACAGCTCAGATAGGAATCATGGGATATTTAAATAATAAATAACTAAAAAGACATGAAGTTGGAGAGTGTGGGGAGGTGGGAATGGATCTGGGAGGAGTTAGACAGGTGGGTTAGGGGTGAATATGATTAACACACATTGTATGAAAATTTCCAAGAATTAATAAATATTGTAAAAGTGCTTAGACTATCTGGGTGTGTTTACACACACCTGTATTCAATCTTACCACTTGGTAGGCTCAGGTATGAAGATGTGAACTCAGGCCAGGCTGAGCTACATAGATAACCATGTCTCAAAAAGCAAGCCATATTTCTTAGAATAACAACAATGACTGTATCTCATTTAATGACCAGTAATTGATGAAGTGTGGAATGCTTATTTTTAGTTGAGCTGATGATGTATTTATGTAACACTCATGGGCCTCACAGCACCAGCATGAGGAATGCATGGCTCTCCTGCTACAACACGGTGCTGACCAAACGCTATGAATGCTCTTGGCAACACCACACTCCACTATGCTGTGTGCCATAACACCTTCATAGCTTCCCAGCTCCGTGAGCATAGTGCAAACATTGACGTTAAAACAAAGGTAAA
This sequence comes from Meriones unguiculatus, assembly GCF_030254825.1. Lineage (NCBI taxonomy): Eukaryota > Metazoa > Chordata > Mammalia > Rodentia > Muridae > Meriones > Meriones unguiculatus. The sequence goes on from NC_083357.1 coordinate 42,386,476, forward strand.
AAAGCATTGGCTTTTATTTCCAATTCACATGTAATATATTGCTTATAAAATCCATTTTCCAGCACAGAGGCTCAGGCATTCACCAAGTAAAAGTGCTCTAAAGGGCTCAATGTCAAATGTATCAAAAGTATTGGCACTTTCAAAATTTTTTAGAGGCTATAGATTTCTTCTATGAATGCATTGCAAATACTTTTAGGAACACTGAATTTGTTAAAAGGTACAAATATTTTGCATATCTTTTTTTTAATCAAAGCCTCTCTTTTTTTTGGAATTAATATAAAACCACAGAAGAAAACAACAAGTTTCTTAAAGTTGGGTTTTATGACTAAAAAGAAGCTTTTATAATAAATAGAGATTGTGTTGCTGTCAACAAATTCCACCAACATGGTTTGTCTCTCAGGGGTGAGGCTGAAATAGGGAGAATGAGAATGGAGTAGTAATTAGAAGGCAAATTTGGAAACCTGATACGGAAGGGAAATACAAAGAAAACATTGTTTAATTTTCCCAAGTTTATATGAGCAGATAAAAATGCTCTTTAGTTGGGGAGACAGAACTCTTAGTTTGATTAAAAAATTTGAGTTACAAACTAGTCTAGAGATGACTTTGCTCACTAATCAAAACAGATGGCCACTCTTATTATAGCCCTTTAGTGACCCCCATAAAAGAAAACCCCAAAGGTTAACTGGGGACCCTACTATCTTATAAGTTATGTGCCCTGTTGCTCTTTTGCAGCTAACCTGACCACTCAGAGGTCAGAGGTCAGTATTAGAGTTTTTATTAATTTACTGTTATATATTTATTGCTGGCTTATATTTTGTCTAGAATACAAAAAAAAAAAAGAAATTTAGTTACTAAAATGTAGTCTTTCATGTTGTTATTGGATCATTACTATACATAAGAATAAAGTTTGGGGGCTGGGGAGATGGCTCAGATATTAAACACCCTGACTGCTCTTTCAGAGGTCCTGAGTTCAATCCCCAGCAACTACATAGTGGCTCATAACCACCTATAGCAGGATCTGGTACCCTCTTCTGTCCTGCAGGCAAACCACTGTATACATAATAAACAAACAAATCTTTTAAAAAAAAGAATAAAATTCTCTACTGAGGTTTTTAACTGCAAAGATACAGATCTTGCCTCTTACAGCAATAAGCAATGACAATTAAACTTCAATTCAGAGCAATTTCCTGAGGGGCCCATTTGGAGCAGGAGTACCTGACAATGGTATCTTGTTCCTGCCACCCTGAAGAGGATGACCTTCACCCCAGCCTGGTGCGAACATCCTGGAAAACTGTGAGCACCACAACTCTGAAGCCCATCCTCAAATGTGAATGTTCCCCACAAAAGTGCTGTCAAGTATGGGTGTAAGTCAAGGGGTCTTTTTCATACCTGTAATCATAGTTCTGTAATAATGGGATGTTTCAGTCTCTGTGGCGCTTCTAGAAAAATAAACATTCTGTAAAATACAGGCGCTTCTAGAAAAATAAACATTCTGTGAAATACAGATTGAGTGACTTTGTTCTGGAGAGTACTGTTTAGCTCCTTTACACAACAAACATAAAACCTTTGCTATTGCTATCATGTCCTAGGGATGGGGCAATGGAAGAGAAAGATAACATTGGTGTCCTCAAGAAGCTCTTGGTTTTATTTATTTATTTTGTATTTATATAATTTAATTTATTTATAAAACACACACTACATCCTGATTGCTGTTTCCTTCCCCTCTCCTCTCCCCAGTCTCCCTACACCATGTCCCCTTTCCCCCTTGTCTGTTCCTATCTCTTCCCCCAGAAAAAAGCAGGCTTTCTGGGGACATCAACATAACAAGCTACAATAAGACCAGTCATATAGTCTAATATCAAGGCTGGATGAGGCAACCTAGTGGGAGGTGAAGGGTCCCAAAAGGAGGCAAAAGAGTCAGAGACAGCCCTGTCCCCTCTTTTAGGAGTCCCACAAGAACACCGAGCTACACAGCCATAACATGTATGCAGAGGACCCAGGTCAGACCCACACAGGTACCCTGTTCTCTGGGAGCCCACAGTCAGCCAGGTGATTCTGTGGGGCATGTTCTTGTGGTGTCCCTGATCCCTCTGGATCCTCCAATCCTTCCTAGTCCTCCTAGGACTCCCTGAACTCCACCTTATATTCTGCTGTGTGATTCTGTATCTGCTTTTTTATCAATTGCTGGATGATGTCTCTCTGATGATGGTTATGCTAAGATCCAGTCACAGCACATTCTGGTTTTCAGGGAGCTGGTCTGGCTTCCAATAGGTTAGAAGCACGATTCTCTTGTTTTAGTTGAGAAAAACCACATATTGTAGTGAAGACTCTTTTTGTTGTTTAAATTGAAGTTCATCATATATGTATAATTTTATTTATTTAATCACTTTGCAGCCCAGTCCCAGCCCCTGCCTCTTCTCCCCACCTGTCCCACCCTCATGTGAAGTGAAGATTATCGGCACCAGTGAGTAGAGGAGTTTTGGAGAGAACTTGAGATTCAAAGGGGTGGAGCAGCTTCTAGGGAAGAGCAGCTGGGAGCCAAGGGGGAAGAACCTGTTCATCTCTGTGTGTAATTTATGTTCATAACATTCAAAAGATTTTTTCATTCAGTTGAGAGATACCTCATTTAATGTTTTGTTAATTGTGTTTACTTCTCAGGATGGTTTCACACCACTTTCACTTGCTCTTCAGCAAAACAAAGATCTGAGTGCAGAACTTTTGATAGAGAAGGGTGCAAATATACACACAGTGTTTCCCCGGGGCAGGTATGGTTCATTCTTTTTTTTTTTTTTTTTTTATTCTTCCAAAGGATATATACTTTACTTTTAGTGGTTTTTTATTTTTTTTTTCAATGCAGTTTATTCAGGAACCTTGAACAATCATCTGACCCTGGGGAAAGCCAGCCCACAGCTTAAATAGCCTCTGGGTAGCCAACCCAGGCGTGCCACGGGGGCAATGCAGATAGGTCCACATACATGGAAGCAAGCCAGATCCTCAGCCTTAGCCAAATATGGAGTTGTTTGTGACAGAGAGCACTCACCATCAGGAAGGTGGAAGGCGGAAACCAGCTCCATCTTTAAGGCGCAGCATTACGCAGCTCTCTACAGTTCCCCCTTTTGGTTTTAGATGCATCAGGCAACAGTAGAGGTCTGATCTCTGATATTAGAAATAAATTGGGACTTTGTACCGATGTTCATTTAGGTGTCATCCACCCAAAGACCATCATACTCGTCCGATACCTTTTTCTCAGAGGCGGGACCTGGGGTATCAATGCGCATGCAATTAGACATGCTCTTCTCTGGGTCCAAAGCGGCTGACCCTGAGTGCAGTGCTTAGCCTCGCATCCTGAGCATAACATTTTAGATTTTTATGGTAGCTATTTATGGATGCTTAGAAGCAGGTATTGAGTTCATGATCTGTGGACCCATCCTCTTTATAGATAGCGTCACACTCAATAAAATGCCTCCAAAGTGTCGTGACAGAGATAGGGTTGTACTATGTACCCTAGGGACACCAGCTGATGAAGCAGACAGGAATAACTTCATGAGCACACAAATACAAAAGCCACAGTTACTGCAGCCATCCATAAAAACATTTGCAAGAACAAACTTTTCCATCCAGATGCCCATCAACGGAGGAATGGATACAGAAATTGTGGTACTTTTACACAATGGAATACTACTCAGCAATTAAAAACAAGGAAATCATGAATTTTGCAGGCAAATGGTAGGAACTAGATAAAATCATCCTGAGTGAGGTATCCCCAAAGCAGAAAGACACACATGGTATATACTCACTTATATAGACCTATAAGATAGCATAAACATATTAAATATGTACACCTAAAGAAGATAAACAAGAAAGAGGTCCAGGGGTAAGATGATCAATCCTCATCTAGAAAGAGAAAGGGGATGAACATTGGAAATAGGAGAAAACAAGTAACAGGACAGTAGCCTACCACAGAAGGCACCTGAAAGACCCTACCTAGCAGTGTATCAAAGCAGATGCTGAGACCCATAACCAAGCCTTCGGCAGAGTGTAGGAAATCATATGAAGGAAGAAGGAATTATTATATCCTAGAGGGGACAGGGATCCCCACAAGGTCCCAATATATCTGAGCACAGGGGTCTTCTATGAGACTGTTTATCCAATCAAAACCATGCATGGATATAACCTACAACCCCTGCTCAGACTTAGCCCATGGTAGCTCAGTATCCAAGTGGGTTCCTTAGTAAGGGGGACAGGAATTGTTTCTGACATGAATTCATGAGCTTCCCCTTCCCCCTGAGGGAGGAGTAGCCTTGCCAGGTCACAGATAAGGACATTGCAACCATCCTGAAGATACCTCATAAGCTAGGGCCAGACAGAAGGAGAGGAGGACACCCCCTCTCAGTGGACTCGGAAGGGGCCAGGGAGGAGATGAGGGAGGGAGGGGAGGTTGGGAGGGAAAGAGGGAGTGGGCTACAGCTGGGATACAAGTGAATGTATGAAATATTTAAAAATAAAAAAAATATTAATATAAAAAACAAAAAATAAGAAAATACCCCCCCAAAAAAGAACAAACTTCTCCTTCCATGCTCATATGTGTGTGTGTGTGTGTTTGTGCACACCTGTGTATGTTGACGAACAAATTAAAAATTATTCCTACATTTCTTTCTTTTTTTTTTATTCTGTGGCTTTACACTTTTTATTTTTTATTTTATTTTAATTTTTTTACTGTTAATTACACTTTATTTATTTTATATTCCCCCATAAGCCCCTCCCTTCTCCCCTCCCGACCCCACCCTCCCTCCCCATTCCTGCTGCATGCCCCTCCCCAAGTCCAATGATAGGGGAGGTCCTCTTTTCCTTCCTTCTGATCTTAGTCTATCAGATCACCTTAGGAGTGGCTGCATTGTCATCTTCTGTGGCATGGTAAGTCTGCTTCCCCCTCAGGGGGAGGTGATCAAAGAGCAGGCCAATCAGATTATGTCACAGGAAGTCCCTCTTCGTTTACTATGTAACCCACTTGGACACTGAAGTATCATGTGCTACATCTGTGCAGGGGTTCTAGGTTATCTCCATGAATAGTCCTTGGTTGGAGCCTGAGTCTCTGGGAAGTTCCCTGTGTTCAAGTTTTCTGGTTCTGTTGCTCTCCTCGTGTGGTTCCCGTCCTCTCCAGCTCTTATTATTTCCCACTTCTTACATAAGATTCCATGCACTCTGCCCAAGATTTGGCCATAAGTCTCAGAATCTGCTTTGATAGTATGCAGAGCAGAGCCTTTCAGAGGCCCTCTGTGGCAGGTTCTTAGGTTGTTTCCTGTTTTCTTCATCTTTTGATGTCCAGCCTCTTTGACTTTCAGGATGGGGATTGAGCATTTTAGTCAGGGTCCTCTCTCTTGCTTAGTTTCTTTAGATGTACAGTTTTTAGTAGGTGTATACTATGTTATGTCTATATGAGTGAGTGTATACCATGTGTCTTTCTGCTTCTGGGACAGCTCACTCAGGATGATCCTTTCAAGTTCCCACCATTTACCTACATATTTCATGATTTCCTTATTTTTCATTGCTGAGTAATACTCCATTCTCTAGATATACCACAATTTCTGCATCCATTCTTCAGTTGAGGGGCATCTGGGCTGTTTCCAGCTTCTGGCTATTACAAATAAAGCTGCTGCAAACATGGTTGAGCAAATATCCTTATTGTGTACTTGAGCCTCTTTTGGATATATGCCTAGGAGTGGTATAGCTGGTCCTTGAGGAAGCGCTATTCCTAGTTGTCTGAGAAAGCATCAGATTGCTTTCCAGAGTGGTTGTACAAGTTTACATTCCCACCAGCAGTGGAGAAGGATTCCCCTTTCTCCACAACCTCTCCAGCATGTGTTTTCACTTGAGTTTTTTACCTTGGCCATTCTGATGGTGTTACGTGAAATCTCAGGGTTGTTTTGATTTTCATTTCTCTAATGCCTAAAGACATTGAGCATTTCTTTAAGTGCTTCTCTGCAACTCGATATTCCTCTACAGAGAATTCTCTGTTTAGCTCTGTTCCCCACTTTGTAATTGGATTACTTGGTTTGCTGCTTTTCAGCTTCTTTAGTTCATATATACTTCTTCTATATATACAGCTTCTTTAGTTTATATATACTGGATATTGGTCCTTTATCAGATACAGGGTTGGTGAAGATTCTTTTCCAATCTGTAGGCAGTCGTTTTGTTTTGATGACAGTATCCTTTGATTTATAGAAGCTTTTCAGCTTCATGAGGTCCCATTTATTGATTGTTGCTCTTAGAGCCTGTGCTGTTGGTGTTCTGTTCAGGAAGTTGTCTCCTGTGCCAATGAGTTCAAGGGTCTTCCCCACTTTTTTCTAACCAATTTAATGTGTCTGGTTTTATGTTGAGTTCTTTGATCCATGAGGACTTTAGTTTTTGCAGGGTGATAAGTATGGATCTATTTTCATTTTTCTACATGTAGTCATCCAGTTGGATCAGCACCATTTGTTGAATATTCTATATTTTTTTTCCATTGTATGGTTTTCGCATCTTTGTCAAAGATCAGGTGTCCATAAGTTTGTGGGTTTATTTATGGGTCTTCTATTCAGTTCCGTTAATCCCCCATTCTGGTTCTAAGCCAATACCATGCAGTTTTTATTACATTTGCTCTATTGTATAGCTTAAGATAAGCGATGGAGATACCTCCAGAAGTGCTTTTATTGTAGAGGATTGTTTTAACAATTCTCGGTTTCTTGTTATTCCTTATGAAGTTGAGAATTTTTCTTTCCAGGACTGTAAAGAATTGTGTTGGTAATTTGCTGGGAATGGCATTGAATCTGGAGATTGCTTTTGGTAAGATGGCCATTTATACCAGGATAATCCTGCCAAGCCATGAGTATGGAAGATCTTTTCCTCTCCTAATATCTTCTTCTAATTCTTTCTTCAGAGACTTGAAATTTTTTTCATATAAGTCTTTGACTTGCTTGGATAGAGTCACACCAAGGTACTTTATGTCATTTGTGGTTATTGTGAAGCGTGTTGTTTCCCTATTATCTTTCTCAGCCCTTTTATCTTTTGTATACAGGAGGGCTACTGATTCTTTTGGAGTCAATTTTGTATCCAGCCACTTTGCTGAAGGTGTGTATCAGCTGTAGGAGTTATCTGGTAGAATTTTTGGCATCACTCAGGTATACTATCTTATCACCAGCAAAGAGTGATAATGTGACTTCTTCCTTTCCAATTTGTATTCCCTTGATCTCCTTCAATTGTCTTATTGCTCTCGCCAGGACTTCCAGAACTATATTGAACAGATATGGAGAGAATGGGCAGCCTTGTCTTGTCCTTGTTTCAGTGGGATTGCTTTAAGTTTCTCTCCATTGAGTTTGATGTTGGCTATAGGCTTGCTGTATATCACATTTACTATGTTTAGATATGTGCCTTGTATCCCTGATCTTTCCAATACTTTAAACATGAATTGATGTTGCATTTTGTCAAATCATGTGTTTTTTTTTCTTTCAGTTAGCTAATATGGTGGATCACATTGATGGATTTTCGTATATTGAACTACCCCTGCATACCTGGGATGAAGCCTACTTGGTCATAGTGGATGATATCTTTGATGTATTCTTGTATTTGCTTTGCAAGTATTTTGTTGAGCATTTTTGCATCAATGTTCATAAGGGAGATTAGCCTAAAATTCTCTTTCTTTGTTGGGTCTTTGTGTGGTGTAGGTACCAACGTGACTGTGGCTTCATAGAGTGAGTTTGGTAGTGTTCCTTCTGTTTCTATTTTGTGGAATACTTTGAAGAGAACTGGATTTAGCTCTTCTTTGAAGGTCTGGTAGAATTCTGCACTGAAACCATCTGGTCCTGGGCTTTTTTTGGATGGGAGAATTCTGATTACTGCTTCTATTTCCTTGGGAAATATAGGACTATTTAATTGATTTACCTGGTCCTGATTCAGCTTTGTTAAGTCAAATTGATCAAGAAAATTGTCCATTTCATTTAGGTTTTCAAATTTTGTGGCATATAGACTTTTGAAGTAAGTCCTAATGGTTATTTGGATTTCCTCAGTGTCTGTAGTTATGCCCCCCTTTTCATTTCTGATTTTGTTGATTTGGATGGTGTCTTTCTGCCTTTTAGTTAGTTTGGCTAATGGTTTGTCAATCTTGTTGATTTTCTCAAAGAACCACCTTTTGGTTTCATTGATTCTTTGAATTGTTTTATTTGTTTCTAATTGGTTGATTTCAGCCCTGAGTTTGATTATTTCCAGCCGTCTACTCCTTTTTCGTGTGTCCGCTTCTTCTATTTCTAGGGTTTTTAGGTGAGCCATTAAGTTGCTTGAATATGCTGTCTCGAATTTCTTCTTGAAGGCACTTAGTGCTATGAACTTTCCTCTTAGCACTGCTTTCATTGTGTCCCACAAGTTTGGGTATGTTGTGTCTTCATTATCATTGAGTTCTAGGAAGACTTTAATTTCTTTCCTTATTTCTTCCCTGACCCAGCTGTCATTTAGAAGCAAGTTGTTCAGTTTCCATTTGTGTGTGTAGGCTTTTTGCTATTTCTGTTTTTGTTGAGGTCCAGCTTTATTCGATGGTGATCAGACAGCATACAGGGGATTATTGCAATCTTCTTGTATCTGTTGAGGCTCACTTTGTGACCAATTATATGGTCTATTTTGGAGAAGGTTCCATGAGTTGCTGAGAAGAAGGTAAATTCTTTTGTGTTTGGGTGTAAGGTTCTGTAAATGTCTGTCAGGTCCATTTGATTCATGACCTCTGTTAGAGACATTGTTTCTTTGTTTAATTTCTGTTTTGTTGACCTGTCCTTTGTTGAGAGTGGGGTGATGAAGTCTCCTAGTATTAATGTGTGGGTATCTATGTGTGGTTCAAATGTTACCAATGTCTCTTTTACAAATGTGGATGCCCTTGGATTTAGGGCATAGATGTTCAGGATTGTGATGTCTTCTTGTTGGAGTTTTCCCTTGATGAGTATGAAGTGTCCTTCCCCATCTCTTTTGATTAATTTTGGTTGAAAGTCTATTTTATCAGCTATTAGAAGGTCTACTCCTGTTTGCTTATTGGCTCCATTTGCTTGGAAAGCTGTCTTCCAAACCTTTACCCTCAGGTGTTGTCTATCTTTGTGACTTAGGTGAGTTTCTTGTATGCAACAGATTGCTGGGTTTTGTTTATGCATCCATTCTGTTAGTCTGTGTCTTTTTATTTGAGAATTGAGTCCGTTGATGTTGAGAGAGATTAATGACCAGTGGCTGTTAGATCCTTTTTTTTTTTTTTTATGTTGCCTGTGGTCATAAGTTTGTGTGTTTGGTTGCTTTTTGTTTTATTTTAATGAGGTTAATTATTTTCTGTGTTTTCTTGAAAGTAGCTATTTTTCTTGGGTTGTATTTTCACTTCTAGTGTCTTCTGTAATGTTGGATTTGTGTGTAGGTATTGTTTAAATTTATTTTTGTTATTGAATATCTTGTTTTTCTCCGTCTATGAGGACTGAGAGTTTTGCTGGGTATAGTAGCCTGGGCTGACATCTGTGTTCTCTTAGGGTCTGCATGATAACTGTTCAGGCCCTTCTGTCTTTCATAGTCTCTGTTGAGAAGTCAGGTGTGATTCTAATGGGTTTGGCATTTTATGTTACCTGGCCTTTTTCCCTTGCAGCTTTTAGTATCTTTTCTTTGTTCTGTATAGTTACTGTTTTGATTATTATGTGGTGGGAGGATTTTCTTCTCTGGTCTAATTTATTGGGTGTTCTGTAGACTTCTTGAATTCTTATTTGTCTCTCTTATAAGTGAGTATATACCATGTGTGTCCTTCTTCTGGGGTACCTCACTCAGGATGATCTTTTCTAGTTCCCACCATTTGCCTGCACATTTAATGATTTCCTTGTTCGTAATTGCTGAGTAGTATTTCATTGTGTAAATGTACCACCATTTCTGTATCCACTTCTCTGTTGAGGGGCATTTTTGTTGTTTCCAGGTTCTGGCTATAATTAATAAAGCTGCTATGAACACGGTTGAGCAAATATCCTTATTGTATACTTGAACATATTTTGAATATATGCCTAGGAGTGGTTTAGCTAGATCTTGAGGAAGTGCTATTCCTAATTGTCCGAGAAAGTACCATATTTATTTCCAAGGTGGTTGTACAAGTTTACATTTCCACCAGCAATGGAGGAGGGTTCCTCTTTCTCCACATCCTCTTCAGCATGCACTGTCATTTGAGTTTTTGATCTTAGCCATTGTAATGTGTGTTAGGTGAAATCTCAGCATTGTTTTGATTTGGATTCCCTGATGACTAAGGACGCTAAACATTTCTTTAAGTGTTTCTCTTCCATTATATATTCCTCTACAGCAAATTCTCTGTTCAGCTCTGTACTTCATTTTTTAGTTGGATTACTTGATTTGTTGCCTTTTAACTTCTTTAGTTCTTTATATATTCTGGATATTAGACTTCTGTCAGATATTGTGTTAATGAAGATCCTTTCCCAGTCTGTAGGCTGTCCTTTTGTTCTGATGACAATGTCCTTGGCTTTACAGAAGTTTTCAGTTTCATGAGGTCCCATTTATTACTTGTTGATCTTAGAGCCTGTGCTGTTGGTGTTCTGTTCAGGAAGTTGTCTCCTGTGCCAATGAGTTCTAGGGTCTTCCCCACTTTTTCCTCTAACCATTTTAGTGTGTGTGCTTTTATGTTGAGGTTTTGATATACTTAGACTTCAGTTTTCTTCAGAGTGATAAGTATGGATCTATTTTCATTTTTCTACATATAGACATCTAGTTAGACCAACACCATTTGTTGAAGATGCTGCCATTTTTTCCATTGTAGGGTTTGGCATCTTTTTCAAAAATCAAGTATCCGTAGGTGTGTGGGTTTACTTCTGTGTCTTCTGTTCGATTCTATTGATCCACCATTCTGGGTCTATGCCAGTATCTTGCATTTTTTATTACTGTTGCTCTGTAGCACAGCTGGAGATCAGGGATGGAGATACTGCTAGCTGGTCTGTTGTTGTATGGGATAGTTTTGGCAATTCTGGGTTTCTTGTTATTCCATATGTAATTGAGAAATTTTCTTTCAAGGTCTGTAAAGAATTGTGTTGGAATTTTGATGGTAATTACATGAATCTGTAGATTTCTTTTGGCAGGATGACCATTTTCAGTATGTTAATCCTACCAATCCATGAGCACGGGAGATCTTTCCATCTTTTGATATCTTCATGAATTTCTTTCTTTAGAGACTTCAATTTTGTATTAAACAAGTCTTTCACTTTCTTGGTTAGAGTCACACCAAAGTACTTTATGTTATTAGTGGCTGTTTTTTTTTTTTTTTTCCCTAATTTCTTTCTCGGCCCTTTTCTGTTGGGTATACGGGAGGGCTTTTGATTCTTTTTTTTTTTTTTTTTTTTTTTCAATGCAGTTTATTCAGGAACATTGAACAATCCTCGGACCCCGGGGAAAGCCAGCCCACAGCTTAAATAGCCTCTGGGTAGCCAACCCAGGCGTGCCACGGGGGCAATGCAGATAGGTCCACATACATGGAAGCAAGCCAGATCCTCGGCCTTAGCCAAATGTGGAGTTGTTCGTGACAGAGAGCACTCACCATCGGGAAGGTGGATGGCGGAAACCAGCTCCATCTTTAAGGCATAGCATTCCGCAGCTCTCTACAGTTCCCCCTTTTTTGTTTTAGATGCATCAGGCAAGAGTAGAGGTCTGATCTCTGATATTAGAAATAAATTGGAACTTTGTACAGATGTTCATTTAGGTGTCATCCACCCAAAGAGCATCAGACCGTCCAATACCTTTTTCTCAGAGGCGGGACCTGGGGCATCAACCCGCATGCAATCAGACATGCTCTTCTCTGGGTCCAAAGCGGCTGACCCTGAGTGCAGTGCTTAGCCTCGCATCCTGAGCGTATCATTTTAGCTTTTTATGGTATCCAACCATGCTTGGGGAGAATGTCCTGCTTCAATGGCTGTAAAGGCCTGAATGATCATGGCTGCATCACACTGTTGTGAGACTCTAATCTTGCATATATACCACAGGCAAACCAAGGAGACCAACACCAGTAGGCCTGCTAACACTCCCATGCCCACCCATTCCTTCAGATGATTCATGGCTGCAGCAATCCATGTTGATAATCCTGTGGCTAGTCCTGCGTCCACTCCGGTAGAATTTACTGTGACAATGGCCACTCTCAGCTGCTCCATCGTAGTATCGAATTCTCCAGTCCAATTACCTAAAATATAGCTCGACAATTGTTTAGACAGATTTGCAGCGCAGGAAAAATTCTCATGTTGTATGCTAGTGACACAAAGTCCAGCATACTTTCATTGACAGCCAGGTTGAGCGATTTGCCATAGGGTATCAATTTGCTCCTGCAAGAGGTCAATCCTCTGATTGAACACCATCAAGCTTCCTTTTAGTTGAGCATTAATTCCTTTATGTACAACTAAGGCATGAGCTACATTGGCTAAATGATTATTCAGGGTTTGAGCAGTCTGCCCAGTATGACTCATGGCTAATGCCCTGGTGGTAGCTCCAACAGCCGTCAATGAGATGGTAGTAACAATGGTGGCTGTAGTTCCAAGATCCCTTTTCTGTCTGAAGAGAGTCATAGCGTGAGGGGCATCAATGGGCATAGGCACCCAGTGAGGCATGCGAGTAACCAGGGCATACCTAACTTTACTAGCATTCCAGCATTGGGCAAAAAAGCAAGTATCATTACCACAATTACTTGGCTCTATCTGGCTAATAATGAATAAAAATGGGGGATATAGACAAACAGGTGTGGGCTTATAGGAAATATTATGAGAAGCCTTAACCCCTCGTTGGAACATCCTGCGTCAGTTCTAGAACTAGCAGTGGTGGTGTCCGAGGTCTGAGTAGGTTCAGGAGACCATTGCCCCCAGGGGCGAGACGTGCTCCATGCCAATTGACTAACTCCATGTTTTCCTCCAATTTTGAAAGTCATTTAAGGTTCTTAAATTACTTTTTTCCCTTTTTTCTTAAATTTTTCATCAATTACACTTTATTCATTCTGCATCCCCCCATAAGCCCCTCCCTCCTCCCATCCCAATCCCACCCTCCCTCCTCCCTCTGCTTGCATGCCACTCCCCAAGTCCACTAATAGGGGAGGTTCTCCTCTCCTTTCTGATCTTAGTCTGTCAGTTCACATCAAAAGTGGCTGTATTGTCCTCTACTGTGGCCTGGTAAGGCTGCTCCCCCCCCCCCAGAGGGAGGTGATCAAAGAGCAGGCCAATCAGATTATGTCAGAGGCAGTCCCTCTTCACATTACTATGTAACCCAATTGGACTCTGACCTGCCCTGGGCTACATCTGTGCAGGGGTTCTAGGTTATCTCCATGAATAGTCCTTGGTTGGAGTATGAGTCTCTGGGAAGTTCCCTATGTTCATATTTTCTTGTTCTGTTGCTCTCCTTGTGGAGACCCTGTCCTCTCCAGCTCTTACTATTTCCCAGTTCTTACCTAAAATTCCGTTCACTCTGCCCAACAGTTGCTCATCAGGCTCAGCATCTGCTTTGATAGTCTGAAGGGCAGAGGCTTTCAGAGGCCCTCTGTGGTAGGTTCCTAGGTTGTTTCCTGTTTTCTTCTTCTTTTGATGTCCATGCTCTTTGCCTTTCTGGATGGGGTTTGGACGTTTTAGTTAGGGTCCTCTCTCTTGCTTAGTTTCTTTAGATGCACAGGTTTTAGTGGGTTTGTCCTATGTTGTATGTCTATATGAGTGAGTATATACCATGTGTGTCTTTTTGCTTCTGAGACAACTCACTCAGGATGATCCTTTCCAGATCCCACCATTTACCTGCAAATTTCATGATTTCCTTATTTTTCATTGCTGAGTAATATTCCATTGTGTAGATGTACCACAATTTCTGCATCCATTCTTCAGTTGAGGGGCATCTGGGTTGTTTCCAGCTTCTGGCTATTACAAATAAAGCTGCTACAAACATGGTTGAGCAAATGTCCTTTTTGTGTACTTGAGCCTCTTTTGGATATATGCCCAGTAGTGGTATGGCTGGATCTTGAGGAAGCGCTATTCCTAGTTGTCTGAGAAAGCGCCAGATTGATTTCCAGAGTGGTTGTCCAAGTTTACATTCCCACCAGCAGTGGAGAAGGGTTCCCCTTTCTCCACAACCTCTCCAGCATGTGTTGTCACTTGAGTTTTTGATCTTGGCCATTCTCATGGGTGTAAGGTCAAATCTCAGGGTTGTTTTGATTTGCATTTCCCTAATGGTTAATGAGGTTGAGCATTTCTTTAAGTGCTTCTCTGCCATTCGGTATTCCTGTACAGAGAATTCTCTGTTTAGCTCTGTTCCCCATTTTTTAAGTGGATTACTTGGTTTGCTGCTTTTCAGCTTCTTTAGTTCTTTATATATACTGGATATGAGTCCTCTGTCAGATAAAGGGTTGGTGAAGATTCTTTCCCAATCTGTAGGTGGTCGCTTTGTTTTGATGACGGTGTCCTTTGCTTTACAGAAGCTTTTCAGTTTCATGAGGTCCCATTTATTGGTTGTTGCTCTTAGAGCCTGTGCTGTTGGTGTTCTGTTCAGGAAGTTTCCCCCTGTACCAATGAGTTCTAGGGTATTTCCCACTTTTTTTTCAAGCCGATTTAATGTGTCTGGTTTTATGTTGAGATCTTTGATCCACTTGGACTTCAGTTTTGTGCAGGGTGACAAGTATGGATCTATTTTCATTTTTCTACATGTAGACATCCAGTTAGACCAGCACCATTTGTTGAAGATGCTATCTTTTTTCCGTTGTATGGTTTTGGCGTCTTTGTCAAAGATCAGGTGTCCATAAGTGTGTGGGTTTATTTCTGGGTCCTCTGTTCGGTTCCATTGATCCACCATTCTGTTTCTATGCCAGTACCATGCAGTTTTTAAAACTGTTGCTCTATAGTACAACTTAAGATCAGGGATGGAGATACCTCCAGAAGATCTTTTATTGTAGAGGATTGTTTTAGCAATTCTGGGTTTCTTGTTATTCCATATGAAGTTGAGAATTTTCCTTTCCAGGTCTGTAAAGAATTGTGTTGGTAATTTGATGGGCATTGCATTGAATCTGTAGATTGCTTTTGGTAAGATGGCCATTTTTACTATGTTAATCCTACCAAGCCATGAGCATGGGAGATCTTTCCATCTTCTCATATCTTCTTCTAATTCTTTCTTCAGAGATTTGAAATTTTTTTCATACAAGTCTTTGACTTCCTTGGTTAGGGTTACTCCGAGGTACCTTATGTCATTTGTGGCTATTGTGAAGGGTGTTGTTTCCTTAATTTCTTTCTCAGCCCTTTTGTCTTTTGTATACAGGAGGGCTACTGATTTTTTTGAGTTAATTTTGTATCCTGCCACTTTGCTGAAGGTGTTTATCAGCTGTAGGAGTTCCCTGGTAGAGTTTTTGGGGTCACTCACGTATACTATCATATCATCTGCAAATAGTGATACTTTGACTTCTTCCTTTCCAATTTGTATCCCCTTGATCTCCTTTAGTTGTCTTACTGTTCTAGCTAGGTCTTCAAGTACTATGGTGAAGAGATATGGAGAAAGTTGGCAGCCTTGCCTTGTCCCTGATTTCAGTGGGATTGCTTTAAATTTCTGTGTGTTTAGTTTGATGTTGGCTATAGTCTTGATGTATATTGTCTTTAATATATTTAGGTATGTGTCTTGTGTTCCTGAACTCTCCAAGGCTTTAAACATTTTATGGATGTTGGATTTTGTCAAATGGTTTTTTGGCATCTAAGGAGATGATCATGTGGATTTTCTCCTTCATTTTGTTTATATGGTGGATTACATTGATGGATTTCTGTGTATTGTACCAACCCTGCATGCCTGGGATGAAGCCTATTTGGTCATGATGGATGGTGTCTTTTACATGTTCTTGGATTTAGTTCACAAATATTTTATTGAGTATTTTTGCATCAATGTTCATAAGAGAGATAGTTCTGCAGTTCTCTTTTTTCGTTGGGTCTTTGTTTAGGTATCAAGGTGACTGGCTTCATAGAATGATTCTGGTAATGTTCCTTCTGTTTCTATTTTGTGGAATAGTTTGAAAGGAATTGGAGTTAGCTTTTTGTAGGTATGGTAGAATTTTCCGATGAAACTATCTTACCCTGGGCTTTGGGCTTTTTTTTTTTTTTTTTTTTTTTTTTTTGAAGGGAGACTTCTAATGACTGCTTCTATTTCCTTGGGGGATATTCAATCTTTTTACGTGATATTGATTTAAATTTGGTAAATGGAATCTATCAAGAAAATTGTCCATTTAATTTATATTTTCAAATTTTGTGGCATATAGGCTTTTGTAGTAAGACCTAATGATTATTTGGATTTCGCTCAGAGTCTGTTGTTCTGATCCCGTTTCTTTTTTTTTTTAACTTTTATTAATTACACTTTATTTACTTTGTATCCCCCCATAAACCTCTCCCTCCTCCCCTCCCAATCCCACCTTTCTTCCCCCTTCTTCACGCATGCCCCTCCCCAAATCCACTGATAGGGGAGGTCCCCCTCTCCTTCCTTCTGATATTAGTCTATCAGATATCATAAAGCATAGCTGCACTGTCATTGCTTGTGGCCTAGTAAGGCTGTTCCCACCTCAGGGGGAGGTGATCAAAGAGCAGACCAATCAGTTTATGTCAGAGGCAGTCCCTCTTACCATTATTATTTAAAACACCTGGACACTGAACTGCCATGGGCTACATCTGTGCAGGGATTCTAGGTTATCTCCATGTATAGCCCTTGGTTGGAGTATGAGTCTCTGGAAAGACCCCTGTGTTCAAAGTTTCTGGTTCTGTTACTCTCCTTGTGGAGTTCCTGTCCTCTACAGCTCTTACTATTTCTCACTTCTTTCATAAGATTCCATGAACACTGCCCAACAGTTGGCCCTAAGTCTCAGCATCTACTTTGATAGTCTGCAGGGCAGAGCCTTTCAGAGGCCCTCTGTGGCAGGTTCCTAACTTTCTTCCTCTTTTCTTCTTCTTCTGATGTCCATCCTCTTTGCCTTTCAGGACGGGGATTGATCATTTTAGTCAGGATCCTCCCTCTTGAATAGTTTCTTTAGATGTACAGATTTTAGTAGGTTTATCCTATATTATATGTCTATATGAGTGAGTATATAGTGTGTGTGTATTTCTGCTTCTGGGACAGCTCACTCAGGATGATCCTTTCCAGTTCCCACCATTTACCTGCAAATTTCATCATTTCCATATTTTTCATTGCTGAGTAATATTCCATTGTGTAGATGTACCACAATTTCTGTATCCATTCTTCAGTTGAGGGGCATCTGGGTTGTTTCCAGCTTCTGGCTATTCCAAACAAAGCTGCTACAAACATGGCTGAGCAAATATCCTTATTGTGTACTTGAACCTGTTTTGGATATATACCTAGGAGGGGTATGGCTGGGTCTTGGGGAAGCGCTATTCCTAGTTGTATGACAAAGTGCCAGATTTCTTTCCAGAGTGGTTGTACAAGTTTACATTCCCACCAGCAGTGAAGGAGGGTTCCCCTTTCTCCACAGCCTGTCCAGCATGTGTTGTCACTTGTGTTTTTGATCTTGGCTATTCTGATGGGTGTAACATGAAATCTCAGGGTCATTTTGATTTCCATTTCCCTAATGGCTAATGAGGTTGAACATTTCTTTAAGTGTTTTTCTGCCATTGGATATTACTCTACAGAGAATTCTCTCTTTAGCTCCATTCCCCAGTTTTTAATTGGATTACTAAGTTTGCTGCATTTCAGCTTCTTTAGTTCTTTATATATATTGGACATTAGCCCTCTGTCAGATTAAGGGTTGGTGAAGATTCTTTCCCAATCTGTAGGCAATCGTTTTGTTTTGATGACAGTGTCATTTGCTTTACAGAATCTTTTCAGTTTCATGAGGTCCTATTTATTGATTGTTGCTCTTAGAGCCTGTGCTGTAGGTGTTCTGTTCAGGAAGTTTTCTCCTGTACCAATGAGTTCTAGGGTCTTCCCCACTTTTTCTTCTAACCGATTTAATGTGTCTGCTTTTATGTTGAGGTATTTGATCCACTTGGACTTTAGTTTTGTGTCATGTGATAAGTATGGATCTATTTCTATTTTTCTACATGTAGACATCCAGTTAGATCAGCACCATTTGTTGAAAATGCGATCTTGTTTTCCATTGTTTGGTTTTGGCATCTTTGTCAAAGATCAGGTGTCCATAAGTTTGAGGGTTTATTTATGGGTCTTTTATTCAGTTCCATTGCTCCCCCATTTTGTTTCTAAGCCAATACCGTACAGTGTTTATTACATTTGCTCTATTGAATAGCTTAAGATCAGCGATGGAGATACCTCCAGAAGTGCTTTTATTGTAGAAGATTGTTTTAACAATTCTCGGTTTCTTGTTATACCTTATGAAGTTGAGAATTTTTCTTTCCAGGTCTGTAAAGAATTGTGTTGGTAATTTGATGGGGATGACATTGAATCTGGAGATTGCTTTTGCTAAGAGGGCCATTTTTCCTATGTTAATCCTGCCAAGCCATGAGCATGGGAGGTATTTTCCTCTTCTGATATCTTCTACTAATTTTTTCTTCAGAGACTTGAAATTTTTTTCATATAAATATCGTTTTTGTGTACTTGAGCCTCTTTTGGATATATGCCCAGGAGTGGTATGGCTGGATCTTGGGGAAGTGCTATTCCTAGTTGTCTGAGAAAGCACCAGATTGATTTCCAGAGTGGTTGTACAAGTTTACATTCCCACCTGCAGTGGAGCAGGGTTCCCCTTTCTCCACAACCTCTCCAGCATGTGTTGTCACTTGAGTTTTTGATCTTGGACATTCTGATGGATCTAAGGTGAAATCTCAGGGTTGTTTTGATTTGCATTTCCCTAATGGCTAATGAGGTTCAGCATTTCTTTAAGTGCTTTTCTGCCATTCGGTATTCCTCTACAGAGAATTCTCTGTTTAGCTCTGTTCCCCATTTTTTAAGTGGATTACTTACTATGCTGCTGTTCAGCTTCTTAATTCTTTATATATACTGGAAATGAGTCCTCTATCAGATAAAGGGTTGGTGAAGATTCTTTCCCAATCTGTAGGCAGTCGCTTTTTGTTGATGACAGTGTCCTTTGCTTTGCAGAAGATTTTCAGTTTCATGAAGTCCCATTTATTGATTGTTGCTCTTAGAACCTGTGCTGTTGGTGTACTGTTCAAGAAGTTGTCTCCTGTACAAATGATTTCGAGGTTATTCCCCACTTTTTTTCTAGCCAATTTAATATGTCTGGTTTGATGTTGAGGTCTTTGATCCACTTGGACTTCAGTTTTGTGCAGGGTGATGAGTATGGATCAATTTTCATTTTTCTACATGTAGACATCCAGTTAGACCAGCACCATTTGTTGAAGATGAAATCTTTTTTCCTTTGTATGGTTTTTGGCATCTTTGTCAAAGATCAGGTGTCTATAAGTGTGTGGGTTTATTTCTGGATCTTCTGTTCGGTTCCATTGATCCACCATTCTGTTTCTATGCTGGTACCATAGAGTTTTTAAAACTGTTGCTCTATAGTACAACTTAAGATCAGGGATGGAGATACCTCCAGAAGATCTTTTAGTGTACAGGATTGTTTTAGGAATTCTGGGTTTTTTGTTATTCCATATGAAATTGAGAATTTTTCTTTCCAGGTCTGGAAAGAATTGTGTTGGTAATTTGATGGGAATTGCATTGCATCTGTAGCTTGCTTTTGGTAAGATGGCCATTTTTACTATGTTAATCCTGCCAAGCCATGAGCATGGAAGATCTTTCCATCTTCTCACATCTTCTTCTAATTCTTTCTTCAGAGACTTGAAATTTTTTTCATACAAGTCTTTAACTTCCTTGGTTAGGGTTACTCAGAGGTACCTTAGGTCATTTGTTGCTATTGTGAAGTGTGTTGTTTCCCTAATGTCTTTCTCAGCGCTTTTTTCTTTTGTATACAGGAGGGCTACTGATTTTTTTTAGTTAATTTTTTATCTGGCCACTTTGCTGAAGGTGTTTATCAGCTGTAGGAGTTCCCTGGTAGAGTTTTTGGGGTCACTCAGGTATACTATCATATCATCTGCAAATAGTGATAATTTGACTTCTTTTTTTTTTTCCAATTTGTATCCCCTTGATCTCCTTCAACTGTATTATTGCTCTAGCAAGGACTTCCAGAACTCTGTTGAAGAGATATGGAGAGAGTTGTCAGCCTTGTTTTGTCCCTGATTTCAGTGGGATTGCTTTAAGTTTCTCTCTGTTTAGTTTGATGTTGGCTATAGGTTTGATGTATATTCCCTTTACTATGTTTAGTTATGTGCCTTGTATCCCTGATCTGTCCAATACTTTAAACATGAATGGATGTTGGATTTTGTCAAATGCTTTTTCAGCATCTAGGGAGATTATCATGTTTTTTTTTTTTTCTTTCAGTTTGTTAATATGGTGGATCATCCTGAGTGAGTTGTCCCAGAAGCAAAAAGACACACATGGTATATACTCACTCATATAGACATACAACATAGGACAAACCCACTAAAATCTGTGCATCTAAAGAAACTAAGCAAGAGAGAGGACCCTAACTGAAATCGTCAATCTCCATCCTAAAAGACAAAGAGGATGGACATCAGAAGAAGAAGAAAACAGGAAACAACCTAGGAACCTTCTACAGAGTGTTTCTGAAAGCCAGAGGAAGAAAACATGAAACAAACTAGGAACCTACCACAGAGGACCTCTGAAAGCCTCTGCCCTACAGAATATCAAAGAAGATGCTGAGCCTGATGGTCAACTGTTGGGCAGAGTGAATGGAATTTAATGTAAGAAGTGGGAAATAGTAAGAGCTGGAGAGGACAGGTTCTCCACAAGGAGAGCAACAAAACAAGGAAATCTGAACACAGGGAACTTCCCAGAGACTCATACTCCAACCAAGGACTATTCATGGAGATGACCTAGAACCTCTGCACAGATGTAGCCCATGGAAGTTCAGAGTCCAATTGGGTTACATAGTAATGCGAAGAGGGACTGCCTCTGACTTTCCTGATTGGCCTGTTCTTTGATCACCTCCTCCTGACGGGGGAGCACCCTTACCAGGCCACAGTAGAGGACAATGCAGCCACTTTTGATTTGAACTGATAGACTAAGATCAGAAAGGAGAGGAGAACCTCCCCTATCAGGTGACTTGGGGAGTGGCATGCATGCAGAAAGAGGAGGGAGGGTGGGATCGGGAGGGGAGGAGAGAGGGATTTATGGGAGGATACAAAATGAATAAATTGTAATTAATAAAATAAAATAAAAAAAGAAACATTCCTCAGAAGTGAGGAGTACCCACTCAGCATATTACTCTTCTTAGCCCCACATCCACAGTACCCTGATTTGGTATTGAGCACATGCCCCCCCCCTCTTAAAATGGAACTATTTCAGCATTTTGCCTCATGGTGATCCCATGGATGAATGGCTCAATTTCTCTTTATTCAACCTCATATCTTCTTTCGACCATTATTATGGTTGTCAATGTTATGTTTGTTTATGAATTACACATTTTACAGGTGTATGCTCTCACCTTAACTGCACACACACACACACACACACACACACACACACACACATAAATATATTTTTTTCTTGATGAAATTTGTCCCCTAAATTATTTCTCTTCCCTATATGATTTCCATTTACTGCTCAAATCTTACTGTGTGAGACGAAATTGGTAGAAAAACAAAGAAACCAGTCAAATGCCCTTTAAAACTAAAAGAACTGACTATTTGTAGAGCAGTGGATCTCAACTTTCCTAATGCTGTGACCCTTTAATACAGTTTCTCATGTTGTGGTGACCCCTAATTGTAAAATTATTTCCTTGCTACTTCATAATTGTACTTTTGCCACTCCTATGAATCATGGTGTAAACATCTAATATTCAGGATACCTGACATGTGTCCTGTATGAAAGGGTCATTGGATTCCCCAAGGGGTCATGAGAATCCCTCCTTTAGAACCAGGTGAGCAAACCTGAAACATTAAAAGTTACTGTCGCCTTCAACATTGTTTTTAGAGGGATTTATATTTCTCATCATACTTTTACTGTTTAAGCACACAAATGGTATGTTTAATCACACAGCTGGAATCTTTCCAGTAAGATACGCCATTTTCTTTTAGCAGTGCCTGATGGAATATTTGAAGCTAAGAAAAATTTCCAACTCTCTTGATCCCCTGACGGAGATTGAGTTTTTCAGTCTCATGGTTACATTACTGTTGGACTAGTTAGTCACCCACACTTTCCTTCCCTTTCATCAATTCCTTTTGCGATTGTGATATAAATTCTAATGCATAAACCTGAAAGTAAGCAGAAATGGAACTTTTTATTTGAAATGTATTGTAAATATAAGATGGAAAAGAAACAGGTGTTTCACAAAAGGAAGAAGAGGTCAATAAGTTTGATGAACAATTTAAGTTTAGAAACTGATGTGTTTCTTGAATTCTTCCACATTACCAGAGTGTTGGAAGTTAGAAGTGGTATGTGCAGCAAGTTTAAAAAACAAAAAACAAAAAACAAAACAATACAAAACAAAACACCCAAAAGTTTGTAGTTACATTTCTTTTCCTTGAAAGAGTTATTTCTAAAATTGAAGAATAGAGGAAAGAACACAGGATTTTAGTTTCCAAAGGATTAACTTGGAATCTGTGATTCACTCTGCTGAGCTATGGACTGATTCAAGCTACTCAGCTTTTGTGTACCATTTAACTTTCGTACTATTTTCTTCTCCTATTACTTTGGGGGTTAAAGAATGCACAGGTTGTTTGAAAGTCTTGAGCAAAACATGTTAGCTCTCTAGGACTTTGCTTGAGACCTAGAATGTTAACAAGTGAACTCTACTAGTATTTTTATTTGTTTTTCGTAAGTGATACACTGCAATGGCAACTTCTTGCTTTTACTTTATGTTGTTACTTAAATAGACCTTGTTAAATTTCTTACGTACAACTATATATATATTTGTTTGTTCATTATATCAAAACAATAACCATAATAGGCCTATGAGATGAGTCAGTCAGCAAAGGCATATAGACCTGTGTTCTCTCCTGGGACCCAAACATTGTAGGGAGAGGGCTGACTCCCTTAAGTTATCCTGTGACCTCAATATGTGTCCTATGGCATGTATGCACTATAACACACATGGTACTAAATAAATAGATACCATCAATAAACAATAACTACAGCAAAGATAAAGGGAAGAAGCACAGCTGAAGAGAAATCCATAGCAAACTAACTAAATAATATATATTTAGAAAAAATATAAAAAATATAGCAATTTTTGAAAATTATCCTTGACTTTTTCTTTCCTGACAGTGATGATGACCACATAAATGAAATAGATTTCCACAGCAGTTCCCTTTTGTGATGGTTATTCTTGATTTTCAATTTGACAATATTTGTAAGGCGAAAATTCTAAAAATGAAGGACACACCTGTGAGCAATTTTTGTTAATTTCAATTAGGAAGATTCCCTTCTAATTTAATCTTTGAAGTAGGAAGACACTTCTTTAATCCAAATCTTTTGAACTTTGAAAAGATGTGCCCTTAATACAGATCTAGAGGAGGGAGGACACATCTGTAATCTGGACCACACCTTCAACCAGAAGCCTATATAAGGGCATAAAAGAAGGAAGCTTTTGCTCTTTGCATGCTTAATCTTACTTCACTAGCAAGTCGGTTCCTTCACTGGCATTAAAGCCTACTTCTTCAGAATTCTAGCATTTACTGAATATCAGTGGAGACATCCAGCCTTGTGTATTGAGCAACATCTGTATTATTGGATGTTCTGTTTATAGCCATCCATGTTAGAGTAGTATGACCACAGCCTGTAAGACCCCTTTACATATATATGTGTATATATACATACAAATATATCTATACAGAACATTATATGTGTATAATGTATTAGATTATATATATGCAAACACAAATACATATATATATTTGTGTGTGCACATCTATAATATTTGTACACACACACATATATATATGTATATATATATATATATATATATATATACATATATATATACACACACACACACAATATATATATTGTTCTGTTACCCTAGAGAACTATGACTAATGAATCTTGATTCTAAAAAAATTCAAGGACAACCAAGTTTCTTCTTGGATCTGCAGCCAAGCTATGGTAGTCTGGATGGTTGCTGGCCAGAGTTTTTCCTAATTGAATCATTCAATCTCTACCAGTTGTGTGATCATATCAAAGTTTAGAACTTAGTAACATAAACACCATCCTTAACAACCCCCTGATGACTGGTAATGGCAGTGGGGCTATAGGGTGTGGGATATAAAGAGAGGGGTAAGTCATTCTTGGTTTTAATATATTCATGAACCCAAGTCTAGAGACAAATTTGTTGCCTAGTTTTTTTTTTTGTAGATAGGTTTTCTCTCTCTGAAGAACTTCAACAGTTTACATTGTGTTGA
Source organism: Meriones unguiculatus (assembly GCF_030254825.1). Classification (NCBI taxonomy): domain Eukaryota; kingdom Metazoa; phylum Chordata; class Mammalia; order Rodentia; family Muridae; genus Meriones; species Meriones unguiculatus. The sequence goes on from NC_083357.1 coordinate 42,410,889, forward strand.
TAGTATAGCTTAATTTCTCTTTATTCAGCTTATATATAGTTTCCAGTGTGTGTGTGTACATGCACACATACACAAGCATGTGTTAGCACATGCCTGTGTATGTTTGTTCATACGTGTATGTGCATATGTGTGTTTGTGTGGTATGAGAGAACAAGATAGAATGAGAGATCAAGAGAGAGGGAGTGGTCACAGTTAGTAGGAATATTTTTCAGAGGTGATTATTAGTGATTTTTGTAAAAAAAATGTTAAGAGGTTATGATTTTAGAGGCCGGAAAGAAGGCTCAGAGTTTAAGAGCACTTGTTGTTTTTGCAGGCGGCTCCCAAATATGTTTCACTCCACTTCTATGTAACCTAACACTGTCATTTGTCCTCAGAGGGCACCAGGCATGCATTGGTATACTTATATATGCACAGGTAAAACATTCATACACATAAAATTATATATATATATTGTATAATATATAAATGTATATATATATTAATAAAAGCTATAGTTTACAACTACAATATCAAAACAAACACAAAAGCAAACACAAGCAAACAAAAAAACAATAAGAAAACAACAATAACAATAAAAACAATAACAAAACAAACACAAAAGCAAACACAAGCAAACAAACAAAAACCCACATAATATTGGCATAAAAACAGACACTGATGATGGAATTGAATTGAAGACTTAGAGATGAATCCACACACTCTTGGATACCTGGTTTTTTTTATAAAGAAGCTAGAAATACACAACAGGTAAAGAGAATCTTCAACAAATGGTTATGGTCAAACTCAATATTGGCATGTAGAAGAATACAAATAAATCAATACTTATCACCCTGTGTAAAACTCCAGATGGATCAATGATCATAAGATAAAAACCAGATACACTAAATCTGATAGAAAATTAAGTGGTGAAAGGCCTTAAACTGAATGAGACAGAAGTCTTTCTGAATAGAACATCAGTAACGCAGATATTAAGATTAAAAATTCATACATGGGACCTTTTGAAAGTGAAAATCTTCTGAAAGGCAAAGGACACTATCATTCAAACAAGTGGCAGCCTACAGAATGGGGAAGATTTTACCAACTCCACATTCAACAGAGGAGTAATAGCCAAAACATACAAAGAACTCAAGAAACCAGATATCAAAATCCCATATAATTTCACTAAAACATGGGGTACAAATATAAACAGAGAACTTTCAATAGGGAAAACTCAAAGGACTGAGAAACACTTAAAGAATTGTTCGACATCCTTAATCATAAAGGAAATGGAAATCAAAACAATTTGAGATTTCATCTTACAACAGAAAGGTTAAAATCAATAACTCAAGTGAAAGCTCCTGCTTGCTAGGATGTGGATTAAGGGCATATTCATCTATTGTTGGTGAAATTGCAAACTTGTACAGCCACTGTGGGAATCAAGATGGCTGTCCTTCAAAAAGTTGGAAATTGTTTTACCTCAATCCTAACTATACAACTCATATATATGTATATTTATGACATATACATATTTATATGTATGTGTATATATGCCAAGGGATATTTTAATATATAAAATACATAATTATTCATTATTTTACCAGATGGACTATGCTCAACTATGTTCATTGCTGCTCTATTCATAATCCCCAGAACCTGGAAATAACCTAGGTTTCCTCAACAGAGGAACTGATAAAGAAAGTGATACATTTACATAATGAAATATTAATCAAGTGTTAAAAATGACACCATAAAATTTGCAGGCAAATGATGGAACTGGAAATAATCATCCTGAGTGAGGTAATGCAGACATAGAAAGATAATTATGGTACATATACATTTACAGTGGATATTAGTCATTAAATAAATGATAACCAACTTACAATGGAAGGAGGTGGGGTATAGAGAAAGGGAGTAGGGGCCACACTTGGTTCTTCTTGGAGGGGAAAATAAAATAGATATATTGGTTCACTGGGGGGAGGTCAGGACATGAGTCAGATGACCGGGGGTTGAGAAGTAGGGAGATAGAATAGAGGGAGGGAATGCAGAGAGAAGTAGATAGAATTGAGGGGCATATGAGGGGTGGCATGGAAATCTAGTGCAGTGTAAACTCCCTAAAATATATGAAGGCGATCATAATAACGTTGCCTAAAAATGGGCTGACTGAGTCCCAATAAACTATCTCTTGTCACCAAATGAGTCTTTCAGTACCAGGCCTGCATTGAATACAATTGAATTTTTGGCCAAGGGGGTCCCATATAAATCTCCCAGCAACCCAGGCCATTTCTAAGACAATAGCAAATTGAGTCTATAACTCCATTGCCAAGGACAATACCCACACAGATCATTGAACATGGAGAAGTCCAGCTGGAATCTCTAAGAAATGTTCACTCTACGCTCACTCCAGTGTCTTTGTTCCAGGAATGTACTTCTCAGAAAATCAAAACAGAAAAAGAAACACTAATCCACACACAGTATCTTTGATCTGTAATGTCACCTGAAAGATATGCTAGGGCAATGGAGGCACAGAAATTATGGAAGTAACAAATAATGTCTGGTTTGAGTTAAGGCCTATTCCATGAGAAAAAAAATAAAAATCATACCACACACTGAGTGAGGGAAGGGATAGGGGCAGTAGAGTGGGGGGGGGGAAACTATAACTAACATATACTGAATGAGAAAAAAATACAATTTTTAATAAATGAAAAGAAAAACTAAAAAGGAGAACAAAATACTAAATATTTCATGCATTTTTCTTTTTTATCATTAATTTATTTTATTCGCTTTACATCCTTGTGGTTCCTTCTCTCCTCTCCTAACAGCCCCACCCTCATCACCTCAACCCTTCTACCTCCTCTTTTCTAAGGAAAAGGGGAGCTCCTTTCAGATTTACCCCAGCTCATCAAGTTACTTCAGGACTAAATGTGTCCATTTCCCCTGTGGCCTGTCAAGGCAGTTCCACCAGGGGAAAGTGATCCAAAAGCTAGCAAGTGAGTCCCTGTCCCATGGAGTCCTCACTTTCTTTACTAGAGAACCCATATGAAGCCTAAGCAGCCCATCAGTTACATCTTTGTAGGGATGCTAGGTCCAGTTAACACCTGGTCCTTGGTTGATGCTTCAGTGTCAGCAAACCCCTCTGGGCCCTGGTTAGTTGTCCCTGTTGGTCTTCTTGTGGAGCTCTCATCACCTCCAGGTCCTTTTTTCCTTCCTCCCATTATTCCCCAACACTTCCTACACATCAATCAATGTTTGCCTATGAGTCTTAGCATCTGTTTTGAAGTGCTGCTGGGTAGAACCTCTCAGAGGATAACAATGACAGGTTCCTGTCTGTAAGCTTAGCAGAGTATCCTTCATAGTGTCAGGAGTTAGCGCTCTCCAGTAGGGTGATTCTTTGGTTGGGTCAAGTGTTGGTTAGGCATCCCCCCAATCTTTACTCTATCTGCTCTATCTTTCATTCTGCACATCTTGTAGGCGGGTAAAATTGGGGTTGAGATGTTTGTGGGTGGATTGGTGATTCCTGCCCTTTACTAGAAGACTAGTCTAGTTAGAGGGTGTCCTCTTCATTCTCCAAGGTTTCTCCTACTAGGAGTCTCTACTTAAATCCTCCTCATATCCTCCCAGGAGATTATTTTGACTTATGTCTCCAGTTTGTCACAAAGATGTCTCCACTCTCAGTTTCTCTTTTCTGCACAGGCCTTCTGTCCTCTCATCCTTGCTCTCCTCTGGTATGATATCCACCCTTTTAGCTCTTTGCACTCCCTCTCCTATCTTAGTCCCTCTCTTCAGTCATTATTTCTGTATATTCTATCTCCCCTTCTGAGTGAGATTCATACATCCTCACTTGTGTCTCCCTTATTACTTATCTTGTTTGGGTCTGTGTCTCTTATTATGCTAATTTTATACTATATGGCTAAATTCCACTTATAAGTGAATACATATCATGTGCATCTTTCTGTGTCTGTGTTACCTCACTCAGGATGATCTTTTCTTGTTCTATCCATTTGCCTGTAAATTTCCTGATTTCTTTGGTTTTAATAGCTGAGTAGTATTCCATTGTGTAAACACACCACAGTTTATTTATCCATTCTATGGTTGAGGGACATCTAGGTTGTTTCCAGATTTTGGCTACTATGAATAAAGCTAGCAACTGTAGGCTCTGCATAAAAATGTAAGAACAATTAAATAAGTGATCTTTTAAAAGAAGAATAGCCATTTTTAAAATTATACTGGACTCTATTGGATGTTGAATTCAAAGTTCTAATATGACTTTCTTGAAAATGTTCTCCCAAGGTACAACATTCTCATATTTGCACCAAAAAATTAGTAGTTAGCCTCAGTAGCAAGTTTTTCATTTTCAAATTTGGGAAAATCATGTTTGACCAAGATGGAAAATGATGTGTAGTAATTTTTGAAGACCAATGGCTATTTCTCCTTTTAGGGCCAAAAACTTTTACTTTGAGGAAATTTTCAAGTAACAAATCTATTTCAAGATACAAATTTCAAAATTCTCTGTGCAGGCAGAAACCCATTTCTTTCAGATTCTTTTTTGGAGCAGACACTTTCTTACCAGGCTGTCTTGTTCTTCTCCAAGTTTCTCCTAGACATCTAACAGGGCTGCCCCTGATTTCTCCGTGCTGAGCTGATATTAAAGTACACAAAGCCCAACCATTTTGTGGTACAGTTTCAGAAAAAAAAATTGTAATAGAGAAATAAGAACATTGTCTGGCTGTAGGTAAGGATGTGTGGCAATACAGCTTTTCTTCCTATAGCCTTGCCACGGTTAACAAGTAAGACACAGAAGTAGGTGTAAAAAATGGAGAAATGAGACTCAAATTGTCAGAAGGATGTGCACACAGGTGATTGGATTCAAGTTCATTGTTTTCTACTTTTTTTCTAGATTGAAAAATATTAACCTTTCAGCTTTAGACCTTTGGATTTTTATTTCTCAGGTTTTCTCTTCAACAGATTCTTGTCATATAAAAAAATCCCAGGTCAAACCTTACAGAAGGAGAGAGTTAGAGGGAGATTTGGTTCTTGGAAACAATAGCATTTTGTGTGTGCATTGTATCTGTGTGCACCCTATTTGCAGTTCAGAATAAGAACAGGGTGGCTTTGTTCTGAAGCCTCAAGCCACGTAGTTCCTGGTGAACCTGAAAGGAAGACTTTGTTTAACATTGGAATTTTTCTACTCAATTTATATTTTTCTTCTATAAGAAGAGAAAAAATGATTTTTTTCCAGACATATTGCAAGTTTAGTTCATGATAGCCTATTGGAAAAAGAAAACCAAACCTAACCACACAACAACAACAAATCATAAAAACAAAAACAAACCTTCCCCTGTCTAACTGTATTTTCATGTTTTTCCATCAATTCCTTCAGCTTTTTGTTTGAACAATCCACTGTTTCTTTTATTTCATTCAGTGATTTAAGCATTTCCTCTCTAAAGGCCACAGACTGTTTGGCTCAAGACCTGAAGATAGAATTGGAAAAATAAAATAAAACACAAATGGAAGAAATTGTGGAGAGAAAGAAGTTAGCGAAGAAAACAGGAACTACAGAGGTTAGCATAACCAATAGGCTACAAGAAATGGAAGAAAGAATCTCAGGTGTAGAAGATACAATGGAAGAAATAGATGTATCTGTCAAAGAAAATGTTAAATCCTGACACAGACCATCCAAGAAATTCAAGACAACATAAAAAGACAAAACCTAAGAATAATAGGAATAGAGGAAAAAGAAGATTCCCTGCACCAAGGCACAGAAAATATTTTCAACAAAATCATTGAAAAAATTGCCCCAACTTAAAGGAGAGACCAATAAGAATACAAGAGGCCTATAGAACACCCAATAAATTAGACCAGAAAAGAAAATCCTCCTGCCACATAAAAATCAAAGCCGTAAGTATACAGAACAAAGAAAAATTACTAAAAGCTGCAAGAGAAAAAGGCCAAGTAACATATAATGGCAAACCAATTAGAATCACACCTGACTTTTCAACAGAGACTAGGAAAGCCAGAAGGGCCTGGACTGATATCATGCAGACCCTAAGAGAACACAGATGTCAACCCAGGCTACTATACCCTGCAAAACTCTCAATAATCATAGACAGAGAAAACAAGATATTCAATGACAAAAACAAATTTCAACAATACCTACAAACAAATCCAGCATTAAAGAACACACTGGAAGGGAAAATACAACCCAAGAAAGCTAGCTACATTCAAGAAAACACAGAAAACAAATAACCCCACTACAGTAAAGCAAAAAGCAACCAAGCACACAACCGTATGACCACAGCCAACATCAAAATCAAAGGATCTAACAGCCACTGGTCATTAATCTCTCTCAATATCAATGGACTTAATTATCCAATGAAAAGACACAGACTAACATAAAGGATAAACAAAATCCAACAATCTGTTGTATATAAGAAATACACCAAAGTCACAAAGATAGACATTACCTAAAGGTAAAGGGACAGAAGATGGCTTTTCAAGCAAATGGATGCAAGAAGCAAGCAGGAGTAGCCATTCTAATATCTGATAAAATACTCATTCAACCAAAATTAATAAAAAAAGATGGGGAAGGATACTTCATACTCATCAAGGGAAAATTCCACCAAGAAGACATCACAATCCTGAACATTCTATGCCCCAAATACAAGGGCACCCACATTTGTGAAAGAAACATTGATAAAACTTAAACCACACATAGATCCCCACAAACTAATAGTGGGAGACTTCAACACCCCACTCTCAACAAAGGACAGGTCAACTAAACAGAAATTAAACAAAGAAAGAATATCTCTAATAGAGGTCATGAATCAAATGGACCTAACAGACATTTACAGAACCTTATACCCAAACACAAAAGAATTTGCCTTCTTCTCAGCACCTCATGGAACATTCTCCAAAATAGACCACATAGTTGGTCACAAAGCAAGCCTCAACAAATACAAGAAGATTGAAATAATCCCTTGTATCCTGTCTTATCACCATGGAATAAAGCTAGACCTCAGTAACAACAAAAATAGCAAAAAGCTTATACATACAAGGAAACTGAACAACTTGCTACTAAAAGACAGCTGGGTCAGGGAAGAAATAAAGAAAGAAATTAAAGTCTTACTAGAACTCAATGAAAATGAAGACACAACATACCCAAACTTGTGGGACACAATGAAAGCAGTGCTAAGAGGAAAGTTCATAGCACTAAGTGCCTTCAAGAAGAAATTTGAGTCAGCGCATTCAAGCAACTTAATGGCTCACTTAAAAACCCTACAAAAAGACAAAGCAGACACACCAAGAAGGAGCAGACGGCTGGAAATAATCAAACTCAGGGCTGAAATCAATCAATTAGAAAAAAATAAAACAATTCAAAGAATCAATGAAACCAAGAGCTGGTTCTTTGACAAAATCAACAAGATAGACAAACCCTTAGCCAAGCTAACTAAAAGGCATAGAGACACCATCCAAATCAACAAAATCAGAAATGAAAAGGGGGACATAACTACAGACACTGAGCAAATCCAAGCAATCATTAGGACTTACTTCAGAAGTCCATATGCAACAAAATTTGAAAATTTAAATGAAATGGACAATTTTCTTGATCGATTCTACTTACCAAAGCTAAATCAGAACCAGGTAAATCAATTAAATATTCCTATATCCCCCAAGGAAATAGAAGCAGTTATCGAAAGTCTCCAATCCAAAAAAAGCCCAGGACCTGATGGTTTCAGCGCAGAATTCTATCAAACATTAAAAAAAGAGCTAACTCCAGTTCTCTTCAAACTATTCCACAAAATCGAAACAGAAGCAACATTACCAAACTCATTCTATGAAGCCACAATCACCTTGGTACCTAAACCTCACAAAGACCCAACCAAAAAAGAGAACTTCAGGCCAATCTCCCTTATGAACATTGATGCAAAAATACTCAACAAAATACTCGCAAACCGAATACAAGAACACATCAAAGATATAATCCACCATGACCAAGTAGTCTTCATCCCAGGTATGCAGAGGTGGTTCAATATATGGAAATCCATCAATGTGATCCACCATATTAACAAAGTGAAAGAAAAAAAAAAACACATGATAATCTCCCTAGATGCTGAAAAAGCATTTGACAAAAATCTAACATCCATTCATGTTTAAAGTTTTGGAGAGATCATTGATACAAGGCACATATCTAAACATAGTAAAGGCGATATACAGCACACATATAGCCAACATCAAACTGAATGGAGAGAAACTTAAAGCAATCCCACTGAAATCAGGGACAAGACAAGGCTGCCCAATCTCTCCATATCTCTTCAACATAGTTCTAGATGTCCTTGCTAGAGCAATAAGACACTTGAAGGGGATCAAGGGGATACAAATTGGAAAGGAAGAAGTCAAATTATCACTATTTGCAGATGATATGATAGTATACCTGAGTGACCCCAAAAACACTACCAGGGAACTCCTAAAGCTGAAAAACACCTTCAGCAAAGTGGCCAGATACAAAATTAACTCAAAAAAATCAGTAGCCCTCCTGTATACAAAAGACAAAAGGGCTGAGAAAGAAATTAGGGAAACAACACCCTTCTCAATAGCCACAAATGACATAAGGTACCTCGGAGTAACCCTAACCAAGGAAGTCAAAGACATGTATAAAAAAAAAAAAATTCAAGTCTCTTAAGAAAGAATTAGAAGAAGATATGAGAAGATGGAAAGATCTCCCATGTTCATGGCTTGGCAAGATTAACATAGTAAAAATGGCCATTTTACCAAAAGCAATCTACAGATTCATTGCAATTCCTATCAAATTACCAACACAATTCTTTACAGACCTGGAAAGAAAAATTCTCAACTTCATATGGAATAACAAGAAACCCAGAATTGCTAAAACAATCCTCTACAATAAAAGAACTTCTGGAGGTATCTCCATCCCTGATCTTAAGTTGTACTATAGAGCAACAGTTTTAAAAACTGCATGGTACTGGCATAAAAACAGAATGGTGAATCAATGGAACCAAACAGAAGACCCAGAAATAAACCCACACACTTATGGACACCTGATCTTTGACAAAGGCGCCAAAACCATACAATGGAAAAAAGACAGCATCTTCAACAAATGGTGCTGGTCCAACTGGATGTCTACATGTAGAAAAATGAAAATAGATCCATACTTGTCACCCTGCACAAAACTGAAGTCCAAGTGGATCAAAGACCTCAACATAAAACCAGACACATTAAATCGGCTAGAAAAAAAAGTGGGGAATACCCTAGAACTCATTGGTACAGGAGAAAACTTCCTGAACAAAACACCAACAGCACAGGCTGTAAGAGCAACAATCAATAAATGGGACCTCATGAAACTCAAAAGCATCTACAAAGCAAAGGAAACCATCACCAAAACAAAGCGACTGACTACAGATTGGGAAAGAATCTTCACCAATCCTTTATCTGACAGAGGACTCATATCCAGTATATATAAAGAACTAAAGAAGCTGAAAAGCAGCAAACCAAGTAATCCACTTAAAAAAAGGGGGAACAGAGCTAAACAGAGAATTCTCTGTACAGGAATACCGAATGGCAGAGAAGCACTTAAAGAAATGATCAACCTCACTAGTCATTAGGGAAATGCAAATCAAAATAACCCTGAGATTTCACCTTACACCCATGAGAATGGCCAAGATCAAAAACTCAAGTGACAACACATGGTGGAGAGGTTGTGGAGAAAGGGGAACCCTTCTCCACTGCTGGTGGAAATGTAAACTTGTACAACCACTCTGGAAATCAATATGGTGCTTTCTCAGACAACTAGGAATAGCGCTTCCTCAAGATCCAGCCATACCACCCCTAGGCATATATCCAAAAGAGGCTCAAGTACACAAAAAGGACATTTGCTCAACCATGTTTGTAGCAGCTTTATTTCTAATAGCCAGAAGCTGGAAACAACCTAGATGCCTCTCAACTGAAGAATTGATGCAGAAATTGTGGTACATCGACAACAATGAAATATTACTCAGCAATGAAAAATAAGGAAATCATGAAACTTGCAGGTAAATGGTGGGATCTGGAAAGGATCATCCTGAGTGAGTTGTCCCAGAAGCAAAAAGACACACACGATATATACTCACTCATATAGACATACAACACAGGACAAACCCACTAAAACCTGTACATCTAAAGAAACTAAGCAAGAGAGAGGGCCCTTACTAAAATGTCCAATCCCCATCCGGAAAGGCAAAGAGGATGGACATCAGAAGAAGAAGAAAACAGGAAACAACCTAGGAACCTACCACAAAGGGCCTCTGAAACCCTCTGCCCTACAGACTATCAAAGCAGATGCTGAGCCTGATGGGCAACTGTTGGGCAGAGTGAATGGAATTTTATGTAAGAACTGGGAAATAGTAAGAGCTGGTGAGGACAGGGTCTCCACAAGGAGAGCAACAGAACAAGAAAATTTGAACACAGGGAACCTCTCAGAGACTCATACTCCAACCAAGGTCTATTCTTGGAGATAACCCAGAACCCCTGCACAGATGTAACCCAGGGCAGTTCAGAGTCCAATTGGGTTACATAGTAATGTGAAGAGGGACTGCCTCTGATATAATCTCATTGGCCTGCTCTTTGATCACCTCCCCAAGGGGAGGAGCAGCCTTGCCAGGCCATAGTAGAGGACAATGTATCCACTTTTGATGTGAACTGATGGACTAAGATCAGAAAGGAGAGGAGAACCTCCCCTATCAGTGGACTTGGGGAGTGGCATGCATGCAGAGGGAGGAGGGAGGGTGGTATTGGGAGGGGAGAAGGGAGGGGCTTATAGGGGGATGCAGAATGAATAAAGTGTAATTGAGGAAAAATTTAAAAAAAGGGAAGAAAAACAATTTAAGAACCTTAAATGACTTTCAAAAGTGGAAGAAAACATGGAGTTAGTCAATTTACATGGAGCATGTCTCGCCCCTGGGGGCAATGGTCTCCTGAACCTACTCAGACCTCTGACACCACCACTGCTAGTTCTAGAATTGATGCAAGATGTTCCAACGAGGGGGTTAAGGCTTCTCATAATATTTCCTATAAGCCCACACCTGTTTGTCTATATCCCCCATTTTTATTCATTATTAGCCAGATAGAGCCAAGTAATTGTGGGGATGATACTTGCTTTTTTGCCCAATGCTGGAATGCTAGTGAATTTAGGTATGCCCTGGTTACTCGCATGCCTCACTGGGTGCTTGTACCCGTTGATGCCCCTCACACTATGACTCTCTTCAGACAGAAAAGGGATCTTGGAACTACAGCCACCATTGTTACTACCATCTCATTGATGGCTGTTGGAGCTACCACCAGGGCATTAGCCATGAGTTATACTGGGCAGACTGCTCAGACCCTGAATAATCATTTAGCCAATGTAGCTCATGCCTTAGATGTACATAAAGGAATTAATGCTCAACTAAAAGGAGGCTTGATGGTGTTCAATCAGAGGATTGACCACGTGCAGGAGCAAATTGATACCCTATGGCAAATCGCTCAACCTGGCTGTCAATGAAAGTATGCTGGACTTTGTGTCACTAGCATACAATATGAGAATTTTTTCCTGTGCTGCAAATCTTTCTAAACAGTTGTCTAGCTATATTTTAGGTAATTGGACTGGAGAATTCAATACTACGATGGAGCAGCTGAGAGTGGCCATTATCACAGTAAATTCTACCAGAGTGGACGCAGGACTAGTCACAGGATTATCATCATGGATTGCTGCAGCCATGAATCATCTGAAGGAATGGGTGGGCATGGGAGCATTAGCAGGCCTTCTGGTGTTGGTCTCCTTGGTTTGCCTGTGGTGTATATGCAAGATTAGAGTCTCACAACAGCGTAATGCAGCCAAGATCATTTAGGCCTTTACAGCCATTGAAGTAGGACAGTCTCCCCAAGCATGGTTGGCTACTGTAAAATGCTAAAATATTACACTCAGGATGCGAGGCTAAGCACTGCACTCAGGGTCAGCTGCTTTGGACCCAGAGAAGAGCATGTCTGATTGCATGTGGTTTGATGCCCCATGTCCTGCCTCTGAGAAAAAGGTATTGGACAGGTCTGATGCTCTTTGGGTGGATGACACCTAAATGAACATCAGTACAAAGTCGCAATTTATTTCTAATATCAGAGATTAGACCTCTACTCTTGCCTGATGCATCTAAAACAAAAAGGGGGAACTGTAGAGAGCTGCGTAATGCTGTGCCTTAAAGATGGAGCTGGTTTTCACCGTCTACCTTCCAGATGGTGAGTGCTCTCGGTCACGAACAACTCCACATTTGGCTAAGGCTGAGGATCTGGCATGCTTGCTTCCATGTATGTGGACCTATCTGCATTGCCCACGTGGCACGCTGGGGTTGGCTACCCAGAGGCTATATAAGCTGTGGGCTGGCTTTCCCCAGGGTTCGATGATTGTTCAAGATTCCTGAATAAATTGCATTGGAAAAAAAAAAAGAAAAAAGAAAATACATAAGAAAAAAAACCACAAAGGACTGACACATAATAAAACTAGGAAGTCAGTGAACAATCTATCAAATTTTTCACACCTTGATGTGGCTTTTTGAGTTGAATGTTGATGCTGCTCTCCAGGCAGTAAGTTCAGGACATTCATTCTCTTTCCTTCTATTACTCGTCAAACCAGCTTTGTATGACTTTGTTTAATTATCCTTTAAGAGATTAGGGTAAAGCTTTGGACAATATTAACTAGAGAATGTGGACAATGTAATGAAAACTCGAGTGCAAACAGGGAAATTTAACTCTTCTATAAGTCTCAGCTCTCAAAGTTCCTGAATCATCACTAGACAGGCCCATTAAATTTTGGAGGGCATCAAGTACAACCCGGGGTACAGGGACAACATGGGTAACTACGGCAGATAGTGTTTCTGGTAGGTCAAGTTAATATGCAAAGATAATTATTTTTAATGAAAGCATTAACCAATAAAACTTTAGCTTGTGCCTATTGCTAAGTTTCTGTAATTCTGTACTTAATAACTCTATTTCTGAAATACATATTTGAATGCAGAACCAAAGATAAATTAGGCATTTTAATTCAGAAAGGGCAATAAAATATACATTTCCAGAGCCTCTCTCATAAATCATGACATGGTCTTGGGCATTTATGTAAATGATCAAATTAATCCTTTGCAGCTGGGTAAAAGACATGTAATTTGGTTTAGTTGATATCATTTCATAAATATGGGAATCAACAGAAGAGTGTTACTCTAGAGCCAGGTCATTATGTCTAAATCTAGAAAGAATCCAGAATATAGCCAACATTTTTTACCCCAAATTGCATTTTGCCCTTCTCTAGGGTGCCACTGATACACTTGCTATCCTCTAGAGACAAGTGATTGCTTTCTGGATCATCACTCCATGTGTCTTAAAGACAATCAGACATCAACCAGGGGGATGCACTTGAGTCAATAAGTATTATTGAGAATGTATTACCTATTGGCTAGATGCAAGACCCCACCAACTTTTAGTGTCTGGTAGATCAGTGTGAAACTGCTTCTATCTCTTGAGACATGTTAACTCTCTAGCCCCACCTCTACCTTGAATTCTTGATTACTAGAGCATGACCTCAAGACCCATCCCACTGGCCATCTTTCTAGCTTGCTGTGTAATATCTTGCTCTCCCTTGTTAAAGTGTTCGATTCTGGTCTGGGGAGATGGTTCAGTCTACAAAGCACTTGCTGTGCAAGCATGAATGTCAGGGTTTAGATGTCCAGCACTCAAGTGAAAAATATAGATATATGTGGCTGCTGACCTGTAATCCCAAGGCTGAGAAGGTAGAGACAGGGGATTCTTGAGGCAAGCTGGCTAGCTAGACTAGGCAATCCTGTGAGTTGTTTGTTCAGTGAGTGATTCTGCAAGGTAAATAATGTTGATCATGATGCAGGAAGACACTCACCATCAGCCAGTCTCTGCACACATGTGCACCTTATAAATGTGTGCCCACACATACACAAACATGCAACAAACATACACAACATACATACACATATCCAAAGATGGAATTCTTCTATGCCATTTTTCTTGTTAGCTTCTTTCTACAAGATTTCCAAATTTGTGTGCCCTGGAGTTAATTCAAATACTCTATTGTAGACATTGCTCAAATATGCAGGCCTTAAGCAACTTTTGTGAGTGAATTAAAGAGTGACAATTACTAACTTTGTCTACTGAGTCATGCATGTCCCTAAGAAATGTTTTATATGTAAAAGTATATTTTCCTGTTACATGTAAAAGTCCACTTCTCTGTTACTAGCTCACTGAGACATGTACACAAATCTCTCCTTTCTATAATATAAGGTCATTCAATATTTCTATAGTGCAAAGTTAAAATGACCCCACAAGATGCCCGTGATAGAGAGCAATTAGTTAGTCAACATTAGTGTACTAAGAAATTTTTAGTATATAATAATACTTCAAAGGATATTTTTGCATTATATTTTGCGTTAGACATTAATTAAAAGGAAAAGGAAAATAGTTATTTCATTGTGTTATGTACTAGATACAAAACAGCATTCCAATTAGTTACCCAATATAAGAATAGTATGATACTTACTAAACAAGTTATAATTACGAATATATATATATATGTATAAATACATGTATATGCATGTAAGAACAATTAAAATGAATTTTAAAAGATCAAAATGGGGAATATGAGAGGCTTTGGAGGAGGGAATACAAAGAAGAAAATATGTAATTGTATTACAATCTCAAAATTAAAAGTTTACTATAAATCATTAATCTTTCACAATATACAGATATTGTCATGTGCATTATGAAATACAAACAAAAATTCAAACACAAATATGATTAGACTCCCAAAGCAAATCTTTTCCTGGAAGGATTCTTAGACCTCTGTGGATCGTAACTCTGCTGTATAATAGAAATTTCTCTCCTGCTGACTGTCTTCTTTAGGTGGTGTTCAGAGAATGGATATCATTAGCTATATGTGGCTAGGGAATCCTTAAACTGTAGCTTGCTAGAGTGAGACAATAAATTCTAGACTTAATTTAACTTTAATTGACTTCACGTAAATTAGTCCTCATGGCTGAGATGTAGTCCAGAGGCAAAGCCCTTGCCTCACGCATGCAACACTCTCAGTTCTACCCCCCAACACTGCACAACAGTCAAGTCAAATCTAATCTAATCAAATGAAGCATTATCAAAACTCGATATTGAGTAACACATATCTAGAGAGAGTGAAGCTGTGATAAGAGGAAAAGAACATTGCCTTTGACCTTGATCCACATCACCCATCTTACCTGAAAGTCCTCTAACCCACTTTTAAAGAGATCAATGATATGTTTCCTCCATGAGGTCTCTGATAAGCTTCCTCTTCCTAATTAAGCCTCTCTATCAGAGTTAATTGCACTTTTTACTAGCATGCTCTTAGCTAGGTACTTATTTATGCTGGCTCTACTGAGACAATCATTCAGTGGATCTAGGTGTTTCCACTCTGACTTCTTCTCTCCAGACTCCCTGAGGTTGACCTCAGCACACCCCACCCCACCCAACACTGTTATTGCTCGGTGGTCCTCAGATCCTCCCAACCTTACAAAATTCATCTTGCAACAATAAAGGTGTTGCCATGAGATGTGAATTGCATTCTGAACTTATTATAGTTTTCCAAGCACTCCCTGGAGACTAATTTAAAAGGTGGTCTTATCTCCCAGTCTCATCTTAAACCATTGTTTAAGACCAATTTGTTCTTTTAATCAGCCGAGTAAAGTCTCTCCTGAAAGATGCTTTTCTGTTTACTATTAAATTAAATAACCCTGCTGGGTTGTTCCTCATATCTCTGGAGTATAATGGCACATAATATGCAAGGATTGGTTGATAAAGCCTTGGAGAAGAGTTGCAATGCAGCTTTCAATTTCCAGTAGGGCCGTTGCTCAGGGTGTCCCTTTAGTTTGCTGCCAAAGAAAGCTTTAGGCCGCAAGTCACTTATATTGGAGAAGGTTTGAGATCCTTCCCAAAAGTGGGATATAGAAATGTATAGTACACTATGTTTTATTTTTTTTAATTTTTCATTAATTACACTTTATTCATTCTGCATCCCCCCATAAGCCCTTCCCTCCTCCCCTCCCAATCCAACCCTCCCTCCTCCCTCTGCATGCATGCCACTCCCCAAGTCCACTGATAGGGGAGGTTCTCCTCTCCTTTCTGATCTTAGTCTATCTGTTCACATCAAAAGTGGCTGCATTGTCCCCTACTATGGCCTGGTAAGGCTGCTCCCCGCCAGGGGGAGGTGATCAAAGAGCAGGCCAATCAGATTATGTCAGAGGCAGTCCCTCTTCCCATTACTATGTAACCCAATTGGACTCTGAACTGCCCTTGGCTACATCTGTGCAGGGGTTCTGGGTTATCTCTATGAATAGTCCTTGGTTGGACTATGAGTCTCTGGGAAGATCCCTGTGTTCAAATTTTCTTGTTTTGTTGCTCTCCTTGTGGAGACCCTGTCCTCTCCAGCTCTTTCTATTTCCCAGTTCTTACATAAAATTCCATTCACTCTGCCCAACAGTTGCCCATCAGGCTCAGCATCTGCTTTCATAGTCTGTAGGGCTGAGGGTTTCAGAGGCCCTCTGTGGTAGGTTCCTAGGTTGTTTCCTGTTTTCTTCTTCTTCTGACGTCCATCCTCTTTGCCTTTTCGGATGGGGATTGGACATTTTAGTTAGGGCCCTCTCTCTTGCTTAGTTTCTTTAGATGCACAGGTTTTAGTCGGTTTGTCCTATGTTGTATGTCTATATGAGTGAGTATACATCGTGTGTGTCTTTTTGCTTCTGGGACAACTCACTCAGGATGATCCTTTCCAGATCCCACCTTTTACCTGCAAATTTCATGATTTCCTTATTTTTCATTGCTGAGTAATATTCCATTGAGTAGATGTACCACAATTTCTGCATCCATTCTTCAGTTGAGGGGCAACTGGGCTGTTTCCAGCTTCTGGCTATTAAAAAGTCATATGGCCACTAGAGAAACAGCTCCTTTGTTTTATGGCTGTTGCACACTGACCACACACACACACACACACACACACACACACACACACAGAGAGAGAGAGAGAGAGACAGAGAGACAGAGAGACAGAGAGACAGAGAGACAGAGATAGAGACAGAGTCATCCAGAAACTTCAAATATAGCCAATTATATTATGGACTCTATTTTGAGCGTTGGGCCTCACATTGCTTTTTTTCCTCATTAGTGTACCAATTACACAACAAGAATTAGCTAACAGAAGAAAGAATTTATTTCCGTTCACACTTTATCTCCTACTACACATCTTAGCAGGGAATTCATAAAGGCAAGAGCTTGAGGCAGCTGGTCAAATCACATCTTCAGCCAGAATACATAGAGATGATTGCTGGTACTTGGGTCACTTTCTTCTTTCTATTCTGTGTAGGACAGCACCCTAAGGAATGGTGCAACTCACATTTAGGGTGAGTCTTCCCACCTTAATTAATCTAATCTAGAACATTCCTCATAGTTGTGCAGTTTTTTTCCCATGGTTATTCTAGATCTCATAAGTTGACAATCAAGATAACCATCAGAAGCCTGTATCTGAAATGTAGGTGGCGAAATCAATGCTGAAGCTCATAAATTATATTTCCCCAGGCATATGAATTAGGTCACTAAAAGAAAATAAAATCCCAGCAAAATATTACAGAATAATCTTCAACAAGAGATTTGCTGAGCAGGTTCATGTCCCCCAGTTTTGTATTTGGATAAAACAATAAAAATCTCATCATATTACAAAGCAGAGTTAAAAAATCCTAAATTAATGAGTAAGTTGAATTAAAAATAAATGGAAAAAGAAATTAACTAGAAAATAACTCAAAGAATAGAATTGAAAAAAAAAAACAGGTGCATTAAATTCTCAGGTATGATTATCCTGTATTATATGTTTAGACCCTGTTAAGATGCTCAGTCTTCATTGATAAAGGGAAAGGATATGGACATCAGAAGAGTTACAAAACAGGGAACAAGACAGGAGCCTATCACAGAGGGCCCCTAAAAGACTCTGCTTGGCAGGTTTTCAAAACATATGCTGAGATTCATAGCCATTCTTCTAGCAGAATGCAGGGAATCTTATGAAAGATGGGAGAGATAGAAAGACCTGGAGGGACCGGGAGCTCCACAAGGAGAGCAACAGAAGCAAAAAATCTGGGAACAGTTTTGTTTTTTTTTTTTTTTTTTTTTTTTTTTTTTTTTTTTTCTGAGACTGATACTCTAAACAAGGACCATTCATGGAGATAACTTAGAACTCCTACACAGACGTAGCCCGAACAGGAGCCTTCTCTGACATGAACTCATGTGCTGTCTCTTTGATCACCTCCATCTGAGGGGGGGAGCAGCCTTACCAGTCCACGGAGGAAGTCAAAGAAGTCAATAATGTTGAAATCTGATAGACTAAGGTCAGATGGAAGGGGAGGAGGACCGCCCCTATCATTGGACTGGGGAAAGGGCATAGGAGAAGAAGGAATGAGGGTGGGATTGGGAGATGATGTTGAGGGGGCTATAGCTGGGATACAAAATGAAAAAAACTCTAATGAATAAAAATAAAATTAAAAAATTCTCAGGTGTTACTTTGCATTCAATCTGTTTTATTGTTATTTCAAAACATGAGTTAGCCTTTAAAATATTGTATACTAGATACAAATAATTTAGCTACATTAAAATCTGACAGGAATGGTAAAGAATTTATATTTTTCTTAAAAGATGGGATGCATGTCTAAAATGATAAACATATCAAACAAGAGTACCTTCCTTAGGTTTTTTATTTTTTAACTTTTTATTCATTACAATTTATTTACTTTGTATCCAAGCTGTAGCCGCTTCCTTTTTCTCCTCCAAGTCCCACCCTTCCTCCCTCTTCTCCTCCCATGCCCCTCTCCAAGTCCACTGATAGGGGAGGTCATCTCCCCTTCTATCTGACCCTAGCCTATCAGGTCCCATCAGGACTGGCTGTGTTGTCTTCCTCTGTGGTCTGGTAAGGCTGCCCCCTCCCACTCCCACCAGGGGGAGGTGATCAAAGAGCCAGCCACTGAGTTCATGACAGAGACAGGCCCAGCTCCCCTTACTAAGAAATCCTCTTGGAGACTGAGCTGCTTAGTTAGGGTTCTAATGCTGTGAAGAGACACCATGACCAAGGCAACTCTTATAAAGGAAAACACTTAACTGGGGCTGGCTTACAGGTTCAGAGGTTTGTGCCATTATCATCATGGTTGGAAGCATGACAGCCTGCAGGGAGAATTAGGACTGGAGGAGCCAAGAGTTATACATATTGATCTGAAGGTAACCAAGAGGAGGCTGGATGTGTCTGACACTGAGAGAAGCTTGATCATTGATGGCCTCATAGCCCTGCTAACAAGGCCACACCTCCACTAATAAGGCCACCCTTCCTAACATTGCCAGTTCCCATGGCCAAACATTCAAACCCAGGAATCTATGGGGGCCATACCTATTCAAACCACTACAAAGAGTAAATACAATTTATAGAGTACATGGAAGCAATACGATGCAGGGTCTCCAGTATCAGTATCTACTGTATTGTTTCTGATACACAACACACCATCAAAGATTGCCTGTGTTAGCATGAAACATTTTGCAGTTTCTCTGCACAAAGCACAGCAGATTCTGCTCAGCCAAATTAATGATATCTCAGAGTCATGGGAAAGGGCCTTTAGCCTGTCCAGGCAGCTAAAATGAAATGCTATAAGTAGCTGAATATCAACAAATAACATATACCTGGCAATATTTTGCATAGAAGTCTGAGATCAGGCTACTGGAATAGCTGCGTTTTGAGGGGATCTTCAGCCAGATGAGAAACTATTGAATTCTCTTTACTCCCTTACTTGTCTGTAGGGAGCTACCACTGACCTGTTTTTACAAGGAAATTTTTTTTTGTTTGTGGCAGCTCTACCCAGCTCATTGAATTCAAAGTGCCATATCCAATTTTACCCTTTGATAATTAGGATTTCAGTGTATAAATCTGGGGAAGCTGTGAACATATAGTTCATAACACCACAAATGGCAGGGGATTAGTCATATGTTTGGATACCATGATAGTAGGAGCCTAAGCCAGGAAGGCTAAAAGGGTGATCTTGTTTCAGATTGTCTACCCCTATAGTGAGCCTCCTGATGGGCCTGTATTTCTGGCGGTTGGATGCTTGACTATAATGGCAGGTTTAGGAGGAAATGTTTAGAGACAGAAGTTTCAGATGACGTACTTCAGAAGATGGAATACTACCAAATCTATCAAATTCCCCTGGCTGTATATCTATAATAACAGCTGATGGTAAATATAAGATTAGAATCATTAAATATGACAAAGTGAATGAGTATATTTACTACATTGTACCATTGACAATGGAAGTATAATATAGATTTTATGTATTAAAATATTTATTAAAATACATAGTTGTAAAATATTTTTCAAGTCAAGATATCAAAATTAGATGATTAATTTTTCATGTTTTATTTTGATTTTGCATAGCATGCATAATTTAAATGTGCTCACTTTGATGTTTTGAGACATTCATATAATACTGATAAATTCAAAGTAATTAGTATTCACTTCTAAATTTTATGTTTGGGTTCCTTATGCTTCTTTCTACAAAATCTTCATAAAATGTATAATAACCATGTAAACTACAGTCATCTAGTCACTGATCTGTGCTTAGAGACACCATAAATTATTACTCCCGATAAGCCTTGCCTCAAATATCTGTTTTCTAGTATCCACTTTCCACACCCATCCTCTCTTCCTTTCTTAACCTCTCACAATCGCTATGTCACATTCAACTAATGTCTTAGCTCCCACCTGTGAGACATAATATTTACTATGTCTGTCCACATTCATCTTTCTTCGCTTATCATAAGTTCCTCCTGTGAATTTTACACTTTTGTATGGTTTTATGAAGGCGCTTATATTTCACTTCTTCACTTAGAATTCCCTTATGCATCTCTGATAGAACAGGTCTGGAAGTGGTGTACGTCTTCAGCTTTCTCTCATTGAAGACTCTCTGTGTTTCATTCTTTTCTGAATCATAGTTTTGCTATGTATCCTTTTCTTTGTTGGTAATCATTTTCTTCCTGTACCTATTATTTTATCCCAATTTCCACTGTTTTGCAAGACTTCTGTTCATGAGCTTATTCTTACTCTATTGAGAGTAGCCTTAAAGTGGTTGGTGCATTTCTCTCAAAGCGTTTACAATTTTCTTCTTTCCTTGTACCTTTAGTTTTAGTGTAATGTGCCATGGATGAAGCTATGCCTATTTAGGGACCTAGAGATCTCCTGAACCTGGCTGTCCAATTCTTTTCACTGAATTAGGAAGATGTATTTACTTGCAGTCTATGTAGATATCTAGATATCTGTATCTCACTCTCTTTACCTATCAAAGATATCATTCTTTCCAACATTTATTCATTTCATTTGTCTGTATGTATCCAAGCTACCATTGCAGAAAAAAAATCTAAATGAATATCAAGGGAACATTACTCTAATGAATGGAATATTATTTCAATAAAAATTTGAACTTCTACATGAAAAAAAGTGTATATATCCATTTTACACATGTAGACAAATGCTTATAATGTAGTAGAACTAAAAAGAAGAAGGATCTATAAGAAAATTGTGTATACGTAGAAAATCTGGAAAGATGTAGCATAGGCAATTCCAGGGATAATTCTATCTCTCCTTCCCATTTTCTCTTTGTCAGAGCCCTAATTTTAGGTGGATGTGCACACGCCTGTGTGTGTTTGTGCTTGTGTGTAAATCACCATTCAGCACAAAGCCCTCTGCTTCAGTAACTTAAACTCTATAACCTCATTTTCACTCCCAGTGATGTGTTTAAGAGATGGAATGTGACTCAAATATAATAAATGGTATAAAGGAATGTTTCCTTGGGGGCTCTGGAAATGCTTTCTTGTTCTTAAAAGGCTGAAAGAGGACCTGTTTTTCAATTCAGTGCATTGGTATTTACAAGTAATGTTGTAGCTACCCTGCAACCTCAAAGCAATCTAAGTCAATAAGATGTGAGCTGCTAAATAGAAAACTACTGCTTTGAATCACTGGATAAACCAGGCTCAAGGAAAGTCGTCTTGATATTTTATCTTATTTTATAAGATACTTCTGTGAGTTGGTTGCAAATTGCTCTCTACAAACTCATGTATTTGCACACCTGGTTCAAGGATGATACGGTTGTTTCAAGAGATTGTAGAAACTTTATGATATGGAGCCTAGCAGATATAGGCACCATGGGCAAGAATTTGAAGGGTATATTTACTGGCAACTCTGGCATGTTTTTTTTTTTTTTTCTCACCGTGTGAGGAAGGGGCAGCCACATGCTTATGTCACAGCAGATCTGTACTTCTATGCCTTCATCACCACAATGTGAAGACATCCTCTGAAAGAATAAGCCAAAATGTAAATCCTACATTCTTTCATATCTTTTGTTACAGAAGGAAAAAAGTAGATGACAAAGAAAGTTGTTATGAAATAAAAGTTTTATACATTATTACTGTAATGAGGCAGGGTTTAAGCTTAAGAACCTCTAAAATGTTATTAAGTGGAGCTTGATGGGTAAGTGGAAGCTCAGAAGGACAAAATACTAGAAGAGATGAATACAGCAAATACTAAGCTCATGATGTTTCAAGTGAAGACTAGAGGCCTTTGTGTTATACTGTGTGTTATACATGGTGTGTTCTGCTCACGTCCTAAAAATTTGATTGACGTTCATTTCAAAAGTAAAGGACAAATTTATTTGGTAGAAGAAATTCAAGATATTACAACATTTAGGCTGTGATATGACACTCATTTCCTGTATCTTAATCAGATTTTTTTATAGTAATAAAGTCATACTTATTGAAAATTTGCTTCATTGTGTCTTCAAGTTCTTCCAGTGTGCTTCTAGATATTCTTTTATTTTATACAAAACTTTACATGATAGTTTAATTTTTTCCTTTATTTATTTATTTACTTATTTAATCACTTTACAGCCTGATCTCAGCCCCCTCCGTCCTCTCCTCTCAGTCCCACCCTTGTGCCCCATCTCCTTCTCTGAGAAGAGAAGTCCCCCAAGGGATATCAATCAACCCTGACACCTTAAGTCACAGCAAGACTAACTACATCCTCTCCTACTATATCCAAACAGGGTAGCCCAGCTAAGGGAAAGGGATCCAAAAGCAGGCAACAAGGTCAGAGACAGCACCCACTCCCATTGTTAGGGGACCCACATGATAACCAAGCTGCCACATCTGCTACATATGTGTAGGGGGCCAAGGCCCAGCCCATGCATGCTCTTTGGCTGGTGGTTCAGTCTCTGTGAGCCCTCATGGGCCCAGGTTAGTTTATTCTGCAGTTCTTCCTGTGGTGTCCTTGACCCCTCTAGCATCCCTAATCCTTCCTCCCACTATTTCACAAAACTCTTCCAGCTCAGCCTATTATTTTGCCGTGGATCTCTGTATCTGTTTCCATCAGCTGCTGGATGAAGCTTTCCAGAAGACAGTTATGTTAGGCTTGTGTCCTCAAGCAAAACAGAGTATCATTAATAGTGACAAGGATTGGCTCTCTCCCATTGGATGGGGATCAAGTATGGCCAGTCATTTGTTTGCCATTCCCTCAAATTCTGCTCTACCTTTATCCCGCCACTTCATGTAGGCAAGACGAATTTTGGATTGAAGGTTTATGGATGGGTTAGTGTCCCCATCCCTCCACTGGAAGTCCCACCAGGCTACATGTATATTAGTTTATATTTGATCACCTCAGGCCATATCATAACCGGCTTAACAGTGAGACTTCAAAGCAGAAACTATCATAGAAAAGCAAAGACAATGTACAGTAAAGTGAGAGAAAAAATAGAATCTATTTTAAAGCTGTAGATAAGGCAGAGGAACCAAATAGCTGTACTTATTAAAGAGAACAGTAATATCCAAGAGAAGACATCAAGTTTTGCTGCAGAAAAAAAAAAATGAGAGATGCTTTGAAAGCAAAACCCCACCTAGGGCATCAAAGCTCTAGGATAAATGCAAATTCATATGAAAAGCACAAAATACATTTGAAATGAAAATTATTTTAGAATATTTCACTTGGAAAGAAATTGCCTAAGAATATAAGACTGCCAGGGTATTTTGCTTACACACCAGTTCAGTTATCTAGAGAGTTAGAGCCATTGCAACCATGGTCTTAGGGGCCATGATCTATCTCTCTGATGATAGCAAGCTTAATGTTTTCCATATGGTATTATTTTTTTTAGATACATAAAATGCAAGCATGATTTGAGTCATTGGATGTCTGTATACAGGTTCCAGATCAAAGCATGAGTTTGGGCAATGGAATGCAATGCAATTCTCTGCAGAGAGGTCCTTAGTTGCAAATGTGTGAAGCTGTGAGGATAAAGCCAAGTTACAAAGAAGAAAGAGGAGTTTAAGATGGAGATGCTAGGATGTGGAATACCTACTGCAGACAACTAGAGGTTCCTAAGTACAAGAGAGTGTTCACATGTGTGCTACATGTCAAAAGTGGCAAAACTGTTGACATGATGCTGCTGAGACTGGTTAGAGCTCAGATGACACTGATTCCAGACAATGATCTGCAGGATTACTTCTTTGCTCTGATAAATTTATTTCACCCAGCTAACTCAAATTGTTATCCTCCATTTTTTTTTACTAATTATACTTTATTCATTTTGTATCCCCCCATAAGCCCCTCCTGCCTCCCCTGCCGATCCTACCATCCCATCCCCTTCTTCATGCATGCCCCTCCCCAAGTCCACTGATAGGGGAGGTCCTCCTCTCCTTTCTTCTGATCTTAGTCTATCAGATCTCATCAGGAGTGGCTGCATGGTCATCTTCTGTTGCCTAGTAAGGCTGCCCCCCCTTCTCAGGGGGAGGTGTTCAAAGAGCAGGTCAATCAAATTGTGTCAGAGGCAGTCCCTCTTCCCATTACTATGTAACCCACTTGGATATTAAACTGCCATTTTTTCAAGTGGAAATGTCTACTCTGTGCATTACAGTATTTAAATGTTTAACTCATTTCTTGGTTTTACAGGGACTCAAGCTCAGGTTTTGCTTTGAGTCTCAAAAGAGATTTTGAAGTTTATATTTTCGAACACAGTGCAGACTTAAGATGGCTGTGATATTTGAAACTGGAATGAATGCATTTTACTTTCAATGGTAGTGGAGAGCTTATAATGCACACAGTGGTAGAATGTCAATGTGAAATATCCCCTGTAGCCTCATGAGTTTTAACATCAGGTCCATAACTGGTGGCATTATTTTAGAGACTAAAACCTCTGGGATGGAATACATAGATACTCGAAAACCAACATTTAAAGATTATAGCGTGCTTGTCTCATTCAGTGTTTCCTGATCCTCCAAAATATGAACAGGTGCTTTGTCTCAGGCTCTTGCTGCCACAGACTGCTGCTCATACTGATTCGTCTTCCATGTGGGAAACCCTGAAATTCTTGAGATGAACTAAAATAAAACCTGCTTCCCATAAGTTACTTCAGTAAGAGTTTTGTCACAATATTGTGAATAGTCTCAAAAACACAAGCTCTTTCATCTTATCCATGCATTTGGTCTGGTGTTGCCTCTTCTAGATGAGCTAACTTTATTTGAGATCAAGTACTAAAGTATGGCTATGGGCTGAGTGTGTACCTCAAGGGTTTGAGAATTGATGAGTCAATTTCCAATTTTTAGATTGTTTGTCACATAGCATCATCTATTTAAGGATAAAAAAGATTGACTAGTAGAAGCAAAAGAAATCCCATTTTATTAAAATTTATTTATTAAAAACCTTGACTAATAGCCAGCAGAACTATTTCAGATGATGGCCAGGCATGTTTTTACATAAAAAAAAAATAAATAAAAGAAAGAAGCACTGTGATGTAATCAACAGAACAGAGAATAGTACAGAAGATGCCCTAGAAGTGGACAGGGGATGGGGGACCGTTTATTTTGTTGTTTTTGTTGGTTGGTTGGTTGGTTGGTTGGTTGGGGTTTTTTGTTTATTTTATTTATTTATTTTTTTGATGTTTCATTCAGTCCAAGTTTGCAATCTCAGAGTTTTGATTTGCATTTTCCTGATGACTAAGGACACTGAACATTTCTTTAAATATTTCCCTGCAATTTGGTATTCTTCTGTTGAGAATTGTCTACTTAGGTAAGCAACCAATTTTTTAATTGGATTCTTTGGTTTGTTGGTGTTTAATTTCTTGAGGTTTTTTTTTTACTATATATATATATATATATATATTATACATTAGCCTTCAGTCTGATGTTTTGTTGGTGAAGAAGGGGTCTCAAATAAGACCACTCCGACCAGATTTTTGGTTCTGTTGCTCTCCTTGTGGAGCTCCTGTCCATTCCGTCTTTCTATCTCCCTCTTCTTTCATATGATCCTCTGCATTCTGCCCAAAGTTTGGCTTTGAGTCTCAGCATCTGCTTTGATACCCTGCTAGGTAAAGTCTTTCAGAGGCCCTCTGTGGTAGGCTCCTGTCCTGTTCCGTTTTCTCCTGCTGAGGTCAGGGTCATGTTTCAACCAGTGGGTAGTTTGTAGAGAGATTAGTTTCTCTCAGAACTCCATATTCGTGTTTCACTATAAGCTGGGTAAACTTTCATTGGAGAGCTAGATGCATTTTTGCCAAGGGAAAAGCTACTATGAGCAGCAGGAAAAAGCATTTGCTTAGGTTTATAATGACATAGCTTTTAGATTCTGTTGTTGGCTCCTTTTAGTGTAACCCTTTCCCAAATGGTCAAGAGAATGCTGATGGTAAAAACTAATCCAATATAACTAATGTTATATTATGACTCTTACAGTAAATCACCTTACAAGTCAGATATCTAGGAGACCCTGTATGTATGTATGTATGTATGCATGCAGCTATCAATCTATCTATCTATCTATCTATCTATCTATCTATCTATCTATCTACCTGTCTATCTGTATGTATGTGTATATGTGTCTATGTATTAATCTGTCTATCACCAATCTATCATCATCAGCAACATCATCATCTATATCAAGCACCTTCTGGAATTATTTTATTATTTATATTTATTAAAGTATTTTATGAAGCAACAGAAAAATATCTAATATCTAAAATATCTAAGTAACTATTTACCTTTCTATATTCTATCTATATCTTTCATCTATCTTTTCTGTGTGTTTTGATATAAAGAGCCTTCTTTGTAAGTTCCGACCCCATAAAGTTCTACCTTCTAAAACCATTAGCAATTTGTTTGTAAAAGTTGTTCTTTTCAAAGCAATGAGATAAGTAATTATGGCTTTTTGAATGAGAAATGTTCCTTGTTGACTTTTACACGAGACACTTTGTCTTTAGATTCTGTGCTGTCAGGTTTTGGAACTTTAAGAGGCAGAACTTTGGTGGATGATTTACATCACCATGAGTAATGCTTGAAAGTTTGTAGCTTTGCTCACTTCCTGATCTCCCTCTGCTTTCCACATGGAGGTGAAAAATGTTATCCAATTTCATGATCCTTCTGTCATGCCATGCCTTTTGCCCCACAGTAGACTGTATCCCTCTGGAACCACCAGAAAAAAAAGATAAAATAAACCTTTTCCTCCCTAAGTACTAGTTCTCCCTGCTTCTAGTTAAGGTATTTTATCAAGCAACAGAAAAAAGATCTAATATGTATAATATCTAAGCAACTAAAGTACCCAGTAATCTAAATAACATTTTCTAGAGTCATCAAGCAGAAAGAGAGTGATTGGACTGGCAGAGTTGGACCTTTCTGTTGCACTTTAAAATATATATTTCATATATCTTTTTCACCCTATAACACTCCCATCCCTTCCGGCTCCATGTAGGAGAGAGAAAAGGTTAGTGGGAAAGGGGCCACAGGTGGTTCATAGTTGCTTTCTGCTGGTCAGGTCACTGAGTTCCTTGGAGCCAGTCTAATCCTCCGGTCAGCAGATTCCTAACTTCTTGTCTCACAACAGCAACTGGAAGCAAGGGAAAAGCAGGAAAAGGCATTATTCTCTCTTTAGAGTCCTCAGATTCAAACTATCTGCAGCCAGCAAAGAACTCCTCTCAGAGCCTGCATGAGGCAAATAGTCTGCTGCTGTGGACCATCTGAATCAGTCCCACATCCCACACCTGGAACCAAAACAATAACATGTTTATATCCACAACACATTTCATTCTAGAAAGTACATTCTATTCCTGGTCACACAGCAGTTCTGTAAAAGCCAAGACGGAAACCAAGAGACATCCCTCATACCAGCATTCTAAACAGGGCTTTAAGAAAACATGTTAAAGATAATATATGGAACTGACTTTTCATTTCCTTTTCATTATATTAATTCTTTCTTTCATGATATCCCCATTGTTTGTCTTTGTCCATTATCTACCTCCAGCTATTTCGAGGAGTCATGGAAGTAAGTATTAGTGTATTTCTCATGGAGAATGAAATTGACCCTGACAACTGTATAGAAATCCACAACTTACAATGAACATTTGATTTTCAATATTATTTCCTTAGCATAACAAAAAGTCATTAAATATAGAACAAAGAGTCATTAACTCAAGGAAAACATTTCAAAATTATTCATATAGAGGTCTCAGTATCGTACTAGGTAGGAATTCATAGTTGTGGAAAAACAAAAGAAAATTAATACATGAATTTTAATTTCTGTTCTGCATCACTTCATGGTATGTTTGAGCTATTAAAAACTTGTTGAGGCTGCACTATTTGTAATTGGTCTAGAATAAAGTAATGTCAAAAGAAGGAAAAATGGATTTTTTAAAAGGCTAATACTGCCAATGTCAAAGGCATAATTTTTAAAGCTTTATAGAAAATTGTTAGAATTTTGGATGTAATTGAATTAGATTATGGTGAACTCAAAACTAATCATTTTATTTTTCTGGAAAAAGAGAATATTTATAGTATAACAAAATAAGCCTATCCAGTAGCATTTCTCAGGGTATTTCACAAGCATTCATAATTGTTTTTTTGTCATAGACATCTTGCCTTAGAAATTTAAAGACATTTATTGAAAGGTAGATTTCTAAGTAAATGCTTTTATTCGGCCTTTTAGTTTCCCTTTGAAAAATGACTTCTCAACACACAAAAAAAAGTTGGAAAGATTTACAATAAAGGTGCATTGAACAAAGTCTGTATAGAGACCAGAAAGGAGTTCTATGAGACGACGAGATTGGCTTGTTGTTTAGAAACGAAAATTGTTCTTCCTTGAGAAATGGATCTGCTCTAAGATCTAGCATGAAAAAGCAACCTTCTTCATGAGACTAACTTGTACACGTTACTGTTTATCAATGATGCCTCATCTTTAATTTTTGTATTTATTGATTTTAAAATTATTTTTGTGTTTGGGTATATTGTGAATGTATACATTTGTATGTCTGTGTGCGAAGGTATGTGTGTGTCTAGACCAGAGATATATATTGCATGTGAATCAATCACTTTCCATTTTACTTTTTGAGACTAGATGACCTGGGGCTCATCTGCTTTTTTAGACCAGTTACTAATAAAACTATGAGATCTTCTTGTCTCCATCTAACCAGTTTTGGGGTTATGGGGATTCACAGATTTTTATGTAGATGCTGGGGGTTTCAATTTAGGTCTTCATACTTATGTGACATGCACTTTACCCCTGAACCATCTTTCCAACTACAATCCTTTATCTTTAATAGGACTAAATTATATCTTACACTTCTGTCTCTTATTTATTGTTCTTATATTCTCTTTGCTCTCAAATTAATTTGTCAATTACCTATCTTAAATAAAAAAAAATCTTCAATATGGAATGAGAATACATAGGATTCTTTATATGATCCCTTTTTTTCTGATAGGAGGGGAACTTGTTTATTTGTTGATGTAATGTCTCAGTGATTTAACTATTTTACTTTAGACAGTGTCAAAATATACATCCTTTTCAAATCATCTATCCATTCCTTTCTTTGCACATCACATATCCTGCGGAATAACTATCCCTAGAGTTGTCAAAGATAAACTACCCTTGTGGCCAATGAGCCTTTCTTCTCACTGGTTTGAGAATCTCTCTTCTTTTCTTCCTTCTCCTCTACTTACTCTGTTCTTCTAGAGGGCCCATAAGTATGAACATAGTGCTGGAAGTCCTTGAGAGAGCAATAAGACAGTTGAAGGAGATCAAGGGGATACAGATTGGAAAAGAAGAAGTCAAATTATCACTATTTACAGATGATATGATAGTATACGTGAGGGACCCCAAAAACTCTACCAGAGAACTCCTACACCTGATAAACAACTTCAGCAAAGTGGCCGGATACAAAATTAACTCACAAAAAAACAAAACAAAACAAAACAAAACAAAACAAAACAAAAAAAAACAGTAGCCCTCCTGTATACAAAAGACAATAGGGCTGAGAAAGAAATTAGGGAAACAACACCCTTCACAATAGCCACAAAGGACATAAAGTACCTTGGTGTAACCCTAACCAAGCAAGTCAAAGACGGGTATGAAAAAAATTTCAAGTCTCTGAAGAAAAAATTAGTAGAAGATATCAGAAGATGGAAAGTTCTCCTATGCTCATGGCTTGGCAGGATTAACATAGTAAAAATGGCCATCTTACCAAAAGCAATCTACAGATTTAATGCAATTCCCATAAGAACTGCCAACACAATTCTTTTTTTTTGTTTGTTTGTTTTTTTTTTGTTTTCTTTTTACTTTTTTTTTTTTTTTTTTTTTTTCAATGCAGTTTATTCAGGAACATTGAACAATCCTCGGACCCCGGGGAAAGCCAGCCCACAGCTTAAATAGCCTCTGGGTAGCCAACCCAGGCGTGCCACGGGGGCAATGCAGATAGGTCCACATACATGGAAGCAAGCCAGATCCTCGGCCTTAGCCAAATGTGGAGTTGTTCGTGACAGAGAGCACTCACCATCGGGAAGGTGGAAGGCGGAAACCAGCTCCATCTTTAAGGCATAGCATTCCGCAGCTCTCTACAGTTCCCCCTTTTTGTTTTAGACGCATCAGGCAAGAGTAGAGGTCTGATCTCTGATATTAGAAATAAATTGGGACTTTGTACAGATGTTCATTTAGGTGTCATCCACGCAAAGAGCATCAGACCCGTCCAATACCTTTTTCTCAGAGGCGGGACCTGGGGCATCAACCCGCATGCAATCAGACATGCTCTTCTCTGGGTCCAAAGCGGCTGACCCTGAGTGCAGTGCTTAGCCTCGCATCCTGAGCGTATCATTTTAGCTTTTTATGGTATCCAGCCATGCTTGGGGAGAATGTCCTGCTTCAATGGCTGTAAAGGCCTGAATGATCATGGCTGCATCACACTGTTGTGAGACTCTAATCTTGCATATATACCACAGGCAAACCAAGGAGACCAACACCAGAAGGCCTGCTAACTCTCCCATGCCCGCCCATTCCTTCAGATGATTCATGGCTGCAGCAATCCATGTTGATAATCCTCTGGCTAGTCCTGCGTCCACTCCGGTAGAATTTACTGTGACAATGGCCACTCTCAGCTGCTCCATCATAGTATCGAATTCTCCAGTCCAATTACCTAAAATATAGCTCGACAATTGTTTAGACAGATTTGCAGCGCAGGAAAAATTCTCATGTTGTATGCTAGTGACACAAAGTCCAGCATACTTTCATTGACAGCCAGGTTGAGCGATTTGCCATAGGGTATCAATTTGCTCCTGCAAGAGGTCAATCCTCTGATTGAACACCATCAAGCTTCCTTTTAGTTGAGCATTAATTCCTTTATGTACAACTAAGGCATGAGCTACATTGGCTAAATGATTATTCAGGGTTTGAGCAGTCTGCCCAGTATGACTCATGGCTAATGCCCTGGTGGTAGCTCCAACAGCCGTCAATGAGATGGACCTAACAGACATTTACAGAACTTTACACCCAAACACAAAAGAATTTACCTTCTTCTCAGCACCTCATGGAACCTTCTCCAAAATAGACCACATAGTGGGTCACAAAGCAAGCCTCAACAAATACAAGAAGATTGAAATAATCCCATGTATCTTGTCTGATCACCATGGAATAAAGCTGGACCTCAACAATAACAGAAATAACAAAAAGCCTACATACACATGGAAACTGAACAACTTGTTACTAAATGACAGCTGGGTCAGGGAAGAAATAAAGAAAGAAATTAAAGTCTTTCTAGAAATCAATGAAAATGAAGACACAACATACCCGAACTTGTGGGACACAATGAAAGCAGTGCTAAGAGGAAAGTTCATAGCACTAAGTGCCTTCAAAAAGAAATTCGAGACAGCTCATTCAAGCACCCTAATGGCTCACTTAAAAACCCTAGAAAAAGAAGAAGCAGACACACCAAGAAGGAGTAGACGGCTGGAAATAATCAAACTCAGGGCTGAAATCAATCAATTGGAAACAAATAAAACAATTCAAAGAATCAATGAAACCAAGAGCTGGTTCTTTGAGAAAATCAACAAGATCGACAAACCCTTAGCCAGGCTAACTAAAAGGCAGAGAGACACCACCCAAATCAACAAAATCAGAAATGAAAAGGGGGATATAACTACAGACACTGAGGAAATCCAAACAATCATTAGGACTTACTTCAAAAGTCTATATGCCAACACAATTCTTTACAGACCTGGAAAGAAAAATTCTCACGTTCATATGGAATAACAAGAAACACAGAATTTTTAAAACAATCCTCTACAATAAAATATCTTCTGGAGGTATCTCCATCCATGATCTCAAGCTGTACTATAGAGCAACAGTTTTAAAAACTGCACGGTACTGGCATAGAAACAGAATGGTGGATCAATGGAACCAAACAGAAGACCCAGAAATAAACCCACACACTTATGGACACCTGATTTTTTACAAAGAAGCCAAAACCATACAATGGAAAAAAAGATATCATCTTCAACAAATGGTGCTGGTCCAACTGGATGTCTACATGTGGAAAAATGAAAACAGATCCATACTTATTATCCTGCACAAAACTGAAGTCCAAGTGGATGAAAGACCTCAACATACAAACAGAAACATTAAATCAGCTAGAAAAAAAAAGTGGGGAATACCCTAGAACCCATTGGTACAGGAGAAAACTTCCTGAACAGAACACTAACAGCACAGCCTCTAAGAGCAACAATCAATAAATGGGACCTCATGAAACTGAAAAGCTTCTGTAAAGCAAAGGACACCATCATCAAAACAAAACAACTGCCTACAGATTGGTACAGAATCTTCACTATCCCTTTATCTGACAAAGGACTCATATATAGTATATATAAAGAACTAATGAAGCTGAAAAGCAGCCAACCAAGTAATCCACTTAAAAAATGGGGAACAGAGCTAAAAACTCTCTGTAGAGGAATATCGAATGGCAGAGAAGCATTTAAAGAAATGCTCAACCTCATTAGCCATTAGGGAAATCAAAACAACCCTGAGATTTCACCTTACACCCATCAGAATGGCCAAGATCAAAAACTCAAGTGACAACACATGCTGGAGAGGTTGTGGAGAAAGGGGAACCCTTCTGCACTGCTGGTGGGAATGTAAACTTGTATAACCACTCTGGAAATCAATCTGGCACTTTCTCAGACAACTAGGAACAGTTCTTCTTCAAGATCCAGCCATACTATTCCTAGTCATATATCCAAAAGAGGCTCAAGCACACAAAAAGGACATTTGCTCAGCTATGTTTGTAGCAGCTTTATCTGTAATAGCCAGAAGCTGGAAACAGCCCATATGCCCCTCAACTGAAGAATGGATGCAGAAATTGTGGTACATTTATACAATGGAGTATTACTCAGCAATGGAAAATAAGGAAATCATGAAATTCGCAGGTAAATGGTAGGACCTGGAAAGGATCATCCTGAGTGAGTTGTCCCAGAAGCAAAAAGACACACACGGCATATACTCACTCATATAAACATACAACATAGGATAAACCCGCTAACATCTGTACATCTAAACAAACTAAGCAAAAGAGAGGAGCCTAACTAAAATACTCACTCCCCATCCTGAAAGGCAGAGTATGGATATCAGAAGAAGAAGAAAACAGGAAACAACCTAGGAACCTGCTACAGAGGGCCTCTGAAAGCCAGAAGAAGAAAACAGGAAACAACCTAGGAACCTGCCACAGAGGGCCTCTGAAAGCCTCTGCCCTGCAGACAATCAAAGCAGATGCTGAGCCTGATGGCCAACTGTCAGGCAGAGTGAATGGAATTTTATGTAAGAAGTGGGAAATGGTAAGAGCTGGAGAGGACAAGAACTCCACAAGGAGAGCAACAGAACAAGAAAATTTGAACACAGGGAACTACCCAGAGACTCATACTCCAACCAAGGACTATTTGTGGAGATAACCTAGAATCCCTGCACAGATGTAGCCCATGGCAGTTCAGTGTCCAAATGGGTTACATAGTAATGGGAAGAGGGACTGCCTCTGACATAATCTGATTGGCCTGCTCTTTGATCAACTCCCCCAGAGGGGGGAGCAGCCTTACCAGGCCACAGAAGATGACAATGCAGCCACTTCTGATGAGAACTGTAGTCTAAGATCAGAAAGAAGGAGAGGAGGACCTCCCCTATCAGTGGACTTGTGGAGGGGCATGCATGTAGAAAGGGGAGGGAGGATGGGATCGGTAAGGGAGGAAGGAGGGGCTTATGGGGGGATACAAAATGAATAAAGTTTAATTAATAAAAGTTAAATAAAAAAATCCTAAAAAAAAGATTGTACTTGATTTGTGGTAATGTCAGCATTTTCAAGAAATAAAACTGAGATCATTATTTCAAATGATCTCAGTTCAGAGAGAACAGCAAGTGCGTTCCTTGGGTAGATACGAGAGATGAGATAGAAGCAAGTCAAAATTTATGTATTGATTGATAAGAGCAGATATACATCAAAGGCAAATATGGATAATTTTTATTGGCATTTCACAAGAAAATTTAATATTAACTGGTATTTTTAGGGACACAAAGCACTGAAAATCAGTTAAATACTTAAATTACTGTTTGAAAATAGTGGACACAAAGCAGAGCAAATTAGAAGAGTTCTGCAATTTAATAAATATATCATCAGAACACACACAGACATATACACAGACCCTGATACACATACACATACAAACGCAGACACTAACATAAAGATACACTGAGACACACACATACACACACAGATTCCATCTGTCCATAAAAATGAATGAAATTACCTCAACTTCCAGCAAATACATGAAACTGGAAATCATCACGTTAAAAAAAAATAAACCTGAACTCCTACAGAAAAATATCCATTTGTAAAAATCTAATTTGTGGAATCTGGATTTAAGTATGATTCTAATATAGGACATAAAAAAAGATTGGGAGGAAAGAAGCAAGGTCAACTGGAAAGGGTGTGTATAAATAACAGTGCACAGAGGAAGGA
Organism: Meriones unguiculatus; assembly: GCF_030254825.1. Classification (NCBI taxonomy): domain Eukaryota; kingdom Metazoa; phylum Chordata; class Mammalia; order Rodentia; family Muridae; genus Meriones; species Meriones unguiculatus. The sequence continues at coordinate 42,446,285 of NC_083357.1, forward strand.
GAAAGCAAGTCAGCACTAATATGTGGAATTGCATCTAAATACTCACACTCACATATGCAGACATATCAAACATTGAGACATAAATGTAGAAGTAAGGTAGTTGAAGTAAGGGAGAAAAGGAGGGGGAGTGAAGAGTGACAAAGTTGGTAAGAGGAAAGGACAATGATTTACATATTTAGACAATTTAAAAATTGAAAACATACATGCCTTTAATCCCAGCTCTTTCAAGGTAAAGGCAGGTGGGTCTCTGTGAAATTGAGGCCAGTCTGGGCTACCTAGTAAGACCACCTACCCTAAAAGAAAGAGATAACTCCTTATATGATGCTGTTCTTGCACAGGAGCATCCATAGCTGGCCACTGAGAAGCTCCTCCCAGCAGGGGATCTAGACAGATGCAGAGACTCAAAGCAAAACATTGAGCAGAGCTTTGTGGAAAAGGGAGGGGAAAGAATAGAAGAACCTGGGGAGGCAAGAACTCCACAAAAGACCAACAGAGTCAACCAACCTGGGCCAGGGTGGGGGTTTATGGAGACTGAAGCACTGACCCAAGGACCTTCATGGACTGGACCTATGGCCCCTACACATATGTAGCCAATGAACAGCTTAGTCTTCATGTGGATTCTTCCTAAGGGGAGCAGGGGCTCTGACATCAACTCTGTTTCCTGTTTCCAGATCACAACCTCATGTTGCAGTTGGCTTGCCTGGCCTCAGTGGAAGAGGATGTGCTCAGTCCTGATACAACTTGATGTGCTGAGATGGGCTGTTGTTGGTAGGGCTCCCCTTTTCTGAGGAGTAGGGAAGCTGGGAGCAGGGTAAGATATAGAAAAGGTGAGACCTGGAGGAGAGAAGGTATGTGGATACAATTTAGATATAAAGTGAATAAACAGAAATTTTAAAACAGAGCAAAAATAATAAATAGATAAATTGATAGACAGATAGATAGACTGATAGATAAAATAGTGTTGTGAAAAATACTTTATATTGAAATAGAAACTCTTTGTGTACAAAGATATTTAGAATAGAAACAAAACTATCAGAATCAACCAGATAGGTTTTCAAGTTGCCCTGAAATGATGTCCTTCATAAAGGAGGATATAAATAGTGTTAAAACACATAGGTTGAAAATTACTAAATACAGTATTTCTAAAGACAAGCAATATATTTAATCAATAATTTAAATGAGAAACTCAAGAATATATAACAGTGTTTCAGAAATGACAATGCATTTTAGAAAATGCTTAAAAATTTCTATTGATTCAATAAATCATTATAACAGATTTTAATTATTAGAAATATTCAATAAAATTTACTACTTATTTTTACAAGAATATAGAAGGTAGAAGGTTTGAAATTGAACATAATTTTCTTTTAAAATGTTTTTATTAATTATTATTATTTATTACAATTTATTTACTTGGTATCCTGGCTGTGGCCCCTCCCTCATCTCCTCCCAGCCCCACCCTCCCTTCCTCTTTCCTCCTATGCTCCTCCCCTAGTCCACTGATAATGGAAGACTTCTTCTCCTCCTACCTGACTCTAGGCTATCAGGTCTCATCAGGACTGGCTGCATTGTCTTCCTCTGTGGCCTGGCAAGTCTGCACCCCAACCAAGGAACATGCATGGAGAGGACCTAAAACACCTGCTCTGATGTAGCCCATAGACTTCGTCTCTAAGTGGGTACCCTAGTAAGGGAAGCAGGGGTGTTCTCTGGCATGAACTCTGTGGCAGGCTCTCTAATCATAAATTTATTTAACATTCATAATTCTATATAATGTACTTGAATGCAACCTTCCCACCATTCTCTCCCCTCCAACTCCTCCTCTGTGGTCCCTACTTTTAAATATTATATTTATGTATTCAGTTTACCTCCTGATTACAGCCTCCTTCTTCTCCCATTCCCCTACCGTTGCAAACCCCTTACCTCACAGCAGGGGGAGGTCTCCCATGGGCACCATCCCAACCAGGCACATTAAATCACTGTAGCACCAGGAGCATCTTCTTCCACTGAGGCTAGACAAGACAGCCCAGTAAAGGGGACGGGATCCAGTGTGAAGCATCACAGTCAGAGAGTGACTCACTCCAGTTGTTGGGGGATCCACATTAGGAACAAGCTGTATATAGGCTACATACATGCAGGGGACTTAGGATCAGTCCATGTATGCTCTTGGCTTCGTAGTTCATAAACTGTAAGCCCCCATAGAACCAGGTTAGTTGATTCTGTAGGTCTTCTTGTGGAGTCCTTGATCCCTCTGGCTCCCTCAGTTGTTCACCCAACTCTTCCATATGACTTCCCAAGCTCTGTCTAATGTTTGGCTGTTGTTCTCTGCATCTGTTTCTATCAGATGCTGAGTAAAGCATCTCAGAGGAGTTATGCTAGGCTCCTGCCCACAAGCATAGGAGACTAACATTAATAGTGTGAGAAACTGGTTCTCTCTCATGGGATGGTTCTCAAGTAGGGTCAGTCTTTTTTATTTAACATTTCCTCAAACTTTGTTCCATCTTTGTCTCTGCACATCTTGTAGACAGGACAAATTTTGGGTAGAAGGCTTTATGGGTAGTTTGGTGTTCTTATCCATTCACTAGAATTCCTGCCTGGCTTCAGGAGGTGGCTACCTCAGGGTCTATATTCTCGCTGCTGTGAGTCTAAGCTAGCATGACCCCTATAGACCCCAGGTTTCTGACAAGTTCCAGAGATGCCCCTCACCTCTGATTTCTGTTCTCTCACCCAGCCATCTCTTCCCTACGCTCCCTACTTGTAGTTCCCAGCCCTGCTCCCCCACCCCTTTTCTTACCCTGCTCCCTCCATCCATCCACTTCCAATGACTATTTGATTTTCTCATCCTACAGGAGATTCATTCTCTTAAAACATATTGGCTGAAATAGCCTAAATATACCATTTCTAAATACAAGTAATCTAAATCTCTAATAATTTAACTAAGAAACTCAAGAATATAACAGTGTTTCAGAAATGACAAAACATTTTTAAAAATAAAAAAAATTTCAGTAGGTTAATATAATGTAATATGATTACTTAAAACATTCAATAACATTCACTACTTATTTGTATAAGAATATAGAAAGTAGAAGGCTTGAAGTTGAACATGAATTTCTTAATGCAATAATAAACAATAGGAAATTATAGCAATCATCAAACTAGTGAGACTTTGCTACATTTCATTAAATTTAAAGATACTTTCTTAACTTTTACTACTCATTTTTTTCACAAATATATAAATACAATCTTCTGAGCCCATTCATGTTGTTCTTGTATACATGGTTTCAAGGATGACCCATGTCTATTGGACAATCAGTAAGCTGTCTCATCTCTGGAAGAAAGAACTCTCCCTCTTGAAGGCAGTCATTAGTAGCCTATAGTTCTTTAGTTGTCCATAGTTGCCTATAAGTATAGGACCCTGTGAAATTTTCTACCTTTCAAATTAGCATGTTTATCGCTTAGTTGTGATAATAACAGATAGTGTGAACCTTAAAATATTAGAAAAACAAAATGGAAAGATAATTTAAATGAAAATAACATGAGTAAGGAGCTAGAATACAAGAATCAAGATTCCTGAATGAAAAACCCAGAAAGGGTATTCTTTGAACTTATTTTTTTTTGTATGGATATATGTCAGTTTAGAGTATGTTACAAGACAGTGAAAATAAAGCAGAGGGCTTTGGCTAGAATGGAAACAAGACACTACCTTATGGAGTAGTTCCTCATTAATGTGCACTTAAATATTTGACTTCAACTTCCATTTGGAAGTTAAGGTTTAATATCCAAGTTTGCAAGAAAGTCTGAGAATCAAATAAGCAATCTAGTAGTTGCACAAGAAAGAACTTATTAGAATTTTAAACTGTGCCCCTTACTATGGGAAACCAATTGGTTATTGAGCTACCACGAGCTTCATCCAAGTAAAGGTTCTAGGTTATATCCACACATGGTCCTTGGTTGGAGCATCAGTTTCAGAAAAAAACCTGTGCCCAGATATATTTGGTCCTTGTGGGACTATCTCTGACAGGAACTCAATGGCAGGCTCTTTGACCTCCCCACCCCCAAAGGAAGCAGCAGTTCTGCTAGGTCACAGAGGAGGACTTTGCAGCCAGCCCTGAAGATACCTGATAAAACAGGGTCAGATGAAAGAGGAGGAGGTCCTCCCCAATCCATGAACTTGGAAATGGACAGGGAGGAGATAAGGGATGGAGGGTGGGATTGGGAGGGAATAAGGGACTGAGATACAGCTGGGATACAGAGTTAATAAAATGTAACTAATAATAATAAACAATAAAAAAATTTAAACTGTGAAGGAAAAGGATGAACCCATGACATAGAACCCATGACATACCACCAACAACTAGTTCATAGATTTTGTGAACCTCTTAATGCAAATAAAACCAAAGCTGGAGATCAGAACTAACAAGGAAGTAGAGCATTTTTTTTTCTTTTTGTTTTCTACATAATATTTTTATAGATTACTTGGGAATTTCACTTAATGCACCCTGTTCACACTTCCTTACTAGTCCTCCCAGGCCTTCCCCCAACCCTTGGGACCCTCTCAAAGACAGAGGAGAAGAAAAGAGAAAGAAAGGAGGAAATAAATAAATAAATAAATAAATGTCCAATTTGTGTTGTCCATGTACTTTTTTGGGACATGGTCAAACTCTCAGTGGCCAGACCCTTAAAAAAAAAGTAAAAATAAAAAAAAAAAACCTGAATCCTTCCCATGTACACCCCCCCAGAAACCATCAATTGTGGAAAGCTACACTTCGGCATCCTCATCACAATTTTTTAAAGAGTTCAATTACTTTCTGTCTAGGCTCTTACAATTTTGGGGAATGAGAATGTGATGAGGTAGGGATTGTCACAGAAGTCTTCTGTGTCTTCTTTTTTTTTTTTTTTTTCAACTATGATTCTGCAGTTCCATACCACTGCAAAGGTAGCTTCTTTGTCCTGTAATGTCAGTGGCAGCACAGATCATGGAATTCCACATTGTTTCTGGCAACAGCATAGACCACAGACATTCATATGGGCCTTGGCATTAGCACATGTCACAGACCTCAGCGTGGTCTCCAGTGGCAGCATAGACCATGGACATCAACATTGGCCTTTTTTATAGCACAAGACAAGGACACCATCATTGCCCTCAGTGGCAGCATAGGCCACCAACATGGCCTCTGAGGCAATATGGATCACAGATAGCAACATTCCTCCCTCCCCTGCAGTAGCATGGCACTGAACACAATCAACATGCTTCAGGAAGCAGCACAGACCAGGAACAGCTGCTTGGCCTTTGGTAGTAACAGGGGCCATGGACATTGACACAACCCCTCATTGTAGCAGGACCATGAACCTCAACAAGGTCCTCAGTAGCAACAAGAGCCATGGGAATCAACATGGCTTCTGTCAGTAAATTTTATTAAAGTTGACAATTATGGCTCTGGTAAACCTACATGCTAAAATAAGCAGTGAGTACCTTGGAAGCAAAAATTCCAGTGCAGTGAACAAGCAGTTGATAAATCTTTGAAAAGCTAGAGTAAATTTTCTTTAAGGCTTGAAGAATCTGACAATGCCCATACTGGGATATATAACTTACAAGGAAGAGAGTAATAGTAAATACACCAGACTGTGGATCATCAATGGCAGGCCCCTGGGAGCAAATCAGGCCAAGATTTATAAACAGCAGCATAGATGATTCTGTCAGTCCTTAATTTTGTTATGGAAGACTCTTTGCCTTCGCATTTGGGAATAAAGTTCTCTAAACATGGATATTTGCACACACTCTCTGGAAATTAATCAACAGGCATGCCAGAATTAAAAAGAAAAAAAAAGACTTGGAAGGGGGTAGAAGAAAAGACACAGATCCATCAACTTATGATCCACTCACTGGAACTATCATTGTGAGCATAGAACTCCATTAAAAACAATAGAAAATCATTGCACTATACGGTATGTCATTAGAGAATTGAAATTCAGTTTAAAAAATTGCATGTGTGATTCATGAAATAGAAACAAAAATTTTAACATACATGATTATCTTTTCAATAAATGCAACACAAAGATGGCATTGCCCACAGAACACAAATCATTAGCCAAACTAAAAATTATTTAAAACTTTTGAGGAAAATATTCAAAAGTTTAAAAAACGAGCTCTTCCAAGATGGCAGCAGCTAGTGTGCAGCTTAGCTGAAGGGGAGAGGACCCACAACGTGGAAATTGGTGAGTGAAGATGCTGATTAACCCAGAACAGAGTTATCTAGACTTCCAAGAAGAAAAAGACTAACCATGATCTGAGTCCATCTAGAATCAGGTCATGACAGACTCCTCCAGGAGGACACACCCCAAGAGGTGATCTCCAGGAACATACAGGCACCCAAAACCCTACTCCCTCTCTGGAGGAGCAGCATAATCTGCCACAGACCACACTGTCTGTACCCCAGCCCCAGCAAGAGCTGCAGCTCCAACCAAAAAAAAAAAAAAACTGAGATGGGGCTGAGAGAACCCAATCCTTTGGGCACTCCCCAAAAAACCAAAACGCCACCATAACCCTGCTACTGTGGTGCGAAACATAGAGAGGCACATAGTGGCTTCACAGTGAAAGGACCCCAGTGCTGCCAGCTGCTCGTAGCAAACAAACTTCACCCCGGGATCTGGGACTGTGGTCATTCAACAGGTCCTGAGACTCTCCCGGGTCCAGCACAATAAGGTCTAGCACCAAGTCCTAACACTTGAAGCCCCCCGACCCTTGGCAGAGAAACCTGGCTCAAGATTGGGACTGAGAAGTACCACCCCCTTCTGGCACTCCACTGAGAGTGCCACCATAAGCTTACCCTCATAGAGGAGAAGGTCAGAGGGGAAGGACAGAGAGGCAGCCTGCCACAGGACACAGCACCCCATCTCTAGCTCACCCAGCAACCCCTGGTAGAGAAACCCAAGCTCTGGATCTGAGGACACTCAACCATACCTGGTATTCTCTCGGAATCAGCAAACATAGTTTCAACCGCCAGGCTACTTCTGGCAAAGAGATCTGGGCCCCAGATCAGGGATTGAGAACACTCAACCTAACTCTTTCCCGTGCTACCCTGGGACCAGCCAACATAACCCCTCCTGGCAGAGGGAAAGGACAGAGAGGAAGCACACAGGAAAGGTGGACACAGAGTCCTGTGGCCACAAGGACACAGAGCTGATTGTTAGCCTACCAGCGCATTTTCCACAGCAGGACCAATTCAGACAGTAGAAAGCAAGGGGAACCCCTGTGCATTCCAACTGGTCCTGCAAGATGATGAGTGAGCTTTCTAGGGAGAGTTTGCCCCAGACCCAGGGCCTCTCCACAGAAGCAACCAGACGAGATCCCTGCCACCCACACCTCTAGTGTGGGCATCATAGGGATTCTTGGGATACTGACCCCAACACTGAAGGCTCTGCCTTGTTGGGTCATCAGCATAATCCAGGCAAACAATACCTGTATTTCAGACAGAACTGCATAATAGTGGCCTGCAGGCCACTGCATGCACACTGTGCCCTCTAAGAGCACATGTGAATAGTGCCAGCATCACATTCCTTACTTAGGCAAAACTGAAACCACAACACACACTCCCAAACTAGTGAACCTCTCTCATCTTCCTGAAAAAACAGTACAGAAAACAGAAAGAGATGATCATAGCCTGAACTAAAAACTCAAGAAACAAACAGTGAGGGTTATAAATAACCAGACGGCTAGAGGCAGATGTAAGAACAGACCCAACAAAAATCAGGACATAATGAACTCATCAGGAAACCCACAATGCACACTTCAATTCACTAGATATACAAAAAAACGACCTCAAAACTATGTTTCTCCAGCTATTAGAGGCCCATAAAGATGAAATGAACAAAGCCCTCAGAGAAATAGCTAAAGAAATTGAGACGAACAAAAAGGAAACAAATAGAGCTCTCAGAGAAATGATCACGAAAATTGAGGCAAACAAAGAAGAAATGAACAAAGCTCTCAAAGAAATGTCCACACAAATGAAGGCAAATAAAGAAGAAATAAACAAAGCTTTCATAGAAATACAGGCAATTATAGCCAAAGAAGTAGAGGCACAATTAGTGATATATTGAGAGGAAACGGACAAAAAAATAGAAGCTGTCATTGAAAAGCAGGACTCCACATTCAAACAGATGAAGGAAATAGTGCAGACATGAAAACAGAATTAGAATCAACAAAGAAAACACAAATAAAGAAAAACCTGGAGCTGGAGAACATAGAGAAAAGATCAGGAACTACAAAGGTAAGTATCACCAACAGAATACAAGAGATGGAAGAAAGAATCTCAGAAGCCGAAGATACACTTGCGGAAATAGACACATCTCTCAAAGAAAAAAATAAAATCAGAACAGTTCCAAACACAAAACATCCAAGAAATCAAGGACACCATGAAAAGACAAAAATCTAAGAATAATAGGAGTAGAAGAAAAAGAAGACATCAGGCTCAAAGGTCCAGAAAATATTTTCAAGAAAATTAAAGAAGAAAAAATTTCCCAACTTAAAGAAGGAGATGTCCATAAATACAAGAGGCCTACAGAACACCAAGTAGACTAGACCAGAAAAGAAATTTTTCACGTCACATCATAGTCAAAACACTGAACCTACAGAACAAAGAAAAATTCTAAAAGCAGCAAGGGAAAAAGGCCAAGTAACATATAGTAACGTATGAAGGTAGACATATTAGAATCACAGCAGATTTCTCAATAGAAACTATGAAAGCCAGAAGGGCCTGAACAGAAATCATACAATCCCTAAGGGACCACAGATTCCAACCCAGACTACTATACCCAGCAAAACTTTCAATCAACATAGACGGAGAATTCAAAATATTCCATGACAAAACCAAATTTAAACAATATCTACATAGTAACCCAGCTCTACAGAAGTTACTAGAAGGGAAACTCCAAACCAAAGAAAACAACCTCATCTAAGGAAACAGAGGAAATAGATAACTGCACAACAAAAACCAAAAAGAATACAAGCAATAAAAACTCAGTGTCACCCCAAACCCACATCAAAAGTAACAATTGTTGGTCACTAGTATCTATCAACATCAACAGACTCAACTCCCCTATAAAAAGACACAGACTAACAGTATGGTTGACGAAACAGGATCCAACATTCTGTTGCATCCAAGAAACACACCTATGCAACAAAGATAAATACTACCTCAGAGTAAAGGGCTGGAAAATATGTTTTTCAAGCAAATGGTTCCAGAAAACAAGCTGGAGTATACATCCTAATATCTAATAAAATGGGCTTTCAACCCAAGTTAATCAAAAAAGATAAGGAGGGTACTATATTCTCATCAAAGGAAAAATCCACCAAGAGGACATCACAATTTTTAATATCTAGCCCCAAATACAAGAGCACCTACATTAGTAAATGAAACAATATTAAAGCTTAAATCACACATTGATTCTAATACCTTAATAGTGGGAGACTTCAACACTCCACTCTCACCAAGGGACAGATCAACTAGACAGAAAACAAATAGGGAAATAAAAACACTTACAGAGTCCCTAAATCAAATGGACCTAATAGACCTCTACAGATATTTTCATCCAAATTCAAAAGAGTATACCTTCTTTTCAGCACCACATGGAACCTTCTCCAAAATAGACTATATATTTGGTCATAAAGCAAGCCTCAACAGATACAAAAAGATAGAAATAATGGTGTATTCTATCTGAGCACCATGGATTAAAGCTGGACCTCAACAACAACAGAAATAACAAAAAGCCAACATGCACATGGAAACTGAACAACTTGTTACTCAATGACAGCTGGGTCAAGGAAGAAATAAAGAAAGAAGTTAAAGACTTCCTAGAATTCAAAGAAAATGAAGGCACAACATACCCAAATTTATGGGACACATTAAAAGGAAATTTTCAGAGGAAATTTTATAGCACTAAGTGCCTTCAAGAATAAATTTGTAACATCACATACAAGCACATTAATGGCCCAACTGAAAAACCTAGAAAAAGCAAAGAAGCAGATACACCCAAGAGGAGCAGAAGGCTGGAAATAATCAAACTCAGGGCTGAAATCAATCAATTAGAAAGAAATAAAACTATTCAAAGAATCAATGAAACAAAAAGCTGGTTCTTTGAGCAAATCAACAAGATAGACAAACCCTTAGCCAAACTAACTAAGAAGCAGAGAGAATCTATCCAAATCAGCAAAACCAGAAATGAAAAGGGTGACATAACTACAGACATTGAGGAATTTCAAAAATCATTAGGTCATACTACAAAAGCCTATGTAACACAAAATTTGAAAACCAAAATGAAATGGACAATTTTCTTGATATATTCCATCTTACAACATTAAGTCAAGATCAGGTAGAAAGACTGAATAGCCCTATATTCCCCAAGGAAATTGAAGCAGTCATTCACAGTCTCCCCTCCAAAAAAAGCCCTGGGCTAGATGGTTTCAGCACAGAATTCTACCAGACCTTCAAAGAAATGCTAACACCAATTCTCCTCAAACTATTCCACAAAGTAGAAACAGAAGGTACATTACCAAACTCATTCTATGAAGTCACAGGCACCCTGATACCTAAACCACACAAAAACAGAACACAAAAAAGAAAACTTCACACCTATCTCTCTTATGAACATTGAAGAAAAAATACTCAATAAAATACTTGCAAACCGAATCCAAGAACACATCAAAGATATGATCCACGATGACCAAGTAGGCTTCATCCCAGGCAGGCAAGGGTGGTTCAACATACAGAAATGCATCAATGTAATCTACCACATAAACAAACTGAAGGAGAAAAACCACATGATCATCTCCTTAGATGCTGAAAAAGCAATTGACAAAGTCCAACACTCATTCATACTTAAAGTCTTGGAGACATCAGGGATACAAGGCACATATCTAAACATAGTAAAGGCGATATACAGCAAGCCTATAGCCAACATCAAACTCAAAGGAGAAAAACTTAAATCAATCCCACTGAAATCAGGGATAAGACAAGGATGTGCACTCTCTCCATACCTCTTCAACATAGTACTTGAAGTCCTAGCCAGAGCAATAAGACAACTAAAAGAGATCAAGGGGATACAAATCAGAAAGGAAGAAGTCAAAGGGTCACTATTCACAGATGATAGGATAGTATATATGAGCAACCCCCCAAATTCAATCAGAGAACTCCTACAGCTGATAAACACCTTTAGCAAAGTGCAGCAAAGTGCAGGATACAAAATCAACTCATAAAAATCAGAAGCCCTCCTGTATACCAAAGACAAAAGGGCCAAAAAAGAAATTAGGGAAACAACACCCTTCACAATAGCCACTAATAACATAAAGTAACACTGACCAAGTGAAAGACCTGTTTGAGAAAAACTTCAAGTCTCTGAAGAAAGAAATTGAAGAAGATATCAGAAAATTGAAAGATCTCCTGTACTCATGGATTGGTAGGATTAACATTGTGAAAATGGCCATCCTGCCAAAAGCAATCTACAGATTCAATGCAATTCCCATCAAAATACCAACTCAATTCTTTACAGACTTTGAAAAAAGATTCTCAGCTTCATATAGAGAAACAAAACAAACCAACAAACAACAACAACAACAACAAAAAAACAAACGGAATCTCCAAAAAAATCCTGTACAACAACAGATCATCTGGAGGTATGTCCATCCCTGATCTCAAGCTGTACTACAGAGCAATTGTAATAAAAACTGCATGGCATTGGCATAAAAACAGAAAGGAGGATCAGTAGAAGACCCAGAAATAAACCCACACACCCATGAATATTCGATTTTTTACAAAGAAGCCAAAACCATTCAATGGGAAAAAGACAGCATCTTCAACAAACGGTGCTTGTCCAACGGGATGTCTACATGTAGAAAAAATGAAAATAGATCCATATTTGCCACCCTGCAAAAAACTAAAGTCCAAGTGGATCAAAGACCTCAACATAAAACCAGATACTTTGTATCTGTTAGAAGAAAAAGTGGGGAACAGCCTAGAACTCATGGCACAGGAGACAACTTCCTGAACAGAACACCAACAGCACAGGCTCTAAGAGCAACAATCACTAAATGGGACCTCATGAAACTGAAAAGCTTCTGTAAAGCAAAGGACACCGTTATCAAAACAAAGGACTTCCTACAATTGGGAAAGAATCTTCACTAACCCTTTACCTGACAGAGGACTAATATCCAGTATATACAAAGAACTAAAGAAGCTGAAAAGCAGCAAACCAAGTAATCCAATTAAAAATGGGGAAGAGAGCTAAACAGAGAATTCTCAACAGAGGAATATCGAATAGTAGAGAATCACTTAAAGAAATGCTTAACCTCATTAGCCATTAGGGAAATGCAAATCAAAACGACCCTGAGATTTCACCTCACACCCATTAGAATGGCCAAGATGAAAACCTCAAGTGACAAAACATGCTGGAGAGGTTGTGGAACTAGGGGATCCTTCATCCAGTGCTGGTGGGAATGTAAACTGGTACAACCACTTTGGAAATCTATCTGGCGCTTTCTCAGATAATTAGGAATAATGAGTGCTTCAAGACCCAGCTATACCACTGCTAGGTATATACCATAACTTTGCTCAAGTACACAAAAGGGATACTTGCTCAATCATGTTTATAGGAGCTTTATTTGTAATAGTCAGAACTTGGAAACAACCCAGATGTCCATCAATGGATGAATGGATACAGAAATTGTGGTACTTTTACAAAGTGGAATACTACTCAGCAATCAAAAAGGAGGAAATCATCAAATTTGCAGGCAAATGGTGGGATCTAGAAAAGATTATTTTGAGTGAAATATCCCAGAAGAAGAAAGACAAACACAGTATATACTCACTTATATAGACCTATAAGATATGATAAACATAATGAAATCTATACACCTAAAAACGATAAGCAAGAGAGTGGATATGGGGTAAGATGATCAATCCTCATTTAGAAAGAGAGATGGGATGTGCATTCATTGTATGACAGGAGTCTATTGAGGGCATCTGAAAGACTCTAACTAGCAGTATTTTCAAAGCAGATACAAAGACTCATGACCAAACCTTTGGCAGAGTACAGGGAATGATATGAAAGAAGGGGAGTTAGTCTGATGGGGAAAGGATAGGAGCTCCACAAGGACCAAATATATTTGGGCACAGGGTCTTTTCTGAGACTGACAGTCAACCAAGGACCATGTATAGATATAACCTAGAACCTCTGCTCGGATGTAGCCCGTGGTAGCTCATTTATCAATTGGTTTCCCATAGTGAGGGGAACAAGGACTATTTCTAACAGGAACTCAATGACTAGCACTTTGACCTCCTCACCCCCCAAGGGAGGAGCAGTCCTGTTCGGAAACAGAGGAGGGCTTTACAGGCAGTCCTGAAGATACCTGAAAAAACAGGATTGGATGAATGGGGTTGAGCCCCCCCCCCCCATGGACTTGTAAAGTTGCACGGTGGAGATGAGAGAGGGAGGGTGGGATTGGGAGGGAATGAGGGAGCAGGATACAGCTGGGATACAGACTCAATAAAATGTAACTGATAAGAAAAAATAAAATTAAAAAAAATTACTCTAGTACATGTAATAATCTCATTCTGTCTTTAGATGTGGAGGAAAAAAGACCTGAAGAAAAGATGACCCCACATAACTTCACTGCTCCACAAGGGTTCTGTGCCCCAACATGACAAAGTGAGCACTGCCCAGGCATTGGAGAAGCAAGAAAAAATATTCGGAAAAAAATGGTTGCTATTTACAAGGACAGCATTCTGCCCAGTGCAATTGTGGTGGGTCTCACAAGGTTCTTTTCTGGCTGTCCTAAGGATAAGAGCTGCTTCATAAATAACCCCTCCCTAGCCTTCAATTCTGTCCTCAAGTTGAGAAACTATTGTGATTCAAAGGGATGGCTTCAGAATAGGTAGGTAAAAGAGGGCTATTCACCTAAAACAGGTATTGGGAAATGTGGGTATATTCACTTTACTCTGGTGGGAAACCTGATAAGAAAATGTTTCCTGGGGTTTCAGTTATCATTAAGGCGGTATGAGAACAAGAGATAGGGGCAGCCAAGCAGTTCAAGGTCCTCATCCGTGCCAGCTTTTGCATTGCACTATGAGCAGGGTTGGTCTGGTTCATAAAAAGCAAAGAGTGACTTGTGCTGTAGATGGAATGACAGGTACTTTCCTTTCATCCACTCAGGACATGCTGTCTGTCATCAAGCAAGAAGGGCCAAACATTGAGGGTATTTTTATATTATCAGCAAACATTACTTCTTGCCATGTTTTGAAAGACAAACTAGACTGTATGTAGCATGTAAATCTAAACAACGAAGGTGTTCATCATGTCACTTCTGTCCTAAAGGTAAGGAGATTCCTAGTGTCATCTATTCTCAAGATTCCTCTAGAGCTCTGTTAAGTAGTTTCTTCATAATTCATTTCCTGAGTGACTGTATATACCACTGTTAGAAATCTGGTAACCTCAAAGATTTCCCTGATATTCACAACAGAAGAAATAAGGATTCCAGCACAAAGCAGCCATCATAAACTGTAATGTAATGAAAAATATTTCATCCTCCTCATGGGACACTTGAGCACTCATGGGACACATTGCTACACCCACTCCAGCATCTTCAGTGCAGCATATAAACAGATTTTGCTAGTAGGGGAGAGATACGCTTTCTTAGGAAATACGCTCCCTCTGGAGGTCCCTAGCAAGTGTCTCCCAGACAACCTAAGCTAAAAAGAGGCATTCTGAGATTTCTACACTTTCTCGGTTGCGGTTGTGGGGTTGGATTAATGAGTCTTTTGATGTTTCTCTATAATTCTTGGAACAGCACAATTAATTATTCAAGAAAACATATTTTTGATAGATTACTAAAAGCTTTAACAAGAACAGAATGGAAGAAAAATTATGTTAGGAGAAGTAATGAATTGAGATTTAGTATTAAAAACATTACAAGAATAGTGAAAAATAGTCTCCTTCATAGGTAAAGATAGCATGAGAAAGTACAGCTGGCTCAAGCATGCCTCCTTTGGCATCCTGTTTCTAAGGGAGATTATAAATCTTTAGCAAGGCATATGGGAGGATTGTTAACAAAGGTGTATTTAGACTTTGATGCAGAGAAAGATTTTGGCAGGTATCTGACTTAACTCATCACTGATTACACTGGTTAGCAATAAGGAAACTTCTGTGTGAGGTTTTTTTTTTTTTTTTTTTTTTTGTCCTTTGTTTGCTTTGATCAAAAAGTTCTCATGTCAAGATTTCTTGCGGGCACTGCTTTATGTTTGGCTACACTTTTGAGTTAAAATGTAAACTTTGTATTCTTGGTAAAAATCTGACTGTTCTGGGAAGCATGCCAACTTTAAGGTGTTTCCTTATGTAATTACCATAAAATTATTAGCCTGACTTCAATAAAATCGCAGGAGAATCACTCTTTTGTGTGTCCTCTGACTGTCATTTGCCGAAACTGTTCCTTCCTGATATCCAAAGCCCTGATTCTCCTGCGGTTTGTGGGACCTGGCTGGGTCAGTCCGTGTCAACACAAATTATTTCAAAATAATAATAGTGTGTGGGAGGGTTCATTTCATATACACATGTGTCATCTGTTATGCATGCCTAGTTACATGCCTTTGTGACCAGTGTTCTTCATTTTCTGTCACTAAATCATTTCTGAGAGGCAGGTTTTTCTACCTTGATATACAGCATGTGACTCCTTCACATATATCTTCATTACAGATCCCTTGAAGATCTTGTGATCTCTCTCTCTCTCTTTTTCTAACACACAGACACAAACATAACTAGTACTCAACTACAAATCCTCATGGCAGGGAAACAGGTGTTCTTAATCACTGAGATATCTCCTCAGCTCCATAAAATGATATTTGTATTTTATTATTAAAAGTAAAATTCAATTGCAACATTTCATCTCTTCTATTTCTTTGTTCTAAGATTCTTTCCCTACACCCTCCCATTTCCTGTCAAATACATGACCCATTTTCTTTAATTGTCATTATTATATAAATACATATAAATCTGTTACTATGTTCAAACATCCTGATGAGTCCCTTTATGGTTGGTAGTATATGTATTATTTCTGAGCTAACCATTTCATATTGGATCACCAATTAGGGGTTTATCTTGAGAAATACTAATGTTCTCACACTCAGTAGTATTTATGTGCTTAGAGTTCTTTGTCTAGAGTTTGGCTTCAAGATATTTCTTCATCCAACTAACTTGGATGATGTTTCTTGTAAGGTATTATTAAAGCAACCATATTGTTGGACTATCATGACTGAAGCCTGCCCCTCATTTCTAGGAGACCCAGATTTAAGACAGATTATCTGATCCTCTGCTTTATAGTCTTTCAGAGTCTTTTAATTAAGTTCCCTGAGTCCAGTGTTCGAGCGTTACCTTCATATGTGTCCATTGAGTTAAAAACCACTGGAACATTTATTTCCTGTATTTTGAACAGCTGTGGTTTTCTGTAATAATCTCATTCCATTGCAAAGGGAACCTTTGATGAAGGGGTAAGAGCCATATTATCTGTGTGTATTAGCTTAAATATTTAAAATGCCTTTAAGACAAGACCTTTTCCTCTAATAGACATGACCTTAGTTGCAAGGTTTCCAGTACCAGGAATGTTTTTCTGCTGCTGAGAAATCACACAATTACTTACCACTTGTCATTGCTGTGGTTCATAGGTGCAGTTGTGTAGGATTACTTTTTCCTTTCCCTAGCCCTTACTGTAGCTTGCTTAGCCCCTTTAAATACTATTAAACCTGGTGCTCAGGGAGGAGCTTTACATGTCAGACCCAGCTGAGTTCTTCCATCACTAAGTCTGAATTAATAGAGGATAGATTTCATATGGTTACTTTGATTCTCAGTATTTGAGTTTCTGAGTTATTATTAATTGACCAATTGCTTCTGGACTGTAAGGAGTACATTAAAGGAAAGCATAACTCAGAAAATCTTTCCCTCATGTTGTGCAGAATGAAAGGACAGGAGAAAAAAGCAGGGTCCCCTTTATCCCTTATTCCAGGTCCTCCAAATCTCCCTGTTCTTCCTCCCATGGAAGGTTCAGGAGATCCCCCAGGATCAAAGTCTCTTTCTCTACCAAAGCCACCTTGGTCCAAGAAAGAGCTATCTCAGAAGTCACGTTTACCTCTACATCTGAACATTCTTCCAGATGTACCAGGATCCATAAGTCCTCCTCTTATTCCTCACATGCCATCAGGCCCACAGTCACCATCAGGAGATGGGAAAGGTGGCAGAAGGAACTCCTTGGTCTTAAAGGAATTACAGTGACATATTCTATTCCCCAGCAAAGTTCTGGTTTTCAGAACCCATGCTGGGATACTGCTACTTGCCAGCTCAGGCTGGACTAATCCTCTTCGAGAGGAGGATCCCCCTTGAGCCCTGGCATCCATTTCAGGGTGAAGTCTCATAAGAACTGGCATTGCAGAAATATAACTCCCCAGTTCTCCACAAAAAGGCCTTAGTTCAAATACCTTTCAATATAACACGCCTGTGGATGAAGCTTTTACTATTGAGTCTGCACTGAGCAATCAGAGACCATAACTGCTGCTGCTAAAGTGGTTTTTCCTGTGTCTTCTTTTTCAGCACCTAATAGGAATGTTCAATTGGATGGTGCCCACATTCAAAGGTGCTACTTTCCCTTCTGAGTTGTGTTTCTATGAGCATCCTTTCAGAACATGCTCAGCCATGAGAGTAACAAGTGGAATTAAAATTACTCAGGTTGACACTATATTCTAGCCATTGCAATGAGAAAACTGGAAGTCACCTCTGTTATAGAGGATTGCACGGTGATGATCATATTTTAACATCTGATCTCAAAATCAACTTTTAAATTTCTAACAGAAAAATCCCCCCCTTTATCTTATAACAGCTGACTCTTTCTCAGAATATTGCAATGCATATTGTTAGCCTCCAAGACTCATATATCAAAAGAGATTTAAAGACCTTTGCTTTTTCCCTGTTTCTGACACAGATTCCTTTGGTAAATTTTCTTATTAAAAACTTCCTGCTAATATTTGGAGAGGACAGGGTTTGCTACAAAACATCATTGTTAAATCCACAGGAAAAGAAAACTTCAGGTTCCCTGCAAAATCTAACTATTGTTGTTGGCAGAAAAGAAATACATCAACCAGACAACCGCTCACATAGTGGGATGACATGCCCCACAGATAGTGGCAAAGTGCCCAGAAGTCCAACAGCTCCTATTGACAATGAGGTGATTATAGGTAAGAATAGAAGTTCTATTATTGTTAATTTTTTCACCACTTGTTTTAATGTTTCTTCACAAATGGTGACAATACTGAAGTAGAGCCAAGGAATAATCAAAATGTTGCTGCCAACATTAGATATATGGAATTATACATTAAAAACATTTTCTTGTGTAAAAATGAAACTGATCATCAGTGAAGCTCTGCAGGTCTCTAGTAGGGTGGATCTCTGTATTCCTGATGTTGCTCCCCTTTATCCCTTATCTCAGGTCCTCCATATTTGCCTGTTCTTCCTCCCATGGAAGGTCCAGGATATAGGCCAGGATCAAAAAGTCTTTCTCCACCAAATCCACCTCTATCCAACAAAGGGCAAGCTCAGAACTCACTTTTGTCTCTACATGTGAATATTCCTCTAGATCCACCAGGGTCCATAAGTCCTCCTCTTCTTTTTTGTATGCCATCAGGCCCACAATCACCCTGGCAGAAGGAAGTCTTTGGTCATCGGAATATTACAGTGATTGCATTCTATTCCTCAGCAAATTTCTGGTTTCCAGAGCACATCCTGGGATACTGCCACTCTCCAGCTCAGGCTGGACTAATCCTCTTCCAGAGGGGGATCCCTCTTGAGCCTTGGTGTCCATTTCAGCGTGAATTCTCCTCTGTCTCCTCCACAGCCTTCCATGTTACCAGTGTGTCCTCCCAAACTTCCTTGTCCACCAGGATCTCCACAATATCAATGCTTGATTGAGCAAAAAGTCACATTTACTGATTAAACCTAAAATTAAGAGCCATATGCAACTGGCTATCAAGTGCCTCGTGATGCAATCTCTTTATTATAAATATTTCAATATTGATTATTTTCTGTGCATTTGTGGTGAGGCAGAAGGTATGTGTGCTACAAAATGAAAAGAGCATTCAACCCTTAAGTGAGTTCAATTAGGATATACAATGACTGCCCTTTTTTCTTAGCTTCTGAGACATCTGAGAAGATATCATTCATAACTATGACGACTATATCAGGACCTGATAAGAACAATGAAACTGTGCACATAACTCCACCAGCAACCAATGAGGAAGATATCACTGTGCTTTCTTCCTCTCCACCAGGACCATTTGTGAGACACCTATTTGGCAGGTCTCTCACAAGTATTTGTAAGGATAGCAAGCTGCTCTCTGTTATGCTTGTAAGTTAATTTTTGGTCTCTCTTGCTGTCCTGTACCACATACTTTCTGGGGATCCTGTGCTCTCAATTAATAATTTATCAAACGTGTGAATGTTTAGATAACCTATCCATGAGGGTGAGATCCTTTTAAAATAATGTCTCTAAGAAATAAATCCCAGTGAAATTTGAGTCATGTAATTAAACAAACTTGAAAAACAAATGTATAATATGCCCAAGTTTCCCCCTGATTTCAGCACAAATCCCAATCCACCATCTAGTTGGAGGAAAGGATTCTATGGATGCAAGTCCATTGGTGTCCCCAACTGTCAAATCTTCCAGCTTCTTTTAATCTCCATATTATTCTAGAGTCTCCTGTAATAGCATTGCCTCTGAAATCATTCAATCTTATAAGTCATTATATCTGGAGTGTTTTACATTACCTTATCAGGGAATTAGGTGTAATCATTTTTCTTTGCTATATATTAATCCTTTCATCCTAGAAAAATATATTTCAAATTTATCTAATATGGCTTGATCTATTTTAAATAAATTATTAAATTGCCACAGAGAATGACAATATGTACTGTTCAGCAAGCATTTAAAATACTATATGATAGCATGTCAAGAAGATTATCATGTCAGACACATGACAATTACTGCACATACCTTGAGTATTTTACAGCAAACTCTTTTGGTAACCATGACTATAATCATTCCAATGTTGAAAAAAGCAAAAATAGTGAATAAAGCAGTATATGGTAGTTATTTTACACAGTGAAAGCATGAAAGAGGAATTAAAACTCCTTGGGTTTTTGACTGGGAGAACAACTTTTTACATTGATAGCAAAAACTATAACATCTCAGGAGTAGGAAATGAAAATGTCTTTCAAAGGAACTTTCCTGATAGGCAAAATGTTTCCTAAGAAGACAGATTTTAAGATTGACAACAGTATCCAGGACTGACAGGAGTCGTTTGTGTTACTAAAAAAGAAATATCCCAATTGGAACTGGGAATAGCATGCTTGGGAAGGATATTCCCAAAGGAGAAGGAAAAAGTAAGGGAGGAACAATCACCACAACTATTTAGGGAACCTAATTGTGACTCAGTGCCAATGAGGATCTGATTCCAACAAAGCCCAACGTTTAAAATTGGGGAAAATGGATTGGGGAGAAAATATATTCAGAAGTAATGAACTCAAGGATAGGCTCCTTTACCTCCACCCACTCAGTAGGGAAGAACAGCTTTTCCTGTACACAGAGGACATTGAATACATTACTGAAGATACCTGATATGCTAGGGTCAGATGGAAGGGGAGGAGGACGTCCCCTAGCAGTGGACTTGGAAAGGGATAGGAAGGAAATGACGGAGGGGGCGGGATTGGGAGGAAATGAGGGAGGGGCTTATGTCTGGGATGCAAAGTGAATAACCTGTGATGAATATTAAAAAAAATACAAAATCTTCTTCATTACTCCCAGTTGTAGTTACTGACTTATGATTGCCGTTGCTCTGGTTCACAGTAACAGACACATTCGTTCTTCAGACTTTTGGATGTATAATAATAGAAACGTGTTTATTTCATAGAGGACATATCAATCATTGGTGAAAAGGGACTAGATGAACCCCATTTATTCAGAAAATTAGTAACCAATCCATACTGGGACCTACAGGAAAAGATTGACTTTCAACAGAAAGTAAATTTGGAAGAGGAATCTGTGGTTGTCATAGCAGTGGTCTTCATTGTAATGTTTTTACTATACTCCATACTTAGCATCCCTCTAGACATGTATGAGTATTTTCCTTCCTTGAGATAAACTGCTGCTGACAGATTCCTTCAACTATGGGAACTGATGACCTGAGGACAAGAGGAAGATAAAATTCTGAGAAGCTAAGGGATTCATCACAACAGACCATTGAAAACCTTCTGTAGGCACATAACTTCCTCCCATGTCAGATGTGCTTTAGTCTGGCAATGCAAATCATCCTGATGATTTCACCTATGACCATACTATTTGAGGTCACAACAAAACAAGTAATAATAGTGGTAAAATGTGACTTTAAAACTCAAGTCTTGAATCATACTTACCAAAAATATATCCTTCATAAATAAAGACAGTTCAAGATGGTTAATCCATCACCAACCTGTTGGTTGTTGCCCTCTGTCCAGTACATACATGAAATTGTTTTCCTTCTCTACCAAAAAAATAATCAAGTACTTTTTCATTTATTATATTATTATCCCTTGTCAGAAAATCAGGTGTTTTCTGAAGATACTCAAAGTACCCTACTACAAGCTAAACTTACACAGGAGCAATCAGTGGTTCTAGAGAAATAACATTTTTTGGTTCAAATTGGGCCATGCTCTGAGTTCACCACTCAGTAGACTCTGGAGCTATAGCCTCAGACATAAAGAGAGGAGGTACTGTTCTGAGAGAAGACAGGATAGGTAGCATCAGACAAAGCCAGCACTTGATCCCTCATTGAACTAGATCTTGCCATGTATGGCTTGCTCTCATTGCCAGAAAGCTGGGACCTCATAGTCAGGAAGAAAGTAATCATCAGTGACCAGCAAGGCAGGACTGTACATTTAGGGTACTTTAAAGGTACAGGAATACCTGGGATTTTCCCATTGTTCTCATTTCTCTATCCTTGGAATCTCAAAACATGGCTGACACTTCACAGATTAGAAATCATTGAAATTAATCATCCTTTACTGAATTATGAATTGTGATTTTTACTGAACTAGTTAGTCCTGAACAATTTTGGGCTATTTAGTATGAAGAGAAGATATGTGTATTATGAGCTATATAAGTTGATATCTCTTTTTCTTACTCAGATAATTAGGGATTTTTATTGGTATGTTTATTTTTCATTTTTATTTATGTATTTGCTTATTTTGAGACATGTCTGTGTTTGACACCCACTCTAGTCTCTAACCTAAGGCTCCACTGATTCATTCTGAAAGGGGATTCTAAGTATATACTATAAATGCTTGCCTTGGCCTCACACATCTCAATGTCCCTAGCCTTCTGAAGCTGCAGTGTATGTGTGACTCAGGACCAAGGTTGGAATATCGAAATAAAGTCTTTGCTAGAGCAATAAGACAATTAAAGGAGATCAAGGGGATACAAATTGGAAAGGAAGAAGTCAAAGTATCACTATTTGCAGATGATATGATAGTATAAATGAGTGACCCCAAACATTCTACTAGAAAATTCTTACAGCTGATTTACACCTTCAGCAAGTTCATTGCATGCAATCAGACTTTTTACATACTTATAATAAACAGAATGTAAATGCTGCTCCCTTGAAGAATACACTTGTAGTTGCTGAGATGTTATGACATTTGCAAGTTCTAGAGGGTACAAAGGATTAATGTCTAAGACTAAAAGCTCTTTAAAGCTTCTTTATGCTTTTCTGAGTTCTAGGGAATGCAGAACTACACAGGTGTCCTGAATGCTCAAAAGACTGAGGGAGGACTTCAGTTTTCAGGAACTGAAATGGACCCAGTATCCGAGGAGCTCCTGACTATAAATGGAAAATACCATGGCACATGTTCCTAAAGGCATCAATACTAGACCAATTCCATGACTTCCCAGAGTTCCCAATTTTTATGTTTTTATTTATTTATTTATTTATTTATTTATTATTATTATTTTTTTATTTTCAGAGTCTGCAATTTGAACTTCAAAGCAGACATGCAGTAGAAAAATCAATCTTAGGGATGTAATTCTTTCCAGCATAATGAACAAAAAATGTCTAGAGACCAAATTTTAAACATACAAATAGAATCAGAATAGTAATGACCAATAATTTTTGTTAGATTATGCACATCAACAAAAGAGGGTAATTCATCTAACTTTCAGCGCTAAATAGCTAATATTTCATCATGAAATGCCTAAACATCAATGGTTTAATTGTTGCATGACCACATTTACCTAGGAAACAATATGATCAGCAATAACATGTGCATTCAATAGAGACAACATAGCACAGAACAGCTGTTCATCAGTCACACCCTCACACTTAGATTTCACTAACTAGTTTTCCTCAGTCACTAGTTTCTACATATGAGTAGTTGGTAGAGAGATTCTGTTTTTCTTGGCTCCATATTTTAACTTACACTAACTGGGGACAGATTTAACATATGATTTGGCAGTAACCCTCTGGGAGTTACTGCACAAGACATTAGAAGCTTGACTTTACTCTTAAACATAAAGGACATTTGTTAAGAATAAAGGGAGCCTGCTCTTTAGTTAGTGAAAAATAATATTTCAATGCTGATGAATTTGATGAAAGCATTCCTGTGCTCTCTGTAGTTTAATACCTCCTAGGAAAAGAGGCAGTATTAAAAGGGAATTTTCCTTTGCATTTCTCTGAGAGGAAAGTCTTAGAAGATTAGAATGTGATCTTCTATGGCCAACATAAACTGGATATTCCTATGTTCTTAATTTCTGTTGAATCAATTGTAAAAAATCATGAATGGAGCTATCAGTTTAAGTAATCCATACTGATCCTAGATGTGACACTGCCAGCACTGGAAACTTTGAGTCAGAATATAAGTTTAAAGGTTGAAGGTAACATTATTTATTTATTTATTTATTTTTTAATGGTTTACATTCGTTTTTTCATTTTCTTTTTTTTTAATTTCTCATCAAATTACACTTTATTCATTCTGCATCCCCCCATAAGCCTCTCCCTCCTCCCCTCCCAATACCACCCTCCCTCCTCCCTCTGCTTGAATGCCACCCCCAAGTCCACTAATAGGGGAGGTTCTCCTCTCCTTTCTGATCTTAGTCTGTCAGTTCACATCAAAAGTGGCTGCATTGTCCTCTACTATGGCCTGGTAAGGCTGCTCCCCCCCAGAGGGAGGTGATCAAAGAGCAGGCCAATCAGATTATGTCAGAGGCAGTCCCTCTTCACATTACTATGTAACCCAATTAGACTTTGAACTGCCCTGGGCTACATCTGTGCAGGGGTTCTGGGTTATCTCCACGAATAGTCCTTGGTTGGATTATGAGTCTCTGGAAAGTTCCCTGTGTTCAAATTTTCTTGTTCTGTTGCTCTCCTTGTGGAGACCCTGTCCTCTCCAGCCCTTACTATTTCCCAGTTCTTACCTAAAATTCCATTCACTCTGCCCAACAGTTGCCCATCAGGCTCAGCATCTGCTTTGGTAGTCTGAAGGGCAGAGGCTTTCAGAGGCCCTCTGTGGTAGGTTCCTAGGTTGTTTCCTGTTTTCTTCTTCTTCTGATGTCCATCCTCTTTGCCTTTCCAGATGGGGATTGGACATTTTAGTTAGGGTCCTCTCTCTTGCTTAGTTTCTTTAGATGCACAGGTTTTAGTGGGTTTGTCTTATGTTGTATGTCTATATGAGTGAGTATATACCATGTGTGTCTTTTTGCTTCTGGGACAACTCACTCAGGATGATCCTTTCCAGATTCTACCATTTACCTGCGAATTTCATGATTTCCTTATTTTTCATTGCTGAGTAATATTCCATTGTGTAGATGTACCACAATTTCTGCATCCATTCTTCAGTTGAGGGGCATCTGGGTTGTTTCCAGGTTCTGGCTATTACAAATAAAGCTGCTACAAACATGGTTGAGCAAATGTCCTTTTTGTGTACTTGAGCCTCTTTTGGATATGATACTATATGTGAGTGACCCCAAAAACTCTACCAGGGAACTCATACAGCTGATAAACACCTTCAGCAAAGTGGCCGGGTACAAAATTAACTCAAAAAAATCAGTAGCCCTCCTGTATACAAAAGACAAAAGGGCTGAGAAAGAAATTAGGGAAACAACACCCTTCTCAATAGCCACAAATGACATAAGGTACCTCGGAGTAACCCTAACCAAGGAATTCAAAGACTTGTATGAAAAAAATTTCAAATCTCTGAAGAAAGAATTAGAAGAAGATATGAGAAGATGGAAAGATCTCCCATGCTCATGGCTTGGCAGAATTAACATAGTAAAAATGGCCATCTTACCAAAAGCAATCTACAGATTCAATGCAATGCCCATCAAATTACCAACACAATTCTTTACAGATCTGGAAAGAAAAATTCGCAACTTCATATGGAATAACAAGAAACCCAGAATTGCTAAAACAATCCTCTACAATAAAAGAATTTCTGGAGGTATCTCCATCCCTGATCTTAAGTTGTACTATAGAGCAACAGTTTTAAAAACTGCATGGTACTGGCATAGAAACAGAATGGTGGATCAATGGAACCAAACAGAGGACCCAGAAATAAACCCACACACTTATGGACACCTGATCTTTGACAAAGACGCCAAAACCATACAATGGAAAAAAGATAGCATCTTCAACAAATATTGCTGGTCTAACTGGATGTCTCCATGTAGAAAAATGAAAATAGATCCATACTTGTCACCCTGCACAAAACTAAAGTCCAAGTGGATCAAAGACCTCAACATAAAACCAGACACATTAAATCGGCTTGAAAAAAAAGTGGGAAATACCCTAGAACTCATTGGTACAGGGGAAAGCTTCCTGAACAGAACTCCAACAGCACAAGCTCTAAGAGCAACAGTCAATAAATGGGACCTCATGAAACTGAAAAGCTTCTGTAAAGCAAAGGACACTGTCATCAAAACAAAGCGACCACCTACAGATTGGGAAAGAATCTTCACCAACCCTTTATCTGACAGAGGACTCATATCCAGTATATATAAAGAACTAAAGAAGCTGAAAAGCAGCAAACCAAGTAATCCACTTAAAAAAATGGGGAACAGAGCTAAACAGAGAATTCTCTGTAGAGGAATACCGAATGGCAGAGAAGCACTTAAAGAAATGCTTAACCTCACTAGCCATTAGGGAAATGCAAATCAAAACAACCCTGAGATTTCATCTTACACCCATGAGAACAGCCAAGATCAAAACTCAAGTGACAACACATGCTGGATAGGTTGTGGAGAAAGGGGAACCCTTCTCCACTGTTGGTGGGAATGTAAACTTGTACAACCACTCTGGAAATCAATCTGGCGCTTTCTCAGACAACTAGGAATAGTGCTTCCTCAAGATCCAGCCATACCACTACTGGGCATATATCCAAAAGAGGCTCAAGTACACAAAGAGGGTAACATTTTAAGGCAATGCAAATTATGTGGAATTCCATTTATTGTACAGAAGCACTTGGGTGAGAAAAAAATTATTGAAGCATCTCTAGAAACCAGGGATGTCTTACCATCTTTTGTGATATGTACAATTACTACTTTGCATAGGGTATTCTCTGAAACTTAGTACATTTAGCAAATAAATCTATTATCATGACTCTTAATTTTTCTTCTTGTTGTTTGCCCATATTATGGTTCTGTTCCACCAAGAGGGCTAGAGTAAGAAATATATGCAGCCTTCAGTATATATAGACCCTTAGAGCAGTACAAAGACAATATAATCATTAATAACACCTTTATTTCCAAAGGTACAGAAGCTATCTAGTATGCTGAATTAAGATTGTAATATACAAGGTTTTTGATAATAATAATTGCTGCCTCTTCTTCAGCAGTCAGGTGATTGATAGCCTGCAAAAGATGAGAAACAGAATCTTGATAAGGCTCATTAGACTGCTAGGCTGCTGTCTAATTTTAGAAAGTTCTTTTTTTTATTTTTCAGAATTTAACTTACACCATGCTCGCAGTGCCAAAGCATTTATTTGCCCATAAGCCTCAGGATATGTAATGTGTCATTTCATGTGTCATTACTAAACAATATTTCTCCTGATAACATCTCAAAAGTTTTAAGCACATTGTTTTGGTGAGTTTGTCAGCTTAGTATTGACATGTTTCTTAATAATCATTAGTACACAGTAAATATACACACCCAATAAGAGTAGCTATTGCTAAGATCTTCCAATCATAGGGAACAAAATTATCTCCAGAGACAGAATAAAAGACAGCCATGTAACAGGAGCAGTATACTCATATTGAGCACAAAGCTACTTAAGATCCTTAAGAGTCTTAAATGAAATGAGCATATAAGCATAACTTGCTTCCTCACTTTATCTAGATCAGACACCTCACTAACATGGAAAAGAGGAAATTGAACCATGTCTTCTTTCATCTCATGGACTTAATAGAGAGGTTTTTGCATAGCAGACCTGAAGTGTGACTTAAGAAAAGGTGATACTTTTATCTGGAGGCTACAAACCTTCTCAATAACCTCAGTAAGAGATGAAATGAGGGGAGAACCAAGATGGCAGTACTGGGAGAGCACTATGTCTGAGAAGCAGGATAGCACTCTCCATGCAGCAACCAGGAGACTGAACTCTGGGCCCTAAAACTAGAGCAATCCTGTTTCCCAGGTGAGGGGAGTCTCCCACAGCATGGGAATTAGTCGGATCTACTCTTGGGCCACCCAGCCAGAACCGGGAAGAGATCCCAGGTAACATGGGAATTGGGTCTCCAGGCTGCAGCTCCTGATCACTTTCCCAGGCTGATTGGTGGGCATTAGGGTGCCAGAGACTGGGAGTCCCAGTCGCAAGAAAACCCCATGGGGAAGGAAAGATGCGAGTCTGATCACGGGTCACCCAGTCTTTCCCTGGAAGGTCTCACGGGTACCTGATGCCATCACAACTGAGCTCCCACCACGCAGAGAGCAGCTGCACTCCCAGCTCACCAGTACAGACAAGCTGCATGCCCCAGTGCAACAGAGACTGTGAATCCCTGTCCAGAGAGGGCCCCACAGGGAAGGTAGAAACCATGCTGCTTGGGTCACCTAGGCTTTGCCTGAGGAAAGTCACGCAGACTGCAGATCTCAAACAGGAGAGTACGCCCAGCCATCATAGATCCTGGTCCAGGCAGGAAGCACAGAGTTATTGGGAACCCAGCTCCTGCAGACTAGCAGGCTGGCACATGCTCTGCCAGCCCAGAGTCCTGCTTTGTACCAACTAATCCTTAAAGACAGAACTGTGTACCTCAAGACACCAGAGTCTTAGAGTCACTGTCTGGAGAAACCCTCACAAAGAACAAAGAACAAACCAAAGGGGACGGACTTAGGCAACCCAGTATATCCCCGGAAAAGGTCCCACAGAGTGGCCCAACCCAGGGAACTCCTGTGCACCAGATAGCCTGCTGTTACTAGGAGAGCAGTACTCACCCGCCGCAGATTATCTCTTCGGTTCTGGGGCACAGAGCCCCAACTTCAGACCTACAAAAGACCGGGAACCCTGAGATCAACCCCCAGATATTGCTCCAAGGGGAAAGCAGTTATCCCTAACAAAACCTACCAAACCATGGGACACACAGGTTACAGCAGCTGATCACTAAATTTACAGCAAGAAACACAGAAGGAGGGCAGCTGTCTCCAGGACTTCTCCTGGTGAGAGGAGAGCCCTCTCGACTAATCAGGACCACAGTTACCACCCAGGTCCCTATGCCTGAGGTGAGCTGTAGCAACTCCAGAAAAACACTGGACATCCAGTGACTATACCCAAAAATCTGTGAAGGCTTCCTTGAGGAAAAACCATCTCCCTGCCAAAGGGATTCTCTCCTCCACAGGAGTCCAGGAACAACCAGAAACTAACTTCAATCACCTAAGATAGCCCAATGTGTAGAGGACAGCATACAAGTTCAACCAACAAAAGCCAGAGCAATATGGAATCTCCAGAACCCAGTTATCCAGGGGCAAATAGCCCTAGACACCCCAACATAATTGAAATTCAAGAAGATGACCTAACATCTATGCTCATGAAGAAGATAACAGAGGAAACAAATAAAATACAAAAAGAAATAGAGGAAGCTGCAGCCAAACAGTTTGTGGCCTTTAGAGAGGAAATGCTTAAATCACTGAATGAAATAAAAGAAACAGAGAATTGTTCAAAAAAGCAGCTGAAAGAATTGATGGAAAAATATGAAAATACAGTCAGACAGGTGAAGGAAACCAACAAAATGGCTCAAGACCTGAAGACAGAATTGGAAAAATTAAAAAACACAAAAATGGAAGAAACTGTGGAGAGAAAGAATTTAGGGAAGAAAACAGGAACTACAGAGATTAGTATAACCAATAAGCTACAAGAAATGGAAGGAAGAATCTCAGGTGTGGAAGATACAATGGAAGAAATAGATGTATCTGTCAAAGAAAATGTTAAATCTAAAAAATTCCTGACACAGACCATCCAAAATTTCAAGACAACATAAAAAGACAAACCCTAAGAATAATAGGAATAGAGGAAAAAGAAGACTCCCTTTTCCAAGGCCCAGAAAATATTTTCAACAAAATCATTGAAGAAAATTTCCCCAAGTTAAAGGAGAGGACAATAACAATACAAGAGGCCTACAGAACCCACAATGAATTAGACCAGAAAAGAAAATCCTCCTGCCACATAATAATCAAAACAGTAACTATACAGAACAAAGAAAAAATACTAAAAGCTGCAAGGGAAAAAGGTCAAGTAACAGATAATGGCAAACCCATTAGAATCACACCTGAATTCTCAACAGAAACTATGAAAGCCAGAAGGGCCTGGACTGATATCATGCAGAACCTAAGAGAACACAGATGTCAGCCCAGGCTACTATACCCAGCAAAACTCTCAGTTCTCATAGACAGAGAAAAGAAGATATTCAATGACAAAAACAAATTTCAACAATACCTACAAACAAATCCAGCATTACAGAACACACGAGAAGGGAAAATACAACCCAAGAAAACTGGCTACATTCAAGAAAACACAGGAAATAAATAACCTCATTACAGTAAAACAAAAAGCAACCAAGCACACAACCATATGACCACAGCCAACATCATATTAAAAGGATCTAACAGCCACTGTTCGTTAAACTCTCTCAACATCAATGGTCTTAATTATCCAATAAAAAGACACAGACTAACATAAAGGATGTGTAAACAAAACACAGCAATCTGTTGTATACAAGAAACACACCTAAGTCACAAAGATAGACATTACCTGAGGGTAAAGGGATGAAAGATGGTTTTCCAAGCAAATAGATGCAAGAAGCAAGCAGGAGTAGCCATTCTAATATCTGATAAAAAAAGACTTTCAACCAAAAATAATAAAAAGAGATGGGGAAGGACACTTCATACTCATCAAGGGAAAACTCCAAGAAGACATCACAATCCTGAACATCTATGCCCCAAATACAATGGCACCCACATTTGTGAAAGAAACATTGATAAAAGTTAAACCACACATAGATCCCCACACACTAATAGTGGGAGACTTTAACACCCCACTCTCAAAAAAAGGACAGGTCAACTAAACAGAAATTAAACAAAGAAACAATATCTCTAACAGAGTTCATGAATCAAGTGGACCTAACAGATATTTACAGAACCTTACACCCAAACACAAAAGAATTTACCTTCTTCTCAGCACCTCATGGAACCTTCTCCAAAATAGACCACATAGTTGGTCACAAAGCAAGCCTTAACAGATACAAGAAGATTGAGATAATCCCTTGTATCCTGTCTGATCACCATGAAATAAAGCTGGACTGCAACAATAACAGAAATGGCAAAAAGCCTACACATACATGGAAACTGAACAACTTGCTACTAAATGACATCTAGGTCAGGGAAGAAATAAAGAAATAAATTAAGGTCTTCCTAGAACTCAATGAAAATGAAGACACAACAAACCCAAACTTGTGGGACACAATGAAGGCAGTGCTAAGAGGAAAGTTCATAGCACTAAGTGTCTTCAAGAAGAAAATCGAGACAGCTCATTCAAGCAAATTAATGGCTCACTTAAAAACCCTAGAAAAAGAAGAAACAGACAAACCAAATAGGAGTAGACGGCTGGAAATAATCAAACTCAGGGTTGAAATCAATCAATTAGAAACAAGTAAAACAATTCAAAGAATCAATGAAACAAAGAGCTGGTTCTTTCAGAAGATCAACAAGATAGACAAACCCTTAGCCAAGCTAACTAAAAGGCAGAGAGACACCATCCAAATTAAAAAAAAAAAAAATCAGAAGTGAAAAGGGAGAAATAACTACAGAGACTGAGGAAATCCAAACAATAATTAGGACTTACTTCAAAAGTCTATATGCACAAAATTTGAAAATATAAATGAAATGGACAATTTTCTTGATCGATTTCACTTACCAAATCTAAATGAGGACCAGGTAAATCAATTAAATAGTCCTATATCCCCCAAGGAAATATAAGCAGTCATCGAAAGTCCCCCATCCAAAAAAAAAAAAGCCCAGGACCTGATGGTTTCAGTGCAGAATTCTACCAGACATTCAAAGAAGAGCTAACTCCAATTCTCTTCAAACTATTCCACCAAATAGAAACAGAAGGAACTTTACCAAACTCATTCTATGAAGCCACAATCACCTTGGTACCTAAACCTCACAAAGACCCAACAAAAAAAGAGAACTTCAGGCCAATCTCCCTTATAAACATTGATGCAAAAATACTCAACAAAATACTTGCAAACAGAATCCAAGAACACATCAAATATATCATACACCATGACCAAGCAGGCTTCATCCAGGTATGCAGGGGTGGTTCAATATACAGAAATCCATCCATGTGATCCACCGTATTAACAAAGTGAAAGAAAAAAAAAAACACATGATAATCTCCCTAGATCCTGAAAAACATTTGACAAATCCAATATCCATTCATGTTTAAAGTATTAGAGAGATCAGGGATAAAAGGCACATATCTAAACATAGTAAAGGTGATATACAACAAGCCTATAGCCAACATCAAACTGAACGGAGAGAAACTTAAAGTAATCCCACTGAAATCAGGGACAAGACAAGACTGCCCACTCTCTCAATATCTCTTCAACATAGTTCTGGAAGTCCTTGCTAGAGCAATAACACAGCTGAAGGAGATCAAGGGGATACAAATTGGAAAGGAAGAAGTCAAATTATCACTATTTGCAGATGATATGATAGTATACCTGAGTGACCCCAAAAACTTTACCAGGGAACTCCTACAGCTGATAAACAACTTCAGCAAATTGGCCAGATACAAAATTAACTCAAAAAATTCAGTAGCCCTCCTGTATACAAAAGACAAAAGGGCTGAGAAAAAAAATTAGGGAAACAACACCCTTCACAATAGCCACGAATGACATAAGGTACCTCGGAGCAACCCTAACCAAGGAAGTTAAAGACTTGTATGAATAAAATATTAAGTCTTTGAAGAAAGAATTAGAAGAAGATATGAGAAGATATAAAGATCTCCCATGCTCATGGCTTGGCAGGATTAACATAGTAAAAATGGCCATCTTACCAAAAGCAATCTACAGATGCAATGCAATTCCCATTAAATTGCCAACACAATTCTTTACAGACTTGGAAAGAAAAATTCTCAACTTCATATGGAATAACAAGAAACCCAGAATTGCTAAAACAATCCTGTACAATAAAAGATTTCTGGTGGTATCTACATCCCTGATATAAGTTGTACTATAGAGCAACAGTTTTAAAAACTGCATGGTACTGCCATAGAAACAGAATGGAGGAACAATGGAACCAAACAGAGGACCCAAAAATAAATCCACACACTTATGGACACCTGATCTTTGACAAAGATGCCAAAACCATGCAATGGAAAAAAGATAGCATCTTCAGCAAATGGTGCTGGTCCAACTGGATGTCTACATGTAGAAAAATGAAAATTGATCCATACTTATAACCCTGCACAAAACTGAAGTCCAAGTGGATCAAAGACCTCAACATAAAACCAAACACATTAAATCGGCTAGAGAAAAAAAAAAAAGTGGGAATACCCTAGAACTCATTGGTACAGGAGAAATCTTCCTGAACAGAACACCAACAGCACAGTCTCTAAGAGCAACAATCAATAAATGGGACCTCATGAAACCTAAAAGCTTCTGTAAAGCAAAGGACACTGTCATCAAAACAAAAAGACTGCCTACAGATTGGGAAAGAATCTTCACCAACCCTTTATCTGACAGAGGATTCATATCCAGTATATATAAAGAACTAAAGAAGCTGAAAAGCAGCCAACCAAGTAATCCACTTAAAAAATGGGGAACACCCAAAGAGCATCAGACCCTTCCGATATCTTTTTCTCAGAGGCGGGACCTGGGGCATCAACCCGCATGCAATCAGACATGCTCTTCTCTGGGTCCAAAGCGCCTGACCCTGAGTGCAGTGCTTAGCCTCGCATCCTGAGCGTATCATTTTAGCTTTTTATGGTATCCAACCATGCTTGGGGAGAATGTCCTGCTTCAATGGCTGTAAAGGCCTGAATGATCATGGCTGCATCACACTGTTGTGAGACTCTAATCTTGCATATATACCACAGGCAAACCAAGGAGACCAACACCAGAAGGCCTGCTAACACTCCCATGCCCGCCCATTCCTTCAGATGATTCATGATGACACCTAAATGAACATCTGTACAAAGTCCCAATTTATTTCTAATATCAGAGATCAGACCTCTACTCTTGCCTGATGCGTCTAAAACAAAAAGGGGAACTGTAGAGAGCTGCGGAATGCTATGCCTTAAAGATGGAGCTGGTTTCTGCCTTCCACCTTCCTGATGGTGAGTGCTCTCTGTCATGAACAATTCCACATTTGGCTAAGGCTGAGGATCTGACTTGCTTCCATGTATGTGGACCTATCTGCATTGCCCCCGTGGCACGCCTGGGTTGGCTACCCAGAGGCTATTTAAGCTGTGGGCTGGCTTTCCCCGGGGTCCGAGGATTGTTCAATGTTCCTGAATAAACCGCATTGAAAAAAAAAAAAAAAAGAATACACAGATGGGGAAGATGAGGGAGGATAAGGAGCACAGCCATCATCAATGCTGGGTTCCAACCTTCCAGTGCTTCAGGGTCACTAACGTTCAGTTCCTGTCAGTAGCTTCTCACACACACCTTGTAAGTAATTCTAATAAACTCACTTTCTCAAAAAAAAAAAAAATGGGGAACAGAGCTAAACAGAGAATTCTCAATTGAGGAATATCGAATGGCAGAGAAATACTTGAAGAAATGCTCAACTTCATTAGCCATTAGGGAAATGCAAATCAAAACAATCCTGAGATTTCACCTTACACCCATTAGAATGGCCAAAATCAAAAACTCAAGTAACAACACATGCTAGAGATGTTGTGGAGAAAGGGGAACCCTTCTACACTGCTGATGGGAATGTAAACTTGTACAACCACTCTGGAAATCAATCTGGCGCTTTCTCAGTCAATTAGCAATCGCGCTTCCTCAAGATCCAGCTCTACCACTCCTAGACATATATCCAACAATAGCTCAAGTACACAACAAGGACATTTGCTCAACCATGTTTGTAGCAGCTTTATTTGTACTAGCCAGAAGCTGGAAACAACCTAGATGCCCCTCAACTGAAGAATGGATGCAGAAATTGTGGTACATCTATACAATGGAATATTACTCAGCAATGAAAAATAAGGAAATCATGAAATTTGCAGGTAAATGGTGAAACCTGGAAAGAATCATCCTGAGTGAGTTGTCCCAGAAGCAAAAATGCACACACGTTATATACTTACTCATATAGACATACAACATAGGACAAACCCACTAAAATCTGTGCATCTAAAGAAACTAAGCAAGAGAAAGGACCCTAACTGAAACACTCAATCCCCTTCCTGAAAGGCAAAGAGGATGGACATCAGAAGAAGAAGAAAACAGGAAACAACCTAGGAACCTGCTACAGAGGGCCTCTGAAAGCCAGAAGAAGAAAACAGGAAACAAACTAGGAATAAACGAATAAAGTGTAATTAATAAAAAAAAAGTAAAAAAAAAAAAAAGAGATGAAACAAACAGTGAAAAATTTTTCCATATTATCAGGAAATACACATGATGGATAGTGATTAGGAGTGTTGGAAATTGGTGGTGGAGGTGGAGCAGTGTTTGCAACGGAAGGAGGAGGAAGAGCATCAATAATCAAGGAGACTACATATAAATGTGTTGCATATATTTACAATATATTATAATTTCATATTTTATTCATAATATATATTTTATTTATAATATATATTTGTATTCCAACCCAGATTTTTCTTTTATTCCCACGGTTAGTTCTGCTCTTTCCTGATCACTTTTACTTTTAATATTAACTGGGTCACTTTTTATCTGTTATGATTTTTATTTCTTTCAAAAGCTGAAATGCATCACTAATTTTTTTTTTTAGTTTCATTGCATCAAATTGTTCCATAATATATTTTCCTAAATTCAGGATTTGGACAGAACAGCAGATAGTAATGAGTGCCAAAGGTGAAAAGGATTAAGATGAGGGTGACTTAATGACAAGTTTTGAATTGATTTCTTTAAAAAATACAAAAAATGCTTTTATTTTAAACCCATGTATAAGGTTGTGGGACTGCTTAGGACTGACCACCGCAGCTGACTATGATTTGTCCCATAATCCAGCAGATTAGTGCTTTTGGCAGATAATTTCTGTGGTTGTGTGACATTTGGAATTCTGGAAACATTTCAAAAGGTATACAAATGCTAAGGCCCCAAGAGGCAGGGTTCTTGGTTGTTGGCTATCAGGGGTGTTTCCAGATTATTAGTAGTTGTGCTCATAAAGAAAAATGCGAGAACTAAAAGCAATTATATTCAGGGATCTCTTCCATTTCCTTTCTGTCCTTTCTTGTTTTTTTTTTTTTTTCTTTCCTAGTGAAAGGGTGCAAAATGGATGGATAAGAGTGGAAAAAGCCCAAAGAGTAGCTAAACTAACTACCTACAAAATGAGTTATCTGGGGAAACAAAATTCTCCAGCCACAACATGGCATATGCACATAAGAACTACAAAAGACTGTGACAAAATTCAAAATTCAAAATGATTTATATGGGGAAAAGGGTCTTAGAATAGTTTGTGTTCATTTTATGAGCTATCCAATACCAATTTATATATTAAAATTGAAAGTTTAGAATTTAGGCCTTCAATACCAGTGTTCAGTGTATATTACAGTCACAAAAAGACTAAGAGCCACAATAATATGACCTGTGTGAGGTCTTAGTTATGTTAGCTCATAGACAGATTAAGAGTATAGAAGTAAGGTAAATTCATCAAGTTCATCAACCTGGTACGTTCTCTGGGTTTTGGATTTACCAAACTGTCCTAGACAGAGGAGGGCATTCCTAGACACTTCTAAGGGTCAATAATTTGTGAAAATTACATGGAGCTTTTGACCAAATGGGTTCCTGAAAACCTAGGAAGTTTTTGGTTTTATATAAAGATTTCTTGGGAAATGGGAAGTTAAATGTAGCTTCAGGGATTTCTTGCCAGTCTGTACTTCCTGGACTATTTTTCTAGAGAAGCCCATTTTAATTTTAGAGACTGCTTTGATCTGGTTATCAGCATACACGTTGTGGTAGGTGACTAGTTAGATGGTGTGTAGGAAGGGGTTTTAACATGGAGCAGGGGTTTCCAGCAAACATTAAGGGAAATGGAAATTTCTAGGATCCAATTTTAAACTGTCTCTCCCTAACTTGTTATCCCCATCTTTCTCCAACCACTTTCATTATTACTACATCAAAATGAAGAAGACCGTAGTGAGTTTTAACCCTATAGTGTTATTTAAATCTCAGACTGTAAATATATTATTAATACTCACACACATCCTTTATCTGTGTACACTCATCCAAGTGATTATTTATTCCAACAAAATCTTTTTTATTTATTTATTTATTTATTTATTTATTTTTTATCAGTTACATTTTATTAACTCTGTATTCCAGCCATGTCCCGATCCCTCATTCCCTCCCAGTCCCTCCCTCCCTCCCTCATCTCCACCGTGCCCCTTTCCAAGTCCACTGATAGGGGGGACCTCCTCCCCATTCATCTGATCCTGTTTTATCAGGTATCTTCAGGACTGGCTGCAAAGCCCTCCTCTGTGGCCTAACAGGACTGCTCCTCCCTTCGGGGGTGGGGAGACCAAAGAGCCAGTCATTGAGTTCCTGTTAGAAATAGTCCCTGTTCCCCTCACTTTGGGAAACCAATTGGTTACTGAGCTACCACAGGCTACATCTGAGTGGAGGTTCTAGGTTATATCCATACATGGTCCTTGGTTGAATGTCAGTCTCAGAAAAGACCCTGTGCCCAGATATATTTGGTCCTTGTGGAGCTCCTATCCTTTCCCCATCAGACTAACTCCCCTTCTTTCTTATGATTCCCTGTACTCTGCCAAAGGTTTGGTCATGAGTCTTTGCTTTGAAAACACTGCTAGTTAGAGTCTTTCAGATGCGCTCAGTAGACTCCTGTCATACGTTCAATGCACATCCCATCTGTCTTTCTAAATGAGGATTGATCATCTTACCCCATGTCCACTCAATTGATTATCTTTTTTAGGTGTATAGGTTTCATTATGTTTATCATATCTTATAGATCTATATAAGTGAGTATATCCCATGTTTGTCTTTCTCCTTCTGGGATATTTCACTCAGAATGATCTTTTCTAGATCCCACCATTTGCCTGCAAATTTCATGATTTCCTCCTTTTTGATTCCTGAGTAGTATTCCATTGTATAAAAATACCACAATTTCTGTACCCATTCCACCGTTGATGGACATCTGGGTTGTTTCCAGGTTCTGGCTATTACAAATAGAGCTGCTATAAACATGGTTGAGCAAGTGTCCTTTTTGTGTACTTGAACAAACTTTGGGTATATACCTAGCAGTGGTATAGCTGGGTCTGGAGGAAGCACTATTCCTATTTGTCTTAGAAAGCGCCAGATATCTTTCCAGAGTGGTTGTACCAGTTTCCATTCCCACCAGCAGTGGAGGAGGGTTCCCCTTTCTCCACAACCTCTCCAGCATGTGTTATCGCTTGAGTTTTTCATCTTGGCCATTCTGATGGGTGTAAGGTGATATCTCAGGGTCGTTTTGATTTGCATTTCCCTGATGGCTAATGAGGATGAGCATTTCTTTAAGTGTTTTTCTGCCATTCGATATTCCTCTGTTATCACCCTGCACAAAACTAAAGTCAAAGTGGATCAAGGACCTCAACATAAAACCAGATACCCTAAATCAATTGGAAAAAAAAGTGGGGAACAGCCTAGAACTCATTGGCACAGGAGACAACTTCCTGAACAGAACACCAACAGCACAGGCTCTAAGAGCAACAATCAATAAATGGGACCTCATGAAACTGAAAAGTTTCTGTAAAGCAAAGGATACCATCATCAAAACAAAACGACTGCCTACAGATTGGGAAAGAATCTTCACTAACCCTTTATCTGACATAGGACTAATATCCAGTATATACAAAGAACTAAAGAAGCTGAAAAGCAGCAAACCAAGTAATCCAATTAAAAAATGGGGAACAGAGCTAAACAGAGAATTCCCAACAAAATCTTATAATGATATCAGTACATGATTCCAAGGAGTGAATTGCCATGGAATACATTTGTTTCTGTGTCCTCCTCAGTTGGAGAGATCAGAGAGATTGCTGGAGTTAGGTTGAGGCCAAGCAGATCTATACAGAGGCCAAGAGAAAAGCCAGATTGAATTAGTCAGCTGGGAGAGGAGTTTGAGCCAGAACAGCTGAGCTGAACTTGCCAGTCCAGAAATCAGAAAGAACAAGGAATGGTGAGCTCAGAGCTGAGCTCAGCACTGAGACTCAGAGGCTGAAAACATTCTAGGCCTGGGTTAGATTGTATGGAGGCTATCAGCTTTAAGGCTAAGCCTAGCATAGCAGAAGAGGGAATAAATTTCTCAGATGACAACCAAAACAGGAGAATAAAAGCTACTTTTACAGAAAGGTGCTATGACAGTGCTGGATGAGTAAAGCAATATTCAGTCTCACCCAGATGTGAAATATTCTGACAAGCCTGAAATTTATGACCTCTGGTGCAATTGTGGCACAAATGTTATGGAAGTTAACAACCACTTTTAAAATTGGACTTCATGCCCACTCCGTAAGATGGAACCTATGGCTGATACTGTCAATGAGGCCACAAAACAGAGAGCAGATAAATCATGAGCCCTAAAAGAAAACCTACTACTATTGACCTATTAAATTAATGTAACAATAAAAAGATTCCTAATGACACACAGCTATATCTGTAAAATAGTGGATGACTCAGTCCTTATCAGAGAAGCTTCATCCTGCAGTATAGAGTAATTAACAAGGAAACTTATGACCTGTAAATGTGAATGTTAGATACTTTGGAATTCTCAGCTCTCACTTAGGATGTTTATGTCATACCTCTCCCCTCAAGACCCAGGGATCTGTATGGAATAGAAGGCAGAAAGTTTGGAAGAACCAGAGGTAGTAGATGGCTTCAAGGAAACAAAATTTTCAAGCTACAACATGGCATATGCACATAAGAACTCCAAGATACTATGACAAAATTAAAAAGTTATGCACAAGATCAAACAAAGCAAAATCCTAGTGAAAAGGTTCTCAAAGTCCTACCCCTTGCTAAAGAGATATTGTCAACTGAAAGCTCCTGAGAGAGGAAACATCCATTTTCTTTGATGGGGTGGCACGGGGTATATCAACTACTCTCCAGAGCAGGCCTCATGCACAGGGGTAGTTATCTAATATGAACTGGACTCCTTAGGTTTGGTTTTGTTTTGCTTTGTTTTGTGAATCATTTGGAGAGAATGTAAAGGTAGTTGGGAACAGAAGTGGGAAGAATATAGGAGGAGATGGAGGAAAAGAGCTAATATAATCAAAAAACATTGAATGATGCTCTTAATGAATATAAAACACTTTTAGAACCAGGTTTTTTGAAAGAGATGTGTATTTATATTTTCATTGTAACTTTTATTGCAGAATATTGCAACTAAAACATCTTACACAGATTTTACAATTTGAGTTGTCACTATAGTTCATGTTTTCATCAAAAATTATTGATCAAAATACAGATATCTGGTTAATCTCAAAATAGCTCAAAAGAAATAGATGGATTCAATCATATGTGAATGGAGATGGTCCCATGAAAACCAGACATGATGAATTTCCTGTCCTGTCACTGACTTAGTCTTCACCTTTAAATGATATGGATCTCTGTATAGACAGAGAAACATCAGTGGGTATACTGAATCAGGGCCAGTTGATTAATCCCTATCTCCATCTTGATTTTATTCATGATGAAAATTAAAGAGTTCAATGTTCTTAGTCACCACCTTTTTGAAAAGCACAGCAGAACTCCTTGAGAGAAAGTCATGCTCCAGTTATGATTGCATCCCTTGACACAACCTTTAGAAAAATGGGTTTTTCTGGTTGAAGAAGTGCTTTTCTGCTTAATTTCAGAGGTATCTGCAACAGTGGAAGAAAAATATTGAGAGGCAATGAATGAGCTGAAACAACTCCAGAAGAAAAGTAAAACAAACATTCAGTATAAGAATGCTTTGCAGAAACATAAAACCTACATTTGTCATCATATTTTTTATTTCCTCCTCCCCAAACTGTGTCAATTGGATGGTGAGAGTATGCAACCAAACATGCATTGGGTAAATTGATTGATAATCTACTTAATTCAGGCCCAAAACAAGTCATGTTGGTTCATATTATTTTTGTTCTCTGGTCATTTAGAGTAAAACAGGTAAGCTTAACATTTTCATCCTAATTTTTAGTTAATATGTCATACTATTGTTTTAAGTATTGAAAAGCTATTTTTGGTTTTTTGAAACTTACATGTTAATCCTGAGAGGATGCACTTCACATCAATGAATTATCCTCAGCTCCTAGGTCATGTGTCAGTACTACAGTTGAGCCACTAAAAGCATATCTTCAGGGGAAACTCACTTTATTGCCTTTGCTAACATCTGTTTTTTTTTTTTTTGTTTGTTTGTTTGTTTTTGTTTCAAAATACAGAATGAATGTATGGTGGAGAAAGTCTCAATTGCAGGAAATGGAAGGGAAACAAAGTTGTCATGGAGATAGAGAAATGTCAAGTTTAAGATCACTGGTGCTTGCCAGAGCATCTTCCCCTTGCCAATTGTGCCATGGGCTCTCAAAGCTAGACCCTTGCTTTGTCTAAATCCTTGCACATGATTTAAATGCTTTATTGACAAAGTACTAAAATTAGTGAAGTTGTATGTAGATAAAACTATATAACTTCCTTAAGCCACAAATCAAAGAATAAACACTTCCATTCCTTCATTTGCCCTGAAGTAAAACTAACTGTGAAAGAGAGCCACACTCCAGATAAACAAGTCCTGTAAATTTTAGCCATCCATTCACATGAAACAAAGAGCAAGTTGCTCAGGAAAATATAAATACTTTATCTAAATGTCTTATCTTATATTATTAAAAATTTAAGTACTATACAGGAGTCTTCCATGGAAACATACAAAAGATACCTTTTAATTTTAATTATTGTTTTTATGAAAGATGTTATAACTGTAAACCATGCTTTAAAATATTAACAAAAGGGTTCAATGTGCAAACCCTCCTCAAAGAACAACTTGGAGTTTGTGTAAGGAATAATATGAGGTGATACATAAATGAGAGGGGAGATCCTTTAATAGAAAATAAGTGTAACCAAAATGGACTTTTTAATGACAAAATATTACCATAGGTAATGACAACAGCTTGTAGAATACAAAGGTAGAGCATAAATTAAATGAGGTTGGAAAGGTGACAGGAGATTAATTTGGGGAGTGACTAAGAATATGAAGTATGAGAGAAGAATAAAGAGAAAAAATAAATTATTTCTGGAAATACCTGTCTTCTGGAGCAGAGCTCCTAAGAAATGATGCAAAATCATCTAGTTAGCATAGAGTCATCAAAACCAGCAACTTTTTTATAGGTTAATATTTTATGTATATGAGTGTTTATCTGCACATTTGCATGCATAACACACATGCACACTTTCAAATGATGCCAGAGTAGGACATCAGAACCCCAGGAACTGGTGTGACAATTAGTTTTTAGCTACCACATGGGTGCTGGAAACTGACCTCAGG
The DNA here is from genome assembly GCF_030254825.1 of Meriones unguiculatus. NCBI lineage: Eukaryota > Metazoa > Chordata > Mammalia > Rodentia > Muridae > Meriones > Meriones unguiculatus. Next base: position 42,488,554 of record NC_083357.1, read on the forward strand.
TTCTTTGCAAGAATAGCAAGTGCTCTTTACCACTGAGCCATCTCATGAGCCCCAGAAATTGTATTTTGATTCTCAACTTGGCATAACATGGGAAATCAGAGATGAGCTTTTAAAGCCACATTCTGGGTGAACTGTTGTATGACCGGGCATCATGAGTTTCTGTTTTAATTTTTGAGACTGGTTGTCACATGGCCCATGCTGGCTTCATATTTACTAAGTGGTCTAGGATTCTTTGAATTTCTGATCCTCTAGCCTTTAGTTCAGAGATTAGAGGTAAACAATACCACCTCTAGTTCTTGTAGTTCTGCCAACTGAGGAACATCTATGAGTTTTAAATATCCTCATTGATTCTTATGATCAGTCAATGGTTGAGAGGACTATGAGAATAAGACTTCTGTGAGATCTGTAAAAAGAGTTAACCACTCAACAAACACTGAAAATGTGACCATTACAACTCCTGATAACACAAAACATAACTGATTTCAAATGGACATGATTATAACTTCAATAAAATGCACATAATTTGGTCCCATTTGTCTGCACTGAGCCTTCATAATGCTAAGTTGCATTATATACAGGCATAGAATAAAAGGCCCCTTAACTAATTCTTGAAGAGAAATAGCTCATTTGGCCAGAAAAAAACTTAAACCCCAAACAAATATATTCATTTTTATACACAAAACCTCAGTTTGAAAAATGTCTCCTGTAAAACTTCATTTATACAGATAATTTTCTCTCTCACCTGTGTTTCCTTACAAGGTTGGAAGGAGAAGTTCTGAAGGACTTTAGTGAGAGCAAGTTTCATATTCATGAGTGCAAACCTCATGCCAATGCAGTTTCTGGGTCCATATCCAAAGGGCAGGTATAGATAAGGATCAATTTTGCCCTTGTTCTCCTTGCTAAACCTGGAGACACAACAGTAGGTGACAAGTTAATGAAGAATAAAATCATAAGGACTACCTATGTGAAATTGCCTTACAACATCTATCCAGCAGCATACAGATAGTTTGGGTTAGATTCATTGAAGTTCTTCCTACAGGTATTTGGCCCAGAGAATTGTACATTAAAGGTCTTTTCCATTCCCCTTGCCTTATCAGGGTCCCCATATGGTTGAGATGAGACAAATGCTATTTGAAATAAATGAATCACTCTGTGTTCACTAGTGTAATCATGGTGAGATGGCTATATATAAGAACCATTTTCTGATTATAGTGGCAATCCAATTCCAAGAGGAAATTAATGTCTGGTATTGTAAATCTGGCTAGTGAGGTCACAGGTACTATAGGAGAGCTTACTACTATTGCTTTGTTAAGCAGATATGGTAACAGACTGTCTTCTAAATATTTATGGTTAGACACAAAAATTAGGGTTTATCTCAGCCTTGGTCATTTTGCAGTAGGAGACAGTAAACCTAGAATCTCATCACTGGACAAAGTGCTGAGAATAAGTGATGGTGGAGTGCTCAACCTCCTCCAAGGCTCAGGGAACATCACAGAAATGAGGCAGCAAGAACTTGAGAGCCATGACATGAAATGGATGCTGTGAAATACTATCTTCTGAACATGGCATGACATTGCACACATGAACAAGCATGTAACTACACAAGACTCTCAACATTCAACATGGGAAAGGGAGTTCATGAGACTCCACCTCCCTAAGAAGCTACTGCCAATTAATAGATGCTAGAGGAGGAAGAAGTTTATCTTCAATAGTGTAGCCATTGATGAGTAGCCCATTCTCCAGTAAACAACTGCTATACTTATATTTATTCAAGAAACCCCAATTAAACTTATAGTCACAAGAAAACTAAAAGACATAAAAGCAGGAGAATTGTTGAGGAAAAGCAGGGATTCAACATGAGTTAGAAAGAGAAATAGCAAGATAATGTGATGTGAAAATGAGAAAAATACATTATACATTCACACAATTCTCAAATAATATGAAACAAAGAGAGAGAAAGTAAGAAAGAGAAATACCCCTTTGAAGAATAAAAATCCGTTCAGTATAATGGCGTGTTCCAAGTCTGAAAAGCACATAACATTTAAACTGAAAATAAAGTGGGTTCCTGCCTCACACTTAAGTTGCTCATTTACTACTTAAAGAATGAGGAAAAAACATTCTGTATTTAAATTGTCATATTGTCTTCCCAACTCATGCCCCCTCTCCTCTTTCTTCCTTTTCTCTGCCACTCTCATCACAGAATGCAGATGGATACAAAAATCAAAATTTTTGTATCTTCCTACAAGAGACACCATAGCATGAACAGACCAACATAATTCAGGGTTGCTTCTCATTCTTGGGATTCTGGTACCTTTCAGGGCGGAATTTCTCAGGCTCTGGCCAGTGCTGTGGGTCATGTTGAAGAGCATAAGATGGTATCATCACTATAGACCCTTTGGGAATAAACACACCATTGATTTCAACATCTTTTTTACAGACTCTCTCAAGTCTATTAGCAATTGGGTATAATCTGAGGGTTTCATTCAACACCATGTCCAGGTACTCCATCTCCATCACACTATCATAGCTGGGAGATGCCTGAGAAGAAAGAAAAAGATTTGTGATAAGATTTTCGAAAACTTTCAACTCCATCTGCTTTGTACTGATGAGTTCTCTGTAGCAAAGCATAGCATCTTCAGAGCACCTTCATTAGCACAACACATTTTAAATTGTTTTAAAACTTGTTTTGTTTGTTTGTATGTTTTAATTATTTTTATTAATTACATTTTATTCACTTTGTATCCCCCTTGTACCTCCCTCCTTCCTCCCTTCCCAATCCCACCCTCCCTCTTCTCCACCCATGTCCCTCTCTCAGTCTACTGAAAAGGGAGGTCCTCCTCCCCTTCCCTCTGATCCTAGTCTATCTGTGGCCTGGTAAGGCTGTTTCCCCCCTCAGGGGGAGCTCATCAAAAAGCAGGCCAATCAGTTCATGTCAGAGACAGTCCCTGTCCCCATTATTATGGAGGTCACTTGGATAATGAACTGCCATAGGCTACCTTTGTGCATGCATTCCAGGCCATATCCATGAGTGGTCCTTGGCTGGAGTATCAGTTTCAGAAAAGACCTCTGTGCCCAGAATTTTAGGATCTGTCACTGTCCTTGTGGAGCTCTTGTCCTCTCCCAATTCTTTCATAAGATTCCCTGCACTCTGCCCAAACTTTGGCTATGAGTCTCAACATCTGCCTCAATACCCTGCAGGATAGAACCTTTCAGAGGTGTGTGTAGGTGTTTTGCCTATATATGTGTTGTGCCTCACATGGGGTAATTGCCCACAGAAGCCAACCAGGGCATCAGATATCCCATGACTAGTGTTCAACAGAGTTGACAGCTGCCATGATGGCACTGGGACTCAAATATGGATAGAACCTCTGTAAGAACAGCCAATGCTCTTAACCACTGTGCTACCTCCCCAGCCCCTTACACAGCAGTTTGTATAACTATCACATGAGGCTGGGAGGATGTCTCAAGTAGTGAAGTGTCTGCTACACAAGCCTGGGGACCTGGGTTTAGACACACGTCATTCATAAAGCCAGACACAGTGGCACACATCTACAGTCCTAGCAGTTGGGGGACAGAGGATCATTGGTGTTCATTGTCCAGATACCCTAGACAATCAATAAGCTGCAGGTTTAGTGACCGTGCCTGTCTCAAAAAATATGTTGAAGAATAATTTAGAAAAATACACACACACAGCATTGCATGTGATGAGAAGCTGTTTTTGATGAGCCTTCCTCATTCCCCTCCTACGCCAAGCACCAACCATTCACCTTATTGGGCAGAGCCCTGTCTATCTCCTCCTGCAGTTTCTTCTGTATATCAGGGTAAGTGGCCAGTGAATGCAAGACGAAGGAAAGTGTGGTGCTGGTGGTGTCATAGCCGGCAAAAATAAAGATAATTGACTGTGCCATGATCTCCATGTCAGACAGGGCTGGAAGAAAAAAAAAAAGATATCTCATGTAAGTCATGTCAATATGGACTGTCACAGACGGGATGAGGAAAACCAAATGAGGCTCTGGTTTTCTTAGAGATAAATACGGAGAAGCTGTTTGCTCACCCTGAGCCTGTTATCATTATGACATCTGAGTGACACAGCCAGAGATGGGGGAGATCACTTCAGCCAGGTTGTCCCAAGGTGTGTGCTATGTTCCTCATCATCACTGTCACCATTGGGCAACTTTGAGACATGGGATTTCTGAGACTCATAACCAAACTTTGGGCAGAGAGCAGGGAATTGTATGAAATAAGGGGGAGATAGTAAGACCTGGAGAGGACAGGAGTTCAACCAAGAGAACCATAGAACCAAAATATCTGGGCACAGGGATCTTTTCTGAGACTCATAATCCAATAAATGACCATTTGTGGATATAACCTAGAACCCCTGGTCAGATGTAGCCTACGGCAGCTCAGTATCCAAGTGGGTACTCTAGTAAGGGGAACAGGGACATTCTCTAACATGAACTCAGTGATAGGCTCTTTGAACACTCCCTCCTGAGGTGGGAGCCTCCATGCCAGGCCACAGAGGAGGACAATGCATCCAGTCCTAATGGGACCTGATAGGCTAGTGTCAGATGGAAGGAGAGGAGGACCTTCCCTTATCAGTAGAATTGGAGAGGGGCATGGGAGGAGATGAGGGAGGAAAGGTAGAATTGGGAGGGAATGAGGGAGGAGCTACAACTGGGATACATAGTGAACAAACTATAATTAATATAAAAAACTAAAAATTTAATTTAAAATGGGATTTCTTATTTTTAAGATTTAATTTTACTTCATTTGTGTGTATTTTTGTGTGTGTTTTTGTAGAGAGATGGATGCCACATAGGTGTCAGTGGTAAGCCCATGGAAGCCAGAAAAGGCCATCTGATCCCTTAGAGAAGGAGTTATAGAAGGTTGTGCACTGTCAGAGGTAGGAACAGAAAACTGAACTCCAGTCTTCTTGAGCTTAAGATTTTTTTTTTTTACTTTTATTTATGTGTGTGCACACACATGTGTACAAGTATCCATGTAGGCCAGAAGTTGTAAACCTTCTGACATGAATTCTCTGATTCTGTTGTTGGTAAATTCCTTTTCCCAAATAGTATAAGCCCTTGCTTCTATATTGAAATGGGCCTATAAGCCCACAATCAGTCACTATTTTTTAAATGAATATCTATTTTAGCAATCAAAATGAACCAGAAGGGTTGAGGATATGTAGCTCAGTAGATGGACTGCCATGGATTCATTCCCCAGAACATGCTTAAAGGTCATGCGTTCTCAGGCATATTATGAATGTGAGGTCAACTGCACCCTCAAAGAGTGTCACTAGCATACAACATGAGAATTTTTCCTGTGCTGCAAATCTGTCTAAACAATTGTCGAGCTATATTTTAGGTAATTGGACTGGAGAATTCCATACTACGATGGAGCAACTGAGAGTGGCCATTGTCACAGTAAATTCTACCAGAGTGGACACAGGACTAGCCACAGGATTATCAACATGGATTGCTGCAGCCATGAATCATCTGAAGGAATGGGCGGGCATGGGAGCGTTAGCAGGCCTTCTGGTGTTGGTTTCCTTGGTTTGCCTGTGGTATATATGCAAGATTAGAGTCTCACAACAGTGTGATGCAGCCATGATCATTCAGGCCTTTACAGCCATTGAAGCAGGACATTCTCCCCAAGCATGGTTGGATACCATAAAAAGCTAAAATGATACGCTCAGGATGCGAGGCTAAGCACTGCACTCAGGGTCAGCTGCTTTGGACCCAGAGAAGAGTATGTCTGATTGCATGCGGGTTGATGCCCCAGGTCCCGCCTCTGAGAAAAAGGTATCGGACGGGTCTGATGCTCTTTGGGTGGATGACACCTAAATGAACATCGGTACAAAGTCCCAATTTATTTCTAATATCAGAGATCAGACCTCTACTATTGCCTGATGCGTCTAAAACAAAAAGGGGGAACTGTAGAGAGCTGCGGAATGCTATGCCTTAAAGATGGAGCTGGTTTCCGCCTTCCTCCTTCCGCATGGTGAGTGCTCTCTGTCACGAACAATTCCACATTTGGCTAAGGCTGAGGATCTGGCTTGCTTCCATGTATGTGGACCTATCTGCATTGCCCACGTGGCATGCCTGGGTTGGCTACCCAGAGGCTATTTAAGCTGTGGGCTGGCTTTCCCCAGGGTCCGATGATTGTTCAAGATTCCTGAATAAACTGCATTGAAAAAAAAAAAAAAAAAAGAGGGCCATGCAAAACTCTGTTTCCAAAAGAAGAATAAGTACAAAAGAAATTGAGCGGACATGGGGTAAGATGATCAATCATTGTTTAGAAAGACAGATGGGATGTGCATTGAACGTATGACAGGAGTCTACTGAGCGCATCTGAAAGACTCTAACTAGCAGTGTTTTCAAAGCAAAGACTCATGACCAAACCTTTGGCAGAGTACAGGGAATCATAAGAAAGAAGGGGAGTTAGCCTGATGGGGAAAGGATAGGAGCTCCACAAGGTCCAAATATATCTGGGCACAGGGTCTTTTCTGAGACTGAAATTCAACCAAGGACCATGTATGGATATAACCTAGAACCTCCACTCAGATGTAGCCTGTGGTAGCTCAGTAACCAATTGGTTTCCCAAAGTGAGGGGAACAGGGACTATTTCTAACAGGAACTCAATGAATGGCTCTTTGGTCTCCCCACCACCGAAGGGAGGAGCAGTCCTGTTAGGCCACAGAGGAGGGCTTTGCAGCCAGTCCTGAAGATACCTGATAAAACAGGATCAGATGAATGGGGAGGAGGTACCCCCTATCAGTGGACTTGGAAAGGGGCACGGTGGAGATGAGGGAGGGAGGGAGGGACTGGGAGGGAATGAAGGATTGGGACACGGCTGGGATACAGAGTTAATAAAATGTAACTGATAAAAAATAAAAAAAAATAAAAAAAGGAAAATTAAAAAAAAAGAAATTAACATTAGCTGATCACATGAGAGGGTTTCAAGTGGATAAACTGGAATTTATACAAAAAAGAAACAGTGATTTTGAAAAGTATAATTATATATGTTATATATATGACAAGTGTTGTGTGTGTGTGTGTGTGTAAGCAAGTGTACACACTAAAAATAAGCAATGAGGTAACAATGCAAGACTCCACTTACATTAGCTGCTGAGGCTCATGGAGAAGAAAGTCTGTAATTGAAAGGCCGTCATTTTGCCACCAGGAAAGTAATGGTGGTTTTAAAATTGAGAAGAAACATAGATGGAAAACTAAAGAGATGGCCCAGTGGGTAAGAGCACTTGTTACATAGCTTGAGGACATGAGTTTGAATACTCTGTCTCCATGTGAAAAACCAGGTGTGGCAGCACACCACTGTCACCTCGATGCTGTGTATCATTGCGACCTGCTGGCTGCCAGCTTAGTTCTAGGTTTAATAAGAGGAAATAAAGCAAAGCAAGATTCGGAGAGATGCTTGGTGCCTTCTCTGTTTTCTGCACACACAACTAGGGTTTTGCACATGTGCACCTCCTCGTGAACACACATACATACACCACACAAAGAAGATAAAAAAAAAATATATGGGTAGTTTTTAAGTGTGTCAAAGAATTGGAGAGAAGCAGTGTGTTTTTACAAAGAGGTTTTCCTTGGAAGCTACTTATTCATCAGGCAAAGGAAAATTCAATCTCTACCATAGATTAAGGTATAGAACACATACATACTAGGGGTTCCCAGAAGGCACCAGCACTGTTTGGGTACATGCCTCCTGTCTGAATGTTTAGACTCAGATGTCTAGGCAGAGTTTCAAGTCAGTGTGTGAGAAAAGAAAGAAACAACACCTATAGTCTCATGGATAACACACAGGCATCTGAAGTCTTCCATTGTGACTATCCTTCACGTTTGGAACAGTTATGCCAGTGCACTTTCAGAAAATTTCATGAAGATGGTAGCCATGTCTGCTTGCACCAACTTGACAGAGATATTCCTCTACCTAGAAAACCCTCCTTGCATATTTTCTGAGTGGCCTGCCCACTCTATGAGAGTTTCCCTATGCATAGACCAGTGAGTCCATGTTTACCTTTGTGAGACTCTTTGTCTTTGGCATTCTTGTGAGCTTTCATCATCAGCTGGAGAAAATCCACTCGATGCTGGAGGCAGAAAGAGAAATCACAAACGTAGAAGGTCAGTGATGAAGTTAAAGATGGAATAGGAGTGCAGAAGCTTAATTCGTTCTTTTTTAAGTACATGTCTCCCTTACACTCACAAGTATGACTAGTGTCACTTGAGTCACCAAAGAATGAAAGCACAAGTGACTAAAGCAGGAAGCAATCCAGCCACCATATCAACTGCTTTTACAATAAATAACAATTAGGTGCAATTTTAAACAGTCACTTTTATTCTTTGCAAATGCTTTTGAAGGACAGGAAAATAGTAATTCTCCCTCTTGAATCTTTTTTTTTTTTTTTTTTTGTTACCAGAAAACTTCACATCTGTACACAATGGTATATGGTCATATCTACCCCATTCTTTCTTCTATCCAGTTCTTTCTATATTCTCTGCAACATTTCTTTCTCTAAACATTATGCCCTCATTTTAATAACTCACTGAGTCCAACTAGTGCTGCCAATATAAGCATATCTGTGGGGACATCCATTGCTACATCAGAATCCTTCCAGTGTCCACAGCCTCCATCAACAGCTATTAACTGCCAATTGTTCCTCAGTAAGGGGCAGAGCTTTGAGAGTTCCCCTCTGATATATGTTATAGGTTTATGATCTTGATCTTCTGTAGGTCTTGCGCTGTGTCTAATTTTTTCGAGTTTTCAATTCTTATGCCTGACACTGTAGTTTTCATTCTAATTGCTAAGGGTTAATTCCTGGTTTATTCTCAATAAAAAATTTAAAAACCCAAACTTTTCCTTCCCCAGAAAATGTAAACATTCTGTCTTGCTCTAAATCGAGCCTTCTCTATCTACCTTTAGTAACAGATGAAGGGAAGTACACAGCTCACATGTTCATAGCCCAACATGATTTCAATGTATGGACCTCTCATGAGATCACCACTTTTTACCTTCTCATTAGAATTCAGGCGGTTTTTTTTCATTTTGTCCACAAATTTTTTGAAAAATGCTAAGGAATCCTTTGGGAACATGGAGATATTTAACGTCTCATATATTGGGGTGAGGAATGGAAAAAGTACTGGAAAGAAAAAAAAATAAGGTTTAATGGAGATGCAAGATTCATCTAGAGAAATCAAAACACAATCCAAATAAGCCATTTTCTTAGCCAGAAACTGTTCTCCCCTTGATCTTGCTCACACTGTGACCTTGCTCACGCCATGAGCATGCTCACTTCGGGTTACCTCCTCACTGCTCCACAACAGTGGAACAGCCAGGCTGCAAATCTGACTTTGTATTGAACTCTGTTCCTGTAATTCTTATGGATCCAGAGAGAAAAGATGGGGGTTTTTGAGATGCTTCAAGAGATAAAGGGTCCTGCAGACAAGTGTGACAACCTCAGCTTGATCCCTGGATCGCATGCTGTGGAAGGATACAACCACAAAAACCAAGGTGCACATACATAGATGTACACACAAATAAAGACAGCTGATGTTACACAGAGAAACCATGTCTCAAAAAAAAAAAAAAAAGACAAGCTCAAAAACAGGTGACCTCAACTCAGAAAAAAGAAAAAATCACATAATGTTTCTAATTTCACAGTTGCAGCCTATAATAGATAAATGTAAATATGTAAACAGGTATATGTATGGATATCACATAACACTTAAATGGAGACCAAGAAAATAATATTAAGTGGTGAGGAAGGAATTGAGTGTAGGGAAAAGGACACATGAGCTGTGTATGGAAATGTAATTAACAAGGAAAAGCATTAAAGCCCTAAATGGAGCACCACTGTTAAATGGATATATATATTGTCACTCTACACAGACTGGAGATATGGCTCAGCAGTTACAACTGGCTGCTTTTGCAGACAACCTAGGTTTCATTCTCAGCCTCCACATGGCTGCTCTCTAAGAAGGAGATGGGGAATTAGGAGGAAGCTTATGCAAGAAGACAGAGACAGCAAGGAGAGGCTGTTATCAAAATGTTAAGTGAATAAATAAATACATTTTTAAAAATAAAATATTTCCACATTAAAAAATTAAATATAGAGTTGCCTTTTAACTCAGCAATGATGATTCTGAATATATACTTCAAAACATAAAAAAATGAATATACCTTTCTATGCATATTCTCATATCAGTAAAATTCATGGTAAACAGATGAAACTAACTTCATGTCTGTTGATAGATACAGAGCATTGTTTGCTTATGGACACAGGAGATAGCGATGTTTGCTTCATTTACTATTGTGCTAAATAAAAGATGCCTGCCACAGAGACCACATAGTCGATGATCCCATTGATGTGAAATGCCAAGCATATGTAAATATACAGAAAGTGAACTGGTGGTTGCTTGGGTCTAGGCTGCTTAGGTCTAGGTGAAGGATGATGGTTAAAAGATTCAACACCATGGCTACAACGAAGTACTATACAGTCCTCAGTGGTAAGGAGCCTTGTGGTTCTTCAGTCATTGCAGATTTCCAAGTTATCAAAGTGCTATGAATCAGTGACTGCTGAGTACTAAGCCCTAAATGGAGCAACTGTATCAACACCCCATCCCTCAAAGCTCAAGGAACATCCTGAAAGAAGGTGTGGAAAGAAAGACCCAGGAATGGGGCATCTGAAGTGCCATGGCATGGTCCACTCATGGACTGAACACTAGCATAAGATGAAGCCAGTAATATTGTTTGGTATCCTAGTAGGCAGTGACTGGGCTCACTGGGTCACCAAAACAAAGAATGGGACATGAAATCAGAAGGAAAGTGTGTTGGAGTGTCTGAGAGAAGTGGGAGGGAAGAGTTAGGGTGGGTCTAATCAAGGTATGTTGTATTCTTACGTAATACAGTCAAAGAAAAAATAAAATGATTCTAAAGCAAAGCCAGGAATTCTGGTGTGCACTTTAGTCCTCAGGTGGTAGAAGCAGGAGGATCACTGTGAGTTCAAAGCCAGTCTGGTCTATACAGCAATTTCCAGGCCAGGTAGAGCTACACATTGAGACCCAGACTCAAAGTAAAATAAAGTTATAAAACAAACATAATGGGCTACATGTCTCTGAATACACTAAATACTTTGATTTGTGCCTTTAAGGGGATGAATTACATGGCAACTGAATTATATACCAGTGGAGAAGCTAGTTTGGGGGAAAGTATGGAAGAGAAAGGCAGAGTGACAAATGCAGCCACAGAAAAGACCAATAGCTCAAAAGGATGAACTGTCCACACACCTACTGACAAGAACAATGGATCAAAAAAATCAATTCTTAAGAGCTTCTTGGCATTCTCCACAAAAGGATCCTTTGGGTTGTTGAGGGAATCGACGTTCACTCCAAATGACGTGCTGGTGACCACATCCATGCTGTAGGCCCCAAACACTCTGAGGAGGGAGAGACATGGGAATTTAAGACAAGCAGCAAGAAGCCTGAAATAGTTCATAGTTTGAGGCAATACAGGCAAAGCCATTTCAGTATTGACCAAGCACCTTCCCACCCTACCCAACATCTACACTTGTGACTTTCAGACCATTGTGATTCTTCTTTCTAAACTGTATGTTTATCTAATATACATATTATATATATATATAATACTTATAATATACACATACATGAAATATATATAGTATCTAAAGTTAGAGTATATGCAGCTAGGCCATGCGATATACACAAGAAAAAAGCCCCTCTGTCCCAGTTATCCTTCCACTCCCAAAACCAGCTTGGATGCACCATCACTTACTCTTTCACAGGGACAGGCTTGCCTTTCTCTGCCTTTCCTCTCAAGTATTTTACCAAAATATCTCCATACTGTTCAACAATGGGGAACATCTAAGCACAAAGCACAAAAATAGCAGTAGTTAGGTGTGGAGAGTCAGGTCACACAAAGATTTCACTCGTAAGTCCTCTTAGTCACCTCTTTGAGTTTTCCACTGGTGAAGGTGGGAGACAGCAAGGCTCTGATTCTCTTCCACTCCTCATCCTCAGATATGGAGACAGCTTTTTTCATAATCCCCACTGGGCCAAAATTCTATGGTCACAAAAGAAAAAAAAATGGCTATGTGTAAGTCTGGAACTCTCCAAGTTTGCAAAAATGCTGAGCATATAGCACCATATAATAAGTAGTTATTGTCTGCTTATGGTGGACTGGACCTCATGTTAGAGGGAAAGGAAAAAATTATAAAGTCAGCATTTCCTCATAGCCTATATGAAATCCAGTGCTCACCAGGTAACCTGTTATGGTTGCAAACCTTTATATCCCAGGATCCATTTAAATTTAAATCTCTCTGTAGATTTAAATTAGGTCAGGTGTTGGGGAAAGATAGGAACAGGAATTAGCAGGTGCCCTAGAGTTGTGCAGATGCCAAATGGCTTGGAGACAAATAGAAAGTGAACTTTGCATCAGAGAGGTTCTCCAGCTCACTATTTACAACACTTGCAATGTGAAAAGAGATGTCTTGATATGGTGTATGTGTCTCTGTGTGTGTATCTCTCTGTGTGTATGTGTGTGTCTGTGTACATACGATTGCTTGCATACATGCCTGTGTGTGCCCTTGTGCAGACCAAATGTCAATCATCTTCCTCTATAACTCTCTACAGTACTTTTATGAGACAGGGTCTCTCACCGAACAAAAAAGACTCTGGTTTGGTTGGAATAAGTTAGCAAGCAAGCGCCAAGGGTCTACCTGTAGCTATGCACAGCTCTGGAGGCTCACAAGCATGTCACTCTGCCTGGCTTTTATGTAGATACTGGGGATCCAAACACAGGATACTTTCCCTTTGATAGAGCCATTCCTTCTGATCCTAGTCTATAAGGTCTCATCAGGAGTGACTGTATTGTCTTCCTCTGTGGCCTGGTAGGCTTCACCCTCCTGACCGGGAGGTGATGAAAGAACAGGCCAGTCATTTCATGGCAGAGACAGTCCCTGTTCCCATTACAATGGAACCCACTTAGACACTGAACTGCCATGGGCTACATCTGTACAAGAGTTCTAGGTTATCTCAGTGAATGGTCCTTGGTTGAAATATCAGTCTCAGAAAAGTCTCCTGTGAAGTCATTTTTTTTATTCTTTTGCTCTCTTGTCCTCTCCCGATCCTATTAATTCCCAATTCTTTCATAAAATTCCCTGCACTCTGCCCAAAGTTTGGCTCTGTGGTAGGCTCCTGTCCTGTTCCCTGTTTTCTCCCTCCTCTGATATCTATCCTCTTAACCTTTCTGAATGAGGATTAAGCATCTTACTCAGAGTCTTCCTTCTTGATTAGTTTCTTTAGGTGTATAGATTTTAGTATCTTTATTCTATATTATATGTCTAATATCCATTTATAATTGAGTATATACCATGTTTGTCTTTCTGATTCTGGGATACCTCAGCCAGAATTATTGTTTCCAGTTGCCACCTTTGTCTTCAAGTTTCATGATTTCCTTGTTTTTACTTGCTGAGTAGTATTCCATTGTGTAAATGTACCACGATTTCTGTATCCATTCCTCAACGGAGGGGCATCTGGGTTTCCAGCTACTGGCTATTGCAAATAAAGCTATTACAAACATGATTGAGCAAATGTCCATATTGTATACTTGAGCATATTTTGGATATATGCCTAGGAGTGGTATACCTGTATCTTGAGAAAGCATAATTGCTAATTGTCTGAGAAAGTGCCAGATTGATTTCCAAAGTGGTTGTACAATTTTCAAATTTACATTCACACCAGCAGTGGACAGTGGAGGAGCATTCTGCTTTCTCCACATCCTCTCCAGCATGTGTTGTCACTTTATTTTATTTTTTTTTATTTTTTATTTTTTTTATTTTAGCCATTCTGATGGATATAAGGTGAAATCTCAGAATCTCGGGGTCATTTTGATTTGCATTTCCCTGATGACTAAGGATGTTGATCATTTCTTTAAGTGTTTCTCTGCCATTCAATATTCCTCTTTTGAGAAGTCTCTATTTAGCTCTGTACCCCATTTTTTAATTGGATTACTTGATTTGTTTCTGTTTAACTTCTTTAGTTCTTTATATATTCTGGATATTAGTCTTCTGTCAGATATAGCTTTCATTGGTGAAGATCCTTTCCCAATTTGTAGGCAGTCATTTTGTTCTGATGACAGTGTCTTTTGCTTTACTGAAGGTTTTCATTTTCATGAGGTCCCATTTATTGATTGTTGATCCTAGAGCCTGTGCTGTTGTTCTGTTCAGGAAGTTGTCTCCTGTGCCAATGAGTTCAAGGAACTTCTCCACTTTTTCTTCTAAAAGGTTTAGTGTGTCTGGTTTTATAATGAGATCTTTGATCCAGTTGGACTTTAGTTATGTGCATTGTGATGAGTATGAGCATGCAGTTTTATACATGTAGACATCCAGTTAGACCAGCACCATTTGTTGAAGATGCTATCTTTTTTCCATTGTATGGTTTTGGCATCTTTGACAAAAATCAAGTGTGCAGAAGTGTGTGGTTTTATATCATCGTCTTCTATTCTAATCTATTGATCCACCAGTTGCTTCCAATGCCATTTCCATTCAGTTTTTACTATTGCTGCTCTATAGTGCAGCTTGAGATCAGGAATGGAGATACCACTATAAGATCTTTTACTGTTGAGGATTGTTTTAGCAATTCTGGGTTTCTTGTTATTCCATACGAAGTTGACAATTATTTTTTCAAGGTATATAAAGAATTATGTTTGTAACTTGATGGGAATTGCCTTGAATCTGTAGATTTCTTTTGGTCAGATGGCCATTTTTACTATGTTAATCCTGCCAAGCCATGAACATGGGAGATCTTTCCATCTTCTCATATCTTCTACTATTTCTTTCTTCAGAGACTGAAAGTTTTTTCATATAAGTCTTTGACTTGCTTGGTTAGAGTCACACCAAAGTACTTTATGTCATTTGTGTCTATTGTGAAAGGTGTTGTTTCCCTATTTCCTCAGTCCTTTTGTCTTTTGTATATAAGAGGGCTACTGATTTTTTTGAGTTAATTTTGTATACTACCACTTTGCTGAATGTGTTTATCAACTGTACAAGTTCCCTGGTAGAATTTTTTGGGGTTATTCATGTCTACTATCATATCATCTTCAAATAGTGATACTTTGACTTCTTCCTTTCCAATTTGTATCCCCTTGATCTCCTTTAATTGTCTTATTGCTCTAGCAAAGACTTCAAGAACTGTATTGAAGAGATACAGAGAGAGTAGGCAGCTTTGCCTTGTCCCTGATATCAGTGGAATTGTTTTAAGTTTCTCTTTTAGTTTGATGTGTGCTGTAGGCTTGCTGTCTATTGCCTTTACTGTGTTTAGGTATGTGCCTTGTATCACTGACCTCTCCAAGAATTTAATCCTGAATGGGTGTTGGATTTTCTCAAATGCTTTTTCAGCAACTAAGGAGCTTATCGTGTATGTGTTGTTGTTTTATTTTTTTTTCTTTGTTTATATGATGGGTTACATTGACGGATTTTCATATATTGAAACACCCCTTTTTACCTGAGATGAAGCCAATTTTTTTTTCTAGCCTAATTTATTAGGTATTCTGTAGGCCTCTTGTATTCTTATAGGCCTCTCCTTTAAGTTGGGGAAATTTTCTTCTATGATTTTGTTGAATACACTTTCTGGGCCTTGGAAATGGAAATCTTCTTTTTCCTCTATTCCTATTATTCTTAGGTTTTGTCTTTTCATATTGTCTCGGATTTCTTGGATGAATTGTGTCAGGAATTTTTTAGATTTATTATTTCCTTTGACAGTTACATCCATTTCTTCCATTGTATCTTCTACACCTGAGATTTTTTCTTCCATCTCTGGTAGTCTGTTGGTTATGCTTACCTCTGTAGGTCATGTTTTCTTTCCTAAATTCTTCCTCTCTGTGATTTCCTGTTTGTGCTTTCTTTAATTTTTCCAATTCTATCTTCAGACCTTGCACTGTTTTGTTGATTTCCTTCATCTGTTTGACTGATTTTCCTGTTTCACCTTCACAGGTTTGTTTGAACATTCTTCTGTTTCTTTTATTTCTTTCAGTGACTTAATTATTTCCTCTTTGATAGCCACAAACTGGCTGCATCTTCTTATATTTCTTTATAGATGGCTGTAATCTGTTTGACTTTTTTTTTTTCATCTAATTCTTTTTGCATTTTATTTGTTTCTTCCATTATCCTCTTCATAAGCATGTAAGGTCATTTTCTTAATTTTCACTTATGTTAGGGTGTCCAGGGCTACTTGCCAGGATAAATGGCTTCTGGAGATGCCATATTGCTTTGCCTTTTGTTGGTTTTGCTTTTACTCTGGCATCTATCCTTTTGGTGTCTCAGGTGTTGGCTGTTAATTTCTGATGCCTGCTGGAATCCTGGGGTGGGGAGAATCCCCCTGGCAGGTTTCTAAAGGAGGCCTCCTCAGCTTTTTGGGTATGGTCAACTGAATGGCTGTGCTTCTCAGGAATTGTCACAATTCACCTCAGGCATATGGACCTATGAGGTATCTATGATGTTCAGGAAGGTTGTCTTCTCATCAGGAGAAGGCCTGAAGATGACTGCCCTGCTACTTGGTTTGTTGCTCTGAATTTAGTGAGCTGCTGCTTCTGCTCTTACCCTATGTTTTCTGGGCACAGCCTGCTTGAAGAACTAGGGAGCCCTATGGTTTCTTCAGTTTAGCTAAGGATACTGCTAGCTAAAGGTGAGATACTGCACCTTCGCGCAGTATCTTAGGGCTGCTCCAGTGGCTCTCAGGCTTCTGTAGGTTTGAGGTTGGAGCTGTGTGCTCAGGTATCCAAGCTGTAATCAATGGCAGGTGGGCACGGCACTCATGAATACAGTAAGAAGCCAGAGCTTAGACCCAGCAGGAACCCAGAAACTTTTCTGGAACTAGGTGTCCTGAGGTTGAACGCTATGTTTCCCCCTCTGTGGGGTTTTCTCCCAACAGGAACACCTAGTCTGTGGTGTTTTCGGGTCTGCAGTTCTCTCTGAGATGGCACGTAGAAACACAGGAGCAGGCATGTGGCTCCATCTTGCTGGCTACTGGGTGCCTGGGTACCTGCAGGAACCCAGGAATGTTTTTTTTTTTTTTTTGGGGGGGGAGGGTTGTCAGCTGAGTGCTCTGATGTCAGAACTGCTCTTCCCCTTACTGTGGGGTTTTCCACTCAACAGAGAAACTTAGTCTCCGGTGTCCTGAGGCTCTCAGTTCTGTCTGGGATGTTGAATCGGGCATGCAGGCTGGACTCTATGCTGGCAGCTGTTCACCCCACTCTGGGCTGACAACTCTGTACCTGCTGGACCCCTGGGATTTCTTGGGATTATCTGGGTGACCTAAAGTCAGTCCTGATTGCTTCCTGCACCATAGGGTTTTCTCTCAACTGGAAATCCCAGTCTCTGGTGTTGTGGGGCTCAGAGTTCATTCTGGGATGGTGATCAGAGTACACAGGTATGTGGCTCTGGGCTGGTGATTGAGCACCTGGTGGGACATGGGAACTTTTCTGTGGTTTAGATGGATGACCTGAAGCTAATTGATTCCCATTCTATGGGGTTTCCTTTCACCTGAGAAACACAATCCCTGGTGTTTTAGGGTCCAGAGTTCCATCTGCTGGTCACTATGCATACTGTGCTGTGCTGCTGGTCAGAAAGAGTGTCCTCCCAGCCCCGCATCTTGGATCTACCTTAATTCTTTATACAATGATAAAGGGAGGAAAAGAATCCTTTTTCCTTAATAAGACCTTTTTTCTATCTTCCACATTTATATTTTATATTAATGTGGAGGCATCCAACACACCCTTATATTACAGAACTCAGAGCAACAGGAAAAAAAGTTAAACAGTTTGACTTGATGAAGGGCATCTGCAAACAAGGCCTTCAGTGAACTTCACCAAATGACCAATGGCTAAATGAGGACCTGTGAGAGGCCTCAGTAGGTAAAGGTGATGCTGCCAAGCCCAACAACCTAAGTTTGAAACCCAGGACCCATAGGGTGCAAGGAGAGAGCAAACAGGCTTCCTTACATAGAAGAGTTAGATAGCATATGGTTTAAGAGAGAGACCATGCATGAAAGGACCTAGACCTCCTGTTCAAAGGAAGCCCATTGCTTGCTCAGTTTCTAAGTGGCTTTCCTAGTAATGGGAACAGGGGCTGTCTCTGACATGAACGCAGTAGCTGGCTCTCTCCTCCACCTAGGGGCTGCAGCCTTGCCAGGCCACAGAGGAAGATGATGCAGCCAGTCCTTAGGAGAACTGATAGGCTAAGGTCAGAGGGAAGGGCTGGAGATCTTCCCCTTTTAGGGAACTAGGGAAAGAGCACCGGTGGAGAAGAGGGAGGAAGGGTGGGACTGGGAGGAGACAGGGAGGGGGTTTCAGCAGGGATACATAGTGAATAAATATATAAATAAAATTAAATTTAAAAAAGACAGAGGTGGGGACATTAAAGTAAGTAGTATCCCGCACAGAAAAATTGAGATAAATAAAGCCATAGATTTTAGATCAAATTTCAAGAGTAAATCCACATAGACGTGATAGGTAAACAGTTGTGATACTTGATACCTGAGAGCACAATCCATGAGAATGAAAATGGATACAAAAGGTGAAGGGAAGACAGGTTGTACATGGCAGCTAATGGGCTAGCAAGAGGGAGCTGACTGGTCAAGGAGCTACTCTGTATTTGACGCCACACAAATCAACACCACACAGACATAAAAATGGACTTGTGAAATGGGAAATGTGAATTACTCTAGGTGGCAAGTGTCTATCGACATCTAGATTACAATTCTATAGTATATTTAGACTTGCTCAAGCAATTCCTATTAGCAAAATTAGTACTTACACTCTGCTTGTACATTATTATGGAAGCCACTGTGAATCTATATTTATTTCATTTTTAATTGAGTAAGTAAAATATAAAGGTTTACATTATTAAAATGGGAGGCTGGGGAGATGACCCAACAGTTAAGAGTGCTTGCTTCTCTTTTGGAAGACACTGATTCTGTACCTAGCACCCCTGTCAGACAACTCACAACTGTCTGCAAGGCCAGCTCCAGGGGATGTCATACCCTCTGCTGGCCTCCACATGGAGGAACTTAGCAGTCACTCACTTGCACACACATTTATAACTGTAGGCATAATGTTATTGTGTAAGTAAAATGCTGATTTCTGTACCCCCCACATTCTGTCGCCATCCTTGTTTTGAGAATCTCCTGTCTCAGTGTTGTGTAAACACTGCTCCCCAATTTACCCTGATATGTCAAAAAAGCAGTTTACAACCAATAGCTGAGCGTGGGAGAGAATAGGGTGAGAATCCTATCAGACAGGGGAGGAGAATTTAGGGAAGGAAGTAGGGGATGAAGCCACAGGAAAGGTTGAAGAGACATGAGGTGAAGGAGCTGGAACAGGAAAACAACAAAGTGCAAGTACCTCTGGGATGTATGCTGGGAGGAAGCCAAATTAGCTTAGAGGGTTGGGAATAGATTAATAACTGCTCAGCTATAATATCATGAAGCTTATTGTTAAAAAGATATAAAAGCCTCAATTATTTGTGGGAAATCTACATATAGAGAGAAACTGAGAGAAACAAACACAGTTTTATAAAAATAGCATTAACGTATACTCCTAGATAAAATAACAAAAATGAACATTTAAATTTTTTAATTAAAAAAAGGTTACCTACCCGCCGGTTTGTGAACGTAGAATAGCATTCTTTCACTAGTATATTTCGGATCATCTCTGTGTCTGTGATGGCAAATGTAGGGATTTGACCATCAAACAACCTGTGTGAGGAAAACAGCTGATTATTCCAAGCCAGGCTCTAAAGCGAGAGTCACACCCAGACTTTGATTATAATGTAGCATGACCCTCACTCTGATTATACAACTGTCACAGGAGTTCAAAGTTCTTCCCCACTTTTTCTTTTAACATATTTAGTGTATCTGCTTTTATGTTGAGATCTTTGATCCACTTGAACTTTAGTTTTAAGCAGTGGACAACTAGCCAGCCCACAGAGAAAGAGGATCCAGGCAGTCCTGATGTTAACTGTTAGGCTAGAGTCAAGCAGTAGGAGAGGATAATTTCTGTTATTTTTGCACTAGGGAAGAGGAACAGGAGATGGAACGGGAGGGAGGATGGTACTGTGAGGAGAGGAGAGGGTGTTACAACAGAGATACAGTGTGAATAAATAACAATAACAACAATATTACTAATAATAGAAAAAACTACTGAATTAGATCAACTTGTATACTTTAAAGTTGTTTTGACATTAGAAAGGCAGTCAGAGGCAGTCAGGTAATGAGTTATGTTGGAGAAGAGGGTTTTTTGTTTTTTTTTGTTTTTTGTTTGTTTGTTTGTTTTTTATTTCCACAGGTCATGAAAGACTATGGATTCCATCAAAATTTATAAAGTTACAATTTGAATAAGAGAAGCTTGCACTTGAAAGACACAACACAAAATAGGAAGAGATGCAGAGAGACATCAATGCTGAAAAGACAGGAAATTGATCCCCTTGCATGGGGACAGCTCAACAAACTGGCCAATGGGGGAAAAAAGACATATTATTCAGCAGACTGGTAGACTGGAAAACCTTGATGCTGAAATGGACATTTTCTGAAGGACAGATGATGAGGACTGCAATTATGAGGGGTCATTTCAGTAAAAGTTTGTAATTTGGACTATTGAATTTATGGGCTTGATAATTGTTTCTGCTGTAATCATTAAACTGTGTGTATTTTTTAGCTTAAATAGATATGGAGAAGATGTAGAAAATTTTTCAACCAGGAACATGGCTGCTTTGGCAAGGGATCACATCCAAAGACTGTCTAGGTCCTTGTGACCTAGTGGAATAGAGACACACTCTGGATTACAATATGTTATGGCTGGAATATAGTCACACCATTATTCCTAAACAATGAAAGTATGGTTCATTAATAAAAGAAATCAGCTATGTCTGAAAGTGATGTCTAATTGAAGAGCCTTAGTAAGTATGTTTTTTTTTAATAAATATAGAAATGTTATGTGAAAAAAAAAAAAAAAGAATGTGGAACAAGGAGAACCCTCCTCCATTTCTGATGGGAATGTAAACTTGTACAGCTTTGGAAAGCAATCTGTAGGTTTCTTAAAAGTTCAGTGTCCAAGTGGATTACATAGTAATGGGAAGAGGGACTGCCTCTGACATAAACTGGTTGGCCTGCTCTTTAATCACCTCCCCCTGAGGAGGGAGCAGCCTTACCAGGCCACAGAAGAGGATAATGCAGCCACTTTTGATGAGAACTGATAGACTAAGATAAGAAAGGAGAGGAGAACCTCCCCTATCAGTGGACTTGGGGAAGGGCATGCATGCAGAAAGGGAAGGGAGGGTGGGATCAGGAGGGGCTTACGGGGGGATACAAAATGAATAAATTGTAATTAATAAAGACATTTAAAAAAGTTAAAAAAAAAGTTCAGGAATAGTTGTACCTCAAGACCTAGTTGTGCCACTCCTGGGCACATATACAAAAGATGCTCAAGTATACAACAAGGACATTTGCTCAACCATGTTCATAGCAGCTTTATTCATAATAGCCAGAGTCTGGAAAAACCCAGATATCTCGAAACTGAAGAATGGATGAAGAAACTGTTATATATACACGATGGAATACTTCCCAGCTATTGAAAACAAGAGCATTGTGAAATTTGAAGGCAAACTTGAAAAGGTCATCCTGAGTGAAGTAACTGAGAAGCAGAAAGATACTCGTGGTGTGTACTCAACAATAAGAGGATATTAGCCATAAATACAAGAAAGCCATACCAAAATTGTCAGACCCAAAGGAGATAACAACAAAGAGGACCCAAGGGAGGGTGCTTTAATCATACTCAGAAGGGGAAATATAATAGATAGCAGAAGTGGTTGAAGAAAGGGATCAAGGTAGGAAAGGGAGCATGGAGAGAAATGAGGATGGAGATCAGACTTTGGGAAAGTGGAGGCAAAAGAACAGAGGGAAGAGAAACTGTGAGTGGGGCATCCCTGACAACCTGGAGACCTATGATAAGGTAGGCCTCTGGAAGAATATGGGGTGACTCTAGCTGAGATGACTAGTAGCAGAGGTCATAGAGACTGAAGAGGACACCCTCTAACTAAATAGGACTCCTTGTAGAGGGAGGGGAACACCAAACAACACACAAAAATGTCAACTCAAAATTTACTCTACCTACAAGATGCACAAGGATAAAGACAGAGCAGAGATTGAGGGAATCAACAACTAATGCCTGCCCCAACCTGAGACCCACAACAGAGAGAGAACAAATTCCTGCCACTATTAATGATACTCTGCTGTGCTGGCAGACAGGAGCCTAGCATAGCTGTACTCAGAGCCTCCAGCCAGCAGCAAATCAAAACAGATGCTGAGACTCAGATCCAAACACTGGGTAAAGCATAGGGAGTCTTGTGGAAAAGTGTGTGTGTTTGGAGGGGGGATAGAAGTATCTGGAGGTGACAGGATCTCCACAAGATGACCAACAGAAACAACCAACCAGGGCCCAGAGAGTCCTGCCGAGACTGAAGCACTAAGGACCATGCATGGACTGGATCTAGGCACCCTATACAAATGTAACCAAGGCCTCATATGGGTTTCCTAATAAGGGGAGCAAAGGCTGTCTTTAACATGGACTGTGTTGCCTGCTTTTTGATTGATTATGTTTGGTGGGGCTGCCTCAACAGGGGAAGAGGATGCACTCAGTCCTTATGAAATTTGATGTGCTCGAGTGGATTGGTAGGGGGCACTCCTTACTGATGAGTACAGGAGGGAAATGGTGGGAAGGAGGGAGAGTGGGACCTAAAGGTGGGAAGGGAGAGGCTGTACTTGGGATGTAAAAAGAAGAAATGAAATAATTAATTAAAAAATAAAGAAAGAAATTAATGAAGCACCTATAACAGCTTCTCCAAGGCTCAGATAATGTTTGGAAGAAAGGGCAGAAAGAGCATGAGAGCAAGAAAGTAGATAGGAGAGCAGCCAAACGCTGACTTCTGTACTTTTGAATTCACCGCAGGTGTGATTACTTCCTGAGGCCTGTGCATGATTTCACTGTCAGCACTCCAGCAGGAAGTTTAAGGTTCTGACCAGCCTGAGGATGTACATATAGCCAGTTTCTGGAGAGTGAAAGCAAAATGGCCTAATGGTAAAAGCACCTGATGATATCAGCTCAATCCCTAGGACCTACATGGTGGAATGAGGGAACTGACTGCCACAAGTTGCTGTCTGACCTTACATGTGTGCTGAAGCACATATGCTCCTCTCTGACAAATAAATCAATATAATAAAAAAAATCACAAAGAAAATAGTTGACCTCATGAAACTGAAAAGTTTCTGTAAAGCAAAGGACACTATCTTCAGAACAAAACGACAGTCTATAGACTTGGAAAGGATCTTCCACAACGCTATATCTGAAAGAGGACTAATATCCAGAATATATAAAGAACTCAAGAAGTTAAACAGCAACAAATCAAGTAATCCAATTAAAAATTGGGGTACAGAGATAAACAGAGAATTCTCTATAGAGGAATATATAATGGCAGAGAAATACTTAAATAAATGTTCAATGTCCTTAGTCATCAAGGAACTGCATATCAAAACAACCCTGAAATTTCACCTTATACCCAGAGTTGCTAAGATAAAATACTCAATAGACAACACATGCTATAGAGGATGTGGAGAAAGGAGAACACTTCTTCATTGCTGGTGGGAATGTAAACTTGTACAACCACTTTCAAAATCAATCTGGTGCTTTCTCAGACAGTTAAGAATCATGCTGCATCAAGATTCAGCTATACCACTCCTAGGCATATATCCAAAAGATGCTCAAGGACACAAGGACATTTGCTCAACCATCTTTGTAACAGCTTTATTTGTAATAGCTAGAATCTGGAAACAACTCAAATGCCTGTCAACTGAGGAGAGGACACAGAAATTGTGATATGTTGACAAAATGGAATATTACTCAGCAATTAAAAGCAAGGAAATCATGAAATGTGCAGGCAAATGGTGGGAATCGAGAAAATATCATTCTGAGTGAGGTATCCTAGAAACAGAAAGACTGACATAGTATGTTCTTGTTATACTGTCTTTTTGGAATGTATACACCTTAATTCTTCGTTCAAGTGCTGATTTCTCTCCCCTACTATCTTTTCAAACCGGACATTGCATTATGATGCTTATTCTGTACATCACCTGTCTCAAGTTTGTGAAAACATGCCACTATTTGTTCTGTAAATTGTCAGTTAAAACAACCAGCCACATTGCTGAGCAATGGAGAGGATAGGGTGGGACATCCTTGTCCAAAAATGGGGGAAGAGGAAGGAAGTAGGAGGGAGGAGAGTCCTGGAATCACGTGGAGAAATGAACCAGACCTAAGATATCACTAAAAGCAAGTATAATGAGTGAATCTGAATGGTAGGAAATTATGCAGGCTTGGAGGTTTTGGATGCAGTGACTATTGCCCAGCATTATGTTCTAGGTTACTTAAATAAATCCTAGTCTCTGTGTGGTGATTTGGTTATACAGCTGTTTAGGGTAACCAAAGCTTTACTAAAAGATGTATCAATAGTAAATATTAATATGCCACAACAAAATGGTGCCCAACTAATCTAAGTATCCACATCCTTTAAATCATACTTTATCATAATTTGGTAGGGGAAATAAGCTCCCAGTGACATAACATAAACTTAAAACCTAAAATCTCCCAGGTCAATTACTGTCTTCTTAAGAGAGACTCTTAAACAGGCCCTGGAAGCCTACTCTGGGCAGGCCTGAGACTTAATATAACAAAACTGGATGCCACTACAGTCTAACAGGATGGAAAAAAAAACAATAAAACAGACTTCATAGAGAAATTATGACTATGGTTACATCCATAGCCCTCAATTTAACTTTAATCATTGGATTAGCCTCTTATGTCTTCTCTAAGGCAAAGGTTTTAGAAAAGATATTAGAAGAATATAAAGAAAAAAATGAAGGTTGAAAACGGGTCATAAAACAAGCAATAAAAAACTTACAGAATAGAATAAACAATAGGAACATAGGGCAGAGGTTTTAGAAAAGATACTGAAGAAAAACTAGAACAATATAAAGAAAAATTAAAAGTTGGAAGCAAAGCATAAAATAAGAGATTCAAGAGATTATTGAACAAAACAAACAACAGAGAAATAGGTGTGAAATATGGGAGCAGACTTTAAGAGAAGAGTTTAGAATACTAAGTAATGAAAATACTCAGGCAGAAGCAAAAGACAAAAATAAAGAAAACAACGTTAGCTTATCCAGTGTTTATCCAGTCAGTATACAGCAGATATCAGCAGATGATTATCGTCCACATGATTATTATGAAGCTTAATGGTGTCCTGTGGAAGTGCTAGATCTGAGGAAATTTAAAGAAAGTGTCACTAATTTTGGAATGCATTCACCATTTGTAAAACAAATGCTGACTTTCTGGTCAATCAAAAGTAGAGAAATCCCAAAGGACTGAGAGGATAGGGCAAAGGCAATAGTAGAACCTGGGCCATATTTACAATGGCTATCATGGTGGAGAGAAGAGACTAGAGAGATCACATACAAAAATAGCTAGAGGTGCTGGTGTTTCTAAGGAACAGCTACTTGTTGATGGTTTTATGCTGACACAGAGATACAAGCTATATATAAAATGAAGAAACCTTACCATTATGTCACCTAACAGCCTTAAATGCCTGGGACAGGTTGAGGAATCAGGAAAAAGGCTTGAGCCATTCTCCCAGGTCATCCAAGATCCAAGTGAAACATTCACTAACTTTTTGCAAAGATTGACTTAAGCTGTGGATAGAAGTATATCACATCCACTAGCTAGAAAAGCACTAATAGAATCTTTAGCTTTTAAAAATGCTAATTCTGAATGCAAAGAGGTAATAAATACATAGAGAATTACAGCTGCCATTGTTACTGCCATCTCATTGGCGGCTGTTGGAGCTACCACCGCGGCATTAGCCATGAGTCATACTGTGCAGACTGCTCAGAACCTGAATAATCTTTTAGCCAATGTAGCTCATATCTTAGATGTACAAAAAGGAATTAATGCTCAACTAAAAGGAGGCCTGATGGTGTTCAATCAGAGGACTGACCTCGTGCAGGAGCAAATTGATACCCTATGGCAAATCGCTCAACCTGGCTGTCAATGG
This sequence comes from Meriones unguiculatus, assembly GCF_030254825.1. NCBI lineage: Eukaryota > Metazoa > Chordata > Mammalia > Rodentia > Muridae > Meriones > Meriones unguiculatus. Next base: position 42,514,736 of record NC_083357.1, read on the forward strand.
AAGTATGCTGGACTTTGTGTCACTAACATACAATATGAGAATTTTTCCTGTGCTGCAAATCTGTCTAAACAATTGTCGAGCTATATTTCAGGTAATTGGACTGGAGAATTCGATACTACGATGGAGCAGCTGAGAGTGGCCATTGTCATGGTAAATTCTACCAGAGTGGACACAGGACTAGCCACAGGAATATCACCATGGATTGCTGCAGCCATGAATCATCTGAAGGAATGGGCGGGCATGGGAGCATTAGCAGGCCTTCTGGTGTTGGTCTCCTTGTTTTGCCTGTGGTATATATGCAAGATTAGAGTCTCACAACAGTGTGATGCAGCCATGACCATTCAGGCCTTTACAGCCATTGAAGCAGGACAGTCTCCCCAAGCATGGGAGCTAAAATATTAAGCTCAGGATGCAAGGCTAAGCACTGCACTCAGGGTCAGCTGCTTTCGACCCAGAGAAGAGCATGTCTGATTGCATGCGGGTTGATGCCCCAGGTCCCGCCTCTGAGAAAAAGGTATCAGACAGGTCTGATGCTCTTTGGGTGGATGACACATAAATGAACATTGGTACAAAGTCCCAATTTATTTCTAATATCAGAGATCTGACCTCTACTCTTGCCTGATGCGTCTAAAACAAAAAGGGGGAACTGTAGAGAGCTGCATAATGCCGTGCCTTAAAGATGGAGCTGGTTTCCACCTTCCACCTTCCTGATGGTAAGTGCTCTCTGTCACAAACAACTCCATATTTGGCTAAGGCTGAGGATCTGGCTTGCTTCCGTGTATGTGGACCTATCTGCATTGCCCACGTGGCACACCGGGGTTGGCTACCCAGAGGCTATTTAAGCTGTGGGCTCGCTTTCCCCATGGTCAGAAGATTGTTTAAGGTTCCTGAATAAACTGCATTGAAAAAAAAAAAAAAAAAAAAGAGTAAGATTTGCACCAATAGACAAATGGTTTAGACATACAATTGACATCAGACCTCATTCACCCAATTTGGCCTTGATAGGAGAAGCTACCTCTAAAGACCTTGGGAAATGTCTTAATTCTGATGGGCAAGGTTGCTACAAAGGAAATTACTGAGAAAACCAAAATTATTCAAAAGGGAGCCTATGCTTCCAAATATGCAGACTATTTGGCAAGAGTCGACATTGGATTAGTGAATGTAGAACAGTCACAGATAAATGGGGTAATTCTTTACCCAAAAATGCTAAAGGGGACCTCTCATAGGCCCTAAAACAAGACAGGGATACTCCTCCACAAGAAAGTTAAATGACACTGCTCTGGAAATAAACATTAAAAACTTAGACAGTGAGGCCAGAGAAGGTTTTATAGTTAAATCAAAAAACCAGGAAGGGAACAAAAAATAAATATATTGGAAAACCTCTATAAATGATCAAAGGCCAAAGTTAAAGATAATTTTAAATAATATTGAAATTGAAGGCATGGTGGATACTGGGGCTGATGTCACAATTATCACTCCTAAATCCTGGCTCCAAATTGGCCACTTCAAGAGGTGGATATCCAATTCTAAGGAGTTGGAACTTTGTCTAAAGTAAAACAAAGTGTCAGATGGCTTAAATGTACAGGATAAAAAGGTCAAATAGGAAAATTAAGTCCATATGTTGCTGAGATAGCCAAAAACTCACGGGGAAGAGATCTGTTACAATAATGGAAAACCCAGATTAACAACCCCCGAATTTCAGAGACAAGCCAAAAAGCAGGTAATACTCCTGATAAAGAAGTTTAAAATATTTTTTAAATGTCATCAAAAACAGTTACAGACTGTCCAGGCTATCCATAAACAAAATACGGCAGAGGCATTCTTTTCAACTTCATGTTGGGAAGGCACTGCTAATAAAACTTCCACAGCCTTACCACTAAAGTGGTTGGCCTACCAACCTATTTGGATTGAACAATGATCTATGAGTAAAGTAAAATTACTGGCACTAGAACAGCTAGTCCTGGAACAGCTGGAGGCTCATCATACAAAGGAGTACAACAGCCCTTGGAATGCTCCTGCATTTGTCATCAAAAAGAAATCTGGCAAATGGAGGATGTCAACTGATCTCAGAGCAATTAACAAAATTATTCAGCCAATGGGATCATTACAATCCGGAATCCCATTGCCTTCCTTGTTACCTAAGGAATGGCCTATTATAGTGATCAATTTAAAGAATTGCTTTTTCAGAGTTCCTTTACATGAACATGATAGGTAAAGGTTTGCTTTCTCAGTACGCACTTTGAATAGAAGCTGTCCAATAAAGAGATATCACTGGAGGGTCTTACTGCAGGGGATGTTGAACAGTCCTACTTTGTGCCAATATTTTGTACAATGGCTGTTGAAGATAAATTGTAAGCAATTGCCCCAATCCATATTTACCACTACATGGATGATATCTTATTAGCTGATTCAGATAGGAAAACTTTAGAAAATATTTTTGATGAAATAAATAGAACTTGGCCTTGTTGGGGATTACAGATTATAAAGAGGAGATTCTATTAATTACCTAGGATACAAAATAAGTCTACAGAAAATTCGACCACTAAAAGTGCAAATTAAAAGAACCCAAATAAGAACTCTTAATGATTTTCAAAAAATTGCTGGGAGATATTAACTGGCTATGGCCTACCATTGGTTTAGCTACTCAAGGGTTAAGTAACTTATTTCAAACCTTATAAGGTGATAAGGACTTACATAGTCCAAGAATGTTATCAACTGAAGCTGAAAAGGAATTGGCTCTGGCAAAAAGGAAATTACAAGATGCATATATAGGCCATATTGATCCAAAGAGGGCCCGTATTTTAGTTATCTTGCCTTCCACTCATTTGCCCACAGGAATTCTTATGCAGAAGGAGGACTGTGTCTTAGAATGTATATTTTCGGCACACAAACAAAATAAAAATCAAAACCTGTATAGAAAAGGTTTCTGAATTGATCCTAAAAGGAAAAATGAGACTTCATCGATTCGCTGGAATAGATCCAGCTGAAATTGTGGTTCCCTTTACCAGTGCTGAGATTGTGTCATTGTGGGAAGACAATGGATATTGGCAAAGAGCATGCTGTGCGTTTTTGGGAAAATCAACAACAGATACCCAAAAAGCAAGTGACTTCAGTTTATAAAAAGAACCAACTGGATTCCAATTCTCCCTACTATAATAAAAGGAACTCCAATTTTATATGCATGCTAATCAGTAAAAAAGGGTAGTTTATAAGTCAGAAAATCTCAGTAAAGTGGTGGAGAGTTCCTATGATGCAGTTCAAAAATCAGAATTATATGCAATTATTTTGGTGTTAACCGATTTTCAAGAATCTCTTGAAATATAGTCACTGACTCTCAATACGCTTAATGAGTTGTTCTGCATATAGAAACTGTTGATAATTCGGACCTAACGTCACTGTTTCTTCAATTACAATAAGTAATCAGAAGTAGAAATAATCTATTGAATATAACACATATCAAATCTCATATGAGTCTACCAGGCACTCTAGCAAAAGGCAATGATGAAATCGATAACTTTTTTTTTAGGGCTAGGTTTTATTTTATTGTAACATTAAAAGACGAATTTATTATCTCTAAACTACATATACTGACACACAAGATTTTAAAAGTCTGTTTAAAATTCTCCCACAGTCCTCAAAGCACTCATTTGACCACAAGTGATGATACAGAGACTCTCTTGTAATCAGCAGCAGGATTGGAGCTGAGCTACCCATCATCATATCAGAATAGCAAATCAAAACTCCTTATAGCTGCACAGAACTGTGATAAGCTGAGACCTACAGTCCAGTAAATGTGCAATACTTGGAGCAATATGAAAGATTTGCAGCTTTATCCAGAAGCAAATTACCTTTGTTTGTCACTGTCTTGAGGGGTGGGGTTGGCTACCCAGAGGCTATTTAAACTGTGGGCTGGCTTTCCCCAGGGTCAGATGATTGTTCAAGGTTCCTGAATAAACTGCATTGAAAAAAAAAACAAACAAACAAAAACAAAACAAAAACAAAACAAAAACAAAAACAAAACAAAATAAAAAAAAAAAACCACTTCATGGTATTCAAAGCACTCATATGCCCATAAGTGGGACATCACTGGGACTCTTGTAATTAACACTGGACTAGTGACCTGAGCTGCCTGTCAGCGAATCCGAGGAAATACCTTGTTTCCTACTAGTACAACAAAAATGCATGCTGCTGAGCTATAATTTGTGTTAGTAATATAAGTCCATCCTCTACCTGATTATGTAGCTTGGTCACATTTTTAGCAAGTGTCCTCATTTATCTGAGGTAATCATAGGTTCTTGATTCTAACTAGGAAATTGATAACTATTGATAGTTAGAGGCCTCAGAATTTCTTCAAAAAAAAAAAAAAAGAAAGAAAGAAAAACACCATGTTAACAACAAAGGTTTAAAAAGAGAGTTTTCTATCACTTGGCAACAAGCCAAATAAATTGTGAGGAAATGTCCCTCTTGTTCTTTATAGAATCAAACTCCACTACCTGCAGGAAGTAACCCTAAAGGTAATCAAAGAAATAAAATTTGGCGAATGGACATGCTTTATTTTACAGAGTTTGGTAAACTGAAATATGTGCACCATACTATAGACACATATTCAGGGTTTCAACAGGCAACAACCTTAAGCTTTGAAAAGGCTGATTCAGTTATTATGCATTTATTAGAAGTGAAGGCAATTATGAGCATACCTAAACAAATTAAGACTGATAATGCTATAGCATATGTCTCTAATAAAATGGAAAGATTTTTTTACACATTATAACATAAAACATGTAACAGTTATACCTCACAGTCCTACTGGTCAAGCAGTCATTGAAAGATCCAATTGTACTTTCAGGGACAAGCTTAACAGAGAGGGGTGTCAAAAAAAAAACAGAGATAAATTACATTATGTTTTATTGACTTTACATTTCTCAAATGGTAATTAACAACAAACAACAGCTACAGAGACACACTGGGTTATAAAAAAATGACAAGTTATTTCAGCCTATATATTTCAAAGATACACTAACTTCACAATGGAGAGGGAATATGTTATGCTGGGGAAGAGTTTTGGGGTATGTTCATACAGAAGAAGAAAAATTATGGGTTCCTTCAAAACTAATTTATAATTTTAGAACTGTATAATGCTTGTGAGAATTTATATGTTTGCACAACAAAAGGACCAGAGTGAAACAAGGTTATACCCAGGGATTTCTCTCTTTTCCTTTTTCTTTTCTCTATCTTTGTTTTTTTGATAAGGAAAAAAGGGGTTGGAAAGAAAGAAAGGAGTATACAGAGATATCTTATGGGAATAAGACAAAAGGTACATTATCATCAAATCTACTCAACTTAGGGTTTTATTTGTTATTCTCAAATAAAGTTAATTTTAACTCTGGTATAGGATTTTGCATATTGATGCAAAATAAGTCTATTTTTGTTACATTGGTATAAGCTTTAATATACTGATACAAATTCAAGGTTACCTGCAATACTTTTAAACTGCTATTTAAACTGGTTAGGGTATTAGGTAATACAAGTTAATTCCTAGTTAATCAACTCATAGTCATGTCAGACAATAATTTATACAGTAGTATACATACTAGGTTTAACAGATAGATTTCATAGACAGATTGATTACATAAAGATAGGTAGTCTTAGTTGTCTGAGAAAGCGCCAGATTGCTTTCCAGAATGGTTGTACCTCAAGATCCAGCTATACCACTCCTAGGCATATATCCAAAAGATTCTCAAGTACACAATAAGGACATTTGCTCAACCATGTCTGTAGTAGCCTTATTTGTAATAGCCAGAGCTGGAAACAGCCCAGATGCCCCTCAACTGAAGAACGGATGCACAAATTGTGGTATATCTACACAATGGAATATTACTCAGCAATAAAAAAAAGAAAAAAAGAAAATCATGAAATTTGCAGGTAAATGGTGGGATCTGGAAAAGATCATCCTGAATAAGCTGTCCCAGAAGCAGAAAAATGCACAAGGTATATACTCACGCATATAGACATTTAATATAGGATAAACCTTCTAAAATCTGTATACCTAAAGAAAATAATCAAGAGGGAGGACTCTTGTTAAAATGCTCAGTTCTTATCCAGAAAGGCAAAGAAGCTGGACATCAGAAGAAGGAGAAAAGAGGGAACAAGTCAGGAGCCTGCCACAGAGGACCTCTGAAAAGCTCTGCCCTGCAGACTATCAATGCAGATGCTGAGACTTATGGGCAACCTTTGAGCAGAGTGCAGAGAATCTTAAGAAAGAAGTGGGAAACAGTAAGATCTGGAGAGGACAGGAACTCCACAAGGAGAGCAACAGAACCAAAATATCTGAGCACAGGGGTCTTTCCTGAGACTGATACTCCAGCCAAGGACTATGCATGGAGATAACCTAAGACCCCTGCACAGATGTAGCCCATGGCAGTTCAGTATGCAAGTGGGTTCCATTTTAATAGGAACAGGGACTGTCTCTGATATGAACTGATTGGCCTGCTCTTTAATTACCTCCCCCTGAAGGGGAAGCAGCATTACCAGGCCACAAAAGAAGACAATGCAGCCATTCCTGATAAGACCTAATTGACTAGGATCAGAAGGAAGGAAAAGAAGACCTCCCCTATAGGTGGACTTGGGGAGGGGCATGCATACAGAGAGTGGAGGAAGGGAAGGATTGGGATGGGAGGAGGGAGGGAACCACAGGGGGGATACAAAGGGAATAAAGTATAATTAATAAAGAAAAAATGTAAAAATAAATAAAAAAGATAGGTAGTCTTCAAAAACTTCAGAGAACTACAGAACATGGCATTTAAAAATTTCTTTATTATTTTAAAGATTTTTTGACAATGAGACAGGTTATCTCCTGATAGCACCCCTTCAACCTCAAAGAAGATGATGAGCATCAAAGAACCCCCATATGGTGATGGCTTCAAACATGGCAAATGAGCCACTCAGGTAAAGAGAATACCTTTGCTTCATGACAGACAGATTCTGCCAAAAATTGATAAATTTATAAGCAGGACAAGTTGACTGCCAAACTCTGCTGAGACAGGGTAAGCAAGTCCTAAGTAGTTCCTGCTTCACATTTATGTCTGTCAAATATTCTGAGACAGAAGGCTGAAGATGATGCTCTAGCATAGAGAGTTATGGGTGACTGTTCAGGCAGTCTTTTTTGATAGCTGCTGACATGAACTTCCTATTTACTCCAATAACTAATTCTATTCCTTCTCAAGTCTCTGATGGGGTTGAAGACCAAATACTCATAGTTCCACAATTAAGTTTAAATTGTTTAGAATTTAAGAAAATGTTTTAATATAGTTAAAATCAATAGGGATAAAATTTAATTTAGGTATAGAATAAATTTTTCAAGATAGATAGTATAATCAGATACTTTCTCCTAAGTTGTTAAATACTCATTGACTGGACATTGCACATATAGATTTTGAGTAATAGTTTTCATAATTTCATAATTATTATTGTTTTGAAAGAAAAGGAGCCTTTTATTTGACTTAAAGGGGAAAATGTTGATATAATGTTCTTTTGGAATGAATACACCTTAACCTTGTTCATTCAAATGCTGATTTCTCTCTCCCACTATCCGGTTTCAAATTGGACATTGCATTGTGATGCTTGTTCTAAGCATCACATGTCTCAGGTTTGTGTAAACATGCCATCATTTGTTCTCTAAATTTTCAATTAAAACAACAGGGTGGGTCATCCTTGTCCAAAAACGGGGGAAGAGGAAAGAAGTAGGAGTAGTGGAGGAGAATGTGGAGGAGAGGTCTTGGAACCACGTGGAGAATCATATCACTAAAACAAGTATAATGGATGAATCTGAATGGCAGGAAATTATGCAGGCTTGGAGGTTTTGGATGGAAAAACTATTGCCCAGCATTGTGTTCTAAGTTAATTAAATAAATCCTAGTCTCTCTGTGTTGATTTTGTTATAAAGCTGTTTAGGACTAACCACAGCTTTACTAAACCATATATCAACAGTAAATATTAATATATCACAATAGTATATACTAACATATAACTGGCTAATTAGACATATAATATAGGATAAACATACTAAAATTTTTACACCTAAAGAAGCTAAGAAAGAAGAAGGACCCTGGGTAAGATGATCAATCCCCTCCCAGAAAGGCAAACCAGATGGACATCGGAAGAGGGAAAAAACAGGAAACAGGACAGGAGCCTACAACAGAGAGCCTCTGAAATACTACCCAGCAGGGTACCAAAGCAGATGCTGGAGCTCATGTCCAAATTTTGGGCAGAGTACAGAGAAACTTAAGAAAGAAGGAGGAGATAGAATGACCTGGAAGGGATAAGAGATCTACAAAGAGAGCAACAGAACCAAAAAATATGGCCCCAGGGTTCTTTTCTAAGACTGATACTCCAACCAAGGACCATGCATTGAGATAACCTAGAACCACTGCACAGATGTAGCCCATGGCAGCACAGTAACCAAGTGGGTTCCCTAGTAAGGGGAATAGGGACTGTCTCTGACATGAACCCAGTGGCTGGCCCTTTGATCACCTTCCCCTAAGTGGGGGAGCAGGCTTACCAGATAACAGATGAAGATAATGCAGCCAGTCCTGAGGAGACTTTATAGGCTAGGGTCAGATGGAAGGGGAGGAGGACCTCCACTATCAGTGGACTTGAAGAGGAGCATGGGAATTGATGAGGAAGGAATGGTAGGATTGGGAGGGGCCTACAGCTGCTTTACAAAGTGAATAAAATGTAATTAATATAAAAGATTAAAATTAAAATTAAAAGAAAAGAATATAGTTTCTGGGAGAGGAAGATATCTTCTTCAGTGATGAACCACTGGTGAGTTGCTCATGGCCAGGTAAATAGCCTCTCACTCACTCATGATTCTGTAAGTCCAATTAAATTCACTGCTACACACAGAGACACACAGAACTAGTTTTTAAAGTAAGTCAAATGCTTGATATCAAAATGACATTAGGGCCAGGCATGGTGGCACATGTCTCTATTTCCAGCAGTTGGAAGGAAGAATCTGGTAAATCTCTGAGTTCAAGGCCAGCCTGGTCTACATAGTGAGTTCCTGTATAGTCAAGGTGACATGTAGAGACCCTTGTTGTGATTAATTTAAGGGTATGGTCTAATAATGTTTATTATTAGCCCTGCAATTATTACACTGTCACAATCAGTTTAAGACACAGACAACTGACAGATTTTAGAACAGTCTTATATCACCTGGAGCAAAGCAGATAGTAACCTTCTAAATTAGCTTTTCTTTTAAGCCCATACCAGGCTACCTCCCATCCATAATTCCATAAATACTTGTGAATTTGTATCATTTCCTCCATCCATGCCAACATGTGCTTCTCCCATGTTAAGCCATAATGACTCTCAGCTTCCTTCCTTTCCCTCTTCTGGAACCTGTCTTTCTACTAAAAATCCTTTCTGTCCCCAAAGCCAGAGAAACTTAGCCACACCTACTTCCTTCTGCCGTGCCCAGACATAAGCCATTTAATCAGCAAGCCAGGGATTACTGGGGAACATTCCTTCACATCACACAGTTACAGGAGTTCAGTATTATAATAATGCCCATGGCAGGGCAATAACCAGCTCTCAAGGCACTGAAACCAGCCTTTGAATAGCACCAGACCAGCACACAGCAGACAATGTTTAACAAATATGTAGATGGATAGGTAGGTAGGTAGGTAGATAGATAGATAGATAGATAGATAGATGGAGATAGTTAGGTAGATAGAATAAGATATTAAGTCAGTGAAAACTTGAAAAATCACTATCAATTGATGACAAGCAATAATTTTGCATTGGACTGAAAGCAAAACCTGCTGTTGGCATTGAATGACATGGTTTTTATGGGCTATATCAACCCAGCAGTCCCTTCTGTTCAGGACTGTGGTTCCTAATAATGGAAAAGAAGAGCTGAAAAGCAGGGAGAGCCAGAGCCTCCTACTACTTGTTTGTACCTCATAAGCCAACAAGTGACACTTGTTCCAAGGCTCTAACCAGACCCCCAGTGTCAATGACAGGGAACAGATGCTGCTGCTGACTCAGCCACTTTGCAGAAAGAACTGTTACATACATAGATTTGAGGAAGAATGCTGTGGTTTTTAAATGCATTGTCTCTCAAAAGTCAGTTTAATTTGACAGGACACAAAGATGTACAGTCATAAAAAAATCTTAGCTGCAGCTGATGATATAGGGCAACAGATAAAAGCACTTGTACCAAGCCTGATGGAATGTGTTCAATCACCCGAACATACAGAAATAACTTTTACAGTTGTCATCTGATCTACATATAAGCCCCATGTCACATGTTCCTTATTTCAAGCCAAGGCAGAAATGTGCCATGGCTTGAAATAAAATATAAACAATCACAACAACAAATTCTCTACATGTGCAGAATTTTTTATATGCTAAGCATAAATCATTTACACAGCCTCAGCTGTGTCATCCTGTCCCTGCTCACAAAGGACATGTTAAAGTCAACAATGATGTGAGGAAGTGTGGGCTTCTAAAGAGAAGTGAGTGGGTGTGGTAAGAAGATGGTATCACACATTTGTCAGAGCACATTAAAGGAACCTGACACAACTCATTTCACATAATGAAAGGGAAGTTTCAGAAGAGAAAAAAAAAATGAGATTGGGACACTGGATAAAACACCAAAGTCTGTCATAAAGCCACAGTGTGCAATGATCTCGTTGATTAGTTAAACCTCTGAACAGCAGCACTTAGTGATGTGTGAAATCACCTTCACAATAGAGAGGTACATTACCACAGTTCTGGGCTGGCACTGTTCTTGCACAAGTGGGATGCCTTCTTCTAAAAAGAGTTGACTGAATGCAACTTTCCAGAATACTCACCCCCATATTTTTCCATACTTTTTATAGCAGTCAACATCAAATTTCCATAAACCCTGGAAAGACAAATAACATGAAATCCATTACTATCCTGTATGCAGGGCCCCTTCTGCAGCCAGAGCACAAAAATCCTCAGATCCCTTGAAATCAGGTTTATAGTCTCTGACAGAGAAAATTTCTTTTTCAGAGATGTTTGAGGTATCACCAAGATTCCTCAGTTGGAAAAAGCAGAGCCATACAGGAAGACCCCTGACAGTTTCCTGTGGCCTCTGCATGAACACTCATGAACAAAAACATGTACACAGACACCAGATACATACAACACACACATGCACACACAAATAATGATGATGATGATGAAATTGTTTAAAGAATGTGCAAGGTAAGCCTAAAACCTTAGGAAGAAACCTGAATCAAGAAGAGCACAAGCTTTGCCACTCACCCTCTGGATGACAGCTTGGGAATATCTGTCTGGGGTACTGACTATGGGCCAGGTTTGTCACAAATGATCCACCTAGACTGAAAGTCTACACAGTGCATTACACTTTCATTACCTACTGTTTTGGTAATGTTATTAAATCAAACTTTCCCTGGTGGGAAAGAGACAGAAAAAAATAAAAATTGCATTTTGTATTTAAGTGTCTGAAGCAATTGGCATCCACCATCCTGTCTCAGATATTTGCAACTAAGACTTGTGCCTAAGATGCTGCCTTCAAAGGAAGAAAAACAGCTGTAGCTCCATTTGAGTTGTAAAGTACTTTGACTAGTATGGGTAAGGTACTGGGTCTCATCCTCAGCCCTGCAAAAACAAAACAAAAGTTAAAATTTTGTCATTGGGGCTGGAGATGTGGCTCAGCACTTAAGACCACTGGCTGCTCTTGCAGAGGCTCTATGTTCCCAGCACACATATCCAGCATTTCACACCTTTCTCTCACTCAGGATCCAGGGACTCCAGTTCCCTCTGCACAGATGTAGACCATGGCAGTTCTCATGGTAGATGGAGACTACACTACACTCATGTGCACAAACCCACACACAGATAAACACAACTACACAAAAAAATCTTCTCACTAATTGTAGCAATCATTACCCATAAGCCCAGTTACTAAAGAAAAGGAGTGAAACAAAATATTCTCTAGTTACTCTGGTTATCAAGAAAAACCCAATTATACCATGAATAGTAAATGTTAAGACAAGAACCATAAAAATAACTCCAGGGCTTCAATAATTACACAGAGAACTCAAATATTTGAAAACTCCCCCAAAAGTATGTATGTGGGCCTGTGATAAGTGGGTGCTTCAGAAATATTCAGCATAAAAAAAGAAGTGTTGCTTATAAGCCCTGGTACAACGAGGAGAATTTTTATCTAGTGCATACAGATCAATGTTTGAGACCTTGGAAATCCCTTCAAGATTTGCTCCAAACAAGTACAACAGTGCCTTCATAGAATCTGTACTGGGTAAGAAACAAACTCTTCCCTGATAGCTCACACAGCGAGAATATCATGTCCTGGCTATCAAGACTGAATGAGCTGGAGAGCTGGGCACTTCTGATGTAGAAGTTTAAAAGTTTTTTTTTTTGTTTTTTTTTTGTTTTTTTTTTTTTGAAGACTCAGATGTGTCATGTGATATTTTGCTAGAAGCTGACTTATGCTTGTGGAAGGAAGGGGTTTGACTTTTTTTTAAAATTTTTTATTAATTAAAATTTATTCTCTTTGTATACCAGGTGTGGTCCCCTTCCTCACCCACTCTCAATCCTGCCAACCCCCCTATTATCCTCCCACACCCTCCCCACATCCATGGATATGGACCGTCCCCTTCCATCTTATCCTAACTTATCAGGTCTCATCAGGACTGGCTGCATTACCTTCCTCTGTGGCATGGTAAGGTTGTTCCTCCATCAGGGGTTGTTGATCAGAGAGTCAGCCACTGAGTTCACATCAGAGAGAGCGCTCTTTCCATTATTAGGAAACCCACTTGGAGACTGAACTGCTGTGGTCTATATCTGTGCAGGGGTTCTAGGTTATCTCTATGCATGGTCCTTGGTTAGAGTATCAGTCTCAGATAAGACCCTCAGACCCAGATTTTTTGGTTTTGTTGCTATCTTTGTGGAGCTTCTGTCAGCTCCAGGTCTTTCTGTCTCCCCCTTCTTTCATAAAATTTCCTCGACTCTGCCCAAAGTTTGGCTATGAGTCTCTGCATCTGCTTTAATACCCTGCTGGATAGAGTCTTTCAGAGGCCCTCTGTGGTAGGCTCCTGTCCTGTTCCCTGTTTTCTCCATCTCCTGAGGCCTATCCCATTTAGAGGGGCATGACATTGGACAGCTGAAAATATCCATGGGTAGGCTCTGAGGAGAGGAGTTATATAGCATCCCGTGGTAAGTGAGACTATTTTTTGGGATCAACATGGCTGTTGTGATCTTTGTGCTTTGACACATAACTTCAAAGAGAAGTGTTCCAGAAAATTTCTCAGAGCAATCCAACCGAGGCTTGATGCTTTCACTAACTTGTCCCCATCTTCTGAATCATGCTGGTTGGTGTTGCTGTTTATTGTTAACCTTTGGGCTGGACTACTGCTATCTAGACAACAAACAGTGGACTCATCCAAAGGAACTACTACAAAAAAAGTCTGTAACCTCTCTTTCCTAATAACCTTTCTCCCAGTCAGTGGGTTGAAGGGAGGTAGATGCATTGAAGAACACTAAATAACATAGGTTTGTTGAAAATCTAAGCCTACACACTTCACCTAATGTGAATTTGAGGCTCAATAAACTGGCAATAGCACCAGTGAGATGGCCCCAAATGAGAAGTCACTTGACACCAACACTGATAACCTGAGTTCCATCCCTAGGACTAAGATGCCTGTACACACACTATAAAAATCACACATAAAAAACACACAGTCACTCACACAACACATTCATTATTAAGTTTTAAATTGGCAAAAGAGCCCCATGGAACACATGAAAAATCTCTAGAACCACAAAAACACACAGTATGAGCCTGATGTCTCAGATTCCTCCCAAGGAGCACTTACTAGAGATGAGTCATTATTAGTCATCAGGAGAAGACACATGGAATGCTCAGTCAATACTCACCTTGTAGTAATTCAGCACAGTTCCTAAAAAAGGCAGAGGTTTGGGTCCAGGAATTCCCTGTTTCTTAAAAACTCCATGTGTACGTGTCCCAAACCTATAAGGTGAAACAGAGAGCCTTGTGACCACACACTCAGAAGAGAGACACAAACATGACCACAACCAAAACAAGAAAACAAATCAATAACATGGCTGCACCACACAGTTTTCAGAGAGCTTAGGGAATGATGATGGATCCTCTATGCATCACACCATTCTCTTCCATGTCTACTGAGTTCTGGTGGATCTAGGGTTAATGAAAAAGCCAATCAGGCCATACCAGATGTAAGCCTTATCAGCAAACCTCACCAAGAGGGAGTTGAGGGGGAGGCCAGAGTTACCCAGTATATCTGTGTAACATCAGTATGAACTTTAAGACTTAGTATCACTGGGGCTATAGCTCTGTAGTTAAGGGCTTGCCTACGCTCTGGCTTGATACCCCATACCACCAAAAAATTAAAATGCAAAATTAGCTCAGCTGTTATTTCATTTGGGCCCCTCAGGATGACTCTAGTGGTAGAGACACAGACTGCCAGTGTTGGCAATGTGAGTTGGATCTCCAGAATCCACCAATAGGAGAAAACTGACTCCCCAAAATTGTCTTCTATCTAAACACACACTTACACACAAATAAAAACCACTAATGAGCACATTGTAGTATGTGCTGCCCCAAACCACAATGAATAAAAACATGAAAAAGTTAAATGTTTTTACAAGAATTCATTTTAACTTCTGCTTTCACCTTTTAAACTTTTGTTCTCCAGCCAGTGGATGGTGCCAGATCCTCTGAACAGTTGTCACCTATGATTGTGAGCCACACATGAATGTTTAGATGCAACCCTGAGTCCTCTAGAATAGCAGCCAGGGCTCTTAATCACTGAGTCATTGCCTCGCCAGTCCCTCCTTCTGAAACCAGTTTTGACCTTCCAGACAATATAGGTCTGAGTATTACCCCAATCACAAGGACATGGTCGGGGGAGGAACTTTGGAGACTACTCACCAGTAGAGGAGCACCAGGCTCATTGCCAGGAGGACCCAGGTTTCCAGGTAGAGAGTTGAAAGTAGATCCATCTTTGCTTCTCTGTCAGCAGTTTTCTCCTCAGTATTCTCCCTCCTTCTGTATGTGCTACCCTTTGCAGGGATTCCCTTCCACCCAATTGTGCTGCAGTGAGCATAGCTTGCAGGATTTATATGCTGGGCAGATGGGTGGGAGCAGGGCTCCAGCCAATAGATTGCTCAGCTCTGTATCATCTGGACTTCGATATCCTGTCTACCTTGACAGTTCATAAAGTTTGTCCACAGCTTATTTTGACCTCCTGTGAGTTGACATTCTGTGTAACATCAATAATCAATGATGCCATATCAGTGAGACCAAAGGTTCTTCCTTCCTATCAAAATTTCAAGCAAATTCATTGTTGTGAAATGTCCTCTCACCAAGGCAGACTTGATCCAAGAATACATGAAATAAAGCCAAAGTTTTATCATCCACAGATCTTTACAGAATGTCTTTGTCTGCCCCTGACAGATACTTCGTCATTTATCAAAACTCAACTCAGAAAAAAGATGGCAGTCTGGTCTGTGTCTGTCCTTACCTGGACCCCTAACAACAAAGTCATCTTCTTCCCTCCACACCACAGTGAGGGGCTTCCTGCACATCCCACTTCCTAGACTGTGAGAATTTTCTGGGCATTGGTCACCACCATGCAACAGAGTGGTCATTCAGACAGGCTAGTCAAGTGGTGCTAGGACAAGTAGCTGGCTCTCCTATTTCCTAATGCAAGAGTCAAGAGTCACTGGGCACATTTCAGTAGAGGATCATGATTTATGAATATTGGAAATGACACTCAAGGCTGCAAGTGGTTCCTGACAGCTATGGGTCACAACAGAAGACTAATATGAAAGGTAATATGAAGCTAATAAATTGCTCTGATCAGTTGCTAGTAAATGTTAGGGGAGGTTTGGTTTTCTGTCTGTTTGATTTTTGTTTTTTGAGTGATGAAAATGTTCTAAAAGTGAGCAAGTGTGTAGCTTCTGTAGAACCATACAGAAACATATTTAAAAACATTGAAAATTACAGTATAAATGAGCCAATCATGCAGAATGTGAAATATGCAAGTCAGTAATCTGGTGTATTGATTAAAGTTTTTGTGTGTTTATGAGAATATGTATGCAAATGCCTGTGAAGGCACAAAGAGGGCACTGGGTCCCTGGAGGTGGAGTTACAGGTGCTTGTGAACTACCCAAGATCCTGCAACTCCCACATAGATTCTGGGAACAAAACACCAGTCCTCCAGAAGAACAACAAGCATGCTTAACCCATGAATAATCTATCCACCCCATGCTGTTTGTTTGTGAGAAAAAATAATATCGAGAAGTATATTGAGAATTAGTGAGGAGATGCAGGGCCAGCCAGCCTGGCAGTCACAAAAGTATGGCACCAACCAGAGCACTATATCTTTGATAGCACACTTCTATAATCTCAGTGATTATAGAGTAGAGGCAGGGGGATTAGAAGTTCAAAGAGAAAGTCCAAAGCTGTATAGGGAACTTGTGACTAGCATGGCAGATATGAGACCCTGTCTACAAAAACTTTCCTCTGCTATGCCAAACCACCAAAATTTAACCTCTGCCACCCATGACAATGGTCATGAGAAAGAGACAGGCCATACCACTTACTGCTGAACACTGACCAATAATAGGTTCTGGGAGAGAAGGAGGCATTGTATTCAGTTGTGAACCAACTTGTGAGCCCACACACTATAAAAGACAGTTATAAACCCACAGTCACACAGATGGTGTGAGTTCAAGTCTTCAGTACACAACACAAGTCATGAATATGGAAAAGAGAAGAAATGAAACTGACAATATCGGGAGAGAAACAAGAGAGACTCAGTAAATTTAACCAGAAATAATTATATATACATGTATACTTGCCACACAGAGAGAGAAAGAGATAATTAATTTTTAATGAAAACTATAGCTGTTGAATTACAAGTTGTAATAGATACTATGAAGTTAATCAGCCTTGAACTTCAGTATCTCAGCAGGATTTAACATCCCTGAGCATTCCTTCAATTTGCTCTCATCTGAAAAAACAAAGATGTGACATGATGAATGAGAAAGGTGAGGTCTCTGATATTCCTAGACTTGTTTCTTCATCCATGTGAAAGAGTAAGTGAGCAGAATTCACCCAAGAAACACAAATTCCTGCATATGCCAAGCATAATATCTTTTTAATACCTCTTGCCTCTCTCAAGCTTTCCCCACATCTAGAAGTTTCTGGCACCCCCATTTCTATCTCATTTCTCTAGTCTTATTACTAATCTCCCAAGGCCTCCAGTCCAACCCAGGATCCAAGAGATCCTGGGTGTACTCTGAAGCACTAATCTAGAAGATGGACTTCACAAAAGCCATTCAACCACTACTGTAGCTTTGAGGTTGAAAAACTGAATTGTTTTCTCAACTGGAAACCCACAGTGTGGTGGGCCACACAGGTGCCTGCATACATATGTCCCCTCTACCCACCAAGTTTGGATCAGACAATGATTGCAAATATATAGTGTCCTAAGTACTTTGCCCACCTTAGGTGATATCACTCCAGTCAACAACCCTGTGAGGCTATGTCACAGTAACCAAACCATCCTCCCAAATGACAACTGGTTCATTCAAAATTATTTAATAAATCCCTAATGCAACCATGATCCAAGAGACCATATACCTTGAAAACTCATAAAGTTATATCATTCCCTTTTTTCTCCCTAATTCCCTACCATGCCTCTACTTACTCTCAAATTCATGGCCTCTTTTTAATTATTATTGTTACACACATACAAGTATAAATATATAAATACAACATGCTGAGTCCATGTAGTATGTCTTATTTGTATATATTTTCAGGGCTGACCACTAGGTGATGGATAGCCAAGTGACTCATACATGGGCAAGACTGATTCTCCCTCTTATAGTGGTTATTAATTTCCTACAGCCCTTAAACTGGGGAAAGAGACTTGTCAGAATCCCCCATTCAAGTTAGCATGACAATTCAAGATGTCACTGTTCAGATATTGTTAATGTGATTGTACTGTTGATATTTCATGACTGTGTCTTCCCTATTATTTCTGGGAGATCCCATGTGACATCAGAAACTCTAATCCTTAAACTCCTAAAATCTTACTTTTCCCTCTTCGTTGGTGTGGGCTTGTGGTATAGATGTCAAGGCCTTCACTTTAAACAGGCTGAATCATGCCCAGTGCCATACAGGATTAGTGGAGAAACAGCACCTCATTGAAAGTCTTCCCAATGGGCAATACCCCAAGCTCTTCCCTCTAAGTAGGGGCAAGGTGAGGAGGTTCAACAGTGAGGGACGGGGAAAAGTGAGGCAATAATTTCATGTTGACCTTCTTGCTCTAAAAAATAATCCCTGCCGTTGATTTTATAGGAGAGAAAACCAACAAGTATTTCCACATGAATGGCTAAACTTTCAAATTATTTCCAGAGACACTGTCCTGAAGTTAGCTTGTTACTAATATACATAGAGCATGTCATGGTTTGTAAGTTCCTTTACACTTTCTTTGTGATCATCAAGACAAGCTCCTGAGATAAGTAAGCTGTTCTAGTCCCCATGTTGCAGCTGAAACCATGGCTCAGCACTTCAGAGCACTGGATAGGACCCAAGTTCAATTCCCAACACTCACATTGTGGCTAACAACTGTCTAACTGCAATTCCAAGGAGTGTGCCACCTTTTTCTGAACTCCACAATCACTAGTCATGCATGTGGTACACAAACATACATGTAGCCAAGACACTGACATGAATAATTTTTTAAATCTCTAATTCCCAAATTATAGAAGTGGAGACCTACAGCTGACGAATGAATTTGCCCAAAGGCAACTGGATTTATTTTTTTTAGGATAAAAACCAAAAGACTTCACAGTGCCATATCAACCTAAATACTTCATAAGGAGAGCACTGTGTCCACAAGATTCCATAATTTACTCCATTTTAAACTCAAAAAATAGGATAACAAAGGAAAATTCACATGCCTTTCATGCGAGAATCAATAAAAAAAATTCTAAGAAAAATAATACCAAACAAAAACAAATGACAGTGGTCAGAAGACAGCACTCCATGACAAGCTGGATTCAACCCAAATTCAAGAGTACCTTCAGCTGATAAAAGCCTTTAGCAAAGTAGCCTGATGCAAAATTAACTAAAAAAAAAAAAAAAAAAAAAAAAAAAATTAGAGCACTGCTGTATATGAAAGACAAAAGAACTGAGAGAGAAATTAGAGAAACTACACCCTTCACAATAGCCACTAGTAACATAAAGTACCTTTATGTGACTCTAACCAAGCAAGTGAAAGAACTTAAACAAACAAACAAACAAAAATGTCAAGTCTCTGAAGAAAGATGTAGAAGATATCAGAAGATGGAAAGATCTCCCATGCTCATAGATCAGTAAGATTAACATAGTAAAAATGGCAACCTTAACAAAAGATACCTATAGATTTAATGCAATTCCCATCAAAATTCCAATACAATTCTTTACAGACCTGGAAAGAGGAATTCTCAACTTCATCTGGAAAAACAGAAAAGGATAGGTAAAATAATCTTTTACAATAAAAGATCTTCTGGAGGTATTTCCATCCCTGATATCAAGCTGTACCACAGAGCATTACAAGCCACAGACGTAAAGAAGATATTTAGCAAGGAGGGCCCAAGGGAGGATCCTTGAGTCTCACTCAGAAAGGAAATAAAATAGGCATCTGAAGTATATGGAGGGAGGGAGTTGGCTGGGAAAGGAGGAGGGTGTCAAATTAGCATCTATTTGTGGATGTAAACATGTTTTTGTTTTGGTCCCTGGGGTAGGATGTGGGAATGATTTAGGTTGTTCACAGCAGCAAAGTGTTTGCCTGGTCCAAGCTCTGAGAGGGGCCCTTTGCCAGTGGCATAGTTTAAATCTGAGGACTCTGAGAGGGAATAATGGCCGGAGGCCAGAGAGAAAAAGGGACTAGGCTGTGTTGGGATCCATAAGCGGGCATCTCTATGTCCAGCACCATGGGACCTGACAAACCTAATATCAGGCATCTGTGAGGCCACCTATAGACCACCCACGGACCATCTGAAACTATCTGCACATGCTGTGGGATACCTTATAACAGAACTTGCACCACCTGCTCTCTCTCTTTCTCTCTCTCTCTCTCTCTCTCTCTCTCTCTCTCGCTCTCGCTCTCGCTCTCGCTCTCGCTCTCGCTCTCTCTCTCTCTCTCTTCCTGCACAGAGAAGGACTCTGTAACCCCTTCCCCTTAATAAATCCTCCCACATGGAACGAATCATACAGAGAGATTTGTGGACCTCCCATGTAACTGTGATGCACAATCAAAACATTGGCCAAAGAGGCGCCTTCAGTGGCCACGCCACATGGTTGTTGCTTTTGGTGCCAGCACCACCACTGGAACTGCTGGAAACCTATTTTGTTTCAAATCCGCCTGTGACCCACTTTCTGGTAACCAGATTGCTACCTCCTACATGCAGCACTGGCTAGATTGGTGAGTTCCTCTCATTGGTCAACATAAATACATCTCTCTTTGTAGGGGAAGATTGACCATTGAGTCCAGCAACTTCCTGGTATTTTTGTAACCATAGCCTTCACTGGCCACAGTTGACCTTTTGCTGACCTCCACTTAGGGCTTCCTTTTTCCCTTAGGTGAGAATTTTTTTCCCTTCTACTGGCACAGTTTCACCCCCTGCCCTTGTCGCTCATCTACAAAAATCCTTGCACTAGGTAAACTCTGTCTCCTATGGGCAGCTGTGCCCTTAGTCTCTGGCCAACACTAACGAGCTGTTGGATTAGGTAGTATCATACTACTTTACTGAGCTAAACCTTGTTTTTGGGATGCCTCAGCAGGTCACTGACTGCTACTCTCCCAATGGGAAATGCCCATTCATTTGTACCTCCATTATACCCACTGGGATGTCTTCTGAAGAATTTTAAAACCGTACGCATGCAGCCTGACTTAAAGGTCTCATAGCTTTGATGCCTCTGTAATAAAACTTGGCCTACATATTCCTTAGAAAATTGTTCAAATAGGCCAATTAATAGCACATTAAATCCTAATATTTTATGGGATCTTTTAAATTACTGTCAGCGATCTAGTAAATGGAAGAAGCTATCTTAATGTTCAAGCATTCTCTCTTCTCCACTCTAAACCTTCTCTATTTTCTTCCTGTTCTCCTACCCAACTTCTTCTAGGTATAAACTCTCAACCTTAAGAGTTCTCTACCTTTAACCCCACAGAAGAACCTCCACCTAGCTGCTGTCAACCTCTGGCTTCTTCTCCTTCCTCCTCTGCTTCCTTCTCTTCATCTTCAGCTTCTCCAGCA
Organism: Meriones unguiculatus; assembly: GCF_030254825.1. Taxonomy (NCBI): domain Eukaryota; kingdom Metazoa; phylum Chordata; class Mammalia; order Rodentia; family Muridae; genus Meriones; species Meriones unguiculatus. The sequence goes on from NC_083357.1 coordinate 42,536,105, forward strand.
TCCTCACCCTTCTCTCCAGCCCCCTTCCCAGCAACAAGCTGTCCTAGTCATTCTACTTTGGAAACCACTTTCACCCTACCAACAGCTATTAGCCCCTCTGCTACCTGCTCTCGCGCTATAGCAAAGCCCCTTCTTCTTCTACTCAGCATAAACCAGCCTCAATTCTTCCCTTGCGGGAGGTGGCCTGTGTGTATGGCTTAGTTAGGGTGCATGTTCCCTTCTCATTAACTGAACTTTCCCAACTAGAAATGAGACTAGGATCACATATCTCTAATCCTACTACTTTCATTAAAGAATATCAGTATCTCAATCAATCTAATAGTCTTACCTTGCAGGATATGTACATATATGATTCTTACCAACAACCTATTACCAGAGGGGCACCGGTGAGTTTGGGAGCAGGCTAGAATGCATGCAGACGAGGCTCACCAAACAAACACAATACACCTAGTTGTGGCTGACAGGGTGCCTGACCAGGGTCCACAATTGGATTATAATACCTCAGAAGGCATTTTAGCTAGAGATGAGTTCATGACCTGCCTTCTGGCTGGTCTCCACAAGGCTGCCCTCAAGCCAGTTAATTTTGAGAAGCTCCAAGAGGTCATTCAGGATAAGAATGAAAATCTGTCTCAATTCCTCTTACAACATACTAAGCTAGACCCCGAAAGTACAGAAGGTAGGCAACTCCTGATGACCTATTTTCCCCCAGAGTTACCCCAACATCAGGGCTAAACTTAAATGCCTGGAAAGAGGACCTCTGACTCCACAGGCAAAAGTCTTAGTGCTGGCCTTTAAAGGCGTACCGTGGAAGAGATGAGAAATCCCACAAGCAGAAAATACGAAATGCTGACCAAGACCATCTGACTGGCCTCAATGCCACCGTTTCTCCCATGATATGGGGGGTCAGTCTCAGATAACACTCCAGCCAATATCCTAGGACTGCCTACAGACAAGCGAAGGTTCCAGGGTTCTCTTGACTTAACCACTGCCATCACTAGTAGTGAGCCACAGGTAATTATAATGGTATCAAGACGGCCCATCTCCATCCTTGTGGACACCTGAGACACTTATACTCAGGCCTGATAGAATATTGGGGACCAACCTTTCCTTCTAGTACATCTGTTTCAGGGTAGAGGGTCTGCCTTGCCAACCTTGCCAGACTCTACCACTCAATATTCAGGAGTGTTCCCTTGACTCATTCCTTTTTCAGTGATGCCAACCTGTCCAGTTCCCTCACTGGAAATTGACTTTTAGCCAAAGTGGGAGTCCTTATCTCTTTTACTCTACCCATTTACCTGATCCCAAGCTCATCAGTGTCCTCTCTCCTCCTTCTCTTAGCTACCCTACCTACCAGTTGTGACATGCCAATTCCTTTACAAGCTTCTCAACTGGACCTCCAAGTCTGGGATGTCCAAAACCCCTCTGTTGCTAGGCACCATTCCCCTGTGGTCATTCAGCTATACGATCCCACCCTGTATATCACCTAAGCTCAATACCCACTTTCTCTCAAGAGCTTCAAGGGACTTAAACCTATTATTTCTGACCTTCTAGGAAAAAAACAAAACAAAACACCCTTTTGCTCCACTTCCTCTCCTTTTAACAACCCTGTACGTGCATTTACAAAGCTCAATGAAACCTATCTCCTGGTTTGAGACCTCCAGCTTCTCAATCCTGTAGTTTTTACCTCCATCATGTTTTAGCTAACCCCTATAGTCTCCTCTACATTAAGCCCTGAGGCACCTCCCATTTCTCAGTTCTGGATCTCAAGGATGCATTTTTCTTTATTCCCCTGATGGCCAGTCACAAAATATCTTTGCATTCACACTGACAGATCCTGACGCCCTTATTTATACTCAGCTTACCAGGACTGTCCTACACCAGGGATTCTGAGACATCCCACACCTGTTTGGCCTAACCCTAGCCTCTTATCTACTTTCATTATCTCTCCCTGAGTCTAAACTTATATAATAATAAGATTATCTTCTCCTCTGAAGCCCATTTCTATGAGTTAGCCAAATTAATAACTCTGCCCTTCTAAATTTCCTATCCATCAGGGGTTATTGGGTCTCACCATCCAATCTCCAATTTTCCACCTCTGAGATCACTTACCTTGGACTAACAGTAACCCCAACCCACAAGGGCATCACCCTAGATAAAAATGACCTAATATGTTCTCTGTCAGTTCCCTTTACCAAAGACGAAATTTTATTGTTTGGGGGAATGGCTGGTTTCTTATGGTCCTGGGTTCCTTTCTTTTCCCTTCTTGCCCTCCCCTTATATAAGGCAGCCTTATTCCCCTTGCACAAACTCCTTCTTAGGCCCATTACTAAACCTTTTCGGAGGGTCCAACAGGCTCTTCTTGAGGCCCCAGACTACATCTTCCAGACTCAACCCATCACTTCTCCCTCTATGTAACAGAAAAATAGGTCCCTGGGTCACCAACTGGGACCCTCCTTTGTACCTGTAGCATACCTATAAAAAATTAGACTTGACAATCCAAGGATGGGCACCCTGCATTTGTGCCTTAGTGGCTGCAGAGATCCTTGTTTGAGAGTCCAAAAAATTAACTTTTGGATCACCTATTACTTTTTTTCTTCTCACAAACTGTCTTAACTTTTAAGGTGTAAAGGCTTACAAACTCTACCTCCCTCCAGGGTTCTTTCCCTCAAGGTGGCACTAACAGAAGACTCTACTCTTACTTTCCAACCATGCCCACCTCTTAATATTTCAAACCTTCTTCCTCAACCTGATTACTCCCCTTCTCATTCTTGTATGGAAACTTTAGAGGAACTGTTGCCAGAACCACCTACCTTTTATATATCACCCTTTTTGGCATGGCAAGCTGTTTTAAGGCATCTGGGATGAATTCTGTAGGAATGCTAAGTTCATTAGACTGTAATAAAACTATAATCTTTGATACTTCATCTCAACCCCAATGTCCTACTGCTAATAATATCTTGATCCTTTGCAGTACTCAGGCCTACATTGCCTGTTGGTTGGTTGGTCAGGAGTTTGTATGCTGGTGCTATTCTTACCCAAGCTGGGGTGATAATTGAAAAGGAACCCCTAACAATCTCTATCATGGACCCAAAACCTGGCCAGCAGGACAAAAGGGCAATTCAAATATTGCTTCTCTTGGCTGCTGCAGGAATCATGGCATCTGTTAGGACCAGGACAGCCACTTCACTAACTTTGTATTATCAGTTTTCTTCCCAGTTTATCCAGTACTTCCAGCAAGTGGCTCAGACAATAGTAACTCTCCAAGGACAGATCAACTTTCTGGCAGCAGTAATACTTCAAAACTGAAGAGGAATGGATCTCCTCACAGCTAAAGTAGGTGGCCTTTGTATCTTCCTCCAGGAGGAATGCTGTTTTTACGTTAAACAGTCAGGCATAGTAAAAGACAAAATCTGACAACTGCAGACAAATATACAAAACTGAAGGGAACAGCTTGAGGCCTCTAGCTCTTGGGCCTCAAGAACCCCATGTGGAAAATGATTCTGCCCTTCCTCATACCTCTTCTGCTCATCCTTTTTCTTTCTGCACCCTGCTTTATTAACTTCTCTACATTCTTCCAACAACAAATGCAAAATTGTCTAAACAAACCATTAATCAGTTACTCCTGTTGGATTATCAACCTCTGCCCACAGAACCAGATGATAATGACCTTCCAATCAACCCTGATGGTTAGGACCAGCTATACCCTGAGAATGACAATGCCCCTAATAAGAAGGAAGCAGATTGAAGAGTGAAAGTAGCCTATATACCCTCCCCACCATCACCCCCTTCCTAACTCCTCACTTTTTAATAAAACAAAAAGGGAGGAATGTTGGGATCCATAGGCAGGCATCTCTAAGGCCATCCCAAACGAACCTGACAAAATGGATATCAGGCATTCATTAAGCCACCTATGGACCACAAAGAGACGACCTGAAATATGCTCTGGGTCATCTTATAAGAGAACTTGTACCACCTCATCTCTTTCTCCATGCCCAGGGACTGTCTCTGTGACCCCCTTCCCCTTCCTTTAATAAAACTCCCATGAAGAACCAGGCACACGACATGATTTGTGAACCTGCCATGTAATTTTGCTGCACAGTCCTAATAGGGTGGGAGAGGGAGAGAAAGAGGATTAGTGAATGTAAATAAAATAGATATTAACAGTACCCTAACATCATATTTATCATATTTACCTACTCAAATCTAAGTGAATCAAAGATCTCAAAATAAAACTGGACACACTAAACCTAATAGAAGAGAAAGTGGGAAAGAATTATGAAAACATTGGTACCTTAACCTTCCTGAGCAGAACACAAACAGCTCAGGCACTAAGATCAACAATGAAACTGAAAAGGTTCTGTAAAGCAAAGGACACTGAGAGTAGAACAAAATGGCAGTCTACAGATAGGGAAAAGATCTTCACCAGCCAGGTGCAATAGCACATGCCTGTAATCCCAGCACTCCAAGAAGCACAGACGAGTGGATCTCTGTGTCTGAGGCCAGCACAGGTGCTGAACAGCCAAGATTACACAGAGAAACCCTTTTTCAAAAAACAAAAACAAAACAAAACAAAATCTCAATTTAAAAGAGAGCTAATATCCAAAACAAATAAAGAACTCCAAAATAATTAACCACCAACAAATCAAATAATCCAGTTAAAAAATGAGGTACAGTGCTAAACAGAGAATTCTCAATAGAGTAATGTCTAATTCATGAAAAACACTTAAATAAAGGTCCAACCTCCATGGTCATTAGGGAAATGCAAATCAAAATGACTCTGACATTCCATCTCAAACCAGTCAGAATAGCTAAGATCAAGAACTCAAGAGACAACACATGCTGGAGAGGATGTGGAGAAAGGGAAATCCTCCTCCATTGCTTTTAAACTTGTCCAACCACTTTGAAAATCAATCTGGCACTTTCTCAGACAAATAGAAATGGTGCTAACTCAAGATCAAGCTATGCCATTCCTAAGCATATATCCAAAGGATGCTCAAGTGTACAACAAGGACATTTGCTCAACCATGTTTGTAGCAACTTTATTTATAATATCCAGAAACTGGGGGGAAAAACTAGATGTCTCTCAACCAAAGAATGGGTAAAGAAAATGTGCTATATTTAAACAATGGAATACTATACAGCCATTAAAAACAAAGACATATTGAAATTTGAAACAAATAGATGGAACTAAAAAATATCATTCTAAATGAATTGACCCAGACCCAGAAAGACTCACATGGTATATACTGACTTTTAAGTGGATATTAGCAATAATGGGCAGGATAACCATCCTACAATCCACAGACCCAAAGAAACTAAGTAACAAGGAAGGCCCAATGGAGGATGCTTGAATTTCACTCAGAAGGAAAAATCAAATAGATATCTGAAGTCGATGGAGGGAGGGAACTGGGTGGGACAGGCGGTGGGGACCAGGTGGGAAGGGAGCAAGATGGGAGGACTGGGAAAGTAAACAGAGATTTATTGAAGGAATATCTGGGATGGGGGAGGCCCTTGGAAGTCTATGGGGGTGACCCTTGCTGAAACTCCTAGCAGTGGTGGACATGGAGCCTGAACTGGCCACCTCCTCCAGCCAAGCAGGACTTCCAATAGAAGAAGACATTATCCAAAAATTTGTCCTGACTACATGATATGTAGGAGTAAAGATGGAGCAGAGATGGCCAACTAATGACCAGCCCAAATTCAGACTTACCCTAGTGAGAAAGCCAACCCCTGACACCATTAATGACGATTTCCTATGCTTGCAGGCTCCTGTCTGCAGACAGGAGCCTAGCATCACTCTTCTGAGAGGCTTCATTCAGCACCTGATAGAAACAGATCCAGAGACACACAAGCAAACAATAGAATGCACAGGGTCTTGAAGAAGAGTGAGAGGAAGAATTGAGGGGTCAAGGAAACCACAAGAAAGCCTACAGAGTAAACCAACCTTGGCTTACAGAGACTCACAGGAACTGAACCAAAGAGCATGCATGGGCTGGAACTAGGCCTCCTGCACATGTGTAGCAGATGTGCAGCTTGTTCTTTATATGGGTTCCCTGACAACTGGAGTCAGGGTCTGTCTCTGACTCTGTTGTCTGTCTTTGGAGCTCTTTCCCCTATTTTCGATCTCTTTCACTATTAGCACATCCAAATTTTTCACCAGACCTCTCCCACCTCAAATCTTCAAAAATGACACATCATGGGAGGGAAAGATGGATCAGAGGTTAAGAGCACTGGCTGCTCTTTCAGAGATTCTGAATTCAATTCTCAGCACCCACATGGTGCCTTACAACCATCTATAATGAGATCTGGTGCTCTCTTCTGGTGTGCAGGCACACATGCTGGCCAGAAGAGAATACTGCATAAATATTAAATATTTTTTAAATGACACATCAATTAAAAATTAAGACTTTCAGTTGACTTTTTGCTGCTTATGTATAGCTTCATTTCATGAGACCCACTTATGCATCTCAGAGCTATCAGGAGGCAAACTTTGAAATCAACAGATTTCAAGGGATCCAAGATAGTAAACACTGCATCGTATCTGAGGGGCAGAGAATCTGAAACTCCAAAATTGGTGAGTGAAGTGGCAGCTGAAGCCAGAACATTAACATTGGGGTTCCTTGGTAAGAGGGGACAACCCATGAGCTGAGACCATTTGGATCCAGATCACCTGCAGACATCTCCGGGGACTTAGAGTGGTGAATATTCAACCCCTCTGCACTTCCCTTTGATTCCCCTCCCTCCTTAGCAGAAGTGGCCTACAGTGCCCCCTTCTTCTAACACACAACTCCTTGCTAGGTAACTGAGACAGCAGAGGAGGGCCTCCCAGTTCCTCAGTGGCTGGCAGCCAGCTTTACAGGCCTCCCAGATCTGCAGGTGTCTGTACAAGTTCCCCAGGGCCTCCCAGCCAGCAACTGTAAAGGACTCCAAGTTTTGCAGCTGCAGCACCACTGACCTGACATATCTCTTACACTCGCATTTGGCCCTGCAGCCCCAAATTTGGGAACAGAGAACACGGGAAACCCCTGTGCATTCTGATTAGGCCTGCAAAATTAAGAATGTGCCTTCAAGTGAGTTCATGCAGGTCCTCATATCTGGGAACTCTCTATGCTTACAGCCAGATATAAGATCCCTCCCACCCACAGCCCCACTGTGGGCAACATAGGAATTCTTGGGACAGTGTTCTCAACATTGAAGTGTCCCTGTTGTGTGGGTCTACCAGTGGAATCCAGGCAAACAATGCCTGGAGCCCAGACAGATTTGAATAACAGGAGGACAGTATGACAGGCCTGTAGGCCACTGAAGTATTCAAGGAATCTGTGCATGCACCCTGTGCCTGAGAACAGCACCAGTGCCCACACCCCCTCCTGAACCTGCACACACCCTTAACAATAGATCCAGGCATCTACACTCTCTAGCACCAACACCATGTCCTTCAAGGACACTTCAATGCATGCACCTGCCCTTGCTTCCTGCACTTCTACACCTGTACTGGGACCTTCCTTCCTTTGCTACAGGTGAAACACCCCCACACAAAACCAATGGACTTCTCTCCTCTTCCTGGAAGAATACTTCAAACACCAGAGAAAGATCCAGTCTGAAGTACAAACTCCAGTAACAACAAGCAAATGTTACAGGTAGTCAGATGCCTAGAGGTCAGCATAAGAATACAGTCAACAGAATCAGGACATCATGGCTTTACCAGAAAACCCAATAATCAATGGCTATTTTAATTCATCAGAAACACAGGAAAATGATGTCAAAGCAATGCTTATCCAGTTATTAGAGGCACATAAAGAGTAATATCATAGAAGAAAATTTCCCAACTTAAAGACTGAGATGTACATAAATATACAAAAGGCCTACAGAACACCAAATAGACTAGACCAGAAAAAAAATATATCACATAATAGTGAAAACACTACATGTACCAAACAAAGAAAAAATATTAAAAGCAGCAAGGGAAAAAGCCAAGTAACATATAAAGGTAGACCTATCAGAATAACACCAGACTTCTTAACAGAAACTATGAAAGCCAGAAGCGCCTCGGTAGGTGTCATGCAGACTCTAAGTGACCACAGATGCCAACCCAGACTACTACATCCAGCAGAGTTTTCAATAAACATATATGGAGAAAACAAAATATTTCATGAGAAAACTAAACTTAAACAATACCTACAGAGCAACCCAGCTGTACAGAGTATACTAGAAGGAAAACTCCACTCCAATGAAAACACAGGATATAGATAACTTTGCAACAAAAAAAATCAAAACAAATCAAGCATAGAAACACAGTAACTCCAACACACCAACTCCACAATAAGAAGGACTAACATTCATTGGTCACTATTATCTATCAACATCAGTGGACTCAACTCTCCAATAAAGACACAAACTAACGGAATGGTTACATAAACAGGATTCAAAATTCTGTTGCATCTAAGAAACACACCTCTGCAACAAAGATAAACACTACCTCAGAGTAAAGGGCTGGAAAATGTTTTTGAAGCAAATGAACCCAGAAAGCAAGCTTGACTAGATACCTTAATATCCTATAAAATATATTTTCAATCAAAATTAATCAAAAAAGATGAGGAATGGCATTTCATTCTCATCAAATGAAAAAAATCCACCAGGAGGACATCACAATCTTGAATATCTATGCCCTAAATAAAAGAGAACCTGCATTCCTAAATGAAAAAAAAATATTAAAGCTGAAATCACACATCAATCCCAACACCTCAATAGTGGGAGACTTCAACACTCCATTCTCACCAAGAGACAGATAATCTAGACAGAAGCTAAATATGGAAATAATGACACTTATAGAGTTCCTAAATCAAATGGACCTATGAGGTGTCTACAGAACTTTCCACCCAAACTCAAAAGAGTATACCTTCTTTTCAGCACCTCATGGAATCTTCTCCAAAATTGACCTTATAGTTGGTAACAAAGCAAGCCTCAACAGATAGAAGTTTGACATAATCCCTTGTATACGATCAGACCACCATGGCCTAAAACTAGACCTCAACAACAAGAGAAATAACAAAAAGCCTACATTCATATGGAAACTAAAGAACTCTTTACTCAGTGACAGCTTAGTCAGAGAAGAAATGAAAAAAAAAAGAAATTGGAAACTTCCCAAAATTCAATGACAATGAAGGCACAACATACCAAAACTTATGGGACAAAATGAAAGCAGTGCTAAGAGGAAAGTTCATAGTATTAAGTGCCTCCAGAAAGAAGTTGGAGACGTTTAATACAAGTAAAGTTATGGCACACCTAAAAGCCCTAGGAGAAATAAAAGAAGCAGACACACCAAATAGGAGTAGACAGTTGGATATAGTCAAATTCAGAGCAGAAATCAATGAATCAGAAACAAAGAAAATAATACAAAGAATCAATGAAACCAAGAGCTGGTTCTTTGAGAAAATCGACAAGATAGACAAACCCTTAGTCAAACTAACTAAAAGGCAGAGAGAAACTATTCAAATCAGCAAAATCAGAAATAAATATGGGGACATAACAACAGACACTGAGGGAATCCAAACAATCATTAGGTCCTACTACAAAAGCATATATGCCACAAAATTTGAGAATATAAATTAAACAGACAATTTTCTTGATAGATTACATTTACCAAAATTAAACCAAGATCAGGTAAGTAGATTGAATAGTCCTATATCTCCCAAGGAAATAGAAGCAGTCATCAAAAGTCTCCCTTCCAAAAGAAGCCTGGGGCCAGATGGTTTCAGTGAGAATTCTACCAGACCTTCAAAGAAGTGCTAACTCCAATTCTCTTCAAACTATTTCACAAAATAGAAACAGAAGGAACATTACCAAACTCATTTTATGAAACCACAATCCCCTTGATACCTAAACCATGCAAAGACCCAACAGAGAAAGACATCTTCAGACCTTTCTCTCTTATAAACATTGATGTTAAAATCCTCAATAACATAGTTGAAAACTGAATCCAATAACATTTCAAAGAAATCATCCACCATGACCAAATAGGTTTCGATCCAGGAATGCAGGAGTAGTTCAATATACAGAAATCCATCAATGTAATCAGCCATATAAACAAACTGAAGAAGACAAACCAAATGATACTTAGATGCCGAAAAATTATTTGACAAAATCCAACACCCATTCGTGCTTAAAGTATTGGAGATATCCGGGATACAAGGCACTTACATAAATATAGTAAAGACAACATACAACAAGTCTATGACCAAAATCAAACTAAATGGAGAGAAACTTAATTCAATACCACTGAAATCAGGACAAGGCAAGGCTGTCCACTGTCTCCATGTCTCTTCAACATAGTCTTATCTAGAACAATAAGACATTTAAAGAAGATCAAGGAGATATAAATCGGAAAATAATAATTCAAAGTATCACTATTTGCAGCTATAATAGTATACACGAATGATACCAAAAATGTAAGCTGAGAACCCCTTCAGCTGATAAACAACTTCCAAAAGTGTATGGATAGAAAATTAACTCAAAAAAGTCAGTAGCCCTCTTGTATACAAAAGACAAATGGGCTGAGAAAGAAATTAAGGAAACTACACCTTTCACAATCGCCATGAATTACATAAAGAACCTTGGTGTGACTCTAACCAAACAAGTGAAAGACCTATTTGAAAATAAACTTCAAGTTTCTCAAGAAAGAAACCGAGAAGGTATCAGAAGATGGAAAGAATTCCCATGCTCATGGATAGGTACAATTAACATAGTGAAAATGCTCATCCTACCTAAAGCAATCTACAGATTCAATGCAATTCTCATCAAAATACCAACACACACCTTGAACAGACAATTCTCAACTTTCTATGGAAAAACAAACAAACAAACCAGAATTGCCAAAATGATCCTATACCACAAGAGATCATCTGGAGGTATAGGAATTGCTGATTTCAAGTTGTACTACAGTGAAATAGTAATAAATAGTAATAGCATGGGACTGACATATAAACAGAATGGTGGATCAATGCAATAGAAGACCCAGAAATAAACCCACATACCTACAGATACTTGATTTTGATGAAAAAGCAAAACCATATAATGGAAAAAAGAGCATCTTCAACAAATGGTTCTGGTCTAACTGGATGTCTACATGTAGAAAAATGCAAATAGATCCATATTTATCACCTTACACGAAATTAAAGTCCAAGTGGATCAAAGACCTCAACATAAAACCAGACACACTGAATCTGTTATAAAAAAAAAAAAAAAAAAGTGGGGAAGAGCCTTGAACTCATTGGAACAGGAGACTACTTCCTGAACAGAACACCAACAGCACAGGCTCCAAGATCAACAATCAATAAATGGGACTGTATGAAACTAAAAAGCTTCTCTTAAGCAAAGGACACTGTCATTAGAATAAAGCAACAGACTATAGACTGGGAAAGGATGTTCACCTATACTGACATAGGTTTAATATCCAAAATATATTAAGAACTCAAGAAGTTAAAAGACAAAACAATAAGTAATCCAATTTAAAAAATGGTGTAGAGAGCTAAATAGAGAATGCTCAACAAAGGAGTATGGAATGGCAGAGAAACACTTAAAGAAATGCTCAACATCCTTAGTCATCAGGAAAATGCAAATCAAAATGACCCTGAGATTTTACCTTATGCCTATCAGAATGGCCAAGATCAAAAACTCAAGAGACAACACATGCTGGAGAGGATGTGGAGAAAGCAGAATACTCCTCCATTGCTGGTGGGAATGTAAACTTGTACAACCACTTTGGAAATAGATCTGGCACTTTCTCAGACAATTAGGAATAGTGCTTCCTCAAGATGCAGCTATACCACTTCTAGGCATATATCCAAAATATGCTCAAGTACAAAACAAAGACATTTGTTCAACCATGTTTATAGCAGCTTTATTCATAATAGCTAGAACATAGAAACAACCCAGATGGCCCTCACCTGAGGAATGAATACAGAAATTGTGGAACATTTACACAATGGAATACTACTCAGCAATTTACAACAAGGAAATCATGAAATTTGTAGGCAAATGGTGGAATCTAGAGAAGATCATCCTGAGTGAGGTATCCCAGAATCAGAAAGACACACATGGTATACACTCACTTATACGTGGATAATAGATATATAATATAGGATAAACATACTAAAATATGTACACCTAAAGAAGCCAAGCAAGAAGGAGAACCTGAGTAAGATGATCAATTCTCACTCAGAAAGGCAAAGGGGATATACATTGGAAGTAAGAGAAAACAGGGAACAGGCAGGGACCTATGACAGAGGGACTCTGAAAAAGTCTACTCAGTAGGGTATGAAAGCAGATGCTGAGACTCATAGCCAAATTTGGGCAGAATGCAGGGAATCTTTTGAAAAAAGGGGAAGATAGAAAGACCATGAGAGGATAGGAGATCCACTAGGAGAGCAACAGAACTAAGAAATCTGGTCCCAGGAATCTCAGTTTTCTGAGATTGATACTCCAACAAAAAACATGCATGGAGATAACCTTGGGCACCTGCACAGATGTAGCCCATGGCAGCTCAGTTTCCTAGTAAGTGCAACAGGGACTGTCTCTGACATGAACTCAGTGGGTGACTCTTTGACACCCCCCCATGTGGGAGCAGTCTTACCAGGACACAGAGGAAGACAATGCAGCTAGTTCTGGTGAGACCTGATATGTTTGGGTAAGATGGGGGGAGAGGACCTTCCCATTATTGGACTTGGAGAGGGTCATGTGAGGAGATGGGAGTGGGAGGCTGGGATTAGGAGAAGATTAGGGAGAGGGCTACAGCTGGGATACAAAGTGAATAATGTATAATTAAAATTAAAATATAAATTTAAATTTAAAAAAGAATACATCAAGAGAATAAATGTTTTTTTTTCTACCTATTTGTTCTACTTCCTTCACCATCTAGTAATGAGCATAGGAAAAGGAAGAGAAAATGCTTGTATCCAAAGGTTCATTTACCCAGGATCAAGTGGGTCCATGAGTTAGAACTGAATCAAGAATTGATAACAGAAGGAATCTGTTGCTAGAAACTCAGTAAACACCACTCCCTCTTGCATTTTTAATAGTAAATAAATGTTTTTATTACTTAGAAATTCCATGGTTTTGCATATAGTTTTTATTTTTTATTCATTACACTTTATTCACTTTGTATCCCAGTTGTAGCCCTCGCCCTTATCCCCTCCCACACCTTCCTTTCCTCTTCTTCTTTCCTGCCCCTCCCCAAGTCCACTAATAGGAGAGGTTCTCTGTCCCTTCCATCTGACTTTAGCCTATTATGTCTCATCAGGACTGGCTGCATTGTCTTCCTCTGTGGCTGGGTAAGACTGCCTACCTCAGGAGGAGATGATCAAAGAGCAAATGAGTTCAGGTCAGAGACACTCCCTGTTCCCCTTACTAGGGCAATGCAGTTGGACACAGAGCTGCCATGGGCTACGTCTGTGCAGGTGTTCTAGGTTATCTCTAGGTCTTTGGTTGGTGTATCAGTCTCAGAAAAGAACCCTGGGCCCAGATATTTTGGTTCTGTTGCTTTCCTTGTGGAGCTCTTATCCCTCCAGGTCTTTCATCTATCCCTTCTTTCATAAGATTCCCTGCACTCTGCCCAAAGTTTGGCTATGAGTCTCAGCATCTACTTTAATACCCTGCTGGGTAGAGCTTTTCTGAGGCTCTCTGTAGTAGGTTTTGTCCTCTTCCTTGTTTTCTCATTCTTCGAATATCTATTCTGTTTGCCTTTCTGAATGAAGTTTGAGCATCTTCCTCAAGGTCCTCCTAATTGCGTAGCTTCTTTAGGTGTACAGATTTTAGTATGTTTGTCCTATATTATATGTCTATTATCCACTCATATGTGAGTATATACCATGTGAGTTTTTCTGCTTCTGGGATACCTCACTTGGGATAACCTTATATAATTCCCACCATTTTGCATTTTCTTCAAATTACATTTATTGCTTATTGGAAGGTCATTCCATGGGGTGGGTTTTGATCTCAGAGCATAGTATGAGAAGCTAGTTTCTGACTGTCAAAGGGACAGAACTCAAGTCCTTAACTTTAGCAGCAAGCTCCTTTATCCACTGAGCACATTACTACCACCAGCCTTTTTTTGTTTCATTTGTTGGTTTTGTTTTGTTTCAAGACAGGGTTTCTCTGTGTAGTAATATCTGTAGATCAGGGTGGCCTTGACTCAGAGTTCTGTCTTCTACCTCCTGAATGGTGGGAATAAAGGAAAGCATCTCAACTGCCTAGCTGATTGGCAACCAGCGAAAAATATGTTTTCACCCTGGCCTTTACTTTGAAAATAACAGGATGTTTGCCACGCTCCTTTAACTTGTTTGTGTAACTTTGGACCATACTATAAAGAGAGGAGGTCAGGAAAAATCTTTTTCCTCTCTGTTTCCCTCTGTGGGTACACCTGGTTCTGTTTCTGGGTCTTTCTCGTGGAACTACTGAGTCCATTTGGTGGGACAACTGGGTCCCACTGATGGGACATATGGTTCTCTTCCCACACCTCCCCAACTCTCTTGGTTGTCTAGGCTTGCCCTCTGTCCATGTCTTGTCAGTTTACATCTGCAGTTTTGTTTAGTTGTTTGATTTTTGTTCTGTGTTTCATATTCAAAGGAAAAGGCCAAACTCCATCTGCTGTCCATTTGCCCTTTAACTTAATTTTAACTCAATTCAAGGATTTTCAGGGGAAAAAAAGCTGCTGAATTAGAACAACAAAAACTGAAGAACTGGCTCTTGTCTTGGATCTCTGCACCTGCAGCTAGAAGCCTAGCACTGCCTGGATCAAGCACCAGCAAACTGGGGGCCTCCTGACTTATCCAAGCTACTATAAAAGGGGAATCAACAGCTTCTCAGATGCCCTTCTCAGTTTGGTGGAGGCCTAGTTCCTGGTTGCATTCCTGGAACTCTGCTTCCTGGTGGAGAACAAGGTTCTGATTCTCTCAGCTAGAGCACCTTAAGGTTGAGACCCAAGTGTGATAAGCTGGGGTGTAGAAAAAGTTTTCCAGAATGTTACAATTTAACTCCATCATGACAAAACATGTCAAAAATCCCCTACTACATCTGACTGGCATTACAATTCTTCTTCAGTGACCAGAGCAAGCACCAGGTATGTGGGGTAGGAGGAACAACTGTGGACCCTAATGGAAGAGTTTGGGCAAAAGTGTTGCCTCCAGAAACCTCATCCCAGAAAGCTGAACTTACTGCTCTAACCAAAGCCTTACAAATGGCTAAAGGGGACATTGTTAATATTTATGCAGACAGTAGATATGCCTTTTCTATGGAACAGGTGCATAGGGCCATTTACTGCAGAGGGTAAAACTATCAAAAACAGAGAAGAGATCTTAGCCTCTAAGAAGCTCTATGGCCCCCTCTCAAATTTGCTGTTACCCACTGTCTGGGTTATCAGAAGGGAAATTCACTAATAGTTCAGGAAATCTGATCAGGCAACCAGGGAAGCTGTATTGAACCTCTTCCAAGCCTTAGTAACCATGGTGCTACCCAGACTCCCTGCCTCATCCCAATATGACAAAGAACACAAGAAAGTTGTCTTCTTTGAGAAATGCCAAGGAGTCTACCTAAAGGACACTACTGCTGATTGAATCATCCTTCCCAAAGACTTTGCTCAATAGTTTATCCTCAAGATTTACCAGAATACCTACCTGGGCCTGAAGAAAACCAAAGAACTAAAGGAGGGGGACAAATATAAGATCTTCTAGCTGGGCAAGATGGTTGATAAGATTGTCTCTTATTGTCCTGTTTGCCAGACTGTTAATGCCACTGCTCAAATCAAGGGCTCACTGGGACTAGGATAAGGGGCTGTGCCCAGGGGCCAATTGGGAATTAGATTATACCAAAATAAAGCCAGGAATGTATGGCTGTAAGTATTTGCTAGCCTTTATAGATACATTCTCAGGATGGGTAGAAGCTTTCCCTATGAAGGAGGAGACTGCCAATGCAATGACCAAGAAGATGATGGAATTGCCCTCTCTCATTGGGTCAGACAATGGACTGGCCTTTTCCTCTCAGGTACCCCAGGGACTAATAAATATACTGGGGATAAATTGGAAACTTCATTGTGTATATTGTCCCCAAAGTTCACGTCAGGTAGAGAGGATGAATTGGACTCCAAAGGACACACTAACCAAATAAATTGATCCATGAAACTGGTGGTGACTGGTGGCCCTCCTTCCATATGCATTTTACAAAGCTAGAAACACCCTTTATAACTTTGGGTGTCATTCCCTTTGAAATCCTCTATGGAAGTCCCCTCCCCTTCTTTTCAGTCTTCAGTCTGAGATTCTTGTTGAATTTAATTTAAAAAAAAATTAGAATCCCTGCAAGCATTGCATAGGGCTCAGAAGAACCTCTGGCCCTTTTATAAAAGAGATTTATATGTCTGCTCCACTTCCTAACACACATTGCTTTGACCCATGTGACGAGGTCTGGATTAAGAAATATAACCATAAGAGTCAGGAACCACGCTGGAAAGGGAACTCACAACTGCTGCTATGAAGATATATGAAACCAAGACCTGGATACATCCTTCTCATGTCAAGCCTGCTGGGCATGAGGCTTCTCAACAATTGAGACACTTTGAATCTGGAGTCTGTCTTTAGTGATTGTCAGACCCCTACAATGCAAATTATGAAAGATGTAGTGTCTAGGAAAATATTTTAAAGTTTATAAATTCATGCTATGAAATTTAGAGATATAAAAACATATGATGATAAGAAAAGGATTTAAGATATATAAAACCAATAAAAACTACTTCAGATTTTTTGCCTTCACAGTGTTGCTGTTATACTAAAACTTCAAAATTCAGGGCTTTAAGATTAATCAGTGGAATTCTGGTCTAACTCTGGTAAAACATTCTACTATAGATTCACTCTCAAATCACAAGCTTAAGATTTTAAGTTGTTCACAAGCTTCTCTTATGACACAGAGATATGAGTCTATTGCCTTCTCTACAGTGTGGATTTCAATAAAGGTTACAAAGAAAGGTAATAATAACATGTCTAGAATTTATCTCTTTTTGTAAACTTAAACCTATTCTTGTTAGCTTCAGGGAGTGACTTGGCTCCACCTGCCACAGGTCAAATTTTGGACTCCAGATTAGTACACCTACCTGTTCGTGAAAATGAGACTTTTTCTTCGTCTTGGGATCCTACACCTACCCCAAGTACTAGGAAATTAAATTCTGTCCCTAGTCTGTTTTTGTCTCAGCATATTTTCACTTGGTTGATAGACTCCATGTAGGGATCACCTGCAGACTATAAATTAGCTCTGGACTTCCTGAAAGCTGATGTTAAACAGTCTGGCCCATGGGATTGTTCCCTGTCTTTCAACTGGATCAGGTATTTAGATGCTTCTGCTAACTGCCCATTGTCCAGCCTTTGACTAGCAAGCATTTCAGCCTTCCTGAGCTCCAATAACAATATTCTAATGTCAGATGGAAGTAGTCACAGAAGAGGATCCATTGTCCATTGTCCCACCTAACTGGCTGAAATGCTAAGTCAAAAGGAGCTCCCTCACATAAGGGACAAATGTCTACCTACAATGTCAATTGACATACCAAAATTGGTCCCAGATTTCTCAACTGACAGATTAATTAACTAAACTACTTCTACAATATGATAGGATACTTAACCTACAAAAAGATATTATATGCCTTTTAAAAAATTATTTCTTTACTAACAAGTCAGGGGTTGATAAGGATATTTCAGAATTAAGGAAAATCTCTTGCAGAGAGAACATGATAATATGGATAATAAAAACTGGTTCCAGTCTCTCTTCAACTGATCTTCATGGCTAACGACTCCCATAACCAGCCTGATCGGGTCCTTAGTCCTGTTCCTCCCTGTTTATACTTTATGGCCCTTTCACAGTTTTTCCAAGATCACATGAATGCTATTAAACTTTTGGTCTTGGGTGCATAATATAATGTCCTTATACAATGGACAGAAGATGTAACATCAAAGATTTTGTTAAAGTATAAAGACAAAAGAGGAAATGTTAGGAATAAGCAAAGGAAAATTGTTCTAAGTACCACCATTTCAGGTTCAGACTTCATTTAATCATAGGAAAAAAATAAGTTCAAAGTTCCAGGCACTGGGAGAGCTGGGGACTTTCCAATAGCTGAACAGCCTCTGTACTAAGAAAACAGTTGTCTCCAGTCCAGTCTCATGGACAACTTGTAAGGAGACAGTTGTCTGAGTCCATACATCTCAGGGATATCTTCTCCATATTGCTGATAGAGACAAACCAAGTGCACATTCCCAGACCCAGGAACCTACTATCCTGATTGATGGAAACTCCCTTGTTCAATCTCTGATTTCAAAATACGATTGCACATTGCTACAGTGCACCCTGCTCCCTCTCACTTTATGATTTCAGCCTTTAAGTATGCTGTCCAATGTCCCTTCAAGGTTGCAGTTCAGCTCCCGAGTCTGTTCTGTGGCCTTGATTGAACAAAATGCCTTGATACAATAAACTATTGTCATCTTCATTGACCTGGTGTTTGAGTTAGATTTAAACAGACTTCACAATAGAGGCTTTTGGAAATCAGAGAGCTAGCCTGGAAACAGAACTGGCTACAACATTCAAGGCCAGGCCTTGGTGGCATACACCTACCTGATAGATCTTCACCCTAAAGGTCCACAAGATAGCATTCCATCTGGAGTGCTGGAGACCAAGTGTTCACACACAAGAGCTTGAGGTGGACATTTCAGGTGCAAACCATAACATCTAGCTAGGTAAAATAAATAAATTGTGGGATGGGGAGATAGTTTGAGAAAATACTTGCTGTACAATCATGAAGACATGAATTTGAATCCCCACAATTAATGTAAAGATAGACATGTTAGTGGAAGTAGCAATCCTGTGCTCCTATGGTACGATAGAAGACAGAGACAATAGAAACCCAGAAATTTTGTAGTCTAGCCTAGTGTATGCAGTGGTAAGAAAGAGTTCCCTTCTCAGAGAAAGATGGAAGGTGTGGGCTAACACCAGAGATTGTCCTCTGTCCTCTTCATGCATGCCAGAGCATGTGTCCACCTGAACACATGCACATACACAAAAACATATTCGCAAACACACACACACTCAAGAACAGAATCATCCAGGCAGGGTGGTACATGTTGGTAATCCCCAGCATTCAGGAAGCTGAGATAGGCATGTTTTGCTTTCAGTGTAGCCTGGGTTAGTGAGTTTTAGGCTATCCTGGGCTACTATAGGCAATATGACCTGTGCATGTGCCACTTAGTTGCTCTTAAGAGTTCTTAATTGTACTAAGCTTTGAGTGGTAAGACAACATTGGCACAGCTTAAACAATTTAATTTGGTTCTTATATCTACCATCCTTCTCCAACTCTACCAGGTAGGAGAGAAATAAGGTTATAGGGCCAAGAGGCATTCAGATATTTCTAGACTACTTTCTGCTGATTAGGGCCATTGAGTTCCTCAGGCCTGTTGGGAGACCATGTTCCAATATTGATCTCTTAAGAATATCTCCAACATCATCATCATCATCATCATCATCATCTTCTTCTTCTTCTTCTTCTTCTTCTTCTTCTTCTTCTTCTTCTTCTTCTTCCTCTTCTTCTTCCTCTTCTTCTTCCTGTTCCTCTTCTTCTTTTATCTTTCCTCTTGACCACTTTACAAACCAGCAACAGCAGCAGCTACAACAACAAGCAAGATGAACAGCTGTGCCTTTTCTCTTGGGCCTCTGGTCATTTTATACCTTCTCTAGAGTCACCAGAATTAATCTATCTTCAGCTGGCAGAATCCTGCCCCTTCCAGGGCACATATGAGGCAGATAGTCTGCTACTGTGTTCAATCTGATACAACTTTACATCCCACACATGGAATTAAAACAAAAACATATTTACATAAAATAAATGGGTGTTTGAAGAAAACAAAATTCTCACTACAGGACCGAGATGGGAATGTGCAGTGACGGGTTAACACAGCTAGGGCTATGCAAACCCTTCACATTCTGAATAAAGAACTAGCAACTGAATAACCAAAGTCAGTTCCCTATGTTCCTTAGGTGAGGTGGTATGAATGGGTTGCCCTGCATAAGACATGGACACTTGAATATTTAGTACTCAGTTGGTTGCTGTTTGGAGAGGATTACTAGCTGTGGCCTTGGTGAGGGAAAAATCACACTGAAGATAAGCTTTGAAGTCACAAAAGATGAGTACCATTCTAAGCTAGGTTTTTCTGTTTTCTGTTATGTGTCGGGAGATGTAACTCTCAGCTGCTGCTCTCCCAGCAGGCCTGCATGCTTCCTGCCATATTCCCCTCTGATGGTAATGGGTTAGTATTCCTCTAGAACTATGAGCTCCAATTAAACTCTTCCTTCTTAAGCTGCTTTTGTCATGATGTGTGATCACAGATGTAGAAAATAACTAAGATGTCAGGCACAAATGATACATATGCAACAGAAAGCTTGGACACCAAGCTGTTAAGATGTAAGATTCTTCTGGAGACGTAAATGTCTTCTCCTGCAGATGTGTGATGAGTTTTCCCTTCTGTGTTGCCAGTTTTGACTGGTGTATGTCTTCAAAAACTCCACAGGAAAAGGAGTGTCATAAATTAGAAGCTAAAAATCAGGACTGGAGCCTTAGCAGTTAAGTGCACTTGCTGCTCTGCCAGGGGAACTGAATTTATTCCCCAGCATTCGTGTTTGGCTACTCAGAACTGTCTGTAACTCCAGATCCAGGGGATCTGAACCCTTTTCTGGCCTCTGCAAGCACCTACATTCATCTGTAAATACACACCCACACACAAGCAGAGAGAGAAAGGAGAGAGGCTGGAATTTGATTTTGTGTGTATATGTGGCAGGGTCTTCCTTGCCTTTAGAAATCACATATAAACTAAAATGACCTTGATATTTTGATCCTCTTGCCTCTACCTCCTGGGTGCTGGGGTTCCAGCTGTGAAGTACCACACCCCGGTTCAATCAGTGTTGAAGATGGGACTCAGACCTTCTTGTGGTTGCTAAGTATTCAGTCAACTGAACCACACCTCCATTCCCTGATGAGACCCTTTCATTTCTCCATGCACTATGCCTGCTGAGAGAATTCTAGGAGGCTGTGCTGATCTATTTGGATATCAATGGGGGTACTTTTGGGATCAGTGGGACTGTACTGACTGCCGGCTTCCTCACCTCCTGCCTTCTATCTTCCTGTGGTTTAAAGTTCCCTCAATGAACAACTCCAGGACACTCCTGGGAGGTAAACCCCAGGAAAATGTCAGGCAGAGTTTCCCAGTTAGGAGAGCCATTTTTAGCTACAGGGAAATGAAGAAAAAAAAATGAAACAAAACAAAACAAAAAAAAAAAAAAACAAAACAAAACAAAACAAAACAGAAAGTAGCTTTCAGGAACCTCCAAGATTGGCTGGAGGACAGTCTACCCTTCTTCATCAGCTCTTCACAGAGGTGGGTGCTCTTCTGGTTTCACTTTGTTGCTGTGGTAATACAACTTTCACCCAGAAGCAACTGAAAGAAAAAAGGATTTGACTTAACACTTCTAGGTCACAATCCATCGATGAGGGAAGTCATGACAGGACCCACGGTGGAACAACACTGCTTGCTAGCTTGCTTTCTCACAGGCTCACACTTAGCTACCCTTTTTTTACTGCACAAGATTACTGGAGTTGAAATAGTGCCATCAAAATTGGCTGGGTACTCCTGAATCAATCAGTAACCGAGACAATTTCCCATAGATATGCCCTAAGGCCAATCTAATCTAGACAATTCCTCAGTCAAAGCTTTCTTCTCAGATGAGCCTCCTATGTCTCAAGGTGACAATAAAAAATGGGTTTTAGAAGATAGTGATGCCACATGATCAAGGTACCAGCCACCATTAGTTTCATCTAAAACAGATTATTACAGCAAGGCTATATGTTCCTTCAGTGAACAGTCTGAAGAACCAAAGGTGGTTTCCTCTTTCTAAAGTGTGGCAAATTTGTGTTAGCCTACCTAAAGCTGTCTGAGTATAGTTTGCACTCTCACAAGTTTATGTGGTCAGTGGAGGTCTTAGGTTAATATTTAATAAAAATTTGGGTTGGCCTACCTCAATTAGTCTGAGTGTACTTTTAACTCTCTGAAGTTAAGTGGTTAGATGACAACTTAGTTTAATACTTAACAAGCCAGATTGCAGGAAACATCACATGTATGTCACCATTACTTTCTTTCTTTATCTGGGAACAACTTTCCAAAGGAAACTTTGAGAACATGGAGCCTGGCACAAACCTTTGATCCCAGCCCTAGGAAAACAGAAGCAGATGGATATCTAAGTTTGAGGCCAGCCTGTTCTATAGTGGAGTTCCAGGACTGCCAGGGCTAAATAGAGAAACCATGTCAGAGAAAGAGAGAGAGAGAGAAGAAGAAGGAGGAGGAGGAGGAGGAGGAGAAGGAGGAGGAAATCAAAGGTAGGAATGCTACATAGAGAAAATGAAGAGGGATTTGTCAAAAAGAACAACAGCAGTCCAGAACCCCTGGCCAGATCCATCATTCACTCTTTTATTTCTAAGATTTTATTGTTTTTCAGTTTATTACTTTACATTTCATGGGTGCTCCTCCCTCCTCTCTTCCCAGTCCTCCCCTGCACCTCCTTCCCCCTTCTCCTCTCCCTTTCCCCCATGTCAACCCTCCCAAGCATATCAAGTCACATCAAGACTGAGTACATTCTCATCCCCTGAGGCTAGGTAAGGCAGCACTGCTGGAGGAAGTGGTCCAAAAGCAGGAAATAGAGAAGTGCAGGGATAAAGAGGGGGCAAAGATTGAGGGACTGCCCAACCGATAATTGGCCCAACCTGAGACCCACCCCACAGTAGAGAGTCAGCCCATGACATTACTAATGATGCTCTGCTATGCCTGCAGACAGGAGCGTAACTTGATTGTTGCCTGGGAGGCTCCATTCAGAAGCATTTTGAGACAGATGCTGGGACATAAAGCCAAACATGGGGTGGAGCTCTGGAGGTCCTGAGGAAATGGGGGAAATATGGTAGGACCTGGAGAGGACAGGAACCATACAAGAAGACCAACAAACAAATAATGCAGACCTAAGGTGATTGTCAGAGACCGAGACATCAACTAAGGAACATTCATGGTTTAGACCTAGGCCCCATGAATGTATGTAGCTGATGAATGGTTTGGTCTTCCTGTGGGTTGCCTGGAGAGTGAAGGGGGTGCCTGTTTCTAACATAGATTCTTTTTAAGATTTTTGTGATTAATTTATTTTTCATTGATTACAGTTTATTCATTTTGTATCCCAGCTGTAGCTCCCCTTCCTCACTCCCTCCCAATACCGCCCTCCCTCCCTCATTTCCTCCCATGCCCCTCCCCAAGTTCATAGATAGGCAAGGACCTTCACCCATTCCCTCTTACCCTAGCCTATCAGGGCTCATCAGGGCTGGCTGCATTTTCTTCTTCTGTAATCTGGTAAGGCTGCTCCCCCCTTAGGAGGAGGTGATCAAAGAACCAGCTATTAAGTTCATGTCAGAGACAGTCCCTGTTTCCATTAGTAAGAAACCCACTTGGAGACTGAGCTGTCATTGGCTACATCTCTGCAGGGGTTCTAGGTTATCTCCATCCATGGTCCTTGGTTGGAGTTTGGCTATGAGTCTCATAATCTGCTTTGATACCTTACTGGGTAGAGTCTTTCAGAGTCTCTCTGTGGTAGGCTCCTGTCCTGGTCCCTGTTTTCTCTCTCTTCCTGTGTGAGACCTGTTTGCCTTTCTGAGTGAGGCTTGATCATATTACCAAGGGTCCTCCTTCTTGCTTAGCTTCTTTAGGTGTATAGATTTTAGTATGTTTATCCTGTATCATATTTCTAATATCTACTTATAAGTGAGTATGTACCATGTGTATCTTTCTGCTTCAAATACCTCACTCAGGATGATCTTTTCTAGTAAATTTCATGAATTCCTTGTTTTTAATTTATATTCATCACTCTATGTGTGTTTGTGTGTGTGTGTGTGTGTGTGTGTGTGATGAGAACCAAACTTGGGGCTTTTGGAAGAGCAGCAGGTGATCTGAAAGATAAAACCATCAACCCCAGCTCCTTGACTTGAGCTCACTTCACCATGGAAAGCCATCTGTACTCTTAATTACCTGACCTGGCACTCAGAAATATGTATTCTTGGTGTGCAGATCCTGGAATTTTGTGAGCCAAACCGAAAACTTCAAAGACTGCTGACACAGAAGACAAATTGAAGGAAGGGCTAGTAAGTGACTGACAAGAAAAAGAAAGAAAATAATGGTGACATACATGTGATGTTTCCTCTCACTCTGGCCTGTTAAATATTAACCTAAGACCTCAGCTGACTACATAAACTTCAGAAAGTTAAAACTACACTCAGACAACTTTAAGTAAGCCAACACAAAATTTTGTTAAATATTAACCTAAGACCTCAGCTGACCACATAAACTTCAGAAAGTTCAAACTGTACTCAGGCAACTTTAGGCAGGCTAAAAAAATTTGTCACACTTTAGAAAGAAAGGACTGTTAGGAACAATCCTCCTATCTATCACAGAATGCTAATATCTCATCAATGGTCTCTAATTTCTCATAACACAGTTGCCAAACCAGAACCTAAAATGGCAGTTGCTTTTCTGCCAAGGATAGTGTATCCGATGTTCTCTCAGCCCTGTCCTAATCCCCTTGCTGTCATAACCTTTGGTAAATATTAAACAAAGACCTTGCCTGACCACAAAATCTTTAGAAAGTTCAGGTGATAGACTATTTAAAGAATGCTAAGGACATGAAGTGAGTTTTCCTCAAGAGTGCAGGACCAGCCACAGTTAATTATAACTGTTCTCAAGCAGTTACTTGAACACCTCCAAAAATGTGTATAACAAAAGAAAATGTTCTGTGGAAACTTCTGGGAAAATAATAGAATTGTACACATTATGTTATCTGGGGAGCCAGGTATGGTGACATTTGCCTTTAATTTCAGTACTTGGGAGACAGAGGTAAACCGATCTCTGAGTTATGGGTTAGCCTGGTCTACAGAGCAAGTTCCAGGACAACCAGAGGTACATGTCTCTAAAATAATTATCTGAGAAGGAGGGTGGGAATTGGGAGAAGATGAGGGAGAGCTACAGGATGAGGGGATGAGCTACAGCTGGGATACAAAGTAAACTGTAATTAATACAAAATAAATTAATAAAAAAAGAATTATCTGGGGAAATTTAATGAAAAGTGCTCACTTCTGGCTTGTCAGGACACAGAGTCAGAGGGTTCCCCAGAATGTTTGGTAGCAAGGATTAGTGAAATCTGTAAACTCTGGGTTCAGTAAAGGACCTGCTTCAGTTTCATGAGGTCCCACTTATTAATTGTTGATCTTAGAGCCTGGGGTGTTGGTGTTCTGCTCAGGAAATTGTCTCCTGTGCCAATGATTTCAGGGCTAATTCCCACTTTCTCTTCTAACAGATTTAATGTGTCTGGTTTTCTGTTGAGGTCTTTGATCCACTTGGACCTGAATTTTGTACAGGGTGATAAATATGTATCTATTTGCATTTTCTGCATGTAGACATCCAGTTAGACCAGCACCATTTGTTGAAAATGCTGTCCTTTTTCTATTGAAAGATTTTGGCTTCTTTGTCTAAAATCAAGTGTTCATAGGTATACGGGGATTGGTCTGGATTTTGTTACTTTGATCCACCAGTCTGTTTCTATGTCAGTACCAAGGAGAAACTGAAAAGTGGCTGGTGCCCCTTTGAGAGCAGCTTGTACAGATCAGGCAGCCCTGGGCTGGCTGCCAGCTTGATCCAGGCAGGAGGCAGAGCTTCAAAGGCAGATTCACTTTATCAGTTTTTGCTACCTCAATTTAGCTGTCTTTTTTTCTTTTCTGAAAAACCCTTGAAAAGAGATAAAACTAACTTAAAGGAGTGACTAAATGGTCGGCAGGTGAATTCTAGCCTTTTCCTCATAATATGAAACACAGAGCAACGTTCAAGCAATTAAACAGAACCACAGTCAGAAACTGACAAAACTGTGTTTCAAAGACAGACAGAGTGCTAGGAGGTATGATTCTCAGACAAGCACCCCACCCAAATTTGAAGGGGTGGATCGTAATCCGTACTCCTACACTGGATGGAGAAATGGAGTACCCTCCACCTCCAGTAAAAGGCACTTTTATTCTCCTCTATTCCATTATTGTCTTGGAGGATCATTGCCTCCTTTTGCTGACCTAAGCTTAGTCCTGGAAGCTTCTAGCATTCATATAATCTAACCTAGGCCTATAATGTTTTTAGCACCTGAGACTTACTGCTTAAAAGCTCACCCTTACTTACACTTACTGAGCTCCAAGGTGCCTGGTTCAACTCAGCTGCTCTGGCTCACATTCCTCTCCCAAGTAACTGATTCAGTCTGGCCTCTGAATTGCTCTGCTTGGCCTCAAACTAACTCCAGCAATCTCTTCTAATATTCAGGTTCCTTCTCATTCTCTGGCTCATTCTGTCTTCTCCAGTGTCTAGTTTGTTCTCTCATTTAACATTTCTCTGCAAAACTCTCCTAGTAAAACTACCTTTTCTTTCTCCCTTTGCCCCTTTAGTAGCTTCTCTTTCCTCTCTCTTCTCCTGAGAGGTGGGTGTGTCCTATTCTGTCAAGTCTTTCTCTGGTTCATCACCGCTTCTGTCACTCAATTAGGCATCAGTTTCAAACATGACTGTTTCCTTCTACAAACTGACTTTACCTTCATTGTTTGGGACTAAAAGCATGCACCAACACTTCTGGACCTAATATTTTCTTTACCTGAAACTTGCTCTACACTAGGCTGGCCTTGAACTCAGATTTGCTTCTCTCTGTCTCCTGGATTAAAGGCTGGCTCTTTGTATTTCAGCCAGATGACACAGACCTGCAAGGATGTGATTTCTCACCAGAGCAGCCATGTTCTGAATTAAGATTTTTATATAGCATCCAGCTTTCTTCTGAGTCACCAAGCGTCTAGACTGTACCCAAAACAAGACAGAAACAAGAGATTAAACAAACTTACATCCTTACAGATGAGCCAGCCTTTTGGTGGCATTCACTCATTAAACTAAGGGGTAGTCCAGTTTAGTGAGCAATCTCAGTGGAACTTCCAAATATTGTTGCCCAAGAATAGTGAAACCACACAGACACCAAACTCAGAGATGGTTGTTTTATTGGAAGCACACTGCAAGACTAGTCATGATTAGGGACACAGAGTGAACTCGGGAGCCAAACTGCCACATCGACCTGTCTTTATGTCAGTCTTTTTATAGGAAAACCAAGTGCAGAGACAAGGGGAGGGCACTAATACATTATAATACATTTTGGCTAACTAGACAATGTGTTATCAGCTAACCTTTTAGCTGATTGGTCCCAGTGAGGTGGTGGTTAACTGTGACTCAAGTTATATTGCTAACTAAACAGGAAGTTCTAGCTGACTCTGAAAGTATGCCTGGAAGTTGGGGCCTGCTGTGCTTCTGGTTGGAAAATTTCCAGGAACAACAATGTCACAGAGTTTCTCATTGAACATAAACATCGTTTATGGTAAACCTGACCTTGTACAAAGATTCTTTTACATCAGCAATGAGCTCAGATCATGTGGCTGAAACTAAAATGGCTGTAGTTATGCCAAAAGGGCCAGACCTCAACAATAATCTCCCAAACCACTCTCCATAGTATAAATATTTAAACAGTAATTAAGCAATTAAGACCTAATAAACTCCATAATGATTAAATTTGTGAGTAGCCTGTGATGATACAGGTTCTCCTGAGTGACAATTACATATTTCCACAGGGTGTAGTGGCTCACATCTGGAATCCCAGCATAAAGGAGGCTAAAGTTCAAGGCCAGCCTGGGGTACATAGTAAATTCAAGGCTTGCCTGGGATCCAGGTATGGTGGCATTCACCTTTAATCCCAGAATTTGAGAGGTAGAGATAGAGACAGGTGGATCTCTGTGAGTTAAAGGCCAGCCTAATCTACATTATGAGTTCTAAGAGAGCCAGAGCTACATGGTGAGATCCTATCTCTTAAAAAAAGGAAACAAACAGAAAGCCTAGCCTGGGCCACATAATGAGACCCTGTCTCAGAAAAAAAATAAAAATATAAATAAATAATAACTATTGCCTAATACTTGCAACAGAAATGTATTCTAAAGTAAACAAGCCAGGTGGTGGTGGCGCTGCATGCCTGATCCCAGCACTCAGGAAGCAGAGGCAGGGGGATTTCTGAGTTCAAGGTCAGCCTGGTCTACAGAACAAGTTCCCAGGTCAGTGCAAATTCTAGAAGAGCCAGAGTTGTTATACAGAGAAACTCTGTCTTGGAAACAACTACAAGAACAAGAAAAATAAAATAAAATAAAATAAACATTATTATAGATAGATAGATAGAGCAAAGTGCACACATATGGTGCACAAACACCTAGAGTCTAGTCACCAAGGAGCAGGAAGATGACCCTTCTTCTTGGTCAGGGCGATGAGCTCCAGCTCCCATCCAGCCACTGGATCACAAAGGAAGGCCAATTATGCGACATGGAATTCAGCCATGCTGAACTGTCAAAGCTGGTCTGTTACCTGTGAAGATGGTCTGTTAGTAAGTGTCAGGTTACTGAAATTTAAGAATCTTGATTGTTAATTGATGGAGAAAGTCCCAGGGTCTTGTGGGCAGAGGTATTCCTGAGGCAGGGGATTCTGAGCAGTGTAAGAGATAAGCACTTGGGGGCTGCAAAGACGGCTCAGCTGGCTGCTCTTCCAGAGGTCCTGAGTTCAATTCCCAGCACCCGAACAGCAGCTCACAAGCATCTACACTGATATCTGATGCTGTCTTTTCTTCTGGGATGTGATAAAGCACTCAAAGAAATTATTACTGTTATTATTATTATTATTCTTATTATTATTATTAATTTTTGTTTTTTCGAGACAGGGTTCCTCTGGGTAGCCCTGGCTGTCTTGGAATCACACTGTAGAGCAGGCTGGCCTCAAAGTCACAGAGATCAGCCTGCCTCTGCCTCCCTGAACACTGGGATGAAGATGTGCCCCACCATGCCGGACTTGTATTTGTTTTTTCGTTGTTGTTAAAAGATTTACTTTTTATTTATGTGCTTATGACAGGAGAGGGAATGGTGCCTATGTTGACCAGAAGAGGGTGACAGATCCTTGAGGGTTGGAACTACAGAGTTTTTCAGCTGCCTGGCATGGGTGCCCGGAGCTAACCTCGGGAATATGTCTTAAGCACTGGGACATCTCCTTGACCCTTGCCTTCTGCATTTCTAGGCTTAAGTGATGCAGGTAGTGTGCTGAGTTTCCCCTGATATTCATATGTTTATGTATGTGTATATGTGTATGTATGTATATGTGTGTATATATGTATGTGTGTATATATATGTATATGTGCATATATGTAAATATGTGTGTATTCATGTATATGTGTGTATGTAATGTATTTGTATGTATATATGCATATATGTATGTATATATGTATATGTTTGTATATATATGCATGTATGTATGCATACATATATATGGGTGTATATATGTATGTATCTATGTGTATGTATGCATATATAAGTATATTTTTATGCACACATATATGTATTATGTATATGTGTATATATGTATATATTTATATATATACTAAGTATTAACATATATTTGTATGTATATATGTATGAATATATACGTGTATATATGTATGTATATAAGTATGATACATGTATATATGTGTATATGTGTATGTATATGTATATATTTTTCCTCCTTAAGGAAAGGAGTAGGACTCCCATCCAGTTCCACAAGCATGCCCCAGCCCTGACACTGACTTGCTGCAGCCTCTCTGGAGTCATTTCATTCACCACCCCTAATGCTCACTGCATTCTGTGCCTGTGCACACCAGCCTGTGATGCCCTGCCGTGCAGGTGTCCTGAGCACTTCTGGGATCCATTTGCTGATCCTCCTCGGCCTCTGTTGTTCATTCATTCAGGCAGGAACCTGTTGAGTCAACTTACCAGAGTCCACCAATGGCCCACTCTGGGCTCCTGACCTCCCTGACCAGCACCACCAGAAGAAGAAAATTGTAAGCTGAAGAGAGTGCGAGCCCATCGAGTCACCCTGTTAGTCCTTTCAGTCCTTTTAATTGCTCAGTGCTGGGCAGGGGCAGCAGTTGAAGCCTGGTTTTTGCTTGTTTTGATTTGTCTGAGGTGGGGTTTTACTGTGTAGTCCTGGTTGGCCTGGAACTCACAGAAATCCTTCTGCTTCCTGAGGGCCTAGAACCACTATGGTGTTCCTTTTTCACCTC
Source organism: Meriones unguiculatus (assembly GCF_030254825.1). Taxonomy (NCBI): domain Eukaryota; kingdom Metazoa; phylum Chordata; class Mammalia; order Rodentia; family Muridae; genus Meriones; species Meriones unguiculatus. Next base: position 42,566,384 of record NC_083357.1, read on the forward strand.
TTGAGCCTTGTTAAGATTTCTAAACGTCACTTAAATATCATCTGCAGTTCAGGGATTAAAACTGTCAGCATGTAAATGAAGGTTTATTTTACTTGATACAAAAGTGAGGCTTAAAATAGCTGAATGTCTATAGGAAGCCATGCCTGACTGTGTGTTCAGTTATAGAAGTTGACTGATAAAACAGCTGTGGAAGTAATCCTGCTATTCACCTCTTTTATTAATCAGAAGCCAGCCTGGCCTACATAGTAAGACCCTGTATCAGATAAAAAGACAGTAATCACAGCATTTAGCAGGCAGGGCCAGGGGACCTCTGGGAGACCAGCCTGGTCTACATGAGTTCAACGCAGCCAAGGCTACAAAGTGAGAAGAAAGGACATTTCATCCCAAACACATCATTCATCACTCTATCGCGGCCAAGAGTGTTTCTGCCCAAGGCCATTCCATTATCATAACTAGAAGGTGAAGATAATTTCATGCTGTAACATAATAATCATGTTCAAATTCAAATTAGTTGCACATGTCTTTTATGGATATTTTTAAACATACCATTATAATCAACTGTCCTTTATGAAATTTGATTTTCATGACTTCTTTGGAATCTAGTATGGACTCTTCTCTCTGCCTCCAAGTGCTGGGATCCCAAGCTGTTTGCTACCATGCCTGTCCCTATGGCCTTTTAAAATAGTCCAGACACCTTTTTCTCTACAGTGCCAAGAGGGGGAAACAGAGATGGAGAATGACAGAGAGAGAGAGAGAGAGAGAGAGAGAGAGAGAGAGAGTGTGTGTGTGTGGCTGGACTGTCTTCCCTGTTCTTATTGAGAGAGAATGCTCTTAGTCCTGCCTGATGTCATGTGTCAGGGTGGGTTGGTACACATAGGGAGCCTCTCTGAAGAGAAAGAGGGAATGGAGGAGGGAAGAATGGTGGTGTGACTGTGAGGAGAGAAGGGAGGGAGCCTGTGATGAAGATGTAAAATTAATAAAAAAAAATATTAATTAGTGGGATAAAAGACAGGGTATTTCTAGAATATTTAGGGAATGAAGATAGTTCAAAAAGGGATGAGGCTGTTTGGGAAGGCACAGGAATCTAGATAGGTATTTTGAGATATATAACAATTTCATTTACTTCCCCTTCAGGGAACCAGGAGGCCAACAGGGTGTTGGTATCCTGATAGGAGCAACAGGTCAATAGAGAACCGTAGGTCCCTTTTGTCGGAGCAAGAAAAACGGTTATTTTACTGGACAAGGACTACTTCACAAATTTTTGATGAACACTGTTTAATGTTTGTCTGTTTGTTTGTTGCTTGTTTGTTTGTAAGCACCAGAATCCCTTCGATGATGCATGTTGAGCAGGTCCAGGATAGCATTTTTGGATATTTGCACTCCCTGGGATCTAACTAGTTTAAATGATTAGAAAAGCCTGATTACTTTCTTCACACCTATTTATGTCCTTTTAAAAAGTAATGGATTTAGTTCTTGCATGGCACTATGTAGATATCCTTCTGATGTGTTTTTATTTCCCATACTCAAATGTATCATAACTTTTAAATCATAATTATTCAGCAGAAGATCTTTATTAGGAACCTTGCAGTCTGGAAGAATTTTGCTATCATAATTAGAACTTTCTAAAAACAGGCATTAATGAAATTACACACTTTGTAGAAAGCAAAAATGTTACTATCATCAAAATATAGTCATTTTAAAGACAAGCATTCTAATTTTGAAGGATTTGTCCATGATTATTAAATGTCCAATGTATACTCCATATTTTCTTATGAAATTTAGAGTATTTCCCATGTTTTAGTTGTGTCTCTAGGATTAATATATAAAATTAACTATATATTCAAAAGCCTATATACTCCTCTCCACTGTTCAAAACTTTCTGACGTCTCTGTGCCTGAAGCTTTCTTACTGTTTTTCAGTAAAACACATTCATCTTTAATCTATGTAGTGATTTTTGCATGTGTTAGATTCTAAGGTTCATAGCCCTAATGATTTTGTGTGCTGCCTTCTTTTCACATGGACCTTAACAGGTTAAAAAATTTAGGAATTGGTAATCTTTGGAGATGAGTATAGATTTCATGATGCTTTATACATTACTGTTTTTTATCCTTTTTATTATTATCATTCATTACAATTTATTAAAATTGCATAGTGGCTGATGCCCCTCCCTCATCTTCTTCCAATCACACACTCCTTCCGTCTTCTCCCCCTTTGCCCTTTCCACTGATAGGGAAGGTCTTTCTCCCCTTCTATTTGACCCTAGCCTATCACGGTATTTTATACAAGGACCATTCACAGACATGACCTAGACTTCTGCACAGATGTAGCCCATGGGAGCTCAGAGTGCAAGTCGGTTCTCTAGTAAGGGGAACAGGGACTGTCTCTGACACAAACTCAGTGGCTGGCTCTTTGATCACTTCCCCCTGATGGGGGAGCAGCCTCCCCAAGCCACAGAGGAAGACAATGCAGCCACTCCTGATGAGACCTGTTTAAAGCATTGGAGAGATAAGGGGTACATGGCACATATCTAAACATAATAAAGGCGATATAAAGCAATCCTATAGCCAATATCAAATTCAATGGAGAGAAACTTAAATCATTCCCACTGAAATCAGGAACAAGGCAAGGCTGCCCACTCTTGCCATACCTCTTCAACATAGTACTTGAAGTCCTTGCTAGAGCAATAAGACAGTTCAAGGAGATCAAGGAGATACAAATTGGAAAGGAAGAAGTCAAAGTATCACTATTTGCAGATGATATGCGAGTATATGGGAGTGACCCCAAAAACTCTACCAGGGAACTCCTACAGCTGATTAACACCTTCAGCAAAATGGCTGGATATAAATTTAACTAAAAAAAAAAAAATCAGTAGCCCTCTTGTATGCAAAAGACAAAAGGGCTGAGAAAGAAATTAAGGAAACAACACCCTTCACAATAGCCACAAAGGACTTAAAGTACTTTGATGTAACCCTAACCAATCAAGTCAAAGACTTGTATGAAAAAAATTTCCAATCTGTAGAAAGAATTAGAATGAGATATCAGAAGATGGAAAGATCTCCCATGCTCATGGCTTGGCTAGATTAACATAGTAAAAATGGCCATCTTACCAAAAACAATCTATAGATTCAATGCAATTCCCATCAAATTACTAACACAATTCTTTACAGACCTTGAAAGAAAAATTCTCACCTTCATATGGAACAAGAAACCCAGAATTGCTAAAACAACTCTCTACAGTAAAAGATCCTCTGGTGGTAACTATGTTCCTGATCTCAAGCTGTAATATAGAGCAACAATACCAAAAACTGTATGATACTGGCATAGAAACAGACTGGTGGATCAATGGAATTGAATAGAAGATGTTGGTGTAAATCTACACACTTATGGAGACCTGATATTTGACAAAGATGCCAAAACCACTCAATGCAAAAAAGATAGCATCTTCAACAAATGGTGCTGGTATAACTGGAAGTCTACATGTAGAAAAATGAAAATAGATCCATACTTATCACCCTGCACAAAACTGAAGTCCAAGTGGATCAAAGAACTCAACATAAAACCACACACACTAAACTGCTTAGAAGAAAAAGTGGGGAATAGCCTTGAACTCATTGGCACAGGAGACAACTTCCTGAAAAGAACACCAACAGCACAGGCTCTAAGAGCAACAATAAATAAATGGGGCCTCATGAAACTGAAAATCTTCTGTAAAGCAAAGGACACTGGCATCAGAACAAAACAATAGCCTACAGATTAGGAAAGGATCTTCACCAACCCAATATCTTACAGAGTATATATAAAGAACTAAAGAAGTTAAACAGCAAAAAATCAAGTAATCCAATTAAAATATGCAGTTTAGAATTAAACAGATAATTCTACATAGAGGAATATCGATCGAATGGCAGAGAAAAAATTAAAGAAAAGCTCAACCTCATTGGCCATCAGGGAAATGCAAATCAAAACGACCCTGAGATTTCATCTTACACCCATCAGAGTGGCCAAGTTGAAAAATTTAAGTAACAACACATGCTGGAGAGGTTGTGGAGAAAGGTGAACCCTCTTCCATTGCTAGTGAGAATGTAAAGTGGTACAACCACTTTGGAAGTCTATCTGGCCCTTTCTCAGACAATTAGAAATAGTGCTTCCTCAAGATCCATTTATACCACTGCTAGGCATATACCCAAAATGTGCTCAAGTACACAGTAAGGACATTTGCTCAACCATGTTTGTAGCAGCTTTATTTGTTATAGCCAGATGGTGGAAACAGCACAGATGCCACTCAGTGGATGAATGGATCCACATATTTTGGTATATCTACACAATGGAATATCACTCAGCAATAAAAAACAAGGAATCATGAAACTTGCAGGTTAATGATGGGATCTGGGAAAGATCATCCTGAGAAAGCTATCCCAGAAGCAGAAAGATGCACAAGGTATATACTCACTCATATAGACTTATAATATAGGATAAACCTACTAAAATCTGTACACCTAAAGAAACTAATCAAGAGGGAGGACTCTTGCTAAAATGATCAATTCCTATCCAGAATGGCAAAGAGGATAGACATCAGAAGGAGAAAAGAGGGAACAAGTCAGGAGCCTGACAAGGAGGACTTCTGAAAGGCTCTACCCTGCAGACTATCAAGGCATATGCTGAGATTTATGGGCAACCACTGGGCAGAGTGCATGGAATCTTAGGAAAGAAGTGGGAAACAATAAGATCTGGAGAGGACAGGAACTCCACAAGGAGAGCAACAGAACCAAAAACTCTGATCACAGGGGTCTTTCTTGAGACTGATATGCCAACCAAGGACTATGCATGGAGATAACCTAAGACCCCTGCACAGATGTAGCCCATGGCAGTTCAGTATCCAATTGGGTTCCATTGTAATAGCAACAGGGACTGCCTCTGACATGAACTGAATGGCCTGCTCTTTAATTACCTCCCCCTGAGGGGGAAGCAGCATTACCAGGCCACAGATGAAGACAATACAGCCACTCCTGATGAGACCTAATTGACCAGAATCAGAAGGAAGGAAAAGAAGTCCTCTCCTATCAGTGGACTTGTGGAGGGGCAGGCATGCAGAGGGTGGAGGAAGAGAGGGATTGTGACAGGTGGAGGGAGGAAAACACAGAAGGGATACAAAGTGAATAAAGTATAATTAATAAATAATAAAAACATAAAAAAATTATATTGAAATAGCCAAACAAATAAAATCTTACTTCATAAGCCATAAAACAAACAAACAAACAAATAAAAACCAGTGTCCATAAGTGTGTGGATTTTCTTCTGTTCCTTTGAGCTGGAAATTCTCTCCTTCTATTCCTATTATTCTTAAATTTGGTCTTTTCACAGTGCCCCAGCTTTCCTGGATGTTTTATATCAGGATTATTTTTAGATTTTCCATTGTCCTTAAATGATGTATCTATTTCTTCTATCATGTCTTCAATACTTGAGATTCTCTCTTTTATCACGTGCATTTTATTGGGGATGCTTGTGGGTATAGTTCCTCCTCACTTACATAGATTTTCCATTTCCAGAATTCACTCATTATGGGTTTTCTTTATTGATTCAATTTCCATTTTTAGGTCTTGGACAGATTTTTTTTATTTCCTTCAATTTTTTCTTGGCTTTCTTAATATTCTTTTAGGCATTTATTGATTTCCTTCATTTTCCATTGCCTTTCCTCCATTTCTTCAAGGGATATATTCATTTCCTCTTTAATAACTTCTATTATCTTCATAAAGTTGGCTTTAAGATCATTTTCCTGTGTTTCAGCCGTGTTGGAATATTCATGGCTTATTGAAGTAGGATGGCTGGGCTCTCATGGTGATATCTTGTACAGGTTGTTGTTGAGTATGTTCTTACACTGATGTTTCGGCATCTGGATTTGGAGTGGTTATAGGTTTAACTGATGATTTCTGGGTTAGTCTTTATTAGATGGGTGCTTGCTTCTTTGGTTTATGTTTCTTCTTTGGTATGTTGGCTAGAGTACTCTGTGGTTTAGTATAATGTCTACACTGGAGTTGGGTACTTGACTTCTGATGATCTGGATGGCCTCTGATCCAGCATGATGTTTCAGCCCAAGTTAAGGGCTGGAATTCGGGCAATGTATGTGGCCTCTGATCTTCCTGGGATTCTTCTGGACAGGTTTCTGGACAGGTAGGGAACTTCTGCCTGGTTAAAGGAAGATGACTGGTTTTTGATGGGGTAGATACAGATACATTTCAGAAAGACTAAAACCCTGAAAACCCTGATACCAAAAGGAATTCATGTATCTACAAGATCCCCCATCTGTGTTTATCATTCCATGATATTTGGAAGACATCAGAACATATAGAGCAAACCATCTTTAAGCTAAGACTACAGATCTTAAATTTCAAAATTTCAGAGTATTTATGGGTCCCATCCAAACCAGCTATTTAAATCAACTGCCAGAGTCCCAGAGGACAACCCTTTCATGATGCAAATATTTTTTTTTCCTTTCTAGAGGTTCTTGAGGATGGCAGGACAGTGTTGGGAGGGGCTCATAGTCTCTTCACACTGAACAAAAGTGAGTCCAAGTGGTACAAGTCCAAGAACCAAAAGGCAGACTGCTTGCTCAGGACAGACAGGCTAGAACCAGAGCCCTCACTTTGGATTGAAAACAAAGAAGAGCAGATGCAGTACCATTCAAGTGCTGAGGTCCCAGCCAAGTCAGTCACACATCTGAAGGATTCAGGCTCCTTAGTCAGCACTTTGTCCTTGTCCAAGGCCTCACTTAACTCATGGGGCAATTTCTTCAGGGCTGACATCATTTTCTGATGTTCCAGATTCAGGATTGCAAATTCAAAATTGAACCTGTTTTAAGGTGTGGGGCCCAGAAGTGAATAACCTCATGAACAAAGCCTCAAGGGTCACATGAATTTAGGCTGCATCCAGGATTACCTCAGCCCAGGAGATGCTACATCCTGATTCCTAACTACTAGGACCTTCAGGTGCTTATTAAAGTTAAGATCCTGGTCTCAGGCCAGCAGAGGCAGGGGTATCAAAGTGAAGGAGCTAGGCTGCATGAACACTCTTGATAGAACTGAAGGAATATATCAGCTTTCTAAGAAGTCCCCAGGAGTCCATGCCACAGACCTGGGCCTTCCAGAATTTTGTGATGACATTTCTGTATGTTTATAGCAGGGACTCTTAAACCTGAGGTCCTATTGCTACACAGATGCATGGAGAACATCATCATTATTTCCAGGGAAGAAGTTTTATTAACTCCCAAGGAGATTCCAATGTTCCACCAAAGTGAGGACAAGGAACAAGTGCTGACTCCCCAAAGGGCAGCTCCATGGATTCAGCACTGGCATCCCTTGAAAACTATAAGACAGCAAATTCTCAGATCACATCACCTACCACCAATTCCCAGGATCTAAAGGTGGTATTAACAGAAGACAGCACTCATTCATGCATGTGCCTTCAGGAATTTGCTAAATAACAAACACACACACACACACACACACACACACACACGCACACACTAACTAGCAATTAGCATGCCAAATTCAGGAAGGTGGTATTGTCTCAGAGTACAATGAATAAGACCAAGAGGGGCCCTGATGAGATCCATGCTTTTCAGGTACACCTTGAGATGCACCAATTGTGCCAAGGCTCCTCCAGCTCCTGCCACTCACAACCAGTCCCCATGCACCTGCTGGACAAGTACAATGACTCACCATACATGCACAGCACCTAGCATCTCCCACAAGCTAACACCTGTTAAGGCCTATAAAATGCATGATGATAGCTCACACACTATTGTCCTATTGATACACTAAGATTCATGCCATAGGATCTGCTTTTCATTTGGAGCAAGCAGAATAGCCTATGTCCCCAGGCTTCTGCTACTCCTAAAGAGGCTTCAGGATCTGCATTTCAAATGCACTCAGGAAAATTAGTTTGGCCATGACGAAGCTATGGAGGTGCAGCCTCTTGTGATGTTAGGAAAGTTAGGGATGACCAACAGCAATCAAGACAGTCAACAGAGAACTGGGCATAATGACTACCTGTTGTTCAAATCCTTGTCAGTATAATGAACCAGGATTGCACACAGTTCATCCCTCTCACAGGTTATCCTCTGTAGCTAAATGATCATTTTCTCCAACTTTGTCATCTGCTGCTCCAGTTCATTGATTTTGGAGCATTGGAATGATTCCTTCCCAGAAGAGCCTGTTGGTAGATAAACACAAGTGAACTGGGACAGATGAATGGCACAGCCACAGTAGAGACCATGCAGTGTCACAGCATGGAGTCCATAAGCCATGCTCTGCCCATAAGCACCCTGGCTAGACATGTGCCTCATTAAGTGCTGCAATCTCCAGAGCCATGCAAGACATAGCAAGCCCAGACATGCAGATTTAGAGGGGAATGTCAGCTGATATCTAAGGAATTGAAGGCAAGGCCCAGAGTCCCTCACTATTAGCACCACCAAGCCCTGATCATATGTGTCTACAGCAAATGCATCTGAATGTGTGAGTCCAAGGCAATTGCCCAGGGGAGTATTCCTCATTGTTATTGGTATCAGATACCTAAGGAACCTACAGAAATCTGCTGAGAATGGAGTGCATCAACACGCTTCCCTGAGAGGGACACCTCTTTAATATCTCTGCTGGCCTTCTCCCAACCTCAGAATGAAATTAAGGTCTCACAAAATGGAGCTAGAGTCTTGTCATTTCCTGAACCCCTGCCAAAATCACCATCACAAATCCCTGACCTGGGTTTGTTCTTCAGGAAACAGAGAATCAGGAAAGACCCTTTCCTTCCCAGAGGCAATCAGCTGTTGAGCCCTATTCCTTGGAGACCTAGCTCAAACCCCATCTCTTCTGAGAAGCTCAGTAACCCCTGCCCTCAACTCACTGTGCTTTCCACAAAACCACTTATTTCTTGTTTTTCTGCACGAAGATCGAAGGCCAGATTCCTTCTGTCTCCCTCTGTTCTCTCCACACTCTCCCTCTGCTCTTCCCAATAGCCTGTTCAGCCTAGACAACATTTCTACAGGAGAAACCTATAAGAACTGACCAAATGCCACCAACAATATTTACTGTTGCTACAACACTGATGACATCAGAGAGAATGCAGAGAGCTTGCAAGGATACAGCAGAATGTCCAGAAAAAGGACTGTTAAGGTCCCCTGGAGCAACCCATATCAATATCCTAAAAGCTCTTCCCCAAACCTCTCAAAGCCAAACTGCCCTTTCCACTAGCCTTCTCTGAGAGACAGTGGAAGGCCTTCAGTACCTCCTCCTTCCTATCCACTGAGCTCTCTGTTTCAATATAATCCTATCACTCCTTCATCTAGGGTAGATAAAGGCTCATTTTCCAAACACAGCTAAGCAGTGGCTCTTACCCTCCTTAAAATCTCTAAGCAATAAAATAATTAATAATGTTTTCCAGGAAATTAGGTCAGGGTGATGGGTAAGCAACATCAGTCCCCCTGTCATCAATAAGTATGTCAGGGATGATTCATACATCTGTTACAATGTTCTGGGGTTTGTAGGAGATGTTGGGGGTCATGTCAAAACAAAGATAGGTAATGATGAAAACTTCTCTCAAAGATTCAGCAGAAGACATTCCAGTCTTGATGTTCACAAAGGTGTGGTCAACTATTGACAGGGAAGGATGAAGAGGATTTGGGATCCCAGGTGAGACCTCAGACACTAGGAGCAAACACTCACAGGAAGATTCATGGCCCAAACTGCACAAGAGTTTTTGGGAAATTTGACTGACTGGTGGGAGGACAGATGGTACTATGTAATAGTATGCTCAGTGGTAAAATTAAATACATCTGTCAGTCTGCTGAGACTGATGCAACCAACCAAGGTCCATGACACATGAAGAAAACCTAGACCCCCTGATCTTTTATAGCCCATAGGCAGCTCAGTTGGTCCCAAGGTAAAGGTAGCAGAAGATGCCTCTGACATTAACTCAGTTACCTGTTCCTCAATCACTTCCCCCAGGCAATGTGACCTTGCCAGGCAACAGATGAAGAGGATCCAGACAGTCCTGATGAGACTTGGTAAGCTAGGGGCAGATGTCAAGGGAGTAGAACTCTGCATATCTGTAGAATAGGGAAAGGGAATAAGGGGAAGAAGAAGGGAGGGTGGGACCAAGGAGAGCTGAAGGAGAGAGCTACAATCAGGATATAAAATGAATATTTTTTTTTACTGTTTATTTATCTACATTTTTGATTTTTTAGATATTCCCTTAGATTTTTTTTTTTTAATCTTTTATGAGAACATTGGCTAACACTCTTGGATCTTATATAACATTGCCATTTTTTTTTTCTGTTAGAATTCTATAAAAATTATCAACAACATATATTTCTATTACAACATTTTTTATTTATTTAACATTTATTAGTTACACTTTATTCAATTTGTATCCTCACATAAACCCCTCCCTCCTCCCCCCTTAACCCCACTCCCTCCCCTTTCTTCATGCATGTAACTCCCCAAGTCCACTGATAAGGGAAGTCCTCCTCTCCTTCCTTCTGATCTCAGTGTATCAAATCTCATCAGGAGTGGCTGCATTGTCTTCTTCTGTGGCCTTGTATGGTTGCTCCCCCCTCAGGAGGAGGTGATCAAAGAGCAGGCCAATCACTTTATGTCTCTTTCTATTACTATGAAACTCACTTGGACACTGAACTGCCATGGGCTACATCTGTGCAGGGGTTCTAGGTTTTCTCCATGCATGGTCCTTGGTTGGAGTATGAGTCTCTGGAAAGACCCTTGTGTTCAAATTTTCTGGTTCTGTTGCTTTCTTTGTGGAGTTCCTGTCCTCTCCAGATCTTTCTATTTCCTACTTCTTTAATAAGATTCCATGCTCTATCAGTCATGTGGAAGTTATGTGGTGAGTCTCTGCTATGATTCTTCTCCCAGAGCTACACTAAATCCAAATTCCTTGATCTGGAGCCTGTACTGACAATGCCCATGCTCTTAAGAAGGAGGACATAGCCAGCTTTTAAAAACTATCACTGGAGCATGAGAAGGGCAAGCAAAGGACACAAGGAAACAGACTACTAAGGTGCCTTTGCCGTAGAGATTTACCAGAGCCCCATTTCACATTTTTTTAAACTTACTGACAATCCTGGAAATGAAGAGCTGATACCATGCACAGCCTTGACTGCAAATTCTCCAGAAATCTGGACTGTGGCCTCAGAAGTTTCCTTGGTGGACCTCAGGCCAAAGAAGGATGTGTAGAAACCGTTGTCTTTCATATGTTGTATCAAAATGGCAAGACATGCTAGATGAGATTAGCTACGTCAGGAATACCCAATTATAGAAGTGAAGTGACACTCATGTCCAAAACACTACTTCATCTCCCGTCCCAATTCCTCCCTTCCTCCACCCTCTGCATGCATGCCCCTCCCTAAGTTCACTGATAGGGGAGAACTTCTTTTCCTTCCTTCTGATCCTAGTCAATTAGGTCTCTCTCATCAGGAGTGGCTACATTGTCTTCTTCTGCTGCTTCTCCCTCTGGGGGATGTGATCAAAGAGCAGGACAATCAGTTCATATCAGGGATGTACTCCTGGAAGAAAGCATGGATGATTCATGAGTAATTTTCCATCAATCCAACATCCTCAAGTTGTCCAAATGTTAAAAGCTCCCCAAGCATGTAATATGTGGAGATCAAGGCCAAAGTGAAGGATGTACAACAGTGGTTGTATCATTCTGCTCAGCTTTGCTGGATCTCTGTGCTGTGCTTTTATGACTTTTGCTGTTCCCACTAGATATGGCTGTGCCACTGAAGAAACAATTCAATGTGCAAGATATACACTTATAATTTCAGTTCCAACACTATTATGAAGAGAATGCAGAAGGGGATAAAAAAGATTATTAAATCTATTAATTTAAAAAATCTAGTAGATCAACCATAAGTGTTAACCAAATGTGATTCACAAGATACAGTGTTCTGTTCTTTGTGGAAACAAACAAACAAAACAATAAACTAACATCAAGACAATGGATGATGAGAAAGCCAGGAGAGGAAGGTTTTTAGAGGCACAGGAAGAGGAGAAGTGTGTTTAATATGCAGGAAGAGTCCTTTTCTATGGATTTGGTATAGCAGAGTCTAGTATAGACAGTATTGATGACTTTCAACAGAACCATGACAGCTCATTGTTTGGGTAGGGAACTAGAGCACTTCTGGAGGAAACACATACAATGAAAATTCCTTAAAAGACCTACATGACTGGTCTGTGAAATAGTCTCTTCACGTTTAGCAAATACATATAACCTATCACTAATATTATAAAATAATTTCTGTTACTATGCATTTATCACTCTGAACTTGTACGTCTTTGGGGGCTGTTTAATTTTGGAATAGGAATCAGCAGGTGTTTGTTGTCTCCAAATTACACAAGTCCTTCTGGAGAAGACACTGGAATGGGTTTGTCATTGGGCATTTCCTTCTTTCGGACCTGTTAGGAGTTTTACTATGTGTAGAAATATAGTGATATCCCTTAAATTCAGGCTTCTTAAAATTCTTTCCCCCTTTTATTGACAAATAGAAAATTGCATAGAACCATGTAAACCTGGAGACAGTGACTGGGAAATGGAACAATTATACCAGGACAGTAATTTTATATACTTGTTTAACAACTATCAAAAGTAAAGCAAAATTGTATGCATTCATATAGTTATTAAATTTATATTTGTATAGTAGTATTGTTGTATTTATGTATTTATTTATATAAGTTTTAATGTTATTATGGGACCATTGAAAGAAAATTAAAGAACAGTGATAAGCCCCCATGTGAAAATTGTCAAAATAAATACAACAGAAGAAATTGAGCATCATATGTTTACATTTTTGGATAAAATATAATGACTAGGAGTTTGTTATAAAATGTTTTGTTTGCAGCATCAATTTTATGAGGGTGGTAATTTATAATAAATGACATATCACTCAATAACAGAATCAACAAGGAACACACAAAGCAAACATACATGCATGAAATCTACACAAGTTCAAGCTAGATAAAATTCCAGCATGCAGAGGGCAGGTGGGCATAGAATCCTATCTGTAGCTAAGGATTATTGGCAATTTATACCTGCTTGAAGAAAGATCATCAGTTTTAAATGTTTGGTCCCTGGCAAGTTGACCTCCCTTCACACATGCAAGAATATCTGGGGAAACAATGACTGAACTTGATTTAAAACAACAAATAAAAGGACCAAAAATTGGGTGAGCGCAGAGGAAGGACAGATCCTGGAGGAGTCAGGGAAGTGTGAATACAATAAAAATACGGTGCGTGAAATTCTTAAAGAACTAATAATGAGAGAAGCTGCTTTTAAAAATTTCAGTATTTGAAGGCCAGAGAGATGGGGGTTTCTCTATAGTTATAAAATACTTAATCATTTCCCAGATGGCCCCAGCTTTGTTTGTAGCACTGAAGGAGGATATGGTGAGAGATATGGGGGCACACAAAATCATGTAACTCCAATTCCTGGTTAATTCTTCTCACCCATTTCTGGCCATTTTCGGGGCATACATATATACACATATACACAAGAAAATATTCTCACACATACCCTAACAAAAATACACCCTCAAATTTCTTTATAGGTAAGTGTGTGTGTTATGAGTCTTTTGGACATTTGGGCATTATAACACCTTGGAACAGAGTCTGGGGAAATTATGGTATAAATCATAATTTTTTATCAGTTTATAATTTAGATTGGAAAAGTCTGAGAAATAAAATCTTTATTAGTAAATTATTTGCTGACTATTCAATATTATCTTGAACTTTTCATGGTGTACAGGTACAAGTTAGAGAAAAATCACTTTTAAAGTGAGTGTGCTCTTTTAAAGATAGGGTTCATGAATACCACCAATTTATACAGTCTGTTCTTGTACCTGGTACAGAAGCAGTGTTGTGTGATCAGTTCTCTTAAAGGGAAAAAGATAGGTAGAAATAAATATAATATCAATAATTCTGACTTTTTAAAGAGTAGGAAAATCCCATTGGCGATTTAGAGTGCACAGAGGTTTATGCCAGCTGAGGAATCCCTCATAATTTGTAAGGTTGAAACCGGATTTGAAGTGGCTCGGCTGTCTGTCCCAGGAGGAAATCCTCATTTCTCCATCAACCTATATGATAAACAAATATGCTTTATGTGTTTTTTTAGTTTGTATAATATTTGTATGGAACACAGCCTGGGGCAACTTGAAAATGCAACTATAAAACATGATTGTGGATAATGGTTCCCTGGACTCTTCTTCACCCATAGACAATGTACACAAGTGAATGTTGTGTTAGCAATATTTACATATCTTTGCAGAAATTGATTTAACCCCTCGCTATTATTTTTAAATACTGGAATGAACTATCTACAAAAAATACTTCCATGCTTCTGAGGCCTTCATGATGAGACCTAAAGTGAAGTTGAGGTAGAATTACTCCCCAGGGAAGGTTGGCCACTCCTCCAGCCAAGTTTCCGATCAGACCCTTTCTTGTAAATAGCATCACAGTTTCCATCTAAACTTATTGGCTTATTAAAGTATTAATTTTTGTCTTCTTGTAAAGTTTAATGCTTTACTTCCAAGAAGTTTTAAAAAAATACAATATGTTTTAGACACATCAGGCAAGAGTAGAGGTCTGATCTCTGATATTAGAAATAAATTGGGACTTTGTACAGATGTTCATTTAGGGAACAAAAAGGGGGAACTGTAGAGAGCTGCGGAATGCTATGCCTTAAAGATGGAGCTGGTTTCCGCCTTCCACCTTCCTGATGGTGAGTGCTCTCTGTCATGAACAATTCCACATTTGGCTAAGGCTGAGGATCTGACTTGCTTCCATGTATGTGGACCTATCTGCATTGCCCCCGTGGCACGCCTGGGTTGGCTACCCAGAGGCTATTTAAGCTGTGGGCTGGCTTTCCCCGGGGTCCGAGGATTGTTCAATGTTCCTGAATAAACTGCATTGAAAAAAAAATACAATATGACTTTAAATCCCTTATGATTTCTAGTACTATTGAATACTGTATTTTATTTTAATATTCAGTTGATTACTGTTGCAGAATGAATAATTACTACAGTAAATGTATGTTTCTAAGAAACTGTAGCAAAATAAATCTAACATGAACTGAATCCCTTTATCATATTTTGCTTGGTCCTGTTCAGTGGGATTCAGTATTTGAATATTGTTGTGTAACTCTCATTACAGCCATCTTTAGAACTCCCATCACATTGGAAACTTGTAATTACATACCCAAGAAATAGTCCTTCCCTCCCACTCTGGTCTGCCTCTGGTAACCCACCCCAATTTTTATTTCAGTTTCATATCTCTAAAAGTTCCTTATGAAGAGAACCATTCATGTATTTGTGTTAGGACAGCGGGCTTATTTCACTTGGCATAAAGTGTTCATGTTTCTTAATATTGAAACCTGTCAGAGTTTCCACTGCTCTGAAAGATGATTAATATTCCGCAGTTTTTAATTGCATTTATATATTCATCATTCATAGATATTTTGGCTGCTTCCATTGTTTGATATTTATAATTAGAGCTGCTAGTTCCCTAGTCAAACTTAGTTCATGTTCCTGGTTTTGATTCTTTTGGGTGTATACCAACAGAACATACTAAGTTATTTAGTCACTATATTTTAAGATTTCCACAGTGACATTTACTCTTTACATTTGCAATAGCATAAACAATGCTTTAGCATTTTCCATTTATTTTGGTCAGCATGTGTTTGGTTAACTTTTTTTCCATTTTCCTCCATCTTTTTTCCCATCTCATCCTATTTTTGTTCCTCCTTTTTATGTTTTTTGTTGTTGTTGTTGTTGTTAATATTTTACTTTGGTCCCACCAACTTGAGTTGTGGTTTAGGCAGTCTTTGAACTAAAACTCTGACTTACTAGTGCTCACTGATGTTCAAGCAACAGCATAGCTGTCTTTTCTCCTTCCCTAAATATTATACCCTTTTTTTATCATTTCAATATCTTCAAAGTTTTATAGTTAATATCATATTTAGTTGTCATTATTATAGAAAAATTAGATTTTCAGTTTTTAACATCATTTATACACTCACTTTGTGTGTGTATGAAAGGGTGCACACATACCATAGTATGTGTGTGCAGATGGGAGGACAATTGATGGGAGTCAGTTCTCCCATTCTATCATGTGTGTCTTTGAGCCTGAATTTAGGTTTCCAGGCATGATGAAAACTGCCATTATCCACTGAAGCATATGATAGAACAGTAGGTCTTATACATCAAAAGCTACCTTCTATTTTTAATAGAATATAGCTGTCTCTGTTCCTTTCCTGTCAATCACTTTTCCCATTTGCTACTAACTTGCTTTACCCACTGATTTATTCTCTTTGAATGTGTGACTGTTGGTAGGTACCCCATACTCTAGTGGATAGGCCAGGCATATACAGCAGCACCAAGTAGCCTTAGTGGGTTATTAAAATAAAAGAAGAGGTCATGAAATGAGCAAGTGGATTGTGTAGATGGGTACTGAGGTAGTTAGATGTGGGAAATGGGGAGTAGATGGGATTGTTGTGCACAGATGACGAGATCCCAACAGACCACTGTTATACCCAGTTCACAAGCCCCCAAAAGATCTACAGGAATCAACTCCGTTGCAAAACACATGAAGGTCGTTTATTGTAAATTACAAGCTGCAGCTTGGGCCTACACAGCCCCACCGCCTAAGCGGTGGGAGCTGAGTGCCAGTCCCCAGGTTAGTTGGGTCATTTATAGATTTTGGTCCCTCCCAGCATGCCCAAGGCAGGGGCAATTCCTGCCTGGCAAGCATCTATTGGTCAAGATGCTACATTTTGAATCGATTGGCTATAGGAAGGTTCCCAGACCATTGACCATGACCAGGTGTCCCTTCCTAGGGGGAGGGTCCAGTTTCCTAGCAACTGTATCTCTAGTGGGTGGGGAAAGAACACAGTGAGGTAGCTCTTCCCCTCAGGGCATTAATAACTTCTATACCGCACCTTAAGATTGTTAAGATTGGTCTTTTTTTTTTTTTTTTTTTTTTTTTCAATGCAGTTTATTCAGGAACATTGAACAATCCTCGGACCCCGGGGAAAGCCAGCCCACAGCTTAAATAGCCTCTGGGTAGCCAACCCAGGCGTGCCACGGGGGCAATGCAGATAGGTCCACATACATGGAAGCAAGCCAGATCCTCGGCCTTAGCCAAATGTGGAGTTGTTCGTGACAGAGAGCACTCACCATCGGGAAGGTGGAAGGCGGAAACCAGCTCCATCTTTAAGGCATAGCATTCCGCAGCTCTCTACAGTTCCCCCTTTTTGTTTTAGACGCATCAGGCAAGAGTAGAGGTCTGATCTCTGATATTAGAAATAAATTGGGACTTTGTACAGATGTTCATTTAGGTGTCATCCACGCAAAGAGCATCAGACCCGTCCGATACCTTTTTCTCAGAGGCGGGACCTGGGGTTTCTTATTATTTCAAATGAAGTTGAGAATTTTTCTCTCAAGATTTATAAAGAATTGTGTTAGTAATTGGATGGGAATTGCACTGAATCTGTAGATTGCTTTTGGTAAGATGGTGAATTTTGCTATGTTAATCCTGCCAAGACCTGAGAATGGGGGATCTTTCCATGTTCTGATATCTTCTTCTAAATCTTTCTTCAGAAACTGGAAATTTTTTTTTCATATAAATTTTTTACTTGCTTGGTTATGTTCACAAAAAGGTACTTCATGTCCTTTGTGGCTATTGTGAAGGGTGTTGTTTCCTTAATTTCTTTCTTACCATTTTTGTCTTTTGTATATAGGAGGGCTACTGAATTTGAGTAAATTTTGTATATAGCCACTTTGCTGGTCTTAACAATCGCTTCTACTTAATCTTTTGGTCTCTCACCACCAGGAGTCAATTCCACTGCAAAACACAGTAGGGCTTATTCGATACAAGCTAGAGCCCATGTCACAAGCTTCCTCTAAAAACAAGAGAGGAATGAGGCCCAAAAGTGTGCAGAAACAGAGTTTTTAAAGGGCATAAAAACAAGTAGAGGCTCCAAACTTGGGTAGGGAGGGTCTACTTTAGGCACTAAGACCATAGACCATAAAACGGGTCTGGCCAGCCTTGTGGAGAGTATTTTATCATGAATAATGCCTGGAATATGCTGATTAGCTGTTGCTAGGGAAGAGTAATGAACACACTCTCTGGACATAAGCTAGACACTGTCTGGGTGGGATGCCAGGAAATGTTATCTCTTAAGTGCTGGAAGGAATGTGGTCAAGCCTGATTACTCCATGCATAGGGCCAGATATATCTTAATTAACCTGGTCTTTCTTCTAAACATTTTAAAATTTTTATTTTATTTTCCATTAATTACACTTCATTCACTTTCTATCCCAACTGTAGCCCCCTTCCTCCTTCCCTCCCAATTCTACTTTCACTCCCTCTTCTTCACCCATATCTCCTCCCAGTCCACTGATAGGGGAGGTCCTACTCCCTTTCCATCTGATCCTAGTCTTTCAGGTCTCATCAGGACTGGCTGCATTGTCTTCCTCTGTAACCTGGTAAGGCTGCACCCCCATCAGGGGCAGGTAATCAAAAAGCAGGCCACTGAGTTCATATCAGAGACAGTCTCTGTTCCCATTTCTATGGAGCTGCCATGGGCTACATCTGTGCAGAGGTTCTAGGTTATCTTCATGAATGGTCCTTGGTTGGAGTATCACTCTAAGAAAAGATACCTGAACCCAGATTTTTTGGTTCTGTTGTCTCCTTGTGGAATTCCTGCCCCCTTCAGGTCTTTCATCTCCCTTTTCTATCATAAGATTCCCTGTACTCTGCCAAAAGTTTGGCTATGAGTCTCAGCCTCTGCTTTGTTACCCTTCAGGGAAGAGCCTTTCAGAGGCCCTCTGTGGTAGGCTCCTGTACTCTTCCCTGAATTCTTTCCTTTCTGATGTCCATCCTGTTTGCCTTTCTCAATGAGGAATGATCATTATACCCAGCTTCATCCATTTTGCTTAGCTTTGTTAGGTGTACAGATTTTAGTATGTTTATCTTTATTATATGTTTAATATCCACTTATAAGTGAGTATATACCGGGTGTGCCTTTCTGTTTCTGGGATACCTCACTCAGGATGGTTTTTTATAGATCCCACCATTTGCCTGCAAATTTCATGATTTCCTTGTTTGTAATTGCTGAGTAATATTCCACTGTATAAATGTACCACAATTTCTGTCTACATTCCTCAAATGAGGGACATCTGGATTTTTTCCAGATTCTAGCTGTTACAAACAAAGCTGCTATGAACATGATTGAGAAAATGTGCTTGTTGTATACTTGAGTATCTTTTGGATATATGACTAAGACTGGTATAGTTGGACCTTGATGAAGCACTAGTCCTAATCATTTGAGAAAGCACCAGATTAATTTCCAAAGTGGTTGTACAAGTGTACATTCCCTCCAGCAATGGAGGAGGATTCCTCTTTCTCCACATCCTTTCCAGAATGTGGTGTCACTTGAGTTTTTCATCTTGGCCATTCTGATTGGTATGAGGTGAAATCTCAGGGTTGCTTTGATTTGCCTTTCCCTGATGACTAAGGGCATTGAGCATTTTTTTAATTATTTTTTAATTTTTTATATTAATTACAGTTTACCCACCCTGTATCCCAGATTTACCCCCTCCATCATTCCCTTCCAATCTGACCCTCTCTCTCCCATACCCTCCCTTCCCCTCTCTAAGTTCACTGATGTCGGAGGACCTCTCTCCTTCCATCCTACCCAGCCCAACAGGACTCATCAGGACTGGCTTCAAATTACTCTTCCATGGCCTAGCAAGGTGCTCCTCCCTCTGTGTGTGGGGGGGAATGAGGTCATAGAGCCAGCCACTGAGTTCATGCAAGAGACAATCCCTGTTCCCCCTACCAGTTAACCCACCTGGATCCTGAGCTGCCAAGGGCTATGTCTGAACAGGGGCCCCAGTTTATATCCATACGTGGCCCTTGGTTGGAGAATCAGTCTCAGAAAAGACTCCTGTGCCCAAATGTATTAGGTCCTTTTAGAGCTCCTGTCCTCTCCACGTCTCACTAATTCCCAACTCCCTCATTGATTCCTTGCACTCTGCCCAAGGTTGGTCATGAGTCTCAGCATCTGCTTAGATACACTGCTAGACAGAGTTCTTCAGGGGCCTTCTATGGTAGGCTCCAGTCCTGTTTCCCATTCTATCCTACCTTCAATGTCCATCACATCTGTCTTTCTAAGTGAGGATTGATTATCTTACTCTGGGTCCTCCTTCTTGTTTAGCTTCTTTAGGTGTACAAATTTTAGTATGTTTATCCACTTTTATGTGATTATATATCCTGTGTGTCCTTCTGTTTCTGGGATACCTCATTAACGATCTTTTCTAGGTCCCACCATTTGCCTGAAAATTTCATGATTTCCTTGTTTTTAGTTGCTGAGTAGTAATCCATTGTGCAAATGTACCACAATTTCTTTATCTATTCCTCCATTGAGGGACGTCTAGGTTGTTCCAAGGTTCTGGCTATTACCAATAAAGCTGCTATGACCATGGTTGAACAAATATCCTTGCTGTATATATTTTGGATGTATGCCAAGGAGTGGTATAGCTGGATATTGAGGTAGCACTATTCCTAATTTTATGAGAAAGCACCAGATTGATTTACAAAGTGGTTTTACAAGTTTACGGTCCCACCAGAAATGGAATAGTGTTCTCTTTCTCCACATCCTCTCCAGCATGTGCTGTCACTTGAGTTTTTGATCCTAGCCAATCTGATGGGTATAAGGTGAAATCTCAGAGTAGTTTTGATTTCCATTTCTCTGATGGCTAAAGACGCTGAGCATTTCTTTAAGTGTTTCCCTGCCATTCAATGTTCCTGTTAGAAAATGGGCAGCTGTGAAGGTTACACGGTGGGTTCACAAATCACACCACGAGATGGTTCCATGTGGAAAGTTATATTAGGGGAAGGGAAAAGGGGTCATAGAAAGACTGGGGAAAAGAGAAAGACAGAGGGGAGGGGCTCCACAAGTTTTCTTATAAGGTGACCCAGAGCATGTGCAGGTGGTTCCAGGTGATCAGCGGGTGGTCTTCTTGGTGGCATCAGGATTGCCTGATGACCAGTTTGTCAGGTGCCTTGGAGCTGGCCATAGAGATGCCTGCTTACAGTTCCTCAATTGGGAATTCCCTGTTTAGTTAGCTCTGTACCCCATTTATTAATTGGACTACTTGCTTTGTTGCTTTTTAACTTCTTTAGTTATTTATATATTCTGGATATTATACCTCAGTCAGATATAAGGTTGGTGAAGATCCTTTCCCAGTCCATAGGCTGACATTTTATTCTGATAAAAATTTCCATTGCTTTACAGAAGCTTTTAGTTTCATGAGGTCCCATTTATTGATTGTTGATTTTAGAACCTGTGATGTTGTTGTTCTGTTCAGGAAGTTGTCACCTGTGCCAATGAGATTTAGGCTTTTCCTCACTTTTTCTTCTAACGGATTAGTGAACCTCATTTTATTTTGAGGTCTTTGATCCACTTGGAATTTAGTTTTTTGCATGGTGATAAATCTGGATTTATTTGTATTTTTCTGCATGTAGAAATCCAAGTAGACCAGCACAATTTGTTGAAGATGCTATCTTCATTCTAATGAATGGTTTTGACTTCTTTGTCAAAAATCAAGTAAGCATAGGTGTGTCCATTTATTTATGGGTCTTCAATTTGATCTCATTGATCCACCATTCTGTTTCTATGGCTGTACTATGCAGTTTTCATTACTATTGCTCTGTCATATAGCTTGAGAGCAGGGATCAAGATACCTCAAGATGATCTGTTGTAATGATAGTAATACTTAAATCCTACTAGTGTTACATTCCCTGCTCAATTCTCTTGCTTCAGTATTCATTATCATCTGTTTGTCCACATAAATTTCAGAATTAGCTTGTTAACATTTACAGAACATTCCCCTGAGATTTTGATTAAAATGTTTTCATAATTTTTCGTCAGTGATGGGAGAACAGACATCTTAGTAAATATTACATCTTCACATTTCTAAAGAAAGACTATGTCATGATTTTTTTTTTTTGTTTTGTTTTGTTTTCAAGCTGGCCTTTTAGTTTCTATATCTTCTTGACAACAAAATAAAAAAAAAGAAATCTCTTAAATGAAATCTTTTTTAGTAATATATTTGCATGAGTGCATTATATGGGCAGATTCTATCATAGGTAAGGAAAGGAAAACAGATGTCTTAGTTGCTATGGGCAAAGACTTGCCGTCCCCAACTACAAGAAAATAAGAGAACATTTTGTGTGAGTTTGTTCTCTCCATCAAAACATGTTTGTCCAACAGAAAGACCTCAGATATGTGGACATAGCAACAAGTACCTTTATATGTTGAGCTATCTCATCAACTGATTACTTAAGTCATGGAATTGAATAAGCTCTGTATCTGTATGGATGTTCTGTGTGCATGTCTTCCTTCATTTACAAAGAGTGGATTCTTTTAAGAGTGCTATCCTTGGTATGATAGCACAAGTTTAAGAATACATAGTATTACATACTCCACACATTAACTCTCTCACACATGGTCAGTCTCAGGAGTCAGATCCATTCCAGGGAAGCTTCACCAGATAAAATATCACTCATCTGGAAAATAAATAAATAAATAAATAATAAAAAAAACACTTCCCAGTATACTCTGATATCTGCTGTGGTGAGAGAGCAGCATGAACCATTCCCCTGCCTTCATAGTCTTGCACAGACATGCTTTCCATCATACACCTGTGACATCTGTTGCAGGCTCCATCCATGCTGTCTCATACAATGCTTCTTCCCAAAACCTGTTTAGCTGGAGCCTAAAGAGGAAGTCCTTAACACAATTCAACCCCCAGAGGGTCCTCCCAATTGTGAGTTTTATCATTTGAGCCTAATCTACATTGTAATGCAGGATAAAATGTAAGAAATCTGCTCCAACCCTGAAAATAACAGATCCCAAGGCATGATACTGAATGCAAGATTGCCCTGCATGGATGCCTGGCAGCCTAAGACAGTCAGCATGCCTACCTCATGTATGTGTCTCTACAGGTCTCCAGAAACTTCTCGCTTTGGTTATGTGTGATCCAGCCAATCTAATAAAGTACGTGAGGTGAAGGAGAAAAGTCAAGTGCAGAGGCTGGCGAGATGGCTCATACATTCTGAGCCTTTGTTTCTCAGAGGAACCAAAGTCAGCTAACAATCCTCTGTAACTTTGGTTCCAGTAGAATCCAGTGCTCCCTTATGGCCTCTGGGAGAATTGTATGCATGTGGTGTATAGTCCTTCATCAGGCAAAATACCCATACATATACAATCAATAAATCAATCAACAAATAAATAAAAACAATCAAAATCAAAAACAAAAAGGAGGCAAGTACCTAATCAAGGCCAACAGCACAAAACTTGACCATGGTAACAAAAAAAAAAAAATTAAAAAGCAAACAAACCAAACACATCCCAACAAGTCTTTGAATTCATTGTCTCTGCTGTGTAGTTCTCACTGATGCTATATTTCAAGGAAAACAGAGGCAGATAGTTCTGGGTTTTCTGATTTCTTTCATAATCCCTTAGTAAATATTTAAATTTCCTAAAGGCATTATGGCAAAGCTGTTGTGTTTCTCATTAATTTGGTTCATGTGATCATCCACAGAATACCATATTTTAGGAGTACCTAAATATATGACCACAGGGATAGAGTATGGACACTATTTCCACAATGAAGTAGTTATCCATAGTGTTGGACACAGTATCCATTTTGAATGAACATTCTCTCTGTATAGCCTTGGCTGGATGGCAACTTACTATGTAGCCCAAGGCCCCTGCACCTAGAAGAGATTCATTTCTGCCGATGAGTTCTGGGGTTAGATGACTGTGATACCACATCTGATTAAAGAAGAGTCTGAACAATTAACAGTTGAAGATTAATTTTTATTTCTAAAAACATAATCATTTTACACAATAAGGGATTAGGAGGGACAGACATTATATACAGGGTATAACCTTAGCAAACTTGCAAGTCAATAACAACATCAAATAAAATAACACATAAATAACAAACTTCAAACCAAAGAAAATTAAAAAAAAAACAATACCAAATAAAATTCAACCCCAAAACCAAACAACAAATTAAGCTAAGCAGCATTCTCTTGCTAGAGATTTAGCAGCACAAACATATACCCTTTGGCTGGCCTTGGAAACATGGTAGAAAGGTAGTCACTGATTACAATAACCCTTTCAAGATGAGTGTTGCCATACTTCTTTGAGGGGTTTGTAAGTCAAGTACTCTCAAGGCAAAGGATGTGACAAGTTACAGGCTTTGGCTCAAAGCCTTTCAAATTCTCCTGCATGATTTCCATTAAAATATTTAGATCAAGCACTAACTTTCATGCTCAGGCTTCTCCTGGATGACCAGCATCACTTAATGTGCCTGAGAACTTCTCTGAAAACCTCCCAGGTTCATATTCTACAAGAGGGGTATCCCAATATCTGTGTGGAAACCCATTTGGGTGTCCTTTATACTCAGCTGTATATGATCAGAATCTATACGGATGGAAGTCAACATTTTTTTGTGCTGGATAAAGGTCAGCACACTGCCTCCAAATAATTTTGGAATGGCTTCTTGTTTATGCATGCTTCTTAGCTGATTTCACATTATCCAGCAACAGATGACATAGCTCTTGAATATCACTTTATCTGATGTTTCCCAGCCAAATGAGGATTACTCCTTATTGGCCATGGTCTTGCCATTGTGTGCTAGTTTCTAGAGCACCTTTTGTGGTTCTACAGGGTGGTTTTGATGTATTATCACCCACTCTTGGCATAATATACACAGCCTTTATTCTGTGAGAAAGAATAAAGTCTACAGTGTACTGATCCTGTAATATGACCCTTTCAGCCAACATATGACTGTGAGTGCTAATTTGAGATCCAAAAATTCCAGAAAGAGAATCTGCCTGACCCAAAGATGTCAAAGATCATTCAGAAATCCTCTAAATCCATTTTCTGGACTAGTCACTTCAGAGTCCAGGCTGTGGAACTGAAGAATACCCAGTAGTTTTCCTTATTGAAGAACAAATGATTACAAAAATGAGTAAGGGACACGAAGAGTGAGGGACACAAGGAGTGAAGTACACAAGGAGTGAGGGACACAAGGAGTGAGGGACAGTTGTTATCTCTGTAGAGCACTGAGTTCAGCATCACATCTGTGTGAGATGGAGTAGCTTCAACACTTTACTGGAGAGAAAATATGATGCTTTTGGTTGGTCTGTATGGATTTACTACCACATATTGAGAGCTGACAATCTAGTCACCTTGCCAAAGCTCTTGATGGAGTAACACTTGCTCTGCAACTTATCCTCAGTGTTGCTGTGTCCCTCACTGTAACCATTTGCCAGTGAGTTTCAGGATTCTGTGTAAGCCTTTTCTCAGAGTTTTTCTATCTCAAGCTTATTTTTGATGGTTTCTTTCCTCCTGGAATAGAGAAACAACAGACATGTGGATCAGATTGGGGCTGCATCACCTAGAGGTCAGTTGATATTTGCTTCACAGGTGAGTTCACATTTTAAAAGGGTTGTCTTTTTTTTTTTGAGGAGGCCATGATCCTAGAGTTGAAAATGAATGTTGTGTTCAAGTTGTCTGCGTTTATTTATTTATTTATTTATTTATTTATTTATTTATTTATTTTTTGCCTTCTCAGTTCTCTCAAGGGAGCTGTCAGAGAAAAGGCATTCAATCAGTCAGACCCCGAAGCACCCTTGGTAGGCCTCAGACAAGACAAAACTGAGACCTATTTATAAATAGGAAACCAAAGTCAAGAAAGAAAAGCCCCACCAAATTGCCAGGTGATGAGGATAGGATGGGATGGTCGCTGCCTGGAAAACTCAGTTTTTCTGTTGCAGAAGCTCTGTCTGCAGGGAGCTCTCTTCCTGGGCTGTGGCTCCTTCCAGGTCAGACTGGAGTATTTCAGACCTACAGGAGGAAGGAACAGAGGCCTCGTGAAGGTAAAGACAGCTGTTGACTTTGCACCAGCTCTATTCAGCTGGATAATCCAGCATGGCCTTTCAGCTGAGGACATTCATCAGAGAGTATGTGGCACTGGATTTTTTTTTTTCAGCTTTTAAAAACTGTAGGAAAATAAACTGAAAACTACAAACTGTGCTGGAATAGAAAAATAAAAATAAAAAACAGCACATTTATTCCATAGTTCAGATGCAATACTTTGAAAAAATTATTAGTGTAACAATGTCTAAGTCACAATTCAGAAAAGATGTGAGCAACGTAGTAACCTATGAGGAGCCCCTCTTTAGAGCCTACTCACTGCAATGAAGGCCTTGATTATTCCTGCAATGCAGAAACCTCTCTGGGTTCACCGTGTCAACCCCTTACTCTGTTTATAAGCAAAGAAAAAATCTCACAGGAATGCCCTGACACTGGAGGGAGCCTGAAATCAGCAGGAATGTGCTGCATGCAAATCTGTCCAAGGGTATGAACTGATCTCTAAAGTGATGTTCCTGAAGGAAAATAACATGTCAGGGGACACACTGTCTTCCAAAAGTGATGCTCCCCTTGTTAGGTTTGGGACAAGGAAGATTTGTGGGGAGACCAAGGGACAAGGTACTTAGATCAGACTAGAAAAACCAGAAGGGAGGAAGAGGTGCACCATCCCCAGAAACACTAAGGAACACAAGTTGTTTCCTGGACAGAAGTTCTTGGTGAATGGACGAGCAAAATGCTTTGAGGTTTTCTTTCCATGGCTGTGGCTGAGATCCATGCAGATGGCCAGAAACCCAAAAGGAAAAGACAGGCAGCCACAGGGTACCCACTTGGCTCCACCCACTTCTCCATGCCTGGGTTCCCACCTCATCTCAATGACATCAGTGCAATGCTGCACCTTTTCTGCCAAGTCCCTTTCCTGGGTTTCCAGGCTTTTCTTCTTCAGTGGGTGCTGAAGTCTTTTCTCCAATATTTCCAGATCCTGTTTTATAGAAGATTGTGTTCAGAGGAGTTGTGGACATGATTGTGCACAAGCACACATATATACATACACACATACACACATACACACACACACACACACACACACACACTCCTGAACACACAGAAGTACATGTGTGCACACATACAACTATACTGCATTGCCATAACATGTTTAGTTTCCCAGTTGAAGCTAATATAAGAAATATCCCATGATATAGAACAATGTTACCTTTCTTTATAAGGGATAAGAAAATAGTGGACAAAGGGTATAGACAGTTCAGTGGATGAAGTACTTTTCCTGTAACCTACTGGGCAGACATCTGGACCCACTGGGGTCTTGACCTCTTAGCTAAGCCTACATAGCAAGTTCCCAAGCTGTGCTATGTTGTCTTGTTCCCCAGCTCAGGACCATTGGATAGTGGTGGAGCAGCTCCTTGTCCTGTCCCACACTTTCCCAGTTGTTCCAAGGTGAGCATCTTCCTAAAAATGGAGCTCTCTTATCCACAAGCTGCATCATTTCACACCAAAGGCGTGTGCCTGGGGAAAAAAAATCTCTACAACTAGGAAGAAAAAAAAAAATTTTCCTCCTGTGAGTGTAATTTGATGAGGGATCTTTTTGAGTAACAGAAGGCTGACTAACTCAAGGCTAAATGATAGCATGTATTATTTCATGATAAAAAAAATTTTTCCTAAAGGATGGACCACATTACATTTACACTTATCAGCTAATGGGCATCTGGATAGTTCCAACCTGTGGCTGCTCTGAAGAAGACTGCTACAACCCTGATGCCCTCTAGTTTCTCTGTGCTCACCTACTTCTTGTTCTGGAATTGCTGGGTCACCCTGAAACTGCAATTCAGGATGTTGTAAAATTATGCATGGCTTCTCACAGGAATACCCCATTTATACCACTAGCAATGTCTGAGGGTCCTTACTTCTCCCAGCCCTCTTAAGGCTCTTTTTGAATTAGATTTGAATGATTTAGATTAAAAGCAGTTACTGAGTGCTGTAGACTCATAACAGGTTGAATATTTTAGGCTTTCATGAGGTTAAGGGGGCTGCACTGAAAGAGCCCTGTACGCAAACTTCAGCATGGCTATAGGATTTCTGCTGGATGAGATGCAACCAGAAGCAACTCAAAATCTCTCAAAGAGTAAAATCTCTTAAATGAAAATTCTTTCACTGATATATTTACATGAGTGCATTAGATGGGCAGATTCTATCATGGGCAAGGAAAGGAAAACAGATGTCTTAGTTGCTATGGGCAAAGACTTGCCGTCCCCAACTACAAGAAAATAAGAGATCAATTTGTGGGAGGTTGTTCTTTCCATCAAACATGTTTGTCCCACAGAAAGACCTCAGATATGTGGACGTAGCCACAAGTACCTTTATGCGCTGAGCCATCTCATCAACTGATTACTTAAGCCATGGAACTGAATAAGCTCTGTATCTGTAGGGATGTTCTGTGTGCATGTCTTCCTTCATTTACAAAGAGTGGATTCTTTTAATCCTTGGTATGATAGCACAAGTTTAAGGATACATGGTAGTACATACTCTACACATTAACTCTCTCACACATGGTCAGTCTCAGGAGTCAGATCCATTCCAGGGAAGCTTCACCAGATAAAAATCACTTGGAAAACAAAACAAAACAAAACAAAAACCTCCCCAATATACTTTGATATCTGCTGTGGTGAGAGAGCAGCCTGAACCATCCACCCACCTCAGCAACCTTGCACAGACCTGCTTTTCACCAGACATGTGTGGCCTCTGCTGCAGAATCCATCCATGCTGGCTCATATGATGCTTCTTCCCAAAAACTGTTTAGCTGGAGCCTCAAGAGGAAGTCCTTAACACAATTCAACTCCCAGAGGGTGCTCCCAATTGTGCCTTTGATCAATTGAGCCTAATCTACCTTGTAATGCAGGATAAGGTGTAAGAAATCTGCTCCAACCCTGAAAATAAGAGATGCCTAGGCATGATACTGAACCCAAGAATGCCCTGCATGGATGCCTGGCAGCCTAAGACAATCAGCATGCCTACCTCATGTATGTGTCTCTACAGGTCTACAGAAACTTCTCTGAGACAGCACTGTTCTCCCTTCAGCATAGCTATAGGACTTCTGTTGGACAGAGTCAGACACAAACAACTCAAAATCTCTCAAACAGCCAAGCTCCAAGGCCTTAGTTTACTGAGCCAAGGTTAGGCAAAGGAGGAAAGAAAAGGGTTGCTGGAAATGACAACAAAAAAAAGAAGCAAGGAAGACACTAAACTACACGACTGTCCAGTGGACAGCAATTACTAGGGACAAAGACCCTTAGCTACCGTTTCCTGTCTTTCAAGCACCTTCTTTTGCCAAAGGAGCCTTCTTCTCACCTCCATATAGCTCCTTCCTTTGTTTTCCTACAAAGGATTTCTTTGCTGATAATATTCTTGCCTCTACAAAAACCTGAAAGTCTATGAGTTATAGCAGTTTTTGTGTCCTTTGTTCTAGGGAACTAGGTGGGAATGCAGAATACTAGTCAGCAGCATGTGTTTTTTGATGTCTGCAAAGCCAATCAACATGATACTTTCTCATTGAAGTTGAGAAAGTATCAACTTCAATGATAGCATACTATCATCATTTAAGGTATTCCAAGAGCAAATGAACATATATGCAGGAACATAAATACAAATTCACACACACACACACACACACACACACACACACACACACACACACTTGCACATACAAGCACCCAACACAAACACCTAAACAAGTACTTACACCAACACATACATGCCACATAGCAACAAGCAACTGACCCAAACCTGGCCACATGTACTCACACACAACATGGATAGGGAAAGTAATTTGCAAATAATGGTCTGTGCACATGCATAAGCACACAACTATTAAAACACATACATAAAACTACACATAATGACAAGCACACATATATGCACACTAACAGTCACATGTTCACACAGATGGTCACGAATTCACCACACACAGACACACAGCAAGCAAAATACACACACACACACACACACACACACACACACACACACACAGGGGAGAGAGTGGCTGTTACACCTTTTCTGCTGCATAAGGAGTTACTAGGGCCTACATACTGTATACAAGGCTCTTAGACTCAGCTAGGCTTTGGTGTCTTCCCTTGTGCTTACTTCTTCTTCCAGGAAGATTTTCTATCCCAGCACACACTGATATCATGGGCAAATTACAAACTCTGCCCTGGTTCAGCTAAGTTGGACCACACAAGACCAAGTCCCCAAGAAGGAGGTCTCCCAGCTAACCTTCCAGCTAGCTCCATGTTGATCCATCATGGTCTCCTCACCTAACCTACCCTGGCTCCTGCAAAGAATATCTTGGTAGTTCTAGAGGAAGTCAGTGACGCATGGTCATTATGCAAAAGCATTTCAAAAGATTACAGTTCATATAATATGAAAACAGCTCTCAGGTCAGGCAGGATGAAGTAAGTGAAGTCACCTGCAGGGCTTTTCTGAAATGCAGCATTCTGTACAACTATGAGGAGGAATGTGTCCTGAGCTACAGGCCCCTGACATCATCACTAAAAGCCCTGTGGGTATCCACATAGTGGATAAACTCTTAAATGATCACAGAAATGAAAATTTGGATGGGATGTACATGAACAGATTGATGGGTGGGTGTGTCTCTTTATGGTTGAACAGGTGGGCCTCCTGCCCATGCTGCCTCAACCTACCTGCTGCTACTTGGCACAGAGGTCACAGATCTTCTCCAGGACCTCATCACAGAGCCTGTTTTTCTCCTGACAGGAATTTTTCAGCACAATATACTCTCTCTGAAGCTCTCTGTTGTTCCTTCTCAAAGTAGTAACTTGAAGCTTCAGCTTAGTCCAGTCAATCATGAGCTGGCAGAGAAGAAAGCTGAACCAAAGCCAAAATATGGTGAGCCCCAGACAGCCAGTATCTGCCTCTCCAGATACAAGTACCATCATCCCAGCAAGGACTGTGGTCTGCAGAGAGCCCCAGACTGGGGCCTACACTAGCTATTTTAGCATCACCTAGAGGCATGCCAAAAACAAAGAGCCCAATTCCAGAAAACTCAAAGTTCTTCAGAAAACCCTGACACTAAAGAAATTCATGTACTTCCAAGTGAAAGAAGTGTTCCCCATCTGTGTTTATCGGTACATATTTGGAAGACATCAACACATAGAGAACAAACCATCTCTAACTTAGGATTTAGAGATTCAAGAATTCCAAGGTAGTTATGGGTCTCATGGAAACCAGCTTTTTTTTTTTTCAATGCAGTTTATTCAGGAACCTTGAACAATCATCTGAACATGGGGAAAGCCAGCCCACAGCTTAAATAGCCTCTGGGTAGCCAATCCCAGCGTGCCATGTGGGCAATGCAGATAGGTCCACATACATGGAAGAAAGCCAGATCCTCAGCCTTAGCCAAATGTGGAATTGTTCGTGATAGAGAGCACTCACCATCGGGAAGGTGGAAGGCAGAAACCAGCTCCATTTTAAATCCACCGCCAGGGACCAAGAAGACAACTCCTTTATGATATATATATATATATATATATATATATATATATATGTGTGTGTGTGTGTGTGTGTGTGTGTGTGTGTGTGTGTGTATAGAGAGAGAGAGAGGTTCTTGAGAATGGCAGGACAGTTAGGACAGTGTTGGGAGGGTCTCATATTCTCTTCCCACTGAACAAAAATGAATCCAAGAGTGTACTGGCTGTTTTCTAAGAGACACACAGGCTAGAACCAGAGCCCTCACTTTTGATTGAAAACAAAGAAGGGCAGATGCAGCCCCATCCAAGTGCTGGTGTCCCAGCCAAGTTAGTCACTCACCTGCAGGATTCAGTCTCCTTAGTCAGCACCATGAACTTGTCCATGACCTCACTTAACTCCTGGGGCAATTTCTGCACAGCTGACATCATTTTCTGATGGTCCAGATTCAGGACTGCCAGTTCAAAATTGAACCTGTTTTAAGGTATGGGTTCCAGAAGTGAATGATTTCATGAATAAAGGCCTCAAGGATCACATGAATTTAGCCTATATCCAGGATTACCCCAGGCCAGGAGATGCTAGATTGTGATTCCTAACTGCTAGGGCCTTCTGGTGCTTATTAAACTTAAGATTCTGGCCTCAGGCAAGCAGTGGCAGGGGTATCAAAGTGAATGAGCTGGCTGCATGAACTCCCTTGTTGGCCCTGAAAGAATAGATCAGATTTCTTTGAAGTTCCACAAGTCCATTCCACAGACCTTGGCTATCCAGCAACCTTTGATGACATTTTTCTTATTTTCATAGCAGGGACTCTCAACCCTAGGTTCCTACTACTACACAGATGACCAGAGTACATCATCAATATTTCCAGGACGAGGCTTTATTAACTTCCAAGGATATTCCAATGAGCCACCAAGATGAGGAAAAGTGCCATGTGCTGTGCTACCCAAAGTGAAGCACCCAGGCTTCAGCACTGGTGTTCTCTCGAAATTAATAGAAAAGAAAATCCTCAGGTCCCATCTCCCCAGGATCTGAATGGAGTACACACAGTAGACAGCACTCATGCATACATTTATCTTCAGAATTGTGCTGACAAACACACACACAAACACACACACACACACATACACACACACACACACACACACACAGTTAGGAGGCCAAATTCAGGTAAATGACATTGTCTCAGAGTACAATGAACAAGACCAGAGAGGAGCAGTGATGAGCTGCAGGCTTCCCAGTCACACCTTGAGATGCACCAAGTGAGTCCAGGCTCCTCCAGCTCCTGACAAGAGAAAACAGTCAAGTACAAAGACTCACCATAAACTCGTAGCACCTACCATCTCCAACAAGCTAACACCTGTTAAGGCCTTTAAATTGCATGGTGATAGCTCAAACACTATTGCCTTATCCTCACACTGTGCTTCATGCCATAGGATCTGCTTTTCATCTGGAGGAAGCAGAATAGCTTATGTCCCCAGGTTTCTTGAAATCCTACCCTGGCTTCAGGTTCTGACTTTCAGATGCACTCAGGAAAATTAGATTGGGCATAAGGGTGCTGTGGAGGTGCAGCTTCCTGTGATGTGAGGAAAGATGTGGTTGACACATAGGGCTCAAGACAGTCAACAGAGAACGTGGCATAACGAATACCTGATGTTCAATTCCTTGTCAGTAGAATGGGCAAGGATTCCAAGCAGTTCGTCCCTCTCACAGGTCATTCTCTGTAGTTCTCTGATCATTTCTCCCACCTTCATCACCTGTTGCTCCAGCTCACTGATTTTGTTGCATTGGGTTGATGCCTTTCCAGAAGAGCCTGTAGGTAGATAAATGCAAATGAACTTGCACAGTTGAATGGCACAGTGACAAGAGAGACCATGTTGAGTCACAAAAAGAAGCCTGAGAGAGGTACTACTAGAGACCCAGTAAAGCCCTGAAAGAGCAGGAAGTTATCCTCAAGCTGGGGTCTATAAGCCAAACTCTGTGCTTAAACTCCCTGGCTAGACATGTGTCTCATTAGTACTGCAATCTCCCTGGTCCTGCAAGACATAGCTAGCCCAGACACACTGATTTAGAGGGGAACATCAGCTGATATCTGAGGGAATGCAGCAAGCCAAGGAGTCGCTCACTGTTAACACCACCAAGCCATGATCATGTGTCTAAGCCCAATGCATCTGAATGGCTAAGACCCTGGTATATACCCAGCGGAGTATTCCTCCCTGTTATTGGTATCAGATACCTAAGGCACGTACAGAAATTTACTGAGATTGGAGTGTATCAACATACTACCCTGAGAGGGATACCTCATTAGTCTCTGCTCACCTTCTCCCACCCTCAAAATAAAATTAAGGAGCTGCAGTCCTGGCCCCTTGACAAAATAACTAAAAGAAATCCTTGACCTGTATCTGCTCTTTAGGAAACAGAGAATCAGGATAGATCCTTTTCTTCCCAAGGGACCAGCTGTTGAGCCCCACTACTGGAAGGCCTAGTTCAAATCCTATCACCTCTGGGAAGCTCACCAATCCCTGCCCTCAACTCACTGCGCTTTCCACAGAACCACTTATTTCTTGTTCTTGTACACCATGAACGAAGGCCAGATTCCTTCTGCCTCATACTGGCCTCTCCACACTCTCCGTTTGCTCTTCCCAATAGCCTGTTCAGCCTAGACAACATGACTACGGGCGAAACCTATAGGCACTGACCAAATGCCACCAACGGTATTTACTGTTGCCACAATAGTGATGACATCAGAGAGAATGCAGAGAGCTCTACGATACAACAGAATGTCCAGAAAAGGGACTGTTAGGGTCTCCTGTAGCATCCCGTTTCAAAATCCTAACCAGCTCTTCCCCAAATCAACCAAAGCCAAGCTGTCCCTTCCATTAGCCTTTCCTAGACAGAAGGGAAGTCCCTTAGCACCTCTTCCTTCCTATCCACAAATCTCTGTGATTAGTTAGAATCCTATTACTACTTCATCTATAGAAGATGAAGACTAACTTTCAAACACAGCTTAGCAATTGCTCTCCCCCTCCTTAAAATCTCTAAGCAATAAAATAAAAATAAAGGTTGCTATGAAATTAGGTCAGGATGACGAAGAAGAAAGATCAGTCCCCCTGATGCCAATAAGCATATCAGGGATGATTCATAGAGCTGTTACAACGTTCTGGGGTTTGGGGGACATATGGGGTCGTGTCAGAACAAAGATAGGTAATGATAAAAATTTCCCTCACAGATTCAGCAGGACACTTTTCAGCCTTGATGTTACTGGTGATGGGCCTGTGGCTGACCTCAGTACATCGCCCCACACGTCTTGCACACCAGGGATCAAACCTCTACCTCTACCTGTTGTGTTCTGTTCTTTGCTTGCTTTAATAAAGAAGGGGGAACTGTGGCAAGCCGTGGCTATTAGTGGCTATTAGGCTATTAAGTTGCCGAGCCTAAAAGATGGTGCCTGCCGGATGTACTGACTGCTGATAAACAAGTCCATATTTGGTCAAGGCGAGCATGACACTGGCCCATTGGCTGCCTGCTGCAGGTCTGATGAGTGAGCGTGGTTGGCTGTGATTGGCTGATGTGGTTGCCTATATAATTGGGAAGGACCCAGGGTACGGGGGGAGAAGAAGCTGGCAAAGGCCTGAATAAACTGCTTGAGGAAGAGCTGGTGGTTGCTTCTTTCTTGCTGGTCGAGACAGGCGTGACATTCAGGCAGATTGGCCTTTCTCTCAAATGATGGTGAGACATTACATTTCCCTGAGTAAAGCCACAGTGTAGGAGATATAGTAACTGCACCCCAGGCAAACTGACACTGAACCCCAACACATATCTATCTGTCTCTTATCACACTGATCTCCCATAGCAGAAGCTGCTCACTGTTCTTCTGTGAGATCCAGCTGACAAGTGACAACACCTGCCTTCTACAGTGCTTCATCTCAGCTCACCCTTGGCACATTGATGATGTTCAGGAAGAGAAATGGCAGATGAGATGTTGCCTAGCTTGTTCTCAAAGAACATGCTCGAGACTCACCGGCTATGAATGTCAAATCCCCATGTCTCTACAAGGAGGTCATACTCAGTGGTCAGCTGGTGCCTTCTCCCTCCATTCCCATGCTTCAGGTGACCCAGGCAATAGCCTCCTCAACCTTATTCACTGATGCACAGAATGCCGCTTGGCTTCAGAGTCCTCAAGTCTGGCCTCAGAAGCCAGGAGAAAAACTAAACAGTTCACAGAGATAATGTAGACATGCCAGGTCATTTCCTTCAGGTCCTTGCTGTAAAGTACTCACATGTGTCATAGCTAATGCAATTGTTTCTAGAAAGCCACCTTGTGGGAAGAACATTCTGAGTCTGCCCATCCATTTTCCACAGCTTCCTTACATAAGTGCTATCAAGAGTTAAGTAGCAAGATGTACCTAAACTTGTATAAAACTGTCTTCATGAGCACACCCCGTACCTCCCCCACACTCACACATTCAATGGGAATGCACATTCACATGTGCAAGCAAACGTTTAAAAACAGGCCAATACATGGACGTGTTCATACACATTCACTCACACACACACACACACGAGGCATGAGGAGAATGAAGATATACAATATCAAGAAAGGATAGGAAAGTTCTTCTAATAGGTGAGGTATGAAGGATTGCTTCAAATTTCAGAACCCAGGAGGCAGGCTGGGAAACAAGTGTTTCCTGGGGCTTTCAGACAGCTTGACCATGTGAACAATGAACACTGAGACAATACACATTCATGGCCTAAGCTCCAGCCAACAAAAGCACACAAAGAGCTTCTTGTTTGTAATTGCTGTTCTCACACTGAGGTGTCACAAAAAAAATTACCTCCCACGGACTCTGAGACAGAGCAGCTGCAGGCCAGTATCTTCTATACACACTACATGATCATATTATGACCCCAGAACACTAAAAGTTGTTCAGAAAATATACCGTCAGGTGACAATTTACACTATCTGTTTCTGAAATCATAGTGTGGGGATGTCGTATTTCCTGCATCTTTGTAGAGATGTAGGTGCTGGTTTTCTCTGGCTCCCTTAAACATACCTCAGGGGACCCCAGTGACAGTCTCCTTGGCTTATTCACAGCTGCACAGGCCACAGCTTTGCTTTAGAACACTGAAGCCTGTGGTCCATTAGGTCACTCAGATAGCCTGATGGAGAACTGGAGGGTCTTTATAAGGAGGAAGAAATGGTTAGAGAGTTCTTCCAGCTTCTGATCTCTGAGCCTGGAAAGCAATGGGGAGGTCTTCCAAACTTAATATTATAGGGATGAATCCCTCCCTATATGGCATACAGCAGCCCTAAAACAAGAAGGGAATCTCTCCACTCTTCACTGTACTCTAATGAGAGTTTTGTTCCT
Source organism: Meriones unguiculatus (assembly GCF_030254825.1). Classification (NCBI taxonomy): domain Eukaryota; kingdom Metazoa; phylum Chordata; class Mammalia; order Rodentia; family Muridae; genus Meriones; species Meriones unguiculatus. The sequence goes on from NC_083357.1 coordinate 42,603,244, forward strand.
GTTTCATTTTTTTTTAATTAATTTTTATTGTTTTATATTAATTTCAGTTTATTTATTTGTATCTCAGCTGTAGCCCTCTCTCTCATTCCATTTCCATCCCCTCTCCCTTATCTTCTTCCTGCCCGTCTCTAAGTCCACTGATTGGGGAGCTCCTCCTCCCCTTCCATCTGGTCTCACTAGAACTGGCAGCAATGTCTTCCTCTGTGGCCTAGCCAGGCTGCTCCTCCCACAGGGGTGGGAAGGTCAAAGCTAGGCACAGAGTTCATGCCAGAGACAGTCCCTGTTCCCCTTACTAGGAAAACCCACTTGGACATTCAGCTGCCATGTGCTATGTCTGAGCAGGGATTCTAAGTTATATCCATGCATGGTCCCTGGCTGGAGAATCAGTCTCAGACAAGATCCTGTGCCTAGATATATTTGGTCCTTATGGAGTGCCGGTCCTCTCCAGGTCTTACTAACTCTCTCTTCTTTCATGTGATTCCCTGCACTCTGACCACAGTTGGCCATAAATCTCAGCATCTGCTTTGATACACTGGTAGGTAGAGTCTTTCAGAGGCCCTCTGTGGTAGGCTCCTATTCTGCTTCTCCTTTTCTCCTACTTCCAATGTACATCCCATTTGTCTTTCTAAGTAAGGATTGATCTTCTTACCCCTGGTCCTCCTTCTTCTTTGGCTTCTTCAAGTGTACAGACTTTAGTATGTTTATCCAATCGTAGAGGTCTAGTATTCACTTATATGTGAGTATATACCATGTGTGTCTTTCTGTCTGGGACACGTAACTCAGGATGATCTTTTCTAGTTACCACGATTTGCCTGCAAAATTCATGATTTCCTTGTTTTTAATTGTTGAGGAATATTCCTTGTGTAAATGTACCAAAATTTCGGTATCCATCCCTTCACTGAGGGACAACTGGTTTGTTTCCAGATTCTGGCTATTACGAACAAAGCTGCTACAAATGTGGTTGAACAAATGTTCTTGTTATGCACTTGAGCATATTTTGGATATATGCCTAGGAGTGTTATAACTGGATCTTGAGGAAGCACTATTCCTAATTGTCTGAGAAAATGCCAGATTGATTTCAAAAGTGAGTGGTTGTACAAGTTTACATTCCCACCAGCAATGGAGGAAGGTTCCCCTTTCTCCAAAACCTCTCCAGCATGTATTGTTACTTGAGTTTTTAATCTTAGCCATTCTGATGGGTGTAAGGTGAAATCTCAGGGTTGTTTTGATTTGCATGTCCCTGGTGGCTAAGGACATTGAACATTTCTTCGAGTGTTTCTCTGCCACTCTACATACCTCTACAGAGTTCTCTGTTTAGCTCTTTTCCCCCTTTTTTAATTACATTATTTGATTAGTTGATTTTTAAATTCTTTAGTTCTTTATATATTCTAGATATTAGCCCTCTCTCAAATATAGGGTTGGTGAAGATCCTTTCCCAGTCTGTATGCTGTCATGTTGTTCTGACAACAGTATCTTTTGCTTTACAGAAACATTTCAGTTTCATGAGGTCCCATTTGTTGATTGTTGTTCTTAGAGCCTGTGCTGTTGGTGTTCTGTTCAGAAAGTTGTTTCCTGTGCAAATGAGTTCTAGGCTCTTCCTCACTTTTTCTTCTAACCGATTTAATGTGTCTGATTTTATATTGAGGTGTTTAATCCACTTGGACTTTAGTATTCTGAGTGATGATAAATATGGACCTGTTTTCATTTTTCTGCATGTAGACATCTCTTTGGACTAGCACCATTTGCTGAAGATGCTCTCCTTTTTTCTATTGAATGGTTTTGGCTTCTTTGTCTAAAAGCTAGTATTGATAGGTGTGTGGATTTATTTCTGTGTCTTTTATTTGGTTCCATTGATCCTCCTTACTGTTTCCATGGCTGTACCATGCAGTTTTTATTACTATTGCTCTGTAGTACAGCTTGAGATCAGGGATGGAGATACCTCCAGACAATCTGTTGTTGGAAGTATCCTTACCACAAATCTGGGTTTTTTGTTTTTCATATTAAGTTGAGAATTTTTCTTTCAAGGTCTGTAAAGGATTGTGTTGTTATTTTGATGGGAATTGCATTGAATCTGTAGATTGCTTTTGGCAGAATGGCCATTTTCACTATGTTAATCCTACTGATCCATGAGCATGGGAGATCATTCCACCTTCTGATATCTTCTTCAATTTCTTTCTTTAGAGAATTGAAGGTTTTTTTTTCAAACATGTCTTTCATTTGCTTAGTTAGAGTAACACCAAGGTACTTTATGTTATTAGTGGCTATTTTGAAGGGTATTGTTTCCCTAAATTCTTTCTTGGCCTTTTTGTCTTTGGTATACAGGAGGTCTTCTAATTTTTTTTTAGTTGATTTTATATACAGTCACATTGCTGAAGGTGTTTATCAGCTGAAAGAGTTTTCTGGCTGAATTTTTGGCCTCACTCATGTATGCTCTAATTAATCTCATGCTGGGCGCTATTATATCATCTGCTAATAGTGATACTTTGGCTTCTTCCTTTCTGATGTGTATCCCCTTGATCTCCTTTAGTTGTCTTATTGCTTTATGTAGGACTTCAAGTACTATTTGGAAGAGATATGCTGGCAGCCTTGCTTTGTCCCTGATTTCAGTGGGATTGAGTTAAGTTTCTCTCCATTGAGTTTGATGTTGGCTATAGGCTTGCTGTATATTGCCTTTACTATGTTTAGGTACCTGCCTTGTATCCCTGATCTCTCTAAGAATTTAAACATGACTGGGTGTTGGATTTTGTCAAATGCTTTTTTGGTATCTAAAGTGATGATCATGTCGTTTTTCTCCTTCAGTTTGTTTATACGGTGGATTACATTGATGGATTTTCATATATTGAACCACCCTTGCATGCCTGGGATGAAGCTTACTTGGTCATGTTGGCTGATATCTTTTATGTGTTCTTGGATTCTCTTTGCACGTATTTTGTTGAGTAATTTTGCATCACTGTTCATAAGAGAGCTAGGTCTGAAGTTCTCTCTTTTGTATGGTCTTTGTTTCGTTTAGGTATCAAGGTGACTGGGGCCTCATAGAATGAATTTGATAATGTTCCTTTTGTTGTTTTATTTGTGGCATAATTTGAAGAGAATTGGAGTTAGCTCTTCTCTGAGAGTCTTTTAGAATTCTGCGCTGAAATCATCTTGCCCTGTGCTTACTTTGGAAGGGAAATTTTTGATGATTGCTTCTATTTCCTTGGGGGATATCAGACTCTTCAATCATTGTACCTGATCTTGACTTAATTTTGGTAGATGAAATCTATCAAGAAAAGTGTCCATTTCCTTTAGATTTTCAAATTTTGTGGCATATAGGCTTTTGTAGTAAGATGTAATGATTGTTTGGATTTCCTCAGTGTCTGTAGTTATGTCGTCTTTTTCATTTCTGATTTTTCTGATTGGGATAGTTTCTCTCTGCCTTTTAGTTACTTTGCTAACAGCTTGTCTATCTTGTTGAATTTCTCAAAGAACCAGCTCTTGATTTCACTGATTCTTTGAAATTTTTTATTCATTTCCAATGTATTGAATTCTGCCATGAGCTTGAGTTTTCCAGATGTCTACTCCTCTTGGGTGTGTCTACCTCTTTTTTATCCTCCCCAAGGACTTTCAGGTGAGCTATTAAGTTGCTCCTTTGATATGTTTCAAATTTCTTCTTGAAGGCATTTAGTGCTATGGGCTTTCCTTTTAGCATTGTTTTCATTGTGTTCCATAAGTTTAGGTATGTAGTGCCTTCATTTTCATTGAATTCTAGGAAGTCTTTAATTTCTTTCCTTATTTCTTCCCTAACCTAGCTGTCATTGAGTAGTGAGTTGTTCAGTTTCCATGTTTGTGTAGGCTTTTTGCTTTTCCCATTGTTATTGTGGTCCACCTTTAGTGCATGGTGCTCAGACAGGATACAATAGATTATTTCAATCTTCTTGTATCTGTTGAGGTTTGATTTCTGACCAACCATATGGTCTATTTTGGAGAAGGTTCCATGAAATACTGAGAAGAAGGTACATTTTTTGTGTTACGATGAAAGGTCTTGTAGATGTCTGTTAGGTTCATTTGATCCATGACCTCGGTTAGAGTCATTGTTTTTATGTTTAATTTCTGTTTTATTGACCTGTCCTTTTATGAAAGTGGGGTATTAATGTCTCCCACTACTTAATGTATGGGGATCTATTTGTGAATTAAGTTTTATCAAAGTTTATTTTACAACTGTGGGGCCCTTGCTTTTGGGATGTAGATGTTCAGGATTGTAACATCTTCTTGGTGGAATTTTCCTTTGATGAATGTGATGTGCCTTTCCCCATCTCTTTTGATTAATTTTGGTTGAAATTCTATTTTATTCGATATTTGAATGGCTATTCCTTCTTGCTTCTTTGGTCCATTTGCTTGGAAAACCATCTTCCAGCCCTTTATTCTCAGGTAATGTCTATCTTTGTTATTAGATGTTTTTCTCTCATGCAACAGATTGTTTGGTCTTGTTTAAGCGTCTATTATTCATTCTGAAATAAGACTCTAACTTTAAACTTTGGACCTCTCAGGATCACATTTCATTTTATAGAAGTATACAAAGAATGTATTTAATTAAAATGGACTTTTTAGGACCTATATGTTTTTATTCTATGCTTTTCGTGTTCAATGTTAATATTATAAATGTTAAAAACAAAACAGAAAATGTTTTTAGGGTATTTAACTTCTTTTAGTTTGATCACAGTGTACACTTTTATTTCTTTAATTTTGAAATGCTTCTATTTTTACACATTGAATGTTTTCTTAATTATTTAAAGGAAAAATATATATAATCTTACATCTTATAAAACTCAATGTTTACCAGTAGCAAAAATTAATAAATGGAGAGAAATAAAGTGTTCTGAAAACACATAGACATTAGTTATTAGTCCCACCTAAAAGTGATATATTTGATGTTCAACTGTATTCACCATTGTACAATCAAATGAAAATAATCAATAAAATCAATTAAAAATGTATAGTTCAAGTCTTCAAGTGCCTGTGGAGTTGTGTACAGTTTCAATTACTGTGCAATTGTCATGTAAAGTATAGAGACAAGTTGCTATGGATCCACAGGCCTCTATCTTCCCAGTGTTTTGCATCTCACTATCTTTCTTGAATTAATGTCATGACCTACAAACTTGCTACTATCAATTTCTTACTGTAAAAAGTTTTGCTTTAATTAGGTTGACTAAGAAATGTTCAAATCTCCTTCTTTCTGCAAAAATGAGACTTTTACAGCATTTCATCCAATATTTCTAGTCTTCGTTTATGACCACTCAATTATTATGTTGGCTCTGACTTCTAGGTTTATGTCCCACATTTTCAGTGTTCTTGACTTGTTCCTAGACTATAAGAAATTTTATAAAATTTTCTGTAATAGGTATATTGTTATTTTCAAGATATGCTTGGACTCATTTCATTTTAATCCATTGATTTCTCATTTTAACTAATTTGTTGGGTCAGTTTTTATGAGCAATAAAAGTAGAAGTTAAGTCTCTATGTGGTCCAGACAGTTATTGTGAATTGATATTTAGTAGAGACAACTGTGGAAGAGGCATGGTATACAGGGTTATGCTAGCATTCTGATTATTGATGGATAGTGATGAAATATTCATACTCTGTTATCATCCCTTATCACCCTCTGTCATTGCCAATGTGTCAGTGTGTCCTATCTGAGAGAGGTGAGGGAGGAAAAGAGGGAGGGTGCAAGAGAGAAAGGGAGTCATGCATCTTGTGAGATCTGTATCTGAGAAAGGAAATACAATTTCCAACTTCCATTTCTGTGGACGAGTATTTATTTCTTTGTAAAAGCCATAATTTTGTAGCAGAAACTGTACTGGTACAGTACAGTACATTACTGGACCTGCAGAACACAGATATACAAATTTAGTACCAAGGTTTGGTGCCCTGATATTACCGTAATGGTATTTTCACACATGGATGCTGAAGACTGGACTAGCATATTTTTCTTTGAAAGGAAGAGACAGATATATAAGTGGACAGTGGTCTATAATTAAATTATAACCCTCAGGTGCTCTGAAACCTGAACACAACCTAGAACACAGCCATAAACTATCAGTGCTAAGAGTGCTTGGTGTTGTATAATATCGGCTCAAGGTTCTCAGGAACTAGTTAATTCTGCCTGATGTTTAGAAGACTGGCTTCAATCACAAAACACTGGAACTATAAAGTCTATAAAGAGGGTGAGAAATGTAGCTACACATGGGTCAGCAAAAAAGATTGCATTTGGAGCATAAGCAACAAGAGGGAGATTAGCTTAGCCCTGATGTTTCTAGAGATCATGGACACAAAGAATGAAGAAGACTACCAGATCTCACTTCCAAAGTCTTGAAACACTACAGGGACAGGCGAAATACCCACAACATTCCTGCCATGGGTGGTAGTGGGTGGAGTGGATCATCACATGTCTGTATAAAACACATAAGATCTTGCATTTGCCCATTTTCCCTCCTCAATCTTTCAAACAAAAATTGTTTGATCTTAAATTCAATTTAGCAAGAGTTTTTATGTGAAACTTTCTTAATGTGTTCTGTAGTGATGTGAGCATGAATCCAATGACTGAGATGGATGGAATTACAGATGTTTTGTAAAGTCTTGGTACCTATTAATACCATCTATTTATATAAAGTAGGGTATCAAAATGGCTGTTTGTTGCTGTTTAACTTTTTGAGTTCTTTATATATTCTGGATATTAACCCTCTGTCAGATATGGGGTTGGTGAAGATCCTTTCCTAATCTGTATGCTGTCACTTTGTTCTGATGACACTGACCTTTGCTTTACAGAAGGTTTTCAGTTTCATGAGGTCCAATTATTGATTGTTCCTCTTAAAGCCTGTGCTGTTGTTGTTCTGTTCAGGAAGTTGTCTCCTGTGCCAATGAGTTCTAGGTTCTTCCCCAATTTTTCTTCTAGCCAATTTAGTATGTCTGGCTTTATGTTGAGATCTTTGATCCACTTGGACTTTAGTTTTGTGCAGGGTGATAAATATGGATCTATTTTCCCATTTTCTGCATGTACTTATCCAGTTAGACCAGCACAACTTGTTGAAAATGCTGTCTTTTTTCTACTGTATGGTTTTGGCATCTTTGTCAAAGATGTGTGTGGGTTTATTTCTGGGTCATTTATTTGATTCTATTGATCCACCATTCTGTTTCTATGCCAGCACCATGCAGTTTTTATTATTATTGCTCTATACCACAGCTTGAGATTAGGGGTGGAAATACCTCTAGAAGATCTTTTATTGTAGAGGCTTGTTTTAGCAATTCTGGGTTTCTAATTATTGCATATGGATTTGCGAATTTTTCCTTCAAGTTCTGTAAAGAATTGTGTTTGTAATTTAATGGGAGTTGCATTGAATCTGTAGATTGTTTTTGATGAGATGGCCATTTTTACCTTGTTAATCCTGCCAAGCCAAGAGCATGAGAGATCTTTCCATCTTCTGATAGCTCCTTCTATTTCTTTCTTCAGAGACTTGATGTATTTTTTTTTTTTTTCATACAAGTCTTTGACTTGCTTGGTTAGAGTTAAACCAAGGTACTTTAGGTCATTAGTGGCTATTGTGAAGTGTGTTGTTTCCCTAATTTCTTTCTCAGCCCATTTCTGTTTTGTATAAAAGAGGGTTACTTTTTTTTTAAATATAATTTTGTATCCAGCCACTTTGCTGAACGTGTTTGTCAGCTTAATGCATTGCACATTATATTTTTTAGGCTTACTTATTTACTGTCCCAGGATAAAATATGTATTCCTGCTTTACTTACTAGAATTCAGAAACTTCACCATATAAATCTATAGAGAAGGAAACAATGCAGATTTTCCTATAAATTCTACAGAAATGGGAATGATCTCTTTTACAGCAAAAGTTAATTTCAAAGATCTATAGTTTACAATGTTTGACATATAGTATGATGCATCCATCATATATCTAACCCAGAGAAATTAAAAAAAAATACCGTCCTAATTTTCTTTTTGTTTTTTTCTTTCTTTCTTTCTTTCTTTCTTTCTTTCTTTCTTTCTTTCTTTCTTTCTTTCTTTCTTCTTTCCCTTCCCTTCCTTCCTTCTTTCCTTCCTTCCTTCCTTCCTTCCTTCCTTCCTTCCTTCCTTCCTTCCTTCCTTCCTTCCTTCCTTTGTTCCTTCGTTCCTTTCTTTCTTTTTTCTATTTATTTATTACAATTTATTCACTTTGTATCCTGGCTTATCTCCTTCAAGACCCACTTTCCTGCAAGAGGTCAATCCTCTGATTGAACACCATCAAGCTTCCTTTTAGTTGACATTCTCCCCAAGCATGGTTGGATACCATAAAAAGCTAAAATGATACGCTCAGGATGCGAGGCTAAGCACTGCACTCAGGGTCAGCCGCTTTGGACCCAGAGAAGAGCATGTCTGATTGCATGCGGGTTGATGCCCCAGGTCCCGCCTCTGAGAAAAAGGTATCGGACGGGTCTGATGCTCTTTGGGTGGATGACACCTAAATGAACATCTGTACAAAGTCCCAATTTATTTCTAATATCAGAGATCAGACCTCTACTCTTGCCTGATGCGTCTAAAACAAAAGGGGAACTGTAGAGAGCTGCGGAATGCTATGCCTTAAAGATGGAGCTGGTTTCCGCCTTCCACCTTCCCGATGGTGAGTGCTCTCTGTCATGAACAACTCCACATTTGGCTAAGGCCGAGGATCTGCTTGCTTCCATGTATGTGGACCTATCTGCATTGCTCCTGTGGCACGCCTGGATTGGCTACCCAGAGGCTATTTAAGATGTGGGCTGGCTTTCCCCGGGGTCCGAGGATTGTTCAATGTTCCTGAATAAACTGCATTGAAAAAAAAAAAATACCCACTTTCCCTCCCTCTTCTCTCCTTGCCTCTCCCTTAGTCCACTGATAGGGGAGGTTCTCCTCCCCTACTATCTGACCCTAGCCTATCAGGTCTCATCAGGACTCTGGCCTGGCTAGGTTGCTGCCCCAGGGGCAGGTGATCATGGTCCCATTTTTTCTCATTATATAAATCCTAGTCCTTAAATGCCTTACAATAAGCTTTACAAGATCACTAGTTACTGCAGTGAGTTAATCTTACAAAGTTTATAGGTGAGAAAGTCTTGTAAAGAAAGAAATGTACAACAGTGTGTGAATGGACAACAATGTGTGAATGGATCTTCGGTGTGGTTGCTTTTAACTCTTTCTTCATCCAAGTAGAGCTTCAGTTGAATATCACCGTTGTCTCATTAGGTCCATCTCAATCAAGTGAGTAGGAAAGCACTCATTTTATTACTTACATTTAGACACTTTGTCAATCAAACAAGTATCATCTTCAGTACTGGGTAAAAACTGTAATTTTTTACCACCTGTCTCAACACCTTGAGCTTTTACATTTCATAGTCATCTGTTTCTTTATGTCACCCCCAATATAGGTATCTTAAAGCTGCTTCTGTCATCCCTACTTAAACATGATGTAAATATGTTTGCGTATCTCCTCATTTGAATGTAAAGATCAGCTTGCACATGTCTCAATGTTTCTGCTTGCATAGGAGCTGCAGTTCTCTCAGTCCCTTGGTTTTATGATCATTTCAGATATTTTTAAGGCAAGTGAAAAAAATACAATGGGAATATTGAGACACTAACTCTGCAAGGAATGAGCTATTGTGTACTGTTCTGCAAACAATTTCTGATTAAGACAGGTCACCTGAGCTAATCATAGGCATAGGAAGCATAAGCTAAGAAACATTCCTCAGGTCCCACCATCTATCTGCAAATTTCATGATTTCCTTCTTTTTCATTGCTGAGTAATACTCCATTGTATAGATGTACCACAGTTTCTGCATCCATTCTTCAGTTGAGGGGCATCTGGGTTGTTTCCAGCTTCTGGCTATTACAAATAAAGCTGCTTCAAACATCGTTGAGCAAATGTCCTTTTTGTGTACTTGAGCCTCTTTTGGATATATGCCCAGGAGTGGTATGGCTGGATCTTGAAGAAGCGCTATTCCTAGTTGTCTGAGAAAGCACCAGATTGATTTCCAGAGTGGTTGTACAAGTTTACATTCCCACCAGCAGTGGAGCAGGGTTCCCCTTTCTCCACAACCTCTCCAGCATGTGTTGTCACTTGAGTTTTTGATCTTGGCCATTCTCATGGGTGTAAGGTGAAATCTCAGGGTTGTTTTGATTTGCATTTCCCTAATGGCTAATGAGGTCCAGCATTTCTTTAAGTGCTTTTCTGCCATTCGGTATTCCTCTACAGAGAATTCTCTGTTTAGCTCTGTTCCCCATTTTTTAAGTGGATTACTTAGTATGCTGCTTTTCAGCTTCTTTAGTTCTTTATATCTACTGGATATGAGTCCTCTATCAGATAAAGGGTTGGTGAAGATTCTTTCCCAATCTGTAGGCAGTCGCTTTTTGTTGATGACAGTGTCCTTTGCTTTGCAGAAGATTTTCAGTTTCATGAAGTCCCATTTATTGATTGTTTCTCTTAGAGCCTGTGCTGTTGGTGTTCTGTTCAAGAAGTTGTCTCCTGTACAAATGAGTTCTAGGGTATTCCCCACTTTTTTTCTAGCCAGTTTAATATGTCTGGTTTAATGTTGAGGTCTTTGATCCACTTGGACTTCAGTTTTGTGCAGGGTGATGAGTATGGATCAATTTTCATTTTTCTACATGTAGACATCCAGTTGGGCCAGAAATATTTGTTGAAGATGAAATCTTTTTTCCATTGTACGTTTTTGGCATCTTTGTCAAGATCAGGTGTCTTTAAGTGTGTGGGTTTATTTCTGGATCCTCTGTTTTGTTCCATTGATCCACCATTCTGTTTCTATGCCAGTACCATGCAGTTTTTAAAACTGTTGCTCTATAGTACAACTTAAGATCAGGGATGGAGATACCTCCAGAAGATCTTTTATTGTAGAGGATTGTTTTAGCAATTCTGGGTTTTTTGTTATTCCATATGAAATTGAGAACTTTTCTTTCCAGGTCTGTAAAGTATTGTGTTGGTAATTTGATGGGAATTGCATTGCATCTGTAGCTTGCTTTTGGTAAGATGGCCATTTTTACTATGTTAATCCTGCCAAGCCATGAGCATGGGAGATCTTTCCATCTTCTCACATCTTCTTCTAATTCTTTCTTCAGAGACTTGAAATTTTTTTCATACAAGTCTTTAACTTCCTTGGTTAGGGTTACTCAGAGGTACCTTAGGTCATTTGTGGCTATTGTGAAGGGTGTTGTTTCCCTAATGTCTTTCTCAGCGCTATTTTCTTTTGTATACAGGAGGGCTACTGATTTTTTTGAGTTAATTTTTTATCTGGCCACTTTGCTGAAGGTGTTTATCAGCTGTAGGAGTTCCCTGGTAGAGTTTTAGGGGTCACTCACGTATACTATCATATCATCTGCAAATAGTGATAATTTGACTTCTTTTTTTCCAATTTGTATCCCCTTGCTCTCCTTCACCTGTATTATTGCTCTAGCAAGGACTTCCAGAACTATGTTTTAGAGATGTGGAGAGAGTGGTCAGCCTTGTCTTGTCCCTGATTTCAGTGGGATTGCTTTAAGTTTCTCTCTGTTTAGTTTGATGTTGGCTATAGGTTTGCTGTATATCGCCTTTACTATGTTTAGTTATGTGCCTTGTATCCCTGATCTTTAAACATGAATGGATGTTGAATTTTGTCAAATGCTTTTTCAGCATCTAGGGAGATTATCATGTTTTTTTTTTTTTTTTCTTTCAGTTTATTAATATGGTGGATCATCCTGAGTGAGTTGTCCCAGAAGCAAAAAGACACACATGGTATATACTCACTCATATAGACATACAACATAGGACAAACCCACTAAAATCTGTGCATCTAAAGAAACTAAGCAAGAGAGAGGACCCTAACTGAAACGGTCAATCCCCATCCTAAAAGACAAAGAGAATGGACATCAGAAGAAGAAAACAGGAAACAACCTAGGAACCTTCTACAGAGGGTTTCTGAAAGCCAGAAGAAGAAAACAGGAAACAAACTAGGAACCTACCACAGAGGGCCTCTGAAAGCCTCTGCCCTACAGAATATCAAAGAAGATGCTGAGCCTGATGGTCAACTGTTGTGCAGAGTGAATGGAATTTTATGTAAGAAGTTGGAAATAGTAAGAGCTGGGGAGGACAGGTTCTCCACAAGGAGAACAACAAAACAAGAAAATTTGAACACAGGGAACTTCCCAGAGACTCATAGTCCAACCAAGGACTATTCATGGAGATGACCTAGAACCTCTGCACAGATGTAGCCCATGGCAGTTCAGAGTCCAATTGGGTTACATAGTAATGGGAAGAGGGACTGCCTCTGACTTCCCTGATTGGCCTGTTCTTTGATCACTTCCCCCTGAGGGGGGAGCAGCCTTACCAGGTCACAGTAGAGGACAATGCAGCCACTTTTGATTTGAACTGATAGACTAAGATCAGAAAGGAGAGTAGAACCTCCCCTATCAGGTGACTTGGGGAGTGGCATGCATGCAGAAAGGGGAGGGAGGGTGGGATCGGGACGGGAGGAGAGAGGGACTTATGGGGGGATACAAAATGAATAAATTGCAGTTAATAAAATAAAATAAAAAAAGAAACATTCCTCAGAATTGAGCAGTACCCACTCAGCATCTTACTCTTCTTAGCCCCACATCCACAGTACCCTGATTTGGTATTGAGCACATGCCTCACTTTCTTAAAATGGAACTATTTCAGCATTTTTCCTCATGGTGATCCCATGGATCAATGGCTCAATTTCTCTTTATTCAACCTCATATCTTCTTTCTACCATTATTATGGTTGTCAATGTTATGTTTGTTTATGAATTACACATTTTACAGGTGTATGCTCTCACCTTAACTGCACACACACACACACACACACACACACACACACATACACATAAATATATTTTTTTTCTTGATGAAATTTGTCCCCTAAATTATTTCTCTTCCCTATATGATTTCCATTTACTGCTCAAATCTTACTGTGTGAGATGGAAATTGGTAGAAAAATAAAGAAACCAGTCAAATGCCCTTTAAAACTATAAGAACTGACTATTTTTAGAGCAGTGGACCTCAACTTTCCTAATGCTGTGACCCTTTAATACAGTTTCTCATGTTGTGGTGACCCCTAATTGTAAAATTATTTCCTTGCTACTTCATAACTGTACTTTTGCCACTCCTATGAATCATGATGTAAACATCTAATATTCATGATATCTGACATGTGTCCTGTATGAAAGGGTCATTGGATTCCCCAAGGGGTCATGAGAATCCCTCCTTTAGAACCAGGTGAGCAAACCTGAAACATTAAAAGTTACTGTCGCCTTCAACATTGTTTTTAGAGGGATTCATAGTTCTCCTCATGCTTTTCTGTTTAAGCACACAAATGGTATCTTTAAGCACACAGCTGGAATCTTTCCAGTAAGATACGCCATTTTCTTTTAGCAGTGCCTGACGGAATATTTGAAGCTAAGAAAAATTTCCAACTCTCTTGATCCCCTGGAGGAGATTGGGTTTTTCAGTCTCATGGTTACATTACTGTTGGACTAGGTAGTCACCCACACTTTCCTTCCCTTTCATCAATTCCCTTTGCCATTGTGATATAAATTCTAATGCATAAACCTGAAAGTAAGCAGAAATGGAACTTTTTATTTGAAATGTATTATAAATATAAGATGGAAAAGAAACAGGTGTTTCACAAAAGGAAGAAGAGCTCAATAACTGAGATGAGCAATTTAATTTTAGAAACTGATGTGTTTCTTGAATTCTTCCACATTACCAGAGTATTGGAAGTGAAAAAAGAAGTGGTATGTGCAGCAAGTTTAAAAAACAAAAAACAAAACAAAACAAAACACCCAAAAGTTTGTAGTTACATTTCTTTTCCTTGAAAGAGTTATTTCGAAAATTGAAGAGTAGAGGAAAGAACACAGGATTTTAGTTTCTGAAGGTTTAACTTGGAATCTGTTATTCACTTTGCAGAGCTATGGACTGATTCAAGTTATTCAGCTTTTGTGTACCATTTAACTTTCGTACTATTTTCTTTTCCTATTACTTTGGGGGTTAAAGAATGCACGGGTTGTTTGAAAGTCTTGAGCAAAACTTGTTAGTTCTCTAGGACTGTTATTGAGACCTAGAATGTTAACAAGTGAACTCTACTAGTATTTTCATTTGTTTTTCATAAGTGATACACTGCAATGGCAACTTCTTGCTTTTTCTTTATGTTGTTACTTAAATAGAGCTTGTTAAATTTCTTACATACAACTATATATATTTGTTTGTTCATTATATAAAAACAATAACCATAATAGGCCTATGAGATGAGTCAGTCAGCAAAGGTATATAGACCCATGTTCTCTCCTGGGACCCAAACATTGGAGGAAGAGGGCTGACTCCCTTAAGTTATCCTGTGACCTCAATATGTGTCCTATAGCACGTATGCACTATAACACACATGGTACAAAATAAATAGATAACATCAATAAACAATAACTACAGCAAAGATAAAGGGAAGAAGCATAGCTGAAGAGAAATCCATAGCAAACTAAATAAATAATATATATTTAGAAAATATAAAAAGAAAAAATATGGCAATTTTTGAAAATTATCCTTGACTTTGCCTTTCTTGACAGTGATGATGACCACATAAATGAAATAGATTTCCTCAGCAGTTCCCTTGTGTGATGGTTATTCTTGATTTTCAATTTGACTATATCTGTAATGAGAAAATTCTAAAAATGAAGTACACACCTGTGAGCGATTTTTGTTAATTTTATTTAGGAAGATTCCCTTCTAATTTAATCTTTGAAGTAGGAAGACACTTCTTTAATCCAAATCTTTTGAACTTTGAAAAGATGTGCCCTTAATCCAGATCTAGAGGAGGGAGGACACATCTGTAATCTGGACCACACCTTCAACCAGAAGCATAAAAGGGCATAAAAGAAGGAAGGTAGGTTTTGCTTTTTGCATGCTTAATCTTACTTCACTAGCAAGTCTGTTCCTTCACTGGCATTAAAGCCTACTCCTTCAGAATTCTAGCATTTACTGAATATCAGTGGAGACATCCAGCCTTGTGTATTGAGCAACATCTGTATTATTGGATGTTGTGCTTATAGCCATCCATGTTAGAGTAGTATGACCACAGCCTGTAAGACCCCTTTACATATATATGTGTATACATACATAAAAATATATGTATATAGAACATTATATGTGTATAATATATTAGATTATATATGTGCACACACAAATACATATATATATATTTGTGTGCACATCTATAATCTTTGTACACACATATATATGCATATATATATACACATATATATACACACACATACACAATATACATATTGTTCTGTTACCCTAGAGAACTATGACTAATGAATCTTGTTTCTAAAAAAATTCAAGGATAAACAAGTTTCTTCTTGGGTCTGCAGCCAGGCTATTGTCATCTGGATGGATGCTGGCCAGAGTTTTTCCTAATTGAATCATTCAATCTCTACCAGTTGTGTGATCATATCAAAGTTTAGAACTTAGTAATATAAACACCATCCTTAACAACCCCCTGATGACTGGTAATGGCAGTGGGGCTATAGGGTGTGGGATATAAAGAGAGGCATAAGTTAGTCTTCTTTTTAATATATTCATGAACCCAAGTCTAGACAAATTTCTTGCCTATTTTTTTTTTTGTAGATAGGATTTCTCTCTCTGAAGAACTTCAACAGTTTACATTGTGTTGATAGTATAGCTTAATTTCTCTTTATTCAGCCTTATATATAGTTTCTAGAGTGTGTGTGTGTGTGTGTGTGTACATGCACACATACACAAGCATGTATTAGTACATGCCTGTGTATGTTTGTTCATATGTGTATGTGCATATGTGTGTTTGTGTGGTATGAGAGAACAAGATAGAATGAGAGATCTAAAGAGAGGGAGTGGTCACAGTTAGTAGGAATATTTTTCAGAGGTGATTATTAGTGATTTGTTTTTAAAGATGTTAAGAGGTTATGATTTTAGAGGCTGGAAAGAAGGCTCAGAGTTTAAGAGCACTTGTTGGTTTTGCAGGCGGCACCCAATCATGTTTCACTCCACTTCTATGTAACCTAACACTGTCATTTGGCCTCAGAGGGCACCAGGCATGCATTGGTATGCTTATATATACACAGATAAAACATTCATACACATAAAATTATATATATATTGTATTATATATATATTAATAAAAAAGATGTGGTGGTTTAGATACTTATTGCCTCCCACAGGTTCATGTGTTGAACACTGGTTCTCTGTGGATGGTATTATTAGGGACATGATCTGGAAAACTTTCTAAGTGGTAGTTGCAAGAAATAGGTCACTGAATACATGCCTACAAAGCCCACACATTGTCCTCAGTATCCTCTTTGCTCTCTGTTTTCAGTTCCTCATGAAGTGAACAGCTTCCTTCTTAACATTCATGAACTCCAATAATTTTGAACTATTTAAAAATCTCTGACATTGTTTGAAACTTATATACTCAAATGCCCCTTGGTACATGGCATGCACATTAAGACTTAACTATGAGAAGCCACAGAAATCCTGAATTTACTATTGATCCTGATATAGGATGATTTCCTCATTTACTGTGACATGCTCATTTTTAAGCCTCTGCCCTGGAATGGACCTGCAGGGAGATCTCAGGTCCAGACTCTTTTTTTATTTCATCCCAATGTTTCAGTATTTATTCATTTTTTTCCCTGTCTTCACTCTCTAAATCACCATGGGATGGGAATTCATCCTTGGGAAAAATAAGATGGAGAAACCACCATGAGTTTGCAGGCTGAGGCTGAGAAATAAGGAGATTGTTTGCATTCTCATCTTCATTACCACCTGGTGGGTGTTATTTCTATTTTACCCAAGCCTGGCTTGATGAACTAACAAATTAAATAGTTTCATTAATGCAGAATTCCAGATACAGAGTAATAAAAAATTGCACATGACTTCAGAACAGTAGCTTCCTCTAAGGAGTCATGATTGTTGTTTCAAGGGCAGCTCTCAGTGAATAACCTAGACTAGAAATTTATTATTAGAATTACTAATTGTACTAACTAGCTACAAGCTTCTTTCCCATAACCCTGCTTTTCTTTAATTTTAGACTTGTTCAGTTTTTTGTTTATTAGTCAAAGTTGGAGGCTCTTTCTCTTCTTCTTTTTTTTTTTAATGAAATGTTAAGCCATAAACATAACTGTGACATCCTACAAGTGTTTGCAGCTTCTGAAAGCTACAAGGTAGTTCCTACATATGCAAATTAGATTAGTTGTACCTGTGTCTTTCAGAAAAAAGACAATATTTATGGGTTCTGCTTATTTTGATTACAACTTGTTTCATTGCATTTAAAGTATGTAGAAAAGAGCTTTCCAATTAACTCAGATACAATGATCCAGTCTAGAGAAAAGAACATTGCAATGTAGGTCTGAAAGTTTGGATTTCAGCTTCAACCCTGCCTAGAAGATAGCATGATGGTTATCTCTTTCAAAAATGCATAGTAACTTGGCTGTCAATGAAAATATGCTGAACTTTGAGTCACTAGCATATAACATGAGAATTTTTCCTGTGCTGCAAATCTGTCTAAACAATTGTCGAGCCATATTTTAGGTAATTGGACTGGAGAATTCGAGAATGCAGAGAGCTTGCTCGGAGACAACAGAATGTCCAGAAAAAGGACTGTTAAGGTCCTCTGGAGCAGCCCATATTGATATATTAAAAATTCTTCCCCAAACCTCTCAAAGTCAAACTGCCCTTTCCACTAGCCTTCTCTGAGAGACAATGCCTTCAACACCTCCTCCTTCCTATCCACTGTGCTTTCTGTTTCAATATATTCCTATCACTCCTTCATCTAGGGTGTATAAAGGCTCATTTTCCAAACACAGCTAAGCAGTGGCTCTTACCCTCCTTAAAATCTCTAAGCAATAAAATAATTAATAAAGTTTTCCAGGACATTAGGTCAGGTTGATGGGAAAGCAACATCAGTCTCCCTGACATCAATAAGTATTTCAGGGATGATTCATACAGCAGTTGCAATGTTCTGGGGTTTGTGGGAGATTTGGGGTTCCTGTCAAAACAAAGATAGGTAATGATGAAAACTTCTCTCAAAGATTCAGCAGAAGACATTCCAGGCTTGATGTTCGCAAAGGTATGGTCAACTATTGACAGGGAAGGATGAAGAGGATTTGGGATCCTAGGTGTGCTAGGAGTCTCTAGTGGATCAATGCTGTGTGCACTGGATCAGGACCTTTTGAGCATATGTGCAAGTTGCTGACACTTCACTGGCTGTTCCCTATGGGCCTCCAAAACCCTACACTTGACCTTTGCCCTTCCAGGGTTGTGAAATTTTCAGCTGAAGTGGATCACCCAAACCCAAAGAGAGAATTTTCTGGATATCTGTAGGTACAGGTACATGAGGATGGCATGCTAATTTTCTTCGGTTGCCAGCCATCCACGCAGTGCTCTTGTGGGCTCAAGATAATGCCCTAGAAGCACTTATTGTCATGGTGGGAGCATCTGTGCCACCCCTCCTCTAGAATAATAATGCATACTAGGCCCACCCGATGAAATGCAGTATTGAGAAGAACCTCTGGAGGGCGGAGTTGGAGAAAGGAAGTGGCATTGAAGGCCAACTAAGCACTGTTGGTATGAAACTTCAGACTATCCTGAGGGGATGCAGCCTGCAACAGAGGCCACAGGTCTCTGGAGGAGAGCATGTATGTGCAAAAGAAGGAAGTGTACTAGGGAAATATTTCTTCTAGATAACTGCTTTGTGCCTGTCTTGCTTCTCTGGAGCAGACCTGACTTCTGAGACTGACAGTGAGTCAGAGACTGAATGTGTGGTGGAAATAATCCCTTGGCTTCCCAGACTGGTGTTGTAAAACCAGGTCTTCTAAGAGCAGCCTGAGAAGGGAATGGGGAAAGTTCAGTTACTGTCATTGCTCACCTTCTCTTTCTTAGCTGACTCTGACACAGAAAGGGATACCTGTAGACACATAGGAAACTAGCTGAGACTTTATTCCCATACACTACCAATTACCATCATGTAATAGGGGTCTCCTTGTTTATCTTTCCACTCCCTGGAAAGAGCCTGGGGCTTACTTAATTATTGGTCCTCAGTATAAGCCTTGGCTGGTTTGGTAAATGTTACCAGACAGATAGATTAACCTGGCTTCTTCCACTGCCATTTGTGCAGATAGGTAACAATATGGTATCAGCCTTTTGCGGGCTAAACTGTCCCGAATGTGCAGTGCAGCCTTAGGCCCTTCCTCTTCTCTCTCAGATAAACAGTCTTAGTCTTAAAAACGTTCTGTCAGCCATTCTCAAGGAAACAATCTTAGAGTGGCCAAACTGACAGCTGAGTCTCATGTTGCCTTTCAGGTGTAAAAGATGAACTAAGTAACAGGCCTAGAATGTAACTCAGTGACAGGGTCCTTCCCTGGTACTTTTTACTAGTTTCAGTCATAACAGTTTGGGGCCAAAAGGAAAAAAAAATTACCCCATTACATTCTGAGTTGTGAGATACAACAAAATGTAAAGCTCTATAGAGTCCTTTACACTCCTCTGACCTCACTGACCCCTCCACAGACTCCATTTCTTGCCCTTAGTTGAGCATGTATTTTCTCAGGCAACCTTTTATTTTTAGGATAAAAAGAATCTACCTTTTTTGAATAAAGGACACACAGAGCATAAATGTAGATACATAACTTACCAAATTCTGTGTTTGTGGTAATTGGCTGGTGATATGGTTAAGCATGTAAAGGTAATGCTGTCTCTCAAATGTAGAGGCCTGAGTTCCTTCCCTGGGACCCACATGATAGAAGGAGAAAGCAAACTTCCATTAATTGTCCTCTGACTTTCATGCAGGCAGGGTTGCCAGATCTTAGCCCACAGCAGCTACTTCCACTGGAATCTCCATCTGACGCACTCAGGAAATATTACTGTGTGTTACATTTGAGAGATTTGGGTCTTTTGTTATTTTACTTTCTTGCCAAGAAGCAATAGAAAGCAAAAAGGCCAGCAATAAGCCATCACCTGAAACACTGGTTAAAAGATTGTAGCCATGGGAATTTGGAAACTGAGCTGAGACCATTTTGAGGCTGAACTACTCTAAAAGGTCTTTTATACATGTCTGGCTAACTTTTGTTGTTTTTGTTTTGTTCTGTTTTTATTCTCTAGCTCTGATTGTCTCAAAAAGACTCTACCTTATGATGAAGGTGAAGCAGTCTCTGTGACCTATTGAAAGGTAAGAGAGCACGAGGAGACAATAACCAGAATACACATTTTATATAAAATGTGAGGAATCTAGCAGTAAAAATAGGGTGAACATGAGTGGGGGAGGGCATTCGGAGGCTCCACTCTTCATGATGGAACTATTGGCAGTTAATTGTTGCTGAAGGAGTGGGGATTATTTCCTTCAGCCATGCAGTCATTATCCATGCTCCCAGTAAGTATCATCTTAGCAGTGCTCATGTGAGCAACTGTAATGAACTTCAGTGGGTCATAAAAAACAAATAATAGACATAAAATTATGAAGGGAACTTTTGGGAAGGAGGAGTTCAGTTGTGGGGAGTGGAGGGTAGCCATGGCAATGACCAGGAACTGCAGAGTTCCTAAGGAGTCTGTGAGGGAGGAGTGTGTCAGGCATGCGGTTAGGGGAATTCTTTATTAGTACAGAGCTCAGCAGCTAGGGATAAATTCATGTTGTCCCCAAACAGAGATCATATCATTTTTGTCCCCAGATATATATTTTTAACTTTGCCTCAGTTATTAGTTTCATCTTAGCAGTGCTCATGTGAGCAACTGTAATGAACTTCAGTGGGTCATAAAAAAACAAATAATAGACATAAAATTATGAAGGGAACTTTTGGGAAGGAGGAGTTCAGTTGTGGGGAGTGGAGGGTAGCCATGGCAATGACCAGGAACTGCAGAGTTCCTAAGGAGTCTGTGAGGGAGGAGTGTGTCAGGCATGCAGTTAGGGGAATTCTTTATTAGTACAGAGCTCAACAGCTAGGGATAAATTCATGTTGTCCCCAAACAGAGATCATATCATTTTTGTCCCCAGATATATATTTTAAACTTTGCCTCAGTTATTAGTTTAGTTATCATTGATAATTTATGACAGAACAGATTTATCTTTTTTTTTCCTCATCAACACCACAACCCAACTTTTGACAGTGTAGAGGAATCTTTTGCCAAAGCATGACAGCCCATTCTCAGGCTGGTAGCTTTCTCAATTTCAAGGGCACTAGACAGACAGGAAATTTCCAAGACTGCCTGGGCAGATTGTTATGTCCTGCGCAGTGTATTTTCAGCTTTTAATGGTAAACAGGCTAATTGTCATTAGGTCCATCAAAAGTCTTCAGGATAAACCTTCTGTAGTTATTATTCAGCTTCTGCTCTAATATATTTTATATATTTTTAGAATTTACTTATATGTCTAATCTTGTTTTTTTTTTTTTTTCTTTGTTCCTTGGTCATACAACACTACAGTTGTCCTGTACGAGCTAAATTTTTCTAGGAAAGAGGATTCTTAATATTTCATTGTTTTATTATTCATTCACACCATTCTGCCTTATACTATTTATCAGTGTAAGCCCCAGTGTAGCGCAGAGGCAACTCCAGCCAATCTAATTGTGTTGCTGCACCTTTTCCTCAATGGGCATACTGTATGCAACCCCAAATCTTATATGCCACCTATTTGCCTGAGCATATAGTAGGAAGAGGCTTTTTCAATTTTTTTTGTTTTGTTTTTTCACTTATCATCCCAATTGTAACCCCCTTTATCCTCTTCTATTGGTCCTACTCTCCTTCTCTGTTCTCCCATTCTCCCCACACATACCTCAGAAAAGGGGATCCTACCCATCTGCCCATCCCAGCACATCAAGTCTCATCAGGACTGAGAACATCCTAGGAAGAGATTTTTTTAATCATTTTTTTTCTTTATTAATTACACTTTATTCACTTTGTATCCCCCCTGTGGTTTTCTTCCTCCTCCCATCCCAATTCCTCCCTTCTTCCACCCTCTGCTTGCATGGCCCTCTCCAAGTCCACTGATAAGGGAGAACTTCTTTTCCTTCCTTCTGATACTAGTCAATTAGGTCTCATCAGGAGTGGCTGCATTGCCTTCTTCTGCTGCTTCTCCCTCAGGGGGAGGTGATCAAAGAGCAGGCCAATCAATTCATGTCAGGGACAGTCCCTGTTCCTATTACAATAGAACCCACTTGGATACTGAGCTGCCATGGACTACATCTGTCCAGGGGTCTTAGGTTATCTCCATGCATTGTCCTTGGTTGGAACATCAGTCTCAGGAAAGACCCCTGTGCACAGCGTAAGAAGAGATTTTTAACCCAAACTACTTCCAACTCTTCCAGCCCACCAACTCTTGTCTACATTTTTAAGTTTACTTTGTTCTGATTATCTTGTTCCTAAGTAAAGGAGCAGATGTTTCAAGAGTATCTTGGAGTCAGAGCCTCAAAAGGAGATCTTTGGCATCTTTATTTGAGTTAATCATCTCCAGGGTGTAAAGAAGACCTTCAAGTAAACCAGATAAAGATATCTTCCTAAAAGTGGAAGGGGTGAATAATTTTATAGGACTTTCTTGGGGAAGATTAGATGCGGTACTCCTGGAAGAAATCATGGATGATTCATAAGTAATTTTCCATCAATCCAACATCCTCAAGTTGTACAAATGTTAAAAGCTCCCTAAGCATGTAATATGTGGAGATCAAGGCCAAAGTGAAGGATGTACAACAGTGGTTGTATCATTCTGCTCAGCTTTGCTGGCTCTCTGTGCTGTGCTTTTATGACTTTTGCTCTTCCCACTAGATATGGCTGTGCCACTGAGGAAGCAATTCAATATGCAAAATATACATTTATAATTTCAGTTCCAACACTATTATGAAGAGAATGCAGAAGGGGATAAAAAAGATTATTAAATCTATTAATTTGAAAATTCTAGTAGATCAACCATAAGTATTAACCAAATGTGATGCACAAGATACAGTATTCTGTTCTTTGGGGAAACAAACAAACAAAAAAATAAACTAACATCAAGACAATGGATGATGAGAAAGCCAGGAGAGGAAGGGTTTTAGAGGCACAAGAAGAGAATTGTGTTTAATATGCAGGAAGAGTCCTTTTCTATGGATTTGGTATAGCAGAGTCTAGTATAGACAGTATTGCTGTGTTTCAACAGAACCATGACAGCTCATTGTATGGGTAGAGAACTAGAGCACTTCTGGAGGAAACAAATATAATGGAAAAATCCTTAAAATACCTACATGACTGGTCTGTGAGATAGTCTCTTCACATTTAGCAAATACATATAACGTATCAGTAATATTATAAAATAATTTCTGTTTCTATACATTTATCACGCTGAACTTGTATGTCTTTGGGGGCTGTTTAATTTTGGAATAGAAATCAGCAGGTGTTTGTTGTCTCCAAATTACACAAGTCCTTCTGGAGAAGACACTAAATGGGTTTGTCATTGGGCATTTCCTTCTTTCGGAGCTGTTGGGAGTTTTACTATGTGTAGAAATATAGTGATATCCCTTAAATTCAGGCTTCTTAAAATTCTTTCTTCTTTTTATTGATAAATAGAAAATTGCATAGAACCATGTACACCTGGAGACAGTGACTGGGAAATGGAACAATTAAACCAGGACAGTAATTTTATCTACTTATTTAACAACTATCAAAAGCAAAGCAAAGTTGTATGCATTCATATAGTTATTAAATTTATTTTTGTATAGTAGTATTGTTGTCTTTATTTATTTATTTATGTATTTATTTATATAAGTTTTAATGTTATTATGGGACCATTGAAAGAAAACTAAAGAACAGTGATAAGCCTCCACTGTGAAGATTGTCAAAATAAATACAACAGAAGAAACTGGAGCATCATATGTTTAGATTTTTGGATAAAATCTAATGTCTAGGAGTTTGTTATAAAATATTTTGTTTACGGCATTAATTTTATGAGGGTGGTAACATATAATAAATGACATATCACTCAATAACAGAATCAAAAAGGAACACACAAAGCAAACATACATGCATGAAATCTACACAAGTTCAAGCTAGACAAAATTCCAGCATGCAGAGGGCAGGTGGGCATAGAATCCTATCTGTAGCTAAGGATTATTGGCAATTTATACCTGCTTGAAGAAAGATCATCAGTTTTAAATGTTTGGTCCCTGGCAAGTTGACCTTCCTCCACACATGCAAGTATATCTGGGGAAACAATGACTGAACTTGATTTAAAACAACAAATAAAAGGACCAAAAATTGGGTGAGTGCAGAGGAAGGATAGATCCTGGAGGAGTCAGGGAAGTGTGAATATAATAAAAATACAGTGCATGAAATTCTTAAAGAACTAATAATGAGAGAAGCTACTTTTAAAAATTCCAGTATTTGAAGGCCTGAGAGATGGGGGTTTCTCAATAGTTATAAAACACTTAATGATTTTCCAGATGGCCCCAGCTTTGTTTGTAGCACTGAAGGGGGAAAGGGTGAGAGATATGCGGGCACACAAATGCATGTAACTCCAATTCCTGGTTAATTCTTCTCACCCATTTCTAGCCATTTTGGGGGCATACAGATATACACATATACACAAGCAAAATATTCTCACATACACCTTTACAAAAATAAACCCTCAAATTTCTTTATAGGTAAGTGTGTGTGTTATGGGTCTTTTGGACATTTGGGCATTATAACACCTTGGAACAGAGTCTGGGGAAGTTATGGTATAAATCACATTTCTTTATCAGTTTATAAATTAGATTGGTAGTGTCTGAGGAATAAAATCTTTAGTAGTAAATTATTTGCTGACTGGTCAATATTATCTTGAACTTTTGATGGTGTACAGTTACAAGTTAGAGAAAAATCACTTTTAAAGTGAGTGTGCTCTTTTGAAGATAAGGTTCATGAATACCACCAATTTATACAGTCTGTTCTTGTACCTGGTACAAAAGCAGTGCTGTTTGATCAGTTCTCTTAAAGGGAAAAAGATAGATAGAAATAAATATAATATCAATAATTCTGACTTTTTAAAGAGTAGGAAAACCCCATTGGCGATATAGAGTGCACAGAGGTTTATGCCAGCTGAGGAATCCATCATAATTTGTAAGATTGAAACTGGATTTGAAGTGGCTCAGCTGTCTGCCCCAGGAGGGAATCCTCATTTCTCCATCAACCTATATGATAAACAAATATACTTTATGTGATTTTTTAGTTTGTATAATGTCTGTATGGAACACAGCCTTGGTCAACTTGAAAATGCAACTATACC
Organism: Meriones unguiculatus; assembly: GCF_030254825.1. Lineage (NCBI taxonomy): Eukaryota > Metazoa > Chordata > Mammalia > Rodentia > Muridae > Meriones > Meriones unguiculatus. The sequence continues at coordinate 42,628,545 of NC_083357.1, forward strand.
AATTGACTAACTCCATGTTTTCCTCCAATTTTGAAAGTCATTTAAGGTTCTTAAATTATTTTTTTCCCTTTTTTCTTAAATTTTTCATCAATTACACTTTATTCATTCTGCATCCCCCCATAAGCCCCTCCCTCCTCTCCTCCCAATCCCACCCTCCCTCCTCCCTCTGCTTGCATGCCACTCCCCAAGTCCACTAATAGGGGAGGTTCTCCTCTCCTTTCTGATCTTAGTCTGTCAGTTCACATCAAAAGTGGCTGTATTGTCCTCTACTGTGGCCTGGTAAGGCTGCTCCCCCCCTCAGAGGGAGGTGATCAAAGAGCAGGCCAATCAGATTATGAGAGAGGCAGTCTCGCCCCTGGGGGCAATGGTCTCCTGAACCTACTCAGACCTCGGACACCACCACTGCTAGTTCTAGAACTGACGCAGGATGTTCCAACGAGGGGTTAAGGCTTCTCATAATATTTCCTATAAGCCCACACCTGTTTGTCTATATCCCCCATTTTTATTCATTATTAGCCAGATAGAGCCAAGCAATTGTGGTATTGATACTTGCTTTTTTGCCCAATGCTGGAATGCTAGTAAATTTAGGTATGCCCTGGTTACTCGCATGCCTCACTGGGTGCCTGTGCCCATTGATGCCCCTCACGCTATGACTCTCTTCAGACAGAAAAGGGATCTTGGAACTACAGCCACCATTGTTACTACCATCTCATTGACGGCTGTTGGAGCTACCACCAGGGCATTAGCCATGAGTCATACTGGGCAGACTGCTCAGACCCTGAATAATCATTTAGCCAATGTAGCTCATGCCTTAGTTGTACATAAAGGAATTAATGCTCAACTAAAAGGAAGCTTGATGGTGTTCAATCAGAGGATTGACCTCGCGCAGGAGCAAATTGATACCCTATGGCAAATCGCTCAACCTGGCTGTCAATGAAAGTATGCTGGACTTTGTGTCACTAGCATACAACATGAGAATTTTTCCTGTGCTGCAAATCTGTCTAAACAATTGTCGAGCTATATTTTAGGTAATTGGACTGGAGAATTCGATACTACGATGGAGCAGCTGAGAGTGGCCATTGTCACAGTAAATTCTACCGGAGTGGACGCAGGACTAGCCACAGGATTATCAACATGGATTGCTGCAGTCATGAATCATCTGAAGGAATGGGCGGGCATGGGAGTGTTAGCAGGCCTTCTGGTGTTGGTCTCCTTGGTTTGCCTGTGGTATATATGCAAGATTAGAGTCTCACAACAGTGTGATGCAGCCATGATCATTCAGGCCTTTACAGCCATTGAAGCAGGACATTCTCCCCAAGCATGGTTGGATACCATAAAAAGCTAAAATGATACGCTCAGGATGCGAGGCTAAGCACTGCACTCAGGGTCAGCCGCTCTGGACCCAGAGAAGAGCATGTCTGATTGCATGCGGGTTGATGCCCCAGGTCCCGCCTCTGAGAAAAAGGTATCGGACGGGTCTGATGCTCTTTGGGTGGATGACACCTAAATGAACATCTGTACAAAGTCCCAATTTATTTCTAATATCAGAGATCAGACCTCTACTCTTGCCTGATGCGTCTAAAACAAAAAGGGGGAACTGTAGAGAGCTGCGGAATGCTATGCCTTAAAGATGGAGCTGGTTCCCGCCTTCCACCTTCCCGATGGTGAGTGCTCTCTGTCACAAACAACTCCACATTTGGCTAAGGCCGAGGATCTGGCTTGCTTCCATGTATGTGGACCTATCTGCATTGCCCCCGTGGCACGCCTGGGTTGGCTACCCAGAGGCTATTTAAGCTGTGGGCTGGCTTTCCCCGGGGTCCGAGGATTGTTCAATGTTCCTGAATAACCTGCATTGAAAAAAAAAAAAAAAAAAAAAAAGAAAATGCAACTATAAAACTTGATTGTGTATAATGGTTCCCTGGACTCTTCTTCACCCATAGACAATGCTCACAGTGAATGTTGTGTCAGCAATATTTGACATGTCTTTGCAGAAATTGATTTAAGCCCTGGCTATAATTATTTTTAAATACTGGAATGAACTATCTACAAAAAGTACTTCCATGCTTCTGAGACCTTCATGATGAGAGCCAAAGTGAGGTAGAATTACTGCCCAGGATAGGTTGGCCACTCCTCCAGCCAAGTTTCGGTTCAGATCCTTTCTTGTAAATAGCATCACATTTTCCGTCTAAACTTATTGGCTTATTAAAGCATTAATTTTTGTCTTCTTGTTAAGTTTAATGCATTCCTTCCAAGAAGTTTTGAAAAAAATCTTTACAAAATTATTTTAAATCCCTTATAATTTCTAGTACTATTGAAAACTGTATTTTATTTTACTATTCAGTTGATTACTGCTGCAGAATGAATAACTACTACAGTAAATGTATGTTTCTAAGAAACTGTAGCAAAATAAATCTAACATGAACTGCATCCCTTTATCATATTTTGCTTGGTCCTTATCAGCGGGATTCAGTATTTGAATATTGTTGTGTAACTCTCATTACAGCCATCTTTAGAACACCCATCAACTTGGAAACTTGTAATTACATACCCAAGAAGTAGTCCTTCCCACCCACTCTGGTCTGCCTCTGGCAACCCACCCCACTTTTTATTTCCATCAGTTTGATATCTCTAAATGTTCCTTATGAATAGAACCATTCATGTATTTGTGTTAGGACAGCGAGCTTATTTCACTTGGCATAAAATGTTCATGTTACTTAATATTGAAACCTGTCAGAGTTTCCACTGCTCTCAAAGAAGATTAATATTCCACAGATTTTAATTGCATTTATATATTCATCATTCATAGATATTTTGGCTGCTTCTATTGTTTGATATTTATAATTAGAGCTGCTATTTCCCTAGTCAAACTTCATTCATGTTCCTGGTTTAGATTCTTTTGGGTGTATACCCACAGAACATACTAAATTATTTAGTAACTATATTTTAAGATTTCCACAGTGACATTTACTCTTTACATTTGCAATAGTGTAAACAATGCTCTATCATTTTCCATTTATTTTGGTGGTCAGCATGTGTTTGGTTTTGTCAGCATGTGTTTGGTTAACATTTTTTCCATTTTCCTCCATCTTTTTTCCTAACTCATCTTATTTTTGTTAATCCTTTTTATGTTTTTGTTGTTGTTGTTGTTGTTAATATTTTACTTTGGTCCCACTAACTTGAGTTGTGGTCCAGGCAGTCTTTGAACTAAAACTCTTATTTACTAGTGCTCACTGATGTTCAAGCAACAGCATAGCTGTCTTTTCTTCTTCCCTCAATATTATTCCTTTTTTTCTTCTCATTTCAATATCTTCAAGTTTTTATATTTAATATCATTATTTAGTTGTCATTATTATAGAAAAATTAGATTTTCAGTTTTTAACATCATTTATACATTCACTTTGTGTGTGTATGAAAGGGTGCACACATACCATAGTTTGTGTGTGGAGATGGGGGGACAATTGATGGGAGTCAGTTCTCCCATTCTATCGTGTGTGTCTTTGACCCTGAATTTAGGTTTCCAGGCATGATGACAAGTGCCATTATCCACTGAAGCATATGATAGAACAGTAGGTCTTATACATCAAAAGATACATTCTACTCTTAATAGAATATAGCTGTCTCTGTTCCTTTCCTGTCAATCACTTTTCCCATTTGCTACTAACATGATTTACCCCCTTATTTATTCTCTTTGAATATGTGACTATTGGTAGGTTGCCCATCCTCTAGTGGATAGGCCCGGCATATATGGCAGCACCAAGTAGTTTAATAGGTTATTAAAATAAAAGAAGAGGTCATGAAATGAGCAAGTGGATTGTGTAGATGGATACTGAGGTAGTTAGATGTGGGAAATGGGGAGTAGATGGGATTGTTGTGCCCAGATCACGAGATCAAAATAGACCACCACAAGTCAAGTCCACTGCAAAACACAGGAGGGCTTATTCGATACAAGCTAGAGCCCACGTCACAAGCTCCCTCTAGAAACAAGAGAGGAATGAGGACCCAAGGTGTGCAGAAACAGGGTTTTTAAAGGGCAAAACCACAAGTAGAGGCTCCAAGCTTTGGGTAGGGAGGGTCTACTTTAGGCACCAAGACCATAAAATGGTTCTGGCCAGCCTTGTGGAGAGGATTTTATCATGAATAATGCCTGGAATGTGCTGATTAGCTGTTGCTAGGGAAGAGTAATTAACACACTCTCTGGACATAAGCTAGACACTGTCTGGGTGGGATGCCAGGAAACGTTATCTCTTAAGTGCAGGAAGGAATGTGGTCAAGCCTGATTACTCCATGCACAGGGCCAGATATATCTTAATTAAGCTGGTCTTTCTTCTAAACCTTTTAAAAATTTTATTTTATTTTCCATTAATTACACTTTATTCACTTTCTATCACAACTGTAGCCCCCTTCCTCCTATCCTCCCAATTCCACTTTCCCTCCCTCTTCTTCATCCATGTCCCCTCCATTTCCACTGATAGGGGAGGTCCGCCTCCCCTTCCTTCTGATCCTAGTCTATCAGGTCTCATCAGGACTGACTGCATTGTCTTCCTCTGTAGCTTGGTAAGGCTGCACCCCCATCAGGGGCAGGTAATCAAAGAACAGGCCACTGAGTTTATATCAGAGAGAGTCTCTGTTCCCATTTCTATGGAGCTGTCATGGCATACATCTGTGTAGAGGTTCTAGATTATCCTCATGAATGATCTTTGGTTAGAGTATTAGTCTCAGAAAAGATACCTGAACCCTGATTTTTTGGTTCTGTTGTCTCCTTGTGGAATTCCAGTCCCCTCCAGGTCTTTCATCTCTGTTTTCTATCAAAAGATTCCCTGCACTCTGCCCAAAGTTTGGCTATGATTCTCAGCCTCTGCCTTGTTACCCTTCAGGGTAGAGCCTTTCAGAGGCCCTCTGTGGTAGGCTCCTGTACTCTTCCCCGAATTCTTCCCTTTCCTATGTCCATCCTGTTTGCCTTTCTGAATGAGGAATGATCATTATACCCAGGGTCATCCTTTTTGCTTAGCTTTGTTAGGTGTACAGATTTTAGTATGTTTATCTTGTATTATATGTTTAATATCCACTTATAAGTGAGTATATACCAGGTGTGCCTTTCTGTTTCTGTGATACCTAACTCAGGATGGTTTTTTATAGATCCCACCATTTGCCTGCAAGTTTCATGATTTCCTTGTTTTTAATTGCTGAGTAGTATTCCATTGTATACATGTACCACAATTTCTGTATACATTCCTCAAATGAGGGACATCTGGGTTTTTTCCATATTCTAGCTATTACAAATAAAGCTGCTATGAACATGATTGAGCAAAAGTGCTTGTTGTATACTTGAGTATCTTTTGGATATATGACTAGAACTGGTATAGTTGGACCTTGAAGAAGCACTATTCCTAGTCATTTGAGAAAGCACCAGATTAATTTCCAAAGTGGTTGTACAAGTTTACATTCCCACAAGCAATGGAGGAGGGTTCCTCTTTCTCCACATCCTCTCCAGCATGTGTTGTCCATTGAGTTTTTGAACTTAGCCATTCTGAAGTGTGTAAGGTGAAATATCAGGGTTGTTTTGATTTGCCTTTCCCTGATGACTGAGGACATTGAGCATTTTTTAATAATTTTTTTTTATTTTTATATGAATTACAGTTTACCCACCCTGTATCCCAGTTGTACCTCCTCCATCATTCCTTTCCAATCTGACCCTCTCTCTCCCACACCCTCCCTTCTCCTCTCAAAGTTCACTGATGGGGAGGACCTCCTCCTCTTCCATCCTACCCCTGCCCAACAGGACTCATCAGGACTAGCTTCAAAGTCCTCTTCCATGGCTTAGCAAGGCTGCTCCTCCTTCGGTGGGGGGAAATGAGGTCAAAGAGCTAGCCACTGATTTCATGCCAGAGACAATCCCTGTTCCCCCTACCAGGTAACCCACCTGGATACTGAGCTGCCATAGGCTATGTCTGAATAGAGGCCCCAGTTTATATCCATACATGGCCCTTGGTTGGGGAATCAGTCTCAGAAAAGACTCCTGTGCCCAAATGTATTGGGTCCTTTTGGAACTCCTGTCCTCTCCAGGTCTCACTACTTCCCCCCCTCCCTCATTGATTCTTTGCACTCTGCCCAAGGTTTGGTCATGTGTCTCAGCATCTGCTTTGATACAATGCTAGGTAGAGTTCTTCAGAGGCCCTCTATGGTAGGCTCCAGTCCTGTTCCCCATTCTATCCTACCTTCAATGTCCATCCCATTTGTTTCTCTAAGTGAGGAGTGATTATCTTACCCTGGGTCCTCTTTCTTGTTTAGCTTCTTTAGGTGTACAAATTTTATTATGTTTATCCACTTTTATGTGAGTATATACCCTGTGTATCCTTCTGCTTCTGAGATACCTCATTAAAGATTATCTTTTCTAGGTCCCACCATTTGCCTGCAAATGTCATGATTTCCTTGTTTTTAGTTGCTGAGTAGTAATCCATTGTGCAAATGTACCACAATTTCTTTATCTATTCCTTCACTGAGGGACATCTAGGTTATTCCCAGTTTCTGGCTATTACCAATAAAGCTGCTATGAACATGGTTGATCAAATATCCTTGTTGTATATATTTTGGATATATGCCTAGGAGTGGTATAGCTGAATATTGAGGTAGCACTATTCCTAATTGTATGAGAAAGCACCAGATTGATTTCCAAAGTGGTTTTACAAGTTTACATTCCCAGCAGGATTAGAATAGTGTTCTCTTTCTCCACATCCTCTCCAGCATGTGTTGTCACTTGAGTTTTGATCTTAGGGAATCTGATGGGTATAAGGAGAAATCTCAGGGTAGTTTTGATTTGCACTTCCCTGATGGCTAAGGATGTTGAGCATTTCTTTAAGTGTTTCCCTGCCATTTGATGTTTCTGTTAGAAAACAGGCAGCTGTGAAGGTTACAGGGTGGGTTCACAAATCACACCACAAGATGGTTCCATGTGGGGAGTTATAATAGGGGAAGGGGAAAAGGGTCACAGAGAGACTAGGCAAAAGAGAAAGAGGGGAGGGGCTCCGCGAGTTCTCTTATAAGGTGACCCAGAGCATGTGCAGGTGGTTCCAGGTGATCAGCGGGTGGTCTCTTTGGTGGCATCAGGAATGCTTGATGACTGGTTTGTCAGGTCCCTTGGAGCTGGCCATATAGATGCCTGTTTACTGATCCCAACAGTTCCTCTATTGGGAATTTCCTGTTTAGTTAGCACCGTACCCCATTTATTAATTGGATTTCTTGCTTTGTTGCTTTTTAACTTCTTTAGTTTTTTATAAATTCTGGATATTAGCCCTCACTCAGATATAGGGTTGCTGAAGATCCTTTCCTAGTACATAGGCTGTTATTTTATTCTGATAAAAATTTCCTTTGCTTTACAGAAGGTTTTTAGTTTCATGAGGTCCCATTTATTGATTGTTGATCTTAGAACATGTGATGTTGCTGTTCTGTTGAGGAAGATGTCACCTGTGCCAATGAGATTTAGGCTCTTCCCCACTTTTTCTTCTAACCGATTTAGTGTATTTCGTTTTATGTTGAGGTCTTTGATCCACTTGGACCTTAGTTTTGTGCATGGTGATGAATCTGGATTTATTTGTATTTTTTGCATGTAGCAATCCAGGTAAACCAGCACAATTTGTTGAAGATGCTGTCTTTTTTCCAATGAATGGTTTTGACTTCTTTGTCAAAAATCAAGTAAACATGGGTGTGTGCATTTATTATTAGGTCTTCAATTTGATCCCATTGATCCACCGTTCTGTTTCTATGGCTGTACTATGCAGTTTTTATTACTATTGCTCTGTAATATAGCTTGAGACCAGGGATCGAGATACCTCAAGATCATCTGTCATACTGATAGTAATACTTAAATCCTACTATTGTTACATTCCCTGCTCAGTTCTCTTCCTTCAGTATTCATTATCATCTGTTTGTCCACATAAATTTCAGAATTAGCTTGTTAACATTTATAGAATATTCCCCTGATATTTTTTTTTAATTTATCATCAATTACACTTTATTCATTCTGCATCCCCCCATAAGCCCCTCCCTCCTCCCCTCCCAATCCCACCCTCCCTCCTCCCTCTGCTTGCATGCCACTCCCCAAGTCCACTGATAGGGGAGGTTCTCCTCTCCTTTCTGATCTTAGTCTATTAGTTCACATCAAAAGTGGCTGCATTGTCCTCTACTATGGCCTGGTAAGGCTGCTCCCCCCCAGGGGGAGGTGATCAAAGAGCAGACCAATCAGATTATGTCAGAGGCAGTCCCTCTTCACATTACTATGTAACCCAATTGGACTCTGAACTGCCCTGGGCTACATCTGTGCAGGGGTTCTGGGTTATCTCCATGAATTGGTTGGAGTATGAGTCTCTGGGAAGACCCCTGTGTTCAAATTTTCTTGTTCTGATGCTCTCCTTGTGGAGACCCTGTCCTCTCCAGCTCTTACTATTTCCCAGTTCTTACCTAGAATTCCATTCACTCTGCCCAACAGTTGCCCATCAGGCTCAGCATCTGCTTTGATAGTCTGAAGGGCAGAAGCTTTCAGAGGCCCTCTGTGGTAGGTTCCTAGGTTGTTTCCTGTTTTCTTCTTCTTCTGATGTCCATCCTCTTTGCCTTTCCGGATGGGGATTGGACATTTTTGTTAGGGTCCTCTCTCTTGCTTACTTTCTTTAGATGCACAGGTTTTAGTGGGTTTGTCCTATGACCCGAAAGATGGTGAACTATGCCTGGGCAGGGCGAAGTCAGAGGAAACTCTAGTGGAGGTCCATAGCGGTCCCCTGATATTTTGATTAAAATGCTTTCCAAATTTTCCATCAGTGATGGGAGAATAGATGTCTTAGTAAATATTACATCTTCACATTTCTAAAAAAAGCTATGTCATGATTTTTTTGTTTTGTTTTGTTTTCAAGCTTGCCTATTAATTTCTATAGCTTCTTGACAACAAAATAAAAAAAAAGAAATCTTTTAAATGAAATCTCTTAGTAATATATTTACATGAGTACATTAGATAGGCAGATTCTATCATAGGCAAGGAAGGGAAAACAGATGTCTTAGTTTCTATGGGAAAAGACTTGCAGTCCCCAACTACAAGAAAATCAGAGAACATTTTGTGTGAGTTTGTTCTCTCCATCAAACATTTTTGTCCCACAGAAAGACCTCAGATATGTGGACATAGCAACAAGTACCTTTATACGCTGAGCTATCTCATCAACTGATTACTTAAGCCATGGAGTTGAATAAGTTCTTTATCTGTATGTATGTTCTCTGTGTATGTCTTCCTTCATTTACAAAGAGTGGATTCTTTTAATCCTTGGTATGATAGCACAAGTTTAAGAATACATAGTATTACATACTCCACACATTAACACTCTCACACATGGTCAGTCTCAGGAGTCAGATCCATTCCAGGGAAGCTTTACCAGATAAAAATCACTCTTCTGGAAAAAAAAAAAAAAACACTTCCCAGTATACTCTGATATCTACTGTGGTGAGGGAGCAGCATGAACCATCCCCCTGCCTTCATAGCCTTGCACAGACATGTTTTCCACCAGACACATGTGACCTCTGTTGCAGGCTCCATCCATGCTGGCTCATATGATGCTTCTTCCCAAAAACTGTTTAGCTGACGCCTCAAGAGGGAGTCCTTAACACACTTCAACCCCCAGAGGGTCCTCCCAATTGTGCCTTTGATCAGTTGAGCCTAATCTACCTTGTAATGCTGAATAAGATGTAAGAAATCTGCTCCAACCTTGAAAATAAGAGATGCTAAGGTATGATTCTGAACCCAAGTATGCCCTGCATGGATACCTGGCAGCCTAAGACAATCAGGATGCCTACCTCATGTATGTGTCTCTACAGGTTTCCAGAAAATTCTCTCTTTGGTTGTGTGTGATCCAGCCAATCTAATAAAGTACATGAGGTGAAGTAGAAAAGTCAAGTGCAGAGGCTGGCGAGATGACTCATACATTTTGAGCCTTTGTTTCTCAGAGGACCCAAAGGCAGCTAACAATCCGTTGTAAATTTGGTTCCAGTAGAATCCGGGGCCCTCTTATGGCCTCTGGGAGAATTGTATGCATGTGGTATATAGTCCTTCATCAGGCAAAACACCCATACATATACAATAAATAAATGAATAAATAAATAAATAAATAAATAAACAAATAGATAAAAACAATTAAAAAAAGGAGGCAAGTACCTAGTCAAGGCCAACAGCACAAAACTTGACCATGGTAACAAAAAAAAAAAAAATTAAAAAACAAACCAAACTCAACCCAACAAGTCTTTGAATTCATTGTCAATGCTGTGTAGTTCTCACTGATGCTATATTTCAAGGAAAACAGAGGCAGATAGTTCTGGGTTTTCTGATTTCTTTCATAGTCCCTTAGTAAATATTTAAATTTCCTAAAATGCATTAGAGCAAAGCTGTTGTGTTTCTCATTAATTGGTTCATGTGATCATCCACAGAATACCATATTTTAGGAATGGCTAAATATATGACCACAGGGATAGAGTATGGACACTATTTCCACAATGAAGTAGTTATCCATAGTATTGGACACACTATCCACTTTGAATGAACATTCTCTCTGTATAGCCTTGGCTGGATGGCAACTTACTATGTAGCCCAAGGCCCCTACACCTAGAAGAGATTCATTTCTGCCTATGAGTTCTGGGTTACATGACTGTGATACCACATCTGATTATAGAAGAGTCTGGAAGATTAAATTTTATTTCTAAAAATACAATCATTTTACACATACTGGATTAAGAGGGACAGACATTATATACAGGGTATAACCTTAGCAAACTACCAAGTCAATAACAACATCACATGAAATAACAAATAAATAACAAAATTCAAACCAAAGAAAATTAAAAAACCCAATAGGAAACAAAATTCAACCCCAAAACCAAACAACAAATTAAGCTAAGTAGCATTCTCTTGCTAGAGATTTAGCAGCACAGACATATAGCCTTTGGCTGGCCTTGGAAACATGGTAGAAAGGTAGTCACTGATTACAATAACCCTTTCAAGATGAGTGTTGCCATGCTTCTTTGGGGGCTTTGTAAGTCAAATACTCTCAAGGCAAAGGATGTGACACTTACAGGCTTTGGCTCAAAGCCTTTCAAATTCTCCTGCTTGATTTCTATTAAAATATTTAGATCAAGCACTAATTTACATGCTCAGGCTTCCCCTGGATGACCTGAGAACTTCTCTGAAACCCTCCCAGGTTCATATTCCACAAGAGAGGTATCCAAATATCTGTGTGGAAATGCATTTGGATGTCCTTTATACTCATCTGTATATAATCAGAATCTATACGGATGGAAGTCAATATTTTTTTGTCCTGGTTAAAGGTCATCACAGTGCCTCCAGATAATTTTGAAATGGCTTCTTGTTTATGCATGCTTCTTAGCTGATTTCACATTATCCAGCAACAGATGACATAGCGCTTGAATATCACTTTATCTGAAGTTTCCCAGCCAAATGAGGAATAGTCCCTTTGGCCATGGTCTTGCCATTGTGTGCTAGTTTCTAGAGCAATTTTTGTGGTTCTACAGGGTGCTTCTTGATGGATTATCACCCACTCTTGGCATAATATACACAGCCTCTATTCCTTGAGAAAGAATAAAGTCTACAGTGTACTGATCCTGTAATATGACCCTTTCAGCCAACATATGACTATGAGAGCTAATTTGAGATCCAAAAATTCCAGAAGGAGAATCTGAGTGCCCAGAAGATGTCAAAGATCATTCAGACATCCTCTCTAAATCCATTTTCTGGACTAGTCACTTCAGAGTCCAGGCTGTGGAACTGAAGAATACCCAGTAGTTTTCCTTATTGAAGAACAAATGATTACAACAAGGAGTAAGGGACATGAAGAGTGAGGGACACAAGGAGTGAGGGATGCAATGAGTGAGGGACATAAGGAGTGAGGGACACAAGGAGTGAGGGACACAAGGAGTGAGGGACACAAGGAGTGACACAAGTTGTTATCTCTGTAGAGCACTGAGTTCAGCATCACATGTGTGTGAGATGGAGTAGCTTCAACACTGTACTGGAGAGAGAATATGGTGTTTTTTGTTGGTCTGTCTGGATTTATTACCACATATTGAGAGCTGGCAATCTAGTCAACTTGCAAAAGCTCTTGATGGAGTAACACGTGGTCTGCAACTTATCCTCAATGATGCTGTGTTCCTCACTGTAACCATTTGCCAGTGCGTTTCAGGATTCTGTGTAAGCCTTTTCTCAGTGTTTTTCTATCTCAAGCTTATTTTTGATGGTTTCTTTCCTCCTGGAATAGGGAGCCAACAGACATGTGGATCAGATTGGGGCTGCATCACCTGGAGGTCAGTTGATATTTGCTTCACAGGTGAGTTCACATTTCAAAGGGGGTGTCTTTTTTCTGAGGAGGCCCTGATCCTAGAGTTAAAAATGTGTTCAAGTTATCTGTGGCATTTTTTTTGGCCTCCTCAATTCTCTCAAGGGAGCTGTCAGAGAAAAGGCAATCAATCAGTCAGACCCAGAAGCACCCTTGCTAGGCCTCAGACAAGACAAAACTGAGACCTATTTATAAATAGGAAACCAAAGTCAAGAAAGAAAAGCCCCACCAAAATTGCCAGGTGCTGAGGATAGGATGGGATGGTCGCTGCCTGGAAAACTCAGTTCTTCTGTTGCAGAAGCTCTGTCTGCAGGGAGCTCTCTTCCCGGGCTGTGGCTCCTTCCAGGTCAGACTGGAGTATTTCAGACCTACAGGAGGAAGGAACAGAGGCCTAATGAAGGCAATGACAGCTGTTGAATTTGCACCAGCTCTATTCAGCTGGACAATCCAGCATGGCCTTTCAGCTGAGGTCATTCATCAGAGAGTATGTGGCACTGGATTTTTTTTATCAGCTTTTAAAAACTGTAGGAAGATGAACTGAAAACTACACACTGTGCTGGAATAGAAAAAATAAAAATAAAAATAAAAAAAAAAAAACCCAGCACATTTCTTCCTTAATTCAGATGCAATACTTTGAAAAAATTATTAGTGTAGCAATGTCTTAGTCACAATTCAGAAAAGATGTGCGCAACGTAGTAACCTATGAGGAAGACCTCTTTAGAGCCTACTCACTGCAATGAAGGCCTTGATTATTCCTACAATGCAGAAACCTCTTTGGATTCACCGTGTCAACCCCTTACTCTGTTTATAACCAAAGAAATCAAATCACAGGAATTCCCTGACACTGGAGGGAGCCTCAAATCAGCAGGAATGTGCTGCATGCAAATCTGTCCAAGGGTAGGAACTGACCTCTAAAGGTGATGTTACTGAAGGAAAATAACATGTCAGGGGACACACTGTCTTCCAAAAGTGATGCTCCCCTTGTTAGGTTTGGGATATGGAAGATTTGTGGGGAGACCAAGGAACAAGGCACTTAGATCAGACTTGAAAAACCAGAAGGGAGGAAGAGGTGCACCATCCCCAGAAACACTAAGGAACACAAGTTGTTTCCTGGACAGAAGATCTTGGTGAATTGACTAGCAAAATGCTTTGAGGTGGTCTTTCTGTGGCTGTGACTGAGATCCATGCAGATGGCCAGAGACCCAAAAGGAAAAGACAGGTAGTCATAGGGTACCCACTTGGCTCCACCCACTTCTCCATGCCTGGGTTCCTACCTCATCTCAATGACATCAGTGCAATGCTGCATCTTTTCTGCCAAGTCCCTTTCTTGAGTTTCCAGGCTTTTCTTCTTCAGTGGGTGCTGAAGTCTTTTCTCCAATATTTCCAGATCCTATTTTATAGAAGATTGTTTTCAGAGGAGCTGTGGACATGATTGTGCACAAGCACACATGCACACATGCACACACACACACACACACACACACACACACACACACTCCTGAACACACAGAAGTACATGTGTGCACACATACAACTATACTGCATTGCCATAACATGTTTAGTTTCCCAGTTGAAGCTAATATAAGAGATCTCCCATGATTCTATATAGAACAATGTTACCTTTCTTTATAAGGGATAAGAAAATAGTGGACAAAGGGTATAGACAGTTCAGTGGATGAAGTACTTTTCCTGTAAACACACTGGGCAGACATCTGGACCCACTGGGGTCTTGACCTCTTAGCTAAGCCTACATAGCAAATTCTCAGGCTGTGCAATGTTGGCTTGTTCCCCAGCTCTGGACCATTGGATAGAGGTGGAGCAGCTCCTTGTCCTGTCCCACTCTTTCCCAGTTGTTCCAAGGTGAGCGTCTTCCTATAAATGGAGCTCTCTTATCCACAGGTTGCATCATTTCACACCAAAAGCGTGAGCATCGGGAAAAAATCTCTACAACTAGGAAGAAAAAAAAATGTTCCTCTTTTGAGTGTTATTTGATGAGGGATCTTTTTGAGTAACAGAAGGCTGACTAACTCAAGGCTAAATGATAGCATGCATTATTTCATGATGAACAATTTTCCCCTGAAGGGTGGATCACATTATTTTTATACTTATCAGCTAATGGACATCTGGATAGTTCCAACCTGTGGCTGCTTTGAAGAAGACTGCTACAACCCTGATGCCTTCCAATTTCTCTGTGCACACCTACTTCTTGTTATGGAATTGCTGGGTCGCCCTGTATCTGCAGTTCAGGATGTTGTAAAATTATGCATGGCTTCTCACAGGAACACCTCATTTATACCACTAGCAATGTCTGAGGATCCTCACTTCTCCCAGCCCTCTTAAGGCTCTTTTTGAATTAGATTTGAATTATTTAGAATAAAAGCAGTTACTGAGTGCTGTAGACTCATAACAGGTTGAATATTTTAGGCTTTCATGAGGTTAAGGGGGCTGCACTGAAAGAGCCCTGTACGCAAACTTCAGCATGGCTATAGGATTTCTGCTGGATGAAATGCAACCAGAAGCAACTCAAAATCTCTCAAAAAGTAAAATCTCTTAAATGAAAACTCTTTTAGTGATGAATTTACATGAGTGCATTAGATGGGCAGATTCTATCATGGGCAAGGAAAGGAATACAGATGTCTTAGTTTCTATGGCAAAGACTTGCAGTCCCCAACTAAAAGAAAATCAGAGAACAATTTGTGGGAGGTTGTTCTTTCCATCAAACATGTTTGTCCCACAGAAAGACCTCAGATATGTGGACGTAGCAACAAGTACCTTTATGTGCTGAGCCATCTCATCATCTGATTACTTAAGCCATGGAATTGAATAAGCCCTGTATCTGTATGGATGTTCTGTGTGCATGTCTTCCTTCATTTACAAAGAGTGGATTCTTTTAATCCTTGGTATGATAGCACAAGTTTAAGGATACATGGTAGTACATACTCTATACATTAACTCTCTCACACATGGTCAGTCTCAGGATTCAGATCCATTCCAGGGAAGCTTCACCAGATAAAAATCACTCACTTGGAAAACAAAACAAAACAAAACAAAAACCTCCCTAATATACTTTGATATCTGCTGTGGTGTGAGAACAGCCTGAACCATCCGCCCACCTCACCAACCTTGCACAGACCTGCTTTTCACCAGACACGTGTGGCCTCTGCTGCAGGATCCATCCATGCTGGCTCATATGATGTTTCTTTCCAAAATCTGTTTAGCTGGAGCCTCAAGAGGGAGTCCTTAACACACTTCAACCCCCAGAGGGTCCTTCCAATTGTGCCTTTGATCAGTTGAGCCTAATCTACCTTGTAATGCAGGATAAGATGTAAGAAATCTGCTCCAACCTTGAAAATAAGAGATGCCTAGGCATGATACTGACCCCACGAATGCCGTGGATGGATGCCTGGCAACCTAAGACAATCAGCATGCCTACCTCATGTATCTGTCTCTACAGGTCTCCAGAAACTTCTCTGAGACAGAACTGTTCTCACTTCAGCAGAGCTATAGGAGTTCTGTTGGACAGAGTCAGACAAAAGCAACTCAAAATCTCTCAAATAGCCAAGCTCCAAGGCCTTAGTTTACTGAGCCCAGGTTAGGCAAAGGAGGAAAGAAAAGCGTTGCTGGAAATGACAACGACAACAAAAAACGGAAGCAAGGAAGACACATTAAGCTACACGACTGTCCAGTGGACAGCAATTATTTGGGACAAAGACCCTTAGCTACCTTTGCCTGCCTTTCAAGCACCTTCTTTTGCCACAGGAGCCTTCTTCTCACCTCCATATAGCTCCTTGCTTTGTTTTTCTAGAAAGGATTTCTTTGCTGATAATATTCTTGCCTCTACGAACACCTGAAAGTCTGTGAGCTATATCAGTTTTTGTGACCTTTGTTCTAGGGAACTAGGTGGGAATGCAGAATGATAGTCAGCAGCATGTGTTTTTTGATGTCTGCAAAGCCAATCAACATGATACTTTCTCATTGAAGTTGGTTCTATCATCATTTAAAATGTTCCAAGAGCGAACGGACATATATGCAGGAACATAAATACAAATTCACACACACACAGACACACACACACACACACTTGCACATACAAGCACCCAACACAAACACCTAAACAAGTACTTACACCAACACATACATGCAACATAGCAACAAACAACTGACCCATACCTGGGCACATGTACACTCACACAACATGGATAGGGATAGTAATGTGCAAATATGGTCTGTACACATACATAAGCACACAACTATTAAAACACATACATAAAAACGTTCATAATGACAAGCACACATATATGCACACTAACAGTCACATGTTCACACAGATGGTCACCAATTCACCACACACAGACACACAGCAAGCAAAACACACACACACACACACACACACACACACACACACACACTCACACACACCAGGGAGAGAGTGGCTGTTACACCTTTTCTGCTGCATAAGGAGTTACTAGGGACTACAAACTGTATACAAGGCTCTTAGACTCAGCTAGGCTTTGGTGTCTTCCCTTGTGCTTACTTCTTCTTCCAGGAATGTTTTCTATCCCAGCACACAATGATATGATATCACGGGCAAATTACAAACTCTGCACTGGTTCAGCTAAGTTGGACCACACAAGACCAAGTCCCCAAAGAGGAGGTCTCCAAGCTAATCTTCCAGCTAGCACCATGTTGATCCATCATGGTCTCCTCACCTAACCTACCCTTGTTCCTGCAAAGAAGATCTTGGTAGTTCTAGAGGAAGTCAGTGACGCATGGTCATTATGCAAAAGCATTTGAAAAGATTACAGTTCATATAATATGAAAACAGCTCTCAGATCAGGCAGGATGAAGTAAGTGACCTCACGTGCAGGGATTTTCTGAAATGCAGCATTCTGTACAACTATGAGGAGGAATCTGTCCTGAGATACAGGCCCCTGACATCATCACTGAAAGCCCTGTGTAACTACCTAAGTGGGTATCCACATAGTGGATAAACTTGTAAATGATCACACGAATGAAAAATTGGATGAGATGTACGTGAACAGATCAATGGGTGGGCAGATGGGTACATGTGTGTGTCTGTTTATGGTTGGACAGGTGGGCCTCCTGCCCGTGCTTCCTCAACCTACCTGCTGCTTCTTGGCACAGAGGTCACAGATCTTCTCGAGGACTTCGTCACAGAGCCTGTTTTTCTCCTGAGAGGAATTTTTCAGCACAATATACTCCCTCTGAAGCTCTCTGTTGTTCCTTCTCAAAGTAGTAACTTGAAGCTTCAGCTTAGTCTCATTAATCATGAGTTGGCCGTGAAGAAAACTGAACCAAAGTCAAAATATGGTGAGCCTCAAACAGCCAGTATCTGCCTCTCCAGATCCAAGTATGATCATCCCAGCAAGGATTCCGATCTGCAGAGAGCCCCAGTCTGGGGCCTACACTAGATATTCCAGCATAACCTAGAGGCATGCCAAAAACAAAGAGCCAAATTCCAGAAAGACTCAAAGTTTTTCAGAAAACCCTGACACTAAAGAAATTCATGTACCTCCAAGAAAAGGAAGTGTTCCCCCCCTGTGTTTATCAGTCCATGATATTTGGAAGACATCAACACATAGAGAACAAACCATCTCTAAGTTAGGACTTAGAGATTCAAGAATTCCAAGGTATTTACTGTCTCATTGAAACCAGCTTTTTAAACCCACTGCCAGGGACCCAGAGGACAATACTTTCATGGTATAGATATGTATATGTATATGTATATGTATATGTATATGTATATGTATATGTATATGTATATGTATATGTATATCTATCTATCTATCTATCTATCTATCTATCTATCTATCTATCTATCTATCTATATATATATAGAGAGAGAGAGACAGAGACAGAGACACAGAGAGAGACAGAGAGAGAGAGGGATGGAGAGAGAGAGAGGTACTTGAGAATGGCAGGACAGTTAGGACAGTGTTGGGAGGGTCTCATATTCTCTTCCCACTGAACAAAAATGAGTCCAAGAGTGTTCTGGCTGTTTGCTAAGAGACACACAGGCTAGAACCAGAGCCCTCACTTTGAATTGAAAACAAAGAAGGGCAGATGCAGCCCAATTCAAGTGCTGGTGTCCCAGCCAAGTCAGTCACTCACCTGCAGGATTCGGTCTCCTTAGTCAGCACCTTGAACTTGTCCATGGCCTCAATTAATTCCTGGGGCAATTTCTGCACAGCTGACATCACTATCTGATGTTCCAGATTCAGGACTGCCAGTTCAAAATTGAACCTGTTTTAAGGTATGTGGTCCGGAAGTGAATGATTTCATGAATAAAGGCATCAAGGATCACATGAATTTAGGCTACATCCAGGATTACCCCAGGCCAGGAGATGCTAGATTGTGATTCCTAACTGCTAGGACCTTCTGGTGCTTATTAAACTTAAGATTCTGGCCTCAGGCCAGCAGAGGCAGGGGTATCAAAGTGAACGAGCTTGGCTGCATGAACTCCCTTGTTGGCCCTGAAAGAATAGATCAGATTTCTTAGAAGTTCCACAAGTCCATTCCACAGACCTTGGCTATCCAGCAACCTTTGATGACATTTTTCTTATTTTCATAGCAGGGACTCTAAACCCTAGGTTCCTACTACTACACAGATGACCAGAGTACATCATCAATATTTTCAGGAAGAGGCTTTATTAACTCCCAAGGAGATTCCAATGGCCACCAAGATGAGGAAAAGGGACAAGTGCTGTGCTACCCAAAGTGAAGCACCCAGGTTTCAGCACTGGTGTTCCCTGGAAATTACTAGAAAAGACAATCCTCAGGTCCCATCTCCCCAGGATCTGAAGGGAGTACACACAGTAGACAGCACTCATGCATGCATGTATCTTCAGAATTGTGCTGACAAACACACACAAACACCAACACACACACACACACACACACACACACACACTTAGGCGGCCAAATTCAGGTAAATGACATTGTCTCAGAGTACAATGAACAAGACCAGAGAGGAGCAGTGATGAGTTCCAGGCTTCCCAGTCACACCTTGAGATGCACCAAGTGAGACCAGGCTCCTCCAGCTCCTGACAAGAAAAAACAGTCGAGTACAAAGACTCACCATAAACTCGTAGCACCTAGCATCTCCAACAAGCTAACACCTGTTAAGGCCTTTAAATGGCATGATGATAGCTCACACACTATTGCCTTATCCCCACACTGTGATTCATGCCAAAGGATCTGCTTTTCATCTGGAGGAAGCAGAATAGCCTATGTCCCCAGGCTTCTTGAAATCCTACCCGGGCTTCAGGTTCTGACTTTCAGATGCACTCAGGAAAATTAGTTTGGGCATAAGGGTGCTGTGGAGGTGCAGCTTCCTGTGATGTGAGGAAAGATGTGGTTGACACATAGGGCTCAAGACAGTCAACAGAGGAGAGCATGGCATAATGACTACCTGATGTTCAAATCCTTGTCAGTAGAATGGGCCAGGATTCCAAGCAGTTCGTCCCTCTCACAGGTCATTCTCTGTAGCTCTCTGATCATTTCTCCCACCTTCATCACCTGTTCCTCCAGCTCACTGATTTTGTTGCATTGGATTGATGCGTTTCCAGAAGAGCCTGTAGGTAGATAAATGCAAATGAACTTGTACAGTTGAATGGCACAGTGACAAGAGAGACCATGTTGAGTCACAAAAAGAAGCCTGAGAGAGAGGTACTACTAGAGACCCAGTAAAGCCCTGAAAGAGCAGGAATTTATCCTCAAGCTGGGGTCTTTAAGCCAAACTCTGTGCTTAAACTCCCTGGCTAGATATGTGTCTCATTAGTACTGCAATCTCCCTGGTCCTGCAAGGCATAGGTAGCCCAGACACACTGATTTAGAGGGGAACATCAGCTGATATCTGAGGGAATGCAGCAAGCACAGGAGTCCCTCACTGTTAACAACACCAAGCCGTGATCATGTGTCTAAGCCCAATGCATCTGAATGGCTAAGACCCTGGTATATACCCAGGGGAGTATTCCTCCCTGTTATTGGTATCAGATACCTAAGGCACCTACAGAAATTTACTGAGATTGGAGTGTATCAACATGCTACCTTGAGAGGGACACCTCATTTGTCTCTCTGCTTGCCTTCTCCCACCCTCAAAATGAAATTAAGGAGCTGCAGTCTTGTCAATTCCTGGCCCCTTGACAAAATAACTAAAAGAAATCCTTGACCTATGTCTGCCCTTTAGAAAACAGGGAATCATGATAGATCCTTTCCTTCCCAGGGGCCAGCTGTTGAGCGCCACTACTGGAAGGCCTAGCCCAAATCCCATATCCTCTGGGAAGCTCACAAACCCTGCCCTCAACTCACTGCGCTTTCCACAGAACCACTTGTTTCTTGTTCTTGTACACCATGATCGAAGGCCAGATTCCTTCTGCCTCATACTGGCCTCTCCACACTCCCCGTTTGCTCTTCCCAATAGCCTGTTCAGCCTAGACAACATGACTACGGGAGAAACCTATAGGCACTGACCAAATGCCACCAACGGTATTTACTGTTTCCACAACAGTGATGACATCAGAGAGAATGCAGAGAGCTCTAGGATACAACAGAATGTCCAGAAAAGGGACTGTTAGGGTCCCCTGTAGCAGCCCGTTTCATAATCCTAACCAGCTCTTCCCCAAATCAGCCAAAGCCAAGCTGTCCCTTCCAGTAGCCTTTCCTAGACAGAAGGGAAGTCCCTTAGCACCTTTTCCTTCCTATCCACAAATCTCTGTGATTAATTAGAATCCTGTTACTACTTCATCTATGGAAGATGAAGACTAACTTTCAAACACGGCTTAGCAATTGCTCTCCCCCTCCTTAAAATCTCTAAGCAATAAAATAAAAATAAAGGTTGCTATGAAATTAGGTCAGGATGACGAGGAAGAAAGATCAGTCCCCCTGATGCTAATAAGCATGTCAGGGCTGATTCATTGAGCTGTTACAACGTTCTGGGGTTTGGGGGACATATGGGGTCATGTCAGAACAAAGATAGGTAATGATAAAAATTTCTCTCAAAGAGATTCAGCAGGACACTTTCCAGCCTTGATGTTAACAAAGGTGTGGTCAACTCTTTACAGGGAATGGTGACGATATTAATGATGTGGGTTCCTAGGTGAGACTTAGACACCAGAGGCAAACACTCACAGGAAGATTCATGGTCCAACTTACACATGAGTTGGAGGATAGTTGCCCGACAATTGGGAGGCATGGTTTTGTTATGTAATAGTATTCTCTGTGGCAAAATTAAATATTTCAATCAGACTGCAGAAACTAACATATGGAGATGACCTAGACATCCTGCTTCTATGTAGCCTATAGGCAGACCAATCTCCAGGTGGGTCCCTGGGTAAGGGGAGCAGAGGCTGCCTCTGACATAAACTCAGTTGCTTGCTCCTCAATCACTTCCCCCTGGTGTTATGGCCTTGCTAGGCCACAGAGGAAGAGGATCCAGGAAGTCCTGATGAAACTTAATAAGCTAGGAGGGAAGAAGAGTGTGACAGAGAAGAGTTGAGGGAGGGAGCTACAATCAGGTTATAAACTGAATATTTTTTTTAATTAAAAAATCCCTATCTGTAATATGGAGAGTATGTGGTGTGTCACTCCTATGGTTCTGCCCCCAGAGCTCCACAAAATCCAAAATCCCTGATCTGGAGCCTGCAATGACAATGCACATGTCCTTAGGAAGGGTGACATAGCTAGCTTTTAAAAACAATATCACTGGAGCATGAGAAGAGCAAGCAAACAGCACAAGAAAACAGATTACTAAGGTACCTTTGCCCTAGAGATTTACCAGAGCCCTATTTCACATGTTTTTACACTCACAGACAATCTTGGAAATGAAGAGCTGATACCATGCACAGCCTAGATTGCAAATTCTCCAGAAATATGGACTGTGGCCTCAGCAGTGTACCTTTAGACCTCAGAACAAGAGGGATGTGTGAAGAACTGTGTCTTTCATATGTTGTATCACACTGGCAAGGCATGCTAGATGAGGTTAGCTACCTCAGGAATACATAATTAAAGAAGGGAAGTGACAGCACATGCCTTAAACACTACTTCATCTGAGCCCAAACCTGGCACATTGAAGGCTGGTCAGCAAGTAAATGGACAGGTGGTTCTTTGCCCTAGCTGGTTCTGAGAGACTTGGGTCTCCCCCACTGTGGAGGTCGACTCTCCCATCCCTCTATAGGGAGGTGGGTGTCTCATAATAAGTTGGGTTCTTCTAACATTCTGTGCAAGCTGACTCAGGGATCAGCCTCCTCGGGCTTATTCACAGCTGTACAGTATGCAACTTGGTTTTAGAGCTCTCAGCCATGTGCTTTCCAAAGCCATGAGAAAACTGATAATGTCCACAAGCAGTCAGGTAGTTTACAGATGTGCAAGTTACTTGCTGCATGCTTCAGACTTATGTTTCAGGCTGGCACAATGAGGGTCAGTTGGCATATATGACCGTAGACCAGGCCTCCAAGGACACAGTCCATGGCCACTAGATTGGTGGGCAGCAGCAGCAGGCAGCCAAAAACAAGGGTTGAAAAACTTCTGAGTTGTTGCAGAGCCCTCAGCAGATAACAACTGACTCAACTCTATTTCTAATGTCTGGTAGAGAACAGCAAGTTGAGGCCACAGTGTGTTCTATGAGTAAGGCATGTGCATAAATTGTTATGAAAAAAAATCTGTATGAACATACAGAGGGGGATGGTGGAGAAGAAAGGAGAAGGAAAGAGAGAGACAGAGAGAAAGAGACAAAGACAGACAGAGAGAAAGAGAGAGAATTAGAGAGTATGCCTTGAGCACACGAAGCCAGAGATGAAGCAATGGATGTACAAGGCAAAGTATGAGAGATTGCCTGCAAATCTCAGCAACTTAGAGACCTGGAGCCAATGTGTTCTTGGGACTTCAAGCAGATTGGCCTTTCTCTCAAATGATGGTGAGACATCACTTTTCCCTGAGGAAAGCCACAGCCTAGGAGATACAGTAACTGCACCCCAGGCAAACTGACACTGAACCCCAACACATATCTACCTGTCTCTTATCACACTGATCTCCCATAGCAGAAGTTGCTCAGTGTTCTTCTGTGAGATCCAGCTGACAAGGGACAACACCTGCCTTCTACAGTGTATCATCTCACCTCACCCTTGGCACTTTGAGGGTGTTCAGGAAGAGAAATGGCAGATGAGATGTTGCCTTGCTTGTTCTCAAAGATCATGCTTGAGACTCACCAGCTATGAATGTCAAGTCTCCATGTCTCTACAGGGAGGTCATACTCAGTGGTCAGCTGGTGCCTTCTCCCTCCATTCCCATGTTTCAGGTGACCCAGGAAACTGCCTCCTCCACCTTATTCACTGATGCACATAATGCTGCTTGGATTCAGAGTCCTCAAGTCTGGCCTCAGAAGCCAGGCGAAAAAGTAAACTGTTCACAGAGATAATGTAGACATGCCAGGTCATTTCCTTCAGGTCCTTGCTGTCAAGTCCTCACATGTGCCATAGCTTATGCAATTGTTTCTAGAAAGCCACCTTGTGGGAAGAACATTCTGCGTCTGCCCATTCATTTTCCACAGCTTCCTTACATAAGTGCTAACAAGAGTTAAGTAGCAAGATGTACTTAACTTGTATAAAACTGTCTTCATGAGCACACCCCATACCTCCCCCACACTCACACATTCAATGGGAATGCACATTCACATGTGCAAGCACACGTTTATAAAACAGGCAAATACATAGACATGTTCATACACATTCACTCTCACACACACACACTGAGACATTAGGAGAATGAAGATATACAATCTCAAGAAAAGATAGGAAAGTTCTTCTAATAGGTGAGGTATGAAGGATTGCTTCAAATTTCAGAACCCAGGAGGCAGGCTGGGAAACAATTGTTTCCTGGTGCTTTCAGACAGCTTGTGAACAATGAACAGCGAGACAACAAGCATTCATGGCCTAAGCTCCGGCCAATAAAAGCACACAAAGAGCTTCTTGTTTGTAATTGCTGTTCTCACACTGATGTGTCACAAAAAGAAAAAAAAAAATTATCTCCCACGGATTCTGAGAGAGAACAGCTGAGGGCCAGTACCTTCTATACACACTACATGATTATATTATAACCCCAGAACACTAAAAGATGTTCAGAAAATATACCGAGAGGTGACAATTTACACTACTGGTTCTGAAATCATAGCGTGGGGTTGTCATATTTCCTGCAGCTTTGTAGAGATGTGGGTGCTGGTTTTCTCTGGCTCCCTTAGCACATACCTCAGGGGACCCCAGTGAAGTCTCCGTGGCATATTCACAGCTGCACAGGCCACAGCCAGGCTTTAGAACACTGAAGCCTGTGGTCTATTAGTTCACTCAGATAGCCTGATGGAGAACTGGAGGGTCTTTATAAGGAGGAAGAAATGGTTAGAGAGTTCTTCCAACTTCTGATCTCTGAGCCTGGGAAGCAATGGGGATGTCTTCCAAACTTAATATTATGGGGATGAATCCCTCCTTATGTGGTATACAGCAGCCCTAAAACAAGAAGGGAATCTCTCCACTCTTCACTGGACTCTAATGAGAGTTTTGTTCTTGTTTAATTTTTTAAATTATTTTTATTTTTTTAAATTAATTTCAGTTTATTTATTTGTATCTCAGCTATAGCCCTCTCTCTCATTCCCTTCCCATCCCCCCTCCCTTATCTCCTCCCTGCCCCTCTCTAAGTCCACTGATAGGGGAGCTCCTCCTCCCCTTCCATCTGACCCTAGCTTATCAGGTCACACTAGAACTGGCAGCAATGTCCTCCTCTGTGGCCTAGCCAGGCTGCTCCTCCCAGGGGGTAGGGAGGTCAAAGAGCTAGCCACAGAGTTCATGCCAGAGACAGTCCCTTTTCCCCTTACTAGAAAATCCCACTTGGATATTGAGCTGCCATGGGCTATGTCTGAGCAAGGATTCTAAATTATATCCATGCATGGTCCCTGGTTGGAGAATCAGTCTCAGAAATGTTCCTGTGCCTAGATATATTTGGTCCTTATGGAGCGCCTGTCCTCTCCAGGTCTTACTAACTCTCTTTTTCTTGTGATTTCCTGCACTCTGACCAAAGTTTGGCCATGAATCTCAGCATCTGCTTTGATACACTGGTAGGTAGAGTCTTTCAGAGGCCCTCTGTGGTAGGCTCCTATTCTGCTTCTCCTTTTCTCCTACTTCCAATGTACATCCCATTTGTCTTTCTAAGTAAGGATTGATCTTCTTATCTCTGGTCCTCCTTATTCTTTGGCTTCTTTAAGTGTACAGATTTTAGTATGTTTATCCAATCTTAGAGGTCTAGTATCCACTTATATGTGAATATATACTGTGTGTGTCTTTCTGTCTGGGACACATAACTCAGGATGATCTTTTCTAGTTATCACCGTTTGCCTGCAAAATTCATGATTTCCTTGTTTTTAATTGTTGAGGAATATTCTTTGTGTAAATGTACCAAAATTTCTGTATTCATCCCTTCACTGATGGACAACTGGTTTGTTTCCAGATTCTGGATATTATGAACAAAGCTTCTACAAACATGGTTGAACAAATGTTCTTGTTATGCACTTGAGCATATTTTGGATATATGCCTAGGAGTGTTATAACTGGATCTTGAGGAAGCACTATTCCTAATTGTCTGAGAAAATGCCAGATTGATTTCCAAAGTGAGTGGTTGTACAAGTTTACATTCCCACCAGCAATGGAGAAAGGTTCCCCTTTCTCCAAAACATTGTTGTTTTGTATTGCATGTATTGTTACTTGAGTTTTTGATCTTAGCCATTCTGATGGGTGTAAGGTGAAATCTCAGGGTTGTTTTGATTTGCATGTCCCGGATGGCTAAGGACATTGAACATTTCTTCAAGTGTTTCTCTGCCACTCTACATTCCTCTTCAGAGAGTTCTCTGTTTAGCTCTTTTCCCCCTTTTTTAATTAAATTATTTGATTTGTTGATTTTTAAATTCTTTAGTTCTTTATGTATCCTAGATATTAGCCCTCTGTCAAATATAGGGTTGGTGAAGATTCTTTCGCAGTCTGTAGGCTGTCATTTTGTTCTGACAACAGTATCTTTTGCTTTACAGAAGCATTTCAGTTTCATGAGGTCTGTTTCATGAGGTCAGTTTCATTTGTTGATTGCTGCTCTTGGAGCCTATGCTGTGGGTGTTCTGTTTAGAAAGTTGTTTCCTGTGCCAGTGAGTTCTAGGCTCTTACTCACTTTTTCTTCTATCCGAGTTAATGTGTCTGATTTTATATTGAGGTGTTTGATCCACTTGGACTTTAGTCTTGTGCTTGATGATAAATATGGATCTGTTTTCATTTTTCTGCATGTAGAAGTCTAGTTGGACCAGCACCATTTGCTGAATATGCTGCCTTTATTTCTATTGAATGGTTTTGGCTTCTTTGTCCAAAATCAAGTATTCATAGGTGTGTGGATTTATTTCTGTGTCTTTTATTCAGTTTCATTGATCCTTCTTTCTGTTTCCATGGCTGTACCATGCAGTTTTTATTACTATTGCTCTGTAGTACAGCTTGAGATCAGGGATGGAGATACCTCCAGACAATCTGTTGTTGTAAAGGATCCTTTCCACAAATCTGAGTTTTCTGTTTTTCATATTAAGTTGAGAATTTTTCTTTCAAGGTCTGTAAAGAATTGTGTTGTTATTTTGATGGGAATTGCATTGAATCTGTAGATTGCTTTTGGCAGAATGGCCATTTTCACTATGTTAATCCTACTGATGCATGAGCATAGGAGATCATTCCATCTTCTGATATCTTCTTCAATTTCTTACTTCAGAGAATTGACATTTTTTTTCAAACAGGTCTTTCATTTGCTTAGTTAGAGTAACACCATGGTACTTTATGTTATTAGTGGCTATTTTGAAGAGTGATGTTTCCCTAATTTCTTTCTTGGCCCTTTTGTCTTTGGTATACAGGAGGTCTTCTAAATTTTTTTTTAGTTGATTTTATATACAGTCACGTTGCTAAAGGTGTTTATCAGCTGAAAGAGTTTTCTGGTTGAATTTTTGGCCTCAGTCATGTATAGTATAATTAGACTCATGCTGGGCGCTATTGTATCATCTGCTAATAGTGATACTTTGGCTTTTTCCTTTCTGATGTGTATCCCCTTGATCTCCTTTAGTTGTCTTATTGCTTTATGTAGGACTTCAAGTACTATGTTGAAGAGATATGCAGGCAGCCTTGCCTTGTCCTTCATTTCAGTGGGATTGAGTTAAGTTTCTCTCCATTGAGTTTGATGTTAGCTATAGGCTTGCTTTATATTGCCTTTATTATGTTTAGGTATGTGCCTTGTATCCCTGATCTCTCTAAGAATTTAAACATGACTGGATGTTGGATTTTGTCAAATGATTTTTCGGCATCTAAAGAGATGATCATGTGATTTTTCTCCTTCAGTTTTTTTTTTTAATTTTTTTTATTAATTACACTTTATTCATTTTGTATCCCCCATAGACCCCTCCCTCCTCTCCTCCATATCCCACCCTCCCTCCTCTTTCTGCATGCATACCACTCCCCAAGTCCATTGATAGGGGAGGTTCTCCTCTCCTTTCTGATCTTAGTCTATCAGTTCACATCAAAAGTGGCTGCATTGTCCTCTACTGTGGCCTGGTAAGGCTGTTCCCGCCCAGGGGGAGGTGATCAAAGAGCAGGCCAGTCAGATTATGTCAGAGTCAGTCGCTCTGCCCATTACTATGTAACCCACTTGGACACTGAACTGCCATGGGCTACATCTGTACAGGGGTTCTAGGTTATCTCCATGAATAGTCCTTAGTTTGAGTATGAGTCTCTGGGAAATTCCCTGTGTTCAAATTTCCTTATTCTGTTGCTCTTTTTGTGGAGACCCTGTCCTCTCCAGCTCTTACTATTTCCCACTTCTTACATAAAATTCCATTCACTCTGTCCAACAGTTGACCATCAGGCTCAGCATCTGCTTTGATAGTCTGTAGGGCAGAGGCTTTCAGAGGCCCTCTATGGTAGGTTCCTAGTTTTTTTTTTCCTGTTTTCTTCTTCTGGCTTTCAGTAATCCTCTGTAGAAGGTTCCTAGGTTGTTTCCTGGTTTCTTCTTCTTCTGATTTCCATCCTCTTTGCCTTTCCGGATGGGGATTGGACATTTTAGTTAGGGTCCTCTCTCGTGCTTAGTTTCTTTAGATGCACATATTTTAGTGGGTTTGTCCTATGTTGTATGTCTATATGAATGAGTGTATACTGTGTGTGTCTTTTTGCTTCTGGGACAACTCACTCAGGATGATCCTTTCCAGGTCTAACCATTTACCTGCAAATTTCATGATTTCCTTATTTTTCCTTGCTGAGTAATATTCTATTGTATAGATTTACCACAATTTTTGCATCCATTCTTCAGTTGAGGGGCATCTGGGTTGTTTCCAGCTTCTGGCTATTACAAATAAAGCTGCTACAAACATGGTTGAGCTAATGTCCTTGTTGTGTACTTGAGCCTCTTTGGGATATATGCCCTGGAGTGGTATGGCTGGATCTTGGGGAAGCGCTATTCCTAGTTGTCTGAGAAAGCGCCAGATTGATTTCCAGAGTGGTTGTACAAGTTTACATTCCCACCAGCAGTGGAGAAGGGTTCCCCTTTCTCCACAACCTCTCCAGCATGTGTTGTCACTTGAGTTTTTGATCTTGGCCATTCTGATGGGTTTAAGGTGAAATCTCAGCGTTGTTTTGATTTGCATTTCCCAATTGGCTAGTGAGGTTGAGCATTTCTTTAAGTGCTTCTCTGCCATTTGATATTCCCCTACAGAGAATTCTCTGTTTAGCTCTGTTCCCCATTTTTTAAGTGGATTACTTGGTTTGCTGCTTTTCAGCTTCTTTAGTTTTACCAACACAATTCTTTACAGACCTGGAAAGAAAAATTATCAACTTCATAATGAATAACAAGAAACCCAGAATTTCTAAAACAATCCTCTACAATAAAAGATCTTCTGGAGGTATCTCCATCACTGATTTTAAGTTTTACTATAGAGCAACAGTTTTAAAAACTGCATGGTACGGGCATAGAAACAGAATGGTGGATCAATGGAACTGAACAGAGGACCCAGAAATAAACCCACACACTTATGGACACCTGATCTTTGACAAAGATGCCAAAACCTTACAATGGAAAAAAGATAGCATCTTCAACAAATGGTGCTTGTCCAACTGGATGTCTACATGCAGAAAAATAAAAATAGATCTATACTTATCACCCTGTACAAAACTGAAGTCCAAGTGGATCAAAGCCCTCAACATAAAAGCAGACACATTAAATCGGCTTGAAAAAAAAGTGGGGAATACCCTAGAACTCATTGGTACAGGAGAAAAATTCCTGAACAGAACACCAACAGCACAGGCTCTAAGAGCAACAATCAATAAATGGGACCTCATGAAACTGAAAAGCTTATGCAAAGCAAAGGACATCATCATCAAAACAAAGCGACTGTCTACAGATTGGGAAAGAATCTTCACCAAACCTTTATCTGACAGAGGACTCATATCCAGTATATATAAAGAACTAAAGAAGCTCCTTCAGTTTGTTTATATGGTGGATTACATTGATGGATTTTCATATATTGAACCACCCTTGCATGCCTGGGATGAAGCTTACTTGGTCATGTTGGCTGATATCTTTTATGTGTTCTTGGATTCTGTTTGCACGTATTTTGTTGAGTAATTTTGCATCAATGTTCATAAGAGTGATAGGTCTGAAGTTCTCTCTTTTGTTTGGTCTTTGTTTTGTTTAGGTATCAAGGTGACTGGGGCCTCGTAGAATGAATTTGATAATGTTCCTTTTGTTTCTATTTTGTGGCATAATTTGAAGAGAATTGGAGTTAGCTCTTCTCTGAGGGTCTTTTAGAATTCTGCGCTGAAATCATCTTGCCCTGTGCTTATTTTGGAAGGGAAACTTTTGATGATTGGTTCTATTTCCTTGGGGGATATCAGACTATTCAATCGTTGTACATGATCTTGACTTAATTTTGGTAGATGGAAAATATCAAGAAAATTGTCCATTTCCTTTAGATTTTCAAATTTTGTGGCATATAGGCTTTTGTAGTAAGATGTAATGATTGTTTAGATTTCCTCAGTGTCTGTAGTTATGTCCCCTTTTTCATTTCTGATTTTGCTGATTTGCATAGTTTCTCTCTGCCTTTTAGTTACTTTGCTAACAGCTTTTCTATCTTGTTGAATTTCTCAACGAACCAGCTCTTGGTTTCACTGATTCTTTGAATTTTTTTATTTATTTCCAATGTATTGAATTTTGCCATGAGCTTGAGTTTTTCAGATGTCTACTCCTCTTGGGTGTCTCTCTCTCTCTCTCTCTTCCCCTAGGGCTTTCAGGTGTGCTATTAAGTTGCTCGTATGAGATCTTTCAAATTTCTTCTTGAAAGCATTTAGTGCTATGACCTTTCCTGTTAGCATTGTTTTCATTGTGTTCCATAAGTTTAGGTATGTTGTACCTTCATTTTCATTGAATTCTAGGAAGTCTTTAATTTCTTTATTTCTTCCCTAACTTAGCTGTCATTGAGTAGTGAGTTGTTCAGTTTCCATGTTTGTGTAGGCTTTTTGCTTTTGCCATTGTTATTGAGGTCCAGCTTTAGTGCATGGTGCTCAGACAGGATACAAGAGATTATTTCGGGGCGGAGCCAAGATGGCGACTAGCACACACAGTTTCTGAGCGGTGGGATACCTGATCTTCTGAGTTGGAGAATGGAAGGACCCCCAACCCAGGAAAACCACAGCGAGGCTTTCTGAACACCAGAGAACATCGCAGGAGGTGAAAACTTTGGCCTCTGGTCACCCGGAGACTTGCTTGGGGAAGGAGAGAAAAGATCCTTTGTTCTTGCTGCACTCCCTTCCCCCAGACCTCCTTCCTCCTCGGCACAGAGGCACAGTGGACTCATCTTTCTCAGCGCAGACCTAACTGCCTGGGGTATACAACCGCTGAGACGGAGCCCCAAGCACTTTAGCGGCAGACAAAAGCCAGCAGTATGTGCCCCGGAGTCCCAGATTCCTGCAGCCGCTACACCATCCTCCCAGGGCGCGAATCTGCTAGACACCATACTAGCTCCGCAGGATCGCCATCACTGACGGTACGGCCCGCCCAATCCCACAGTGACAGAGAATACCCTATATACTCACTGAAACCAGGCAGAAACGTCATACAACCTGGACACACCAGGCACTGGGCCTCCCAAGCTTGGAGAGCACAACGGAGAGATCCCAGGACTTCCCAGAAAGCATTGGGACTAGCAAGCCAGTCCCCAGTTACAGCTGGACGTGGCAGCGGAGCAGTACTGAACTGGCGGGGCACCACAGCCCTCCAGTTTAAGACTAACCAGGGCCAAACCAGAGAACAGAGAGCCTGGTTACCCCATCCCTGCTGAAGTGACCACCCTGAAATCTCCAGCTGCAGCAAGACCTCAGAACCTGGCAGTGACAGCAGCACAGAACTGGCGGAACACATCAAAGAAGCAGGGCCAAACCAGAGAGCAGAGAGCCCCGGATACCACGATCTCGACCAAGAGACCTGCCTGTAAGTGAGTGCACCCTTGAGAATCTGCAGTTCCCCAGATCCTGGGTCCTTCTAAATCAGAAGCCAGGCATCGAACCCCCCTCCCACCCACATACCCACTTTGGGAAACAGAGGGGCACTAGGGACATTGAAGTTCCTGCCCTGTGGGCCTGATTGAGGAGCTAAGACAGTTAATGCCAGAAATTGCGCTGCGATCATCATTAGCGCCTGCGACATATACAGTGCAGAGCCCCTCCCACACACTCAAGGGTTCAACATTAGCCATCACTCTGTCCCTTGAGAAACTCATCCACGCACACTTGCACACACAGACACACACGCGCGCGCACACACACACACGCTTGCATTTGCCCCATTTGCGCCTGCGTACTTTCCTCCCACAGGTACAGCTAGTCCTCAGCACACGCTCAGAGTGCTCAGCTTCCTGAAGAACTCTCCAGACACCAGAGAGAGACAGCACCAGTCTGATCTGCAGAATCCAAAAACAAACAGGGAAGGTTTCAGATAAGCCAATGGCCAGAGGTAGGCGAAAGAACACTTCCAACATAAATCAGGACATCATGACTTCACCAGCAAACCCCAAAATCGATGGATACACCAATTCAGCAGAAGCACAGGAAAATGATTTTAAAGCCATGCTTGCCCAATTATTTGAGGCTCATAAGGAGGAAATGAACAAGTCTTTCAAAGAGATGGCCAGTCAATTGGAGGCAAAGAAAGAAGAAATAGACAATATCCTTAAAGAAACACAGGCAAACATAGCCAAACAAATAGATACACAAGTAGAGGAAAAATTAGTGGCATATAAGAAGGAAATGAAAAAAGAAATAGAGGCCATCGTAGAGAGACAGGAATCCAAATTCAAACACATGAAAGAAATGGTGCAAGGCATGAAAACAGAATTAGAATCAATAAAGAAAACACAAAATGAGAAAACCCTTGAGCTGGAGAACTTGGAGAAAAGATCAGGAACCACAAAAGTAAGCATCACCAACAGAATACAAGAGATGGAAGAGAGAATCTCTGGAGCTGAAGACACACTTGCAGAAATGGATACTTCTCTCAAAGAAAAAGTAAAATCAGAAAAGTTCCAATCACAAAATATCCAAGAAATCAAGGATGCTATGAAAAGACAAAATCTAAGAATAATAGGAATTCACGAAAAAGAAGACTCCAGACTTCAAGGTCCAGAAAATATTTTCAAGAAAATCATAGAAGAAAATTTTCCCAACTTAAAGAAAGAGATGTCCATAAATATACAAGAGGCCTACAGAACTCCAAATAGACTAGACCAGAAAAGAAACACATCACGTCACATCATAGTCAAAACACTAAATCTACAGAACAAAGAAAGGATATTAAAAGCAGCAAGGGAAAAAGGCCAAGTAACATATGAAGGTAGACCTATCAGAATCACACCGGACTTCTCATCAGAAACTATGAAAGCCAGAAGGGCCTGGGCAAGTATCATGGAGACTCTAAGAGATCACAAATGTCAACCCAGACTACTATACCCTGCAAAGCTTTCAATCAACATAGATGGAGAAAACAAAATATTCCATGACAAAACTAAATTTATACAATATCTACACAGCAAACCATCCCTACAGAAGATACTAGAAGGAAAACTCCAATCCAGTGAAAACAAATTCACCCAAGAAAACAGGGCATACAGATAATGTCCCAACAAAAATGAAAAGAAAACAAGCAATGAAACAGGGTTAGATCATCGACTCCATTACAAAAGGAACTAACATGCATTGGTCACTATTATCTATCAATATCAATGGACTCAACTCACCAATAAAAAGACACAGGCTAACAGAATGGTTAAGGAAACAGGATCCAATATTCTGTTGCATCCAAGAAACACACCTATGCAACAAAGACAAACACTACCTCAGAGTAAAGGGCTGGAAAACTGTTTTTCAAGCAAACGGTTCCAGAAAACAAGCTGGAGTAGCCATCCTAATATCTAATAAAATAGACTTTCAACCCAAGTTAATCAAAAAAGATAAGGAGTGCCACTATATTCTCATCAAAGGAAAAATCCACCAAAAGGACATCACAATCTTGAATATCTATGCCCCAAATACAAGAGCACCGACATTCGTAAATGAAACATTATTAAAGCTTAAATCATACATTGATCCTAATACCTTAATAGTGGGAGACTTCAACACTCCACTCTCACCAAGGGACAGATCAACTAGACAGACACCAAATAGGGAAATAAAAGCACTCACAGAATCCCTAAATCAAATGGACCTAATAGACGTCTACAGATCATTTCACCCAAACTCAAAAGAGTACACCTTCTTTTCAGCACCGCATGGAACCTTTTCCAAAATAGACCATATAGTGGGCCACAAAGCAAGCCTCAACAGATACAAAAGGATTGAAATAATCCCTTGTATACTATCTGACCACCATGGACTAAAGTTAGACATCAACAACAACAGAAACAACAAAAAGCCGACACGCACATGGAAACTGAACAACTTACTACTCAATGACAGCTGGGTTAAGGAAGGAATAAAGAAAGAAATTAAAGACTTCCTAGAATTCAATGAAAAGGAAGGCACAACATACCCAAATTTATGGGACACATTGAAAGCAGTGCTCAGAGGAAAACTTATAGCACTAAGTGCCTGCAAGAAGAAATTCGTAACATCACATACAAACAACTTAATGGCCCAACTGAAAACCCTAGAAAAAAAAGAAGCAGATACACCCAAGAGGAGCAGACGGCTGGAAATAATCAAACTAAGGGCTGAAATCAATCAACTAGAAACAAATAAAACTATCCAAAGAATCAATGAAACAAAAAGCTGGTTCTTTGAGAAAATCAACAAGATAGACAAACCCTTAGCCAAACTAACTAAAAAGCAGAGAGAAACTATCCAGATCAGCAAAATCAGAAATGAAAACGGGGACATAACCACAGACATTGAGGAAATCCAAACAATTATTAGGTCATACTACAAAAGCCTATATGCCACAAAATTTGAGAATCTAAATGAAATGGATAATTTTCTTGAAAGATTCCATCTACCAAAACTAAGTCAAGATCAGGTAGAAAGACTGAATAGCCCTATATCTCCCAAGGAAATTGAAGCAGTCATTAACGGTCTCCCCTCCAAAAAAAGCCCTGGACCAGATGGCTTCAGTGCAGAATTCTACAAGACCTTCAAAGAAGTGCTAACTCCAATTTTCCTCAAACTATTCCACAAAATAGAAACAGAAGGAACACTACCAAACTCATTCTATGAAGCCACAGTCACCTTAATACCTAAATCACACAAAGACCCAACAAAAAAAGAGAACTTTAGGCCTATCTCTCTTATGAACATTGACGCAAAAATACTCAATAAAATACTTGCAAACCGAATCCAAGAACACATCAAAGATATCATCCACCATGACCAAGTAGGCTTCATCCCAGGCATGCAAGGGTGGTTCAACATACGGAAATCCATCAATGTAATCCACTACATAAACAAACTGAAGGAGAAAAACCACATGATCATCTCCTTAGACGCCGAAAAAGCATTTGACAAAGTCCAACACCCATTCATGTTTAAAGTCTTGGAGAGATCAGGGATACAAGGCACATACCTAAACATAGTAAAGGCAATATATAGCAAGCCTATAGCTAACATCAAACTCAATGGAGAGAAACTTAAATCAATCCCACTGAAATCAGGGACAAGACAAGGCTGTCCATTGTCCCCATATCTCTTCAACATAGTACTTGAAGTCCTAGCCAGAGCAATAAGACAACTAAAGGAGATCAAGGGGATACAAATCGGAAAGGAAGAGGTCAAAGTGTCACTATTTGCAGATGATATGATAGTATACATGAGCGACCCCAAAAATTCAACCAGAGAACTCCTTCAGCTGATAAACACCTTCAGCAAAGTGGCAGGATACAAAATCAACTCAAAAAAATCAGAAGCCCTCCTATATACC
Source organism: Meriones unguiculatus (assembly GCF_030254825.1). NCBI lineage: Eukaryota > Metazoa > Chordata > Mammalia > Rodentia > Muridae > Meriones > Meriones unguiculatus. The sequence goes on from NC_083357.1 coordinate 42,664,439, forward strand.
AAAGACAAAAAGGCTGAGAACGAAATTAGGGAAACAACACCCTTCACAATAGCCACTAATAACATAAAGTACCTTGGTGTGACCCTAACCAAGCAAGTGAAAGACCTGTTTGAGAAAAACTTCAAGTCTCTAAAGAAAGAAATCGAAGAAGATATCAGCAGATGGAAAGATCTACCGTGCTCATGGATTGGTAGGATTAACATTGTTAAAATGGCCATCCTGCCAAAAGCAATCTACAGATTCAATGCAATTCCCATCAAAATACCAACTCAAGTCTTTACAGACCTTGAAAAAAAGATTCTCAGCTTCATATGGAGAAACAAAAAACCCAGAATCTCCAAAACGATCCTGTACAACAACAGATCATCTGGAGGTATCTCCATTCCTGATCTCAAGCTGTACTACAGGGCAACAGTAATAAAAACTGCATAGTACTGGCATAGAAACAGAAAGGAGGATCAATGGAACCGCATAGAAGACCCAGAAATAAATCCACACACCTATGAATACTCGATATTCGACAAAGAAGCCAATTCCATTCAATGGAAAAAAGACAGCATCTTCAACAAATGGTGCTGGACCAACTGGATGTCTACATGCAGAAAAATGAAAATAGATCCATATTTATCACCCTGAACAAAACTAAAGTCAAAGTGGATCAAGGACCTCAACATAAAACCAGATACCCTAAATCAATTGGAAAAAAAAGTGGGGAACAGCCTAGAACTCATTGGCACAGGAGACAACTTCCTGAACAGAACACCAACAGCACAGGCTCTAAGAGCAACAATCAATAAATGGGACCTCATGAAACTGAAAAGTTTCTGTAAAGCAAAGGATACCGTCATCAAAACAAAACGACTGCCTACAGATTGGGAAAGAATCTTCACTAACCCTTTATCTGACAGAGGACTAATATCCAGTATATACAAAGAACTAAAGAAGCTGAAAAGCAGCAAACCAAGTAATCCAATTAAAAAATGGGGAACAGAGCTAAACAGAGAATTCTGAACAGAGGAATATCGATTGGCAGAAAAACACTTAAAGAAATGCTCATCCTCATTAGCCATCAGGGAAATGCAAATCAAAACGACCCTGAGATATCACCTTACACCCATCAGAATGGCCAAGATGAAAAATTCAAGCGATAACACATGCTGGAGAGGTTGTGGAGAAAGGGGAACCCTCCTCCACTGCTGGTGGGAATGTAAACTGGTACAACCACTCTGGAAAGCTATCTGGCGCTTTCTAAGACAAATAGGAATAGTGCTTCCTCCAGACCCAGCTATACCACTGCTAGGTATATACCCAAAGTTTGTTCAAGTACACAAAAAGGACACTTGCTCAACCATGTTTATAGCAGCTCTATTTGTAATAGCCAGAACATGGAAACAACCCAGATGTCCATCAACGGTGGAATGGGTACAGAAATTGTGGTATTTTTATACAATGGAATACTACTCAGCAATCAAAAAGGAGGAAATCATGAAATTTGCAGGCAAATGGTGGGATCTAGAAAAGATCATTCTGAGTGAAATATCCCAGAAGGAGAAAGACAAACATGGGATATACTCACTTATATAGACCTATAAGATATGATAAACAAATGAAATCTATACACCTAAAAAAGATAATCAATTGAGCAGACATGGGGTAAGATGATCAATCCTCATTTAGAAAGACAGATGGGATGTGCATTGAACGTATGACAGGAGTCTACTGAGCGCATCTGAAAGACTCTAACTAGCAGTGTGTTCAAAGCAAAGACTCATGACCAAACCTTTGGCAGAGTACAGGGAATCATAAGAAAGAAGGGGAGTTAGTCTGATGGGGAAAGGATAGGAGCTCCACAAGGACCAAATATATCTGGGCACAGGGTCTTTTCTGAGACTGACATTCAACCAAGGACCATGTATGGATATAACCTAGAACCTCCACTCAGATGTAGCCTGTGGTAGCTCAGTAACCAATTGGTTTCCCAAAGTGAGGGGAACAGGGACTATTTCTAACAGGAACTCAATGACTGGCTCTTTGGTCTCCCCACCCCGAAGGGAGGAGCAGTCCTGTTAGGCCACAGAGGAGGGCTTTGCAGCCAGTCCTGAAGATACCTGATAAAACAGGATCAGATGAATGGGGAGGAGGTCCCCCCATCAGTGGACTTGGAAAGGGGCACGGTGGAGATGAGGGAGGGAGGGAGGGAGGGAGGGACTGGGAGGGAATGAGGGATCGGGACACGGCTGGGATACAGAGTTAATAAAATGTAACTGATAAAAATAAAATAAAAAAAAAAGAAAAAAAAAGAGATTATTTCAATCTTCTTGTTTCTGTTGAGGTTTGATTTCTGACCAAACATATGGTTTATTTTGGAGAAGGTTCCATCAAGTACTGAGAAGATAAATTTTTTTGTGTTAGGGTAAATGGTTTTGTAGATGTCTGTTAGGTCCATTTGATTCATGACCTCGGTTAGAGTCATTGTTTTTATGTTTAATTTTTGTTTTATTGACTTGTCCTTTTTTGAAAGGGGGTATTAATGTCTCCCACTAATTAATGTAGGGGGATCTATGTGTGGATTAAGTTTTATCAATGTTTATTTTACAAATGTGGGGCACTTGCATTTGGGATGTAGATGTTCAGGATTGTAACATCTTCTTGGTGGAATTTTCCTTTGATGAATGTGAAGTGCCTTTCCCCGTCTCTTTTGATTAATTTTGGTTGAAATTCTATTTTATTCGATATTTGAATAGCTATTCCTTCTTGCTTCTTTGGTCCATTTGCTTGCTACAAGATGTACAGGGAGAAAAATACAGCAAAGACTGACGAAATGTCCAGCCGATGCCTTGCCCATCCTGAGACCCAACCCCTGGGAGAGGGACAACTGCTAACACTATTAACACTCTGCTATGCTTGCTTGGGAAGTGAGGGAATAGAAGGACCCAGATGGTACAGGAGCTGCACAAGAAGACCAACAGAGCCAAATAACCTGGGCCCAGGCAGGGGTTCTTTTGTAGCTCCAACCAAGTACCGTGCATGGACTCGGCCAAGGGTCCTTACACATATGTGTAAGAGTAGTTTGGATAAAATAGAGAATGGGAATGGGAGGAGGAAAGGGAGGGCTTATGATCAGCAGAAAAAGTCAATAAATAAATAATAAATAAACAAAGTACTGAGTTTTTTCATTGAAATTCTTCAGCTTCCAACACATAACCATCATTGTGAAACTGGAGTACTTTCTATTTCCATATGTAAATATCCTGAAACTATTATGTGTTCTGTTTATATCTTAACTATGTCTAATTCTGCATGTCACTTTTATGGAGATGTGCTTCCAATTTTAACCATATTAATGCACTTACATTAGTTCTTATTAGTTCCAAATTTTAGCCATTTAATTAATAGTCTACAGCATTACTATACAAATTTTTCATTTTGTTACTGAAAAGATACACATTTATTTATAATTTCTAGTATAAATAATTACACAAAGCACATCATTTTATGTTTTATGTGTAAAGGTGCAAGACTTGTGGAGTTTTACAATTATACATTGTACCTTATTATAGATAAAAAAAAATCATGTAATGGGTTGTAAATGCTTAAAATGATTACATGTCATATGGCATGATTTGCTATACTAAAGAATAACATGTTGAACATAAAACTTGTGTCTCAAGTAATTTTGCATTATCAAATAATAATAAAGAAGATTGTTGTCTTGACATAATCTAGTTAAAGATTTTCAACCTTATGATGTTTTAGTCATGAAACTTAGAAGCTATACTTCATTTTTTAATTTTTATCTTCTCCTGTGCTAGTGGTTTGTAACATGAAACTGTTTTTCAAGTCAGTCACTGCAGTTAGCCATGGTTCAAAGATGAAACAGTATGCTGTAGTGAACTGTGGAGCCAAGAAAGGATACCTGTTAGGCTAACTGAATTAAAATTCATTTGCATTTGTGATTTTTTCAATTATGATGAGCTTATTGACACAGAAACCCATTTCTAGATGTAGGAAATTGCTACTCCACCTACACAGCAAGTAGTAGAATTATGGGTATTTGCATATTTTTGTTATATGTCTATTAAATGTATATCATTTTATAAGGTTTAGGTTACATTTTGTTCTCCAGGACATAAGCTGAAAGCAATAAACGCAGTAATATGTATAAGGCAAGTGAAACTGCAAATGATATAATTAATGATCCACAATGCACTTTCATCATGATTAGAAAGAAGCTCACTATTGTAATATAAAATGATAAGCCAAATCTTTTAAAGACACAGTCAAGGTCTCATCATTCCCTCATAAAACAAGAAGCTGAAGATGATTATCTACTTTTAAGTAAACTTCAATACTATACCAATAATGCGTCAATAATGCTAAGAGAGCTGAGAAATAATTTAATGGCAATAATTTGGTAGCATCTATAAAGCTAGTAAATCAAATAACACAGAGAAAATGACACCTATCAGAATTCTAAAATAAAAGAAATCTTATAAGAAGAACTACATACAGGAATGCCAGATCCAAAGGAATGAAGATCTGATGTACTCTTTGCAAGGAGCCTAATCTCGGGACTCATCAAAGCATTTACCAACAATCCAGGATGTGTCCCTTGGATGTACCTGTGTCTTAGTTACTTCTCTGTTGCTGTTACAGTGTGCCCTGACAAAAGCAAGTCAAAGGAGGAAGGGTTTTGACTTATAGTTTTTGACTTATAGTTCCAGCGGGGGAAGACATGCCAGTAGTCAAGGGAGTTATAGTGACAGTAGCAGAAAGTTGGTCGCTTGGTCATAAAACATCCACACCCAGAAAACACAGAGAACTGGAAGTAGAGAGGAGCTACAAAGCCTCCAAGTCTGTCATGGTTTCCCACTTCCTACAAGGCTCCATCTCCTAAATGTTCCACAATGGCCTCAAAGCCAGCAGCTGGGGGACATGTGTTCAGACAAAGGAGGCTATGTGTGGACTTTCTCCTTTAAACACAACAGTCTAGGACAATATTATTTCCTTTCTGATAGAAAAGAGTTTGGGGAACTTATGACATATGTAAAACATTTATTATTATTTGAAGGAAAATATGTTCTCAAAATAAAGATAGTGTAGATATAATGGTAAGTATTAAGTAAATGTTACAAAAGATTTTAACATTTTAAGCATTCAGTTGTTAAATTGTGTTCATTTGGCCTACTGTTTAAACCATTTGAAATACTCAATAAGATCTAATGTAAGCAAGTAATAATTTTCATTATTGTAGAGTAATAAATTTAATCATTAGAATTTTACTTGTGTTTAATACTTAATAAAGATATTTTTCAACTTTTATGGATGTGAAACATGTTTTATAAACTGCAGGTTAAAAGTAATATACCCTAAAGAAACAATATTTATCAATTTCAAGCCATCATGTATAAAAAAAGAAATAAAAATACTACTAATTTATATTTTATTGTGTATGTTTTTCAAGTTACAAAATTAACTCTTTTTTTTAGTCAATTGAAAAAATCAAAGTTGAGAGAAATAAAAGACTTACATGCATCTCAAACCACACACCCAATCACACTCACATTGAGTAATGAACAATAGCAGCCTGGTACACACATTTCACACCTTGTTCTTGTTCATCTTGGTGCTTCAGAATATATCCATACACGTATTTTTTTGTGACCAGTATTGACTCATCCATTTTTCAGTGTTTTCATTTCATGTAGCTATTTCTGTGCACCAGTAGATAGATATCAATCTGTAATATCAATCTGTAACTAAATCTAGAATTTCTAAAACTGCATTGGGCATATTATTTTGCTTTTAGTCTTCTCTCTCCTTTTAATCCATATCCTTCTATTACATCTTTAATCACATCACAGTAACACATCAGCAAGCCACATGTAGGTCACAAGTTCTGTGCTAGAGTCGCCTGTCAAGCCACAGTAAAGTTCATGGCCTTGTAAAAATAAATTGTACCAATAATAGGGATTTTAGCTGTTGTAGTTAATAAAATATGTGACTCTTATAAACTATAGCTGTCTAGTTTCTTCAAACAGTTGAACATATGCTCCAGAATTCACGCCAAACTGCATGAGAGAAAAGCCCAGGAGTCCTCAGCCCTACACTAAGAAAAATGGGACACTGAGCAAGGCTGGGATTAGAAGTGGTTCCTTTCAACAGTGATTGGTTGTCCAGTCCAAACACCTAACCCTGAAACCATGAATACAACTAACCTCATATGAAACAAAAGGTATATTTAGAAATATACAAGTCTATGCAAATCTATGCTTTCCAGAATAGTTAATGGAAAAAAGAGACCATGAATTGAAAGGAGAGCTGGGAAAGGTATACAGGAAAATTTGGAAGGAGGAAAGGAAGAAATGTAATTAAATTATATCTCAATATAATTAAAAATAGAAGACTATATTAAACATAATTGTCATCTGAAGAACCATCATATGAAAAACAAAAGACATAAAACTTTTGTTAATTTGCTTGAAATGCCCAAATTTATATTTGTTTGAGACAAATCTTGTATCACAGTTATTTCTGGAAGAAGAAAAACATTCTACTTTCAAATCTGAACTTAGCAGGCATGGAGAAAAAACTAGGATTCATGCCTCTGGGTACTCAACACTTTAAAAATTATGTTATGTTTGGAGGTAACTTTTTCGAACTACTTGCACACACCTCATTTGAAGTCATTAAAGTGGGGAAAATGATGCCCAGAGTGAAAATATAACTTGCCTAGGGTTTCGCAGCTAATTAAATTCCAATATAGGATTCTATTGCAGCCTAGAAATGCCTTTTTCTTGTTTTCTCAATATTGTCTTTTTCTCAAAATGTTGAGTTAAAATTAACTTCCGTGATGATACAGAACATTTATGAGACTACACAGTTCCTCAGTATCTTCAAAATGAATGTGTCCTCAGATCTGTGCTATGAAATTCCTTTGAGGGGGGTTTCTATAGCCTGAAAGCTTCACACTTGTGAACTGCCAGCTCCTAGCAAATATTCGCTAGAATGAGTGGTGGAGAGATGTCTCAGCAGTTATCAGCAATTGCTGTTCTTGCAAAGGACCTCAATTCAGTTCCCAGAACTCACACATGTGCCTCACAACTATTCTAGCTGCAAAAATTTTGATGCCTCGTTTTTAACTACTGATAGTATCCCACTGTGTACATGTACCATAATTTCTGTATCCATTCCTCGGTTGAGGGACATCTAGGCTGTTCCCTGATTCTGGCTACTATGACTGAAGCTTCTATGAATATAGATGAGCAAATGTCGTTGCTGTATATTTGAGCATGTTTTTGCAGTAAAGTGGATAGGCTAGAAAAGCTGAGTGAGGTAACCCAGAAACAGAAAGGCACACAAGCTATAAAGACACACATGGTAAATACTCACTTATGAGTGGCTATTAGAAATATAACATAAGATAAACATACTAAAATCTATATTGCTAAAGAAGCTAAACAACCAAGAGGACCTTGGATAAGATACTTAATCCTCATTTAGAAGGGTGAACAGGATGGATTATCAGAAGCAGGAGAAGACAAAGAACAAAGGCCTTCCACATGGGGCCTCTGAAAGTGTCTACTGAGGAAAAAGTACCGAAGCAGAATTCACCTCTGATTTTAAGTGATTAATTGTGAGGCAAAGAGTAGGAGGGTCTTGAAATTCAAGTTGACTTGAGTATTTTGTTTTGTTTTGTTTTGTTTTGTTTCCTAATTTACACAGATTGAAGAGAAGAGTGAATAAAAATTAATAAATATATATTCATTGTGACATTCTCCAAATAGTTGCTTTCTGTAGTTAACCCATGTGCCCACGTGAAGAAGTACCTCAAAAAAATATATATAAAAAAAGAAAGCTTTAATATTTGTTACAAAGTTTACCTACTATTTTTTTGGCTTTTATTTCGAGAATACTATTTCTGTCTCGTATCACTTATATGTTTAGAAAGTTCTCCCTAAACAGTAATTTGTTGCCATAAGCTAGAATTATAATTCATTATTTGTCTTTGAATATGAGCTAGTGCAAAATTATCCGTGCCTCATATTCTAGATCTATGTACTACAATATCTTCATTCTCAACAGGAAAAATGAATCTATAGGGCTTGATAACTGCTAAGGAAAGGAATATGATTTTCAGAAAACCCTGAAAAGCAATGGGTAGTAAAATACCATTAAAATAAAGATGACTTCAGAACAGTAGCATACTTTTTAAAAGCCCACTTGGAGGTAACTGTAGGTTGATGACTCATTTATCATCCCCCTTCTCATCAGCTTATGAAAAATTATAGTATTAAAAAAAGCCCACTGTGTCTTGTAGATATAAAGTCAGAAAATCAATTTGTGAATCACAGGAGGTCATGGTAGGTACTAGGGATGAGGGAGTTTTTGAGATTTTTAAGCTTTTATCCATTCTTTTTAAATTTTATTTTATTTTATTAATTACACTTTATTCACTTTGTATTCCCCCATAAGCCCCTCCCTCCTCCACTCCCTGTCCCAGCCTCCCTCCCCTTTCTTCACGCATGCCCCTCCCCAAGCCCACTGATAGGGGAGGTCTTTCTCTCCTTCCTTCTGATCTTAGTCTATCAGATCACATCATGAGTGGATGCATTGTCATCTTCTGTGGCCAGGTAAGGCTGTGCCCCACTCAAAGGGAGGTGTTCAAAGAGCAGGCCAATCAGATTATATCAGAGGCAGTCCCTCTTCCCATTACTATGTAACCCACTTGGACACTAAACTGCCATGGACTACATCTGTGCAGTGGTTCTAGGTTCTAGATTATCTCCATGCCTGGTACTTGGTTGGAGTATGAGCATGAAGGAAGTAGGAAGCTTTGAATCAAAGTAACCCTTTCATTTAGGTACTTTAGAATAAGTCTGTCTCTATACAATCCATGAATTTCTATAGTCCTTAGGTAGGACAAAATTTGTTATAATGAATGGATTCATCCTAAGTAAATTTTGGATTCAAATCAGTTATTTTTTTTCTTTCTCTAGTGTACACTTTCTAATATAATATTGTGTTAATGGATAAAACATAAATTTTGCTCAAAATGAAATAGATTAATATTATACAGAAATAGAAGCTTCCTAGTCAACTGGGCTTTGAAAAAACAGTAATTTCACTCGAGTATTTCACCTGCATTGCCACTTTCACATATCCTTACACAAATTTATATTTTGAGTTATTTTCCTGTTGCTATTTTCATCTTTGGGTCATTATGGAGCAGTTTACTAGTTGTATGCTATGAAATACAGAAAAAGCACAGGAAAGTGGGTTAAAACTTCTGACTTTGCTCTACCTTTCTGTGGTTGAGATAAAACACCATGAACAAAGCAACTTAAAGAAGAAAGGGTTTATTTCGGCTTCAAGTTCCAGAGAGTTATAAAACCCATGATGATATCAAGAAAGCCCTGGTATGGCAATGAGGGCAAAACACTGAGAGTTAAAAAAGAAAGTGGTATGAGACAATAAACCTCAAAGCTTGTTCCCGGTGACATATTTCTTCCAGGAATGCTGCATTTCCTAAAGGATTCATACCCTCTCTGCCTTAATGAATTTTCTATTGCTGAGAAGACACCATAACATATAAAACTTATAAAAGAAAGCATTGAATTTTGAATGTGGTTTCAGAGGACTAGAGTTATGATGGTGTAGCAGAGGCAAGGTGGTAGCTGAAAACTTATACCAGGACAGTAGAGACATAATGGGAATGCTCTGCCCCTGTGGCACATCTTTTCTAACAAGGTTACACCTCCTAGTCCTTCCCAAACAACTCCACCAACTGGGAACCCAATATTTAAACATTATGAGTCCATAGGGACTACTGTCATTAAATTTACCATATCCCCAAATAGCAGTAACTACCGGGAAACAAGTGTTACCATATAAGATTCTAAAGGAGACATTTCTTATTTAAACCACCAGAGAATATAATATTAAGTTGGGCCAAAAACCAAATTGATTTGCATTCTATAGTAATAGAAAATTTCTATATAATTGGTAATTTAAAAACAAATAATTTGTATCTGACATTTATAAATATCATGTATACTGAAAGTTTTGTATGTCTATATAATTTTATACTAAGTTATTTTTTCATCAATAATTTATTTATGAATCATTATAAGGCATTTTTCTAATTCTGTGCTATAAATTTTAGAAAAACATAGACATGCACTAAAAAGATTTCAATAAGCACTTCCAAACAATATATGGTGCAATGAAGTACTTTCTATATTTAGGTAGAACAAGCCAAACAGAAAGCACTAATTCAGAAACAGAAATAAATTATTGTCATTAAATTATTTGATTCAAAATACTTTCTATCTTTAGAGCCTTATTTTTTTTTATAGCCTGGCTTCACTCTGCTAATGCATAGGCTTTCTAATGAGTTGGAAGGCACCATGCATAGTGTAGCCACATGGTTTATTGCAGCATTCAAAAGTAAAGGTTACCAAAACAGAGTGAGAAAAGCAAAAAAAAAAAAAAAAAAAACAAACAAACAAACAAAAAAAACTTTACATGATAGTTATATGACCCTCCAAACACCTGTGTAATAGGTCAAATAGAAAAAGAACTACTATCCTAAGCTTCAGTTCTAAAAAGTCTCCTTTTTTAGGAATTTCATTCTTAATTCAACTCAGCTATGACCAATCACATCCTCTAATTCTATGCTGCCCTAAACCTCAACTTTGTGTTAGAAGCATATCATAAGGTCTGAATTCATGTTGGTTTGGAAATGGAAACTGATCAAACTAAATTAAAATGACTGAGGATAATAAAGACTGTCTGAAGAGCCTTAACTGGGATTTTAGTGCTTACATTCACAAACATAGCAATGGATATTACAAAAAGAATTTAACTTAAATTCATTCATTACTGCTAAATATGCCTAAAACTTGAATCTGAGGATAACTTCTATTACATAAATTTGGCATCTGATATTGAGGCTATGCAATAGTTCAAGCTAAATAATGATTACACTTTCTACTTTCTTTGTGATAGGCTAAGGTTTTCTATTTTATTATTCCCTTATTTTATATACTAAATGGAGATTGTGTAATCTTTAATTATTAAAATGAAAACAAAGTGACCGTCAGTTTGTTTTCCATTTTTAATAAAGAAAATCAACTGATATTTCAAAATAATAACCACAAAGTTCTTTCTAATGATATATTAACAAAAAAAAAAAAAAAAAACAATTAAAGTCTAAGTACTCATGTATAATAGTGGAAGAGAAAAATGTTTTCTCTAGGTTCTCTTTCGTGAGGGCCCAGACATGAGTGCTCTGCTATCATGACGTTCCAACACCTAATATTTACTTTGAGATTAGAAATTCAACCAATGACTTGGAAGAAAACCATACATTTCAACCACTGTGACCATATTAGTGTGGTGTCAGTTTAAACTTTATACCTACTCAGTTATTACATAGTGTTTTTGTTGGGATCAGTAAGCAAGCACTTCTACAGGCAGCCCTAAGGGACCTGACAGACCAGTTATCAGGCATTTGTGAAGACACCCAGAACACCTGCTGACCACCTGGAACTACCTGCGCATGCCCTGGGTCACCCTATAAGAGAATTGGAGCCCTCTCCCCACTCTCTTACTCTTTCTTTCTCTCTCCCTCTCTCTGCAACCCCCTTCCCCTAATAAACCTCCCACGTGGAACCGATCTCGTGGTGTGATTTGTGAACCCATGTGTAACCTCCACATTGGTGGGCTGGTCCTAACATTGGTGTGTTTTGGCCAGGATAGGTCCCTTCAGTGAGTTCACCAAGCGGGTAATGCCGGCACCCACCAGAGCTTCTGGAGACCTATTTTTTCTCCAAATCCACCTGAGAGACTCACTTTCCTGCTACCAGTTCGCTACAGAGTCATCCAACACCGGCTACATTGGTAACTTTCCCTTTTGGTCAGCATAAACGTTTCTCTAGACAAGAGGAGAGTGACCAATGAGAGTCCGGCACCTCCCGACTGCTCTTTTGCTAGACCATACCTCTATTAGGGCCTTAGTTTACCCTAGGAGAGCTTTCTCTGTCTACACATGGTTTATTTCTCTCTCTTGCTCACTGAGTCTCTCGACCTGCTGTTGCTGAAAGCCCTAGCTAGGCAAAACCGTGTTCTCTCGGCCGTGCTAAGGGGCACTGTGCCTTGGTCCCTGGCCAAAATCTGAGGAGATATTGGACCAGACTGGACCAATCTGTCTAGAGATTCACCTTCTTCTGGGATGCCATTAAAAGGCCTCGTCTCTTTCACTCCCCAGTGGATAACACCCATAAGATGCTGTTTATTTCCTCAGCTTCTCCACTAGGATGTCTTCTAAAAAGTTTTAAGACTTTGGGTCTACAACTCCAGTCAAAACTCATACGCCTCTGTAATAAAACCTGGCCTACATACTCTTAGGGTCCAAATTGGCCGATTAAGGGCACGTTAAATCCCAGTATTTTACGGATTCTCAAACATTGTCAGCAAACTGGTAAAGGAAAGGAGGTACCTATGCTTTCTTTCTCCTTCACTCTAAAAGTCCTCTCTGTTCCTCCTGTTCTCCTACTAAACTCCTTCTAACCATAAAACTAAATCTAAGGAGTTCTGCCTTTGACCCAGTGGATAAAGTTCCACCCCACCTCCACTGCCTCACTCCTCCTGCCTCCTTCCCCGGGTGGCCTGCCGCTCACCATGCCCGGCTCGGCCACAGGTGGTCAGGTCCGGGTCTTCACCAAGGTAAACAGCCTGAGTGGTGCCAGTCCCAGCAGCCGAAAGAACCCTGAGACAGGGAGACACACAGCACTAAAATTGACTTTTCAAAACTTGTTAGGGAGTTTTGCAAAATTTAAAATTCCCATGAAAATCCCTGGGCGTGACCATCTTGGCTTTGGGAAGAAATGGGCGTGACCTTGATTTCATCAGAGGCTTCCACGTGGCTGTCACAATCTTTAAATCTGGCAAAGAGGCCCCGCCTCCTGTGTGCCTTTCTCCAGTGTGATCCCTCCACCCCTTTCCCAAGTGGCTTCTATTTAAAAGCTCTCATCTGAGAGCCAAGATGGCAGTGCTGGGAAAACATCACATCTGAGCAGCAGGACAGCACTTTCCTTTCAGAGACCAGGAGACTGAACTCGGAGCCCTGAAACTACATCTATCGTGTTTCCCAGGTGAGCGGAGGCTCCCACGGCGGGGGAATCGGTCTGGTCCACTCACGGCTACCCAGCCAGAACCCAGAAGAAATCCCAGGTAACGCGGGCTTTGGGTCTCTGGGCCGGAGCCGCAAGCAGGCGGGTCCCAGCCACTTTCCCAGGCTGATCCGTGGGCACAAGGGTACTTGAGACTGTGAGTCCCAGTCGCGGGGGGACCCCACGGGGAAGCAAGGTTGCAGGTCTGATCGCAGGTCACCCAGTCTCTCCCCGGAAAGTCTCTACCGCCATCAGAGCCGAGCTCCTGCAGCGCTTAGAGAGCTTTGCGCTCAGCTCAGCGGTACAGACAAGCTGTGCGCCCCAGTACAACAGGGACTGGGAACCCCTGTCCTGAGAGGACCCCACAGAGAAGGAAGAAACCGTGCTGCTGGGGTCACCTAGGGAAAGTCTAGCAGACTGCAGATTGCAAACAGATAGAACTGAGTGCCCCAAGACACCAGAGGAATACTCACCCACCACAGATTACCGCAGCTGATCACTAAATTTACAGCAAGAAACCCAGAAGGAGGGCAGCTTCCCCCAGGACTTCTCCCGGTGAGAGGAGAGCCCTTTTGACTAATCAGGACCACAGTTACCACCCAGGTCTCTAGGCCTGAGGTGAGCTGTAGCAACTCCTGAAAAACAGCGGACATCCAGGGACTATACCCAAAAAGCTGGGAAGGCTTCCTTCAGGAAAAAACATCTTCCTGACGAAAGGGATTCTCTCCACTACAAGAGTCCAGGAACAACCAGAAACTAAATTCAAACAACTAAGATAGCCCAATGGGTAGAGGACAGCGTAAAAGTTCAACCAACAAAAGGCAGAGCATTATGGCATCTCCAGAACCCAGTTATCCAGGGGCAAATAGCCCTAGACACCCCAGCATAAATGAAATTCAAGGAGACGACCTAACATCTATGCTCAAGAAGATGATAACAGAGGAAACAAATAAAATACGAAAAGAAATAGAAGCTGCAGCTAAAAAGTATGTGGCCTTTAGAGAGGAAATGCTGAAATCACTGAATGAAATAAAAGAAACAGTGGATTGTTCAAACAAACAGCTGAAGGAATTGATGGAAAAACATGAAAATACAGTCAGACAGGGGAAGGAAACCAACATAATAGCTCAAGACCTGAAGATAGAATTGGAAAAATTAAAAAAAAAAAAATGGAAGAAATTGTGGAGAGAAAGAACTTAGGGAAGAAAGCAGGAAATACAGAGTTTAGCATAACCAATAGGCTACAAGAAATGGAAGAAAGAATCTCAGGTGTGGAAGATACAATGGAAGAAATAGATGTATCTCTCAAAGAAAATGATAAATCTAAAAAATTCCTGACACAGACCGTCCAAGAAATTCAAGACAACATAAAAAGACAAAACCTAAGAATAATAGGAATAGAGGAAAAAGAAGATTCCCTGCACCAAGGCCCAGAAAATATTTTCAACAAAATCATTGAAAAAAATTTCCCCAAGTTAAAGGAGAGGCCAATAAGAATACAAGAGGCTTATAGAACACCCCATAAATTAGACCCGAAAAGAAAATCCTCCCGTCACATAATAATCAAAACTGTAAGTATACAGAACAAAGAAAAAATACTAAAAGCTGCAAGAGAAAAAGGCCAAGTAACATATAATAGCAAACCCATTAGAATCACACCTGACTTTTCAACAGAGACTATGAAAGCCAGAAGGGCCTGGACAGATATCATGCAGACCCTAAGAGAACACAGATGTCAGCCCAGGCTACTATACCCTGCAAAACTCTCAGTCCTCATAGACAGAGAAAACAAGATGTTCAATGACAAAAACAAATTTCAACAATACCTACAAACAAATCCAGCATTACAGAAGACATTGGAAGGGAAAATACAACCCAAGAAAGCTAGCTACATTCAAGAAAACACAGGAAATAAATAACCTCACTTCAGTAAAACAAGAAGCAACCAAGCACACAACCGTATGACCACAGACATCAAAGACAAAGGATTTAACAGCCACTGGTCATTATACTCTCTCAATATCAATGGACTTAATTCTCCAAAAAAAAAAAAAAAAGACACAGACTAACAGAATGGATGCATAAACAAAACCCAGCAATCTGTTGTATACAAGAAACACTCCTAAGGCACAAAGATAGACATTACCTGAGGGTAAAGGGATGGAAGACGGCTTTTCAAGCAAATGGACCCAAGAAGCAAGCAGGAGTAGCCATTCTAATATCTGATAAAATAGTCTTTCAACCAAAATTAACCAAAAGAGATGGGGAAGGACACTTCATACTCATCAAGGGAAAATTCCACGAAGAAGACATCACAATCCTGAACATCTATGCCCTAAATACAAGGGCACCCACATTTGTGAAAGAAACATTGATAAAACAAACCACATATAGATCCCCACACACTAATAGTGGGAGACTTCAACACTCCACTATCAACAAAGGACAGGTCAACAAAACAGAAATTAAACAAAGAAACAATATCTCTAACAGAGGTCATGAATCAAATGGACCTAACAGACATTTACAGAACCTTACATCCAAACACAAAAGAATTTACCTTCTTCTCAGCACCTCATGGAAACTTCTCCAAAATAGACCACATAGTTGGTCACAAAGCAAGCCTCAACAAATACAGGAAGATTGAAATAATCCCTTGTATCCTATCGGATCACCATGGAATAAAGCTGGACCTCAGTAACAACAGAAATAGCAAAAAGCCTACACATACATGGAAACTGAACAACTTGCTACTAAAAGACAGCTGGGTCAGGGAAGAAATAAAGAAAGAAATTAA
Source organism: Meriones unguiculatus (assembly GCF_030254825.1). Taxonomy (NCBI): domain Eukaryota; kingdom Metazoa; phylum Chordata; class Mammalia; order Rodentia; family Muridae; genus Meriones; species Meriones unguiculatus. The sequence continues at coordinate 42,680,411 of NC_083357.1, forward strand.
AATCTTCCTAGAACTCAAAGAAAATGAAGACACAACATACCCAAACTTGTGGGACACAATGAAAGCAGTGCTAAGAGGAAAGTTCCTAGCACTAAGTGCCTTCAAGAAGAAATTTGAGACAGCGCATTTAAGCAACTTAATGGCTCACCTAAAAACCCTAGAAAAAGAAGAAGCAGACACACAAAGAACGAGCAAACGGCTGGAAATAATAAAACTCAGGGCTGAAATCAATCAATTAGAAACAAATAAAACAATTCAAAGAATCAATGAAACCAAGAGCTGGTTCTTTGAGAAAATCAACAAGATAGACAAACTCTTAGCCAAGCTAACTAAAAGGCAGCGAGACACCATCCAAATCAACAAAATCAGAAATGAAAAGGGGGACATAACTACAGACACTGAGGAAATCCAAGCAATCATTAGGACTTACTTCAAAAGTCTATATGGAACAAAATTTGAAAATTTAAATGAAATGGACAATTTTCTTGATCGATTCCCCTTACCAAAGCTAAATCAGGACCAGGTAAATCAATTAAATAGTCCTATATCCCCCAAGGAAATAGAAGCAGTCATTGAGAGTCTCCCATCCAAAAAAAGCCCAGGACCTGATGGTTTCAGCGCAGAATTCTACCAGACATTCAAAGAAGAGCTAACACCAATTCTCTTCAAACTATTCCACAAAATAGAAAAAGAAGGAACATTACCAAACTCATTCTATGAAGCCACAGTCACCTTGGTACCTAAACCTCACAAAGACTCAACAAAGAAAGAGAATTTCAGGCCAATATCCCTTATGAACATTGATGCAAAAATACTCAACAAAATACTCGCAAACCGAATACAAGAACACATCAAAGATATCATCTACCATGACCAAGTAGGCTTCATCCCAGGTATGCAGGGATGGTTCAATATATGGAAATCCATCAATGTGATCCACCATATTAACAAATTGAAAGAAAAAAACCACATGATAATCTCCCTAGATGCTGAAAAAGCCTTTGACAAAATCCAACATTCATTCATGTTTAAAGTATTGGAGAGATCAGGGATACAAGGCACATATCTAAACATAGTAAAGGTGATATACAGCAAGAATATAGCCAACGTCAAACTGAATGGAGAGAAACTTAAAGCAAATACCACTGAAATCAGGGACAAGACAAGGCTGCCCACTCTCTGCATATCTCTTCAACATAGTTCTGGAAGTCCTTGCTAGATCAATAAGACAGTGGAAGGAGATCAAGGGGATACTAATTGGAAAGGAAGAAGTCAAATTATCACTATTTGCAGATGATATGATAGTATATGTGAGTGACCCCAAAAACTCTATCAGGGAACTCCTACAGCTAATAAACACCTTCAGCAAAGTGGCCAGTTACAAAATTAACTCAAAAAAATCAGTAGCCCTCGTGTATACAAAAGACAAAAGGGCCAAGAAAGAAATTAAGGAAACAACACCCTTCACAATAGCCACAAATGACATAAGGTGCCTAGGAGTAACCCTAACCAAGGAAGTCAAAGACTTGTATGAAAAAAATTTCAAATCTCTGAAGAAAGAACTAGAAGAAGATATGAGAAGATGGAAAGATCTCCCATGCTCATGTCTTGGTAGGATTAACATAGTAAAAATGGCCATCTTACCCAAAGCAATCTACAGATTCAATGCAATGCCCATCAAATTACCAACACAATTCTTTACAGACCTGGAAAGAAAAATTCTCAATTTCATATGGAATAAGAAACCCAGAATTGCTAAAACAATCCTCTACAGTAAAAGATCTTCTGGAGGTATCTCCATCCCTGATCTTAATTTGTACTATAGAGCAACAGTTTTAAAAACTGCATGGTACTGGCATAGAAACAGAATAGTGGATCAATGGAACTGAACAGAGGACCCAGAAATAAACCCACACCCTTATGGACACCTGATATTTGACAAAGACGCCAAAACCATACAATGGAAAAAAGATACCATCTTCAACAAATGGTGCTGGTCCAACTAGATGTCTACATGTAGAAAAATGAAAATAGATCCATACATATCACCCTGCACAAAAGTGAAGTCCAAGTGGATCAAAGACCTCAACATAAAACCAGACACATTAAATCAGCTTGAAATAAACGTGGGGAATACCCTAGAACTCATTGGTACATGGGAAAACTTCCTTAAGAGAACTCCAACAGCACAGGCTCTAGAAGCAACAATCAATAAATGGGACCTCATGAAACTGAAAAGCTTCTGCAAAGCAAAGGACACCATCATCAAAACAAAGCGACCTCCTACAGATTGGGAAAGAATCTTCACCAACCCTTTATCTGACAGAGGACTCATATCAAGTATATATAAAGAACTAAAGAAGCTGAAAAGCAGCAAACCAAGTAACCCACTTAAAAAATGGGGAACAGAGCTAAACAGAGAATTCTCTGTAGAGGAATACCGAATGGCAGAGAAGCACTTAAAGAAATGCTCAACCTCACTAGCCATTAGGGAAATGCAAATCAAAACAATCCTGAGATTTCACCTTACACCCATGAGAATGGCCAAGATCAAAACCTCAAGTGACAACACATGCTGGAGAGGTTGTGGAGAAAGAGGAACCCTTCTCCACTGCTGGTGGGAATGTAAACTGGTACAACCACTATGGAAATCAATCTGGCATTTTCTCAGACAACTAGGAATAATGCTTCCCCAAGATCCAGCCATACCACTCCTAGGCATATATCCAAAAGAGGCTCAAGCACACAAAAAGGAAATTTGCTCAACCATGTTTGTAGCAGCTTTATTTGTAATAGCCAGAAGCTGGAAACAACCCAGATGCCCCTCAACTGAAGAATGGATGCAGAAATTGTGGTACATCTACACAATGGAATATTACTCAGCAATGAAAAATAAGGAAATCATGAAATTTGCAGGTAAATGGTGGGATCTGGAAAGGATCATCCTGAGTGAGTTGTCCCAGAAGCAAAAAGACACACATGGTATATACTCACTCATATAGACATACAACATAGGACAAACCCACTAAAACCTGTGCATCTAAAGAAACTAACAAGAGAGAGGACCCTAACTAAAATGTCCAATCCCCATCCGGAAAGGCAAAGAGGATGGACATCAGGAGAAGAAGAAAACAGGAAACAACCCAGGAACCTACCACAGAGGGCCTCTGACAGCCTCTGTCCTACAGACTATCAAAGCAGATGCTAAGCCTGATGGGCAACTGTTGGGCAGAGTGAATGTAATTTTATGTAAGAACTCGGAAATAGTAAGAGCTGGAGAGGACAGGGTCTCCACAAGGAGAGCAACAGAACAAGAAAATCTAAACACAGGGAACTTCCCAGAGACTCATACTCCAACCAAGGACAATTCATAGAGATAACCCATAACCCCTGCACAGATGTAGCCCAGGGTAGTTCAGAGTTCAATTGGGTTACATAGTAATGTGAATAGGGACTGCCTCTGACATGAACTGACTGGCCTGCTCTTTAGTCACCTCCTCCTGAGGGGGAGCAGCCTTACCAGGCCATAGTAGAGGACAATGCAGCCACTTTTGATGTGAACTGATGGACTAAGATCTGAAAGGAGAGGAGAACCTCCCCTATCAGTGGAATTGGGAAGTGGCATGCATGCAGAGGGAGGAGGGAGGGTGGGATTGGGAGGGGAGAGAGGGGCTTATGGGGGGATGCAGAATGAATAAAGTGTAATTGATGAAAAATTTAAAAAAAAAAGGGGAAAAATAATTTAAGAACCTTAAATTACTTTCAAAAGTGGAGGAAAACATGGAGTTAGTCAATTTACATGGAGCACATCTTGCCCCTGGGGGCAATGGTCTCCTGAATCTACTCAGACTTCGGACACTACCACTGCTAGTTCTAGAACTGATGCAGGATGTTCCAACGAGGGGGTTAAGGCTTCTCATAATATTTCCTATAACACCTGTTTGTTTATATCCCCCATTTTGATTCATTATTAGCCAGATAGAGCCAGTAATTGTGGTAATGATACTTGCTTTTTTGCCCAATGCTGTAATGCTAGTAAATTTACTAGCTGGTTACTCACATGCCTTGCTGGGTGCCTGTGCCCTTTGATGCCCTCATTCTATGACTCTCTTCAGAAAGAAAAGGGATCCTGGAATTACAGCTGCCATTGTTACTGCCATCTCATTGGCGGCTGTTGGAGCTACCACCACGGCATTAGTCATACTGGGCAGATTGCTCAGACCCTGAATAACCTTTTAGCCAATGTAGCTCATGCCTTAGATGTACAAAAAGGAATTAATGCTCAACTAAAAGGAGGTTTGATGGTGTTCAATCAGAGGATTGACCTCGTACAGGAGCAAATTGTTACCCTATGGCAAATCGCTCAACTTGGCTGTCAATGAAAGTATGCTGGACTTTGAGTCACTAGCATACAACATGAGAATTTTCCCTGTGCTGCAAATCTGTCTAAACAATTGTCTAGCTATATTTGAGGTAATTGGACTGGAGAATTCGATATGACGATGGAGCAGCTGAGAGTAGCCATTGTCATGGTATATTCTACCAGAGTGGACGCAGGACTAGCCACAGGATTATCATCATGGATTGCTGCAGCCATGAATCATCTGAAGGAATGGGTGGGCATGGGAGCGTTAACAGGCCTTCTGGTGTTGGTCACCTTGGTTTGTCTGCGGTATATATGCAAGGTTAGAGTCTCACAACAGCGTAATGCAGCTATGACCAATCAGGCCTTTACAGCCATTGAAGCAGGAAATTCTCCCCAAGCATGGTTGGCTACCATAAAAAGCCAAAATGTTACGCTCAGGATGTGAGGCTAAGCACTGCACTCAGGGTCAGCTGCTTTGGACCCAGAGAAGAGCATGTCTGATTGCATGCGGTTTGATGCCCCAGGTCCCGCCTCTGAGAAAAAGGTATCGGACGGGTCTGATGCTCTTTGGGTGGATGACACCTAAATGAACATCAGTACAAAGTCCCAATTTATTTCTAATATCAGAGATCAGACCTCTACTCTTGCCTGATGCGTCCAAAACAAAAAGGGAGAACTATAGAAAGCTGCATAATGCCGCGCCTAAAAGATGGAGCTGGTTTCCACCTTCCACCTTCCCGATGGTGAGTGCTCTCTGTCACGAACAACTCCACATTTGGCTAAGGCCGAGGATCTGGCTTGCTTCCATGTATGTGGACCTATCTGCATTGCCCACGTGGCATGCTAAGGTTGGCAACCCAAAGGCTATTTAAAGTTGGCTGGCTTTACCCAGGGTCAGATGATTGTTCAAGGTTCCTGAATAAACTGCATTGAAAAAAAATGCACAAAAAAAAAGCTTAGTCCAGTCAATCATGAGCTGGCAGTGATGAAGGCTGAACCAAAGCCAAAATATGGTGAGTCCCTGACAGCAAGTATTTGCCTCCCCACATCCAAGTACCATTGTCCTTACAATGTCCATGGTCTCCAGAGAGTCCCAGACTGGGGCCTACATTAGCTATTCCAGCATCACCTAGAGGCATGCCCAAAACAGAGACTATACACATTTCAGAAAGACTCAAAGTTTTTCTGAAAACCCTAACACCAAAAGGAATTCATACACCTCCAAGAGCAGGAACTGTTCCGATCTGTGTTTATCAGTCCATGATATCTGGAAGACATCAGCACATAGAGAGAAAACCATCTTTAAGCTAGAACTGCAGTTCTTTCAAAATTCCAGGGTATTTATGGATCCCATCCAGCTATTTTAATCCACTGAAAGAGTCCCTAAAGACAACCCTTTCATGATGCAAATAATTTTTTCTCTCTAGAGGCTCTTGAGGATGGCAGGACAGTGTTGGGAGGGGCTCATAGTCTTTTCACACTGAAAAAGAATGAGTCCAAGTGGTACAAGTCCAAGAACCAAAAGGCAGGCTGCTTGCTCAGAAACAGACAGGCTAGAACCAGAGCCCTCACTTTGGACTGAAAACAAAGAAGAGCAGATGCAGTACCATTCAAGTGCTGAGGTCCCAGCCAAGTCAGTCACTCACCTGAAGAACTCAGTCTCCTTAGTCAGCACCTTGTACTTGTCCAAGGCCTCACTTAACTCCTGGGGCAATTTCTTCAGGGCTGACATCATTTTCTGATGTTCCAGATTCAGGATTGCAAATTCAAAATTCAACCTGTTTTAAGGTGTGGGGACCAGAAGTGAATAACCTCATGAACAAAGCATCAAGGATCACATGAATTTAGGCTCCATCCAAGATTACCTCAGCCCAGGAGATGTTACATCCTGATTCCTAACTACTAGGACCTTCAGGTGCTTATTAAAGTTAAGATCCTGGTCTCAGGCCAGCAGAGGCAGGGGTATCAAAGTGAAGGAGCTGGGCTGCATGAACACTCTTGATGGCATTGAAGCAATATATCAGCTTTCTAAGAAGTCCCCAGGAGTCCATGCCACAGACCTGGGCATTCCAGAAATTTGTGATGGCATTTCTCCTATGTTTATAGCAGGGACTCTCAAACCTGAGGTCCTATTGCTACACAGATGCACAGAGAACATCATCAATATTTCCAGGGAAGAGGTTTTATTAACTCCCAAGGAGATTCCAATGTGCCACCAAGGTGAGGACAAGGGACAAGTGCTGACTCCCCAAAGGACATCTTCATGGCTTCAGCACTGGCATCCCTTGAAATCTATAAGACAGCAAATTCTCAGGTCCCATCACCTACCTCCAACTCCCAGCATCTTGAAGGTGGTATTCCCAGAAGACAGCACTCATTCATGCATGTGCCTTCAGGAATTTGCTTAATAACACACACACACATGCACACACACACACACACACACACACACACACACACTAACTAGCAATGAGCATGCCAAATTCAGGAAGGTGGTATTTTCTCAGAGTACAATGAACAAGACCAAGAGAGGCCCTGATGAGTTCCATGCATTTCAGGCACACCTTGAGATACACCAAGTGTGGCCAGGCTCCTCCAGCTCCTGCCAAGAGCAACCAGTCCCCATGTGCAAAGACTCACCATACATTAACAGTATGTAGCATCTCCCCCAAGCTAACACCTGTTAAGACCTATAAAATGCATGATGATAGCTCACACACTATTGTCCTATTGATACACTAACATTCGTGCCATAGGATCTGCTTTTCATTTGGAGCAAGCAGAATAGCCTATGTCCCCAGGCTTCTGGTACTCCTAATGAGGTTTCAGGTTCTGCCTTTCAAATGCACTCAGGAAAATTAGTTTGGCCACGAGGACGCTATGGAGGTGCAGCTTCTTGTGATGTTAAGAAAGATATTGTTGACCAACTGCAATCAAGAGAGTCAACAGAGAACTGGGCATAATGACTACCTGTTGTTCAAATCCTTGTCAGTATAATGAGCCAGGATTCCATGCAGTTCATCCCTCTCACAGGTCATCCTCTGTAGCTGAATGATCATTTTCTCCAACTTAGTCATCTGCTGCTCCAGCTCATTGATTTTGGAACAGTGGGATGATTCCTTCCCAGAATAGCCTGTTGGTAGATAAACACAAGTGAACTTGGCCAGGTGAATTGCACAGAGACAGGAGAGACCATGCATTGTCACAGCATGGAGTCCATAATCCATGCTCTGCCCATAAGCACCCTGGCTAGACATGTGCCTCATTAAGTTCTGCAGTCTCCAGAGCCATGCAAGACATAGCAAGCCCAGACATGCAGATTTAGAGGGGAATGTAAGCTGATATCTAAGGAAATGAATGCAAGTCCTACAGTCCCTCACTATTAGCACCACCAAGCCCTGATCACATGTGTCTACAACAAATGCATCTGAATGTGTGAGTCCAAGGCAATTGCCCAGGGGAGTATTCCTCATTGTTATTGGTATCAGATACCTAAGGAACCTACAGAAATTTGCTGAGAATGGAGTGAATCAACACGCTTCCCTGAGAGGGACACCTCATTAGTATCTCTGCTGGCCTTCTCCCAACCTCAGAATGAAATTAAGGTCTCGCAGAATGGAGCTAGAGTCTTGTCATTTCCTGACATCCTGCCAAAATCACCATCACAAATCCCTGACCTGGGTTGTTCTTCAGGAAACAGAATCAGGAAAGACCCTTTCCTTCCCAGAGGCAATCAGCTGTTGAGCCCTCCTCCTCGGAGGCCTAGCTCAAACCCCATCTCTTCTGAGAAGCTCAGAAACTCCTGCCCTCAACTCACTGTGCTTTCCACAGAACCACTTTTTTCTTGTTCTTCTGTACGAAGATCGAAGGCCAGATTCCTTCTGTCTCCCTCTGGCCTCTCCACACTCTCCCTTTGCTCTTCCCAATAGCCTGCTCAGCCTAGACAACATTTCTACAGGAGAAACCTATAGGCACTGACCAAATGCCTCCAACAATATTCACTGTTGCTACAACACTGATGGCATCAGAGAGAATACAGAGAGCTTGCTAGGATACTACAGAATGTCCAGAAAAAGGACTTTTAATGTCCCCTGGAGCAGCCCATATCAATATCCTAAAAGTTCTTCCCCAAACCACTCAAAGCCAAACTGCCCTTTCCACTAGCCTTCTCTGACAGACAATGGAAGGCCTTCAGCACCTCCTCCTTCCTATCCACTGAGCTCTCTGTTTCAATATAATCCTATCACTCCTTCATCTAGGGTAGATAAAGGCTCATTTTCCAAACACAGCTAAGCAGTGGCTCTTACCCTCCTTAAAATCTCTAAGCAATAAAATAATTAATAAAGTTTTCCAGGAAATTAGGTCAGGTTGATGGGTAAGCAACATCAGTCCCCCTGTCATCAATAAGTATGTCAGGGATGATTCATACAGCTGTTGCAATGTTCTGGGGTTTGTGGGAGATGTTGGGGGTCCTGTCAAAACAAAGATAGGTAATGATGAAAACTCCTCTCAAAGATTCAGCAGAAGACATTCCAGGCTTGATGTTCACAAAGGTGTGGTCAACTATTGACAGGGAAGGATGAAGAGGATTTGGGATCCCAGGGAATTCCCACACCTCAGACACTAGGAGCAAACACTCACAGGAAGATTCATGGCCCAAACTGCACAAGAGCTTTTGGGAAAGTTGACTGACTGGTGGGAGGACAGATGCTGCTATGTAATAGTATGCTCAGTGGCAAAATTAAATACATCTGTCAGTCTGCAGAGACTGATGCAACCAACCAAGGACCATGACACATGAAGAAAACATTGACCCCCTGCTCATTTATAGCCCATAGGCAGCTCAGTTGGTCCCAAGGTAAAGGTAGCAGAAGATGCCTCTGACATGAACTCAGTTACCTGCTCCTCAATCACTTCCCCTCAGGTAATGTGACCTTGCCAGGCAACAGATGAAGAGGATAAAGGCAGTCTGATGAGACTTGATAAGCTAGGGGCAGATGTCAAGGGAGTAGAACTCTCCATATTGGTGGAATAGGGAAAGGGAATAAGGGGAAGAAGAAGGGAGGGTGGGACCAAGGTGAGCTGAAGGAGGGAGCTACAATCAGGATATAAAATGAATATTTTTTTTACTGTTTATTTATTTGCATATTTTATTTTTTAGATATTCCCTTAGGTTTTTTTTAATCTTTTATGAGAACATTGGCTAACACTTTTGTATCTTAGATAACATTGCCGTAATTTTTTTTTTTGTTAGAATTTTATAAAAATTATCAGCAACATGAATTTCTATTACAACATTTTTTTATTTATTTTATTTATTTAACTTTTATTGGTTACATTTTATTCAATTTGTATCCTCACATAAGCCCCTCCCTCCTCCCCCCTTAATCCCACTCTCCCTCCCCCTTCTTCATGCATGTACCTCCCCAAGTCCACTGATAGGGTAGGTCCTCCTCTCCTTCCTTCTGATCTCAGTCTATCATATCTCATCAGTAGTGGCTGCATTGTCATCTCCTGTGGCCTTGTATGGTTGCTTCCCCCTCAGGGGGAAGTGATCAAAGAGCAGGCCAAACAGTTTATGTCAGAGGCAGTCCCTCTTCCCATTACTATGAAACCCACTTGGACACTGAACTGCCATGGGCTACATCTGTGCAGGGGTTCTAGGTTTTCTCCATGCATGGTCCTTGTTTGGAGTAGGAGTCTCTGGAAAGACCCCTGTGTTCAAATTTTCTGGTTCTGTTGCTCTCCTTGTGGAGTTCCTTTCCTTTCCATATCTAACTATTTCCCACTCCTTTCATAAGATTTCATGCTCTATCAGTCATGTGGAAATTATGTGGTGAGTTTCTGCTATGATTCTTCTCCCAGAGCTACACTAAATCCAAATTTCTTAATGTGGAGCCTGTACTAACAACGCACATGCATTAATTTTTGTCTTCTTGTAAACTTTAATGCTTTCCTTCCAAGAAGTTTTAAAAAAATCTTTACAAAATGATCTTAAATCCGTTATGATTTTTAGTACTATTGAATACTGTATTTTATTTTAATATTCAGTTGATTACTGCTGCAGAATGAATAATTACTGCAATAAAGGTATGTTTTCAAGTAACTGTAGCAAAATAAATCTAACATGAACTGCATCCCTTTATCATATTTTGCTTGTTCCTCTTCGGTGGGATTCAGTATTTGAATATTGTCGTGTAACTCTCATTACAGACATCTTTAGAACTCCCATCACATTGGAAACTTGTAATTACCTACCCAAGAAGTAGTCCTTCCCACCCACTCTGGTCTGCCTCTGGAAACCCACCCCACTTTTTATTTCAGTTTGATATTTCTAAAAGTTCCTTATGAACAGAAACATTCATGCATTTGTGTTAGGACAGCGGGTTTATTTCACTTGGCATAAAGTGTTCATGTTTTTTAATATTGAAACCTGTCAGAGTTTCCACTGCCCTTAAAGATGATTAATATTTCACAGTTTTTAGTTGCATTTATATATTCATCATTCATAGATATTTTGGCTGCTTCTATTGTTTGATATTTATAATTAGAGCTGCTATTTCCCTAGTCAAACTTTATTTATGTTCCTAGTTTTGATTCTTTTGGGTGTATACACACAGAACATAATAAATTATTTACGAACCATATTTTAAGATTTCCACAGTTACATTTACACTTTACATTTGCAATAGCATAAAAAATAGTTTATTATTTTCCATTTATTTTGGTCAGCATGTGTTTGGTTTGGTCAGCGTGTGTTCAGTTAAATTTGTTTCCATTTTCCTCCATCTTTTTTTCTCATCTCATTCTATTTTTGTTCCTACTTTTTATGCTTTTGTTGTTGTTAATATTTTACTTTGGTCCCACCAACTTGAGTTGTGGTCCAGGCAGTCTTTGAACTAAAACTCTGACTTACTAGTGCTCACTGATGGTCAAGCAACAGCATAGCTGTCTTTTCTTCTTCCCTAAATATTATACCCTTTTTTCTTATCATTTCAATATCTTCAAGTTTTTATATTTAATATCATTATTTAGTTGTCATTATTATAGAAAAATTAGATTTTCAGTTTTTAACATCATTTATATACTCACTTTGTGTGTGTATGGAAGGGTGCACACATACCATAGTATGTGTGTGGAGATGGGAGGAAAATTGATGGGAGTCAGTTCTCCCATTCTATCGTGTTTGTCTTTGAGCCTGAATTTAGGTTTCCAGGCATGATGGCAAGTGCCATTATCCACTGAAGCATGTAATAGAACAGTAGGTCTTATACATCAAACGCTACATTCTACTCTTAATAGAATATAGCTGTCTCTATTCCTTTCCTGTCAATCACTTTTCCCATTTGCTACTAACATGCTTTACCCCCTGATTTATTCTCTTTGAATGTGTGACTATTGGTAGGTTGCCCATCCTCTAGTGGATAGGCCAGGCATATATGGCAGCACCAAGTAGCCTTAGTGGGTTATTAAAATAAAAGAAGAGGTCATGAAATGGGCAAGTGGATTGTGTAGATGGGTACTGAGGTAGTTAGATGTGGGAAATGAGAAGTAAATGGGATTTTTGTGCCCAGATCACGAGATCCCAATAGACCACCAGGAGTCAAGTCCACTGCAAAACACAGGAGGGCTTATTCGATACAAGCTAGAGCCCACATCACAAGCTCCCTCTAGAAACAAGAGAAAAATGAGGCCCCATGGTGTGCAGAAACAGGGTTTTTAAAGGGCAAAACCACAAGTAGAGGTTCCAAGCTTTGGGTAGGGAGAGTCTACTTTAGGTACCAAGACCATAAAACGGTTCTGGCCAGCCTTGTGGAGAGGATTTTATCATGAATAATGCCTGGAATATGCTGATTAGCTGTTGCTAGGGAAGAGTAATTAACACATTCTCTGGACATAAGCTAGACACTGTCTGAGTGAGATGTCAGGAAACGTCATCTCTTAAGTGCAGGAAGGAATGTGGTCAAGCCTGATTACTCCATGCATAGGGCCAGATATATCTTAATTAACCTGGTCTTTCTTCTAAACATGTTAAAAAATTATTTTCCATTAATTACACTTTATTCACTTTCTATTTCAACTGTAGCCCCCTTCCTCCTACCCTCCCAATTCCACTTTCCCTCCCTCTTCTTCACCCATGTCCCCTCACAGTCCACTGATAGGAGAGGTCCTCCTCTCCTTCCATCTGATCCTAGTCTATCAGGTATCATCTGGACTGGCTGCATTGTCTTCCTCTGTAGCCTGCACACCCATCAGGGGCAGGTAATCAAAGAGCAGCTCACTGAGTTCATATCAGAGACAGTCTCTGTTCCCATTTCTATGGAGCTGCCATGGGCTACATCTGTGCAGAGGTTCTAGGTTATCTTCATGAATGGTCCTTGGTTGGAGTATCAGTCTCAGAAAAGATACCTGAACCCAGATTTTTTGGTTCTGTTGTCTCCTTGTGGAATTCTCGTCCCCTTCAGGTCTTTCATCTCCCTTTTCTATCATAAGATTCCCTGCACTCTGCCCAAAGTTTGGCTATGAGTCTCAGCCTCTGCTTTGTTACCCTTCAGAGTAGAGCCTTTCAGAGGCCCTCTGTGGTAGGCTCCTGTACTCTTCCCTGAATTCTTCCCTTTCTGATGTCCATCCTGTTTGCCTATCTGAATGAGGAATGATCATTATACCCAGGGTCATCCTTTTTGCTTAGCTTTGTTAGGTGTACAGATTTTAGTATGTTTATCTTGTATTGTATGTTTAATATCTACTTATAAGTGAGTATATACCAGGTGTGCCTTTCTGTTTCTGGGATACCTCACTCAGGATGATTTTTTATAGATCCCACCATATGCCAGCAAATTTCATGATTTCCTTGTTTGTAATTGCTGAGTAGTATTCCATTGTATAAATGTACCACAATTTCTGTATACATTCCTCAAATGAGGGACATCTGGGTTTTTTCCAGATTCTAGCTATTACAAATAAAGCTGCTAGGAACATGATTGAGCAAATGTGCTTGTTGTATACTTGAGTATCTTTTGTATATATGACTAGGACTGGTATAGTTGGACCTTGAAGCAGCACTATTCCTAGTCACTATTCCTAGGTGCTTTGAGAAAGGACCAGATTAATTTCCAAAGTGGTTATACAAGTTTACATTCCCACCAGCAATGGAGGAGGGTTCCTCTTTTTTTTGCCTTTCCCTGATGACTAAGGACATTGAGCATTTTTTAAATTATTTTTTTTATTTTTATATTAATTACAGTTTACCCACCCTGTATCCCAGTTGTACCCCTTCCATCATTCCCTTACAATCTGACCCTCCCTCTTCCATGCCCTCCCTGTCTCTCTCCAAGTTCACTGATGGGGGAGGACCTCCTCCCCTTCCATCCTACCCCAGCCCATAAGGTCTCATCAGGACTGGCTTCAAAGATCTTTTCCATGGCCTAGCAAGGCTGCTCCTCCCTTGGTGGGGGTAATGAGGTAACAGAGCCAGCCACTGAGTTCATGCCAGAGACAATCCCTGTTCCCCCAACCAGGTAACCCACCTGGATACTGAGCTGCCCTGGGCTATGTCTGAACAGGGGCCCTAGTCTATATTCATACATGGCCCTTGGTTGGAGAATCAGTCTCAGAAAAGACTCCTGTGCCCAAATGTATTAGGTCCTTTTGGAGCTCCTGTCCTCTCCAGTCTCACTAATTCCCCCCTCCCTCATTGATTCCTTGCACTCTGCCCAAGGTTTGGTCATGAGTCTCAGCATCTGCTTTGATATACTGCTAGGCAGAGTTCTTCAGAAGCCCTCTATGGTAGCCTCCAGTCCTGTTTCCCATTCTATTCTACCTTCAATGTCCATCCCATTTGTCTTTCTAAGTGAGGATTGATTATCTTACCCTGGGTCCTCCTTCTTGTTTAGCTTCTTTAGGTGTACAAATTTTAGTATGTTTATCCACTTTTATGTGAGTATGTACCCTGTGTGTCTTTCTGCTTCTGGGATACCGCATTAAAGATGAGGGATACCTCATCTTTTCTAGGTCCCACCATTTGCCTGCAAATTTCATGATTTCCCTGTTTTTAGTTGCTGAGTAGTAATCCATTGTACAAATGTACCACAATTTCTTTATCGATTTCTCCATTGAGCAACATCTAGGTTATTCCCAGGTTCAGGTTATTACCAATAAAGCTGCTATGAACATGGTTGAAAAAATGTCTTTGTTGTATATATTTTGGATATATGCCTAGGAGTGGTATAGCTAGATATTGAGGTAGCACTATTCCTAATTGTATGAGAAAGCACCAGATTGATTTCCAAAGTGGTTTTACAGGTTTACATTCCCACCATCAATGAAATAGTGTTCTCTTTCTCCACATCCTCTCCAGCATGTGTTGTCACTTGAGTTTTGATCTGAGCCAATCTGATGGGTATAAGGTGAAATCTCAGGGTAGTTTTGATTTTCATTTCCCTGATGGCTAAGGCCATTGAGCATTTCTTTATGTGTTTCCCTGCCATTTGATGTTCTTGTTAGAAAATGGGCAGCTGTGAAGGTTACATGGTGGGTTCACAAATCACACCACAAGATGGTTCCATGTGGGAAGTTATATTAGAGGAAGGGAAAAGGGGTCATAGAGAGACTAGGGAAAAGAGAAAGAGAGAGGGGAGGGGCTCCGCGAGTTTTCTTATAAGGTGACCCAGAGCATGTGCAGGTGGTTCCAGGTGATCAGCATGTGGTCTTCTTGGTGGCATCAGGAATGCCTGATGACCGGTTTGTCAGGTCACTTGGAGCTGGCCATAGAGATGCCTGCTTACTGATCCCAACAGTTCCTCTATTGGGAATTCCCTATTTAGTTAGCTCTGTACCCCATTTATTAATTGGATTTTTTGCTTTGTCGCTTTTTAACTTCTTTAGTTTTTTATATATTCTGGATATTATCCCTCAGTCAGATATAGGGTTGGTGAAGATCCTTTTCCATGCCATAGGCTGTCATTTTATTCTGATAAAAATTTCCTTTGCTTTACAGAAGCTTTTAGTTTCATGAGGTCCCATCTATTGATTGTTGATCTTAGAACGTGTGATGTGGATGTTCTGTTCAGGAAGTTTTCACCTGTGCCAATGAGTTTTAGGCTCTTCCCCACTTTTTCTTCTAACCGATTTAGTGTATCTCGTTTTATGTTGAGGTCTTTGATCCACTTGGACTTTACTTTTGTGCATGGTGATAAATCTGGATTGATTTGTATTTTTCTGCATGTAGAAATACAGGTAGACCAGCTCAATTTGTTGAAGATGCTGTCTTTTTTCCAATGAATGGTTTTGACTTCTTTGTCAAAAATCAAGTATCCGTAGGTGTGTGCATTTATTTCTGGGTCTTCAATTTGATCCCATTGATCCACTGTTCTGGCTCTATGGCTGTACCATGTAGTTTTTATTACTATTGCTCTGTAATATAGCTTGAGACCAGGGATCGAGATACCTCAAGATGATCTGTTGTAATGATAGTAATACTTAAATCCTACTATTGTTACATTCCCTGCTCAGTTCTTTTGCTTCAGTATTCATTGCCATCTGTTTGTCCACATAAATTTCAGAATTAGCTTGATAACATTTACATAACATTCCTCTGAGATTTTGATTAAAATGTTTTCATAATTTTTGGTCAGTGATGGAAGAACAGATATCTTAGTAAATATCGCATGTTCACATTTCTAAACAAAGACTATGTTATGATTTCTTTTGTTTTGTTTTCAAGCTGGCCTTTTAGTTTCTCTAGCTTCTTGACAACAAAATAAAAAAAATCTCTTAAATGAAATCTCTTTTAGTAATATATTTACATGAGTGCATTATATGGGCAGATTCTATCATAGGCAATGAAAGGAAAACAGTTGTCTTAGTTTCTATGGGCAAAGACTTGCCATCCCCAACTACAAGAAAATAAGAGAACATTTTGTGTGAGTTTGTTCTCTCCATCAAAACATGTTTGTCCAACAGAAAGACCTCAGATATGTGGACATAGCAACAAGTACCTTTATATGTTGAGCTATCTCATCAACTGATTACTTAAGTCATGGAATTGAATAAGCTCTGTATCTGTATGGATGTTCTGTGTGCATGTCTTCCTTCATTTACAAAGAGTGGATTCTTTTAAGAGTGCTATCCTTGGTATGATAGCACAAGTTTAATGATACATAGTATTACATACTCCACACATTAACTCTCTCACACATGGTCAGTCTCAGAAGTCAGAGCCATTCCAGGGAAGCTTCACCAGATAAAAATCACTCATCTGTAATAAAAAACAAAATCAAAAAGAAAAAAAAAAACACTTCCCATTATACTCTGATATCTGCTGTGGTGAGAGAGCAGCATGAACCATTCCCCTGCCTTAATAGCCTTGCACAGACATGCTTTCCATCAGACACCTGTGACCTCTGCTGTAGGCTCCTTCCATGCTGGCTCATATGATGCTTCTTCCCAAAAACTGTTTAGCTGGAGCCTCAAGAGGAAGTTTTAAACACACATCCACCCCCAGAGGGTCCTAACAATTGTGCCTTTTATCAGTTGAGCCTAATCTACATTTTAATGCAGATAAAATGTAAGAAATCTGCTCCAACCCTGAAAATAGGAGATGCTGAGGCATGATACTGAACCCAAGATTGCCCTGCATGGATGCCTGGCAGCCTAAGACAATCAGCATGCTTACCTCATGTATGTGTCTCTACAAGTCTCCAGAAACTTCTCTCTTTGGTTGTGTTTGATCCAGCCAATCTAATAAAGTACGTGAGGTGAAGTAGAAAAGTCAAGTGCAGAGGCTGGCGAGACAGCTCATACATTTTGAACCTTTGTTTCTCAGAGGACCCAAAGTAGGCTAACAATCCTCTGTAACTTTGGTTCCAGTAGAATCCAGTGCCCTCTTATGGCCTCTGGGAGAATTGTATGCATGTGGTGTATAGTGCTTTATCAGGCAAAATACCCATACATATACAATAAATAAATAAATACATGAATACAATTAAAAAAACAAAAAGGAGACAAGTACCTAGTCAAGGCCAACAGCACAAAACTTGACCATGGTAAAAAAAAAATTAAAAAACAAAGAAACCAAACTCAACCCAACAAGTCTTTGAATTCATTGTCTCTGCTGTGTAGTTTTCACTGATGCTATATTTCAAGGAAAACAGAGTCAGATAGTTCTGGGTTTTCTGATTTCTTTCATAGTCCCTTAGTAAATATTTAAATTTCCTAAAAGGCATTATAGCAAAGCTGTTGTATTTCTCATTAATTAGGTTCATGTGATCATCCACAGAATACCATATTTTAGGAGTACCTAAATATATGACCACAGGGATAGAGTATGGACACTATTTCCACAATGAAGTAGTTATCCATAGTGTTGGACACACTATCCACTTAGATTGAACATTCTCTCTGTGTAGCCTTGACTGGATGGCAACTTACTATGTAGCCCAAGGCCCCTGCACCTAGAAGAGATTCATTTCTGCCGATGAGTTCTGGGGTTACATGACTCTGATACCACATCTGATTGAAGAAGAGTCTGAACAATTAACAGTTGAAGATTAATTTCTATTTCTAAAAACACAATCATTTTATACAATAAAGGATTAAGAGGGACAGACATTATATACAGGGTATAACCTTAGCAAACTAGCAAGTCAATAACAACATCAAATGAAATAACAAATAAATAACAAACTTCAAACCAAAGAAAATTAAAAAAAAAAAAACAATACCAAACAAAATTCAACCCAAAACCAAACAACAAATTAAACTAAGTAGCATTCTCTTGCTAGAGATTTAGCAGCACAGACATATAGCCTTTGGCTGGCCTTGGAAACATGGTAGAAAGGTCGTCACTGATTACAATAACCCTTTCAAGATGAGTGTTGCCATACATCTTTGAGGGGTTTATAAGTCAAGTACTCTCAAGGCAAAGGATGTGACAAGTTACAGGCTTTGGCTCAAAGCCTTTTAAATTCACCTGCCTGATTTCCATTAAAATATTTAGATCAAGCACTAACTTACATGCTCAGGCTTCTCCTGGATGACAAGCATAACTTAATGTGCCTGAGAACTTCTCTGAAACCCTCCCAGGTTCATATTCCACAAGAGGGGTATCCCAATAGCTGTGTGGAAACCTATTTGGGTGTCCTTTATACTCAGTTGTATATGATCAGAATCTATACGGATGGAAGTCAACATTTTTTTGTGCTGGATAAAGGTCACCACACTGCCTCCAGATAATTTTGGAATGGCTTCCTGTTTGTGCATGCTTCTTAGCTGATTTCACATTATCCAGCAACAGATGACATACTCTTGAATATTACTTTATCTGAAGTTTCCCAGCCAAATGAGGATTAGTCCCTATTGGCTATGGTCTTGCCATTGTGTGCTAGTTTCTAGAGCACCTTTTGTGGTTCTACAGGGTGCTTCTTGATGGATTATCACCCACTCTTGGCATAATATACACAGCCTTTATTCTCTGAGAAAGAATAAAGTCTACAGTGTACTGATTCTGTAATATGACCCTTTCAGCCAACATATGACTTTGAGTGCTAATTTGAGATCCAAAAATTCCAGAAGGAGAATCTGCCTGCCCAGAAGATGTCAAAGATCATTCAGACATCCTCTCTAAATCCATTTTCTGGACTAGTCACTTCAGAGTCCAGGCTGTGGAACTGAAGAATACCCAGTAGTTTTCCTTATTGAAGAACAAATGATTACAAAAAGGAGTAAGGGACATGAAGAGTGAGGGACACAAGGAGTGAGGGACGCAAGGAGTGAGGGACACAAGGAGTGAGGGACACATGGAGTGAGGGACAGTTGTTATCTCTGTAGAGCACTGAGTTCAGCATCACATCTGTGTGAGATGGAGTAGCTTCAACACTGTACTGGAGAGAGAATATGATGCTTTTGGTTGGTCTGTCTGGATTTACTACCATATATTGAGAGCTGACAATCTAGTCAACTTGCCAAAGCTCTTGATGGAATAAAACTTGCTCTGCAACTTATCCTCAGTGTTGCTGTCTCCCTCACTGTAACCATTTGACAGTGAGTTTCAGGATTCTATGTAAGCCTTTTCTCAGAGTTTTTTTTTTTTTTTAATCTCAAGCTTATTTTTGATGGTTTCTTTCCTCCTGGAATAGGGAGCAAACAGACATGTGGATCAGATTGGGGCTGTATCACCTGGAGGTCAGTTGATATTTGCTTCACAGGTGAGTTCACATTTTAAAAGGGGTGTCTTTTTTTGAGGAGGCCCTGATCCTAGAGTGGAAAATGAATGTTGTGTTCAAGTTGTCTGTGTTTTTTTTTTTTTTTTTTTGGCCTCCACAATTCTCTCAAGGGAGCTGTCAGAGAAAAGGCAATCAATCAGTCCGAACCAGAAGCACCCTGCGAGGCCTCAGGCAAGACAAAACTGAGACCTATTTATAAATAGGAAAGCAAAGTCAAGAAAGAAAAGCCCCACCAAAATTGCCAGGTGCTGAGGATTGGATGGGGTGGTCACTGCCTGGAAAACTCAGTTTTTCTGTTGCAGAAGCTCTGTCTGCAGGGAGCTCTCTTCCTGGGCTGTGGCTCCTTCCAGGTCAGACTGGAGTATTTCAGACCTACAGGAGGAAGGAACAGAGGCCCAGTGAAGGTAAAGACAGCTGTTGACTTTGCACCAGCTCTATTCAGCTGGACAATCCAGCATGGCCTTTCAGCTGAGGTCATTCATCAGAGAGTATGTGGCACTGGATTTTTTTTTTTCAGCTTTTAAAAACTGTAGGAAAATGAACTGAAAACTACACACTGTGCTGGAATAGAAAAATAAAAATAAAAAAAACAGCACATTTCTTCCATAGTTCAGATGCAATACTGTGAAAAAATTATTAGTGTAGCAATGTCTGAGTCACAATTCAGAAAAGATGTGAGCAACCTAGTAACCTATGAGGAGGCCCTCTTTAGAGCCTACTCACTGCAATGAAGGCCTTGATTATTCCTACAATGCAGAAACCTCTCTGGGTTCACTGTGTCAACCCGTTACTCTGTTTATAACCAAAGAAATCATGTCACAGGAATGCCCTGACACTGGAGCGAGCCTGAAATCAGCAGGAATGTGCTGCATGCAAATCTGTCAAAGGGTAGGAACTGACCTCTAAAGGTGATGTTCCTGAAGGAAAATAACATGTCAGGGGCACACTGTCTTCCAAAAGTAATGCTCCCCTTGCTAGGTTTGGGACAAGGAAGATTTGTGGGGAGACCAAGGGAGAAGTTACTTAGATCAGAATAGAAAAACCAGAAGGGAGGAAGAGGTGCACCATCCCCAGAAACACTAAGGAGCACAAGTTGTTTCCTGGACAGAAGTTCTTGGTGAATGGATGAGGAAAATGCTTTGAGGTGTTCTTTCCATGACTGTGACTGAGATCCATGCAGATGGCCAGAGACCCAAAAGGAAAAGACAGGTAGTCATAGGGTACCCACTTGGCTCCACCCACTTCTCCATGCCTGGGTTCCTACCTCATCTCAATGACATCAGTGCAATGCTGCATCTTTTCTGCCAAGTCCCTTTCCTGGGTTTCCAGGCTTTTCTTCTTCAGTGGGTGCTGAAGTCTTTTCTCCAATATTTCCAGATCCTGTTTTATAGAAGATTGTGTTCAGAGGAGCTGTGGACATGATTGTGCACAAGCACACATGCACACATGCACACACACACACACACACACACACACACACACTCCTGAACACACAGAAGTACATGTGTGCACACATACAACTATACTGCATTGCCATAACATGTTTAGTTTCCCAGTTGAAGCTAATATAAGAAATCCCCCATGATATAGAACAATGTTACCTTTCTTTATAAGGGATAAGAAAATAGTGGACAAAGGGTATAGACAGTTCAGTGGATGAAGTACTTTTCCTGTAAACCTACTGGACAGACATCTGGACCCACTGGGGTCTTGACCTCTTAGCTAAGCCTACATAGCAAATTCTCAGGCTGTGCAATGTTGGCTTGTTCCCCAGCTCTGGACCATTGGATAGTGGTGGAGCAGCTCCTTGTCCTGTTCCACTCTTTCCCAGTTGTTCCAAGGTGAGCGTCTTCCTAAAAATGGAGCTCTCTTATTCACAGGCTGCATCATTTCACACCCAAAGCGTGAGCCTGGGGGAAAAAAATCTCTACAACTACGAGGAAAAAAAAAATTGTTCCTCTTTTGAGTGTGATTTCATGAGGGATCTTTTTGAGTAACAGAAGGCTGACTAACTCAAGGCTAAATGATAGCATGTATTATTTCATGATGAACAATTTTCCCCTGAAGGGTGGACCACATTGTACTTTTATACTTATCAGCCTTTGGACATCTGGATAGTTCCAACCTGTGGCTGCTCTGAAGAAGACTGCTACAACCCTGATGGCCTCTAGTTTCTTTGTGCACACCTACTTCTTGTTCTGGAATTGCTGTGTAGTCCTGTAACTGCAGTTCAGGATGTTGTAAAATTATGCATGGCTTCTCACAGGAATACCCCATTTACACCACCAGCAATGTCTGAGGGTCGTCACTTCTCCCAGCCCTCTTAAGGCTCTTTTTCAATTAGATTTGAATGATTTAGAATAAAAGCAGTTACTGAGTGCTGTAGACTCATAACAGGTTGAATATTTTAGGCTTTCATGAGGTTAAGGGGGATGCACTGACAGAGCCCTGTACACAAACTTCAACATGGCTATAGGATTTCTGCTGGATGAAATGCAACCAGAAGCAACTCAAAATCTCTCAAAGAGTAAAATATCTTAAATGAAAACTCTTTTAGTGATATATTTTCATGAGTGGTTTAGATGGGCAGATTCTATCATGGGCAAGGAAAGGAATACAGATGTCTTAGTTTCTATGGCAAAGACTTGCAGTCCCTAACTAAAAGAAAATCAGAGAACAATTTGTGGAAGGTTATTCTTTCCATCAAACATGTTTGTCCCACAGAAAGACCTCAGATATGTGGACATAACAACAAGTACCGTTATGTGCTGAGCCCTCTCATCAACTGATTACTTAAGCCATGGAATTGAATAAACTCTGTATCTGTATGGATGATCTGTGTGCATGTCTTCCTTCATTTACAAAGAGTGGATTCTTTTAATCCTTGGTATGATAGCACAAGTTTAAGGATACATGGTAGTACATACTCTACACATTAACTCTCTCACACATGGTCAGTCTCAGTAGTCAGATCCATTCCAGGGAAGCTTCACCAGATAAAAATCACTCACTTGGAAAACAAAACAAAACAAAACAAAAACCTCCCCAATATACTTTGATATCTGCTGTGGTGAGAGAGCAGCCTGAACCATCCACCCACCTCAACAACCTTGCACAGACCTGCTTTTCACCAGACACGTGTGGCCTCTGCTGCAGGATCCATCCATGCTGGCTCTTATGAAGCTTCTTCCCCAAAACTGTTTAGCTAGAGCCTCACGAGGGAGTCCTTAACATACTTCAACCCCCAGAGGGTCCTCCCAATTGTGCCTTTGATCAGTTGAACCTAATCTACCTTGTAATGAGGGATAAGATGTAAGAAATCTGCTCCAACCCTGAAAATAAGAGATGCCTAGGCATGATACTGAACCGAAGAATGCCCTGCATGGATGCCTGGCAACCTAAGACAATCAGCATGCCTACCTCATGTATGTGTTTCTACAGGTCTCCAGAAACTTCTCTGAGACAGCACTGTTTTCACTTTAGCATAGCTATAGGAATTCTGTTGGATAGAGTCAGACACAAGCAACTCAAAATTTCTCAAACAGCCAAGCTCCAAGGCCTTAGTTTACTGAGACAATGTTAGCCAAAGGAGGAAAGAAAAGGGTTGCTGGAAATGACGACAACAATAAAAGGAAGCAAGGAAGACACAGTAAGCTACACGACTGTCCAGTGGACAGCAACTATTAGGGAAAAAGACCCTTAGCTACCGTTTCCTGCCTCTCAAGCACCTTCGTTTGCCACAGGAGCCTTCTTCTCATCTCCATATAGCTCCTTCACCTCACATACTTTATTAGATTGGCTGGATCACATGCAACCAAAGAGAGAAGTTTTTTGATGTCTGCAAAGCCAATCAACATGATACTTTCTCATTGAAGTTGGTTCTATCATCATTTAAGATGTTCCAACAGTGAAAGAACATATATGCAGGAACATAAATACAATTTCACACACACACACAGACACACACACTTGCACATACAAGCACCCAACACAAACACCTAAACAAGTACTTACACCAACACATACATGCAACATAGCAACAAGCAACTGACCCATATCTGGGCACATGTACACACACACAACATGGATAGGGATAGTAATGTGCAAATAATGGTCTGTACACATGCATAAGCACACAACTATTAACAAACATCATAAAACCAAACATAATGACAAGCACACATATATGCACACTAACAGTCACAAGTTCACACAGATGGTCACCAATTCACCACACACAGACACACAGCAAGTAAAACACACACACACACACACACACACACACACACCAGGGAGAGAGTGGCTGTTACACCTTTTCTGTTGCATAAGGAGTTACTAGGGCCTACATACTGTACACAAGGTTCTTAGACTCAGCTAGGCTTTGGTGTCTTCACTTGTGCTTACTTCTTCTTCCAGGAATCTTTTCTATCCCAGCACACACTGATATCATGGGCAAATTACAAACTCTTCACTGGTTCAGCTAAGCTGGACCACACAAGACCAAGTCCCCAAGAAGGAGGTCTCCCAGCTAACCTTCCAGCTAGCTCCATGTTGATCCATCATGGTCTCCTCACCTAACCTACCCTTACTCCTGCAAAGAAGATCTTGGTAGTTCTAGAGGAAGTCAGTGACGCATGGTCATTATGCAAAAGCATTTCAAAAGATTACAGTTCATATAATATGAAAACAGCTCTCAGGTCAGGCAGGATGAAGTAAGTGAAGTCACCTGCAGGGCTTTTCTAAAATGCAGCATTCTGTACAACTATGAGGAGGAATCTGTCCCGAGCTACAGGACCCTGACATCATCACTAAAAGCCCTGTGTAACTACCTAAGTGAGTATCCACATAGTGGATAAACTTGTAAATGATCACAGAAATGAAAATTTGGATGGGATGTACATGAACAGATTGATGGGTGGGTGGATGGGTACATGAGTGTGTCTCTTTATGGTTGGACAGGTGGGCCTCCTGCCCATGCTGCCTCAACCTACCTGCTGCTTCTTGTCACAGAGGTCACAGATCTTCTCCAGGACCTCATCACAGAGCCTGTTTTTCTCCTGACAGGAATTTTTCAGCACAATATACTCTCTCTGAAGCTCTCTGTTGTTCCTTCTCAAAGTAGTAACTTGAAGCTTCTGCTTGGTCCAGTCAATCATGAGCTGGCAGAGAAGAAAGCTGAACCAAAGCCAAAATATGGTGAGCCCCAGACAGCCAGTATCTGCCTCTCCAGATACAAGTACCATCATCCCAGCAAGGACTGTGGTCTGCAGAGAGCCCCAGACTGGGGCCTACACTAGCTATTTTAGCATCACCTAGAGGCATGCCAAAAACAAAGAGCCCAATTCCAGAAAACTCAAAAGTTCTTCAGAAAACCCTGACACTAAAGAAATTCATGTACCTCCAAGTGAAAGAAGTGTTCCCCATCTGTGTTTATCGGTACATATTTGGAAGACATCAACACATAGAAAACAAACCATCTCTAACTTAGGATTTAGAGATTCAAGAATTCCAAGGTAGTTATGGGTCTCATGGAAACCAGCTTTTTTTTTTTTTTTTTCAATGCAGTTTATTCAGGAACCTTGAACAATCATCTGAACATGGGGAAAGCCAGCCCACAGCTTAAATAGCCTCTGGGTAGCCAATCCCAGCGTGCCATGTGGGCAATGCAGATAGGTCCACATACATGGAAGAAAGCCAGATCCTCAGCCTTAGCCAAATGTGGAATTGTTCGTGACAGAGAGCACTCACCATTGGGAAGGTGGAAGGCAGAAACCAGCTCCATTTTAAATCCACCGCCAGGGACCAAGAAGACAACTCCTTTATGGTATATATATATATATATATATATATATATATATATATGTGTGTGTGTGTGTGTGTGTGTGTGTATATATATATATAGAGAGAGAGAGAGAGAGAGAGGTTCTTGAGAATGGCAGGACAGTTAGGACAGTGTTGGGAGGGTCTCATATTCTCTTCCCACTGAACAAAAATGAATCCAAGAGTGTACTGGCTGTTTTCTAAGAGACACACAGGCTAGAACCAGAGCCCTCACTTTTGATTGAAAACAAAGAAGGGCAAATGCAGCCCCATCCAAGTGCTGGTGTCCCAGCCAAGTTAGTCACTCACCTGCAGGATTCAGTCTCCTTAGTCAGCACCGTGAACTTGTCCATGACCTCACTTAACTCCTGGGGCAATTTCTGCACAGCTGATATCATTTTCTGATGGTCCAGATTCAGGACTGCCAGTTCAAAATTGAACCTGTTTTAAGGTATGGGTTCCAGAAGTGAATGATTTCATGAATAAAGGCCTCAAGGATCACATGAATTTAGCCTATATCCAGGATTACCCCAGGCCAGGAGATGCTAGATTGTGATTCCTAACTGCTAGGGCCTTCTGGTGCTTATTAAACTTAAGATTCTGGCCTCAGGCCAGCAGTGGCAGGGGTATCAAAGTGAATGAGCTGGCTGCATGAACTCCCTTGTTGGCCCTGAAAGAATAGATCAGATTTCTTAGAAGTTCCACAAGTCCATTCCACAGACCTTGGCTATCCAGCAACATTTGATGACATTTTTCTTTTTTACATAGCAGGGACTCTAAACCCTAGGTTCCTACTACTACACAGATGACCAGAGTACATCATCAATATTTCCAGGACGAGGCTTTATTAACTTCCAAGGAGATTCCAATGAGCCACCAAGATGAGGAAAAGTGCCATGTGCTGTGCTACCCAAAGTGAAGCACCCAGGCTTCAGCACTGGTGTTCTCTGGAAATTAATAGAAAAGAAAATCCTCAGGTCCCATCTCCCCAGGATCTGAAGGGAGTACACACAGTAGACAGCACTCATGCATGCATGTATCTTCAGAATTGTGCTGACAAACACACACAAACACACACACACATACACACACACACAGTTAGGAGGCCAAATTCAGGTAAATGACATTGTCTCAGAGTACAATGAACAAGACCAGAGAGGAGCAGTGATGAGCTCCAGGTTTCCCAGTCACACCTTGAGATGCACCAAGTGAGTCCAGGCTCCTCCAGCTCCTGACAAGAGAAAACAGTCAAGTACAAAGACTCACCATATACTCGTAGCACCTACCATCTCCAACAAGCTAACACCTGTTAAGGCCTTTAAATTGCATGGTGATAGCTCAAACACTATTGCCTTATCCTCACACTGTGCTTCATGCCATAGGATCTGCTTTTCATCTGGAGGAAGCAGAATAGCCTATGTTCCCAGGCTTCTTGAAATCCTACCCTGGCTTCAGGTTCTGACTTTCAGATGCACTCAGGAAAATTAGTTTGGACATGAGGGTGCTGTGGAGGTGCAGCTTCCTGTGATGTGAGGAAAGATGTGGTTGACACATAGGGCTCAAGACAGTCAACAGAGAACGTGGCATAACGACTACCTGATGTTCAATTCCTTGTCAGTAGAATGGGCAAGGATTCCAAGCAGTTCGTCCCTCTCACAGGTCATTCTCTGTAGTTCTCTGATCATTTCTCCCACCTTCATCACCTGTTGCTCCAGCTCACTGATTTTGTTGCATTGGGTTGATGCCTTTCCAGAAGAGCCTGTAGGTAGATAAATGCAAATGAACTTGCACAGTTGAATGGCACAGTGACAAGAGAGACCATGTTGAGTCACAAAAAGAAGCCTGAGAGAGGCATTGCTAGAGACCCAGTAAAGCCCTGAAAGAGCAGGAAGTTATCCTCAAGCTGGGGTCTATAAGCCAACCTCTGTGCTTAAACTCCCTGGCTAGACATGTGTCTCATTAGTACTGCAATCTCCCTGGTCCTGCAAGGCATAGCTAGGCCAGACACACTGATTTAGAGGGGAACATCAGCTGATATCTGAGGGAATGCAGCAAGCACAGGAGTCCCTCACTGTTAACAACACCAAGCTGTGATCATTTGTCTAAGCCCAATGCATCTGAATGGCTAAGACCCTGGTATATACCCAGCGGAGTATTCCTCCCTGTTATTGGTATCAGATACCTAAGGCACGTACAGAAATTTACTGAGATTGGAGTGTATCAACATACTACCCTGAGAGGGATACCTCATTAGTCTCTCTGCTCACCTTCTCCCACCCTCAAAATAAAATTAAGGAGCTGCAGTCCTTTCCTTACCTGGCCCCTTGACAAAATAACTAAAAGAAATCCTTGACCTGTATCTGCTCTTTAGGAAACAGAGAATCAGGATAGATCCTTTTCTTCCCAGGGGACCAGCTGTTGAGCCCCACTACTGGAAGGCCTAGTTCAAATCCCATCACCTCTGGGAAGCTCACCAAACCCTGCCCTCAACTCACTGTGCTTTCCACAGAACCACTTATTTCTTGTTCTTGTACACCATGACCGAAGGCCAGATTCCTTCTGCCTCATACTGGCCTCTCCACACTCTCCGTTTGCTCTTCCCAATAGCCTGTTCAGCCTAGACAACATGACTACAGGAGAAACCTATAGGCAATGACCAAATGCCACCAACGGTATTTACTGTTGCCACACCAGTGATGACATCAGAGAGAATGCAGAGAGCTCTAGGATACAACAGAATGTCCAGAAAAGGGACTGTTAGGGTCCCCTGTAGCAGCCCGTTTCATAATCCTAACCAGCTCTTTCCCAAATCAACCAAAGCCAAGCTGTCCCTTCCATTAGCCTTTTCTAGACAGAAGGGAAGTCCCTTAGCACCTCTTCCTTCCTATCCACAAATCTCTGTGATTAGTTAGAATCCTATTACTACTTCAAATATGGAAGATGAAGACTAACTTTCAAACACAGCTTAGCAATTGCTCTCCCCCTCCTTAAAATCTCTAAGCAATAAAATAAAAATAAAGGTTGCTATGAAATTAGGTCAGGATGATGAAGAAGAAAGATCAGTCCCCCTGATGCCAATAAGCATATCAGGGATGATTCATAGAGCTGTTACAACGTTCTGGGGTTTGGGGGACATATGGGGTCGTGTCAGAACAAAGATAGGTAATGATAAAAATTTCCCTCACAGATTCAGCAGGACACTTTCCAGCCTTGATGTTACTGGTGATGGGCCTGTGGCTGACCTCAGTACATCGCCCCACACGTCTTGCACACCAGGGATCAAACCTCTATCTCTACCCGTTGTGCTCTTTTCTTTGCTTGCTTTAATAAAGAAGGGGGAACTGTGGCAAGCCATGGCTATTAGTGGCTATTAGGCTATTAAGTTGCCGAGCCTAAAAGATGGCGCCTGCGGATGTACTGACTGCTGATAAACAAGTCCATATTTGGTCAAGGCGAGCATGACACTGGCCCATTGGCTGCCTGCTGCAGGTCTGATGAGTGAGCGTGGTTGGCTGTGATTAGCTGATGTGGTTGCTTATATAATTGGGAAGGGCCCAGGGTATGGGGGGAGAAGAAGCTGGCAAAAGCCTGAATAAACTGCATGAGGAAGAGCTGGTGGTTGCTTCTTTCTTGCTGGTCGAGACAGGCGCGACATTCAGGCAGATTGGCCTTTCTCTCAAATGATGGTGAGACATTACATTTCCCTGAGTAAAGCCACAGTGTAGGAGATACAGTAACTGCACCCCAGGCAAACTGACACTGAACCCCAACACATATCTATCTGTCTCTTATCACACTGATCTCCCATAGCAGAAGCTGCTCACTGTTCTTCTGTGAGATCCAGCTGACAAGTGACAACACCTGCCTTCTACAGTGCTTCATCTCAGCTCACCCTTGGCACATTGATGGTGTTCAGGAAGAGAAATGGCAGATGAGATGTTGCCTAGCTTGTTCTCAAAGAACATGCTCGAGACTCACCGGCTATGAATGTCAAATCTCCATATCTCTACAAGGAGGTCATACTCAGTGGTCAGCTGGTGCCTTCTCCCTCCATTCCCATGCTTCAGGTGACCCAGGCAATAGCCTCCTCACCTTATTCACTGATGCACAGAATGCCACTTGGCTTCAGAGTCCTCAAGTCTGGCCTCAGAAGCCAGGAGAAAAACTAAACAGTTCACAGAGATAATGTAGACATGCCAGGTCATTTCCTTCAGGTCCTTGCTGTCAAGTCCTCACATGTGTCATAGCTAATACAATTGTTTCTAGAAAGCCACCTTGTGGGAAGAACATTCTGAGTCTGCCCATCCATTTTCCACAGCTTCCTTACATAAGTGCTGTCAAGAGTTAAGTAGCAAGATGTACCTAAACTTGTATAAAACTGTCTTCATGAGCACACCCCGTACCTCCACACATTCAATGGGAATGCACATTCACATGTGCAAGCAAACATTTAAAAACAGGCCAATACATAGACGTGTTCATACACATTCACTCACACACACACACACACACACACACTGAGACATGAGGAGAATGAAGTTATACAATATCAAGAAAGGATAGGAAAGTTCTTCTAATAGGTGAGGTATGAAGGATTGCTTCAAATTTCAGAATCCAGGAGGCAGGCTGGGAAACAATTGCTTCCTGGGGCTTTCAGACAGCTTGACCATGTGAACAATGAACAGCGAGACAATACACATTCATGGCCTAAGCTCCAGCCAACAAAAGCCCACAAAGAGCTTCTTGTTTGTAATTGCTGTTCTCACACTGAGGTGTCACAAAAAAAAATTACCTCCCATGGACTCTGAGACAGAGCAGCTGCGGGCCAGTATCTTCTATACACACTACATGATCATATTATGACCCCAGAACACTAAAAGTTGTTCAGAAAATATACCGTCAGGTGACAATTTACACTATCTGTTTCTGAAATCATAGTGTGGGGATGTCGTATTTCCTGCATCTTTGTAGAGATGTAGGTGCTGGTTTTCTCTGGCTCCCTCAAACATACCTCAGGGGACCCCAGTGACAGTCTCCTTGGCTTATTCACAGCTGCACAGGCCACAGCTTGGCTTTAGAACACTGAAGCCTGTGGTCCATTAGGTCACTCAGATAGCCTGATGGAGAACTGGAGGGTCTTTATAAGGAGGAAGAAATGGTTAGAGAGTTCTTCCAGCTTCTGATCTCTGAGCCTGGAAAGCAATGGGGAGGTCTTCCAAACTTAATATTATAGGGATGACTCCCTCCCTATATGGTATACAGCAGCCCTAATACAAGAAGGGAATCTCTCCACTCTTCACTGTACTCTAATGAGAGTTTTGTTCCTGTTTCATTTTTTTAAATTAATTTTTATTGTTTTATATTAATTTCAGTTTATTTATTTGTATCTCAGCTGTAGCCCTCTCTCTCATTCCATTTCCATCCCCTCTCCCTTATCTTCTTCCTGCCCGTCTCTAAGTCCACTGATTGGGGAGCTCCTCCTCCCCTTCCATCTGGTCTCACTAGAACTGGCAGCAATGTCTTCCTCTGTGGCCTAGCCAGGCTGCTCCTCCCACAGGGGTGGGAAGGTCAAAGCTAGGCACAGAGTTCATGCCAGAGACAGTCCCTGTTCCCCTTACTAGGAAAACCCACTTGGACATTCAGCTGCCATGTGCTATGTCTGAGCAGGGATTCTAAGTTATATCCATGCATGGTCCCTGGCTGGAGAATCAGTCTCAGAAAAGATCCTGTGCCTACATACATTTGGTCCTTATGGAGTGCCTGTCCTCTCCAGGTCTTATTAACTCTCTCTTCTTTCATGTGATTCCCTGCACTCTGACCACAGTTTGGCCATAAATCTCAGCATCTGCTTTGATACACTGGTAGGTAGAGTCTTTCAGAGGCCGTCTGTGGTAGGCTCCTATTCTGCTTCTCCTTTTCTCCTATTTCCAATGTACATCCCATTTGTCTTTCTAAGGATTGATCTTCTTACCCCTGGTCCTCCTTCTTCTTTGGCTTCTTCAAGTGTACAGACTTTAGTATGTTTATCCAATCGTAGAGTTCTAGTATTCACTTATATGTGAGTATATACCATGTGTGTCTTTCTGTCTGGGACACGTAACTCAGGATGGTCTTTTCTAGTTACCACGATTTGCCTGCAAAATTCATGATTTCCTTGTTTTTAATTGTTGAGGAATATTCCTTGTGTAAATGTACCAAAATTTCGGTATCCATCCCTTCACTGAGGGACAACTGGTTTGTTTCCAGATTCTGGCTATTACGAACAAAGCTGCTACAAACATGGTTGAACAAATGTTCTTGTTATGCACTTGAGCATATTTTGGATATATGCCTAGGAGTGTTATAACTGGATCTTGAGGAAGCACTATTCCTAATTGTCTGAGAAAATGCCAGATTGATTTCCAAAGTGAGTGGTTGTACAAGTTTACATTCCCACCAGCAATGGAGGAAGGTTCCCCTTTCTCCAAAACCTCTCCAGCATGTATTGTTACTTGAGTTTTTGTTCTTAGCCATTCTGATGGGTGTAAGGTGAAATCTCAGGGTTGTTTTGATTTGCATGTCCCTGGTGGCTAAGGACATTGAACATTTCTTCGAGTGTTTCTCTGCCACTCTACATACCTCTACAGAGTTCTCTGTTTAGCTCTTTTCCCCCTTTTTTAATTACATTATTTGATTAGTTGATTTTTAAATTCTTTAGTTCTTTATATATTCTAGATATTAGCCCTCTGTCAAATATAGGGTTGGTGAAGATCCTTTACCAGTTTGTAGGCTGTCATGTTGTTCTGACAACAGTATCTTTTGCTTTACAGAAACATTTCAGTTTCATGAGGTCCCATTTGTTGATTGTTGTTCTTAGAGCCTGTGCTGTTGGTGTTCTGTTCAGAAAGTTGTTTCCTGTGCTAATGAGTTCTAGGCTCTTCCTCACTTTTTCTTCTAACCGATTTAATGTGTCTGATTTTATATTGAGGTGTTTAATCCACTTGGACTTTAGTCTTCTGAGTGATGATAAATATGGACCTGTTTTCATTTTTCTGCATGTAGACATCTCTTTGGACTAGCACCATTTGCTGAAGATGCTCTCCTCTTTTCTATTGAATGGTTTTGGCTTCTTTGTCTAAAAGCTAGTATTGATAGGTGTGTGGATTTATTTCTGTGTCTTTTATTTGGTTCCATTGATCCTCCTTACTGTTTCCATGGCTGTACCATGCAGTTTTTATTACTATTGCTCTGTAGTACAGCTTGAGATCAGGGATGGAGATACCTCCAGACAATCTGTTGTTGGAAGTATCCTTACCACAAATATGGGTTTTTTTGTTTTTCATATTAAGTTGAGAATTTTTCTTTCAAGGTCTGTAAAGGATTGTGTTGTTATTTTGATGGGAATTGCATTGAATTTGTAGATTGCTTTTGGCAGAATGGCCATTTTCACTATGTTAATCCTACTGATCCATGAGCATGGGAGATCATTCCATCTTCTGATATCTTCTTCAATTTCTTTCTTTAGAGAATTGAAGTTTTTTGTTTTTTTTTTTTTTCAAACATGTCTTCCATTTGCTTAGCTAGAGTAACACCAAGGTACTTTATGTTATTAGTGGCTATTTTGAAGGGTATTGTTTCCCTAAATTCTTTCTTGGCCTTTTTGTCTTTGGTATACAGGAGGTCTTCTAATTTTTTTTAGTTGATTTTATATACAGTCACATTGCTGAAGGTGTTTATCAGCTGAAAGAGTTTTCTGGCTGAATTTTTGGCCTCACTCATGTATGCTATAATTAATCTCATGCTGGGCGCTATTATATCATCTGCTAATAGTGATACTTTGGCTTCTTCCTTTATGATGTGTATCCCTTGATCTCCTTTAGTTGTCTTATTGCTTTATGTAGGACTTCAAGTACTATGTGGAAGAGATATGCTGGCAGCCTTGCTTTGTCCCTGATTTCAGTGGGATTGAGTTAAGTTTCTCTCCATTGAGTTTGATGTTGGCTATAGGCTTGCTGTATATTGCCTTTACTATGTTTAGGTACCTGCCTTGTATCCCTGATCTCTCTAAGAATTTAAACATGACTGGGTGTTGGATTTTGTCAAATGCTTTTTTGGTATCTAAAGAGATGATCATGTGGTTTTTCTCCTTCAGTTTGTTTATACGGTGGATTACATTGATGGATTTTCATATATTGAACCACCCTTGCATGCCTGGGATGAAGCTTACTTGGTCATGTTGGCTGATATCTTTTATGTGTTCTTGGATTCTCTTTGCACGTATTTTGTTGAGTAATTTTGCATCACTGTTCATAAGAGAGCTAGGTCTGAAGTTCTCTCTTTTGTATGGTCTTTGTTTCATTTAGGTATCAAGGTGACTGGGGCCTCATAGAATGAATTTGATAATGTTCCTTTTGTTGTTTTATTTGTGGCATAATTTGAAGAGAATTGGAGTTAGCTCTTCTCTGAGAGTCTTTTAGAATTCTGCGCTGAAATCATCTTGCCCTGTGCTTACTTTGGAAGGGATATTTTTGATGATTGCTTCTATTTCCTTGGGGGATATCAGACTCTTCAATCATTGTACCTGATCTTGACTTAATTTTGGTAAATGGAATCTATCAAGAAAAGTGTCCATTTCCTTTAGATTTTCAAATTTTGTGGCATATAGGCTTTTGTAGTAAGATGTAATGATTGTTTGGATTTCCTCAGTGTCTGTAGTTATGTCGTCTTTTTCATTTCTGATTTTTCTGATTGGGATAGTTTCTCTCTGCCTTTTAGTTACTTTGCTAACAGCTTGTCTATCTTGTTGAATTTCTCAAAGAACCAGCTCTTGATTTCACTGATTCTTTGAAATTTTTTATTCATTTCCAATGTATTGAATTCTGCCATGAGCTTGAGTTTTCCAGATGTCTACTCCTCTTGGGTGTGTCTGCCTCTTTTTTATCCTCCCCAAGGACTTTCAGGTGAGCTATTAAGTTTCTCGTATGATATGTTTCAAATTTCTTCTTGAAGGCATTTAGTGCTATGGGCTTTCCTGTTAGCATTGTTTTCATTGTATTCCATAATTTTAGGTATGTAGTGCCTTCATTTTCATTGAATTCTAGGAAGTCTTTAATTTCTTTCCTTATTTCTTCCCTAACCTAGCTGTCATTGAGTAGTGAGTTGTTCAGTTTCCATGTTTGTGTAGGCTTTTTGCTTTTCCCATTGTTATTGTGGTCCACCTTTAGTGCATGGTGCTCAGACAGGATACAATAGATTATTTCAATCTTTTTGTATCTTTTGAGGTTTGATTTCTCACCAACCATATGGTCTATTTTGGAGAAGGTTCCATGAAATACTGAGAAGAAGGTACATTTTTTGTGTTACGATGAATGGTCTTGTAGATGTCTGTTAGGTTCATTTGATCCATGACCTCGGTTAGAGTCATTGTTTTTATGTTTAATTTCTGTTTTATTGACCTGTCCTTTTATGAAAGTGGGGTATTAATGTCTCCCACTACTTAATGTATGGGGATCTATTTGTGAATTAAGTTTTATCAAAGTTTATTTTACAACTGTGGGGCCCTTGCTTTTGGGATGTAGATGTTCAGGATTGTAACATCTTATTGGTGGAATTTTCCTTTGATGAATGTGATGTGCCTTTCCCCATCTCTTTTGATTAATTTTGGTTGAAATTCTATTTTATTCGATATTTGAATGGCTATTCCTTCTTGCTTCTTTGGTCCATTTGCTTGGAAAACCATCTTCCAGCCCTTTATTCTCAGGTAAT
This sequence comes from Meriones unguiculatus, assembly GCF_030254825.1. Taxonomy (NCBI): domain Eukaryota; kingdom Metazoa; phylum Chordata; class Mammalia; order Rodentia; family Muridae; genus Meriones; species Meriones unguiculatus. The sequence continues at coordinate 42,715,562 of NC_083357.1, forward strand.
GTCTATCTTTGTTATTAGATGTTTTTCTCTCATGCAACAGATTGTTTGGTCTTGTTTATGCATCTATTATTCATTCTGAAATAAGACTCTAACTTTAAACTTTGGACCTCTCAGGATCACATTTCATTTTATAGAAGTATACAAAGAATATATTTAATTAAAATGGACTTTTTAGGACCTATATGTTTTTATTCTATGCTTTTCGTGTTCAATGTTAATATTATGAATGTTAAAAACAAAACAGAAAATGTTTTTAGGGTATTTAACTTCTTTTAGTTTGATCACAGTGTACATTTTTATTTCTTTAATTTTGAAATGCTTCTATTTTTACACATTGAATGTTTTCTTAATTATTTAAAGGAAAATATATATAATCTTACATCTTATAAAACTCAATGTTTACCAGTAGCAAAAATTAATAAATGGAGAGAAATAAAGTGTTCTGAAAACACATAGACATTAGTTATTAGTCCCACCCAAAAGTGATATATTTGATGTTCAACTGTATTCACCATTGTACAATCAAATGAAAATAATCAATAAAATCAATTAAAAAATGTATAGTTCTGTGACAATGGCCACTCTCAGCTGCTCCATCGTAGTATCGAATTCTCCAGTCCAATTACCTAAAATATAGCTCGACAATTGTTTAGACAGATTTGCAGCACAGGAAAAATTCTCATGTTGTATGCTAGTGACACAAAGTCCAGCATACTTTCATTGACAGCCAGGTTGAGCGATTTGCCATAGGGTATCAATTTGCTCCTGCAAGAGGTCAATCCTCTGATTGAACACCATCAAGCTTCCTTTTAGTTGAGCATTAATTCCTTTATGTACAACTAAGGCATGAGCTACATTGGCTAAATGATTATTCAGGGTCTGAGCAGTCTGCCCAGTATGACTCATGGCTAATGCCCTGGTGGTAGCTCCAACAGCTGTCAATGAGATGGTAGTAACAATGGTGGCTGTAGTTCCAAGATCCCTTTTCTGTCTGAAGAGAGTCATAGCGTGAGGGGCATCAATGGGCACAGGCACCCAGTGAGGCATGCGAGTAACCAGGGCATACCTAAATTTACTAGCATTCCAGCATTGGGCAAAAAAGCAAGTATCATCCCCACAATTACTTGGCTCTATCTGGCTAATAATGAATAAAAATGGGGGATATAGACAAACAGGTGTGGGCTTATAGGAAATATTATGAGAAGCCTTAACCCCTCGTTGGAACATCCTGCGTCAGTTCTAGAACTAGCAGTGGTGGTGTCCGAGGTCTGAGTAGGTTCAGGAGACCATTGCCCCCGGGGGTGAGTAAATTCTAACGGAGTGGACGCAGGACTAGGCACAGGATTATCAACATGGATTGCTGCAGCCATGAATCATCTGAAGGAATGGGCGGGCATGGGAGTGTTAGCAGGCCTTCTGGTGTTGGTCTCCTTGGTTTGCCTGTGGTATATATGCAAGATTAGAGTCTCACAACAGTGTGATGCAGCCATGATCATTCAGGCCTTTACAGCCATTGAAGCAGGACATTCTCCCCAAGCATGGTTGGATACCATAAAAAGCTAAAATGATACGCTCAGGATGCGAGGCTAAGCACTGCACTCAGGGTCAGCCGCTTTGGACCCAGAGAAGAGCATGTCTGATTGCATGCGGGTTGATGCCCCAGGTCCCGCCTCTGAGAAAAAGGTATCTGACGGGTCTGATGCTCTTTGGGTGGATGACACCTAAATGAACATCTGTACAAAGTCCAGATTTATTTCTAATATCAGAGAACAGACCTCTACTCTTGCCTGATGCGTCCAAAACAAAAAGGGGGAACTGTAGAGAGCTGCGGAATGCTATGCCTTAAAGATGGAGCTGGTTCCCGCCTTCCACCTTCCCGATGGTGAGTGCTCTCTGTCACGAACAACTCCACATTTGGCTAAGGCCGAGGATCTGGCTTGCTTCCATGTATGTGGACCTATCTGCATTGCCCACATGGCACGCTGGGGTTGGCTACCCAGAGGCTATTTAAGCTGTGGGCTGGCTTTCCCCAGGGTCCGAGGATTGTTCAATGTTCCTGAATAACCTGCATTGAAAAAAAAAATGTATCGTTCAAGTCTTCAAGTGCCTGTGGAGTTCTGTACAGTTTCAATTACTGTGCAATTGTCATGTAAAGTATAGAGACAAGTTGCTATGGATCCACAGCCCTCTATCTTCCCAGTGTTTTGCACCTCACTATCTTTCTTGAATTAATGTCATGACCTGCAAACTTGCTACTATCAATTTCTTACTGTAAAAAGTTTTGCTTTGATTAGGTTGACTAAGAAATGTTCAAATCTCCTTCTTTCTGCAAAAAATGAGACTTTTACAGCATTTCATCCAATATTTCTAGTCTTCGTTTATGACCACTCAATTATTATGTTGGCTCTGACTTCTAGGTTTATGTCCCACATTTTCAATGTTCTTGCCTTGTTCCTAGACTATAAGAAATTTTATAAAATGTTCTGTAATAGGTATATTGTTATTTTCAAGATATGCTTGGATTCATTTCATTTTAATCCATTGATTTCTCATTTTAACTAATTTGTTGGGTCAGTTTTTATGAGCAATAAAAGTAGAAGTTAAGTCTCTATGTGGTCGAGACAGTTATTGTGAATTTATATTTAGTAGAGACAACTGTGGAAGAGGCATGGTATACAGGGTTATGCTAGCATTCTGGTTATTGATGGATAGTGATTAAATATTCATACTCTCTTATCATCCCTTATCACCCTCTGTCATTGCCAATGTGTCAGTGTGTCCTATCTGAGAGAGGTGAGGGAGGAAAAGAGGGAGGGTGCAAGAGAGAAAGGGAGTCATGCATCTTGTGAGATCTGTATCTGAGAAAGGAAATACAATTTCCAACTTCCATTTCTGTGGACGAGTATTTATTTCTTTGTAAAAGCCATAATTTTGTAGCAGAAACTGTACTGGTACAGTACAGTACATTACTGGACCTGCAGAACACAGATATACAAATGTAGTACCAAGGTATGATGCCCTGATATTACCGTAATGGTATTTTCACACATGGATGCTGAAGACTGGACTAGCACATTTTTCTTTGAAAGGAAGAGACAGATATATAAGTGGACAGTGGTCTATAATTAAATTATAACCCTCAGGTGCTCTGAAACCTGAACACAACCTAGAACACAGCCATAAACTATCAGTGCTCAGAGTGCTTGGTGTTGTATAATATCGGCTCAAGGTTCTCAGGAACTAGTTAATTCTGCCTGATGTTTAGAAGACTGGCTTCAATCACAAAACACTGGAACTATAAAGTCTATAAAGAGGGTGAGAAATGTAGCTACACATGGGTCAGCAAAAAAGATTGCATTTGGAGCATAAGCAACAAGAGGGAGATTAGCTTAGCCCTGATGTTTCTAGAGATCATGGACACAAAGGATGAAAAAGACTACCAGATCTCACTTCCAAAGTCTTGAAACACTACAGGGACAGGCGAAATACCCACAACATTCCTGGTGGTAGTGGGTGGAGTGGATCATCACATGTCTGGATAAAACACGTAAGATCTTGCATTTGCCCATTTTCCCTCCTCAATCTTTCAAACAAAAATTGTTTGATCTTAAATTCAATTTAGTAAGCATTTTTATGTGAAACTTTCTTAATGTGTTCTGTAGTGATGTGAGCATGAATCCAATGACTGAGATGGAAGGAATTACAGATGTTTTGTAAAGTCTTGGTACCTATTAATACCATCTATTTATATAAAGTAGGGTATCAAAATGGCTGTTTGTTGCTGTTTAACTTTTTGAGTTCTTTATATATTCTGGATATTAACCCTCTGTCAGATATGGGGTTGGTGAAGATCCTTTCCTAATCTGTATGCTGTCACTTTGTTCTGATGACACTGACCTTTGCTTTACAGAAGGTTTTCAGTTTCATGAGGTCCAATTATTGATTGTTCCTCTTAAAGCCTGTGCTGTTGTTGTTCTGTTCAGGAAGTTGTCTCCTGTGCCAATGAGTTCTAGGTTCTTCCCCAATTTTCCTTCTAGCCAATTTAGTATGTCTGGCTTTATGTTGAGATCTTTGATCCACTTGGACTTTAGTTTTGTGCAGGGTGATAAATATGGATCTATTTTCCCATTTTCTGCATGTACTTATCCAGTTAGACCAGCACAACTTGTTGAAAATGCTGTCTTTTTTTCTACTGTATGGTTTTGGCATCTTTGTCAAAGATCAGGTGTCCATATGTGTGTGGGTTTATTTCTGGGTCATTTATTTGATTCTATTGATCCACCATTCTGTTTCTATGCCAGCACCATGCTGTTTTTATTATTATTGCTCTATACCACAGCTTGAGATTAGGGGTGGAAATACCTCTAGAAGATCTTTTATTGTAGAGGCTTGTTTTAGCAATTCTGGGTTTCTAATTATTGCATATGGATTTGCGAATTTTTCCTTCAAGTTCTGTAAAGTTTGTAATTTTCCTTCAAGTTTGTAATTTAATGGGAGTTGCATTGAATCTGTAGATTGTTTTTGATGAGATGGCCATTTTTACCTTGTTAATCCTGCCAAGCCAAGAGCATTAGAGATCTTTCCATCTTCTGATAGCTCCTTCTATTTCTTTCTTCAGAGACTTGATGTATTTTTTTTTTTCATACAAGTCTTTGACTTGCTTGGTTAGAGTTAAACCAAGGTACTTTAGGTCATTAGTGGCTATTGTGAAGTGTGTTGTTTCCCTAATTTCTTTCTCAGCCCATTTCTGTTTTGTATAAAAGAGGGTTACTTTTTTTTTAATATAATTTTGTATTCAGCCACTTTGCTGAACGCGTTTGTCAGCTTAACGCATTGCACATTATATTTTTTAGGCTTACTTATTTACTGTCCCAGGATAAAATATGTATTCCTGCTTTACTTACTAGAATTCAGAAACTTCACCATATAAATCTATAGAGAAGGAAACAATGCAGATTTTCCTATAAATTCTACAGAAATGGGAATGATCTCTTTTACAGCAAAAGTTAATTTCAAAGATCTATAGTTTACAATGTTTGACATATAGTATGATGCATCCATCATATATCTAACCCAGAGAAATTAAAAAAAAAAAATACTGTCCTAATTTTCCTTTTGTTTTTTGTCTCTTTCTTTCTTTCTTTCTTTCTTTCTTTCTTTCTTTCTTTCTTTCTTCTTTCCCTTCCCTTCCTTCCTTCCTTCCTTCCTTCCTTCCTTCCTTCCTTTCTTCCTTTCTTTCTTCTATTTATTTATTACAATTTATTCACTTTGTATCCTGGCTTATCTCCTTCAAGACCCACCTTCCCTCCCTCTTCTCTCCTTGCCTCTCCCCTAGTCCACTGATAGGGGAGGTTCTCCTCCCCTACTATCTGACCCTAGCCTATCAGGTCTCATCAGGACTCTGGCCTGGCTAGGTTGCTGCCCCAGGGGCAGGTGATCATGGTCCCATTTTTTCTCATTATATAAATCCTAGTCCTTAAATGCCTTACAATAAGCTTTACAAGATCACAAGTTACTGCAGTGAGTTAATCTTACAAAGTTTATAGGTGAGAAAGTCTTGTAAAGAAAGAAATGTACAACAGTGTGTGAATGGACAACAATGTGTGAATGGATCTTCGGTGTGGTTGCTTTTAACTCTTTCTTCATCCAAGAAGAGCTTCAGTTGAATATCACCGTTGTCTCATTAGGTCCATCTCAATCAAGTGAGTAGGAAAGCACTCATTTTATTACTTACATATAGACAAGTATCATCTTCAGAACTGGGTAAAAACTGTAATTTTTTACCACCTGTCTCAACACCTTGAGCTTTTACATTCAATAGAGTCATCTGTTTCTTTATGTCACCCCTCAATATAGGTATTTTAAAGCTGCTTCTGTCATCCCTACTTAAACATGATGTAAATATGTTTGTGTATCTCCTCATTTGAAGGTAAAGATCAGCTTGCACATGTCTCAATGTTTCTGCTTGCATAGGAGCTGCAGTTCTCTCAGTCCCTTGGTTTTATGATCATTTCAGATATTTTTAAGGCAAGTGAAAAAAATACAATGGGAATATTGAGACACTAACTCTGCAAGGAATGAGCTATTGTGTACTGTTCTGCAAACAATTTCTGATTAAGACAGGTCACCTGAGCTAATCATAGGCATAGAAAGCATAAGCTAAGAAACATTCCTCAGGTCCCACCATCTCTCTGCAAATTTCATGATTTCCTTATTTTTCATTGCTGAGTAATACTCCATTGTATAGATGTACCACAGTTTCTGCATCCATTCTTCAGTTGAGGGGCATCTGGGCTGTTTCCAGCTGTTGGCTATTACAAATAAAGCTGCTACAAACATGGTTGAGCAAATATCCTTTTTGTGTACTTGAGCCTCTTTTGGATATATGCCCAGGAGTGGTATTGCTGGATCTTGGGGAAGTGCTATTCCTAGTTGTCTGAGAAAGCACCAGATTGATTTCCAGAGTGGTTATACAAGTTTACATTCCCACCAGCAGTGGAGAAGGGTTCCCCTTTCTCCACAACCTCTCCAGCATGTGTTGTCACTTGAGTTTTTGATCTTGGCCATTCTCATGGGTGTAAGGTGAAATCTCAGGGTTGTTTTGATTTGCATTTCCCTAATGGCTAATGAGGTTCAGCATTTCTTTAAGTGCTTTTCTGCCATTCGGTATTCCTCTACAGAGAATTCTCTGTTTAGCTCTGTTCCCCATTTTTTAAGTGGATTACTTAGTATGCTGCTTTTCAGCTTCTTTAGTTCTTTATATCTACTGGATATGAGTCCTCTATCAGATAAAGGGTTGGTGAAGATTCTTTCCCAATCTGTAGGCAGTCGCTTTTTGTTGATGACAGTGTCCTTTGCTTTGCAGAAGATTTTCAGTTTCATGAAGTCCCATTTATTAATTGTTGCTCTTAGAGCCTGTGCTGTTGGTGTTCTGTTCAAGAAGTTGTCTCCTGTACAAATGAGTTCTAGGGTATTCCCCACTTTTTTTCTAGCCAATTTAATATGTCTGGTTTAATGTTGAGGTCTTTGATCCACTTGGACTTCAGTTTTGTACAAGGTGATGAGTATGGATCAATTTTCATTTTTCTACATGTAGACATCCAGTTGGGCCAGAAATATTTGTTGAAGATGAAATCTTTTTTCAATTGTATGGTTTTGGCATCTTTGTCAAAGATCAGGTGTCTATTAGTGTGTGGGTTTATTTCTGGATCCTCTGTTCGGTTCCTTTGATCCACCATTCTGTTTCTATGCCAGTACCATAGAGTTTTTAAAACTGTTGCTCTATAGTACAACTTAAGATCAGGGATGGAGATACCTCCAGAAGATCTTTTATTGTAGAGGATTGTTTTAGCAATTCTGGGTTTTTTGTTATTCCATATGAAATTGAGAACTTTTCTTTCCAGGTCTGTAAAGAATTGTGTTGGTAATTTGATGGGAATTGCATTGCATCTGTAGCTTGATTTTGGTAAGATGGCCATTTTTACTATGTTAATCCTGCCAAGCCATGAGCATGGGAGATCTTTCCATCTTCTCACATCTTCTTCTAATTCTTTCTTCAGAGACTTGAAATTTTTTTCATACAAGTCTTTAACTTCCTTGGTTAGGGTTACTCAGAGGTACCTTAGGTCATTTGTGGCTATTGTGAAGGGTCTTGTTTCCCTAATGTCTTTCTCAGCGCTATTTTCTTTTGTATACAGAAGGGCTACTGATTTTTTTGAGTTAATTTTTTATCTGGCCACTTTGCTGAAGGTGTTTATAAGCTGTAGGAGTTCCCTGGTAGAGTTTTAGGGGTCACTCAGGTATACTATCATATCATCTGCAAATAGTGATAATTTGACTTCTTTTTTTCCAATTTGTATCCCCTTGCTCTCCTTCAACTGTATTATTGCTCTAGCAAGGACTTCCAGAACTATGTTTTAGAGATGTGGAGAGAGTGGTCAGCCTTGTCTTGTCCCTGATTTCAGTGGGATTGCTTTAAGTTTCTCTCTGTTTAGTTTGATGTTGGCTATAGGTTTGCTGTATATCGCCTTTACTATGTTTAGTTATGTGCCTTGTATCCCTGATTTTTAAACATGAATGGATGTTGGATTTTGTCAAATGCTTTTTAAGCATCTAGGGAGATTATCATGTTTTGTTTTGTTTTGTTTTTTTCTTTCAGTTTATTAATATGGTGGATCATCCTGAGTGAGTTGTCCCAGAAGCAAAAAGACACACATGGTATATACTCACTCATATAGACATACAACATAGGACAAACCCACTAAAATCTGTGCATCTAAAGAATTCAAGCAAGAGAGAGGACCCTAACTGAAACGGTCAATCCCCATCCTTAAAGACAAAGAGGATGGACATCAGGAGAAGAAGAAAACAGGAAACAACCTAGGAACCTTCTACAGAGGGTTTCTGAAAGCCAGAAGAAGAAAACAGGAAACAAACTAGGAACCTACCACAGAGGGCCTCTGAAAGCCTCTGCCCTACAGAATATCAAAGAAGATGCTGAGCCTGATGGTCAACTGTTGTGCAGAGTGAATGGAATTTTATGTAAGAAGTTGGAAATAGTAAGAGCTGGAGAGGACAGGTTCTCCACAAGGAGAGCAACAAAAGAAGAAAATTTGAACACAGGGAACTTCCCAGAGACTCATAGTCCAACCAAGGACTATTCATGGAGATGACCTAGAACCTCTGCACAGATGTAGCCCATGGCAGTTCAGAGTCCAATTGGGTTACATAGTAATGGGAAGAGGGACTGCCTCTGACTTCCCTGATTGGCCTGTTCTTTGATCACCTCCCCCTGAGGGGGGAGCAGCCTTACCAGGCCACAGTAGAGGACAATGCAGCCACTTTTGATTTGCACTGATAGACTAAGATCAGAAAGGAGAGGAGAACCTCCCCTATCAGTGGACTTGGGGAGTGGCATGCATGCAGAAAGGGGAGGGAGGGTGGGATCGGGAGGGGAGGAGAGAGGGACTTATGGGGGGATACAAAATGAATAAATTGCAATTAATAAAATAAAATAAAAAGAAACATTCCTCAGAATTGAGCAGTATCCACTCAGCATCTTACTCTTCTTAGCCCCACATCCACAGTACCCTGATTTGGTATTGAGCACAGGCCCACCCTCTTAAAATGGAACTATTTCAGCATTTTGCCTCATGGTGATCCCATGGATGAATGGCTCAATTTCTCTTTATTCAACCTCTTATCTTCTTTCGACCATTATTATGGTTGTCAATGTTATGTTTGTTTATGAATTACACATTTTACAGGTGTATGCTCTCACCTTAACTGCACACACACACACACACACACACACACACACACACACATAAATATATTTTTTTCTTGATGAAATTTGTCCCCTAAATTATTTCTCTTCCCTATATGATTTCCATTTACTGCTCAAATCTTACTGTGTGAGATGGAAATTGGTAGAAAAATAAAGAAACCAGTCAAATGCCCTTTAAAACTATAAGAACTGACTATTTTTAGAGCAGTGGATCTCAACTTTCCTAATGCTGTAACCCTTTAATACAGTTTCTCATGTTGTGGTGACCCCTAATTGTAAAATTATTTCCTTGCTACTTCATAACTGTACTTTTGCCACTCCTATGAATCATGATGTAAACATCTAATATTCAGGATACCTGACATGTGTCCTGTATGAAAGGGTCATTGGATTCCCCAAGGGGTCATGAGAATCCCTCCTTTAGAACCAGGTGAGCAAACCTGAAACATTAAAAGTTACTGTCGCCTTCAACATTGTTTTTAGAGGGATTTATATTTCTCCTCATGCTTTTACTGTTTAAGCACACAAATGGTGTGTTTAATCACACAGCTGGAATCTTTCCAGTAACATAGGCCATTTTCTTTTAGCAGTGCCTGACGGAATATTTGAAGCTAAGAAAAATTTCCAACTGTCTTGATCCCCTGGAGGAGATTGGGTTTTTCAGTCTCATGGTTACATTACTGTTGGACTAGTTAGTCACCCACACTTTCCTTCCCTTTCATCAATTCCCTTTGCCATTGTGATATAAATTCTAATGCATAAACCTGAAAGTAAGCAGAAATGGAACTTTTTATTTGAAATGTATTATAAATATAAGATGGAAAAGAAACAGGTGTTTCACAAAAGAAAGAAGAGCTCAATAACTGAGATGAGCAATTTAATTTTAGAAACTGATGTGTTTCTTGAATTCTTCCACATTACCAGAGTATTGGAAGTGAAAAAAGAAGTGGTATGTGCAGCAAGTTTAAAAAACAAAAAACAAAAAACAAAACAAAACAAAACACCCAAAAGTTTGTAGTTACATTTCTTTTCCTTGAAAGAGTTATTTCGAAAATTGAAGAGTAGAGGAAAGAACACAGGATTTTAGTTTCTGAAGGTTTAACTTGGAATCTGTTATTCACTCTGCAGAGCTATGGACTGATTCAAGTTATTCAGCTTTTGTGTACCATTTAACTTTCGTACTATTTTCTTTTCCTATTACTTTGGGGGTTAAAGAATGCACGGGTTGTTTGAAAGTCTTGAGCAAAACTTGTTAGTTCTCTAGGACTGTTATTGAGACCTAGAATGTTAACAAGTGAACTCTACTAGTATTTTCATTTGTTTTTCGTAAGTGATACACTGCAATGGCAACTTCTTGCTTTTTCTTTATGTTGTTACTTAAATAGAGCTTGTTAAATTTCTTACATACAACTATATATATTTGTTTGTTCATTATATAAAAACAATAACCATAATAGGCCTATGAGATGAGTCAGTCAGCAAAGGCATATAGACCCATGTTCTCTCCTGGGACCCAAACATTGGAGGAAGAGGGCTGACTCCCTTAAGTTATCCTGTGACCTCAATATGTGTCCTATAGCACGTATGCACTATAACACACATGGTACAAAATAAATAGATAACATCAATAAACAATAACTACAGCAAAGATAAAGGGAAGAAGCATAGCTGAAGAGAAATCCATAGCAAACTAAATAAATAATATATATTTAGAAAATATAAAAAGAAAAAATATGGCAATTTTTGAAAATTATCCTTGACTTTGCCTTTCCTGACAGTGATGATGACCACATAAATGAAATAGATTTCCTCAGCAGTTCCCTGTGTGATGGTTATTCTTGATTTTCAATTTGACTATATCTGTAATGAGAAAATTCTAAAAATGAAGTACACACCTGTGAGCGATTTTTGTTAATTCTTTTTAGGAAGATTCCCTTCTAATTTAATCTTTCAAGTAGGAAGACACTTCTTTAATCCAAATCTTTTGAACTTTGAAAAGATGTGCCCTTAATCCAGATCTAGAGGAGGGAGGACACATCTGTAATCTGGACCACACCTTCAACCAGAAGCCTATATAAGGGCATAAAAGAAGGAAGGTTTTGCTCTTTGCATGCTTAATCTTACTTCACTAGCAAGTCTGTTCCTTCACTGGCATTAAAGCCTACTCCTTCAGAATTCTAGCATTTACTGAATATCAGTGGAGACATCCAGCCTTGTGTATTGAGCAACATCTGTATTATTGGATGTTGTGCTTATAGCCATCCATGTTAGAGTAGTATGACCACAGCCTGTAAGACCCCTTTACATATATATGTGTATACATACATAAAAATATATGTATATAGAACATTATATGTGTATAATGTATTAGATTATATATGTGCACACACAAATACATATATATATTTGTGTGCACATCTATAATCTTTGTACACACACATATATATGCATATATATATATACACATATATATACACACACATACACAATATACATATTGTTCTGTTACCCTAGAGAACTATGACTAATGAATCTTGTTTCTAAAAAAATTCAAGGATAAACAAGTTTCTTCTTGGGTCTGCAGCCAGGCTATTGTCATCTGGATGGTTGCTGGCCAGAGTTTTTCCTAATTGAATCATTCAATCTCTACCAGTTGTGTGATCATATCAAAGTTTAGAACTTAGTAATATAAACACCATCCTTAACAACCCCCTGATGACTGGTAATGGCAGTGGGGCTATAGGGTGTGGGATATAAAGAGAGGCGTAAGTTAGTCTTCTTTTTAATATATTCATGAACCCAAGTCTAGACAAATTTCTTGCCTATTTTTTTTGTAGATAGGATTTCTCTCTCTGAAGAACTTCAACAGTTTACACTGTGTTGATACTATAGCTTAATTTCTCTTTATTCAGCCTTATATAATGTTTCCAGTGTGTGTCTGTGTGTGTGTGTTTGTGTGTACATGCACACATACACAAGCACGTATTAGTACATGCCTGTGTATGTTTGTTCATATGTGTATGTGCATATGTGTGTTTGTGTGGTATGAGAGAACAAGATAGAATGAGAGATCTAAAGAGAGGGAGTGGTCACAGTTAGTAGGAATATTTTTCAGAGGTGATTATTAGTGATTTGTTTTTAAAGATGTTAAGAGGTTATGATTTTAGAGGCTGGAAAGAAGGCTCAGAGTTTAAGAGCACTTGTTGGTTTTGCAGGCGGCACCCAATCATGTTTCACTCCACTTCTATGTAACCTAACACTGTCATTTGGCCTCAGAGGGCACCAGGCATGCATTGGTATGCTTATATATACACAGATAAAACATTCATATACATAAAATTATATATATATATTGTATTATATATATATATATATATATTAATAAAAAAGATGTGGTGGTTTAGATACTTATTGCCTCCCACAGGTTCATGTGTTGAACACTGGTTCTCTGTGGATGGTATTATTAGGGACATGATCTGGAAAAATTTCTAAGTGGTAGTTGCAAGAAATAGGTCACTGAATACATGCCTACAAAGCCCACACATTGTCCTCAGTATCCTCTTTGCTCTCTGTTTTCAGTTCCTCATGAAGTGAACAGCTTCCTTCTTAACATTCATGAACTCCAATAATTTTGAACTATTTAAAAATCTCTGACATTGTTTGAAACTTATATACTCAAATGCCCCTTGGTACATGGCATGCACATTCAGACTTAACTATGAGAAGCCACAGAAATCCTGATTTTACTATTGATGCTGATATAGGATGATTTCCTCATTTACTGTGACATGCTCATTTTTAAGCCTCTGCCCTGGAATGGACCTGCAGGGAGATCTCAGGTCCAGACTCTTTTTTTATTTCATCCCAATGTTTCAGTATTTATTCATTTTTTTTCCTGTCTTCACTCTCTAAATCACCATGGGATGGGAATTCATCCTTGGGAAAAATAAGATGGAGAAACCACCATGAGTTTGCAGGCTGAGGCTGAGAAATAAGGAGATTGTTTGCATTCTCATCTTCATTACCACCTGGTGAGTGTTATTTCTATTTTACCCAAGCCTGGCTTGATGAACTAACAAATTAAATAGTTTCATTAATGCAGAATTCCAGATACAGAGTAATAAACAATTGCACATGACTTCAGAACAGTAGCTTCCTCTAAGGAGTCATGATTGTTGTTTCAAGGGCAGCTCTCAGTGAATAACCTAGACTAGAAATTTATTATTAGAATTACTAATTGTACTAACTAGCTACAAGCTTCTTTCCCATAACCCTGCTTTTCTTTAATTTTAGACTTGTTCAGTTTTTTGTTTATTAGTCAAAGTTGGAGGCTCTTTCTCTTCTTCTTTTTTTTTTTAATGAAATGTTAAGCCATAAACATAACTGTGACATCCTACAAGTGTTTGCAGCTTCTGAAAGCTACAAGGTAGTTCCTACATATACAAATTAAATTAGTTGTACCTGTGTCTTTCAGAAAAAAAGACAATATTTATGGGTTCTGCTTATTTTGATTACAACTTGTTTCATTGCATTTAAAGTATGTAGAAAAGAGCTTTCCAATTAACTCAGATACAATGATCCAGTCTAGAGAAAAGAACATTGCAATGTAGGTCTGAAAGTTTGGATTTCAGCTTCAACCCTGCCTAGAAGATAGCATGATGGTTATCTCTTTCAAAAATGCATAGTAACTTGGCTGTCAATGAAAATATGCTGAACTTTGAGTCAGTAGCATATAACATGAGAATTTTTCCTGTGCTGCAAATCTGTCTAAACAATTGTCGAGCCATATTTTAGGTAATTGGACTGGAGAATTCGAGAATGCAGAGAGCTTGCTAGGAGACAACAGAATGTCCAGAAAAAGGACTGTTAAGGTCCTCTGGAGCAGCCCATATTGATATATTAAAAATTCTTCCCCAAACCTCTCAAAGTCAAACTGCCCTTTCCACTAGCCTTCTCTGAGAGACAATGCCTTCAACACCTCCTCCTTCCTATCCACTGTGCTTTCTGTTTCAATATATTCCTATCACTCCTTCATCTAGGGTAGATAAAGGCTCATTTTCCAAACACAGCTAAGCAGTGGCTCTTACCCTCCTTAAAATCTCTAAGCAATAAAATAATTAATAAAGTTTTCCAGGACATTAGGTCAGGTTGATGGGAAAGCAACATCAGTCTCCCTGTCATCAATAAGTATTTCAGGGATGATTCATACAGCTGTTGCAATGTTCTGGGGTTTGTGGGAGATATTGGGGTTCCTGTGAAAAGAAAGATAGGTAATGATGAAAACTTCTCTCAAAGATTCAGCAGAAGACATTCCAGGCTTGATGTTCGCAAAGGTATGGTCAACTATTGACAGGGAAGGATGAAGAGGATTTGGGATCCTAGGTGTGCTAGGAGTCTCTAGTGGATCAATGCTGTGTGCACTGGATCAGGACCTTTTGAGCATATGTGCAAGTTGCTGACACTTCACTTGCTGTTCCCTATGGGCCTCCAAAACCCAACACTTGACCTTTGCCCTTCCAGGGTTGTGAAATTTTCAGCTGAAGTGGATCACCCAAACCCAAAGAGAGAATTTTCTGGATATCTGTAGGTACAGGTACATGAGGATGGCATGCTAATTTTCTTCGGTTGCCAGCCATCCATGCAGTGCTCTCGTGGGCTCAAGATAATACCCTAGAAGCACTTATTGTCATGGTGGGAGCATCTGTGCCACCCCTCCTCTAGAATAATAATGCATACTAGGCCCACCCGATGAAATGCAGTATTGAGAAGAACCTCTGGAGGGCGGAGTTGGAGAAAGGAAATGGCATTGAAGGCCAACTAAACACTGTTGGTATGAAACTTCAGACTATCCTGAGGGGATGGAGCCTGCAACAGAGGCCACAGGCCTCTGGAGGAGAGCATGTATGTGCAAAAGAAGGAAGGGATAAGGATGGTTGATAAAGTGTACTAGGGAAATATTTCTTCTAGATAACTGCTTTGTGCCTGTCTTGCTTCTCTGGAGCAGACCTGACTTCTGAGACTGACAGTGAGTCAGAGACTGAATGTGTGGTAGAAATAATCCCTTGGTTTCCCAGACTGGTGTTGTAAAACCAGGTCTTCTAAGAGCAGCCTGAGAAGGGAATGGGGAAAGTTCAGTTACTGTCATTGCTCACCTTCTCTTTCTTAGCTGACTCTGACACAGAAAGGGATACCTGTAGACACATAGGAAACTAGCTGAGACTTTATTCCCATACACTACCAATTACCATCATGTAATAGGGGTCTCCTTGTTTATCTTTCCACTCCCTGGAAAGAGCCTGGGGCTTACTTAATTATTGGTCCTCAGTATAAGCCTTGGCTGGTTTGGTAAATGTTACCAGACAGATAGATTAACCTGGCTTCTTCCACTGCCATTTGTGCAGATAGGTAACAATATGGTATCAGCCTTTTGCAGGCTAAACTGTCGCAAATGTGCAGTGCAGCCTTAGACCCTTCCTCTTCTCTCTCAGATAAACAGTCTTAGTCTTAAAAACGTTCTGTCAGCCATTCTCAAGGAAACAATCTTAGAGTGGCCAAACTGACAGTTGAGTCTCATGTTGCCTTTCAGGTGTAAAAGATGAACTAAGTAACAGGCCTAGAATGTAACTCAGTGACAGGGTCCTTCCCTGGTACTTTTTACTAGTTTCAGTCATAACAGTTTGGGGCCAAAAGGAAAAAAAATTACCCGATTACATTCTGAGTTGTGAGATACAACAAAATGTAAAGCTCTATAGAGTCCTTTACACTCCTCTGACCTCACTGACCCCTCCACAGACTCCATTTCTTGCCCTTAGTTGAGCATGTATTTTCTCAGGCAACCTTTTATTTTTAGGATAAAAAGAATCTACCTTTTTTGAATAAAGGACACACAGAGCATAAATGTAGATACATAACTTACCAAATTCTGTGTTTGTGGTAATTGGCTGGTGATATGGTTAAGCATGTAAATGTAATGCTGTCTCTCAAATGTAGAGGCCTGAGTTCCTTCCCTGGGACCCACATGATAGAAGGAGAAAGCAAACTTCCATTAATTGTCCTCTGACTTTCATGCAGGCAGGGTTGCCAGATCTTAGCCCACAGCAGCTACTTCCACTGGAATCTCCATCTGACGCACTCAGGAAATATTACTGTGTGTTACATTTGAGAGATTTGGGTCTTTTGTTATTTTACTTTCTTGCCAAGAAGCAATGGAAAGCAAAAAGGCCAGCAATAAGCCATCACCTGAAACACTGGTTAAAAGATTGTAGCCATGGGAATTTGGAAACTGAGCTGAGACCATTTTGAGGCTGAACTACTCTAAAAAGTCTTTTATACATGTCTGGCTAACTTTTGTTGTTTTTGTTTTGTTCTGTTTTTATTCTCTAGCTCTGATTGTCTCAAAAAGACTCTACCTTATGATGAAGGTGAAGCGGTCTCTGTGACCTATTGAAAGGTAAGAGAGCACGAGGAGACAATAACCAGAATACACATTTTATATAAAATGTGAGGAATCTAGCAGTAAAAATAGGGTGAACAAGAGTGGGGGAGGGCATTTGGAGGCTCCACTCTTCATGATGGAACTATTGGCAGTTAATTGTTGCTGAAGGAGTGGGGATTATTTCCTTCAGCCATGCAGTCACTATCCATGCTCCCAGTAAGTATCATCTTAGCAGTGCTCATGTGAGCAACTGTAATGAACTTAAGTGGGTCATAAAAAAACAAATAATAGACATAAAATTATGAAGGGAACTTTTGGGAAGGAGGAGTTCAGTTGTGGGGAGTGGAGGGTAGCCATGGCAATGACCAGGAACTGCAGAGTTCCTAAGGAGTCTGTGAGGGAGGAGTGTGTCAGGCATGCGGTTAGGGGAATTCTTTATTAGTACAGAGCTCAGCAGCTAGGGATAAATTCATGTTGTCCCCAAACAGAGATCATATCATTTTTGTCCCCAGATATATATTTTTAACTTTGCCTCAGTTATTAGTTTAGTTATCATTGATAATTTATGACAGAACAGATTTATCTTTTTTTTTCCTCATCAACACCACAACCCAACTTTTGACAGTGTAGAGGAATCTTTTGCCAAAGCATGACAGCCCATTCTCAGGCTGGTAGCTTTCTCAATTTCAAGGGCACTAGACAGACAGGAAATTCCCAAGACTGCCTGGGCAGATTGTTATGTCCTGAGCAGTGTATTTTCAGCTTTTAATGGTAAACAGGCTAATTGTCATTAGGTCCATCAAAAGTCTTCAGGATAAACCTTCTGTAGTTATTATTCAGCTTCTGCTCTAATATATTTTATATATTTTTAGAATTTACTTATATGTCTAATCTTGTTTTTTTTTTTTTTTTTCTTTGTTCCTTGGTCATACAACACTACAGTTGTCCTGTACGATCTAAATTTTTCTAGGAAAGAGGATTCTTAATATTTCATTGTTTTATTAGTTATTCACACCATTCTGCCTTATACTATTTATCAGTGTAAGCCCCAGTGTAGCGCAGAGGCAACTCCAGCCAATCTAATTGTGTTGCTGTACCTTTTCCTCAATGGGCATACTGTATGCAACCCCAAATCTTATATGCCACCTATTTGCCTGAGCATATAGTAGGAAGAGGCTTTTTCAATTTTTTTTTTTGTTTTTTCACTTATCATCCCAATTGTAACCCCCTTTATCCTCTTCTATTGGTCCTACTCTCCTTCTCTGTTCTCCCATTCTCCCCTCACATACCTCAGAAAAGGGGATCCTACCCATCTGCCCATCCCAGCACATCAAGACTCATCAGGACTGAGAACATCCTAGGAAGAGATTTTTTTAATCATTTTTTTCTTTATTAATTACACTTTATTCACTTTGTATCCCCCCTGTGGTTTTCTTCCTCCTCCCATCCCAATTCCTCCCTTCTTCCACCCTCTGCTTGCATGGCCCTCTCCAAGTCCACTGATAAGGGAGAACTTCTTTTCCTTCCTTCTGATACTAGTCAATTAGGTCTCATCAGGAGTGGCTGCATTGCCTTCTTCTGCTGCTTCTCCCTCAGGGGGAGGTGATCAAAGAGCAGGCCAATCAATTCATGTCAGGGACAGTCCCTGTTCCTATTACAATAGAACCCACTTGGATAATGAGCTGCCATGGACTACATCTGTCCAGGGGTCTTAGGTTATCTCCATGCATAGTCCTTGGTTGGAACATCAGTCTCAGGAAAGACCCCTGTGCACAGCGTAAGAAGAGATTTTTTTTTTTTTCAATGCAGTTTATTCAGGAACATTGAACAATCCTCGGACCCCGGGGAAAGCCAGCCCACAGCTTAAATAGCCTCTGGGTAGCCAACCCAGGCGTGCCACGGGGGCAATGCAGATAGGTCCACATACATGGAAGCAAGCCAGATCCTCGGCCTTAGCCAAATGTGGAGTTGTGCGTGACAGAGCGCACTCACCATCGGGAAGGTGGAAGGCGGAAACCAGCTCTATCTTTATTTAACCCAAACTACTTCCAACTCTTCCAGCCCACCAACTCTTGTCTACATTTTTAAGTTTACTTTGTTCTGATTATCTTCTTCTTAAGTAAAGGAGCAGATGTTTCAAGAGTATCTTGGAGTCAGAGCCTCAAAAGGAGATCTTTGGCATCTTTATTTGAGTTAATCATCTCCAGGGTGTAAAGAAGACCTTCAAGTAAACCAGATAAAGATATCTTCCTAAAAGTGGAAGGGGTGAATAATTTTATAGGACTTTCTTGGGGAAGATTAGATGCGGTACTCCTGGAAGAAAGCATGGATGATTCATAAGTAATTTTCCATCAATCCAACATCCTCAAGTTGTACAAATGTTAAAAGCTACCTAAGCATGTAATATGTGGAGATCAAGGCCAAAGTGAAGGATGTACAACAGTGGTTGTATCATTCTGCTCAGCTTTGCTGGCTCTCTGTGCTGTGCTTTTATGACTTTTGCTCTTCCCACTAGATATGGCTGTGCCACTGAGGAAGCAATTCAATATGCAAAATCTACATTGATAATTTCAGTTCCAACACTATTATGAAGAGAATGAAGAAGGGGATAAAAAAGATTATTAAATCTATTAATTTGAAAAATCTAGTAGATCAACCATAAGTATTAACCAAATGTGATGCACAAGATACAGTGTTCTGTTCTTTGGGGAAACAAACAAACAAAACAATAAACTAACATCAAGACAATGGATGATGAGAAAGCCAGGAGAGGAAGGGTTTTAGAGGCACAAGAAGAGAATTGTGTTTAATATGCAGGAAGAGTATTTTCTATGGATTTGGTATAGCAGAGTCTACTGTAGACAGTATTGATGTGTTTCAACAGAACCATGACAGCTCATTGTTTGGGTAGGGAACTGCAGCACTTCTGGAGGAAACAAATATAATGGAAAATTCCTTAAAATACCTACATGACTGGTCTGTGAGATAGTCTCTTCACATTTAGCAAATACATATAACGTATCAGTAATATTATAAAATAATTTCTGTTTCTATACATTTATCACGCTGAACTTGTATGTCTTTGGGGGCTGTTTAATTTTGGAATAGAAATCAGCAG
Source organism: Meriones unguiculatus (assembly GCF_030254825.1). Classification (NCBI taxonomy): domain Eukaryota; kingdom Metazoa; phylum Chordata; class Mammalia; order Rodentia; family Muridae; genus Meriones; species Meriones unguiculatus. Next base: position 42,735,401 of record NC_083357.1, read on the forward strand.
GTGTTTGTTGTCTCCAAATTACACAAGTCCTTCTGGAGAAGACACTAAATGGGTTTGTCATTGGGCATTTCCTTCTTTCGGAGCTGTTGGGAGTTTTACTATGTGTAGAAATATACCCCAGGTCCCGCCTCTGAGAAAAAGGTATCGGACGGGTCTGATGCTCTTTGGGTGGATGACACCTAAATGAACATCGGTACAAAGTCCCAATTTATTTCTAATATCAGAGATCAGACCTCTACTCTTGCCTGATGCGTCTAAAACAAAAAGGGGGAACTGTAGAGAGCTGCGGAATGCTATGCCTTAAAGATGGAGCTGGTTTCCGCCTTCCACCTTCCCGATGGTGAGTGCTCTCTGTCACGAACAACTCCACATTTGGCTAAGGCCGAGGATCTGGCTTGCTTCCATGTATGTGGACCTATCTGCATTGCCCACGTGGCACGCTGAGGTTGGCTACCCATAGGCTATTTAAGCTGTGGGCTGGCTTTCCCCTGGGTCCGAGGATTGTTCAATGTTCCTGAATAAACAGCATTGAAAAAAAAAAAAAAAAAAAAAAAAGAAAGGAAAATAAAGTCATTTTTCTCAACTGAAAAAAAAAAAAAAAAGAAAAAAAAAGAAATATAGTGATATCCCTTAAATTCAGGCTTCTTAAAATTCTTTCTTCTTTTTATTGATAAATAGAAAATTGCATAGAACCATGTACACCTGGAGACAGTGACTGGGAAATGGAACAATTAAACCAGGACAGTAATTTTATCTACTTATTTAACAACTATCAAAAGCAAAGCAAAGTTGTATGCATTCATATAGTTATTAAATTTATTTTTGTATAGTAGTATTGTTGTCTTTATTTATTTATTTATGTAATTATTTATATAAGTTTTAATGTTATTATGGGACCATTGAAAGAAAACTAAAGAACAGTGATAAGCCTCCATTGTGAAGATTGTCAAAATAAATACAACAGAAGAAACTGGAGCATCATATGTTTAGATTTTTGGATAAAATCTAATGTCTAGGAGTTTGTTATAAAATATTTTGTTTACGGCATTAATTTTATGAGGGTGGTAACATATAATAAATGACATATCACTCAATAACAGAATCAAAAAGGAACACACAAAGCAAACATACATGCATGAAATCTACACAAGTTCAAGCTAGACAAAATTCCAGCATGCAGAGGGCAGGTGGGCATAGAATCCTATCTGTAGCTAAGGATTATTGGCAATTTATACCTGCTTGAAGAAAGATCATCAGTTTTAAATGTTTGGTCCCTGGCAAGTTGACCTTCCTCCACACATGCAAGTATATCTGGGGAAACAATGACTGAACTTGATTTAAAACAACAAATAAAAGGACCAAAAATTGGGTGAGTGCAGAGGAAGGATAGATCCTGGAGGAGTCAGGGAAGTGTGAATATAATAAAAATACAGTGCATGAAATTCTTAAAGAACTAATAATGAGAGAAGCTACTTTTAAAAATTCCAGTATTTGAAGGCCTGAGAGATGGGGGTTTCTCAATAGTTATAAAACACTTAATGATTTTCCAGATGGCCCCAGCTTTGTTTGTAGCACTGAAGGGGGAAAGGGTGAGAGATATGCGGGCACACAAATGCATGTAACTCCAATTCCTGGTTAATTCTTCTCACCCATTTCTAGCCATTTTGGGGGCATACAGATATACACATATACACAAGCAAAATTATCTCACATACACCTTTACAAAAATAAACCCTCAAATTTCTTTATAGGTAAGTGTGTGTGTTATGGGTCTTTTGGACATTTGGGCATTATAACACCTTGGAACAGAGTCTGGGGAAGTTATGGTATAAATCACATTTCTTTATCAGTTTATAAATTAGATTGGTAGTGTCTGAGGAATAAAATCTTTAGTAGTAAATTATTTGCTGACTGGTCAATATTATCTTGAACTTTTGATGGTGTACAGTTACAAGTTAGAGAAAAATCACTTTTAAAGTGAGTGTGCTCTTTTGAAGATAAGGTTCATGAATACCACCAATTTATACAGTCTGTTCTTGTACCTGGTACAAAAGCAGTGCTGTTTGATCAGTTCTCTTAAAGGGAAAAAGATAGATAGAAATAAATATAATATCAATAATTCTGACTTTTTAAACAGTAGGAAAACCCCATTGGCGATATAGAGTGCACAGAGGTTTATGCCAGCTGAGGAATCCCTCATAATTTGTAAGATTGAAACTGGATTTGAAGTGGCTCGGCTGTCTGCCCCAGGAGGGAATCCTCATTTCTCCATCAACCTATATGATAAACAAATATACTTTATGTGATTTTTTAGTTTGTATAATGTCTGTATGGAACACAGCCTTGGTCAACTTGAAAATGCAACTATACCAATTGACTAACTCCATGTTTTCCTCCAATTTTGAAAGTCATTTAAGGTTCTTAAATTATTTTTTTCCCTTTTTTCTTAAATTTTTCATCAATTACACTTTATTCATTCTGCATCCCCCCATAAGCCCCTCCCTCCTCTCCTCCCAATCCCACCCTCCCTCCTCCCTCTGCTTGTATGCCACTCCCCAAGTCCACTAATACGGGAGGTTCTCCTCTCCTTTCTGATCTTACTCTGTCAGTTCACATCAAAAGTGGCTGTATTGTCCTCTACTGTGGCCTGGTAAGGCTGCTCCCCCCCTCAGAGGGAGGTGATCAAAGAGCAGGCCAATCAGATTATGTCAGAGGCAGTCTCGCCCCTGGGGGCAATGGTCTCCTGAACCTACTCAGACCTCGGACACCACCACTGCTAGTTCTAGAACTGACGCAGGATGTTCCAACGAGGGGTTAAGGCTTCTCATAATATTTCCTATAAGCCCACACCTGTTTGTCTATATCCCCCATTTTTATTCATTATTAGCCATATAGAGCCAAGTAATTGTGGTATTGATACTTGCTTTTTTGCCCAATGCTGGAATGCTAGTAAATTTAGGTATGCCCTGGTTACTCGCATGCCTCACTGGGTGCCTGTGCCCATTGATGCCCCTCACACTATGACTCTCTTCAGACAGAAAAGGGATCTTGGAACTACAGCCACCATTGACGGCTGTTGGAGCTACCACCAGGGCATTAGCCATGAGTCATACTGGGCAGACTGCTCAGACCCTGAATAATCATTTAGCCAATGTAGCTCATGCCTTAGTTGTACATAAAGGAATTAATGCTCAACTAAAAGGAAGCTTGATGGTGTTCAATCAGAGGATTGACCTCTTGCAGGAGCAAATTGATACCCTATGGCAAATCGCTCAACCTGGCTGTCAATGAAAGTATGCTGGACTTTGTGTCACTAGCATACAACATGAGAATTTTTCCTGTGCTGCAAATCTGTCTAAACAATTGTCGAGCTATATTTTAGGTAATTGGACTGGAGAATTCGATACTACGATGGAGCAGCTGAGAGTGGCCATTGTCACAGTAAATTCTACCGGAGTGGACGCAGGACTAGCCACAGGATTATCAACATGGATTGCTGCAGCCATGAATCATCTGAAGGAATGGGCGGGCATGGGAGTGTTAGCAGGCCTTCTGGTGTTGGTCTCCTTGGTTTGCCTGTGGTATATATGCAAGATTAGAGTCTCACAACAGTGTGATGCAGCCATGATCATTCAGGCCTTTACAGCCATTGAAGCAGGACATTCTCCCCAAGCATGGTTGGATACCATAAAAAGCTAAAATGATACGCTCAGGATGCGAGGCTAAGCCCTGCACTCAGGGTCAGCCGCTTTGGACCCAGAGAAGAGCATGTCTGATTGCATGCGGGTTGATGCCCCAGGTCCCGCCTCTGAGAAAAAGGTATCGGACGGGTCTGATGCTCTTTGGGTGGATGACCCCTAAATGAACATCTGTACAAAGTCCCAATTTATTTCTAATATCAGAGATCAGTCCTCTACTCTTGCCTGATGCGTCTAAAACAAAAAGGGGGAACTGTAGAGAGCTGCGGAATGCTATGCCTTAAAGATGGAGCTGGTTCCCGCCTTCCACCTTCCCGATGGTGAGTGCTCTCTGTCACAAACAACTCCACATTTGGCTAAGGCCGAGGATCTGGCTTGCTTCCATGTATGTGGACCTATCTGCATTGCCCCCGTGGCACGCCTGGGTTGGCTACCCAGAGGCTATTTAAGCTGTGGGCTGGCTTTCCCCGGGGTCCGAGGATTGTTCAATGTTCCTGAATAAACTGCATTGAAAAAAAAAAGAAAATGCAACTATAAAACTTGATTGTGTATAATGGTTCCCTGGACTCTTCTTCACCCATAGACAATGCTCACAGTGAATGTTGTGTCAGCAATATTTGACATGTCTTTGCAGAAATTGATTTAAGCCCTGGCTATAATTATTTTTAAATACTGGAATGAACTATCTACAAAAAGTACTTCCATGCTTCTGAGACCTTCATGATGAGAGCCAAAGTGAGGTAGAATTACTGCCCAGGATAGGTTGGCCACTCCTCCAGCCAAGTTTTGGTTCAGATCCTTTCTTGTAAATAGCATCACAGTTTCCGTCTAAACTTATTGGCTTATTAAAGCATTAATTTTTGTCTTCTTGTTAAGTTTAATGCATTCCTTCCAAGAAGTTTTGAAAAAAATCTTTACAAAATTATTTTAAATCCCTTATAATTTCTAGTACTATTGAAAACTGTATTTTATTTTAATATTCAGTTGATTACTGCTGCAGAATGAATAACTACTACAGTAAATGTATGTTTCTAAGAAACTGTAGCAAAATAAATCTAACATGAACTGCATCCCTTTATCATATTTTGCTTGGTCCTGTTCAGTGGGATTCAGTATTTGAATATTGTTGTGTAACTCTCATTACAGCCATCTTTAGAACACCCATCAACTTGGAAACTTGTAATTACATACCCAAGAAGTAGTCCTTCCCACCCACTCTGGTCTGCCTCTGGCAACCCACCCCACTTTTTATTTCCATCAGTTTGATATCTCTAAATGTTCCTTATGAATAGAACCATTCATGTATTTGTGTTAGGACAGCGAGCTTATTTCACTTGGCATAAAATGTTCATGTTTCTTAAAATTGAAACCTGTCAGAGTTTCCACTGCTCTCAACGAAGATTAATATTCCACAGATTTTAATTGCATTTATATATTCATCATTCATAGATATTTTGGCTGCTTCTATTGTTTGATATTTATAATTAGAGCTGCTATTTCCCTAGTCAAACTTCATTCATGTTCCTGGTTTTGATTCTTTTGGGTGTATACCCACAGAACATACTAAATTATTTAGTAACTATATTTTAAGATTTCCACAGTGACATTTACTCTTTACATTTGCAATAGTGTAAACAATGCTCTATCATTTTCCATTTATTTTGGTGGTCAGCATGTGTTTGGTTAACATTTTTTTCCATTTTCCTCCATCTTTTTTCCTAACTCATCTTATTTTTGTTAATCCTTTTTATGTTTTTGTTGTTGTTGTTGGTGTTGTTAATATTTTACTTTGGTCCCACTAACTTGAGTTGTGGTCCAGGCAGTCTTTGAACTAAAACTCTTATTTACTAGTGCTCACTGATGGTCAAGCAACAGCATAGCTGTCTTTTCTTCTTCCCTCAATATTATTCCCTTTTTTCTTCTATTTCAATATCTTCAAGTTTTTATATTTAATATCATTATTTAGTTGTCATTATTATAGAAAAATTAGATTTTCAGTTTTTAACATCATTTATACATTCACTTTGTGTGTGTATGAAAGGGTGCACACATACCATAGTTTGTGTGTGGAGATGGGGGGAGAATTGATGGGAGTCAGTTCTCCCATTCTATCCTGTGTGTCTTTGACCCTGAATTTAGGTTTCCAGGCATGATGACAAGTGCCATTATCCACGGAAGCATGTAATAGAACAGTAGGTCTTATACATCAAAAGATACATTCTACTCTTAATAGAATATAGCTGTCTCTGTTCCTTTCCTGTCAATCACTTTTCCCATTTGCTACTAACATGCTTTACCCACTGATTTATTCTCTTTGAATGTGTGACTATTGGTAGGTTGCCCATACTCTACTGGATAGGCCAGACATATATGGCAGCACCAAGTAGTTTAGTAGGTTATTAAAATAAAAGAAGAGGTCATGAAATGAGCAAGTGGATTGTGTAGATGGGTACTGACAGGGTTTTTAAAGGGCAAAACCACAAGTAGAGGCTCCAAGCTTTGGGTAGGGAGGGTCTACTTTAGGCACTAAGACCATAAAATGGTTCTGGCCAGCCTTGTGGAGAGGATTTTATCATGAATAATGCCTGGAATGTGCTGATTAGCTGTTGCTAGGGAAGAGTAATTAACACACTCTCTGGACATAAGCTAGACACTGTCTGGGTGGGATGCCAGGAAACGTTATCTCTTAAGTGCAGGAAGGAATGTGGTCAAGCCTGATTACTCCATGCACAGGGCCAGATATATCTTAATTAACCTGGTCTTTCTTCTAAACCTTTTAAAAATTTTATTTTATTTTCCATGAATTACACTTTATTCACTTTCTATCACAACTGTAGCCCCCTTCCTCCTATCCTCCCAATTCCACTTTCCCTCCCTCTTCTTCATCCATGTCCCCTCCATTTCCACTGATAGGGGAGGTCTGCCTCCCCTTCCTTCTGATCCTAGTCTATCAGGTCTCATCAGGACCGGCTGCATTGTCTTCCTCTGTAGCTTGGTAAGGCTGCACCCCCATCAGGGGCAGTTAATCAAAGAACAGGCCACTGAGTTCATATCAGAGAGAGTCTCTGTTCCCATTTCTATGGAGCTGTCATGGCATACATCTGTGTAGAGGTTCTAGATTATCCTCATGAATGATCTTTGGTTAGAGTATTAGTCTCAGAAAAGATACCTGAACCCTGATTTTTTGGTTCTGTTGTCTCCTTGTGGAATTCCAGTCCCCTCCAGGTCTTTCATCTCTGTTTTCTATCAAAAGATTCCCTGCACTCTGCCCAAAGTTTGGCTATGATTCTCAGCCTCTGCCTTGTTACCCTTCAGGGTAGAGCCTTTCAGAGGCCCTCTGTGGTAGGCTCCTGTACTCTTCCCTGAATTCTTCCCTTTCCTATGTCCTTCCTGTTTGCCTTTCTGAATGAGGAATGATCATTATACCCAGGGTCATCCTTTTTGCTTAGCTTTGTTAGGTGTACAGATTTTAGTATGTTTATCTTGTATTATATGTTTAATATCCACTTATAAGTGAGTATATACCAGGTGTGCCTTTCTGTTTCTGTGATACCTAACTCAGGATGGTTTTTTATAGATCCCACCATTTGCCTGCAAGTTTCATGATTTCCTTGTTTTTAATTGCTGAGTAGTATTCCATTGCATACATGTACCACAATTTCTGTATACATTCCTCAAATGAGGGACATCTGGGTTTTTTCCATATTCTAGCTATTACAAATAAAGCTGCTATGAACATGATTGAGCAAAAGTGCTTGTTGTATACTTGAGTATCTTTTGGATATATGACTAGGACTGGTATAGTTGGACCTTGAAGAAGCACTATTCCTAGTCATTTGAGAAAGCACCAGATTAATTTCCAAAGTGGTTGTACAAGTTTACATTCCCACCAGCAATGGAGGAGGGCTCCTCTTTCTCCACATCCTCTCCAGCATGTGTTGTCCATTGAGTTTTTGAACTTAGCCATTCTGAAGTGTGTAAGGTGAAATATCAGGGTTGTTTTGATTTGCCTTTCCCTGATGACTGAGGACATTGAGCATTTTTTAATAATTTTTTTTATTTTTATATGAATTACAGTTTACCCACCCTGTATCCCAGTTGTACCCCCTCCATCATTCCTTTCCAATCTTACCCTCTCTCTCCCACACTCTCCCTTCTCCTCTCAAAGTTCACTGATGGGGGAGGACCTCCTCCTCTTCCATCCTACCCCTGCCCAACAGGACTCATCAGGACTAGCTTCAAAGTCCTCTTCCATGGCTTAGCAAGGCTGCTCCTCCCTCGGTGGGGGGAAATGAGGTCAAAGAGCTAGCCACTGATTTCATGCCAGAGACAATCCCTGTTCCCCCTACCAGGTAACCCACCTGGATACTGAGCTGCCATAGGCTATGTCTGAATAGAGGCCCCAGTTTATATCCATACATGGCCCTTGGTTGGGGAATCAGTCTCAGAAAAGACTCCTGTGCCCAAATGTATTGGGTCCTTTTGGAACTCCTGTCCTCTCCAGGTCTCACTACTTCCCCCCCTCCCTCATTGATTCTTTGCACTCTGCCCAAGGTTTGGTCATGAGTCTCAGCATCTGCTTTGATACAATGCTAGGTAGAGTTCTTCAGAGGCCCTCTATGATAGGCTCCAGTCCTGTTCCCCATTCTATCCTACCTTCAATGTCCATCCCATTTGTTTCTCTAAGTGAGGAGTGATTATCTTACCCTGGGTCCTCTTTCTTGTTTAGCTTCTTTAGGTGTACAAATTTTAGTATGTTTATCCACTTTTATGTGAGTATATACCCTGTGTATCCTTCTGCTTCTGAAATACCTCATTAAAGATTATCTTTTCTAGGTCCCACCATTTGCCTGCAAATGTCATGATTTCCTTGTTTTTAGTTGCTGAGTAGTAATCCATTGTGCAAATGTACCACAATTTCTTTATCTATTCCTTCACTTAGGGACATCTAGGTTATTCCCAGTTTCTGGCTATTACCAATAAAGCTGCTATGAACATGGTTGATCAAATATCCTTGTTGTATATATTTTGGATATATGCCTAGGAGTGGTATAGCTGAATATTGAGGTAGCACTATTCCTAATTGTATGAGAAAGCACCAGATTGATCTCCAAAGTGGTTTTACAAGTTTACATTCCCAGCAGGATTAGAATAGTGTTCTCTTTCTCCACATCCTCTCCAGCATGTGTTGTCACTTGAGTTTTGATCTTAGGGAATCTGATGGGTATAAGGAGAAATCTCAGGGTAGTTTTGATTTGCACTTCCCTGATGGCTAAGGATGTTGAGCATTTCTTTAAGTGTTTCCCTGCCATTTGATGTTTCTGTTAGAAAACAGGCAGCTGTGAAGGTTACAGGGTGGGTTCACAAATCACACCACAAGATGGTTCCATGTGGGGCGTTATAATAGGGGAAGGGGAAAAGGGTCACAGAGAGACTAGGGAAAAGAGAAAGAGGGGAGGGGCTCCGCGAGTTCTCTTATAAGGTGACCCAGAGCATGTGCAGGTGGTTCCAGGTGATCAGCGGGTGGTCTCTTTGGTGGCATCAGGTTTGTCAGGTCCCTTGGAGCTGGCCATATAGATGCCTGTTTACTGATCCCAACAGTTCCTCTATTGGGAATTTCCTGTTTAGTTAGCACCGTACCCCATTTATTAATTGGATTTCTTGCTTTGTTGCTTTTTAACTTCTTTAGTTTTTTATAAATTCTGGATATTAGCCCTCACTCAGATATAGGGTTGCTGAAGATCCTTTCCCAGTACATAGGCTGTCATTTTATTCTGATAAAAATTTCCTTTGCTTTACAGAAGGTTTTTAGTTTCATGAGGTCCCATTTATTGATTGTTGATCTTAGAACATGTGATGTTGCTGTTCTGTTGAGGAAGATGTCACCTGTGCCAATGAGATTTAGGCTCTTCCCCACTTTTTCTTCTAACCGATTTAGTGTATTTCGTTTTATGTTGAGGTCTTTGATCCACTTGGACCTTAGTTTTGTGCATGGTGATGAATCTGGATTTATTTGTATTTTTTGCATGTAGAAATCCAGGTAAACCAGCACAATTTGTTGAAGATGCTGTCTTTTTTCCAATGAATGGTTTTGACTTCTTTGTCAAAAATCAAGTAAACATGGGTGTGTGCATTTATTATTAGGTCTTCAATTTGATCCCATTGATCCACCGTTCTGTTTCTATGGCTGTACTATGCAGTTTTTATTACTATTGCTCTGTAATATAGCTTGAGACCAGGGATTGAGATACCTCAAGATCATCTGTCATAATGATAGTAATACTTAAATCCTACTATTGTTACATTCCCTGCTCAGTTCTCTTCCTTCAGTATTCATTATCATCTGTTTGTCCACATAAATTTCAGAATTAGCTTGTTAACATTTATAGAATATTCCCCTGATATTTTTTTTAATTTATCATCAATTACACTTTATTCATTCTGCATCCCCCCATAAGCCCCTCCCTCCTCCCCTCCCAATCCCACCCTCCCTCCTCCCTCTGCTTGCATGCCACTCCCCAAGTCCACTGATAGGGGAGGTTCTCCTCTCCTTTCTGATCTTAGTCTATCAGTTCACATCAAAAGTGGCTGCATTGTCCTCTACTATGGCCTGGTAAGGCTGCTCCCCCCCAGGGGGAGGTGATCAAAGAGCAGGCCAATCAGATTATGTCAGAGGCAGTCCCTCTTCACATTACTATGTAACCCAATTGGACTCTGAACTGCCCTGGGCTACATCTGTGCAGGGGTTCTGGGTTATCTCCATGAATAGTCCTTGGTTGGAGTATGAGTCTCTGGGAAGACCCCTGTGTTCAAATTTTCTTGTTCTGATGCTCTCCTTGTGGAGACCCTGTCCTCTCCAGCTCTTACTATTTCCCAGTTCTTACCTAGAATTCCATTCACTCTGCCCAACAGTTGCCCATCAGGCTCAGCATCTGCTTTGATAGTCTGAAGGGCAGAGGCTTTCAGAGGCCCTCTGTGGTAGGTTCCTAGGTTGTTTCCTGTTTTCTTCTTCTTCTGATGTCCATCCTCTTTGCCTTTCCGGATGGGGATTGGACATTTTTGTTAGGGTCCTCTCTCTTGCTTACATTCTTTAGATGCACAGGTTTTAGTGGGTTTGTCCTATGACCCGAAAGATGGTGAACTATGCCTGGGCAGGGCGAAGTCAGAGGAAGCTCTAGTGGAGGTCCATAGCGGTCCCCTGATATTTTGATTAAAATGCTTTCCAAATTTTCCATCAGTGATGGGAGAATAGATGTCTTAGTAAATATTACATCTTCACATTTCTAAAAAAAGCTATGTCATGATTTTTTTGTTTTGTTTTGTTTTCAAGCTTGCCTATTAATTTCTATAGCTTCTTGACAACAAAATAAAAAAAAGAAATCTTTTAAATGAAATCTCTTAGTAATATATTTACATGAGTACATTAGATAGGCAGATTCTATCATAGGCAAGGAAGGGAAAACAGATGTCTTAGTTTCTATGGGAAAAGACTTGCAGTCCCCAACTACAAGAAAATCAGAGAACATTTTGTTTGAGTTTGTTCTCTCCATCAAACATTTTTGTCCCACAGAAAGACCTCAGGTATGTGGACATAGCAACAAGTACCTTTATACGCTGAGCTATCTCATCAACTGATTACTTAAGCCATGGAGTTGAATAAGTTCTTTATCTGTATGTATGTTCTCTGTGTATGTCTTCCTTCATTTACAAAGAGTGGATTCTTTTAATCCTTGGTATGATAGCACAAGTTTAAGAATACATAGTATTACATACTCCACACATTAACACTCTCACACATGGTCAGTCTCAGGAGTCAGATCCATTCCAGGGAAGCTTCACCAGATAAAAATCACTCTTCTGGAAAAAAAAAAAAAAAAAAAAAAAAACACTTCCCAGTATACTCTGATATCTACTGTGGTGAGGGAGCAGCATGAACCATCCCCCTGCCTTCATAGCCTTGCACAGACATGTTTTCCACCAGACACATGTGACCTCTGTTGCAGGCTCCATCCATGCTGGCTCATATGATGCTTCTTCCCAAAAACTGTTTAGCTGACGCCTCAAGAGGGAGTCCTTAACACACTTCAACCCCCAGAGGTTCCTCCCAATTGTGCCTTTGATCAGTTGAGCCTAATCTACCTTGTAATGCTGGATAAGATGTAAGAAATCTGCTCCAACCTTGAAAATAAGAGATGCTAAGGTATGATTCTGAACCCAAGTATGCCCTGCATGGATAGCTGGCAGCCTAAGACAATCAGGATGCCTACCTCATGTATGTGTCTCTACAGGTTTCCAGAAAATTCTCTTTTTGGTTGTGTGTGATCCAGCCAATCTAATAAAGTACATGAGGTGAAGTAGAAAAGTCAAGTGCAGAGGCTGGCGAGATGACTCATACATTTTGAGCCTTTGTTTCTCAGAGGACCCAAAGGCAGCTAGCAATCCGTTGTAAACTTGGTTCCAGTAGAATCCGGGGCCCTCTTATGGCCTCTGGGAGAATTGTATGCATGTGGTATATAGTCCTTCATCAGGCAAAACACCCATACATATACAATAAATAAATGAATAAATAAATAAATAAATAAACAAATAGATAAAAACAATTAAAAAAAGGCGGCAAGTACCTAGTCAAGGCCAACAGCACAAAACTTGACCATGGTAACAAAAAAAAAAAAAATTAAAAAACAAACCAAACTCATCCCAACAAGTCTTTGAATTCATTGTCAATGCTGTGTAGTTCTCACTGATGCTATATTTCAAGGAAAACAGAGGCAGATACTTCTGGGTTTTCTGATTTCTTTCATAGTCCCTTAGTAAATATTTAAATTTCCTAAAATGCATTACAGCAAAGCTGTTGTGTTTCTCATTAATTGGTTCATGTGATCATCCACAGAATACCATATTTTAGGAATGGCTAAATATATGACCACAGGGATAGAGTATGGACACTATTTCCACAATGAAGTAGTTATCCATAGTATTGGACACACTATCCACTTTGAATGAACATTCTCTCTGTATAGCCTTGGCTGGATGGCAACTTACTATGTAGCCCAAGGCCCCTACACCTAGAAGAGATTCATTTCTGCCTATGAGTTCTGGGTTACATGACTGTGATACCACATCTGATTATAGAAGAGTCTGGAAGATTAATTTTTATTTCTAAAAATACAATCATTTTACACAATACTGGATTAAGAGGGACAGACATTATATACAGGGTATAACCTTAGCAAACTACCAAGTCAATAACAACATCACATGAAATAACAAATAAATAACAAAATTCAAACCAAAGAAAATAAAAAAAAAAACACAATAGGAAACAAAATTCAACCCCAAAACCAAACAACAAATTAAGCTAAGTAGCATTCTCTTGCTAGAGATTTAGCAGCACAGACATATAGCCTTTGGCTGGCCTTGGAAACATGGTAGAAAGGTAGTCACTGATTACAATAACCCTTTCAAGATGAGTGTTGCCATGCTTCTTTGGGGGCTTTGTAAGTCAAGTACTCTCAAGGCAAAGGATGTGACACTTACAGGCTTTGGCTCAAAGCCTTTCAAATTCTCCTGCTTGATTTCTATTAAAATATTTAGATCAAGCACTAATTTACATGCTCAGGCTTCCCCTGGATGACCTGAGAACTTCTCTGAAACCCTCCCAGGTTCATATTCCACAAGAGAGGTATCCAAATATCTGTGTGGAAATGCATTTGGGTGTCCTTTATACTCATCTGTATATAATCAGAATCTATACGGATGGAAGTCAATATTTTTTTGTCCTGGTTAAAGGTCATCACAGTGCCTCCAGATAATTTTGAAATGGCTTCTTGTTTATGCATGCTTCTTAGCTGATTTCACATTATCCAGCAACAGATGACATAGCTCTTGAATATCACTTTATCTGAAGTTTCCCAGCCAAATGAGGAATAGTCCCTTTGGCCATGGTCTTGCCATTGTGTGCTAGTTTCTAGAGCAAATTTGTGGTTCTACAGGGTGCTTCTTGATGGATTATCACCCACTCTTGGCATAATATACACAGCCTCTATTCCTTGAGAAAGAATAAAGTCTACAGTGTACTGATCCTGTAATATGACCCTTTCAGCCAACATATGACTATGAGAGCTAATTTGAGATCCAAAAATTCCAGAAGGAGAATCTGAGTGCCCAGAAGATGTCAAAGATCATTCAGACATCCTCTCTAAATCCATTTTCTGGACTAGTCACTTCAGAGTCCAGGCTGTGGAACTGAAGAATACCCAGTAGTTTTCCTTATTGAAGAACAAATGATTACAACAAGGAGTAAGGGACATGAAGAGTGAGGGACACAAGGAGTGAGGGATGCAATGAGTGAGGGACATAAGGAGTGAGGGACACAAGGAGTGAGGGACACAAGGAGTGAGGGACACAAGGAGTGACACAAGTTGTTATCTCTGTAGAGCACTGAGTTCAGCATCACATGTTTGTGAGATGGAGTAGCTTCAACACTGTACTGGAGAGAGAATATGGTGTTTTTTGTTGGTCTGTCTGGATTTATTACCACATATTGAGAGCTGGCAATCTAGTCAACTTGCAAAAGCTCTTGATGGAGTAACACGTGCTCTGCAACTTATCCTCAATGATGCTGTGTTCCTCACTGTAACCATTTGCCAGTGCGTTTCAGGATTCTGTGTAAGCCTTTTCTCAGTGTTTTTCTATCTCAAGCTTATTTTTGATGGTTTCTTTCCTCCTGGAATAGGGAGCCAACAGACATGTGGATCAGATTGGGGCTGCATCACCTGGAGGTCAGTTGATATTTGCTTCACAGGTGAGTTCACATTTCAAAGGGGGTGTCTTTTTTCTGAGGAGGCCCTGATCCTAGAGTTAAAAATGTGTTCAAGTTATCAGTGGCATTTTTTTTGGCCTCCTCAATTCTCTCAAGGGAGCTGTCAGAGAAAAGGCAATCAATCAGTCAGACCCAGAAGCACCCTTGCTAGGCCTCAGACAAGACAAAACTGAGACCTATTTATAAATAGGAAACCAAAGTCAAGAAAGAAAAGCCCCACCATAATTGCCAGGTGATGAGGATAGGATGGGATGGTCGCTGCCTGGAAAACTCAGTTTTTCTGTTGCAGAAGCTCTGTCTGCAGGGAGCTCTCTTCCTGGGCTGTGGCTCCTTCCAGGTCAGACTGGAGTATTTCAGACCTACAGGAGGAAGGAACAGAGGCCTAGTGAAGGCAATGACAGCTGTTGAATTTGCACCAGCTCTATTCAGCTGGACAATCCAGCATGGCCTTTCAGCTGAGGTCATTCATCAGAGAGTATGTGGCACTGGATTTTTTTTTATCAGCTTTTAAAAACTGTAGGAAGATGAACTGAAAACTACACACTATGCTGGAATAGAAAAAAAATAAAAATAAAAAAAACCCAGCACATTTCTTCCTTAATTCAGATGCAATACTTTGAAAAAATTATTAGTGTAGCAATGTCTTAGTCACAATTCAGAAAAGATGTGTGCAACGTAGTAACCTATGAGGAAGACCTCTATAGAGCCTACTCACTGCAATGAAGGCCTTGATTATTCCTACAATGCAGAAACCTCTTTGGATTCACCGTGTCAACCCCTTACTCTGTTTATAAGCAAAGAAATCATCTCACAGGAATTCCCTGACACTGGAGGGAGCCTCAAATCAGCAGGAATGTGCTGCATGCAAATCTGTCCAAGGGTAGGAACTGACCTCTAAAGGTGATGTTACTGAAGGAAAATAACATGTCAGGGGACACTCTGTCTTCCAAAAGTGATGCTCCCCTTGTTAGGTTTGGGATATGGAAGATTTGTGGGGAGACCAAGGAACAAGGCACTTAGATCAGACTTGAAAAACCAGAAGGGAGGAAGAGGTGCACCATCCCCAGAAACACTAAGGAACACAAGTTGTTTCCTGGACAGAAGATCTTGGTGAATTGACTAGCAAAATGCTTTGAGGTGGTCTTTCCGTGGCTGTGACTGAGATCCATGCAGATGCCCAGAGACCCAAAAGGAAAAGACAGGTAGTCATAGGGTACCCACTTGGCTCCACCCACTTCTCCATGCCTGGGTTCCTACCTCATCTCAATGACATCAGTGCAATGCTCCATCTTTTCTGCCAAGTCCCTTTCCTGGGTTTCCAGGCTTTTCTTCTTCAGTGGGTGCTGAAGTCTTTTCTCCAATATTTCCAGATCCTATTTTATAGAAGATTGTTTTCAGAGGAGCTGTGGACATGATTGTGCACAAGCACACATGCACACATGCACACACACACACACACACACACTCCTGAACACACAGAAGTACATGTGTGCACACATACAACTATACTGCATTGCCATAACATGTTTAGTTTCCCAGTTGAAGCTAATATAAGAGATCTCCCATGATTCTATATAGAACAATGTTACCTTTCTTTATAAGGGATAAGAAAATAGTGGACAAAGGGTATAGACAGTTCAGTGGATGAAGTACTTTTCCTGTAAACACACTGGGCAGACATCTGGACCCCCTGGGGTCTTGACCTCTTAGCTAAGCCTACATAGCAAATCCTCAGGCTGTGCAATGTTGGCTTGTTCCCCAGCTCTGGACCATTGGATAGTGGTGGAGCATCTCCTTGTCCTGTCCCACTCTTTCCCAGTTGTTCCAAGGTGAGCGTCTTCCTACAAATGGAGCTCTCTTATCCACAGGCTGCATCATTTCACACCAAAAGCCTGAGCATCGGGAAAAAAATCTCTACAACTAGGAAGAAAAAAAAATGTTCCTCTTTTGAGTGTGATTTGATGAGGGATCTTTTTGAGTAACAGAAGGCTGACTAACTCAAGGCTAAATTATAGCATGCATTATTTCATGATGAACAATTTTCCCGTGAAGAGTGGATCACATTATTTTTATACTTATCAGCTAATGGACATCTGGATAGTTCCAACCTGTGGCTGCTTTGAAGAAGACTGCTACAACCCTGATGCCTTCCAATTTCTCTGTGCACACCTACTTCTTGTTATGGAATTGCTGGGTCGCCCTGTATCTGAGTTCAGGATGTTGTAAAATTATGCATGGCTTCTCACAGGAACACCTCATTTATACCACTAGCAATGTCTGAGGATCCTCACTTCTCCCAGCCCTCTTAAGGCTCTTTTTGAATTAGATTTGAATGATTTAGAATAAAAGCAGTTACTGAGTGCTGTAGACTCATAACAGGTTGAATATTTTAGGCTTTCATGAGGTTAAGGGGGCTGCACTGAAAGAGCCCTGTACGCAAACTTCAGCATGCCTATAGGATTTCTGCTGGATGAAATGCAACCAGAAGCAACTCAAAATCTCTCAAAAAGTAAAATCTCTTAAATGAAAACTCTTTTAGTGATGAATTTACATGAGTGCATTAGATGGGCAGATTCTATCATGGGCAAGGAAAGGAATACAGATGTCTTAGTTTCTATGGCAAAGACTTGCAATCCCCAACTAAAAGAAAATCAGAGAACAATTTGTGGGAGGTTGTTCTTTCCATCAAACATGTTTGTCCCACAGAAAGACCTCAGATATGTGGACGTAGCAACAAGTACCTTTATGCGCTGAGCCATCTCATCATCTGATTACTTAAGCCATGGAATTGAATAAGCCCTGTATCTGTATGGATGTTCTGTGTGCATGTCTTCCTTCATTTACAAAGAGTGGATTCTTTTAATCCTTGGTATGATAGCACAAGTTTAAGGATACATGGTAGTACATACTCTACACATTAACTCTCTCACACATGGTCAGTCTCAGGAGTCAGATCCATTCCAGGGAAGCTTCACCAGATAAAAATCACTCACTTGGAAAACAAAACAAAACAAAACAAAAACCTCCCTAATATACTTTGATATCTGCTGTGGTGTGAGAACAGCCTGAACCATCCGCCCACCTCACCAACCTTGCACAGACCTGCTTTTCACCAGACACGTGTGGCCTCTGCTGCAGGATCCATCCATGCTGGCTCATATGATGTTTCTTTCCAAAATCTGTTTAGCTGGAGCCTCAAGAGGGAGTCCTTAACACACTTCAACTCCCAGAGGGTCCTTCCAATTGTGCCTTTGATCAGTTGAGCCTAATCTACCTTGTAATGCGGGATAAGATGTAAGAAATCTGCTCCAACCTTGAAAATAAGAGATGCCTAGGCATGATACTGACCCCAAGAATGCCCTGGATGGATGCCTGGCAACCTAAGACAATCAGCATGCCTACCTCATGTATGTGTCTCTACAGGTCTCCAGAAACTTCTCTGAGACAGAACTGTTCTCACTTCAGCAGAGCTATAGGACTTCTGTTGGACAGAGTCAGACAAAAGCAACTCAAAATCTCTCAAATAGCCACGCTCCAAGGCCTTAGTTTACTGAGCCAAGGTTAGGCAAAGGAGGAAAGAAAAGTGTTGCTGGAAATGACGATGACAAGAAAAAAAGGAAGCAAGGAAGACCCATTAAGCTACACGACTGTCCAGTGGACAGCAATTATTTGGGACAAAGACCCTTAGCTACCTTTGCCTGCCTTTCAAGCACCTTCTTTTGCCACAGGAGCCTTCTTCTCACCTCCATATAGCTCCTTGCTTTGTTTTTCTAGAAAGGATTTCTTTGCTGATAATATTCTTGCCTCACCTGAAAGTCTGTGAGCTATATCAGTTTTTGTGACCTTTGTTCTAGGGAACTAGGTGGGAATGCAGAATGATAGTCAGCAGCATGTGTTTTTTGATGTCTGCAAAGCCAATCAACATGATACTTTCTCATTGAAGTTGGTTCTATCATCATTTAAAATGTTCCAAGAGCGAACGGACATATATGCAGGAACATAAATACAAATTCACACACACACACAGACACACACACACACAGACACACTTGCACATACAAGCACCCAACACAAACACCTAAACAAGTACTTACACCAACACATACATGCAACATAGCAACAAACAACTGACCCATACCTGGGCACATGTACACTCACACAACATGGATAGAGATAGTAATGTGCAAATATGGTCTGTACACATACATAAGCACACAACTTTTAAAACACATACATAAAAACGTTCATAATCACAAGCACACATATATGCACACTAACAGTCACATGTTCACACAGATGGTCACCAATTCACCACACACAGACACACAGCAAGCAAAACATACACACACACACACACACACACACACACACACACCAGGGAGAGAGTGGCTGTTACACCTTTTCTGCTGCATAAGGAGTTACTAGGGACTACATACTGTATACAAGACTCTTAGACTCAGCTAGGCTTTGGTGTCTTCCCTTGTGCTTACTTCTTCTTCCAGGAATGTTTTCTATCCCAGCACACAATGATATGATATCACGGGCAAATTACAAACTCTGCACTGGTTCAGCTAAGTTGGACCACACAAGACCAA
Source organism: Meriones unguiculatus (assembly GCF_030254825.1). Taxonomy (NCBI): domain Eukaryota; kingdom Metazoa; phylum Chordata; class Mammalia; order Rodentia; family Muridae; genus Meriones; species Meriones unguiculatus. Next base: position 42,754,516 of record NC_083357.1, read on the forward strand.
GTCCCCAAGGAGGAGGTCTCCAAGCTAATCTTCCAGCTAGCTCCATGTTGATCCATCATGGTCTCCTCACCTAACCTACCCTGGCTCCTGCAAAGAAGATCTTGGTAGTTCTAGAGGAAGTCAGTGACGCATGGTCATTATGCAAAAGCATTTGTAAAGATTACAGTTCATATAATATGAAAACAGCTCTCAGATCAGGCAGGATGAAGTAAGTGAACTCACGTGCAGGGATTTTCTGAAATGCAGCATTCTGTACAACTATGAGGAGGAATCTGTCCTGAGATACAGGCCCCTGACATCATCACTGAAAGTCCTGTGTAACTACCTAAGTGGGTATCCACATAGTGGATAAACTTGTAAATGATCACACGAATGAAAAATTGGATGAGATGTACGTGAACAGATCAATGGGTGGGCAGATGGGTACATGTGTGTGTCTGTTTATGGTTGGACAGGTGGGCCTCCTGCCCGTGCTTCCTCAACCTACCTGCTGCTTCTTGGCACAGAGGTCACAGATCTTCTCGAGGACTTCGTCACAGAGCCTGTTTTTCTCCTGAGAGGAATTTTTCAGCACAATATACTCCCTCTGAAGCTCTCTGTTGTTACTTCTCAAAGTAGTAACTTGAAGCTTCAGCTTAGTCTCATTAATCATGAGCTGGCCGTGAAGAAACCTGAACCAAAGTCAAAATATGGTGAGCCTCAAACAGCCAGTATCTGCCTCTCCAGATCCAAGTATGATCATCCCAGCAAGGATTCCGATCTGCAGAGAGCCCCAGTCTGGGGCCTACACTAGATATTCCAGCATCACCTAGAGGCATGCCAAAAACAAAGAGCCAAATTCCAGAAAGACTCAAAGTTCTTCAGAAAAACCTGACACTAAAGAAATTCATGTACCTCCAAGAGAAGGAAGTGTTCCCCCCCCCTGTGTTTATCAGTCCATGATATTTGGAAGACATCAACACATAGAGAACAAACCATCTCTAAGTTAGGACTTAGAGATTCAAGAATTCCAAGGTATTTACTGTCTCATTGAAACCAGCTTTTTAAACCCACTGCCAGGGACCCAGAGGACAATACTTTCATGGTATAGATATGTATATGTATATCTATCTATCACTATCTATCTATCTATCTATCTATCTATCTATCTATCTATCTATCTATATAGAGAGAGAGAGACAGAGACAGAGACACAGAGAGAGACAGAGAGAGAGAGGGATGGAGAGAGAGAGAGGTACTTGAGAATGGCAGGACAGTTAGGACAGTGTTGGGAGGGTCTCATATTCTCTTCCCACTGAACAAAAATGAGTCCAAGAGTGTTCTGGCTGTTTGCTAAGAGACACACAGGCTAGAACCAGAGCCCTCACTTTGAATTGAAAACAAAGAAGGGCAGATGCAGCCCAATTCAAGTTCTGGTGTCCCAGCCAAGTCAGTCACTCACCTGCAGGATTTGGTCTCCTTAGTCAGCACCTTGAACTTGTCCATGGCCTCAATTAATTCCTGGGGCAATTACTGCACAGCTGACATCACTATCTGATGTTCCAGATTCAGGACTGCCAGTTCAAAATTGAACCTGTTTTAAGGTATGTGGTCCGGAAGTGAATGATTTCATGAATAAAGGCATCAAGGATCACATGAATTTAGGCTACATCCAGGATTACCCCAGGCCAGGAGATGCTAGATTGTGATTCCTAACTGCTAGGACCTTCTGGTGCTTATTAAACTTAAGATTCTGGCCTCAGGCCAGCAGAGGCAGGGGTATCAAAGTGAACGAGCTTGGCTGCATGAACTCCCTTGTTGGCCCTGAAAGAATAGATCAGATTTCTTAGAAGTTCCACAAGTCCATTCCACAGACCTTGGCTATCCAGCAACCTTTGATGACATTTTTCTTATTTTCATAGCAGGGAATCTAAACCCTAGGTTCCTACTACTACACAGATGACCAGAGTACATCATCAATATTTCCAGGAAGAGGCTTTATTAACTCCCAAGGAGATTCCAATGGCCACCAAGATGAGGAAAAGGGACAAGTGCTGTGCTACCCAAAGTGAAGCACCCAGGTTTCAGCACTGGTATTCCCTGGAAATTACTAGAAAAGACAATCCTCAGGTCCCATCTCCCCAGGATCTGAAGGGAGTACACACAGTAGACAGCACTCATGCATGCATGTATCTTCAGAATTGTGCTGACAAACACACACAAACACCAACACACACACACACACACCAACACACACACACACACACACACACACACACACACTTAGGCGGCCAAATTCAGGTAAATGACATTGTCTCAGAGTACAATGAACAAGACCAGAGAGGAGCAGTGTTGAGTTCCAGGCTTCCCAGTCACACCTTGAGATGCACCAAGTGAGACCAGGCTCCTCCAGCTCCTGACAAGAAAAAACAGTCGAGTACAAAGACTCACCATAAACTCGTAGCACCTAGCATCTCCAACAAGCTAACACCTGTTAAGACCTTTAAATGGCATGATGATAGCTCACACACTATTGCCTTATCCCCACACTGTGATTCATGCCAAAGGATCTGCTTTTCATCTGGAGGAAGCAGAATAGCCTATGTCCCCAGGCTTCTTGAAATCCTACCCGGGCTTCAGGTTCTGACTTTCAGATGCACTCAGGAAAATTAGTTTGGGCATAAGGGTGCTGTGGAGGTGCAGCTTCCTGTGATGTGAGGAAAGATGTGGTTGACACATAGGGCTCAAGACAGTCAACAGAGGAGAGCATGGCATAATGACTACCTGATGTTCAAATCCTTGTCAGTAGAATGGGCCAGGATTCCAAGCAGTTCGTCCCTCTCACAGGTCATTCTCTGTAGCTCTCTGATCATTTCTCCCACCTTCATCACCTGTTCCTCCAGCTCACTGATTTTGTTGCATTGGATTGATGCGTTTCCAGAAGAGCCTGTAGGTAGATAAATGCAAATGAACTTGTACAGTTGAATGGCACAGTGACAAGAGAGACCATGTTGAGTCACAAAAAGAAGCCTGAGAGAGAGGTACTACTAGAAACCCAGTAAAGCCCTGAAAGAGCAGGAAGTTATCCTCAAGCTGGGGTCTTTAAGCCAAACTCTGTGCTTAAACTCCCTGGCTAGACATGTGTCTCATTAGTACTGCAATCTCCCTGGTCCTGCAAGACATAGCTAGGCCAGACACACTGATTTAGAGGGGAACATCAGCTGATATCTGAGGGAATGCAGCAAGTGCAGGAGTCCCTCACTGTTAACAACACCAAGCCATGATCATGTGTCTAAGCCCAATGCATCTGAATGGCTAAGACCCTGGTATATACCCAGGGGAGTATTCCTCCCTGTTATTGGTATCAGATACCTAAGGCACCTACAGAAATTTACTGAGATTGGAGTGCATCAACATGCTACCTTGAGAGGGACACCTCATTTGTCTCTCTGCTTGCCTTCTCCCACCCTCAAAATGAAATTAAGGAGCTGCAGTCTTGTCAATTCCTGGCCCCTTGACAAAATAACTAAAAGAAATCCTTGACCTATGTCTGCCCTTTAGAAAACAGGGAATCATGATAGATCATTTACTTCCCAGGGGGCAGCTGTTGAGCTCCACTACTGGAAGGCCTAGCTCAAATCCCATCTCCTCTGGGAAGCTCACAAACCCTGCCCTCAACTCACTGCGCTTTCCACAGAACCACTTGTTTCTTGTTCTTGTACACCATGATCGAAGGCCAGATTCCTTCTGCCTCATACTGACCTCTCCACACTCCCCGTTTGCTCTTCCCAATAGCCTGTTCAGCCTAGACAACATGACTACGGGAGAAACCTATAGGCACTGACCAAATGCCACCAACGGTATTTACTGTTTCCACAACAGTGATGACATCAGAGAGAATGCAGAGAGCTCTAGGATACAACAGAATGTCCAGAAAAGGGACTGTTAGGGTCCCCTGTAGCAGCCCGTTTCATAATCCTAACCAGCTCTTCCCCAAATAAGCCAAAGCCAAGCTGTCCCTTCCAGTAGCCTTTCCTAGACAGAAGGGAAGTCCCTTAGCACCTTTTCCTTCCTATCCACAAATCTCTGTGATTAATTAGAATCCTGTTACTACTTCATCTATGGAAGATGAAGACTAACTTTCAAACACGGCTTAGCAATTGCTCTCCCCCTCCTTAAAATCTCTAAGCAATAAAATAAAAATAAAGGTTGCTATGAAATTAGGTCAGGATGACGAGGAAGAAAGATCAGTCCCCCTGATGCTAATAAGCATGTCAGGGCTGATTCATTGAGCTGTTACAATGTTCTGGGGTTTGGGGGACATATGGGGTCATGTCAGAACAAAGATAGGTAATGATAAAAATTTCTCTCAAAGATTCAGCAGGACACTTTCCAGCCTTGATGTTAACAAAGGTGTGGTCAACTCTTTACAGGGAATGGTGACGATATTAATGATGTGGTTTCCTAGGTGAGACTTAGACACCAGAGGCAAACACTCACAGGAAGATTCATGGTCCAACTTACACATGAGTTGGAGGATAGTTGACCGACAATTGGGAGGCATGGTTTTGTTATGTAATAGTATTCTCTGTGGCAAAATTAAATATTTCAATCAGACTGCAGAAACTAACATATGGAGATGACCTAGACATCCTGCTTCTATGTAGCCTATAGGCAGACCAATCTCCAGGTGGGTCCCTGGGTAAGGGGAGCAGAGGCTGCCTCTGACATAAACTCAGTTGCTTGCTCCTCAATCACTTCCCCCTGGTGTTATGGCCTTGCTAGGCCACAGAGGAAGAGGATCCAGGAAGTCCTGATGAAACTTGATAAGCTAGGAGGGAAGAAGAGTGTGACAGAGAAGAGTTGAGGGAGGGAGCTACAATCAGGTTATAAACTGAATATTTTTTTTAATTAAAAAATCCCTATCTGTAATATGGAGAGTATGTGGTGTGTCACTCCTATGGTTCTGCCCCCAGAGCTCCACAAAATCCAAAATCCCTGATCTGGAGCCTGCAATGACAATGCACATGTCCTTAGGAAGGGTGACATAGCTAGCTTTTAAAAACAATATCACTGGAGCATGAGAAGAGCAAGCAAACAGCACAAGAAAACAGATTACTAAGGTACCTTTGCCCTAGAGATTTACCAGAGCCCTATTTCACATGTTTTTACACTCACAGACAATCTTGGAAATGAAGAGCTGATACCATGCACAGCCTAGATTGCAAATTCTCCAGAAATATGGACTGTGGCCTCAGCAGTGTACCTTTAGACCTCAGAACAAGAGGGATGTGTGAAGAACTGTGTCTTTCATATGTTGTATCACACTGGCAAGGCATGCTAGATGAGGTTAGCTACCTCAGGAATACATAATTAAAGAAGGGAAGTGACAGCACATGCCTTAAACACTACTTCATCTGAGCCCAAACCTGGCACATTGAAGGCTGGTCAGCAAGTAAATGGACAGGTGGTTCTTTGCCCTAGCTGGTTCTGAAAGACTTGGGTCTCCCCCACTGTGGAGGTCGACTCTCCCATCCCTCTATATGGAGGTGGGTGTCTCATAATAAGTTGGGTTCTTCTAACATTCTGTGCAAGCTGACTCAGGGATCAGCCTCCTCGGGCTTATTCACAGCTGTACAGTATGCAACTTGGTTTTAGAGCTCTCAGCCATGTGCTTTCCAAAGCCATGAGAAAACTGATAATGTCCACAAGCAGTCAGGTAGTTTACAGATGTGCAAGTTACTTGCTGCATGCTTCAGACTTATGTTTCAGGCTGTCACAATGAGGGTCAGTTGGCATATATGACCGTAGACCAGGCCTCCAAGGACACAGTCCATGGCCACTAGATTGGTGGGCAGCAGCAGCAGGGAGCCAAAAACAAGGGTTGAAAAACTTCTGAGTTGTTGCAGAGCCCTCAGCAGATAACAACTGCCTCAACTCTATTTCTAATGTCTGGTAGAGAACAGCAAGTTGAGGCCACAGTGTGTTCTATGAGTAAGGCATGTGCATAAATTGTTATGAAAAAAAATCTGTATGAACATACAGAGGGGGATGGTGGAGAAGAAAGGAGAAGGAAAGAGAGAGACAGAGAGAAAGAGACAAAGACAGACAGAGAGAAAGAGAGAGAATTAGAGAGTATGCCTTGAGCACACGAAGCCAGAGATGAGGCAATGGATGTACAAGGCAAAGTATGAGAGATTGCCTGCAAATCTCAGCAACTTAGAGACCTGGAGCCAATGTGTTCTTGGGACTTCAAGCAGATTGGCCTTTCTCTCAAATGATGGTGAGACATCACTTTTCCCTGAGGAAAGCCACAGCCTAGGAGATACAGTAACTGCACCCCAGGCAAACTGACACTGAACCCCAACACATATCTACCTGTCTCTTATCACACTGATCTCCCATAGCAGAAGTTGCTCAGTGTTCTTCTGTGAGATCCAGCTGACAAGGGACAACACCTGCCTTCTACAGTGTATCATCTCACCTCACCCTTGGCAATTTGAGGGTGTTCAGGAAGAGAAATGGCAGATGAGATGTTGCCTTGCTTGTTCTCAAAGATCATGCTTGAGACTCACCGGCTATGAATGTCAAGTCTCCATGTCTCTACAGGGAGGTCATACTCAGTGGTCAGCTGGTGCCTTCTCCCTCCATTCCCATGTTTCAGGTGACCCAGGAAACTGCCTCCTCCACCTTATTCACTGATGCACATAATGCTGCTTGGCTTCAGAGTCCTCAAGTCTGGCCTCAGAAGCCAGGCGAAAAAGTAAACTGTTCACAGAGATAATGTAGATATGCCAGGTCATTTCCTTCAGGTCCTTGCTGTCAAGTCCTCACATGTGCCATAGCTTATGCAATTGTTTCTAGAAAGCCACCTTGTGGGAAGAACATTCTGAGTCTGCCCATTCATTTTCCACAGCTTCCTTACATAAGTGCTAACAAGAGTTAAGTAGCAAGATGTACTTAACTTGTATAAAACTGTCTTCATGAGCACACCCCATACCTCCCCCACACTCACACATTCAATGGGAATGCACATTCACATGTGCAAGCACACGTTTATAAAACAGGCAAATACATAGACATGTTCATACACATTCACTCTCACACACACACACTGAGACATTAGGAGAATGAAGATATACAATCTCAAGAAAAGATAGGAAAGTTCTTCTAATAGGTGAGGTATGAAGGATTGCTTCAAATTTCAGAACCCAGGAGGCAGGCTGGGAAACAATTGTTTCCTGGTGCTTTCAGACAGCTTGTGAACAATGAACAGCGAGACAACAAGCATTCATGGCCTAAGCTCCGGCCAATAAAAGCACACAAAGAGCTTCTTGTTTGTAATTGCTGTTCTCACACTGATGTGTCACAAAAAGAAAAAAAAAAATTATCTCCCACGGATTCTGAGAGAGAACAGCTGAGGGCCAGTACCTTCTATACACACTACATGATTATATTATAACCCCAGAACACTAAAAGATGTTCAGAAAATATACCGAGAGGTGACAATTTACACTACTGGTTCTGAAATCATAGCGTGGGGTTGTCATATTTCCTGCAGCTTTGTAGAGATGTGGGTGCTGGTTTTCTCTGGCTCCCTTAGCACATACCTCAGGGGACCCCAGTGAAGTCTCCGTGGCATATTCACAGCTGCACAGGCCACAGCCAGGCTTTAGAACACTGAAGCCTGTGGTCTATTAGTTCACTCAGATAGCCTGATGGAGAACTGGAGGGTCTTTATAAGGAGGAAGAAATGGTTAGAGAGTTCTTCCAACTTCTGATCTCTGAGCCTGGGAAGCAATGGGGATGTCTTCCAAACTTAATATTATGGGGATGAATCCCTCCTTATGTGGTATACAGCAGCCCTAAAACAAGAAGGGAATCTCTCCACTCTTCACTGGACTCTAATGAGAGTTTTGTTCTTGTTTAATTTTTTAAATTATTTTTATTTTTTTAAATTAATTTCAGTTTATTTATTTGTATCTCAGCTATAGCCCTCTCTCTCATTCCCTTCCCATCCCCCCTCCCTTATCTCCTCCCTGCCCCTCTCTAAGTCCACTGATAGGGGAGCTCCTCCTCCCCTTCCATCTGACCCTAGCTTATCAGGTCACACTAGAACTGGCAGCAATGGCCTCCTCTGTGGCCTAGCCAGGCTGCTCCTCCCAGGGGGTAGGGAGGTCAAAGAGCTAGCCACAGAGTTCATGCCAGAGACAGTCCCTTTTCCCCTTACTAGAAAATCCCACTTAGATATTGAGCTGCCATGGGCTATGTCTGAGCAAGGATTCTAAATTATATCCATGCATGGTCCCTGGTTGGAGAATCAGTCTCAGAAAAGTTCCTGTGCCTAGATATATTTGGTCCTTATGGAGCGCCTGTCCTCTCCAGGTCTTACTAACTCTCTTTTTCTTGTGATTTCCTGCACTCTGACCAAAGTTTGGCCATGAATCTCAGCATCTGCTTTGATACACTGGTAGGTAGAGTCTTTCAGAGGCCCTCTGTGGTAGGCTCCTATTCTGCTTCTCCTTTTCTCCTACTTCCAATGTACATCCCATTTGTCTTTCTAAGTAAGGATTGATCTTCTTATCTCTGGTCCTCCTTATTCTTTGGCTTCTTTAAGTGTACAGATTTTAGTATGTTTATCCAATCTTAGAGGTCTAGTATCCACTTATATGTGAATATATACTGTGTGTGTCTTTCTGTCTGGGACACATAACTCAGGATGATCTTTTCTAGTTATCACCGTTTGCCTGCAAAATTCATGATTTCCTTGTTTTTAATTGTTGAGGAATATTCTTTGTGTAAATGTACCAAAATTTCTGTATTCATCCCTTCACTGATGGACAACTGGTTTGTTTCCAGATTCTGGATATTATGAACAAAGCTGCTACAAACATGGTTGAACAAATGTTCTTGTTATGCACTTGAGCATATTTTGGATATATGCCTAGGAGTGTTATAACTGGATCTTGAGGAAGCACTATTCCTAATTGTCTGAGAAAATGCCAGATTGATTTCCAAAGTGAGTGGTTGTACAAGTTTACATTCCCACCAGCAATGGAGAAAGGTTCCCCTTTCTCCAAAACATTGTTGTTTTGTATTGCATGTATTGTTACTTGAGTTTTTGATCTTAGCCATTCTGATGGGTGTAAGGTGAAATCTCAGGGTTGTTTTGATTTGCATGTCCCTGATGGCTAAGGACATTGAACATTTCTTCAAGTGTTTCTCTGCCACTCTACATTCCTCTTCAGAGAGTTCTCTGTTTAGCTCTTTTCCCCCTTTTTTAATTAAATTATTTGATTTGTTGATTTTTAAATTCTTTAGTTCTTTATGTATCCTAGATATTAGCCCTCTGTCAAATATAGGGTTGGTGAAGATTCTTTCGCAGTCTGTAGGCTGTCATTTTGTTCTGACAACAGTATCTTTTGCTTTACAGAAGCATTTCAGTTTCATGAGGTCTGTTTCATGAGGTCAGTTTCATTTGTTGATTGCTGCTCTTGGAGCCTATGCTGTGGGTGTTCTGTTTAGAAAGTTGTTTCCTGTGCCAGTGAGTTCTAGGCTCTTACTCACTTTTTCTTCTATCCGAGTTAATGTGTCTGATTTTATATTGAGGTGTTTGATCCACTTGGACTTTAGTCTTGTGCTTGATGATAAATATGGATCTGTTTTCCTTTTTTTGCATGTAGAAGTCTAGTTGGACCAGCACCATTTGCTGAATATGCTGTCTTTTTTTCTATTGAATGGTTTTGGCTTCTTTGTCCAAAATCAAGTATTCATAGGTGTGTGGATTTATTTCTGTGTCTTTTATTCAGTTTCATTGATCCTTCTTTCTGTTTCCATGGCTGTACCATGCAGTTTTTATTACTATTGCTCTGTAGTACAGCTTGAGATCAGGGATGGAGATACCTCCAGACAATTTGTTGTTGTAAAGGATCCTTTCCACAAATCTGAGTTTTCTGTTTTTCATATTAAGTTGAGAATTTTTCTTTCAAGGTCTGTAAAGAATTGTGTTGTTATTTTGATGGGAATTGCATTGAATCTGTAGATTGCTTTTGGCAGAATGGCCATTTTCACTATGTTAATCCTACTGATGCATGAGCATAGGAGATCATTCCATCTTCTGATATCTTCTTCAATTTCTTACTTCAGAGAATTGACATTTTTTTTTCAAACAGGTCTTTCATTTGCTTAGTTAGAGTAACACCATGGTACTTTATGTTATTAGTGGCTATTTTGAAGAGTGATGTTTCCCTAATTTCTTTCTTGGCCCTTTTGTCTTTGGTATACAGGAGGTCTTCTAAATTTTTTTTTAGTTGATTTTATATACAGTCACGTTGCTAAAGGTGTTTATCAGCTGAAAGAGTTTTCTGGTTGAATTTTTGGCCTCAGTCATGTATAGTATAATTAGACTCATGCTGGGCGCTATTGTATCATCTGCTAATAGTGATACTTTGGCTTCTTCCTTTCTGATGTGTATCCCCTTGATCTCCTTTAGTTGTCTTATTGCTTTATATAGGACTTCAAGTACTATGTTGAAGAGATATGCAGGCAGCCTTGCCTTGTCCTTCATTTCAGTGGGATTGAGTTAAGTTTCTCTCCATTGAGTTTGATGTTGGCTATAGGCTTGCTTTATATTGCCTTTATTATGTTTAGGTATGTGCCTTGTATCCCTGATCTCTCTAAGAATTTAAACATGACTGGATGTTGGATTTTGTCAAATGATTTTTCGGCATCTGAAGAGATGATCATGTGATTTTTCTCCTTCAGTTTTTTTAATTTTTTTTATTAATTATACTTTATTCATTTTGTATCCCCCATAGACCCCTCCCTCCTCTCCTCCATATCCCACCCTCCCTCCTCTTTCTGCATGCATACCACTCCCCAAGTCCATTGATAGGGGAGGTTCTCCTCTCCTTTCTGATCTTAGTCTATCAGTTCACATCAAAAGTGGCTGCATTGTCCTCTACTGTGGCCTGGTAAGGCTGTTCCCGCCCAGGGGGAGGTGATCAAAGAGCAGGCCAGTCAGATTAAGTCAGAGTCAGTCGCTCTGCCCATTACTATGTAACCCACTTGGACACTGAACTGCCATGGGCTACATCTGTACAGGGGTTCTAGGTTATCTCCATGAATAGTCCTTAGTTTGATTATGAGTCTCTGGGAAATTCCCTGTGTTCAAATTTCTTTATTCTGTTGCTCTCTTTGTGGAGACCCTGTCCTCTCCAGCTCTTACTATTTCCCACTTCTTACATAAAATTCCATTCACTCTGTCCAACAGTTGACCATCAGGCTTAGCATCTGCTTTGATAGTCTGTAGGGCAGAGGCTTTCAGAGGCCCTCTGTGGTAGGTTCCTAGTTTTTTTTCCTGTTTTCTTCTTCTGGCTTTCAGTAATCCTCTGTAGAAGGTTCCTAGGTTGTTTCCTGGTTTCTTCTTCTTCTGATGTCCATCCTCTTTGCCTTTCCGGATGGGGATTGGACATTTTAGTTAGGGTCCTCTCTTGTGCTTAGTTTCTTTAGATGCACATATTTTAGTGGGTTTGTCCTATGTTGTATGTCTATATGAATGAGTGTATACTGTGTGTATCTTTTTGCTTCTGGGACAACTCACTGAGGATGATCCTTTCCAGGTCTAACCATTTACCTGCAAATTTCATGATTTCCTTATTTTTCCTTGCTGAGTAATATTCTATTGTATAGATTTACCACAATTTTTGCATCCATTCTTCAGTTGAGGGGCATCTGGGTTGTTTCCAGCTTCTGGCTATTACAAATAAAGCTGCTACAAACATGGTTGAGCTAATGTCCTTGTTGTGTACTTGAGCCTCTTTGGGATATATGCCCTGGAGTGGTATGGCTGGATCTTGGGGAAACGCTATTCCTAGTTGTCTGAGAAAGCGCCAGATTGATTTCCAGAGTGGTTGTACAAGTTTACATTCCCACCAGCAGTGGAGAAGGGTTCCCCTTTCTCCACAACATCTCCAGCATGTGTTGTCACTTGAGTTTTTGATCTTGGCCATTCTGATGGGTTTAAGGTGAAATCTCAGCATTGTTTTGATTTGCATTTCCCAATTGGCTAGTGAGGTTGAGCATTTCTTTAAGTGCTTCTCTGCCATTTGATATTCCCCTACAGAGAATTCTCTGTTTAGCTCTGTTCCCCATTTTTTAAGTGGATTACTTGGTTTGCTGCTTTTCACCTTCTTTAGTTTTACCAACACAATTCTTTACAGACCTGGAAAGAAAAATTATCAAATTCATAATGAATAACAAGAAACCCAGAATTTCTAAAACAATCCTCTACAATAAAAGATCTTCTGGAGGTATCTCCATCACTGATTTTAAGTTTTACTATAGAGCAACATTTTTAAAAACTGCATGGTACTGGCATAGAAACAGAATGGTGGATCAATGGAACTGAACAGAGGACCCAGAAATAAACCCACACACTTATGGACACCTGATCTTTGACAAAGATGCCAAAACCTTACAATGGAAAAAAGATAGCATCTTCAACAAATGGTGCTTGTCCAACTGGATGTCTACATGCAGAAGAATAAAAATAGATCTATACTTATCACCCTGTACAAAACTGAAGTCCAAGTGGATCAAAGACCTCAACATAAAAGCAGACACATTAAATCGGCTTGAAAAAAAAGTGGGGAATACCCTAGAACTCATTGGTACAGGAGAAAAATTCCTGAACAGAACACCAACAGCACAGGCTCTAAGAGCAACAATCAATAAATGGGACCTCATGAAACTGAAAAGCTTATGCAAAGCAAAGGACATCATCATCAAAACAAAGCGACTGTCTACAGATTGGGAAAGAATCTTCACCAAACCTTTATCTGACAGAGGACTCATATCCAGTATATATAAAGAACTAAAGAAGCTCCTTCAGTTTGTTTATATGGTGGATTACATTGATGGATTTTCATATATTGAACCACCCTTGCATGCCTGGGATGAAGCTTACTTGGTCATGTTGGCTGATATCTTTTATGTGTTCTTGGATTCTGTTTGCACGTATTTTGTTGAGTAATTTTGCATCAATGTTCATAAGTGTGATAGGTCTGAAGTTCTCTCTTTTGTTTGGTCTTTGTTTTGTTTAGGTATCAAGGTGACTGGGGCCTCGTAGAATGAATTTGATAATGTTCCTTTTGTTTCTCTTTTGTGGCATAATTTGAAGAGAATTGGAGTTAGCTCTTCTCTGAGGGTCTTTTAGAATTCTGCGCTGAAATCATCTTGCCCTGTGCTTATTTTGGAAGGGAAACTTTTGATGATTGGTTCTATTTCCTTGGGGGATATCAGACTATTCAATCGTTGTACCTGATCTTGACTTAATTTTGGTAGATGGAAAATATCAAGAAAATTGTCCATTTCCTTTAGATTTTCAAATTTTGTGGCATATAGGCTTTTGTAGTAAGATGTAATGATTGTTTAGATTTCCTCAGTGTCTGTAGTTATGTCCCCTTTTTCATTTCTGATTTTGCTAATTTGCATAGTTTCTCTCTGCCTTTTAGTTACTTTGCTAACAGCTTTTCTATCTTGTTGAATTTCTCAACGAACCAGCTCTTGGTTTCACTGATTCGTTGAATTTTTTTTATTTATTTCCAATGTATTGAATTCTGCCATGAGCTTGAGTTTTTCAGATGTCTACTCCTCTTGGGTGTCTCTCTCTCTCTCTCTCTCTCTCTCTCTCTCTCTCTCTCTTTTCCCCTAGGGCTTTCAGGTGTGCTATTAAGTTGCTCTTATGAGATCTTTCAAATTTCTTCTTGAAAGCATTTAGTGCTATGACCTTTCCTGTTAGCATTGTTTTCATTGTGTTCCATAAGTTTAGGTATGTTGTACCTTCATTTTCATTGAATTCTAGGAAGTCTTTAATTTCTTTCTTTATTTCTTCCCTAACCTAGCTGTCATTGAGTAGTGAGGTGTTCAGTTTCCATGTTTGTGTAGGCTTTTTGCTTTTGCCATTGTTATTGAGGTCCAGCTTTAGTGCATGGTGCTCAAACAGGATACAAAAGATTATTTCAATCTTCTTGTTTCTGTTGAGGTTTGATTTCTGACCAAACATATGGTTTATTTTGGAGAAGGTTCCATCAAGTACTGAGAAAATAAATTTTTTTGTGTTAGGGTAAATGGTTTTGTAGATGTCTGTTAGGTCCATTTGATTCATGACCTCGGTTAGAGTCATTGTTTTTATGTTTAATTTTTGTTTTATTGACTTGTCCTTTTTTGAAAGGGGGTATTAATGTCTCCCACTAATTAATGTAGGGGGATCTATGTGTGGATTAAGTTTTATCAATGTTTATTTTACAAATGTGGGGCACTTGCATTTGGGATGTAGATGTTCAGGATTGTAACATCTTCTTGGTGGAATTTTCCTTTGATGAATGTGAAGTGCCTTTCCCCGTCTCTTTTGATTAATTTTGGTTGAAATTCTATTTTATTCGATATTTGAATGGCTATTCCTTCTTGCTTCTTTGGTCCATTTGCTTGCTAAAAGATGTACAGGGAGAAAAATACAGCAAAGACTGACGAAATGTCCAGCCGATGTCTTGCCCATCCTGAGACCCAACCCCTGGGAGAGGGACAACTGCTAACACTATTAACACTCTGCTATGCTTGCTTGGGAAGTGAGGGAATAGAAGGACCCAGATGGTACAGGAGCTGCACAAGAAGACCAACAGAGCCAAATAACCTGGGCCCAGGCAGGGGTTCTTTTGTAGCTCCAACCAAGTACCGTGCATGGACTCGACCAAGGGTCCTTACACATATGTGTAAGAGTAGCTTGGATAAAATAGAGAATGGGAATGGGAGGAGGAAAGGGAGGGCTTATGATCAGCAGAAAAAGTCAATAAATAAATAATAAATAAACAAAGTACTGAGTTTTTTCATTGAAATTCTTCAGCTTCCAACACATAACCATCATTGTGAAACTGGAGTACTTTCTATTTCCATATGTAAATATCCTGAAACTATTATGTGTTCTGTTTATATCTTAACTATGTCTAATTCTGCATGTCACTTTTATGGAGATGTGCTTCCAATTTTAACCATATTAATGCACTTACATTAGTTCTTATTAGTTCCAAATTTTAGCCATTTAATTAATAGTCTACAGCATTACTATACAAATTTTTCATTTTGTTACTGAAAAGATACACATTTATTTATAATTTCTAGTATAAATAATTACACAAAGCACATCATTTTATGTTTTATGTGTAAAGGTGCAAGACTTGTGGAGTTTTACAATTATACATTGTACCTTATTATAGATAAAAAAAAAAATCATGTAATGGGTTGTAAATGCTTAAAATGATTAAATGTCATATGGCATAATTTGCTATACTAAAGAATAACATGTTGAACATAAAACTTGTGTCTCAAATAATTTTGCATTATCAAATAATAATAAAGAAGATTGTTGTCTTGACATAATCTAGTTAAAGATTTTCAACCTTATGATGTTTTAGTCATGAAACTTAGAAGCTATACTTCATTTTTTAATTTTTATCTTCTCCTGTGCTAGTGGTTTGTAACATGAAACTGTTTTTCAAGTCAGTCACTGCAGTTAGCCATGGTTCAAAGATGAAACAGTATGCTGTAGTGAACTGTGGAGCCAAGAAAGGATACCTGTTAGGCTAACTGAATTAAAATTCATTTGCATTTGTGATTTTTCAATTATGATGAGCTTATTGACACAGAAACACATTTCTAGATGTAGGAAATTGCTACTCCACCTACACAGCAAGTAGTAGAATTATGGGTATTTGCATATTTTTGTTATATGTCTATTAAATGTATATCATTTTATAAGGTTTAGGTTACATTTTGTTCTCCAGGACATAAGCTGAAAGCAATAAACGCAGTAATATGAATAAGGCAAGTGAAACTGCAAATGATATAATTAATGATCCACAATGCACTTTCATCATGATTAGAAAGAAGCTCACTATTGTAATATAAAATGATAAGCCAAATCTTTTAAAGACACAGTCAAGGTCTCATCATTCCCTCATAAAACAAGAAGCTGAAGATGATTATCTACTTTTAAGTAAACTTCAATACTATACCAATAATGCGTCAATAATGCTAAGAGAGCTGAGAAATAATTTAATGGCAATAATTTGGTAGCATCTATAAAGCTAGTAAATCAAATAACACAGAGAAAATGACACCTATCAGAATTCTAAAATAAAAGAAATCTTATAAGAAGAACTACATACAGGAATGCCAGATCCAAAGGAATGAAGATCTGATGTACTCTTTGCAAGGAGCCTAATCTCGGGACTCATCAAAGCATTTACCAACAATCCAGGATGTGTCCCTTGGATGTACCTGTGTCTTAGTTACTTCTCTGTTGCTGTTACAGTGTGCCCTGACAAAAGCAAGTCAAAGGAGGAAGGGTTTTGACTTATAGTTTTTGACTTATAGTTCCAGCGGGGGAAGACATGCCAGTAGTCAAGGGAGTTATAGTGACAGTAGCAGAAAGTTGGTCGCTTGGTCATAAAACATCCACACCCAGAAAACACAGAGAACTGGAAGTAGAGAGGAGCTACAAAGCCTCCAAGTCTGTCATGGTTTCCCACTTCCTACAAGGCTCCATCTCCTAAATGTTCCACAATGGCCTCAAAGCCAGCAGCTGGGGGACATGTGTTCAGACAAAGGAGGCTATGTGTGGACTTTCTCCTTTAAACACAACAGTCTAGGACAATATTATTTCCTTTCTGATAGAAAAGAGTTTGGGGAACTTATGACATATGTAAAACATTTATTATTATTTGAAGGAAAATATGTTCTCAAAATAAAGATAGTGTAGATATAATGGTAAGTATTAAGTAAATGTTACAAAAGATTTTAACATTTTAAGCATTCAGTTGTTAAATTGTGTTCATTTGGCCTACTGTTTAAACCATTTGAAATACTCAATAAGATCTAATGTAAGCAAGTAATAATTTTCATTATTGTAGAGTAATAAATTTAATCATTAGAATTTTACTTGTGTTTAATACTTAATAAAGATATTTTTCAACTTTTATGGATGTGAAACATGTTTTATAAACTGCAGGTTAAAAGTAATATACCCTAAAGAAACAATATTTATCAATTTCAAGCCATCATGTATAAAAAAAGAAATAAAAATACTACTAATTTATATTTTATTGTGTATGTTTTTCAAGTTACAAAATTAACTCTTTTTTTTAGTCAATTGAAAAAATCAAAGTTGAGAGAAATAAAAGACTTACATGCATCTCAAACCACACACCCAATCACACTCACATTGAGTAATGAACAATAGCAGCCTGGTACACACATTTCACACCTTGTTCTTGTTCATCTTGGTGCTTCAGAATATATCCATACACGTATTTTTTTGTGACCAGTATTGACTCATCCATGCACACTGGTTTTCAGTGTTTCATTTTATGTAGCTATTTCTGTGCACCAGTAGATAGATATCAATCTGTAATATCAATCTGTAACTAAATCTAGAATTTCTAAAACTGCATTGGGCATATTATTTTGCTTTTAGTCTTCTCTCTCCTTTTAATCCATATCCTTCTATTACATCTTTAATCACATCACAGTAACACATCAGCAAGCCACATGTAGGTCACAAGTTCTGTGCTAGAGTCGCCTGTCAAGCCACAGTAAAGTTCATGGCCTTGTAAAAATAAATTGTACCAATAATAGGGATTTTAGCTGTTGTAGTTAATAAAATATGTGACTCTTATAAACTATAGCTGTCTAGTTTCTTCAAACAGTTGAACATATGCTCCAGAATTCACGCCAAACTGCATGAGAGAAAAGCCCAGGAGTCCTCAGCCCTACACAAAGAAAAATGGGACACTGAGCAAGGCTGGGATTAGAAGTGGTTCCTTCCAACAGTGATTGGTTGTCCAGTCCAAAGACCTAACCCTGAAACCATGAATACAACTAACCTCATATGAAACAAAAGGTATATTTAGAAATATACAAGTATATGCAAATCTATGCTTTCCATAATAGTTAATGAAAAAAAGAGACCACGAATTGAAAGGAGAGCTGGGAAAGGTATACAGGAGAATTTGGAAGGAGGAAAGGAAGAAATGTAATTAAATTATAATCTCAATATAATTAAAAATAGAAGACTATATTAAACATAATTGTCATCTGAAGAACCATCATATGAAAAACAAAAGACATAAAACTTTTGTTAATTTGCTTGAAATGCCCAAATTTATATTTGTTTGAGACAAATCTTGTATCACAGTTATTTCTGGAAGAAGAAAAACATTCTACTTTCAAATCTGAACTTAGCAGGCATGGAGAAAAAACTAGGATTCATGCCTCTGGGTACTCAACACTTTAAAAATTATGTTATGTTTGGAGGTAACTTTTTCGAACTACTTGCACACACCTCATTTGAAGTCATTAAAGTGGGGAAAATGATGTCCCAGAGTGAAAATATAACTTGCCTAGGGTTTTCACAGCTAATTAAAGTCAAATATAGGATTCTATTGCAGCCTAGAAATGCCTTTTTCTTGTTTTCTCAATATTGTCTTTTTCTCAAAATGTTGAGTTAAAATTAACTTCCGTGATGATACAGAACATTTATGAGACTACACAGTTCCTCAGTATCTTAAAAATGAATGTGTCCTCAGATCTGTGCTATGAAATTCCTTTGAGGGGGGTCTCTATAGCCTGAAAGCTTCACACTTGTGAACTGCCAGCTCCTAGCAAATATTCGCTAGAATGAGTGGGTGGAGAGATGTCTCAGCAGTTAACAGCAATTGCTGTTCTTGCAAAGGACCTCAATTCAGTTCCCAGAACTCACACATGTGCCCCACAACTATTCTAGCTGCAAAAATTTTGATGCCTCGTTTTTCACTGCTGATAGTATCCCACTGTGTACATGTACCATAATTTCTGTATCCATTCCTCGGTTGAGGGATATCTAGGCTGTTCCCTGATTCTGGCTACTATGACTGAAGCTTCTATGAATATAGTTGAGCCAATGTCGTTGCTGTATAGTTGAGCATGTTTTTGCAGTAAAGTGGATAGGCTAGAAAAGCTGAGTGAGGTAACCCAGAAACAGAAAGGCACACAAGGTATAAAGACACACATGGTAAATACTCACTTATGAGTGACTATTAGAAATATAACATAAGATAAACATACTAAAATCTATATTCCTAAAGGAGCTAAACAACTAAGAGGACCTTGGGTAAGATACTTAATCCTCATTCAGAAGGGTGAACAGGATGGATTATCGGAAGTAGGAGAATACAAAGAACAAGATAGGAGCCTTCCACATGGGGCCTCTGAAAGTGTCTACTAAGGAAAAAGTACCGAAGCAGAATTCACCTCTGATTTTAAGTGATTAATTGTGAGGCAAAGAATAGGAGGGTCTTGAAATTCAAGTTGACTTGAGTATTTTTTTGTTTTGTTTTGTTTTGCTTTCTATTTTACACAGATTGAAGAGAAGAGTGAATAAAAATTAATAAATATGTATTCATTGTGACATTCTCTAAATAGTTGCTTTCTGTAGTTAACCCATGTGCCCACGTGAAGAAGTAACTCAAAAATATAAAAAAGAAAAAAAGAAAGCTTTAATATTTGTTACAAAGTTTACCTCCTATTTTTTTGGCTTTTATTTCGAGAATACTATTTCTGTCTCGTATCACTTATATGTTTAGAAAGTTCTCCCTAAACAGTAATTTGTTGCCATGAGCTAGAATTATAATTCATTATTTGTCTTTGCATATGAGCTAGTGCAAAATTATCCGTGCCTCATATTCTAGATCTATGTACTACAATAACTTCATTCTCAACAGGAAAAAAAGAATCTATAGGGCTTGATAACTGCTAAGGAAAGGAATATGATTTTCAGAAAACCCTGAAAAGCAATGGGTAGTAAAATACTATTAAAATAAAGATGACTTCAGAACAGTAGCATTCTTTTTAAAAGCCCACTTGGAAGTAACTGTAGGTTGATGACTCATTTATCATCCCCCTTCTCATCAGCTAATGAAAAATTATAGTATTAAAAAAGCCCACTGTGTCTTGTAGATATAAAGTCAGAAAATCAATTTGTGAATCACAGGAGGTCATGGTAGGTACTAGGGATGAGGGAGTTTTTGAGATTTTTAAGCTTTTATCCACTTTTTTTAAATTTTATTTTATTTTATTAAATACACTTTATTTACTTTGTATCCCCCCATAAGCCCCTCCCCCTCCACTCCCTGTCCCAGCCTCCCTCCCCTTTCTTCACGCATGCCCCTCCCCAAGCCCACTGATAGGGGAGGACCTTCTCTCCTTCCTTCTGATCTTAGTCTATCAGATCACATCATGAGTGGATGCATTGTCATCTTCTGTGGCCAGGTAAGGCTGCGCCCCACTCAAGGGGAGGTATTCAAAGAGCAGGCCAATCAGATTATATCAGAGGCAGTCCCTCTTCCCATTACTATGTAACCCATTTGGACACTAAACTGCCATGGACTATATCTGTGCAGTGGTTCTAGGTTCTAGGTTATCTCCATGCCTGGTACTTGGTTGGAGTATGAGCATGGAGGAAGTAGGAAGCTTTGAATCAAAGTAACACTTTCATTTAGGTACTTTAGAATAAGTCTGTCTCTATACAATCCATGAATTTCTATAGTCCTTAGGTAAGACAAAATTTGTTATAATGAATGGATTCATCCTAAGTAAATATTGGATTCAAATCAGTTATTTTTTTTTCTTTCTCTAGTGTACACTTTCTAATATAATATTGTGTTAATGGATAAAACATAAATTTTGCTCAAAATGAAATAGATTAATATTATACAGAAATAGAAGCTTCCTAGTCAACTGGGCTTTGAAAAAACGGTAATTTCACTCGAGTATTTCACCTGCATTGCCACTTTCACATATCCTTACACAAATTTATATTTTGAGTTATTTTCCTGTTGCTATTTTCATCTTTGGGTCATTATGGAGAAGTTTACTAGTTGTATGCTATGAAATATAGAAAAAGCACAGGAAAGTGGGTTAAAACTTCTGACTTTGCTCTACCTTTCTGTGGTTGAGATAAAACACCATGAACAAAGCAACTTAAAGAAGAAAGGGTTTATTTCGGCTTCAAGTTCCAAAGAGTTATAAAACCCATGATGATATCAAGAAAGCCCTGGTATGGCAATGAGGGCAAAACACTGAGAGTCAAAAAAGAAAGTGGTATGAGACAATAAACCTCAAAGCTTGTTCCCGGTGACATATTTCTTCCAGGAATGCTGCATTTCCTAAAGGATTCATACCCTCTCTGTCTTAATGAATTTTCTATTGCTGAGAAGACAACATAACATATAAAACTTATAAAAGAAAGCATTGAATTTTGAATGTGGTTTCAGAGGACTAGAGTTATGATGGTGTAGCAGAGGCAAGGTGGTAGGAACAGCTGAAAACTTATACCAGGACAGTAGAGACGTACTGGGAATGCTCTGCCCCTGTGACACACCTTCTCTAACAAGGTTACACCTCCTAGTCCTTCCCAAACAACTCCACCAACTGGGAACCCAGTATTTAAACATTATGAGTCCATAGGGACTACTGTCATTCAATTTACCATACCCCCCAAATAGCAGTAACTACCGAGAAACAAGTGTTACCATATAAGATTCTAAAGGAGACATTTCTTATTTAAACCACCAGAGAATATAATATTAAGTTGGGCCAAAACCAAATTGATTTGCATTCTATAGAAACAGAAGATTTCTATATAATTGGTAATTGAAAAACAAATAATTTATATCTGACATTTATAAATATCATGTATACTGAAAGTTTTGTATGTCTATATAATTTTATATTAAGTTATTTTTTATCAATAATTAATTTATGAAGCATTATAAGGCATTTTTCTAGTTCTGTGCTATAAGTTTTAGAAAAACATAGACATGCACTAAAAAGATTTCAATAAGCACTTCCAAACAATATATGGTACAATGAAGTACTTTCTATATTTAGGTAGAACAAGCCAAACAGAAAGCACTAATTCAGAAACAGAAATAAATTATTGTCATTAAATTAATTGATTCAAAATACTTTCTATCTTCAGAGCCTTATTTTTTTTATATCCTGGCTTCACTCTGCTAATGCACAGGCTTTCTAATGAGTTGGAAGGCACCATGTATAGTGCAGCCACATGGTTTATTGCAGCATTCAAAAGTAAAGGTTACCAAAACAGAGTGAGAAAAGCAAAAAAACAAACAAACAAACAAAAAAAAACTTTACATGATGGTTATATGACCCTCTAAACACCTGTGTAATAGGTCAAATAGAAAAAGAACTACTATCCTAAGCTTCAGTTCTAAAAAGTCTCAATTTTTTAAGAATTTCATTCTTAATTCAACTCAGCTATGACCAGTCACATCCTCTAATTCTATGCTGCCCTAAACCTCAACTTTGTGTTAGAAGCATATCATAAGGTCTGAATTCATGTTGGTTTGGAAATGGAAATTGATCAAACTAAATTAAAATGCCTGAGGATAATAAAGACTGTCTGAAGAGCCTTAACTGGGATTTTGGTGTTTACATTCACAAACATAGCAATGGATATTACAAAAAGAATTTAACTTAAATTCATTCATTACTGCTAAATATGCCAAAAACTTGAATCTGAGGATAACTTCTATTACAGAAATTTGGCATCTGATATTGAGGCTATGCAATAGTTCAAGCTAAATAATGATTACACTTTCTACTTTCTTTGTGATAGGCTAAGGTTTTCTATTTTATTATTCCCTTATTTTATATACTAAATGGAGATTGTGTAATCCTTAATTATTAAAATGGAAACAAAGTGACCATCAATTTTTTTTCCATTTTTAATAAAGAAAATCAACCGATATTTCAAAATAATTACCACAAAGTTCTTTCTAATGATATATTAACAAAAATAATTAAAGTCTAAGTACTCATGTATAATAGTGGAAGAGAAAAATGTTTTCTCTTGGTTCTCTTTCATGAGGGCCATGGACCCAGACATGAGTGCTCTGCTATCATGACGTTCCAACACCTAATATTTACTTTGAGATTAGAAATTCAACCAATGACTTGGAAGAAAACCGTACATTTCAACCACTGTGACCATATTAGTTTGGTGTCAGTTTAAAATTTATACCTACTCAGTTATTACATAGTGTTTTTGTTGGGATCAGTAAGCAAGCACTTCTACAGGCAGCCCTAAGGGACCTGACAGACCAGTTATCAGGCATTTGTGAAGACACCCAGAACACCTGCTGACCTCCTGGAACTACCTGTGCATGCCCTGGGTCACCCTATAAGAGAACTGGAGCCCTCCCCCCACTCTCTTACTCTTTCTTTCTCTCTCCCTCTCTCTGCAACCCCCTTCCCCTAATAAACCTCCCATGTGGAACCGATCTCGTGGTGTGATTTGTCAACCCACGTGTAACCTCCACATTGGTGGGCTGGTCCTAACATTGGTGTGTTTTGGCCAGGATAGTTCCCTTCAGTGAGTTCACCGAGCGGGTAATGCCGGCACCCACCGGAGCTTCTGGAGACCTATTTTTTCTCCAAATCCACCTGAGAGACTCACTTTCCTGCTACCAGTTTGCTACAGAGTCATCCAACACCGGCTACATTGGTAACTTTCCCTTTTGGTCAGCATAAACGTTTCTCTAGACAAGAGGAGAGTGACCAATGAGAGTCCGGCACCTCCCGATTGATCTTTTGCTAGACCACACCTCTATTAGGGCCTTAGTTTACCCTAGGAGAGCTTTCTCTGTCTACACATGGTTTATTTCTCTCTCTTGCTCACTGAGTCTCTCGACCTGCTGTTGCCGAAAGCCCTAGCTAGGCAAAACCGTGTTCTCTCGGCCATGCTACAGAGCACTATGCCTTGGTCCCTGGCCAAAATCTGACGAGATATTGGACAAGACCAGACCAATCTGTCTAAAGATTCGCCTTCATCTGAGACGCCATTAAAAGGCCTTGTCTCTTTCACTCCCCAGTGGATAATGCCCATATGACACCATTTATTTCCTCAGCTTCTCCACTAGGATGTCTTCTAAAAAGTTTTAAGACTTTGGGTCTACAACCCCAGTCCAAACTCATACGCCTCTGTAATAAAACCTGGCCTACATACTCTTAGGTAAGGGTCCAAATTGGCTGCTTAACGGCACGTTAAATCCCAGTATTTTACGGATTCTCAAACATTGTCAGCAAACTGGTAAAGGAAAAGAGGTACCCATGCTTTCTTTCTCCTTTGCTCTAAAACTCCTCTCTGTTCCTCCTGTTCTCCTACTAAACTCCTTCTAACCATAAAAGTAAATCTAAGGAGTTCTGCCTTTGACCCAGAGGATAAAGTTCCACCCTGCCACCACCACCCCACTCCTCCTGTTTCCTGCCCGGGTAGCCTGCCACCCACCATGCCCGGCTCGGCCACAGGTGGTTGGGTCTGGGTCTTCAACAAGGTAAACAGCCTGAGTGGTGCCAGTCTCAGCGGCCGACAGCGCCCAGAGACACTGAGACACACAGCATTAAAATTGATTTTTCAAAACTTGGTAGGGAGTTTTGCAAATTTTAAAATTTCCACAAAAATCCCTGGGTGTGGCCATCTTGGCTTTGGGAAGAAATGGGCATGACCTTGGTTTCATCAGAGGCTTCCACATTGCCTGCGAAATCTTTAATTCTGGCAAAGAGGCCCCGCCTCCTGTGTGCCTTTTTCCAGCGCCATCCCTCTGCCCCTTTCCCAAGTGGCTTCTATTTAAAAGCTCTCATTCTGATTCCTATATTCCACTCATATATTTTCAAATGCTTTATATAGTCCTTATAATTTTCTCATTGGGTTTACATTTATAAGTCTTAACCATAATTAACTGTTTATCTTGTCTTTTAGGCCTCATTTCAAGTTGGTATAAATTTTTTATAAAAATGCAAGGTTACATTTCACTATCCTGCTTCAAAATAAATTTTATATAATAATAAAATTTCAAAGTTACAAATATCTGTTCAAATTGAGTTGGTTTAAAATATAAGACTATTAAATTACTTTATACTGTTCTATTTAGGGGTTCATTGTTACATACAAATTTTTTATCAATATTTTAAATTAAGACCTAAAGTAGGTACTGTAAAAAAAAAAAAAAATCTAGTAATGCCCTGAGGGAAGAGCCACCTCACTGCTTGCATTCTTTCCCCACCCACTAGAGATACAGTTGCTAGGAAACTGGACCATCCCCCTAGGGAGGGACACCTGGTCATTAATGGTCTGGGAAACTTCCTATAGCCAATTGATTCAAAATGTAGCATTTTGACCAATAGATGCTTGCCAGGCAGGAATCGCCCCTGCCTTGGGCATGCAGGGATGGAGCAAAATCTTTAAATCACCCAACTAACCTGGGTGCAGTGCGCTGGACTCCCACCGCTTTGGTGGTGGGGCTGTGTAGGCCCAAGCTGCAGCTTGTAATTTATAATAATAATTAAAAAAAAAACTTCATGTATTTACAGTGGAGTCTGTTTATTCCTGGTCTTTTGGGGTTCGTAAACTGGGCAGAACATTTTGGGGGCTCGTCCCAGGACCCCAAGACTCCAGGAACCTGACCTGGAGGTTTTTATGCCAGCTGTAAGTGTAATGTTTCTGTGCAATGTCTGTATGTGTAGTACTTTCTGTTCTCTGTTCTAAAACTTCCTCAGAGCTCCAGGTGTCTGTATCTGCATAGCAAGATGTGATCAAAGTGGTCTTAGCTGCCTAAGTTCAGGGGGACGCCCCTAGCTTCATCAGTATTTTCAATATTTTGGTGGGTAATCTGTATGCCTGGTCCCAGTGAGTGCCACTGGGTGTCTCCTGGGGCAACAGCCCACTCTTGGTTTCTTACTGGGGCATCAGGGCCTTTATCTCATGCACCTAATACAGGAGGAATCAGTATGTTCAGCCTGCCCTAAAGGAAAATTTGGTCAGCTGGTTAATGTTTTTGTCTCAATGTCTCTGTGCAGTATTTGTTTGTATCTACCTTCTGTTTTCTGTTCTAAAAGGCCTCATAAAACTTGTTTAAAATGTGTGCCTATGTGTTTATAAGCTCTATAAATGCATATGTATAGGTTACCACGTGGTATATAAAGTGGCTCTTGACTTTACCATGTGGGTTATAATGTGACTGCCATCGTGGTATGGGTAATAAAAAAAAAAAAAAGGAAACCTTGGTCAAATAATTCTCATTTCCTTCTAGGTTAAAAGGATGAGTTATTTTAAATTGGTATTGGTTTTAAAAATTAAATTGTTTACACTGGTAAATTCTGGTTTTAAAATCTGGGTTTGACTTTTAAGATTATGGTTATGCCTTGCGACTTCTACAAAAGGGGTACTTTGTTTTGATATTGCCAAAACAGGTTTTAAAAAAATGTTTAAATGTTTAAGGCTATAAAATGTTTAAAGTTTATCAGGCATTTGGTATAAAAATGATCTTGGGTAAGTCTAACAAAAAATTTGAAAGTTTCTTGATACTTTGGGGGAGAATAAAATACTTTGGTGTTTATTTTATTAATTTTACTAAATAAAACTAAGCCATGTGGTTTGCACTAATTAAAAAGATTGCAGTTTTTACAATGTATTTTGTGGAGAGCTGTTTGTTTGTTAAGCTGCTTTGTTTATGGAAAAACATGTTTCCACCCTGATCTTTACCTTGAGACAAAGAAAAGAGGAAGTTTCACCAAGTTCCTTAAAGCTTGTTCTAAGTTCCTTAGAGTTTATGTGACCTTGGACCTTCTTGTCTGCTACAGGGAAGTAATTTTAGAGAAAGAGTTTAGCAGTTTCAGAACTTTTTGTATTAATGTAACTTGCTTTGCTTTGCCTATCAAGCAAATTGTAAATGCTCCACAGTGTTTGCTGTATCATCAGCAACACCTAATGGCTATGTTTGGTATTGTCAGTCACAGCCTGTGCTAACACGTGGCTAGCTGGCATGGTGGTTCAGCAACAGAGAGAGCGTGGAGCTGTAGTTTTGCTGCCATATTTGTTTAGGGCTTCCAGCTGAGTTCAGTTACACGTGGCAAGCCGCCATGTTGGTCTGGGGATAAACAGGGTGGAGCCATGAGTTTGCGATCATCTTTGTTTAGGTCTCAATTGGTAGGAGCAGCAAGATTTGCTAGCCTCTCTATGAACTGTATCTGATTAAAAGATTTGCTTTGATTTTATTTCAGAAAGAGCAGATTTAAAGTCATGCTAAATACGACAGTTGAGCCTTACCTAGTCTCTTTGTTTAGGTTTAAGGTTAAGCCTAGGATGGGTAACTAACGTTGCCTTTATAAATCTACTTAAAATATGGTTCTAGATAACATTCTATTTTATTGGACACAGTTTAGAGCAGATAATAAAGACAAAGTAATTCAGACACCCTCAAGCTTGTCAGAGATCTGATGAATATGGCATTTTAACATGTGTAAGCTTATTGTGACAGAAAGTCCCAAAGTCCTGACAGTAGCTCCCCAAGGTCTCCGAGAAGATTTGAGCACAATGACTGTTATACCAGGTTCACAGGACCCTCAGAGACCTCCAGGAGATGACTCGATGCAATTGCAAGAGAGCTTTATTACAAGAGCGATCGAACTCGGGACCCAAGTCTCACTGGCGCAGCAGTAGAGAAGTGGGACCTCGAGTTCTGAGTGAACAGAATTTTTAAACCGAAAGTCTGTGATCAGGGGGTTTCCATGGCAGCAAGCCGGGGGGCACAAGCCTTGGCGTTACAGAATTGGGTGAAGTTTAGCAGGGCAGGGTGCCCTTTTCTGAGGTACATAATCACAATGGCTAAGGCATATAATCACAATGGCTATTTTTCTAAACCATATCTGAAACATTGGGGAGAATTTTCCCACCTGATTCTCAACCAATTCCCATTGATTATTGCCAGGAAGTTTGTCTCTATTTCCTATGAAGCATTTATTCTGTTATATTTCCTGGAGGCTGTTGCTAGGAGAGTTAACTTTGTTTTCTGCCAGGTGTACATTTTGTGATATTTCCTGGTACCTGAATTTAGTTCCCAGTCAAGATCTTTATTTCAAAATGGAGTTATATTCAGGCTATCTTAAGCTTTTCACAACAGATGACTTCGACTCTGGATTGTGGTATGCTAACCACTGGGCAATACTGTCTCAACTGGCCCACTGCTAAGGCCCAGCCTAAACTGTGGACAAAACTGTGGACACCTGGAGAGTCAATGTTTCACGTTGCTAAAGGTGAGGTGAGGCCGTTCTCTTGTTTCTTTCTCCACAGAAACAGTCTCATCTTCTGTGCCTAGCTGGACCACCTCTGCTCATGACGTTATGAGACCCCAGGAGCCAGGGACACTGCCTAGGTGATGGACTAACTAGTCATCTCTGTCATTTTGATTGTTACATAGATCGGTATATTTATTTAGCTCATAACTTATCCTTCTCAGGTCTCTGATCACCTTGACGGCTATGCTAAGCTAATGGTAGCTTTGCAGCTAAAGAGCAGACAATTAGATCCACTGTTAGCTCACTAATCAGTTTAAGATATATCACTAGATAAAATATATATGACTTATGTAGGGTCTAAGGATAAAAGGAGTTTAGGTTATAAAAATACAAGTTACACATATTTGAGAGTCTTAAAAAGTGCCTTAAGGTTGGCAAACTTAAGTTATACATATATGAGAGTCTAAAAATGTGTTTTAAGGTTGGTAATACAACTTATAAATGTTTGAGGGTCTCAAAAATGTTTTAAGGTTGGTAAATGCAAGTTATAAAGGTTACAAGGTCTAAGGTGATTTAAGGTATCTTAAATAGGTAAAAAGGCTTAATATTTCTTCCTGTTGTTCTGCTACTGTTGTATTGACTGTCCAGAGTTTTGACCTTTATCAGTAGGACTCTAATTTATTAATCTAACTCTAATACAAAAACATTCCACTATACCACTATGCCACTATTATGGTCCTAATCTCAAGATTGTAAGCCTCCATAATGTCTATGCTTATACTAAAGTTAAGATCAATTGAGTTTCTCTTTACTTCATAAAAGGCTTTTGCCTTTTCAGAGCTCACCTTAAAAAATACGTATGCCACTAACACATATGTATGTCTACTGCCTTTTTCTCAATGCACAGTACAATTGTAATACTAACATGTCTAAAGTTTAATCTCCTTCTTAAAACTTAAAAGTAATTCTTGTTAGCTACATAAAGTCCACATAAATCTACCTCTCAGGACAACTAGATTCCAGATAAGTACTACACTTATTGCCTATCTCAAAAGGTGGGACTCCTCCCCTTTCCCTGGTTTTGGGACTTCCTTTCCTGGCTACCAGACTACTGTTTACTGCATACAACCACTGGCTAGATTGGTGAGTTCACTGCATTTTCTCGGCATACACACCTCTCTTGGTAGGAGAAGCTTGACCACAGAGCTCTGGCAACTTCCTACTATCTTTTGAGACAGAGGGACGCCCCCCTCAGCCATAGCCTTAATTTTCTAGGTTTGACACTCTGTTGACTTTCACTTTAGGGCCAAACTCTCCCTTGGTCGGTATACCCCCTCTACGGGTTCCTTCCCCCCTCCCTCCCACATGCACTTGCTCGCTCGTGGGAAGTTCCCCTCTCCCACACGGTTCCTCTACTTCTCTGCCCCCAATGGGAGACGCCCAGATGCCCGTCCCTCCAGACAGGCTGGAGAATTTTAGGTTTCTACACTTAGTGCCAGCTGGCACCAGGGCCTCTAAGTTTACATGCTTCTATAGCCAAACCTCACCTTGATGACAAATGGAAAACAAAGCCTTCTTTAAATATTGCCAGTGACTGGGTAAATAAAGGTCCCTCCAGGTAGACAGAGGTTCCCATGTACAAGCCTCATCAATACAAACCTTTCAATGTATACCTACAGGATTTTCTCTATACTCAACTTTATCTTTTGCCTATATATGTGTTTCAGTGTCCTGCCAGACAAATGTTTCCTATAGCCACAACAGTGCCAAAGCAGCTACAGGTGTTCAGCTCTGACCTCACGGATTTCCAAGAAGCTACAGGTGTTCAGCTCTGACCTTACAGACTTCCAACAAGCTGGACCTGCACTTTCCCTCCCAGCCATGGGTGCTCTCACAGACCTGGGAAAGCTTCAAAGCAGCCTATTCTTCCTGGAGTTGGCCAACACTTCAGCCTTTTGACCTCCCTACAGCACCCCCAGTGTCAGCAGGAAATAGCCAGAAGAGAATCTACGCCCGTTATTCACTTGTTGTTAACAAAAGGCTGAAGTGGTGTGATTCAGGACCAGGACAAGCGGCTCCAGGTTCTCCCAGTGTTCCCCTGTCTCTACTGGCTGCCTTGCATGGCTGGAAACTCTCTCTGTTGACAACCCTCTACCCTAAACCCTCTACCCTGAGTTTTCCAGGGCAGAGACTTCTCTTATTCTTAACCTTGCAACCTGACCATTTGTTGCTATAACTCTTCTCTCTCAACCTCTTGCATGTCAACCAAGAGCTGCTTCCAATGAGCCTAAATTTATATACTTTAACTTACCTTATAAAAGGCAGCCCAAGCTCCCTATTTTTAATTATAGAAAAAGGGAGGAATGTTGGAATCAGTAAGCAGGCACTTCTACAGGCAGAACCAAGGGACCTGACAGGCCAGTTATCAGGCATTTGTGAAGACACCCAGACCACCTGCTGACCACCTGGAACTACCTGCGCATGCCCTGGGCCACCCTATAAGAGAACTGGAGCCCTCCCCCCAATTTCTTACTCTTCCTTTCTCTCTCCGTCTCTCTGCAACCCCCTTCCCCTAATAAACCTCCCACGTGGATCCGATCTCGCGGTGTGATTTGTGAACCCACGTGTAACCTCCACATTGGTGCACTGGTCCTACAGTTTTTTCCTCATAGATTCTAGATTCCATGCAGTTTTCTGGGAAGAGTTAAAGTAATAATAAAATCCAACCATTAAGTGCTCAGCCAGAAAATCCAAAGGCCTGAGGAAAAGTGCTTTGCTTGGGACAATTTCATGTTAGTTTTTTTTTTACTAGATTCTATAATTCTGCAATAAAGTTAATGCTCCAGACACCTATAAAATGCTGTTTACAATATACATTTTCTAGCATAAAGTTCCAGAGAACATCTTAAGCTTAGATACATGTCAAATTCTTTTCATAGGTGATGAAGCAAAGAAAAAAAGATAGTCATCTAAGGAAGGAACTCAAAGAAATTTTAATTAGGTCAATTTACATTCTCTTGATTCCACATACATTCCCCAACAGCCCACACTTTTGCTTCTTCATAGACCCCTACTGGCTCCAGATAAATGATTCTTTGCACAACCTAAAGGGCCAGTGTATATAAATGGCATGTAATTTGATGGCAAATGAATTATATCTGTAGCAATGATTTGTTACCTGCATTTCTTTTCTTGTGAAAATACACAATGTAGTTTTGTAAAAGATAATGCAAACGGTTATGCTGAGTGTACATTTTTTTCTGGGTCTAGATAGAAACAGATGATGAAAACAGCACAGTGTAATGCTCAGAACTTGCCTGCACAACATGTTGTAAATGCAATCTTCTGGAAGACAGGGTTTCCTAAGAGAAAGAGTACTTTTAGAGCATTAGAGTCTTGTGCATTTTCCCTTAGGGGAGAGATCTTTATGGAGGCTTTATGACAAAATGACTTTGATGGAGTGATGTATAAACAATGAGCCCATTTTTTCCTTCACATCTGATAGCCCCAGTTATTTTCTTAGCATTATAGAAAACTTTTCATGTTATGATGTCCCATCTGTTGATTGTTGGAAAACTGAGAAAGGTAGTATAAAGCAACTTACCCATGACCTGCCCAGAAAGTTATTTCCAATATTGCAAGAGTGGTATTTTATCTTGGGGAAAGCCAACAGCTGTCTTCTTAGACTTAAGGCTTACTCAATAGGATGGCATTTCTACCTCATATTAAAAGTCTAGCCATCTAGATGGTCAGAAAGTTTATAGACTACAGCAGAGAACATGCTACTGTCATTTTGCTAAACCAGCAATATTCTTAACTGCACTCTAAATACTTATCCTTATTACAGAGATTTAAAACTGATCATATCATGTAAAACAAGTAACAATAGGGTACACAGCTCCATTTAGTCCATCTGTAATGCTACCCTTATACCTGAGTCTTTAGGAAACCTGAAGGCAAGAGGATGTCTGGTACAAGAGAGTGTCTTCTAGACATGATTACGTTGTCAGGTCAGTAAAATCTCAGCAGCAATGTTGCCTAAACAAGGCCTGCATAATATCAACACCATCTGATATGCTACTTTGGATAAGGAAAATTTCACAAGGCCTGACCATTAGATGAAGAGCTACAAGCAATTAATGGCTGCTGAAAGAAGGAGAATCAAGCTTCTTCAAGGACACGAATCCTGATAGGTTATCAAATACGAGTGTCAGGCTCAAACCCCATATAAATGAACAACACTAAATAGACTAAAGCATTATGTGTGTGTGTGGGAGTAGAAGTATAATACTTATTGCAGATGTTGTAAATTTAAGAGGAAGAGAGTCATGGGAGGAGATGGAGGGAAAGGACCAGAAATGAATTTTTCTTGATGGATGGATATTCTCTGCTTTGTACAATCTCCCCTTGAAAATATTCTCTTAAGCACCAAAGACTTTTTCTCACATTGGAGTCAGAGAATTGTCCTAAATACATAGACTAGGGAAAATTTGTCCCAGTAGGCCATTAAGTACTGGGGAAGCGACTGAGCACGAGAAACCATCAGGCACAGAAAATAACATGCTAAAGTGGACAATCAGGCAAAGACTGCCTATGATTTCATATAAAGCAGCTGCTAGTCTAACAGGAGTCATTTTCTATAATATAACAAATTCCCAACTCTTGCTGACTCCTTTCCTCCAAAGAGCCCTTCAAGGGGGTCTAAGGGATCTTAGCTACAGTGCTACTCCTAAAAGTGGGTCTCTGAGGAAAATGCACCTTTCCTACAGTGTTCCATAGCTGTGTCCGCCAAAAAAGGTTTCTGTTGGGTGTTGAGTTTTCCAAATAAACCATGGAATAACAGACACAGCCAGACTAACTATATACAATCAGCAAACCTTCCAGGTTTCTCATATTTTCATGTGATCCATGTAAGCAGTTTTTCCCTCTCAAGGTACAGAATGCAAATCAAATTATTTTGGAGAGTGAGAATAATAAACAAACAAACAAATAAACAAAAGTTCAAAAAACAAATAAACAAAAAACTAGTGAGAAGTTACTGAGACAAATATAACCCTTAGTTTTTCTGGATAATTTAAACCAATGAACTAAGCCTTAATTTTGTAATGACTTTAAAATGTTCTTCATTGGAGGCAAATGAAGATGCCTGGACCAGCTAGTATAGACATAGTCACTGCCCTAAGATCATGATCTCTATTATTCAGAAACTGCAGCAAGTCATTATCTTCTTCATTCCTTCCAAATATGGTCGAAATGCCCCTGACATACAAACTCCAACATCTGATTCATCGTGGCTCATGCCAGTCATCCTGTTTGGGCAGTCTCACTGGCTTTCAGAAATGCAGATGAACCAAGCCTGCTTATATCTCAGGGCTTCAACACTTCTTCCACTTTGTTTTCAGATTTCACTATTTTTTAGAATATTTTTTGTGACAACATATTTTAATAACAACTAAGGGATATTGTTATTTCATATTATACACCCATGAATGCGTGTTTTCATCTTTTGATTTTTTTTAAATCACCATGTTTTAGAAATATATAAAAAAATCATATACAATAAAATTTAGAATTTGTAATTATGACTTTCATTCATAAAATAAACAATGTGTGTATGTGTGTGTCTCTGTGTATGTATGTATGTGTCTGTATGTGTATGTGAGTGTGTACATTTATGTGTAGATGTGTGTGGAAGCAAGAGGCCAAGGGTAGGTGTCTTCACTCATAGGCTTCTATCTTATCTTTTGAAATGGAGACTATCACTGGATCTATATATATATATTGAAAATCAAAGCCT
This sequence comes from Meriones unguiculatus, assembly GCF_030254825.1. Taxonomy (NCBI): domain Eukaryota; kingdom Metazoa; phylum Chordata; class Mammalia; order Rodentia; family Muridae; genus Meriones; species Meriones unguiculatus. The sequence goes on from NC_083357.1 coordinate 42,788,480, forward strand.
CAATATATATATATATATATATATATATATATATATATATATATAATCAAAGCCTCTTATTGCAGGTTTCTTAGGCATGTGCATTCCTTGGATTGAACTCACATGCTGCAAGCCAACATAGATGAAAATATTAGAAGACATGACCATGTAGGCAATAGAATGGGCATCAGTCAGTAAGATGTGTCCTTCATTGTGGTCTTTCTACTTGTTAGGCAAGCTTATTTAGAATGGAAATAAGAAATTCAATCTCCATGTTTTTTTTATTATTCAAAAATATTTTTACTGTCTATACAATGGACATATTTCAGGCTTCATTTAATGTGGAATGTTTAATGTCTAGACCTGGGAAACATTCTTTGAGAATTAGCCTACCACCTCTGTGAACCAGCACTAGGAAGACTATGATATGTGTGTTGTGAGAGGCCAAGGACCAGGATGCACCAGACCTGAAACAATCTGCTATAATAAACTCAGAGCATTTTGATGGGAATACCCTATTCCATTCCTAGCTTACATTTCATTAAACAGACATTACATTTGCTACTGCAGCCATTTAGCATCAACACTGATTTTTTTTTAATTATGTCTTTGGAATTTACGCAAAATAGATTACTTTGACCATTAGTATCATATGTAGTATTTGTGTGGTGTGTGTGTTGGCCTACTGTGTGTATTAAAACCGTGTGATGATCCACTTGGCCCGATCTTTTGCACTTACATTGAGTTTGCCATAAATGCGTGCAAAAGAGTTATTTAGATAAGCTGAACAATATTCCCTTGGGAAAGTATAAATCAGTGGAACAAAATTAAGATTGTGAATATTTTGCAATTTATTTAAAAGAAAATTTCTGCCCTATCACCTGATAACTGCATAGATTTAATTTTTCTAAAACTCAGCTGCTGTTTTTATATTCATGCCTCAAAATTTGTGAGCCAATAATTAGATTACACATGTAAATTAAAAGATCTGAAATACCAATTAGGCATGTAAGGGTCATTGTTCTTCTCTTCACCCCCTTTCCATGTTTTGTTCTCATATAACAAAAATAACTTGCCCATTGTATTTACTGAAGTCGTTGGTTTTTATTTGTTTGTTTGTTGTTAGTATTTGTTGTTTTGTTTTCATTTGGTCTCAGGGCCTTTTGTTTTGATCTCAATATTAGTACCAGTGAACTTCAAGTGATTTAGAATTTCTACTTTAAAAGTATCATTTCTCTGACCTCATCACAAGTCTTCAATTAGTTTTTATATTACTGTCAGCTGGGTGCCTGTGAAACTGGTAGAGTCAGATGCAGAAAAGCCGATATTCTACAACACTGAAACTGGGACATGGTTTAATGTCATGGACACGATGGTGACCACTGCAGCTTTTCAACGTTCAAGCATATTGACACTGATGATCACAAGTCTCTAACAGCTTTTTACTTTCATTTTTTATTGTTTTATTAATTATAGTTTATTCACTTTGTATCCAAGCTGTAGCCCCCTCCCAATCCCACTGTCCCTCCCTTCTCTCCTCCCATACCCTTCCCCAAGTCCACTGATAGGAGAGGTCCTCCATGCTTCCCTCTAATCCTAGTCTCATCGGGAGTGGCTGCTTTGTGTTCTTCTGTGACTTGGTAACCTTTTTAATGATTTTTGCTATGTATTATGGGAGTTGGGGAAACTATGTTTTTTCCTTTGGAAAATTTTATATGGGCTTTGGTAGAGGATATGAATGTATACAATGCAGTCTCAAAAACTTTTTGGAAAAAGTCTCCACCACTGTGGAACCCTATAGTATGATAACTCTGCCTGCTCTTACACAAGAATACCCACTGTGCCACCTGTGTGCACCAGAAATAGAGAAGATAAAGGTTTACTAATTGAAAATGGTTCTAGAAACTCTTAGACCTTTACAGCTGGTCCCGAGGATGGATGCATACAAGCCAGAAGAACAATGGGTCCAGACCCAGAGTTTGAGGCCTTGGCAGCTGAGGGCAAGATTTCAGTTAATGAGTATAGAATAGGGCCCATGATTGATTCCTTGGGTACGTGACTTACAGGATGAAAATATCTGGGACACTTCAAGATCATTACTTTTCTATTTTCATGCAGGAAAGCAATCTTCAAGCAAAATTTATATTCTTTGTTTTCTACTGTGAGCAAAACCATCCATGTTTCCTTGTCACTTATGGTCTCTACTACTGGATATTCAATATGTTGAATTGTTCTACCTGTCCTAATTACAAAATTAACCCAGATGCATTGGAGGCTACCTATAAATGATGCAGCACTTTGATTACTGTCATACTTCCATCCTAACCACAAAAGCCTCATCTGTTTTGCTACATAATAGACTTGCTCCTCTGACACTAACAATACTCTAATCATTGATTATCTCCATTCTGGGATTTTTCTCTCACAGAACTGTGGCAAAGAAATCATGAACCTAAACAGAACTGAAGTATCCGATTAGTTTTCCACAAGTGTCCCACAGGCAAGGGATATTTTCACTGGTTAAACAACTGGAACACTGTAGAACATAAAGAAGGGAGGAGTGTCAAGCTAAGCTGTCTGCAATCTACATTTCTTGGAAAGGTGGCATAAACTACATGTCGTGTGAGCAATATATTCTGACACGATGTGCGTATATCTTTTGTTCTTCTGAACAAGAACTCAGAAATAATTTGTACATGTGTAAAACATATTTCATTTCAGTCACCTTTCTGCCCCAAGATCTTAGGTCAGAGAATAGTACATGAAATAAATTAAAGATTTTCAAGATCATCAAACACATTTAATATAGAAGCTTACTCCAGCTGACTCAGAAAGATCATCACTTAGGGACTTAAAAATCAATGGCAGAATTAAGAAAAGTAATATTAAAATAGTAACCGAAATGGGTTTAGGTTGATAGAAAAAAGACAAAAAAAAAAGTGTGGTTTAAAGTAGTAAGGAATAAGCAGCAGGGAGCTTCCATTTCACTGTGGTAGAAATGCAATGTAAGATCTAAGTTCAGAAAAATATATTAGGGAATATTGTCAACCCCAGGAATGTAATTGTACAAACAGATGTGTAGAACATACTATTTCCGCACAGCTGAGACTACATCCACTGATTAGCAGCTTGTTCTTCAGATTCAGTAACCATAAATCTACTCCAGCTGTATGTTACACCACTTTATGTATACCATATCAATGTGATCTTGCATCATTGTGTTTTATGGCCTTATATAGCACAATATTTTCAAGTTTATCCCTACTGTGGTGTATTCAGTATTTTTTATAAAAATAAAAAAATTAAAAAATATTCAAAGGCTAAATGCTCTGTTATTGAATGTCATTCCGTCTGTCTATTTATCTATTAATGAGCATTCAGGTTTTTTCCTTATTTTGGATATTATGAATAGTGTGGCCATGAACAATGGAGTGTCAGTATTTCACAGTGCTAATTTTAGGATGCAAGGGAACACTGTGTCCAATATCTGTCACCTCATTCATCAACAGAGTAGAGGAAGCTGAAGTGACTGACTATGCAAATGTACCCTTCATCACTCATAAATCCATGGCCATCCTCCTCGTGGCTTTCTCTGACACAGGAGGGAAATTGTTTGGCAAAGGCTGTATGAGTGGCTGTGCTTGTTGAGAACATGCAGAAAAGCTCTCAAAAGACCCTTATTTTCAGGGTAAAAACTCAGGAATGGAATGCTTGGGTTTCATTTGAAATGTATTTTTATTTTGATACTTTTCATAATGGCGCCATCATTATTCCTAAACCAGTTGTATGCCCAAATCATCACACAGAGACTAGGATAATTTAGTTAATCTGGAGCACAATGCTGGGCAATGATTACACAATTCTAAATCTCCAAGCCCACATAGTTTCTTTTCATTCAGAATTGACACATTATACTTGCTTTTAGTAATATCTTTAGTCTGGGTCTTCTCTCTTCATGGTTCCAGGTCCTCTCCTGCTGATCTCTACTCTCCAACTCCCCACAATGACTTTCTTCTCCACCTCTGGACCAGGATTCCTACCCTATTCTCTCCGTTGCACAGCATTGGCTGGTTGTTTTACTGAAAATGTAGAGTACAAATGCTGGCATGTTTACACAGACTTTAGACAGGCGATGCATACAAGAAACATCACAATGCAATGTCCAGATTGAAACCAGATAGTGGGGTAGAGAAATCAGCATTTATATGGGTAGATTATATACATTCCACAAGAACATTATACCAACAAGTGACTCTAAACAATTAAGAATTCTATAAGAGATCCAAGATGGTGGCCCAGGAGGACACTCTTTCTGACCAGCAGCACAGCAGGATCTGAACAGTGACCAGCAGACAGAACTGTCTGTCAGAAAACACCAGTGATTGTGTCACCCAGATCAGAGGATACTCCATGGTGGGGATTCAATCAGCTTCAACTTACCCAGCTACACTGCCAAAGAGGTCTCGGTTTCACCAGCCACTTGGTCGCCAGCAGAGAGCCACATGCTGCATGCTTTGATCAATGCCCCAGACTGAATTGTGGACCCCATAACACCAGAGACTGAGATTTCCAGCCAAGGGAAAACCCACAGTGCAGGAAACGATCTGGACGGACATTAGGTCACCTAGACCTATTGAGATGAATTTTCAAAATGCAATAGAAAGGAATGGAAAAACAACAGCAACAAACACTGCATAGTCTAGAAACAATCCAGATGTCCCTCAGGTGAGGAATGTATACAGAAATTGTGGTACTTTTACACAATGGAATACTACTCACCAATTAAAAATGAGGAAATCATGAACTTTGTAGGTAAATGGTGGGACCTAGAAAAGATCATCCTGAGTGAGGTATCCCAGGAGCAGAAAAAGACATACATGGTATATACTCGCTTATGTAGACCTATAAGATAGGATAAATATACTGAAATCTATACACTTAAAGAAGATAAACAAGAAAGAGGACCCAAGTTACAATAATCAATCCTCACTTAGAAAGACACATGGGAGGTGCATTGGATGAAGGAGCAAACAAGGAACAGGACAGGAGCCTACCACAGAGGGCCTCTGAAAGACTCTACCTAGCAGTGTATCAAAGCAGATACTAAGATTCATAATCAAACCAAACCTTGGGCAGAGTGCAGGGAATCATATAAAATAAGGGGGAGTTAGTGTGCCCTGGAGAGGATAGGAGCTCCACAAGGACCAAATATATCTGGGGACAGGGGGCTTTTATAAGACTGTTTTTCCAAGCAAGGACAATGTATGGATATAACCTAGAACCTCTGCTCAGATGTAGCCCTAGGTAGCTCAGTATCCAACTGAGTACCCTGATAAGGGGAACAGGGACTGTTTCTGACATGAACTCAATGGCAGCCTCTTTGACCTACCCCTCCCCCAAAGGGAGGAGCAGCCCTTCTGGGCCACAGAGGAGGACTTTGCAGCCAGTACTGAAGATACCTGAAAAAACAGAGTCAGATGAAAGGGGAGGAGGTCCTTCCATATCAGTGGACTTGGAAAGAAAGGAGGTGAGGGAGGGAGGGTGGATGTTGTAGGGAATGAGGGAGAGGAATACAACTGGGATACAGGGTTAATAAAATGTACAGCTGGGATACAGAGTTAATAAAATGTAACTAATAATGAAAAATAATGAAAAGAGAAAAAATAAAGAAAAGAAAAAATAAGTCAATATATATGGTTTTTAACTAAAGAAGATCCTTTCTTTTTTCTTATTTTTCTTTCTTTTTTTCCTTTCTTTCTTTCTTTCTTTCTTTCTTTCTTTCTTTCTTTCTTTCTTTCTCTCTCTCTCTCTCTCTCTTTCTTTCTTTCTTTCTTTCTTTCTTTCACAATAATAGAATAGTAATATGTCCATACGTTGGCATCAACAGGCTGAGCCAGATAAGAGAAACAAACAAGGAAAATGCAGTCTTTTTACAGATGACCTAATACTTATAGACCACTTCTCAAAACCACTTTAAAACCCTCTAGAAATGATACCAGCATATTCTTTTTTGAGATAGAAAGATACAGAGGGAATGGGAGCTCCACAAAAAGAACAGAGCCAAAACAATCTGGGCCCAGGGGTCCTGCGAAGATTGATACTCCAACCAAGGACCATCCATGGAGATTGCCCAGACCCCCTGCTCAGATATATCCCATGACAGCTCAGTGTTCAAGTGGGTTCCTTAGTAAAGGGATCAGGAGCCTGTCTCTGACATTAACTCTGTTGCAGGCTCTATGATCACTTCCTCCTGATGGGTGCAACATTGCCAGGACACAGAGGAAGACAATGCAACCAGTTTTGAAGACACCTGATAAACTTGGGTCATAGAGAAGGGGAGGAGGACCTTCTCTATCAGTGGACTCAAGAGTGGCATTGCAAAAGAAGATGGAAGGAGGGTGGGTTTGGGAGGACACAACTGAAGGGTTACAGGCTACAGCCGGGTTACAGATTGAATAAAGTGTAATAAATAATAATAAAAAAAGAAAAAGAAAGAAAAGGCAAACTCTAGTGATTTAATAAAATCTACAAAATTTCTGTTTGTGAAATAATGAGTATTGTCCTGTTTGCTGAACTTCCATCAACCAATTAAAATTTCATCAATTAAAAACAAGAATTGTAATAGAAATCTGTTTTCTTTGTACATTTTCTAATATTTTTTTTACTTTTTTATTATTAATTACAGTTAATTCACATTGTATCCCAACTGTAGCCCCTTCCCTGTTATTCTCCCAATTCCACCATCTCTTGCTATACTTGTTCGTCTTCTCCTTCTTCTAAAATCAGTGTGCTGACAGGGGAGGTCCTCTTCCCCTTCCATATGATCTTAGTCTATCAGGTCTCATCAGGAGTAGCTGCATTGTCTTCCTCTGTGGCCTGGTAAGGCTGCACCCTCCTCAGGGGAAGATGATCAAAAAAAAAGGCACTGAGTTCATGTCAGAGACAGTCTCTATTCCCCTTAGAAGGGAACCCACTTGGTCACCGAGCTGCCATTGGCTACACCTGTGCAGGGGTTCTAGGTTATCTCCATAAGTGGTCCTTGTTTGGAGTATCATCTCAGAGAAGTTGACTGTTCCCAGATTTTTTTTCTCCCTCTCTCTCCTTGTGAAGCTCCTGTCTCCCCCCGACCCCCGAATCTTTGAATTTTTCTCTTTTCTCCTTCTTTCACAAGATTGCCTGCACTTTGCCCAAAGTTTGTTTATGAGTATCAGCCTCTGCTTTGAAACCCTGCAGGGTAGTGTCTTTCAGAGTCTCTCTGTGGTAGGTTCTGGTCCTGTTACATGTTTTCTTCCTATGTCCATCCCATTTGCCTTTCTGAATGAGGATTATTCATCTCACCCATGGTCCTCCTTGATTAGCTTCTTTAGGTGTGCAGATTTTAGTATGATTATACTATATTATATGTCTAAGATATACTGATAAGTGAGTATATATCATGTGTGACTTTTGGCTGCTGGGACACCTCACTCAGGATGATCTTTTTCTAGTTGCCATCATCTGCATGCAAATTTCATGTTTTCCTTGCTTTTAATTGCTGAGCAGTATTACATTTTGTAAATGTTCCACAATTTCTGTATCCATGCCTCAACTAGAGACATCTGGATTATTTCCAGCTTCTGGCTATTACAAGTAAACCTGCTACGTACATGGTTGAACAAATGACCTTGGTGTATAATTGAGCATCTTTTGGATATATGCCTAAGAGGTATAGAGCTGGATCTTGAGCTAGCACTACTCCTAATTGTGTGAGAAAACACCAAATTGATTTCCAAAGTGGATGTACAATTTTACTTTCCCACCAGGAATGAAGGAGGGTTCCCATTTCTCCACATCCTCACCAACATGTGTTGTCAATTGGGTTTTTGACCTTAGCCAATCTGGTGGGTATGAGATGAAATCTCAGGGTCATGCTGATTAGCATTTCCCTGAAAGCTAAGGATGTTGAGCATGTTTTGAAGTGTTTCTCTGCCATTCAATATTACTCTATTGAGAATTCTCTGTTTAGCTCTGGACTCGATTTTTTAATTGGATTAATTGATTTGTTGCTGCTTATCTTCTTGAGTTCTTTATATATTCTGGATATTAGCCCTTTATCAAATATAGAGTTGGTGAAGATCCTTCCCCAATCTATAGGTTGTGGTTTTGTTGTGAGAACAGTGTCCTTTGCTTTACAGAAATTTTCAGTTTCGTGGGGTTTATTGATTGTTGATTTTAGAGCCTGTGCTGTTGGTGTTCTGTTCAGGAAGTTGTCTCCTGTGCCAATGAATTACAGGCTCTTCCCCATTTTTCCTATTAAAGGGGATGATGTGTCTGGTTTTATATTGAGGTCTTGTATCCACTTAGATTTCAGTTTAGTACAGGGTGATCAGTGTGGTTCTATTTACATTTTCCTACATGTAGATATCCAGTTAGACCAGCACAATTTTTGAAGATGTTATCTTGTGTGTGTGTGTGTGTGTGTGTGTGTGTGCTTTTGGCATCCCAAGTGTGGGATGTTAGTTGGACTACAGTTTGTTCAGAGCAGTTAATTGTCTAGTTTGGGGTATGTCATCAGGTAATGGCTTTCTGAGTTCAGAATAAAGAGGGCTGTGTTCTAGTCCTCTGTGAGTCTAAATATGAGGCTGAGAAAGAGACTTTGTGACTCATAGCATTTTAGAGAGACCAGAGACTTTGTGGTAATTTGGAACAGACATAGAGAAACAATTAGGTGCACAGAGATGTAGAGGAGCCTGCTAGTTGTCTCTGCAGTTGACAGAGATTTATATAAAGCCCTAAAAGAACCTTTGGCCCTAACTAGCCTGGGGAAATAAAGAGGTCTGAGCCCCCTCTACCCACTCAATTTTCTCTCTCCTATTTAAGATTGGTGGTTGATGGTTTAAGGGAGTTACAGTGAAAAGCACCCAAAGTAAAGTAGAATTTTAAGCCATATATATATATATATATATATATATATATATATATATATGACTTAGAATAATATGTATATTTAAATTAGAATAAAATAGAATAAAAGACAGCTTATAGCTGTCTTGCATCTAAAATTCTTGTTTTATTTACAGTACTTACACATTTGAGCATTAGAAAAATTCAAATCAATAAACAATCACTGCAGCTTCCTTTGTCTTACTATGTGTCTATTGTGATAAGTCATTATGGTTAAAACCTATGTGGGGGTTCAAGGCTTTATTTCAGCTGACATTTACAGTCCTGCCTGGAAGGGAAGTCAGGGCCAGAAATCAAGAGCTAGAAACTGGAGGCAGGAACTGACGCAGATACTGTGGAGAGTACTGTTTACTGGAATGCAGCTGATGGATTGTTCAACCCCATTTTACAAATTCCAGGACCAACTGTAGGGGTGTGACACTACTACACATATCTGGACCCTCCATGTCAATTGTCAATCAAAATAAGTGCCCTCCAGAGTTGCCTAAAGGCCAGTCTAATGATTGTCCCATTTAAAATTCCCTTTCACCAGACATGTTCAAGTTTGTTTCACTGACAAAGAAACAAACATACAAACAAAAACCAGCGCAATTGATCTGGTGTCAAATTGACACACAAATATCTTTTAGTAAACCATGACTTTCTTTTCTTGTTCATCCCCAAATTTCATATTAGTATCTTAATGGCACAATATAAACAACAGTGCAGGGAGTTCCACATTCTCTATAATTTCAGAAATTTAAATTCCAACTTATATGTTTAACTTATGTTTAAAAGTTCAATGTTGCTTTACAAGTTCAGAGTCTCTCAGCTGCAAACTCATACAAAACATAAGTCCTACTCTCTCACTTCAAAAGCTAGAGAAATGGCGCTGTCAGAATAATACTAAAACTGAATTCAACAGTGTAAAGAGTTTAGTATCTAACATCTGTTACTGCAGATCTTCTGGGCTCCAGAATTCCCAGGCAGCTCCATGTCTCCTGTTCTGCATTCACAGAGTTTAACTCCCAGAATTAGGAAGCTCTATCCACAGCTACAGGTCTACTTGGTGTTCTTCTAATGACCATGGTTTCTCCAATACACTGCGGTCCCCACTGCAATTCAGGCTGTACCCTCACCGAAGAAAAGTTGGGGCTGGCATTTCTAAAATATTTTGGAGTTAGCATAGTATAGAAGCACATGAGGATTCTTGGTAAGGACCTGAAATCTAGGTGGGAGTTCAGAGTTTCACAAATAAAATGTATAAAAGAAAATTAACTTCCCCTTGAAGGAACCTGAATGCCAAGCAGGGATGTTGATATCCTGATAGGAGCCATAGGTCAATGGAGGAACATGGGCCTCTTTTGTCAGAAAAAAAAAAATGGAACTGACTTTTTTTGCTGGACAAGAACTACCTCCCAAGTTTGTGATGAAACTGGTTTTTGTTTTTGTTTTTGTTTGTTTGTTTGTTTGTTTTCTTCTAATCACCAGAAATCCTTCTAAACTTTTTCTTTTTTTATAATTTTTATTTTTATATTAATCACAGGTTATTTACTTTGTATCCCAGCTGTAGCCCCCTACTTCATCCCTCCCATTTCCACCCTCCCTCCATCATCTCTTCCCTGCCCCTTTCCAAGTGCACTGATAGTTCTCCCCTTCCATCTAAACCTATCTTATCAGGTATCTTTAGGACTAGAGGCAATGTCGCCTTCTGTGGCCTAGCAAGGCTGATCCTCCCTCTGGGGTTTGGGAGAGTCAATGAGCAGCCATTGAGTTCATGTCAGAAACAGACCCTGTTCCCCTTAATAGGGTACCCACTCGGATACTGAGCTACCATGGGCTACATCCAAGCAGGGGTTCCCTACATGGTCCTTGGTTGGAGAAACAGTTTCAAAATAGATCCCTGTGCCCTGATATATTTGGTCCTTGTGGAGCTTCTGGCCTTGCCAGGTCATACTAACTCCCCCGTCTTTCATATGATTTCCTGTACTTTGCCAAAGGTTTGGTTATGAGTCTCAGTATTTGTTTTGATACACTGCTAGATAATCTTTCAGAGGCTCTCTGTGGTAGGCTCCTGTCCTGTTACTAGTTTTCTCCTACTTCCAATTTCCATCCCATTTGTCTTTCTAAGTGAAGATTGATCATCTTACCCCAGGTCCTCTTTCTTGTTTATCTACCTTAGGTGTACACATTTTAGTATGTTTATCTTATCTTATAAGTCTAGTACCCACTTATAAGTGAGTATATACCATGTGTGGCTGTCTGCTCTTGGGATACCTCCCTCAAGATGATCTTTTCTAGATCCCACCATTTGCCAGCAACTTTCATGACTTCCTTGTTTTTAATTGCTGAGTAGTATTCCATTGTGTAAAAGTACCATAATTTCTGTATCCATTCCTCCTTTGATGGAGACCAAGACTGACATTTCAGCATATCTGCTTTCCCTGGGACCTAAATTTTTTTTTTCAATGCAGTTTATTCAGGAATATTGAACAATCCTCGGACCCCGGGGAAAGCCAGCCCACAGCTTAAATAGCCTCTGGGTAGAAAACCCAGGCGTGCCACGGGGGCAATGCAGATAGGTCCACATACATGGAAGCAAGCCAGATCCTCGGCCTTAGCCAAATGTGGAGTTGTTCGTGACAGAGAGCACTCACCATCAGGAAGGTGGAAGGCGGAAACCAGCTCCATCTTTAAGGCGTAGCATTCCAGAGCTCTCTACAGTTCCCCCTTTTTGTTTTAGATGCATCAGGCAAGAGTAGAGGTCTGATCTCTGATATTAGAAATAAATTGGGACTTTGTACAGATGTTCATTTAGGTGTCATCCACCCAAAGAGCATCAGACCCGTCAGATAACTTTTTCTCAGAGGCGGGACCTGGGGCATCAACCCGCATGCAATCAGACATGCTCTTCTTTGGGTCCAAAGCGGCTGACCCTGAGTGCAGTGCTTAGCCTCGCATCCTGAGTGTATCATTTTAGCTTTTTATGGTATCCAACCATGCTTGGGGAGAATGTCCTGCTTCAATGGCTGTAAAGGCCTGAATGATCATGGCTGCATCACACTGTTGTGAGACTCTAATCTTGCATATATACCACAGGCAAACCAAGGAGACCAACACCAGAAGGCCTGCTAACACTCCCATGCCCACCCATTCCTTCAGATGATTCATGGTTGCAGCAATCCATGTTGATAATCCTGTGGCTAGTCCTGCGTCCACTCTGGTAGAATTTACTGTGACAATGGCCACTCTCAGCTGTTCCATTGTAGTATCGAATTCTCCAGTCCAATTACCTAAAATATAGCTCGACAATTGTTTAGACAGATTTGCAGCACAGGAAAAATTCTCATGTTCTATGCTAGTGACACAAAGTCCAGCATACTTTCATTGACAGCCAGGTTGAGCGATTTGCCATAGGGTATCAATTTGCTCCTGCAAGAGGTCAATCCTCTGATTGACCACAATCAAGCTTCCTTTTAGTTGAGCATTATTTCCTTTATGTACAACTAAGGCATGAGCTACATTGGCTAAATGATTATTCAGGGTCTGAGCAGTCTGCACAGTATGACTCACGGCTAATGCCCTGGTGGTAGCTCCAACAGCTGTCAATGAGATGGTAGTAACAATGGTGGCTGTAGTTCCAAGATCCCTTTTCTGTCTGAAGAGAGTCATAGCGTGAGGGGCATCAATGGGCACAGGCACCCAGTGAGGCATGTGAGTAACCAGGGCATACCTAACTTTACTAGCATTCCAGCATTGGGCAAAAAAGCAAGTATCATTACCACAATTACTTGGCTCTATATGGCTAATAATGAATAAAAATGGGGGATATAGACAAACAGGTGTGGGCTTATAGGAAATATTATGAGAAGCCTTAACCCCTCATTGGAACATCCTGCGTCAGTTCTAGAACTAGCAGTGGTGGTGTCCGAGGTCTGAGTAGGTTCAGGAGACCAATGCCCCCAGGGGCGAGACGTGCTCCATGCCAATTGACTAACTCCATGTTTTCCTCCAATTTTGAAAGTCATTTAAGGTTTTTAAATTATTTTTTCCCCTTTTTTCTTAAATTTTTCATCAATTACACTTTATTCATTCTGCATCCCCCCATAAGCCCCTCCCTCCTCTCCTCCCAATCCCACCCTCCCTCCTCCCTCTGCTTGCATGCCACTCCCCAAGTCCACTAATAGGGGAGGTTCTCCTCTCCTTTCTGATCTTAGTCTGTCAGTTCACATCAAAAGTGGCTGCATTGTCCTCTGCTGTGGCCTGGTAAGGCTGCTCCCCCCCCCCAGAGGGAGGTGATCAAAGAGCAGGCCAATCAGATTATGTCAGAGGCAGTCCCTCTTCCCATTACTATGTAACCCAATTGGACTCTGAACTGCCCTGGGCTACATCTGTGCAGGGGTTCTAGGTTATCTCCATGAATAGTCCTTGGTTGGAGTATGAGTCTCTGGGAAGTTCCCTATGTTCAAATTTTCTTGTTCTGTTGCTCTCCTTGTGGAGACCCTGTCCTCTCCAGCTCTTACTATTTCCCAGTTCTTACCTAAAATTCCGTTCTCCTGCCCAACAGTTGCCCATCCGGCTCAGCATCTGCTTTGATATTCTGAAGGGCAGAGGCTTTCAGAGGCCCTCTGTGGTAGGTTCCTAGGTTCTTTCCTGTTTTCTTCTTCTTCTGATGTCCATCCTCTTTGCCTTTCTGGATGGGGATTGGACGTTTTAGTTAGGGTCCTCTCTCTTGCTTAGTTTCTTTAGATGCACAGGTTTTAGTGGGTTTGTCCTATGTTGTATGTCTATATGAGTGAGTATATACCATGTGTATCTTTTTGCTTCTGGGACAACTCATTCAGGATGATCCTTTCCAGATCCCACCATTTACCTGCAAATTTCATGATTTCCTTATTTTTCATTGCTGAGTAATATTCCATTGTGTAGATGTACCACAGTTTCTGCATCCATTCTTCAGTTGAGGGGCATCTGGGTTGTTTCCAGCTTCTGGCTATTACAAATAAAGCTGCTACAAACATGGTTGAGCAAATGTCCTTTTTGTGTACTTGAGCCTCTTTTGGATATATGCCCAGTAGTGGTATGGCTGGATCTTGAGGAAGTGCTATTCCTAGTTGTCTGAGAAAGCGCCAGATTGATTTCCAGAGTGGTTGTACAAGTTTACATTCCCACCAGCAGTGGAGAAGGGTTCCCCTTTCTCCACAACCTCTCCAGCATTTGTTGTCACTTGAGTTTTTGATCTTGGCCATTCTCATGGGTGTAAGGTGAAATCTCAGGGTTGTTTTGATTTGCATTTCCCTAATGGCTAGTGAGGTTGACCATTTATTTAAGTGCTTCTCTGCCATTCGGTATTCCTCTACAGAGAATTCTCTGTTTAGCTCTGTTCCCCATTTTTTAAGTGGATTACTTGGTTTGCTGCTTTTCAGCTTCTTTAGTTCTTTATATATACTGGATATGAGTCCTCTGTCAGATAAAGGGTTGGCGAAGATTCTTTCCTAATCTGTAGGTGGTCGCTTTGTTTTGATGACGGTGTCCTTTGCTTTACAGAAGCTTTTCAGTTTCATGAGGTCCCATTTATTGGTTGTTGCTCTTAGAGCCTGTGCTGTTGGTGTTCTGTTCAGGAAGTTTCCCCCTGTACCAATGAGTTCTAGGGTATTTCCCACTTTTTTTTCAAGCCGATTTAATGTGTCTGGTTATATGTTGAGGTCTTTGATCCACTTGAACTTCAGTTTTGTGCAGGGTGACAATTATGGATCTATTTTCATTTTTCTACATGTAGACATCCAGTTAGACCAGCACCATTTGTTGAAGATGCTATCTTTTTTCCATTGTATGGTTTTGGCGTCTTTGTCAAAGATCAGGTGTCCATAAGTGTGTGGGTTTATTTTTGGGTCCTCTGTTCAGTTCCATTGATCCACCATTCTGTTTCTATGCCAGTACCATGCAATTTTTAAAACTGTTGCTCCATAGTACAACTTAAGATCAGGGATGGAGATAACTCCAGAAGATCTTTTATTGTAGAGGATTGTTTTAGCAATTCTGGGTTTCTTGTTATTCCATATGAAGGTGAGAATTTTCCTTTCCAGGTCTGTAAAGAATTGTGTTGGTAATTTGATGGGCATTGCATTGAATCTGTAGATTGCTTTTGGTAAGATGGCCATTTTTACTATGTTAATCCTAGCAAGCCATGAGCATGGGAGATCTTTCCATCTTCTCATATCTTCTTCTAATTCTTTCTTCAGAGATTTGAAATTTTTTTCATACAAGTCTTTGACTTCCTTGGTTAGGGTTACTCCGAGGTACCTTATGTCATTTGTGGCTATTGTGAAGGGTGTTGTTTCCTTAATTTCTTTCTCAGCCCTTTTGTCTTTTGTATACAGGAGGGCTACTGATTTTTTTGAGTTAATTTTGTATCCTGCCACTTTGCTGAAGGTGTTTATCAGCTGTAGGAGTTGCCTGGTAGAGTTTTTGGGGTCACTCACATATACTATCATATCATCTGCAAATAGTGATAATTTGACTTCTTCCTTTCCAAATTGTATCCCCTTGATCTCCTTCAACTGTCTTATTGCTCTAGCAAGGACTTCCAGAACTATGTTGAAGAGATATGGAGAGAGTGGGCAGCCTTGTCTTGTCCCTGATTTCAGTGGGATTGCTTTAAGTTTCTCTCCATTCAGTTTGATGTTGGCTATAGGCTTGCTGTATATCGCCTTTACTATGTTTAGATATGTGCCTTGTATCCCTGATCTCTCCAATACTTTGAACATGAATGGATGTTGGATTTTGTCAAAGGCTTTTTCAGCATCTAGGGAGATTATCATGTGGTTTTTTTCTTTCAGTTTGTTAATATGGTGGACCACATTGATGGATTTCCGTATATTGAACCACCCCTGCATACCTGGGATGAAGCCTACTTGGTCATAGTGGATAATATCTTTGATGTGTTCTTGGATTCGGTTTGCAAGTATTTGATTAAGTATTTTTGCATCAATGTTCATAAGGGAGATTGGCCGGAAATTCTCTTTGTTTGTTGAGTCTTTGTGAGGTTTAGGTACCAAGGTGACTGTGGCTTCATAGAATGAATTTGGTAATATTCCTTCTGTTTCTATTTTGTGGAATAGTTTGAAGAGAATTGGTGTTAGCTCTTCTTTGAATGTCTGGTAGAATTCTGCGCTGAAGCCATCTGGTCCTGGGCTTTTTGTGGATGGGAGACTTTTGATGACAGCTTCTATTTCTTTGGGGGATATAGGTTTATTTAGTTGATTTACCTGGTCCTGGTTCAGCTTTGGTAAGTCAAATCGATCAAGAAAATTGTCCATTTCATTTAGATTTTAAAATGTTGTGGCATATAGACTTTTGAAGTAAGTCCTAATGATTGTTTGGATTTCCTCAGTGTCTGTAGTTATATCCCCCTTTTCATTTCTGATTTTGTTGATTTGGGTGGTGTTTCTCTTTCTTTTAGTTAGCCTGGCTAAGGGTTTGTCGATCTTGTTGATTTTCTCAAAGAACCAGCTCTTGGTTTCATTGATTCTTTGAATTGTTTTATTTGTTTCCAATTGATTGATTTCAGCCCTGAGTTTGATTATTTCCAGCCGTCTACTCCTTCTTGGTGTCTCTGCTTCTTCTTTTTCTAGGGTTTTTAAGTGAGCCATTAGGGTGCTTGAATGAGCTGTCTCGAATTTCTTCTTGAAGGCACTTAGTGCTATGAACTTTCCTCTTAGCACTGCTTTCTTTGTGTCCCACAAGTTCGGGTATGTTGTGTCTTCATTTTCATTGATTTCTAGAAAGACTTTAATTTCTTTCTTTATTTCTTCCCTGACCCAGCTGTCATTTAGTAAGAAGTTGTTCAGTTTCCATGTGTGTGTAGGCTTTTTGTTATTTCTGTTATTGTTGAGGTCCAGCTTTATTCCATGGTGATCAGACAAGATACATGGGATTATTTCAATCTTCTTGTATCTGTTGAGGCTCGCTTTGCGACCCACTATGTGGTCTATTTTGGAGAAGGTTCCATGAGGTGCTGAGAAGAAGGTAAATTCTTTTGTGTTTGGGTGTAAAGTTCTGTAAATGTCTGTTAGGTCCATTTGATTCATGACCTCTGTCAAAGACATTGTTTCTTTGTTTAATTTCTGTTTGGTTGACCTGTCCTTTGTTGAGAGTGGGGTGTTGAAGTCTCCCACTATTAATGTGTGTGGATCTATATGTGCTTTAAATTTTATCAATGTTTCTTTCACAAATGTGGGTGCTCTTGTATTTGGGGCATAGATGTTCAGGATTGTGATGTCTTCCTGGTGGAATTTTCCCTTGATGAGTATGAAGTGTCCTTCCCCATCTCTTTTGATTAATTTTGGTTGAAAGTCTATTTTATCAGATATTAGAATGGCTACTCCTGCTTGCTTCTTGGGTCCGTTTGCTTGGAAAGTCGTCTTCCAACCCTTTACCCTCAGGTAATGTCTATCTTTGTGTCTTAGGTGTGTTTCTTGTATGCAACAGATTGCTGGGTTTTGTTTACGTATCCATTCTGTTAATCTGTGTCTTTTTATTGGAGAGTTGAGTCCATTGATGTTGAGAGAGATTAATGACCAGTGTCTGTTTTATCTCTTGATTTTGATGTTGGCTGTGGTCATCAGGTTGTGTGCTTGGTTGCTTTTTATTTTACTGAAGTGAGGTTATTTATTTCCTGTGTTTTCTTGAATGTAGCTAGCTTTCTTGGGTTGTATTTTCCCTTCCAGTGTCTTCTGTAATGCTGGATTTGTTTGTAGGTATTGTTGAAATTTGTTTTTGTCATTGAATATCTTGTTTTCTCCATCTATGAGGACTGAGAGTTTTGCTGGGTATAGTAGCCTGGGCTGACATCTGTGTTCTCTTAGGGTCTGCATGATATCCGTCCAGGCCCTTCTGGCTTTCATAGTCTCTGTTGAAAAGTCAGGTGTGATTCTAATGGGTTTGCCATTATATGTTACTTGGCCTTTTTCCCTTGCAGCTTTTAGTATTTTTTCTTTGTTCTGTATACTTACTGTTTTGATTATTATGTGGCGGGAGGATTTTCTTTTCTGGTCAAATTTGTTGGTTGTTCTGTATGCCTCATGTATTCTATTTGGCCTCTCCTTTAGCTTGGGGAAATTTTCTTCAATGATTTTGTTGAAAATATTTCCTGGGCCTTGGAGAAGGGAGTCTTCTTTTTCCTCTATACCTATTATTCTTAGGTTTTGTCTTTTCATATTGTCTTGCATTTCTTGGACGGTCTGTGTCAGGAATTTTTCGGATTTAACATTTTCTTTGACAGATACATCAATTTCTTCCATTGTATCTTCTACACCTGAGATTCTTTCTTCCATCTCTTTCAGTCTGTTGGTTATGCTTACCTCTGTAGTTCCTGTTTTCTTCCCTAGATTCTTCCTTTCCATTATTTCTTCCATTTGTGTTTTCTTTAATTTTTTCCAATTCTATCTTCAGGTCTTGAGTTGTTTTGTTTACTTCCTTCACCTGTCTGATTGTACTTTCCTGTTTTTCTTTTAGTTCCTTCAACTCTGTTTCTATCATTTCATTCAGTGTTTTAAGCATTTCCTTTCTAAAGGCCATAAACTGTTTGGCTGCAGCTTCCTCTATTTCTTTACGGATTGCAATATTCTGTTTGAGTTTATCTTCCTCTATGTCTTTATGAATCTTATTTGTTTCCTCTGTTATCATCTTCATGAGCATACTTGTTAGGTCATCTTCTTGGATTTCAGTTATGGTGGGGTGTCCAGGGCTACTTGCCCCTGGGTAACTGGGTTCTGGAGATGCCATATTGCTCTGTCTTTTGTTGCTTGAGCTTTTATGCTGGCCTCTACCCATTGTGTTATCTTAGGAGTTTGGGGTTATTTTCTGGTGGTTCCTGGGTATCCTGTGGTGGAAAGAATCCCCTTTGCAGAAAGCTGGTTTTTCCTGAAGGATGTCTTCTCAGCTTTTTGGGTATAGTCCCTGGATGGCTGGTGTTTTTTCAGGAGTTGCTCACCTCAGGGATATAGACCTGAGTGGTAACTGTGGTCTTTGTTAGTCGAGAGGGTTCTCCTCTCACCCAGGGAAGTCCTGAGGGCAGCTGCCCTGTTTCTGGGTTTCTTGTTGCAAATTTAATGATCACCTGCTGTGACCCAGTTGGACATCAGGCGCGCCTCAACTGTTTGTGCTTTTGTCTGAAGCACAGCTGAGTGCTGGCGCCTCGGCCCCACTAGACTGCTAGACTTTTTCTAGGGAAGGATTGGGTGGTTTAGATCAGTACAGTTTCCTTCCTTCCCCGTGGATTCTCTGGAGACATGGACTCCTAGTGTCTTTTTTTGCCCTGGTGCACACTGCTCAGTGTCCGCCAGCTGGCTGGCCACAGAAATTTGCCTGTGCCTGAAGCACAGCTGTGTGATGGCGGCTCAGTCTCTGCCAGCTGTCTGGTGCGCAGAAACTGCCTGTGTCTGCCTTTGCGGCTCTTGGGACCTTTCCGGGGACCTTTTCAGGTTGGGGGTGAGCTGAGTGCTCTGAGATCAGACCCGCCGTTTCTATCTCTGGCGGCGAATCAGGCGCGCAGGCAGGCAGGGCTCTGTGCGGGAACCTGGGTCCCCGTCTCTGTCTCCGGGCTGGCTCCTGGGGTGCCCGTGGAACCCGCCCGAGTCTTTTCCAGGGGATGTCTGGGTGACCTAAGGCTGGTCCCAATCGTTTCCCGTACCTCTGTAGTCTTCAAAGTTGTCTTATTTCTCTATGCATGAAGCATTCTGACTCAGATAAGCAAATTCATCTTTACAGTTTGCTGTGAAATTTTTCACATCAGCTAGACTCTGACGTTCACAATGTTCATGATTTCTACATGCTACTTTGGTCAAGTAGACTTTCACTTGGTTAAAGAACTAAGAATTGAGACTCTTTGAGCATGAATAGAAATTTCACAATGTTTTACACAATTATCCCTCTTCTTTTTGCTCCTGTATCATTACAGTTTTCTAGTCTATACTTCAACGTTCTATCTGTATCTATCATCTATTTATATATTATCTAGCATATATAACATACATTATACATATATGAATATATGGCATTAAGAGACTGTTATTCCTGAGGAACTTGTTGTCAAAAACAGTTTTATAATAATTTTGAAGGCAAAAGTATGAAAGAAAATGAAATGCATGTGTCATTTTGTCAGTTACTTCATGAGCTTTACAGTGTTGACATCACAATGGTGTGACACTATGACTACTCCAGAACCTTCAGACTTCAGTAGTTGGTCTACAAGCTACTGTAGTGCCTGCAGCTACTTGTGTTTCGTGCCAGAGTGAAAAGCCAAATTTCATGCTCATTGAGAGTTTCTTCATTCCAGGCTCCACCGTAAAGGTATTTTTTACATGACTATTATGATTCTCTAATGGTTTCAGGAAGTGTTGTGTGTTGATTCCTCCAGATCATGTGAACTAATTCTTAACTCAAGTGTGGCTTCATGGGAAGCTATGCATGCTAGCCATATTCAGTAGCATCCCCCCAAAGACACAAAGTTATCATGTCTGGAGAGGTATGCTCTGAGCTGTATGTAAGAATGTTGTCTGGATATCTTCAAAATTTGTATGTCCACAATATGAGAGAGGAATATTTTCTGCTCCATCCAGTTGTTTTCCCTGCTATGATCACAAAGCTTAATTAGAAACTCGTCAAATTTCAACCCCCAAAATCTAAGAACTCTGTGGTTTTCAAAAAATTTCTACTTTTTTCCAACATATAGAGTGTTCTTTGAAACATAATTCTCATTATTTGACATAGATTCACAACAAACGGGAATATATTTCACGATCTGCTCATGCACTTTCAATTTTTTTAATGATGAAACTGATTTGGTACAATTCTTTTCTAATTATTTTTTTATTAATTACAGTTTATTCACTTTGTATCCTAGCTGTAGCCCCCTTCCTCATTCCCTCCCAATCCTGCTATTCCTCTCTCATCTCCTCCTATGCAGTTCTCCAAGCCCACAGATAGGTGAGGTCCTCTTTCCCTTCCATCTGACCCTAGGTCTCATCTGAACAGGGTGCATTTTCCTCCTCTGTGGTCTGGCAAGGCTACTCCACCATCCAGGGGTGTCAATCAAAGAGCTACCCACTGACTTCAGGTCAGAGACAGTCCCTGTTCCCCTTACTAGGGTACCTACTTGGATACTGAGCTGCCATGGGCTACATCTGAGCAGGGTTTCTAGGTTATATCCATGACTGTTCCTTGGTTCAGTCTCAGTAAAGGTCCCTGGGCCCAGATATTTTGGTTCTGTTGCTCTCCTTATGTTGCCCCTGTCCCCTCCAGGTCTTTCTCTCTCCCCCTTCTCTTAGAAGATTCCCTGCACTCTGCCCAAAGTTTGGCTATCAGTCATAGCATCTGCTTTGATATCCTGCTGGGTAGTGGCTTTCAGAGGCCTTCTATGGTGACTCCTGTCCTGTTCTCCTGTTTACTCCCTCTTCCTGATGTCTGTCCTGTTGGTCTTTCTGAGGGAGGAATGATCATCTTACACAGGTGGGTTTTCAAAACATTTAAGAACTACTTTTGCTTCCCCTTCAGTTAACCTGGAAGCCAGACAGCGGGTTAAATATCCTGATAGGTCACAGGTTATTGAAGAGCCATATGTCCTTTTTGGCAGAGACGTGGGAAATGACTTCTATTTATTGACAAGTTCTATCTCAAAAATTCTTAATGAATAATGTTGGCTATTTTGTGTTCTCTTTTGTTTGTTTGTTTCAAAACACCATAAATCCTTCTGTCCTCTATCTTGATGTGAACAAAGTCTTTTATTTCTGGATAGATGTGCTCCCTAAGGTCTATCTAAATAGTTTAAATCATTAGGAAGACCTGAGTTTTTTCATGTTTATTTATATTTGCTTACTAAGAATTGAGTTTAGTTTAGGTATTCCAGTACATAAATTTCTTTCTAATTTTATATGATATGCCTGTGATTGTAAAGTTTCCAATGAATCCTACATATTCAATTATGAGATTTACAGAGTACCTCACACATTCTTTCAGTCATATTTTTAAGTGTCTCTAGGATTTAGTATATAAAATTTCCACTAATAATCATGTGTCTTTCTCTATACTCCTCAAAGATATCTAATGTCTCTATGCTTGGACCTGTCTGACTGTCTCAGTAAAGCACATTTCACTATAAAATCCCCCGTCCTTTATACATCTCTTAGAGTCTAAGTTTAACAGGGTTAATGATATCTGCATCCTGCTTTTTTCAATTTGAACTTTGATAGGTTAAAAATATTAGGGAGTAATATGTGGAGAGAAATATATATTTCACCATGTTTGTCAAAAGTATCCTCCTTTTATTGTACACATAATATTGCAGTTAGAGTGAACTATGATATTCATGTTACTACTCTACTGGCCAATGTTTAGGATTTGACTATTTTGACCTTCATTGGGTGTTTGACATCAATCCATCTTTTTTTGTGAATCGCTCAATAATGTGAATATTTCTTCTTCTGTGCAATAAGATACCTTGCAATGTTTCCTGCTTTACTTTTTAAAACATGAAAAATGTTGGTAAACCCAATTTTAAAAGAATATTTTTTTACTCATTTATTTAAAAAAATGATTTTAATTGAAATAAAATTACATTCCCTACCCTTTCCTAACCTTTGACCAGTGGTTCTGAAATTATGGGTCCTGACTGCTTTGGGTTTGGCATATCAGATATCTACGTATCAGATATTTACATTAGGATTCATAAGAGTAACAAAATTATAGTTATGAAGTCACAATGAAATAGTTATTTGTTTTTTTTGTAACCACAGCATGAGGGATCTATATTAAAGTGTTAAATCATGTGGAAGTTTGAGAACCATTGATCTAGACCACACCGACTGCCTTTCTTCAAACTTTCCCCACCACCCACATGTCGATAACTTCTGAAAAAAAGCCCACTCCTTCAATGTGTTCCCAATACATCTTTTCCTAAGCACCTCTTCTTTTCTGTTATTTTTTTCCAGATAATCAAAAGGATTTTTTAAATTATTTTTATAAATTTATTCATTTTTTAACCTGATGGTAGGCTCCTCTCTCAACTTCTCCCAGTCTTATCCTCCATATCTCTCCTCCCTATCTTCTTCCTCTAGACCACTGAAAGGGAGAGTTCTCTTTCCCTTCCATCTGACCTTTACTTATCAAGTTTCATCAGGAATGCCCAGATCCTCTTCCTCTTTGGCCTGACAAGGCTGCATTGCCAGCCTACAGTGAACAAAGAGTAGGCCACTGAGTTCATGACAAAGGCACCCACAGGAGATTGTGCTGCCTATCAGCTACATCTGAGCAGGAGTTCTAAGTACTCTCCATTCATGATCCTTGTTGGTCCATCAGTCTCTGCAAACCCCCAGGGCCCAGATGTTTTGTCGTTGTTGTTTTTATGTTTTATTTAAAATCTGCCTCTACTTCAAAAGACTCCTGCTTTGGAGCCTGTGTTTTAAAACTATGCACCTCTGAAGATAAGTAATAACTATGAACTGCATGACTCTTCTAGGTGGAGACCTGTATGAAGACAATCCTAATTTTTCCCACATGGGAACCCGGAAGGAGTTCAACACCGAAGCAACACACCGTACCTTGTTATGCCAGGGCCCTGTAGAAATCAGAAGGGGATGGTCAAAGAAGAAACGATATCTTTCTTTATTTGATGACCTTCTGGTTATATCTACTAACCTGTGAGTATGTGCGTCATGCCAGCCTAACTATGCAAGGACACAATTGATTAGGCTTTAATATGCAAAAATAACGTTTGTATATTTTGTGTATTTTGATGTTAGAATTCATTATTTAAAACCCCTTTTTCTTTTCTTTTTACTTCTTTTTATTTTTTATTAGTTACATTTTCTTAACTCTGTATCACAGCTGTATCCTGCTCCCTCATACCCTCCCACACCCTCCCACATCCTCCCTGCCTAGCAGGACTACTCCTTCCTTGGGGGATGAGGAGGTCAAAGAGACTGCCATTGAGTTCCTGTCAGAAATAGAACCTGTTCTGTTCCCCTTACTATGGGAAAACAATTGGTTACTGAGCTACCACCACTTCATCCGAGCAGAGGTTCTAGGTTATATACCCTACATGGTTCTTGTTAAACACCCTTTTAAAAATATTCCACATCCTCCATATTCCCTTCCTTGTTCTTTAAAAACAAACAAACAAACAAACAAACAAACTCACGGTTTCTTTTTTTAATACTTGTTGTTGTATACATATGTATATTGAGATACATATCTGTTCTTTTGAAATATGTATTTTACATAGATGACTATAATCTTCTCAGTCAATATAATCTTAAATTGTATATATGTTTTCAGGATTGTACATTTGGTACCTGATACACAATTTGTCTGCTTTCTCTACGGAGGAGTATTTCTTTTACCCTTGAAATTACTCAGGGTCCCATACTACTTTGAGCAGGCTAGAGGCTTAGTGGACTTTCGTCTGTGCACATTTTTCACTCTCTTTTCACAAACTTTCAGTCATACTGAAAATAATGAATTATTTAAGGTGCTGTTCTGCAATTTGAATCTGAGAAAAGTATAGCAACAAATTTGAAATGGAGGCAAGTGTGGTAGCACATGCCAACAATTCTAGCAATTTTGAAGCTGATTTATGAGAGTTTCAAGTTTATAAACTATGCTAAGAAATTTTCTCAAACAACATATTAAAAACATTTTCTGTTGTAAAGACAGATCGTTGAAGTTGGGGGGGAAAGTCCTGGATTATAACAGTTGCTCAGCAGGGACCACATATGTATGCTCCTCTGAGCTCATAACTTCCAAGTTAGCTTGAAGAGATGAGAAGCAGATACTATCCCTACATTCATTAGGGAAAACTGATGGAACAAAGCAGGTGATTCTTGGTGATCCTGCAGATGCTACACAAGTCTGCTGTGATTGCACCTTTTACATGGTTGCATTGTCACATATGAGCTTGGAGGTGTTTTCTCGGGGCACATCATATATAATCTCCAGGTGCCATGACTATAGCCTTCATGCTATTTGGAAAGGTATGAAAATGGTACCAATCTCAAGTAAATAATTTAAGGGTATTCTAATAAGTCCATCAATGAATGGATTATAGGACAGACATCAATACAATTCTATTCAGTTTTGGGGGGCAAACTTTCTGGTCATCAGAGAATAATACTCCCCAAGTTCCACTTCAAAGATCATGAGGAAAATGAAAATCCAGGAGAGCATTCTTTTATAAAAAAGACACAACCAACTGTGAACATTTTCCTCTCAGCCCTGGTCAGTCACTCTAAGCTACAAACCTAGAAAATGGTAACTTAGGGTATGACCGATGCAGGCTAAAATAAGTGAATGACCCAGCTGTCTGATAATCTGTCCATCTTTCTTGTGATTTCTTCTCAGCTCCCCTTCAGTCTACAGTTGGAATTCCTCAGATTTTATATATAAAAGATAATAATCAACTCATTTGAAATGTAAAAAATATACTGATCATATTCCACACAGAGTAGTTGAGAAATAAGTGAACTACATTTTGTTTTTTGAGAATAAAGGAAACTAAATTGGTTAGTTTTCTAAAAGACTGCACATTTGTATTTCTTCAGTTGTTAGAGTTGTATTTAATACTATTTTGAAATTGTAATTTATATTATGGAAAGAGTATCATTAAACACTTAAGGTATGATTGAAATTATTTTCATTTTCAAGGGAGATTGTCTCTTAGGAGAAATATTGAAATTAATAGTTACAGGTTTAAGCATTTTTTTCTAATTTTTGTTTCATATATATGCACATATGTATATTTATATACATTTACAAAATATATACACAATTAGATGTCTTGACGGTAGAATGCAAA
Organism: Meriones unguiculatus; assembly: GCF_030254825.1. Taxonomy (NCBI): domain Eukaryota; kingdom Metazoa; phylum Chordata; class Mammalia; order Rodentia; family Muridae; genus Meriones; species Meriones unguiculatus. Next base: position 42,814,230 of record NC_083357.1, read on the forward strand.
TATAAAATTAATGTCTTGTATTTCTGTGACACTTGTGGGTGTCTCTGTGCTTGTGTGTGTATCCTGAAGCAAATGGTGTATGATATGGTTGTATTTTGATTATAGTATGTCTTATAAGATGGGGGGGGGGACTTTCTCCTTAGTATCGTGTTAGTCTTCATGTGTACTGACTTTAGAAATATTTACAAGTAGGATTTTCTTATTGTTGTTGCTTTTGTAAGACCTCTGTGTAGCCTTAGGTGTCCTGGACTTTCTTCAGAGAGCAGACTAGTCACTAACTCACAGAGATCCACCTGCCTCTCCCCAACCCCCAAGGTATGGGGTTACAGGCAGTTGCCACCATGCCCAGCTTACATCTCTGATTTTGAACCAGGGTTTATATTTGTGACACACAGTCTCCTGAATGTGAGAGAGGGAGAGTCATGATCTTTAGCTCTATATCTACATTTTGGCTCACTAATATCCAATGGAGAGTTTTATATCCAGGTTCACATAACAAATGACTCAGATGCTACTCAGTGCATCATAAAAATAGCCAAAAATATTTACAAATGAGAGAAGGGGAGCTGTTAGGAGATCTGAGAGAGTGATAAAAGAAAACAGAGCACCTTGTATACATATGTAAAATTCCCAAGAACTAACTTCACATAAACAGAGTGAAAGAATGGAACTTACATTCCCAGGTATTGTTTACAAGAGGATATTGATAACATCAGAATGCTTGAAAGGAAGACATGTTTATAATCACTTGAGAAAGTTCTTGGAAACCTGAATCCTCTTTGTGTTCCTTGTATGAGAAGCACACCTTGTGTTCACTGAAGTCGCAACAGTAGTGAGAAGACATGACTTCTTAGATCAGGGTAAAGGACCACAGAAAGGGAAAATTAGTACATCAGATAGGATTTCTACAGTATTTATTTTGAAGAGATTATTATTATTTTTTTTTTCAATGCAGTTTATTCAGGAACATTGAACAATCCTCGGACCCCGGGGAAAGCCAGCCCACAGCTTAAATAGCCTCTGGGTAGCCAACCCAGGCGTGCCACGGGGGCAATGCAGATAGGTCCACATACATGGAAGCAAGTCAGATCCTCGGCCTTAGCCAAATGTGGAGTTGTTCGTGACAGAGAGCACTCACCGTCGGGAAGGTGGAAGAGATTATTAAACTATATTATCTAATTATAATTTAAAAATTAACTAATTTTCTATGTAAGCAATTTATGGAAATAAACAAAGGAAAAAAATGTTAGTGTCCCACTAAATAGAGGGTAGAAATATTGAAAGATGGGTTTCTAAAAATGCTAAGCCTTTAAAACCCATGGTACAGTTTTCCCTTAACACTCATTATTCAGAAAAAGATTAGTGTATGGCTAATTATGAGCATTGAAACTTGAGTACTCACTCACTTCTTTCATCAGAGGCTTTGCTGAGATCTGTCTACCGTGGCATGAGCTGTGTGTGATAGGATCCTAGAGATGGATGAATCCTCTGTTCTGGGGCAGGCAGAACTCTGCTTGTCATAAGACAAGCAATTCTAACTGCAATGAAAAGCAAACTAACAGATACTTGATTCTTTTTCTAGGTGCAAGAAAAAATTTAAAATAAAAAATATCATATCCCTGACTTATCTTTGGATTGATGAATATACAGATATTGTTGAGACAGAAAACAGCTCTGCTTCCAAGTCGATTCCCCTATTGTGTCCTATGGGAAATTTTTTGGCCACTTTTCGGTAAGACCTACAGCTTGGACCAGTGTTCAAAAAAGGCTGGCTGTAGAAATTCTGGGTCAGTTTAATGCTTACTTACAGGCAATATAGAAATCAGTTAATCATAATTACAAAATAAGAATTTCTTATAGTCTCATTGTATTCAGGCTCCCAACTCAAGTGTTCAGCTCCTAAGAAGAACAACAATATGTACTTTTCACCACGCACATTCCTAAATGAATGGAGGTTCCTTAGCTTTTGATCAGTATTGCTCATCACGATGTCCCAAGACCCTTGGGGGAAATCAAGGACATTGTGCTCTATGAGGGATGTGACAGGAGCAGGGCATGCCCCACATTTTTCACTCCAAAATGACCAGGTATTATCTGGGTTTTGAAAATAAACAAATTGATCTCTCTCCAAAGATTTTGTGTAGTATAATTAAATTTAAAAAATCATGCTACAGTGTCACGATTATTTCCTAAAAATACAGTATATAATTCTACAGATAAAAATAGTAACCCTTAGATTGTTCAAGGTCCTGAATGTCTGTTCAGTAGAATATCACTTGTGACTATAGTCAACAGATGAGTTCCAGTGTCATTATACCATCAGAGTCACAGTTGACTTGTGCACTACAGGTAAATTTCAAATTCACTTTTTGGTGATATCTGATGTGTTGTCTATGTTCACATGAGGTTGCGGCCACGGGTATAATCTACCCTTCTGATCAGAATGGTTTCAGGCAGAATATAGAATGGGGGAGCAGTTAATAGTAGAAACATGAAGTACACTAGTCTTTTGTCAAGAATCAGTCCATAGCTCCACAGGATGTTACAGAGAATTTCAGTATGAATATGGCACTGACATTATGAATGTAGTAACATGGAGAAAGGAAAAGAATGTTCCTAACCACATAAATCACAATTTTCATCAAGGAGAAATAACTCATATATTAAACGTAAGAATGGAACAACAGTACCTGGTATAGGTGTTGTGAGCAAGGAGAATTAATAATAGCGAACTAGAAAAGGACTATCCTCCAGATAAGAAAAAAGATGTTCTTTTTATGTTGTCTTGGATTTCTTGGATGGTTTGTGTCAGGAATATTTTAGATTTATTATTTTCTTTGAGGGATACATCGATTTCTTCCATTGTATCTTCCACACCTTTCTTTCTTCCATCTCTTGTAGTCTGTTGGTTATGCTTACCTCTGTAGTTCCTGTTTTCTTTCTTAGAATCTCCCTCTCCTTGATTTCCTCTGTTTGTGTTTTCTTTAATTCTTCCAATTCTATCTTCAGATCTTGAACCGTTTTGTTGATTTCCTTCACCTGTCTGACTGTATTTTCCTGTTTTTCCTTCAATTCCTTCAACTGTTTGTTTGAACGTTCCTCTGTTTCTTTCATTTCTTTCAGTGACACAGACTGTTTGGCTGCATCTTCTTGTAGTTCTTTACGGATGACCATAATCTGTTTTATTATATCTTCCCCTAATTTTTTACACATTTTCTTTACTTCCTCTATTAACCACTTCATTAGCATAGATGTAAGGTCATCTTCTTGAATTTTACTTATGTTAGGGTGTCCAGGACTACTTGCTCCTAGATAACTGGGTTCTGGGGATGCCATGTTGTTTTGCCTTTTGTTGGTTGTGCTTTTTCGTTGGCCTCTACCATCTCTCTGTCTCAGGTTGTCTGTTAATTTGTGGTACCTGCTGAGTCCTGGGGTGGAGAGAATCCACTTGGCGGGGTTCTGAAGTTCTCCTCTGCTTTTTGGGTATGGTCAACTGAATAGTGGTGCTTCTCAGGAATTGTCACAGTTCACTTCAGGTGTCAGACAAGTAGGAATAGTGCTTCCTCAAGATAGAGCTATACCACTCCTAGGAATATATCCAAAAGATTCTCAAGTACACAATAAGGACATTTGCTCAACTGTTTACAGCAGCCTTATTCGTAATAGCCAGAAACTGGATCCAGCCCAGATGCCCCTCAGTGGAGGAATATATGCACAAATTGTGGTATATCTACACAGCAATATACACAATATACACAACTGTGTATATCTACACAGTTTTTTTTTATTACTCAGCAATAAAAAGAAAACAAGGAAATAATGAAATTTGCAGGGAAATGGTGGGATCTGGAAAAGATCATCCTGAGTGAGCTATCCCAGCAGCAGAGGGATGCACAGGGTATATACTCACTTATATAGACATATAATATAGGATAAACCCTCTAAAATCTGTACACCTAAAGAAACTAATCAAGAGGGAGGACTCTTGATAAAATGCTCAATTCCTTTCCAGAAAGGCAAAGAGGCTGGATATCAGAAGAAGGAGAATAGAAGGAAAAAGTCAGGAGCCTGACACAGAGGACCTCTGAAAAGCTCTGCCCTGCAGACTATCAATGTAGATACTGAGAATTATGGGCAACCTTTTGGCAGAGTGCATGGAATCTTAGGAAAGAAGTGGGAAACAGTGAGATCTGGAGAGGACAGGAACTCCATAAGGAGAGCAACAGAACCAAAAATCTGATCACAGGGGTCTTTCCTGAGACTGCTATTCCAACCAAGGACTATGCATGGAGATAACCTAAGACCCCTGCACAGATGTAGCCCATGGCAGTTCAGTATCCAAGTGGGTTCCATTGGGATAAGAACAGGGAGTGTCTCTGACATGAACTGATTGTCCTGCTCTTTAATTATCTCCCCTGAGGGGGTGGGCAGCATTACCAGGCCACAGAAGAGTATATGGCAGCCATTCCTGATGAGACCTAATTGACCAGGATCAGAAAGAAGGAAAAGAAGTCCTTTCCTATCAGTGGACTTGGGGAGAGACATGCATGCAGAGGGTGGAGGAAGGGAGGGATTGGGAAGGAGAAGGGAGGGAACAACAGGGGGGCGGATACAAAGTGAGTAAAGTGTAATTCATAAAGAAAAATAAAAGAAAAAAAAAAGAAAAAGATCTTCATAAATAAATAATGTTGACCATTATAAGACACTCTAAATATATCCAATATCCCTGAGGTCCAACCCATTCAACCTATAATTTGCATTCTCTCAAATATTAGTGTGGTGCATTCTTCTTTAATCCATTTAAATTTGAGTAGTACATGCTACAGTAAAATAGCGGTGAGTTTATTACTATTTACCACCAGAAGATTTGATGTTATGACTCCCAAAAATGAAGCACTAGTTTTCTAGGAACCTAATGCCTTATATGTCAATTATGTAATTCATGTGAAGAAAAAACAATTTTTTTCTCATAAAAGGTATTTTCCCTGGTTTAAGTGTGTTCAAACCAAAGTTCACGTGATTTACAGGAGGTTTGTGTAATGGCACCTTTCGTTTTTTTTTAATTATTAATTTTTATTATATATCCTGGCTGTAGACCCTCCCCCATCTCCACCTAATCCCACCCTAGCACCCTCTTACTCCCTCTATGCCCCTCCCCTATTCCACTGTTACAGGAGGGTCACCTCTCCTTCTATTTGACCTAGCTTGTCATGTTTCATTAAGACAGGTTCCATTGTCTTCCCCTGTGACCTTGCAAGGATGTATCCCCAGAGGGAGGTAATCAGAGAGCCTGCCATGGAGTTCATGCCAGAAAAAGTCCCTGCTCCCCTTACTAAGGCACCCACTTAGTCACTGAATCTATGGGATACATTTGAGCAGGGTAAAGGTACCTTTCGATGTGAACACTACCTCAAGATTTAAGGGGACACTGTAAGCCTTAATTTTCCTTTTAGACATATGAAATAAAGTTTGGAGTAATTTTTGGCACAGCCACGGTCACAGAGTTCTTGTTCCATGGTTATAGTCAAGGCTTGTATTTCCCCACCAGCATCCAAACAATAGTTCACTTCTTACCCTGTAAGTTTCCAGGGAAATAACAGTATTAATAGCTACCCAATCATGTGGAGAATGTCACCTACACCAGCATGCTCAAGGATGGCAATTGTCTTATAATATTTGTATGAGGAAGACTGGCTCTTTGGTCACATCCACTTGGTTGGGGGCAGAACAGCCTTGACAGGCCCCAAAGGAAGAAAGTGGTAGCCTGGACTGATGAGACCTGATGGACTAGGGTCAGATAGTAGGGTAGGAAGACCTGTCCTATCAGAGGACTAGGGGTGGGGCATAGGGGGAGAAGGAGAAGGGAGGCTTGTACAGAGAGGAGATGAGAATTGGGGCAGAGCCTGGATATGAAGTGAATAAACTGTGACAAATAGTAATAATTTTAAAAAGTGTGAATAATTTTTGTCATTTCTCAAGAGTGTAATTTTTTTTCACTTTTTACATTACAGCTCTGTGGAGCAGAAAGAACAATGGTATCGTGTTCTCCACAGGTATTTCACTTGTTTAGTACCTTAATTTCTTAGTGATGTATGAATGACATTTTGAGTACCATATCTTTTATTAAAATTGTATTTGGTAGTTTTCGCCAAATGTGCTGTTGATTACAGGTTTTCTGGCTACTAGTTTAAAGTCTCCTGTTAAAGTGAATATTTTGTTTAATTTTGAGGAAATTCTGCATGCTGTGCTCTTTATTGTAGTGAACTCTCTTCTGCTCTCAGTAAAGATTACTGTACCATGTGTTCTCCAACCACCTGCTGCTTCCTAGTTTGAAATCAAGCAGGTTTCTGACTTTCTCTTGCAGAAAAAACATTTCGAGACTGGCTTTGCTTGCTAGGTCAATGTGCTGTTACCCAACCATGTCTTTCTTTCTGAAACATTTTTGAATACTTCCTAATCCAATAATGCATACCACTGAACTGTAGTCTTGTATTTAAAGGCAAGATGATACTGATAAAATATTAACAGTGATTACCTTGAAATATTCTACTAGAGAATTCATCTGACTGTATTGTGTGTCTTGATTGCATTTGAGCAGATCCATCGAAGATGCCAAAAAGGGCAACAAGAAAGCTCTTCCCCTGAAAATATTCATCGAGGACATCCCAAGCTGTGACAATGTATGTGAATATAAAATGAAAACTAATATTCCAAATTCATGACTAGAAGAGAGACTGTTTGTTGAGTAATGAAATAAGAAGACATGAAAAGAGAGTTGAGGAGAGAAAGTGAGAATTTAGGCAGCGGTACGCCAAAAATTAGAATTTGTTGTTGTTGTTAAATGCCTGAAAATTGAGTCAGCTAGATCCAACAACATACATTTTTCAATCCAAGTATTCCTCCTAGAATTCAACTGTTTTCTCCTGTCTTTATAGCTTACAGTCTTTATAGACTTACTCACGTAGTGTTTGCATGATTGCTTATATTTTAAAATATATTTGTCTATTCATAAATGTTTAAATAATTTTTAAGCAAAGTGTTATCAATAATTACATTCACTCTTCATATTGACCTGTTTGGTGACATTTTACCTATTCAACTCTGCTCTTCCTTTCTCTCACTCTTCATTGTCCCACCGTATTTGAAGCTCAGGTACTACATAGTCATGGATCCTTATCCTCAGATACAAGTGAATCTCCTAGGTAAAAAGATATCTTTTCATGTAACTTCTGTTCACAAATCACCTTTATAAATTTGTAAGAGTGAGAGAGACATGGACTGAAAGAGAGAGAAAGAGAGAGAGATTTTCTTCTGTGGATAGTGCTTATGGTAGAACCCAGGACCTCACATATACTACAGAGCTGTTCTGTTTTTGAGTATTAAATACTCAGAGACATACTATTAAAATAACTATATATTCTTTCAATTTTCATTTTATTGTTCTATTTTCTACTACTGGAGTCAGTGTCGATCAGCAATTGAACTATTATGTAGAATACAGAGCACTGAAGGCCTTTCCTACTGTCATACCAGAATAGTATAGCTAAAGGGATCACCGTGTTTCTGAACTTCATAAGTGCTAATGGCTATTAAAACACATTTAGAGTCAATTTTCTAAAGTGTCACTATTGGAATTGCACTAGAGAAAACAAGGTGTTAAATATGAAGAAATTTTAGTTCACAAAGTGATGTGTTCTTCATACCTCATTCTCCATATTCTCCTGCGAGTTGTCAGCAATTATCTTTCAAATACATATACATATATGTGTATATATATATATATATATATATATATATTTATATATGTAGGTATATGTATGGGTGTGTACTTTTCTATGGAAAAATTAGAAAAATGTTTTTTAAGCTATTCTTACTCTAGGACTTTTTACCTCCAAAATTTTCTGTTGTTCTTATTAAAATTCTTGGAATTCAACATAGATCCTTCATATACTGCTTATATTTTGAACACATCGATGAAGATGATTTTTAAAATCATCTTCATTTGATAATTTTATAGATGTGTACAAAGTCACTGCCAACTCACATCAACACTCCTAATATATCCCCCAACACTTCACATCTTCTTGTGTTCCTGCACTCTTCTCTCTGCCTGTCCTTCTGACTTCAATTACAAGTATACGAAATGCTGATATTCTGACTTAATATTTTGCAGATAACAAATATCTGCACTCTCAGTATGAGTCATTGGTTATGCTATGGCTGGAAGAGAGAATTTCACTACATGCATAGATGACTTTAATGTATTTTGAAATTCATGCCTTTTTAGTAATAGCAATTATATTATTTAAACTTATCACTGTTTTTCAGTGATAAGTTACTTTAAAGTGTAATTTCAATACTACAGGTTTTCTATTTCTATCTGAATATATACTTAATTTTTGCATTGAATATATTTCCTTTACATCACTGAGCATTATTATAAAAAGCTATTATTTATATTTTGAACATGTGAGCAATTGTGAAGTTGCTCATTACTCTTCTTTTAGTTCTCTCCTATGTATTATTCATTACAGTTCATTCACTTTGTATCCCTGCCCTAGACCCCTTCCTTATTTCCTTCCAGTTCCACCCTTCCTCCCTCTTCTCCGGCTATGCCCCTACCCTGTTCCCCTGATGGGGAAGGTGCTCCTCCCCTTCTATCTGACATTATGTCTTGCTGTATCTTCCTCCTATGTGGCCTGGCAATCCTGCACACCCCTAGGGCAACTTGATCAAAGAGCTGACCACTGAGCTCACGTCAGAGACAGCCCCTGCACACATTACTAAGGAAACCCACTTGAAAACTGAGCTGCTGAGGGAATACATCTGAACAGGGGGTCTAAGTCCTCTCCACCTTCTTCAATAAGATTCCCTGAACTCTGCCCAAAGTTTTGTTATGGACTCTTCACATCTGCTTGGACACTCTGCTGGGTAGCCTTTCAGAGGCCATTTTGGTAGGCTCCTGTCCTGTTCTGTTTCTTCTCCATCTTCCAATAGTCGTCACTCAATAATTATTTGTATGTCCCTGGTTCATTATATATCAAGTTTATTTTAACATATATACCAAATTTTAGATTATATTTCCTTTAAATGCTTTAATAAGCAGTATTTTTAGAAATTTTTGGTTTAAAAAGACTCTTTCTCTTGAACTGTGTTTGTTTTAAAACATAAAAATTTTATCAAAGGAAATATACACATCATTGCAATCTTAATTTAGGTCTTAATATGGTCCAGATGTAGGTAATCTGTTCTAAATTCTCTGAAAACACGACTTTACGTGATGAGAATGAAAGGCTACTACCCTATCACATGTGTGTTTTTTTCTATAAAATATTTCACTGGTTAAAATGATAGGGAAGAGTTTTTAAATATTCAACAAATTGTCAGAAGCTTTATTTATCTTTAAAATTTTTACTCTTACCATATTTTGTGTGTGTATGTATGTTTTTATGTGTGTGAGTAGTTTCAAGTGTGCACACGTAGGTCAAAGTGCCAATTTTGAGGTAAGAAGGAAACTTGCTGGAGATTGTCTAGTTACTTCTATCATGTGAGCCCTGAACTATCTTTGTTTCCAGAGATGATTAAATCCACATTCTGAGAAGAAGCACACATTGTTCCTTCATGCTTGCATTAGTACTACAAGAGTAGAGCTCTTCTTTCAGGGGTGCTCTTCCATACTTCCTAGCCTATAGTTAGTAAGTTGTAAAATCACTAAGTGTAATTTATCCTTGCTCATAAAATTCAATTAACCTGGTATGTTATGGTAGGATCTGGGGTAAATCGTCAGCAACAACAACAACAACACACACACACACACAGACACACACACCATTTTCAAGGGAATATTTTATGCCTAGTGTTTAAAAGATAATGAATATAAACACATTGAATGATACAGGTTATCCATTAGTGTCTTTTGGCCTTGTTTATTTTATCTTTATTTTTTAATTGTGGCTGCCGAGAAGGCATTTGTTCTGATTTTCTTTTTAAAGGGACAGATTCCTAGATTCTTAGAAACTTTAGTGAAGATAATCTGATACTATCGCAACTATCTGCATAAAATGTACCTATCTACTCATTGTTATATTCTATGGCGACAGTTTATAATTCCAGTATATAAGTGGTATCAATTCAGATCAATCCCTACCATTTGAATTTATTCCATTTTCTTCAAGCTGTCTTCTTAGGTCTCTGGAAGCACATTTAAATATGAAGGCACTAGAAAGCTAATATTATAAGCCCTTGTTTATTCTCGAGAATATGAAGTGATGGGGTTTCATAACTAAAATATTTATTTTGTATTCCTACATCTATCACTGCGACAGATTTTCAACATTGTATATCAACTCATTACAAAGACTGATATAGAGAACATACACATTCACATTGGCTGAAAGTTCATAGTTGAATGTCCACTTCTTATCCTGATTGTCCTACAACTGTGCACATGCAGTGCATGAAAATAAATTAGTAAAATGGTGGAAGTACAGTCAGGGAGGCAGCAAATGGTTCTGCTCTCTTTCTACTGCCTCCAACCCCTGCTGCCATGCTGAAAGAAAAGAGTTCAAACACCCATGGCTCCTCAGTCTGCCTTCATCATACACCACATGTTACCTGTTATGTTTGAGGACCTGTTACCCAAGTACTTAATTTAGATTTGTGAAACTGACAGTCTTCTAGCATTGAGTTATAGCAATTATAAAAATTTAAGGTATTTAGGCTACATTAGGTTTGTTATTACAGGTTGTACATTATAAGTAGTGATTAATAATAAATAATTGTATAATCGTGTGACTTAAGTTATGTCATAATATTTTTTCTCTGTATTTTATAGCCATTATATTTAACAGCAACAAACACTGAAACAGTGAATGATATTATGGAGAAGGTGGTGACAATGATAGGAATGCCTGTAAGTTACTTTCAAACTACTTCAAGTTAATATTCAATTTTGTTTTTGAGTTCTGCATATGTGCAGATATGCATATAAATGGATACAGAAGATACTTGATCATGACTAATTTGCCAATCATGCTTTACAATATCCTTCAGTATATTAAATCATCTAAGATATAATAATAGTCTTTAGAGAGAGACTTTGTTTTTTGAACTGTTGTCTAAGGTTCATGTGAAATAAAACTCATACCCCAATGGCATTGAGCTACACTTTTAGTTTCACTAGCTAATTGACATTGATTGTAATAAATAATTGAGATTTGTTGGCCATATGCACATATCTGGTTTAAAGGATGCCAATCTTAGAGGAAAGTAGGTTTTTCTTTTCATTTAAATTACATTGTATTTCCTCTTTGGTATAATTTCTTCTCTTATCCCATTCCTTCTATTTTCATTCTTGTCTGTGTTCAGATACCGGTGTATAAGATTTGAATGGTTTTTCTTTGTTTTTTTTTTGAACCTTTAGTAAATCTTTAATAAATATGTCTCTGTTCTTTCTGCATTCATATCAAAAAGTGTATAACATTTTCTTTCTGTTTTAAATGTGCATGTATATCTCTGTGTAATTGTCACCAGCCAACAGTGACACCTGAATACCACCTTAGAGAGGGCTGGGAGAGAAAGAGACAGGGTGACAGAGAGGACACCAAGTCTATGCTTTGTTCAAGGTGTCGATTTAATGGACGTCAAGTTAACACTTAAGTAGGCAAAAAAGTACAAGCAGTTTCTCAAGTAGGAGCTTTACTTGGTCAAAACATAGGAGAGCTCACTCAAGGTTACACAGCGCCTGCTGTCTGGTTACTATGGTTGCACAGAGTTTCTCGGGGTCAGAGCAGTCTGCTTTAGGACCATCAAGGTCAGTTTATGAGAAACTGGACTTTGGAAAATAGCCAAAGCCAAGAGGCCGAATTTCACTGCTCAGATGCCAATAACTCCAAATTTGCCCTTAACTCCAAAAAGGCTGCCACATGTAATTACGTCTCTCTATCTGGGTATGCTTCTCCATATGTGTATATGTCCTTCTCCATCACCTTATATGAGTTTGTAGATCTTTGTCAGGCTGTCTCTCTGTCTCTCTGTGTTTCTCTGCTTCTATCTCTGCCTCTCTTTCTCTCTGCATGTGTGTGTGTTTTTGTGGACGGTTTTGATGTGGGTTTCTACCTGAGTGTGTATGTCTGCTAGTTTTACCACTTAAGAATCTTATAGGGCATGACAATGGCTTGTAATCAGCAATCAACAATAAGTAAAATTATTGATTAGTCCAATTAGAGCATATTTTCACTTTAGCCAGTTTTTAAGGTGTTAAATATTTCAAGAGCATATTCTATTTAAATGATTATGTCAAATGGATTCATGGCACTGTAAGCAGTAGCTATGTTGTGGAACTTGTTTTCAACATCTGGCCTATATTCCAGGTTGGACACATATCCTCCTTCTCCATAGATTGACCATGTCTAATGAAAGCCAAAAGTTTACTGTTTTTTTTTTTGTTTGTTTTTCATTCCTAGGCACTCTGAAAGCTTCTCTGTGTTTATTTTTTGTTGTTTTGTTTTCTTCTTCTGTATTTCCTTTTCTCTTTGTTTGTTTGCTTTTTCCTATATTGTTTATTGTTGCTGGATTTGCCCAAGTCATCATAGCCACTGTGGGTGTAAGGCACTCTGGATAATACATTATGTAAAGGCATCAAATTATAGTTCAATGTTCCACTTACAGGCTGGACAGACAGATGTAAGAAATCTTAGTTGACCACATTCTTGGCTAGTGTGTATGGCTGAATGGAAATTCTTAGGCCATAATAATTCAGATCCAATTACAATCAGTAGATCTGGGCTCCATCAGAGATGAAGTACTCAGGATTTTCTCCTGAAATCAGCCCTATTTACTCAAACCTGTGGTTATAAAACAAATCATTAATACTGCTCTTATAAACATTTCTGCTAAAGAGATGAAACTGGTTAGGAAAGAAATGACAAGACTTTTCCAGAGTCCACTGTCAGATGATTTGTGATTTTTTTTAACCCCCTAGAATGTTCAAGATTACGAACTGTGGTTCTGTTGTGGCCATAAAAAAACTCCCAGACCACTGCAAGGTGAGTGGCAGAAATATCTTGAGTTCAGTGTACTAATCTTGAATTCCCAATGCTTACATTTTTATTCTTAAATTTAAATACACATTAAAAACAAAGAAACTTGGAAATCATTGTATTCATTTAAGTCATAATTGACAATAATTTAATATAACCTTCAGACACATGATAATTTCTCTTTATGTAACATTTTGAGGTCTGGTGAAAAATTAACTGGAATTTTCCTATGCTTTTTCCATTTGAGAAACAAGTGTTCTAAAAAGACAAACAAAACAAAACATTGGTTGTCTTGTTTCTGGTGAAAAAAAATCATTTGTTGAACATTAATGAAAATCTAACCAGCTAGGGAGGTGTGTCAGTGGCTCCCAGCATCCACATGGTAGGTAGCTCACAGGCATTCAAAGCTTCACAAGGATTTGATGCTCTCTTTCAACCAGCTCAGGTACAAGGCACAACATTGTACACAGATATACTTGTTAGCAAAACACTCACATACAAAAATATGTCTAAAATTAAAATGTAACACTTTTAAAAATTCTCTGTAGGCTCCATAAAATGTGAATTGCATTTTGGATAGCAAATCTGAAATATAGTCATTTCTGTGAATCTAATTAAAAATATTCAGTTCACAGTCTCTCCACTAACAGCATTTTCTCCCATTGCATGAGAAACCATGTTCATATTCCTGGAGCCTTCCCAACTGAATCACCTCCTATTCCATATGCTGTGATTTTCTGGAATTTTTCACCAGATAATTGACAAATAAGTAATATTAATAAAATCAAAGAATGCATTAATGTAAGAATTATGAATATGAAAACGCCAATGATCAAACAAGCCTGACTTTCTAATTTTAGTTTATTTTCTAAATTTTTAAATTAATTACAGTATTCCACTTTGTATTCCACCTGTGGCACACTCCCTCATCCCCTTCCAATCCCAAGTTCATTCCCTCTTCTCCAATCATGCCCTTCTCCAAGTCCACTGTTAGGGGAGGTCCTCCTCCCCTTCCATCTGATCCTATTCTATCATGTCTCACCTGGACTGGCTGCATTGTTTTCCTCTCAGGACTGGTAAGGTTGTCTCCCTCCCTCAGAGGGAGATGATCAAAGTGGCAGACACTGTGTTCATGTCAGAGACAGCCCCCTCTCCCCTTATTAGGGCACCCACCTGGACCCTGAGCTGCCATGGCTAAATCTGTGCAGTGCTCCTAGGTTATCTCCATGAATGGTCGTTGGTGAAAAACGGGGATATAGAAAGACCTGGACAGGACAAGAACTCCACAAGGAGAACAACTGAACTGACAATTCTGGGCCCAAAGGTCTTTTCTGAGACTGACCGTCTAACCAAGGACATTCTCTTTAATTAATTAATTAGTTTATTCAATTTACATGTATGTTGTAGTCGACTCCAATCTTTCCTCCCAGTCCCACCCTCCCTCCTTCAGACACACTCCCCCACTTCTGAGGAACTGGGAGACTCTTACCCCAATACCCTGGCTCCTCTGGTATCCTAAACACAATCTGTGGAACATTCTTGACTATTCAAAGTGTAACGTAAAACTAAACTACTATGATTTTCTACAATACTTATTTTTAGAGTTTTAGTGTATTGGATATACACATGGGGTATAAAATATCCACACTTTGGATCTTTTCTTGTTGTTTTGTTTTAATGACAAAGTGTACTGCACTTATGTGTAGAAAGTAAGGGTCTGTTTCTTAATCTTCTCTGTCACTAAAATCCTCACTGTCAGTATAATTCTAACTGTCACTATAATCATTCCTGAAAATACAGACACATGCCAAAAAAAAAAATTCTGGTCTTTGTTTTTTGTTTTGTTTTGTTTTAATTTATTTATTACATCCCATTTCAGCCTGACCCCCAGCCCCCTTCGTCCTGTTCCTCCCCTCATTCCTCCTCTTTTGTATTCTCCCCTCTCAGTTTTCTTAAAGGAGGGACCCTAAGTGATATGAAACATCCAGGGAACTCAAGTTCCAGTCCACATTCACTATCGTTGGAACACAATTCAAGAACATAGTTGTGCAAAGGAAATTCTGAAAGATTTTGAAAAAGCATCAGGAAAAACAGACTAAGGTGTTGAAACCTCAGTTTCCTTGAAAGCACTGAACTTTTCTTAAATGTGTTTTCAAGTCCCTCCCAGGTGAAGCAGACAGGACTAGATTTGTTTCAATTGTTGTTATTCACATGCCTCTATGGAAAAACAAATTTTTGCCACATGCTGCTTGTTCTTGTGGTTGTAGACTCTACCCAGGTGACTCCGATTCTCTGAATGAAATTGGCTATCACATGAAACTTTCATCTGCCTCATTTTTAGGATGAACTTTCTAGGAGCCATGCCCCCAACTAGAAAGTTACACAAGTGCTGTTGTGTCCAGAACGCTAAATGTGTTTTGTACAGCAAACAGCATCAACCTGACCATTGGCAGAAAGAACAGCAGCTGGAGGAAGGAGAAGCCATCCTACTACACTGCTCTTGAGAACACTGTTCTCAAACTGGGAATGGAAATGGATTCTTTATAAATGTGGCAGACATCACGAGAGAGAAAAAAATGTACAAAGCAGTGTTTCCCATGGCGAATAGAATTAAAGAGTGCAGGCCCCCAAACTATATAAACATCTTTAATTTTATTATATACAAAGGGTGGTAAATATTCAACCTGATTAATACAAATAAGGACAAATGAAGAAAGCTTCTAATGATGTAAGAATCTTAGTGACATCAAGGTTGAAGCTGGAAGGCTTTAAAACTTTCAAAGGGGAGAACAGCAAAAGCCCAAATCCACAAACACACAGTTTAATGATGGGCCTTATGTTCTCCAAACAAAGCGAAAAGTTTTCATTTTCCTTCCCAAATTTTATGAGTTCTCAGTTACACAGGCTTACTTTGTCAGAGTATCCCAGCGAGAGTGCTAATTCTCTAGGGTGTCCATTGTTCTGTGTCCATAAGTACAAGGGAAATAATATACAGCAGTGCATGCTAAATCCTATTGGCAGGTTTGCTCACACTTTTTACCATTAGTTTTATATTCACATTGTCTTCCCATAGGACATGAGATCCCACAGGTCATACTTTTGAAGAACATAGAAAATAATTTCAAACAACGGGAGAGGAACATCAAAGCATTTCCATCCCTGCCTGGAGTGTTCGGGAATCATGACAACTTGGAGGATTATGGACGCTTTGTCTTAAAGATCAGAGACCCTGCAAAAACCCAAGAGCAGAGCAGTGAGTTGATGCTTCCTTGGAGTGCCCTAATCAGTTCCCACTTCTATTCTGCATAATATGTCAACGTCCAGTGTCATTCTTGCATGAGAAAAGGGGCACCATAGAAAGCAAAAACATACAGCATTACAGCTCTGTTCAGGCTCACGAGCACACTAAATTGTGATGTCCAGACGCAGCTAGTTTTTAGGGAGAACTTTTTAAA
The DNA here is from genome assembly GCF_030254825.1 of Meriones unguiculatus. NCBI lineage: Eukaryota > Metazoa > Chordata > Mammalia > Rodentia > Muridae > Meriones > Meriones unguiculatus. The sequence goes on from NC_083357.1 coordinate 42,830,725, forward strand.
AGTAATTTACATATTAATCACAATTTATTCATTTTGTATCCAAAATGTAGCCCCTTCCCTCCTTCACTCCCAATCCCACCCTTCCTTCCTCTTCTCCCATGCTCTTGCCCCAGTCCATTGAGAGGGGCCATCCTCCTCCAATTCTCTGTGACCATAGCCTATCAGGTCTTATCAGGACTTGGCTGCATTGTACCCCCCCATCAGGGGAGGTAATCAAAGAGCCAGCCACTGAGTTCATGTCAGAGACAGTCCCTATTCACCTTACTAGGATACCCGCTTGGACACTGAGCTGCTATAGGCTACATCTGAGCAGGGATTCTAGGTTATCTCTTGGCACAGTCCATGGTTGGACTATCACTTTCAGAAAAGACCACATTTTTTTGGTTCTACTGTTTACCTTGTGTAGCTCCTGTCCCCTACAAGTCTTTCATCTACCCTTTCTTTCATAAGATTTAGGGAGAAGTTTTCATTTCCAACTTTCAGGTAGATAGTCAACACAGGGAGGAATGCCAAGGCACTGTGTACACGAAATTGTGTGCACACATCTTTTGTCCCATGAGAATATGATTTCTAAGAGCTGGATCCTCATATGTTCCTTATTTTGTGGGTTTCATGAACAGAGCAGAAAATTCCCTAATAACTGCAGGTAGACAAACCTATAAGGAATGTTATACAGAAAAGTTAAATGTATGGAATGGAAGATAATTCATTTCTGGGCTTGTGTGAAAATGGCCTTAGGCTCCAAGGCCAGGCTTTAAGCTCATTTCCGTTCCCACATCAAGGATGTTCTACATGTGTCTTTTAAACCTGGCTCTGGACTAGAAATTGTACTAATATTTATACACTGGAACATTTGAATTTATTTTACTGTTTTTCCAAAATATAATATGCTTCTGTTCTTTAGTCTCCTTTGCTGAACTTTCTCCAATCCTCTCATGCACTTCCCTTGATGGCTTCCAATTTCTTGTCTTCTTTACAAAGATAGTTGAGTATGTATATGTTTTAGCACTCATGCATACACACACACAAACATGCAAACACACTCACATATATTACTCATCTACCCAATAATACTTGTGTGTTTAGGCATGACTATTTTGTGTTAGACAGTCACCCAGTATTTTCTACTCTGAAGAAACCTATATTATGTTTTATGAGTATTTTTTTTTTTACTCTTAATGCATTTGTTCTAAGTAACTTATTTAAGATTTCAATTTGGTCTTCTATTCTAAAATAAATCTTAGATGAACCAAGAAAAATGTTTAAATGATCTATTTATTTATTTATTTTTATTTTATTAATTACACTTTATTCATTTTGTATCCCCCCATAAGCTCCTCCCTCTTCCCCTCCCGATCCCACCCTCCCTCCCCTTTCTGCATGCATGCCACTCCCCAAGTCCACTGATAGGGGAGGTTCTCCTCTCCTTTCTGATCTTAGTCTATCAGTTCACATCAAAACTCGCTGCATTGTCCTCTACTGTGGCCTGTTAAGGCTGCTCCCCCCTCAGGGGGAGGTGATCAAAGAGCAGGCCAGTGAGATTCTGTCAGAGGCAGTCCCTCTTCCCATTACTATGTAACCCACTTGGACACTGAACTGCCATGGGCTACATCTGTGCAGGGGTTCTAGGTTATCTCCATGAATAGTCCTTGGTTGGAGTATGAGTCTCTGGGAAGTTCCCTGTTTTCAAATTTTCTGCTTCTGTTGCTCTCCTTGTGGAGACCCTGTCTTTTCCAGCTCTTACTATTTCCCACTTCTTACATAAAATTCCATTCACTCTGCCCATCAGTTGACCATCAGGCTCAGCATCTGCTTTGATAGTCTGTAGGGCAGAGGCTTTCAGAGGCCCTCTGAATGCTCCATCTGAAAGTATACCTACATGCCAAAAGAAGGAAATAGATCACACTATAGATGGTTGTTAGCCACCTTGATGTTGCAGAGAATTGAACTCAGGACCTCTGGAAGAAGAGCTAGTGTTCTTTACTGATGAACCGTCTCTCCAGGCCCCACAAAGAATCTGATCTCAGATTTGATCTGAAACTATGGGAACAAGAGTCCAGAGTCTGGCAGACAAAAGTAATCGTGCATATTTCCTCATGAAGGGCACATGCTGATGATTAACAAAATTTGACTCAGTAAGAAAACTAAGAATGGGAAGAGATGCACTGAGACATTGAGGACAATAGAAAACTTTCTAATATGAAAACCAATGAAGGTAGCTGTGGAAAAGGACATGACCACTGAAGCAACTGACTGTACATATATCTCAGGAAGTTGGTTCAAATGTGTATCAAGTGCCTCATGATGCAATGTGGGAGTTATTCAATATTGTCTTGTGAGAATTCCAACAGGCAAACTCATTTCATGTCTCTAACATTAAAGACAGTATAGAGTATAAGGAAAAAGAATATCCACACAATACAAGATGACTAAGCAATATTAGTATGTGGGGAATGTTCTATTACAAATAATGTGTTTGTTCATTACGACAGCACTTCATGCAATTGTAATTGTTTTGTATTTTTGAGGTTGTATAAATTATACTGCTCCATGTAATAATCTCATTCTGTCTTTAGATGTGGAGGAAAAAACACTGAAGAAAAGATGGCCCCACATGAGTTCGCTCTTTCACAAGGGCTCTGTGCCCCAACCTGACAAACTGGTGGAAAAGCAAGGAAAATTGTTTAGAAATAGTCTAGTGGCTATTTGCAATGACGGCAATCTGCCCTATGCAGTATTGGTGGGTCTTACAAGGTTCTTTTCTGGCTGTCTTAAGGATAAGATCTGCTTCTTAAATACCCCCTCCCTAGCCTTCAATTCTGTCCTCAAGTTGAGAAACTACTGTGATTCAAAGGGTTGGCTTCAGAATAGGGAGGAAAAAGAGGGCTATTCACCTGAAACAGGTATTGGGAAAGTTGGGTTTAATCTCTTTACAATGGTGGACAGCCTGATAAGAGAATGTTGCCTGGGGCTTCAGAGTTCTCATTAAGGTGGTATAAGAATAACAAGAGATGGAGGCACCCAAGCAGTTCAGGGTCCTCTTCATGCCAGCTTTTGCATTGCACCAGTGAGCAGGGTTGGTCTGGTTCATAAGAAGCAAAGAGTGCCCTGTGCTGTCGATGAAATGACAGGTACTTCCCTTTCTTCCTCTCAGGACATGCTGTCAGTCATGAAGAACAAAGGGCTGAACACTGAGGGTATTTTTATGTTACCAGCTAATGTCACTTCAGGCCAAATTTTGAAGGAAAAACTTGACCATGGGCAGTATGTAAATTTATACATGGAAGATGTTCATGTCGTTGCTGCAGTCCTAAAGGTAGGGTGATTCCTTGTGTCATCTACCCTCGGATTCCTCTAGGGCTATGTCAGTAGTTTCTTCATAATGCATTTCCCGACAGACAGTAGATACCACTGGTAGAAATGTGGTAACCTCAAAGGTTCCCCTGATTTTCACAACAGAAGGAATAAGGAATCCAGCATAAAGCAGCCATCATAAACTGTAATGTAATGAAGAATATTCCATCCTCCTCATGGGACAAATGAGGACCATGAGACACATATTATTTCAAAATAATAATAGTGTGTGTGTGTGGCGGGGGTCATTTCATATACACATGTGTCACCTGGTATGCATGCCTAGTCGCATGCCTTTGGTACCAGTGTTCTTCAATTAGTGTCACTAGTTTATTTCTGAGAGGCAAGTTTTTCTTTCTCAATATACAGCATGTGTCTCCTTCACAGATATCTTCATGACAAATCCCTTTAAGATCTCAGGATCTCTCTCTCTCTTTCACACACACACACACACACACACACACACAACTGTACTCAAATACAAATCTTCATGACAGGGAAATAAGTGTTCTTAATCACTGACATATCCCTTCAGCTCCATAAAATGATATTTGTATTTTATTTTTAAAATTAAAATTCAATTACAACATTTCATTTCTTCCATTTCTTTGTTCTAAGATTCTTTCCCCACACCCTCAGACTTCCTGTCAAATACACGGCCCATTTTCTTTGTTATTATATAAATACATATAAATCCATAATATGTTCAAACATCCTGATGAGTCCCCTTATGGTTGGTGGTATATGTATTATTTCTGAGCTAACTGTTCGGTATTAGATTACCAATTATGGATTTATCTTGGGGAAAGACTAATTTTCTCACACACAGTAGTATTTATGTGCATATAGTTCTTTGTCTAGAGTTTGGCTTTATGACATTTCCTCATACAACTAACTTGGATGATGTTTTTCGTCAGGTATTGTTAAAGCAACCATATTGTTGGACTATCATGACTGAAGCCTGCCCCTCATTTTTAGGAGACCCAGATTTAAGACAGATTATCTGATTCTCTGCTTTAGAGTCTTTCTGAGTTTTTTAACTGAAGTTCCTTGAGCCCACTGTTCAAGAGTTATCTCGCATATGTGTCCACTGGGCTGTGAACCACGGGAACATTAGATCTCTGTATTTTGAACAGCTATAGTTTTCTGTAATAATCTCATTCCATTGCAAAGAGAACCTTTGATGAAGGGGGTAAGAGCTACATTATCTGAGAGTATTAGCTTAAATATTTAGAATGCCTTTAAGACAAGTCCTTCTCTTCTAATAGGCATGACCTTAGTTGCAAGGTTTCCAGTACCGGGCATGGTTTTCTGAAGCTGAGAAACTACACAATTACTTAACACACTTGTCATTGTTGTGGTTCATAGGTGCAGTTATGTAGGATTACTTTTTCCTGGCCCTGAGGCCCTACTGTAGCTTGCATAACACCTTTGAATACTGTTAAACCTAGTCCTCAAGAAGGAGCTTTACATGTCAGCCCCAGCTTAAATATTTCATCCCCTAAGTCTGAAGTTCATGGTGTGTTCAGCAATGGAGACTTATTGTCAACTTCTGTGATCTACCCAAGGGTAGGAACAATAGCATGTATACTTAGAAGAATCTCTTAGACTCTGAACCATGTCGAATGTGATTTTTCAAGCCTGGTTCTGGGATGTTTATTAGTCTTCGTCCATTGTGTGGAGCATTGTTATCCTTAATTTTAATTTTTATGTATACTTAATACAAAGAAACTTATGTGAGTTATGTGCAAGTTTGCTAAATAAAACAATACTGTGATTTTTTTATAGATTTTTCAAACAACCTGAGTGACTTTTGCTGTTCCCTTTCTTTCCTTCTGTATTTGTTTCTCTTTCCTCCTGAATTAAAACTCTGCCTACCCAAGTTTATAATACATAGATTTTTAAACAATAAGCAAGAATTATTCTTTCAATTATTCTATAATCAAAACAAACCAGAGGGCTTATGAAGTACTCTATTCATTTACTGGCCATAACCCTTCCCATCTTCAAACACTTTTACTTTGGGGTTTGTCTGAAAGGATGACTCGATGGGTGTACCCTTCACTGTTATGCTATTAATGCAGTGTAGTTATTCATCATGCCACATGAGAAACGTTTTCTGCATGTAGTCATTTTGGATAGGTCTGCTTTATAATCTCATTGACAAAGACTTATTTGAATTTTGATTTCTGAAAATTAAATTGATTTATGCTTAAAAAGAGTTATGGAATAATAAAAATAATTGTATAAATACCTTGAAGAGAAAACATTACAATAGAGTAATAATTCATACTGATGTATGTTAAGAGGTTTTAATTATGTTAATATTTAATTATTTTTTATATTTTGTGTCCAATAACATTTGCCTGCATATGGGAAGGTGTCGGATCCCTGGAACAGGAGTCTCATACAGTTAGGAGTTGCCATGTGGGTTTTGCTAATTGAACATGGGTCATCTAGAAGAGCAGCCAGTGCTCTTAACTGCTGAGCCATCTCTCTAAATCCATATATCTCTGAAAGTAACCGTTTCTGTTACTCAGTATTTCCATGATCTCCATTATGATATGGTTACATGATAAATGGCAATATTTCAGAAATACTTTACAGCAGATCAAGTCATCTATCCTATAGGTATATAAAGGACTCAGGTATTGCCTATATGTGGTACACACTGAGTGATTTGATAATATAGCAACAGCATATATTAACAAACACTACACTTTCTAAATTTTTCCTCATAATACCTTGTCACATTCTCAGAAAGTTACCTTACCCTATTAATAAATATGGTGTCAGCACCACATAGAACTAGCCATGTTGAACAATGCAGATTGCCAAAGAAGGTTTGAAGCATCTATTATATATTTATGATATAAGGAGATGCTAACTGAGAGTTTCTTCACTGGTCTATCCCAAGTACTTCAAACCATGCCTGGTATATAGGCCAGCTCTAAAAATATTGGGCTACTCTAGAAATTTCTGAACTGAAATCATAAGAATAGAGGGGTGCTTTTCCTGAAAGTTAAATCTGTGAGACCTATACAAAAGGCATGCGTCTGGAAACTATCAAGGTGATTTGAATTCTTCTCCCTGTTTTTGAATGACTCAGCAGGAAGGTTCCACTGAGTTTTCTCTAACAAAGAATTATCCAGATTGTTGCTGTATCTCCAGGGTTGAGCTCTAACTTTAGATTGCTGTTTTCCTGTCCTGAGCTCTGAGTTCACACACTCATTCCATTATGGATCACAAATTGTCACATTCCCAGGTTTCTGATTTTTATTTACAGTCACTACAAAAAAATACACATTCCATTTCCTCCATCACTTATAGGATGTCACTAGAAACATTTCCTCTCAAAGTATAAATTACACAAGTAAGTCCAGGCTTACTCAGCCTTGGCTTTAAGTACGCTGGCACATGCAGTTTGATCTCTTGATGCGGAACCATTAAGGTTAAAAGCAAAAACCTTTGACCTGCAGAGTTTACCATAATGTGTCTCTTGATGTCATTTAAAAATAGGAGTTGAACTGGGATATTGGTCACTTCAGTCTGTGCTAGTTGGCTCAGCTGTCCAATAGAGGCCCTTTTGAGCCAAGGGAATATCTCTCTGCAGTAGCAGCACTATTGAAAGATCTGCTTTTACATTTCTATTTTGATGGCCCAGACTTAGCGGACCTCCATGTCAATGAAGGTTCTACCTTGGGCACAGGTTGAGAGTTATGACAAAAGTTTTGACTTAATTTATACTTTAAAGTAGTTTATGTAATTTTTTTGATTAATATCTTTTTCACAAAATATTTCCTTTCTATGTATATAAGGAGTTCTTACAAAACCTTGAAAATAGTCTGATGACAGCTGAACTCTATGAGGAGTGGCTGAGTGTGCTAGACTGCCTCACAGAACAGGAGCAATTGGCTGCTGCAAAAAGGTAATGCCGTGCTAATTTCTTAAACAACGTCAACAAAAGCAGACATAATGTTTGCTTAGACACATTAGAGTACATATCAGAGAATTGCTTAGTAAAATTAATTACTGACATTAAAATTGACAATTGTTCACACACCAGAAAGAAATGTTAAGAAGAGTCATATGGTGAGTCACAGTGTCCCATGATCATAATCTCAGGATTCATACAGAAGTTAAATTTGTCTTTTTTATTGTTTGTGTGTTTCCAAAATCTTTATTTGCAAAAGGAATAAAACTTCAGAGCATGGTTGTAAGCAGGGAGACAGATTTCTAATCTTAAGGTAGTGTTTTCAAAATCCATGCTTAAACTTGGGGCCACACTGCACTGTCAAACATTCCAAGAGAGGAAGCAAGAGTGAATAGCAACTTCTTTGGAAAGGCTGTCTGGGTGCAAAGATATTCTTAGATAAACTTGTGGCCCAGGCAGGAAGCTTTTTCCCTGCTGTTAATGGAGGACTGATGTTTTAGTTTGCTTTATTTTTGTATAGTACAATTTATTCACTTTGTATCCCAGTTGTAGGCCCCTCCCTACTCCCCTAAATATGCTGTGCATACTTTCTCTTCTTCTCCATTATCCCTTCCTCAGTCCGCTGATTGGGAAGGTCCTCCTACCCTTCTGCCTGACCTTAGCCTATCAGATCTCATCAGGACTGTCTGCATTGTTTTCCTCTGTGGCCCAATAAGACTGCCCTGCTTCATGAGAAGATGATCAAAGAGCAAGCCATTGAGTTCATGTCAGAGACAGCCCCTGTTCTCCTTACTAGGAAGTCCATTTGGAGACTGAGCTGCCATGGGAAAATCTGTGCAACAGTTCAAGTTTAGCTCCTTGAATGGATCTTGGTTGGAAAATCAATCTTAGAAAAAGACCCCTGTATCCATCCAGATTTTTTGTTTCTGTTGCTCTCCTTGTAGAGGTCCAGTCCCATCCAGGTCTTTCTATCTCCCTCTTCTTTCATCATTTTAGTATGTGTATCCTATATTATACCTCTAATATCCACTTATATGTGAGTATATACCATGTGTGCCTTTATTCTTCTGGGATACCTCATTTGGGATGATCTTTTCTAGTTACCACTATTTGCCTGAAAATTTGATGATTTCCTTATATTTTTGTTGAGTACTATTGCATTGTGTAAATTACCACAATTTCTGTATCCATGTCTCAATTGAGGGACATCTTGGTTATTTCCAGATTCTGGCTATTACGAATAAAGCTGATAAAAACATGGTTGAGCAAAAGTCCTTGTTGTATACTTGAACATATTTTGGGTATATGTCTAGGAGTGGTATAGCTGGATCTTTAGTTAGCACTATTCCTAATATTCTCAGAAAGCACCAGATTGATTTCCAAAATGGTTGTACAAGTTTAAATTTCCACCAGTAATGGAAGAGGGTTTCCCCTTTCTCCACATCCTCTCCAGCATGTATTGTCATGTGATTTTTATTCTTGCCTATCCTAATGTGTATAAGGTGAAATCTTAGGGTCCTTTTGATTTGCATTTCCCCAATGACTAAAGATATTGAACATTTCTTTAAGGGTTTCCCTGCTGTTCAATATTCCTCTATTGAGAATTCTCTGTTTAGCACTCTACTCCCTTTTTTAATTGAATTACTTGATTTGTTGCTTTTTAACTTCTTGAGGTTTTTTATATATTCTGGTAATTAGCCCTCTGTCAGGTATAGGGTTGGTGAAGATCCTTTCCTAGTCTGTAGGATGTCGTTTTGTTCTGATGATAGTGTCCTTTGCTTTACAGAGCTTTTCAGTTTCATGAAGCCCCATTTATTGAATGTTGATCTTAGAGCCTGTTTTGTTGGTGTTCTGTTCAGGAAGTTGCCTCCTGTGTCAATGAGTTCAAGGATCCTCCCCACTTTTTCTGCTAACAGGTTGAGTGTTCATATTTAAGTCTTGTATGCACTTGGACTTTTTTTTTTTTTTTTGCAGGGTGATAAATATCGATCCATTTGCATTTTTCTAATGTAGACGTTTAAATTTGGAGAAATATTCCAAGAACATTCCTACTTTCATTTTATTCTCATAAAACCATTAATAATATAGAATTACCTTGTGCCCATTCTTTATTTTTGCAAATCAATGAGTAAAATTTACTTGTTGAAAGTAACTTGTCATTGGGTTCAGTCTTCTAGAAAAAGTGCCACCTGTGAATGCCCTTCTCATCATACATCTCTTCAGAATACTTCACACAATTTCTAAAAATTCAGAAAAGAATATGATGTGCAGTGACCGGTTAGCTTTATGCCTAGCCCCAATTCTGCTCTGGAGCCCTGGTTCAGGATTCGGGGAGAAATTTGCCAGAAAGGTAATGATGCATATATTTAGCTATAAGATTAACACGTCTACAAAGAGAAAGGAACAGAGGGTTATCCTGGAAGTCTGTTTTGGTTTTGTTTTGTTTTAAATAAATGTACCCTTGAATTATTTTCCTCTGGGGAGGAAGAATCATTAGTTTCTTTTAAGTAATTAGACTGAAAGTGGCTGTTTGAACTCATTCTGTCATTTGTCAATTAAATGACATTAAATGGCAATAAAAATATCCTATACTTAAGCTAACCCACAGAGAGCAAATGTTGTAAAATGATGCAAACTCGTGGGTGCTGGGTCGAGCAATCAAAACTGAATCATCATATGTTTACAGAAGAATGAGTGAACTCTATTTGATTCTGAGCTGGTTTCCTCATAAAACAGGCAATATGGGTTCCTTTTAACAGATATGGTTGTTATTATGCTAAGAGCGTGTCATTAGTAAGTTGCTAATTATGGTTGATTTAGAGAAATTCTGGTGAACACGTTTTTATGGTACATACATTTCGTATACTATTATTTAATGACTAAATTTATAGGACATATATATATATATATATTCATCAAGTGGTTATTTTGATTACCAGTATTTGAGTTTCTGAGTTATTATTGCTTTTGGACCTGTAAGGAGTACATTAGAGGAAAGCATAACTCAGAAATTATTTTCCTCATAGTGTGCAAAATGAAAGGACAGGAGAAAAAGATAGGGTACCTAAGAACTGGCATTACAGGAACATGATTATCCAGTTCTCTCCAAAAAGGCCTTATTTCAAATGCCTCTCAATACAACGGGCCTGTGGATGAGGCTTTGACCATTGAGTCTGCACTGAGTGATCAGAGACTCATGAAGGCTGCTGCTTAGTTTTATTTTGCCTCTGTCTTCCTTTAAATCCCCGAACAGGATCTTTCAATAGGATGGTGTCTGCATTCAGAAGTGCTACATTCCCTTCTGAGCTGTATGTTTCTATGAGCATCCTTTTCCAGCATGCTCAGCCATGCGGGTGACAAGTGGAATTAAAATTACTCAGATTGACAGTAGATACTAGCCATCACAATGGGAAAACTGGAAACCATCCTGTTATGTAGTCTTGCACTGTGATGATCATATTTTAAAATCTGATCTCAAAAATCAACTTTCAAATTTTTAACAGACAATCCCCCCTTTATCTTATAACAGCTGACTCTTTCTCAGAATTTTGGACTGCATATTTTTAGCCTACAAGACTTATATATCAAATGTGATTTCAAGACCCTCTTTTTTGCCATGTTTTTGTCACAGGTTTCTTTAGTATCTTTCCTTATTAAAAATTCACCATATATATTTGGAGAAGACATCATTTTCTATGAAACATCGTTTTTTAATTCTTACGGTAATAAAACTTCAAGTGTCCTGCAAAAAGAAATAGAGCAAGAAAACCGCTCCCACAGTGGGATGACATGCCCCACAGAAAGTGACACAGTGCCTGGAAGTACAAGGGCTTCTCTTGAAAATAAGGAGATTCTAGGTAAGTATAGAAGTTCCATTATTGTTAATTTTTTTTCACCATTTGTTTTAATGTTTCTTCACAAATGGTGACAATACTAAAATAGAGACAAGGAATAATCAAAATGTTACTGCCAACATTATAATACGGAATTACACATTTAAAACATTTTCTGGTTTAAAAATAAATCTGGTCATCAGTAAAGCACAACAGATCTCTAGTAAGGTGGGTCTCTATATTCCTGAGGGTGTTCCCTTTTGTCCCTATCCCAGAGCTTTCATATCTGCCTGATCTTCCTCTGATGGAAGGTCCAGGAGATCCCCCACAACCAGAGCCTCTTTCTCCACCAAAGCCACCTCGGTCCAAGAAAGGGCAACCTCAGAAGTATCATCTATCTCAAGGTAAGAACAGTCCTGCAGGTCCACCAGGGTCCATTAGTCCTTCTCCTCAACCTCACGTGGCAGCAGCCCCAAAGTCACCATCTGGAGGTGGGAAGGGTGGCAGAAGACAGTCCTTGGTGTTAGGGGTCTAATACAGATTGCATTGTATTCCCCAGCAAAGTTCTGGTTTCCAGAGCACATACTGAGATACTGTCACTCTCTAGTTCTGGGCTGGACTAATCTTCTTCCAGAGGGGGTTCCGGTTTCCAGAGCACATACTGAGATACTGTCACTCTCTAGTTCTGGGCTGGACTAATCTTCTTCCAGAGGGGGTTCCCTCTTGAGCCCTGGGATCCATTTCAGGGTGAAGTCTATTCTTACTCTTCCACAGCCTCCTATGTGGCCGTGAATCCTCCAAACTTCCTTGGCCTCCAGGTTCTTCACAACATCACAGCTTGATTCTAATGCATTTATGCATTGCATTCAAAGCAAAAAGTAGCATTTACAGATTAAACCTAAAAGGATGAGCCATATGCAACTAGCTTTCGAGTGCCTCATGATGCAATCTCTTTTTAATACATGTCAAAATATTGATTATTTTCTGTGTATTTGTGGTGAGGCACAAGTTATACATGCTATGAAAAGAAAAGAGCATTCAAGCTTAAGTGAGTTCAATTGCGATGTACAATGATTGCCCATTTTTCTTAGATTCTGTGACATCTGAGGGTAGGACACCAACATCAAGACCAGAAACGAAGGAAGAATCTCTGAACATCACTCCCCCAGAGAAAGATACTACGGTGTTTTCGCCCTCTCCACCAGGGCCATTTGTGTCTCCACCAGGACACCTATTTGGAAGATCTCTCCAAAGTATATGTAACAATGGAAACCTGCCCGCTGTTATACTTGTAAGTTAAGTTTTGGTCTCCGTAGCTGTCCTGTCCAACATACTTGCTGGGGAGCCTGCTCTCTCAATTCATTATCTTACAAACATAACCCATCCATGAGGGTGAGATCCTTTTAAAATAGTGCCTCCAAGAAATAAATCCCAGTGAAATTGGAGTCGTGTAATTCAAAAAAATTGAAAACAAATGTATAACATTCCCAAGGTTCCCCCTGATTTCCACAGCATTCCAAACCCCCCATCTAGTTGGAGGAAATAATTCTATGGATGGGAGTCTCCTCTGAGTCCCAAACTGTCAAATCTTCCAGCTTCTTTTAACCTCCATATTATTCTGGAGTCTCCTGTAATAGTGTTGCCTCTGAGATCATTCGGTCTTATAATTCAATATATCTAGAGTGCTTTGTTTTACTTTATCAAGGAATTAGGTGCAAACATTTTTCTTTGCTTTATATTAATCCTTTCATCCTAGAAAAATATATTTCAAAGTCATCTAATATGGCTTGATCTATTTTAAAGAAGTTATTAAATTGCCATAGAGATTGAATGTATTTACTGTGCAGCAAGCATTTTAAAGCTATATGGCAGCATGTCAATAGGGATTAAGTCAGACACATGATAATTATTGCACATACCTTGAGTATTTTACAGCAAACTCTTCTGCTAACCATAACTATAATCATAACCCAACCATGAAAATATTGAGTAAAGATGTGTATGGTAGTCAATGTTACATGGTCAAACCATGGAAGAGGAATCGAAATCTCCTTGAGTTCTTGACTGGGACATCTTTCTATATTGATAGCTGAAACTAAAAAGTCCCAGGAAAAAGAAATGAAAGTCTTTATGAAAGGAACTTTCCTGAAAGGCAAAAATCTTTCCTGACAAGAGAGATATTTAGATTTCCAACAGAAAGCAGCACAGGCAGGACACATTTGCATGCTGAAAGGGAAATATTCCAGTAGTAACTGAGAATGGCATGCTTGGGAAGAATATTCCTATAGAAGAGGTAAAAAGTAAAGGAGGACCCATCACCAAAGTTATTTAGGGAACCTAATTGCGATTCAATGCCAAGGAGGATCTGATTCCAACAAACCCCAATGTTTAAAATTGATATAAAAGGATTAGGATAGAAAATGTATTCAGAAGTTAAGAAAAATTACAAAATACAATATCTTCTTCATTCCTCCCGGTTGTAGTTACTGACCTATAATTGCCATTGCTCTTGTTCACAGTAAGAGACACATTTGTTCTTCAAACTATTAGATGTGTAATCATAGAAGCATGTGTTTATCTCATACAGGAGATGATTTCAATTATTCATGAAAAGGGACTAGATGAATACCGTTTATTCAGGTATTTGGGGACCAAAGCATTCTGGGACCTACGTGAAAGGATTGACACTCAACAGGCTGTAAATTTAAATCAGGAATCTGTGAATGTCATAGGAGCGGTCTTAAAGGTAATGTTTTTATCCTCCTTCATACTTAGCATCCCTCTAGACATGCCTAAATACTTTCTTTCCTTGAGACAAATTTCTGATGATAGATTATTTCAGCTGTAGAAACTGATGATCTGAGGACAAGAGGACGGTAGATAAAGGTCTGACAAGCTAAGGGATTCATCACAAACATACCATTGAAAACCTTCTGTAGGAAGTTAACTTGCTCATAGGTCAGATGTGCTTTGGTTTGGCATTGCAAAACACCCTGCTGATTTCACCTCTGAACACAATATTTGAAGTCATAACAAAACAAGTAATAATAGTGGTAAAAGTGAGATTGACAAAATTCAAGTCTTAAATCATACATACCAAAAATATATCCTTCATAAATAAAAACAGTTCAAAATGGCTAGTCCATCACTGACTTGTAACAAGTTCACAGAGAGGTGGATAATGCCCCCGTCCAGTACATACATGAAATTGTTCTCCTTCTCTACCAAAAAATTAATCAAGTACTTTTATATTTGCTAGATCCTTAACCCTTGTCAGATAATCAACAATTTTCTTAACCTACTTAAAATACTCTTTCACACACTGAACTTACACTGGAGCAACCAGTGGCTCTAGAGAAACACCATTGCTTGACTTTAATTGGGCCATGCTCTGAATTCACCACTCAGCTGACTCTGGAGCTGTAGCCTCAGACATAAAGAGAGAAGGTACTGCTCTGAGAGCAGGCAGGATTAGTAACATCAGACAAAGGTACCACTGGATCCCTCCTTGTTCTGGAGCTTAGCAAGTATGGTTTGCTCTCATTGCCAGAAAGCTGGGACCACATCCTGAGAAAGAAAGTGAAGATCAGTGATCACAAGTCAGGGCTGTTCATTCAGGGTACTTTAAAGGTACAGGAACACCTGGACTTTTCCTATTGTTCTCATTTCTCTATCCTTGGAACCTCAAAATATGGCTGATCCTTCACAGCTCAGAAATCTTTAAAATGAATCAACCTTTACTGAATTATGAACATGAAAGTTGGTTGTGGATTTACTGAACTAGTTAGTCCTGAACAGTTTTGGGCTGTTTAGTAAGAAGAGAAGATATGCTAGTTTTAAGCTATGTAAGGTAATTTGATACTTCTTTTTCTTACCCCAGTAATTAGGGATTTCTCCAATTTTTGTTGTTTTCTTTCTTTATTTTTTATCTATTTACTGTTTGCTTGTTTGTTTACTTATCTGTTTATTTATTCATCTACTTTGAGTCTTGTCTGTGTTTGACACTCACTCTAATCTCTAACCTAAGGCCCAACTGCATCATTATGAGTTCTGAGTTTCTAACTGTATACCACCAATGCTTGCCTAGGTCTCACACATTTCAATATACCTAGGCTTTTAAAACTGCAGTGTATGTGTGACCCAGCACCAGAGTTAGAAGGAATTAAAGAAAGAGACATTTCTGCCCATCAGACAAGCTGTTAGTCACTCTTTATTTAAAGATTTGAATCTTTATACATTTAAGGGAATGGATGTGAAAGTGTGAAAGCTTGTCTCATGAGACACAGGAAGCTCAAGAAGGAATAATGTTCTTCCCTACTCCAAGTGTGCCTGTAAGCACATTAGAACCTTCATTCTATGAAGTATAAGCACTGATTCATCAAGTTATTGAATCAGGACAAGACATTCTCTTGCTCTGCCTGTTTGGGATGCTTGCTTATTCCGAGGAAGAACACTTTGAACATACAATAGGTTTATTTCATTGCTACCTATTCCAGAACTGTGCATCTGTGATTCCAACCTTAGATGAGAAAACACAAGCTCCTCCTCCTGGGATTTACAGTTGAGCCAAGAGTCTGGGTAGGTGACAGGGTTGGACGCTCTTAAGAGAGTAGACTCTAAACCTGGGTTCTCAGCCTTCCTAATCCTGTGGCCCTTTAATAATGTTACTCACTGCCATGGGCTATGTCTGTGCAGGGGTCTTGGGTCATCTCCATGCCTAATCCTTGGTTGGAGTATCAGTCTCAGGAAAGACACCTGTGCACAGATTTTTTTGTTTCTGTTGCTCTCCTTGTGGAGTTCCTGTCCTCTCTAGATCTTACTGTTTCCCACTTCTTTCCTAAGATTCCCTGCACTCTGCCCACAGGTTGCCCATAAGTCTCACCATCTGCATTGATAGTCTGCAGGGCAGAGCCTTTCAGAGGTCCTCTGTGTCAGGCCCTGACTTGTTCCCTCGTTTCTCCTTCTTCTGATGTTCACACTCTTTGTCTTTCTGGATAAGAATTGAGCATTTTAGTAAGAGTCCTCTCTCTTGATTTGTTTCTTTAGGTGTGCAGATTTTAGTAGGCTTATCTTATATTATAGGTCTATACCATGTTCATTTTATGCTTCTGGAATAGCTCACTCAGGATGATCTTTTCCAGTTCCCACCATTTCCCTGCAAATTCATGATTTCCTTGTTTTTTATTGTTAAGTAATATTCCATTGTGTAGATGTGGGTTCCATTGTAATAGGAACAGGGACTGCCTCTGACATGAGCTGATTAGCCTGCTGTTTAATTACCTCTCCCTGAGGGGGAAGCAACATTACCTGGTCACAGAAGAAGACAATGTAGCCACTCCTGATGAGACCTAATTGACCAGGATCAGAAGGAAGGAAAAGAAGTCCTCCCCTATCAGTGGACTTTGGGAGGAGCACGCATGCAGAGGGTGAAGGGAGGGATTGGGACAAGAGGAGGGAGGGAACCACAGGGGGGGGGATACAAAGTGAATAAAGTGTAATTAGTAAAGAATTAAAAATAAAAATAACAAAATAAAATAATAATGTTACTCACATTGTGAACCCCCAACCACAAAATTAATTTACTGCTGCTTCATCACTGTAAATTTGCTATTGTCGTGGATTGTAATGTAAACATCGGATATACAGGCTATCTGGTATGTGACCCTCAAAGCTTCACAACTCACAGGTAGAGAATCGCTGGTCTAAACTGCTATTTTTCAATAAGAATCTTATCTATCATTTCTCCAGTATACATTGACCTTTACAATTCTTGTTTATTTCCTAAAAAATAAAAAAATAAATAAATAAATAAGGATTTCATCCGAAAGTTACAAGGAAGCCTCCTTTGTTGTGAATTATATGAAGACTGGCTTAATGTTCTTGATGAAGATGATTTGGATCAAAAGATTTCTACAATTCAAAGGTAAAGTTGCATTAAACACTCAGAAAACAACACAAAGCTAGGAGCAATACATTTCTTGAAGGTATTATTAGCTTGTTTTTAAGAGATTACCCACTTGAAATGACGACCCATGCCAAGAGGGTTCTTTTGCTCACACATGTGTAGTCACTTCATGAACAGATGCATTGCTCAGGCAACAGCATTGCCTCGTGCTTATAATCCCACCACTTGGGAGGCTGCCACATTTTAATTGTTATGGATTGCAGGATAGCCGTGGTTACATAGCTGAGTGCAGTCCAGGCTAAAATGTGGGTTTCAGTTCCTGTGTGAGAGAAATTAAAAGAAGTATGTGTATGCAATACCTGTGTGTTTTTTCTGTCCAAATAGTATTACCATGGAAGAGTTAAAGATACTTCACACACTAAATAGATGACACTGCTTGGTACATAAAGCTACTAGTGAGTTCAACTTTCTCAACTATAGCAATATAGAGTAGTCTAGATCAAGGTCAGCTTAGACTTCATGGAAAAATTTTCCTGTACCATACTCTATAGAATGATTTCTCAGGTAACGGAGGACTTTTCAGCTCCATGACAATCCAGAACCGCAGCATGTCTGCTTTATTTAAAGCATCATCTTTCATACTGCATTGCTATGTTTCATTAGTGTGTTTTCAGCTCATCCTAGTCATCAGATCAAGAATGCCTAAAAGTGTTACTTGGGTTTACATTAAATTGTAAATTAAATGTGTCCTCATGGTGCCTATACAGATATCACAGTGCTTAATAACTCTGGATATTTCCATTGTCAGAACCCACATGATGGCTTGCAACAACCCAGGTTCCATTTCCAGGGTTTCTGACACCGTCCTAGGGGCTCATGGGCACTAGTCAAACAGGTGGTGCACAGATATTATTACCTATTTTTTTTATTTCCTATGATTCTTTACAGAGACTTGTTTGGAAGAAACTATTCTAGACAATATTTTAGCCTCTTTTAATTTTTGATTATCATATGATCTGGTCTATGAAACATTTACCCTTCATTTTCACTGAATTTGGAGATTGATAAGTAACTTTCCCTGTAAAGTCAAACAAGCATAAAATCCTTATTTTTCTATATTTAGACTTTTATTGAAGATGCCACGACCAAATCTGATTCTTTTGAGGCACTTCATGCATTTGTTACACGAGATTAAAAGTCATTCTTCCATTTGGTTTGTGAACGCTTATATTTTATCATTTCGCATTGCTGATAGTCTTCTATGGAAGGATACTGCTGACTACTCAATATCTGAAACAGATTTCTCAAAAAGGGTAAGTGGATCTCTTGGTTTCTGCCTTTGTGAACAAAGTCCTTCTTATGATCTAGGAGTTGGAAAAGTCATTGCTGTTAAAGAACACCCTAGGATTGCATTCTTTTGGAGTTGAAGAGGTATTGATCTATTTCGGGGAGGTTGGGAAGGGACCTTGTTAATGTGGTTACAAGTTGTGAATCATCCTTATTTAACTGGCTTTGAAAACCAAATCAACTTGAAGCACAGACACTGAGGATGATAGAAAGAGATGAGGAGGCTCATCACACTAAAACTGAGGACTGTGGACCATCATGGATAAACACTGATGAATAGAATTGGACATAAATTTCCAAAGTAGTTTTCTCATCCCTGGGAGTAGCACTTGTCCCCAGCTTCTCTGCACTTAGTCCCCCTTTGTGTTTGAATAGAGCACAGAAGAAACAATGCAGCTGATATGTTAGGCAGCTTTTCATTTCTACAACAACAGACCTGTAGAACTACACTTATAAAAAGGAAACATTTATTTTAGTAAAATACCCTGTGTGCTAACCTTCTGCTTTCATGTGATTTTGCATGTATCAACTTTTCTTAGTGCCCTGCATGCCCAAAGAAACCTTTGAAATCCATGGAATTAGAATTACATAATACTCTAAACAAACGTGAGGTGCTGAGAACCCAACCTGATGCTCTCAAATAGCAAATAGTGCACTTAATAGTGAGCCATAATTCTGGAACCAAAATATTTATTTTAATTTATGTAAAGCAGGAATGAAATGTTTTTTTTTTTCTTTTTAATGTGGTCTGCATGGAAGTTGTGCACTGCTTGCATTGTGGTGCCCTTGGAAACAAGAGGATGGCATTGGCTCTCATAAAACTGAAAGTACAGATGCTTGTGAAATTACAGATGCTGAGTCTTTTGAGATAGCTGCCAATGAACATACCTTCTGACACATCACTTCACATAATAGTTTACCTTAAGCTTGTTTCATCAAGGAATTTACTTTAATTTGCTCAACTGATTGTCTCAACTTTTTATTGATAAGGTTATTTTTTTTTTCAATGCAGTTTATTCAGGAACATTGAACAATCCTCAGACCCCGGGGAAAGCCAGCCCACAGCTTAAATAGCCTCTGGGTAGCCAACCCAGGCGTGCCACGGGGGCAATGCAGATAGGAGATAAGGTTATTTTTTATTACAAGCCTGAGAGGAATATTTCATGTGGTGGGAGAAAATTCCTGAGAAGAAAATATATGCTCACCTGTTAAAAAGAAAGCTGACTGAGAGAAAGGCAGAGAGAAAGATAGGACTCCTGCATTCGCTCTAATGCCAGAACTGCATACCATTTGCCTCACAGTGGGGCTTCCTTCTTAAAGCATAATTCCCAGGAAAAAAGCCTTAAAGATTTAATGATTAGCGCATATGTCTCCTGAGCAGAGCAGTCACTAAGAAGTTGGATATGATAGATTTGAAAACAGAAAGGGTACAAAGTTCAGTAGGATTAAGACTAAATTTTAAAACTGAATAAAATTTAAAAAAGTGTAATGCCCTAATGTGCAGATGCAGACTGATAAGACCCTTTTCGTGTTTTGTGTCAAAATGAGAGACAAAATGTTTTAAGAAAGTATGGGTGTGCCTTCTTGTTAAGAAGGTGCAGGAGAGCTGGCCCTGGTGGCATGGTTTGCAAGGAGAGTTGGCAAGCTATGTTACTAACGAGATCCAAGACTTTGAGCTGGCCCAGTCCAAAATCTCCATCTATGAACTTTTGGAACGTGTGAAGAGGCTGGTCCTGAACACCCAAAGCTGCTGGAAATCCATGGTCAGGGGCAACAGGAGAATATCCGGAATATCTGAGAGAGTCTCTGAGAGGATCTATTATTGATGTTGTAGCACAAAACCATAGGCCCTGACCCAGAGCATTGCCTCATTATAGTGAATATTTGCAAATTGAGCTGTTTGAGCAAAAGGATATTAGTTTGACACACAGTGGCACAACACAGCTTACATGGAATAATTTAGTGATTTATATACAGATACATATAATTTTTTATTATTTCTTTTTGTGGGATTTAAAGGGTGGAGAGCAGTAATGGAAGCATTGGGAAATTTGTGGGTTTGGGGTACATGATGGAAAATTCACAAAGAATCAATAAAGTCATTTGTTTACCAAGAAAGAAAAGAAATAAGAAGAAAGCAAGGGGTATATTTAACTAGTACCTTTCAGGAATCAGCTGCACAGGACAGAAATCATGGTACAGTGGAGTAGTACAGCACAGAGAATCACTTTCGCATCCAGGACTCTACTTGGCTCTATTCAGCTATCAAGCTACTGGCAACCTAAAATCCAAGTTTTATTAAAATTCATGTTCAGTACAAAAAGAACAATGAGATATATTTTTCACTCTTAACTACTGTTAATGATTCTCTTTTCTAAACAGTTCTATTCAAATATATTCCTGTATGTGGTCAGATATGAAAGCCAAGAAGGATCACTATTCTGAACTATTTGTGTAGGAAATAAGAAAATCATCTAAGTATGATATTCCTGAAAATTATTTCTTTGCTACCCTGTTTAAGACTGGTCAAATATTTTTGGTTGTGAGCCCAGACTTTAACTGCTGAGCTTGGAGGGGGTTCTCTCCTGTCAGGGAACTAGGGAACGGGCACAAAAGGAGAAGAGGGAGGGTGTGTAGTTCTAAGAGGAGACCAGGGAGTGGGCTGCAGTAGGGAAAAATTTGAATAAATAGTAATAAATGAATAAATTTTCAAAAGACTGGTCAAATATAAAATTAGGTGCATCATGGGAAGAAACACAAAATTTAAACAGAAACAGTCATTGCTGTGAGGATACTAAAACTTTTCCTTATTTTACTGAGGAAATATTAAATATGTGCCCATACTATTCTTACTCATTTCATGGGATCATAGCTGCGTGTAGTAACTACTATTTTTTTTTTGTCATTTCAAGACTCTAATATCAAATTTGTAAGCAATGTGAAATGAAAGGATCTTGTTTCTACACTGTTGATTTACAGGTTTCCCTTATAAAACTTCTTATTGAATATTTCCCCAAGATTTTTAAAGAGGATACTAGTAAATTGTATAAAGACATCCAAAGGAGTGTGGAGGACATCAAGAACTTCTCTGGTGATAAGTCTCCTGATAAGGCTGATGCGGATAACCAAAGTGAGTATGACTTTCCTAATGATAATACTCAAGAATTAAAGCTTACATCTGTTCCTTCTAAGGAGGATATTCCTACAGGTAACAGGAAGCTTTAAAGAAGTAATCAGATGAATGGAAAGACAACATCATCTCTTGATTTCACAAAACTGTAAATAACATCACAGCAGTATTGTCACACATCACGATATTAGAGCATGAGAAGTCTTTTTAAACAACAGTATAATTTAAAAATATAAATATAAGCATACATTCGTACATATACTGTTAAGCACATTTATCCACATGCATGTTTATACTCACATATATGCATGCATGTACGTATGACAGATACCGTCCTAATTTAGCCCCTGAAAGGATCCCAGAATATTCCTGCTGTGTTTCTCACCTTTCCTTCTCCTGATCCCTGAGTCAGTGTAGGATATCTTGGATACTGAAATTATTACTTTTGGAAAGAGCACTAGAGACAATGATTTGATTCAAATACCCCTCAAACATTCTGGGAGATAAAGCTTTGTGCCACTGTCACCAAACTGTGCAATCCTCTTGCAAAAACACTAACGTTGTTTTGATTTCTTATGAGAGATAAATCTTATCAAATGCTCAGCATTATGTAACTATTGTATTCACAGGATCCACTACAACAAATATGTGAAGAATGATAAATAGG
Source organism: Meriones unguiculatus (assembly GCF_030254825.1). Lineage (NCBI taxonomy): Eukaryota > Metazoa > Chordata > Mammalia > Rodentia > Muridae > Meriones > Meriones unguiculatus. The sequence goes on from NC_083357.1 coordinate 42,852,895, forward strand.
CTAAAACATACTTGAATTAGCACCTCTCAAAATCAGATATGTTGTAAACACAAGAAATTTTCTGTGTGGAGTTGTGTAAATAGACTGAAAGACTCATTTCATATGAATCGAGGGGAATCTGTCTTCTGAGAATGATTTGAATCATGGTATTTGTTTGTTTTATTTGACAGTGGATATTGGAACAACTTTCTTCTCCAGTACAATTGATCATCCTGTGGAGGATGATAACTGAAGAAACTTTTGGATTGTCCAAGCAACCTTACTTCCCTTCAGTTTCTTACCAAACTAAATACTTGGAATCCCCACAATTTCATTTGTCTACATCCTTCCCTTCCTCTTATCCCTCATTATAATACATTCCTAATGTTCTCTATTTCACTTTATTATTGTTTACAATGTTTCACTTCCATTTCATTTATGCTGTGTATTCAGTACTTTTATTGTGGTAATAAATGTTAGATTTGGAAAATGCCATTTGGCAGTCTTCTCCTCCACCTCAGTTACTCAGGGAGTGGCGTTCATGTGATAGATCCACAAGAAACAATTTATTATTATTCCAAACTCCAATCAGAATGGCATATTAAGTTCTGCTTAATAAATGAAGACAGGGGATTTCTCTGACCAAATTCTTTCAGACTCTAGCCACCAAAGTGTCCCAAAGTCAAAGAATCAACTACCAGTTTTCCACAAAACCTGACTCATCCTGGGCATTAGAGCAACATTTTTGTTTTTAAGTTATTTTCATCTTGGTTTGAAAAGTTGCTTTAGAATATTATTTGCATTAGAAATACATTTGGCTCAGTGTTTGTGGGCTCATGCCATTGCTATAGGGCAGGTCTGATGTCAGGATGTCACAGCAAGTGAAGTGGCTGACTTAGTTAAAAAGCAGAGGAAAATGACGGCTCATACTCACTGAGCTTTCTCCTGTTTATGCATTCCAGAAATCATGCTTGTAATTTCACAGTCCAATAATAGTTGTTATAGTTTTCTCACTGTGATAACTTAATCTAGATAATTGCTCAGAAGCATGGAAAGAAGGTAATGTAATTGAAATAATTCTGCAGAGTTGTGCTTAGAGTCCTGTATCATAGATGGCTCCAGATAAAATACCATTAACAATCAAAATTAAGCATCACACATCATGAAGTTGGAAGTAGATTCCAATTGTAAGAAAGTGCACAATGGCCTGAAAAGGTGGTTCAATATTTAAAGCAACTGAGATACAAACTTTTTAACTGACATGAATCCTGATCATCAAGACTGTAATTAATATAAAAACTAAAAAATTGGTGGCTACCACTGGAATACAAAGTGAATAAACCTGAATTAATATAAAAAATAAAAATCTGTATTTTAAAAAAAATAAAAATTTAATTTAAAATAAAGCTTCAGAAAAAAAGAGTGTGCATGACATATGTTATCTTAATTATTATATGTGAATAGCAGGAATAAATATTGGAAATTGGGATGTCCTACACATACCTATAAGATTTTTTATTCTCTGTGTTCTCACATGTATTTGTTGAAGTACTGGAGATCATGACCCCAACCACAAACCCCCTCAGTTCAAATTTGAAATAAGAGGTGTCCTACACATACCATAGAAGATTTTTTTCATTGTCTGTGTTCTCACGTGTGCCTCTTGAAATACTGGAGATCATGAACCCCTTAACAAAGATAGACATTTATAAGAGGTTATTCCAAGGGAACACTGTATACATGCACACCAGTTAGAAATAGAAGGCATGATCATGGTTGTAATGATGCAGTGAAAACAGAACAGAAAATAGAATTCTGAGTGTTTCATTTATGTAATTTCTTCGTTCAGTTGGTTCATTGCAAATGTAAATGAGAAAGGATAAAACACATGTTTTGAGATTAATATACTTTACATAAACCAAAGTGAATGTTTAGTTTACAGCATGAGACAAGTCAATAAAGTCTACCAAGGTGACAAATGAGGATAGAAGACTTTTAGAACAGGGAGTCCTTCAAGAAGTAAAATGTTAAATTACAGTGTTACTCAGAAATCATAAAATGGCAATCAGTTTCCCTTCAGGAAAATAAGACAAAGGGCATGGGCACCATGGTTAAGTTATACCATAAACATGAAGGAGACCTGCATAGCACAGTCATATAGTATTTAGCCCATGAAGAGATAGCAGTAGTTGCCAGTTAGGAGTTAAAATCACATTCTCCCCAAGGACATACTTCTGCGAGCTTTTATTCAACAAGAGGCTGTCTGGATGTGACAGTGGTATCATAGAACCCTTTCTTCAAAACACCTGGAGCTTCTTCCAGTGGATAATTTTGACCTATGTATTCCTCGATATTTTGGTAAAAACAAAACAAAAAAGGAGCAAATTGCAAAAAACTTAAGAATCAATTTGGGAGAAAAAATATTCTCAAAAACAAAAACAGCAGAAAAATTATAATATAAAAATCACATAAATATAATTTAACTCTCTGAAATATATGAAATATCTAAAAATAATTCAGAATCATAGTTACACATTGCTAAATACGCATAAATAATTTGCAACAATTTAAAATTCAATGCGATTTCATACAGGAATTAAGTATGTTCATTAGAAACATGAACTCAATTTAAAGTAGATCATTTTTACTAATTAGTTAAAAAAAGAAAATAAAAGTTTTAACTTTTTGTTTTTTATATTAATTACAGTTTATTTACTTGTATCCCAACTGTAGCCCCCTCCCTCATGACCTCCCTATCCTACCCTCCCTCCCTCATCTCCTCCCTGCCCTTCTCTAAGTCAACTGTTAGGAGGTCCTTCTTCCTTTCCTTTGACCCTAGCTTATCAGGTCTCATCAGGACTGTCTGCAATGGCCTCCTCTGTGGCCTAGCAAGGCTGCTCCTCCCTCGAGGGGGGGGATCAAAGGGAAAGCCACTGAGTTCATATCAGAGTCAGTCCCTGTTCACCTTACTGGGGTACCCCACTTAGATACTAAGCTGCCATGGGCTATGTCTGAGCAGGGATTCTAGGTTAGATCCATGCATGGTCCCTGGTTAGAGAATCCTTTTCAGAAAAGACTCCTGTGCCCAGATATATTTGGTCCTTGTGGAGCTTCTGTTCTCTCCATTTCTTACTAACTACCTTCTTTCATAAGATTACCTGCACTCTGCCCAAGGTTTGGGTATGACACTCAGCATCTGCTTTGATACTTGTAATAGCCAGAACCTGGAAACAACCCAGATGTCCCTAAATTTAAACAAAAATTGTGGTACATATACACAATGGAATACTACTCAGCAATTAAAAACAAGGAAATCATGAAATCTGCAGGCAAATGTTGGGATCTAGAAAAGATCATCCTGAGTGAGGTATTCCAGAAGCAGAAAGACACACACAGTATGTACTCACTTATACTTGGATACTAGACCTAAAATATAGGATAAACATACTAAAACCTGTACACCTAAAGAAGCTAAACAAGAAGCAGGATCCGGGGTAAGATGATCAAGCCTCACTTAGAAAGACAAATGGGATAGACTTTGGAAGTAGGAGAAAACAAGAAACAGGCAGGAGCCTACCATACAGGGCCTCTAAAAGACTCTACCAGGCAGAGAAAATAAATTTCTGACAGGAGGATGATTATATAGATATTTCTAATTTATGTAAAACACATATGCAAGTTTAAAAATCGCATTAAATAAAATATGTTCAAGGAATCAGGGTAAATTTAGAGAGAGAGAATACAAAGTAGACTATACATATAATTGTTATTGTATAAAAAGAAACATAAGGAATAGATAAAAATAAATGAGTACCGTCAAATAAAATTGTTAAAAAGCAATACATTATTCTAACATCTAGAGATTAAAAACTAGAAGAAAATTCTAGTCTAAGAATAAAAAGAAAACAGAGAAATCCATTAGTCACTTGGATTGTGGATGAACCTTTTTTTTTCATCAATTACACTTTATTCATTCTGCATCCCCCCATAAGCCCCTCCCTCCTCTCCTCCCAATCCCACCCTCCCTCCTCCCTCTGCTTGCATGCCACTCCCCAAGTCCACTAATAGGGGAGGTTCTCCTCTCCTTTCTGATCTTAGTCTGTCAGTTCACATCAAAAGTGGCTGTATTGTCCTCTACTGTGGCCTGGTAAGGCTGCTCCCCCCCCAGAGGGAGGTGATCAAAGAGCAGGCCAATCAGATTATGTCAGAGGCAGTCCCTCTTCTCATTACTATGTAACCCAATTGGACTCTGAACTGCCCTGAGCTACATCTGTGCAGGGGTTCTAGGTTATCTCCATGAATAGTCCTTGGACTATTCATGGAGATAACCTAGAACCTTTTTTTTAAATTGTAAAAAGACACAAAGACATTGAGACTTAGAGAAGGTTCTGATAAGATAATTTAAACAGATATAAATTGCACTGGTAGATTATGGTTTGTCCTCTTCTAACTCACTTTGAAGAGTGAAATCGTGACAACTTGTAAGCAACACTTAAACAAGTATTTGTGTTCTTAGGAGAAACTCATTATCTTTTCTTGAGAATGAGTGACTGCATTCATGAGGTTGCAGTGCTTACCCTGTGAGATGGTTTATATTGTCTGCCCACTTGACATGATCTAGAATCACCAAAAGATAAACCTGGTCAGATGCCTGTGGGATTAGCCCTTGATTAGATCAACTGAGGTGGAAAAACTTCTAAAATAGTGTAGCACTGTAGCGATGGTTGGCTCCATTATATGGGTAAGGTTCTAGATATACTAAAACTCAAAATCAAGCTGAGCATGCTTTTCACACAGCCTTCTCTTGGCCATGATGCATTAGCTCCCTTCAAACTGTCAATCAGAATTAACTGTCCTCACATGAAGTTTCTCTTCTCAGTTATTTTTTCACATCAGTGAAACAAGGAACTAAGAGCGTATCCAAGGATATTGTTATAAAGCAAGTCATACAAACAAATTTTCAATTTCTATTTGTCCATTTTCCCTTCTCCTCCTCAGCCATCTTGTTCCTGTTGGCAAGCTGTATGATAAGCTCCAAGACAGGGACTCTATTACTGTAACAACAGTAGATTTCCTTCAGCAAACATGTATACGAATATAAAGAACACAAAGACAGAAACTATGTAGTATTAATCATACTAAAATGTATTTTATTGAGGTTGAGTATGTAACTCAGTGTTGCAAGGTTGACCATGATTCTAATCCATACCACTAGATGGATGAATCTTGAGATTCAAAAGCTTAATTATTTACTAAATGGTTTGATAACCATGACAAAGAACCTGACATACGCAAATTTCCTTTCTACACATTCATTCTTAGGATTGATTAGCCCATTATTATAAAAGTATTTTCATTATTTAGTTACAAGAATAGGAGGAAAGCATACATGTAGAGCAGTAGGAAATTAGCTTAAAATATTTTAATAAACACAGTAAAATTAATATTGGCAAAAATTTTAATGAGAATTATTAAAATATACATAATGCGGATCTAAGATGGCAGTCCCTGGAGGACACTGTTCCTGACCACCAGCACAGCAGGGACAGAGAGTGACCAACACACAGAACTCTTGGCCCTAAAACACCAATGATTGTGCTTCCCAGGTGAGAGGAAAGCCCATGTTGTGGGAATCAGTTGGGTTCAGGTCACCCAGCTAAACTTCTGGAAGTGTAGTTAGTCCCAGCTGGCACTTGGTTGCCAGCCCAGAGCCACGCACCTGCATGCTCTGATCACCACCGTAGACTGAACTGTGGGCTCCACAACACCTGAGACCGGGATTTCCAGTCTGGAGAAAACCCCACGGTGAAGAAAGTGATTGGGAACCAACCCCAGGACATGCAGACAACCCCTGCAAGAGGTACCAGGGTCCTGCAGACACTAAGTTGCCAGCCCAGAGGCCTGCTGTGTACCTGAATCACCTATCCAGACAGAATTGTGTGCCCCAGGACACCAGAGACTGTATTTCTCTGTCAGGAGGAAAATCCACAGTGTGGGAAACTGCAGGTCCTAACTCAGGGAACCACAACTCCAACCCTCCCACCCCCAAGCCAGCAAGGTTCCTGCAGAAGTCCAGTCAATAGCAAGGCAGAGTCACTCTGCCTGCATGCTCTACTGGCCATCCCAGATGGAACTGTGGATGCCAAAAACACCTTAGACTAGATCTTCCTGTTGGGAGGAAACTCCACAGTGGGGGATATATCAGGACTGACCTCAGGACACCTAGCTCCAGAAGAGTTTCTGGGGTCCTGCTGAGTTCCCACTGGGTACCTGCAGGCTCCAGGATCTGGTCTCTGGTTGCACACATGAGCACTGGGTTCAACTGCCACGTATTACCACTAGGGTACTGTGGCACACAGCTCCAACCTCAGACCTACATAAACCTGAGAGTCATTGTATCAGCCCCTAGAGACTGCTACAAGTTGCAACCAGTTATCTCTAGCTAAACTGAAGAAACCACTGGGCTCCCTGGTTCTTCAAGTGGGCTATAGTTAGAAAACAATAAAGGAGCAACAGCAACAGCTCAGTAAGTTCTGAGCAAGAAAGAAAGAGGTAGGGTAGCTCTCTCCAGAACTTCTCCTGGGGAGAGGAGAGCCTTCCTGACTACCAAGGACCATAGTTACCACACAGGTCCTTACGAATTAAGTGAGCTCTAGCAATTTCTGAGAAGCACCACCATTAAGTTGACTATACTGAAAGAGCCGAGGACGCCTTCTTCAGAATCCTGCCAAGGGGATTCTCCCCACCCCAGGATTCCAGCAGGTACCACAAATTAATAGCCCACACCTGAGACACCAACATGGGTAGAGACCAGTATTAAAGCACAACCAACAAAAGGCAAAGCAATATGGCATCCCCATAACCCAGTTATCCAGTTACTCTGGGCATCCTAACATACGTGAAATTTAGGAAGATGACCTTACATCTATGTTGTGAAGAGGATGATGGAGGAAACAAATAAAATGTGTAAAGAAATGGAAGGGGATAGTCAAATTATGGCCATCGTCAAAGAAATGCAGGAGGATGCAGCCAAACAGTTTGTGGCTTTCAGACAGGAAATGATCACTGAAAGAAGTAAATGAAACAGAGGAATGTTTAAACAAAAGGTGAACGAATTGAAGGAAAAACAGGAAAATACAGTCAGACAAGTGAAGGAAATAAAAAGAATGGTTCAGGATCGAAAGATAAAATTGGAAAAAATTAAACAAATCACAAACGGAGGAAACCATGGAGAGAAAGAACTTAGGAAAGAACACAGAAACTACAGAGGTAAGCTTAACCATCATACTACAAGAGATGGAAGAAAGAATCTCAGGTGCGGAAGACAGAATAGAAGAAATAGATGTATCCATCAAAGAAAATAATAAATCCAAAAAAATTCTGACACAAAACATCCAAGAAATCTAAGACAACATCTAAGAATAATAGGAATAGAAGAAAAAGAAGATTCCCTCCTCCAAGGCCCAGAAAATATTTTCAACAAAATCATTGAAGAAAATTTCCCAAACTTAAAGGAGAGGCCTTTAAGCATAGGAGAGGCCTACAGAAAACCTAAAAAATTAGACCAGAAAAAAAAAATATCCTCCTTCCTCATAATGATCAAAACAGTAAGTATACAGAAGAAAAAATACTGAAAGCTGCAAGGTATAATGGACAAGTAATATATAATGGCAAACCCATCAGAATCATACCTGACTACTCAACAGAGACTATGAAAGTAAGAAGAGTCTGGACAGATACAACGCAGACCCTAAGAGAACACAGATGTCAGACCAGGCTACTATACACAGCAAAACTCCCAGTCCTCATAGAAAAGAAAACAAGATATTCAATAACAACAACAACAAAATTCCAAAATACCTACAACCAAATGCAGTGTGACAGAAGATACTAGAAGGAAAAATACAACCCAAGAAACTCTTTACAGGAAAACGCAGGAAAAAAAAAAAAGACAAAAAAAAAAAAAAAAAAAAACCCAAAAAACAACACTACAGCAAAACTAAAAGTATTCAAGCACACAAACACACTACCATGGCCAACATCAAAATCAAAGGATCTAACTGCCACTGGTCATTAATCTCTGTCAAAATCAATGTACTTAAATAATAATAAAAAGACAAAGACTCTAATAAAAAGACAAAGACTAACAGAATGAATGCATAAACAAGACCCAACAATCTATTACATACAAGAAACACACCTAAGTCACAAAGATAGGCATTACCTGAGAGTAAAGGGCTGGAAGACAGTTTCCCAAGCAAGTGGAACCAAGAAGCAAGCAGGAGTAGCCATTCTAATATTTTTTTTAAAAAAAATAGACTTTTAACAAAAATTAATCAAAAGAGATGAGGAAGGACACGTCATACTGATAGAAGAAATATTCAAGCAGGAAGACATCACAATCCTGAACATCTATTCCCCAAGTACAAGGGCAAACACATTTGTAAAAGAAACATTAATAAAACTTAAATCACACATAGATCCCTACACATTAATAGTGGGAGACTTCAGCACCCATCTCTCAACAAAGGACAGGTCAACAAAACAGAAATTAAACATAGAAACAATGACTCTAACAGAGGTCATGAATCAAATGGAGCTAAAAGATATCAACAGAAAGTTCCACCCAAAAGAGAGAGAATTTACCTGCTTTTCAGCACCTCATGGAACCTTTGTATTCTCCAAAATACACCATATAGTTGGTCACAAAGCAAGCCTCAACAGATAACAGATACAAAAATATTGAAATAATCTCTCGTATCATATCTGACCACCATGCCCTGAAGCTGGACCTCAACAACAACAGAAATAGAAAAAAAAAAAAAAGCCTACAAACTCATGGAAACTGAACAACTCACTACTCAATAATGACTGTTAGCGAAGAAATAAAGAAAGATGCTACACCCACTCCAGTGTCTGGTGTAGCATATCAGTAGATAGTGCTACTCAGACTAAGAGATATGTGTCTTTCAGATTATGCTCTCTGGAGGTCCCTAGCAGATGCCCCACCCCCACCTGGCAAAAAGACATGTTCTGAGATTTCTGTGCTTTTCGGTCACTGTTTTGGGAATGGAACTTTGAGCTTTTTGGTTTTTCTCTGTGACTCCTGATATAGCACACCTAATTTTACAAAGAAATTTATCATTAGTAAATTATTAAAGGCTTTAACAAGAATAAAATGTAAAAAGAATAAGCTTTAAAAAAGTAATAAAACAGATTCAGTATCAATAAGCATTATAAGAATAGTGAAAAAAAATAATGGGCTCCTTCTTAAGAAAAAAATAGCATGAGAAGTACAGCTGGTGGGAGTTTCCCCTCCCTTCAGCACCTTGTTCCTAGGGAAGATCGTAAATCTTTAGCAGGACATATGGGAGGATGGTTAACAAAGGTGTAATTAGATTTTGATACAGAGAAAGATTTTGGCAGACATCTGACTTAGCTCCTGACTTTCCTCTTCATTGGTTAGCAATAATAAAACTGCATTTGAAGGTTCTTTCCCTTTGTCTGCTTTGATCAAAAGTTTTCAGGCCAAGATTTTTTTGTGGGCACTCCCCTCTGTTAAACTGTAAACTTTGTATTCTTGGTAAAAGTCTAAATGTTCTGGGAAGTGTGCCAAATTTAAGGTGCCTTTTTGTAAAATCATCATAAAAATATTAACTTGAATTCAGTAAAGTGCAGCAGATTTCAAAGCCTCACTGGTCTCTGTCTGTCAATTCGCCCAAACTGTGCCTTCCTGATATTCAAAGCCTCATTCCCAGGGAATCAAGATAGCTGACTGGGCTGGTCTGTGGCCTAAAGAAAATAAAGTCTTTCTAGTTCCAATGAAGATGAAAACACAACATACCCAAACTTATTGGACACAATGAAAGCAGTACTAAAAGGAAATTTCATAGTGCTAAGTGCCTTCAAGAAGCAATTCGAAACATCGCATTCAAACAACTTAATGGCTCACCTAAAATCCCTAGAAAAAAAAGAAGCAGACATACCCAAGAGAAGGGGATGGCTGGAAATAATCAAACTCATGGCTGTAATCAATCAAATAAAACAATTCAAAGAACCAATGAAACCAAGAGCTGGTTCTTTGAGAAAATCCAGAAGATAGTCAAGCCCTTATACAAACTAACTAAAAGGCAGACACTATCCAAATCAACAAAATCAGAAATCAAAAGAGGTTACATAACGACAGACAGTGAGGAAATATAAACAATGATTAGGTCTTACTTCAAAAGCCTATATGCCACAAAATTTGAAAATCTAAATGAAATAGACAATTTTCTTGATTGGTTCCACTTACTAAAGCTGAATCAGGACCAGGTAAATCAAATAACTCAATATCCCCTAAGTAAATAGAAGCTGTCAACAAAATTCTGTCATCAAAAAATGCCCAGGGCCAGATGGTTTCAGCCCAGAATTCTACCAGACCTTCAAAGAAGAGCTAACTCCATTATTCTTCAAAGTACTCCACAAAATAAAAACTGAAGAAACACTACCAAAGTCATTCTATGAAACCACAGTCACCTTGTAACCTAAACCTCACAAAGATCCATCAAAGAAAGAGAATTTCAGGCCAAACTCCCTAATGAACATTGATGCAAAAATACACAACAAAATACTTGCTAACCGAATACAAGAACTTATCAAAGATATCATCCACTATGACAAGTAGACTTCATCCCAGGTATACAGGGGTGGTTCAATATATGGAAATCCATCAATGTAACCCAGCACATAAACAAACTGAAAGAAGGAAAAACACACACACACACATTACTCCTTAGATGCTGAAAAAGCATTTGATAAATTCTAACATCTATACATGTTTAAAGTCTTGGAGAGATCAGGGAATAAAAGGCACTTACCTAAAGTAAAGGCAATATACAGCAAGCCTATAGTCAACATCAAACTAAGTGAAGAGAAACCTATATCAATCACATTGAAATCAGGGCAAGGCTGCCCACTCTCTCCATAGCTCTTCAACATAGTTCTTGAAGTCCTAGCTATATAAATAAGAAAAATAAAGGAGATCAAGGGAATCTAAACTGGAAAGGAAGAAGTCAAAGTATCACTATTTGCAGATGATAGGATACTATACATGAGTGACGCCAAAATTTCTACCAGGAAACTCCTACAGCTGATAAACACCTTCAGCAAATGACTAAATACAAAATTAACTCAAAAAAAATCAGTAGCACTTCTGTATACAAAAGATAAAAGGGCTGCGAACGAAATTAGGAAAACAGTCTCCTTCAAAATAGCAAAAAATGACATGAAGTACCTAGGTGTGGCCCTAACCAAGCCAGTCAAAGACCCTGAAATAAACCCACATTCTTATGGATAGCTCGTTTTTTAAAAGATGTCAAAACCTTACAATGGAAAAATGATAGGATCTTCAACCAATGGTGCTGGTCTAACTGGATGTCTACATGTAGAAAAATGCAAATAGATCGATGCTTATCACCCTGCAGAGAACTAAAATCAAAGAGGATCAAAGACTTCAATATAAAATCAGACACACCAAAGCTGTTAGAAGAAAAAGCAGGGAAGAGCTTTGAACTCACTGGAACAGGGGACAACTTCCTGAACAAAACTCCAACAATACAGGCTCTAAGATCAACAATCAATAAATGGGACCTCATGAAAAGAAAAAAGCTTCTGTCAAGCAGAGTACACTGTCATCAGAGCAAAACGACTGCCTACAGATTTGGAAAGGATCTTCACCAACCCTATACCTGACAGAGGGCTAATATGCAGACAGCAAAAAACCAAGTAAACCAAATTTGCAAATGGGGTACAGAGCTAAACAGAGAATTTTCCATAGAAGAGTATCAATTGGCAGAGATACGCTTAAAGAAATGCGCAACGTCCTTAGTCATCAGGGAGATGCAAATCAAAACAATCCTGAGATTTCACCTTACACCCATCAGAATGGCCAAGATTGAAAACTCAAGTGACAACACATGTAGGAGAAGATTAGACAAAGGACAACCTTCCTCCATTGCTGGTGGGAATGTGAACTTGTAAAACACTCTGGAAATCAATCTGGTGCTTTCTCAGACATTAGCAATAGTGCTTCCTCAAGATCCAGCTATACCTCTACTAGTCATATATCCAAGTTACTCAAGTATACAACAAGGACAGTTGCTCAACCATGTTTGTAGCAGCTTTATGTGTAATAACCAGAAACTAGAAACAACCCAGATGATCCTCAGTTGAGGGATGGATACAAAACTTGTGGTGCAATTACACAATAGTAGAGGACTCAGAAATTAAAAACAAGGAAATCATGAAATTTGTAGGCAAATGGTGGGAACTAGGAAAGGTCATCCTGAGTGAGGTATCCCAGAAGCAGGAAGACACACAGAGTATATATTCACTCATAAGTGGAGATTAGACAAATAATATAGGATAAACATACTAAAATCTGTACACTGGAAGAAACTAATCAAGAAAGAAGACTTTGGGTAAGATGCTCAATCCTCATTCAGAAAAGCAAAGAGGATGGACATTAGAAAAGGGAGAAAACAGAGAACAGGACAGGAGCCTACCACAGAGGGACTCTAAAAGACTTTACCCAACAGTGTATCAAAGCAGATGCTGAGACGCATAACCAAACTTTGGGCAGAGTGCAGGGAAGCTTATGAAAGTAGGGGGATATAGAATTACCTGGAGGGCACAGAAGCTCCACAAGGAGAGCAACAGAACCAACTGTCCTGGATAAAGGGGTGTTTTCTCGGACTGATACTTCGACCAAGGACCATGCATGGATATAACCTAGGACACCTGCATAGATGTAGCTCATGACACTCAGTGTCCAAGTGGGTTGCCTAGAAATGGGAACAGGGACTGTCTCTGATATAACTTACTGGCCTGATCTTTGATCTCCTCAAGGCTTTCAGCCTCGCCAGGCCACAGAGGAAGACAATGCAATCACTTCTTATGTGACCTGATAGTCTAGGATCAGATGGACGGACAGGAGAACCACCCCAACAATTGACTAAGGGAGGGGCATGGGTGGAGGAAAGACAGAGAGGGTGGACTGGGAAGGGAAGAAGGAGAGAGCTACAGGTGGAATACAAAGTGAATAAACTGTAATTAATAACACCTTCAGAAAGTGGCCAGATACAAAATTAACTCAAAAAAATCAATAGCCCTCCTGTATACAAAAGACAAAAGGACTGAGAAAAAAATTAGGGAAACACCCCCCTTTACAATAGCCACAAATGACATAAAGTACCTTGGTGTAACCTTAACCAAGCAAGTCAAAGACACGTATGAAAAAAATTTCAAGTCTCTGAAGAAAGAATTAGAAGAAGATATCAGAAGATGGAAAGATCTCCCATGCTCATGGCTTGGCAGGATTAACATAGTATAAATGGTCATCTTACCAAAAGCAATCTACAGATTTAATGCAATTCCCATCAAATTGCCAACACCATTCTTTACAGACCTGCAAAGAAAAATTCTCACCTTTATATGGAATAACAAGAAACCCAGAATTGCTAAAACAATTCTCTACAATAAAAGAACTTCTGGAGGTATCTCCATCCCTGATCTCAAGCTGTACTATAGAGCAACAGTTATCAAAACTGCATGGTACTGGCATAAAAACAGAATGGTGGATCAATGGAACCGAACAGAAGACACAGAAATAAACCCACACACTTATGGACACCTAAATTTTGACAAAGATGCCAAAACCATACAATGGAAAAAAGATAGCATCTTCAACAAATGGTGCTGGTCTAACTGGATGTCTACATGTAGAAAAATGAAAATAGATCTATATTTATCATCCTGCACAAAACTGAAGTCCAAGTGGATCAAAGACCTCAACATAAAACCAGACACATTAAATCGGCTAGAAAAAAAAAGTGGGGAATATCCTAGAACTCATTGGTACAGGAGAAAATTTCCTGAGCAGAACACCAACAGCACAGGCTCTAAGAGCAACAATCGATAAATGGGACCTCATGAAACTGAAAAGCTTCTGTAAAGCAAAGGAGACCGTCATCAAAACAAAGTGACTACTTACAGATTGGGAAAGTATCTTCACCAACCCTTTATCTGACAGAGAACTCATATCCAGTATATATAAAGAACTAAAGAAGCTGAAAAGCAGCAAACCAAGTAATCCACTTGAAAAATGGGGAACAGAGCTAAACAGAGAACTCTCTGTAGGGGAATATCTAATGGCAGAGAAGCATTTAAAGAAATGCTCAACCTCATTAGCCATTAGGGAAATGCAAATCCAAACAACCCTGCCTTTCTGAATGAGGATTGAGCATTTTAGCCAGAGTCTTCCTTCTTCATTAGTTTCTTTAGGTGTACAGATTTTAGTATTTTAGTATATTTATCCTATATTATATGTCTAATCTCCCCTTATGAGTGAGTATATACCCTTTGTGTCTTCTTGCTTCTGGGATACCTCACTCAGGATGAACTTTTGAGTTCCCACCATTTGCCTGCAAATTTCATGGTTTTTTTTCTGAGTAATATTCAAATTTCTGTATCCATTCATCAGTTGCGGGACATCTGGATTGTTTCCAGCTTCTGGCTATTACATACAAAGCTACTACAAACATAGTTGAGCAGATGTCCTAGTGGTATACTTGAGCATCTTTTGGATATATGCCAGGTAGTGGTATAGCTGGATCTTGAGGAAGCACTGTTCTTAATTGTCTGAGAAAGTGCCAGATTGATTACCAAAATGGATGTACAAGTTTACATTCCCACCAGCAATGGAGGAGGGTTCCCCTTTGTTCACATCCTCTCCAGCATATGCTGTCACTGGAGTTTTTGATCTGAGCTATTCTGATGGCTATAAGGTGAAATCTCAGGGTCCTTTTGATTTACATTTCCCTTATGACTAAGGATGTTGAACATTTCTTTAAGTGTATCCCTGCCATTCTATATTCCTCATCAGAGAAGAGACATCAGAAAAGGAAGAAAACAGGGAACAGGAAAGGACCCTCCCACAGAGGGCCTCTGATAGGCTCTGCTCTACAGGGTATCAAAGGAGATGCTGAGACTTATGGCCGACATTTGGGCAGAGAGCAGGGAATCTTATGAAAGAACTGGGCAAAAGTAAGACCTGAAGAGAACAGAGCTCCACAAGGAGAGCAACAGAACCAAGAAACCTGACCACAGGGATCTTTACTGAGACTGATACTCCAAACAAGGACCATTCATGGAGATAACCTAGAACCCCTGCACAGGTGAAGCCCATGGCAGTTCAATGTCCAAGTGGATTCCATAGTAATGGGTACAGGGGCTGTCCCTGACAGGAACTGATTGGCCTGCTCTTTGATCACCTCCCCCTGAGGGGAGAGCAGCCCTACCAAGACACAGAGGAGACAATGCAGCCACTCCAGATGAGACCTGGTAGACTAGGATCAGAATGAATGGGAGGAAGATCTCCCCTATCATTGGACTGGGGGAGGGATAAGGTTAGAGAAGGGGAGGGAGGGTGGGATTGAGAGGGGAAGAAGGAGGAAGCTACTGGGGAGATACAAAGTGAATAAATTGAAATTAATAAAAATTTAAAAATACATAAAAAAGAAATATTTCTGTAGGCCCCAATATCTTCAGTCAAGAATGGTTCTTTAATAAAATGTCATAGACTAAAATTGGAACATAAGAAAGGAGAACACTCCAGAAGTGGCTCTGCATTCAAGATTGCTAACAGAACTTTTTGTAAGTCAAGTTTTGTTCCCAGCACCCATGTTGAGCAGCCTACAACTACTTGTAACTCCATCTCCTGGGGATCTGTTTTCAGAATAACACAGGCATAATTGTATATATGGAACACAGACACACACACATACACAAACACACACACACACACACACAAAGAGATTAGAGAGTCAGATATATAAATGCAAAAAACAATAAAAAACAAACAAAACAAAACATAAAATAAAAACAAAAAACAAAATTAAGCAGAAAAAAAATGGCTGTCTGAGGTTAAGGGGGAACCTTAAAACATTTTCAATTATAAGAAAAAGGAAGAGAAGAAACAGAATTTCTCCATTGAGTTTTTTCTTTTTTCTTTTTATTAATTACAATTTATTCACTTTGTATCTCCCCTGTACCTCCCTCCATCCTCCCCTCCCAATCCCACCCTCCCTCTTCTCCACCTCTGTCCCTCTCCCAGTACACTGATAAGGGAGGTCCTCCTCCCCTTCCCTCTGACCCTAGTCTATCATGTTTCATCAGGAGTGGTTGAATTGTCTTCGTCTGTGGCATGGTAAGGCTGCTCCCCCTCAGGGAGATTAAAGAGCAGGCCAATCAGTTCATGTCTGAGAAAGTCCCCGTCCCCATTACTATGGAGGACACATGGACTCTGAACTGCTACAGGCTACCTTCATGCAGGGATTCCAAGCCATTTCCATGAGTAGTCCTTGGCTGGAGTGTCAGTCTCAGAAAAGACCCCAGTGCCCAGATCTGTTTTTGGATCTGTTGCTGTCCTTGTGGAGTTCCTATCCTCTCCAGGTCTTACTATCTTTCATGAGATTCCCTGCACTCTGACCAAAGTTTGGCTATGAGTTTCAGCATCTGCCTTGATACACTGCAGGTTAGAGCCTTTCAGAGGCCTTCTGTGGTAGGTTCCTGTCCTGCACACTGTTTGCTCCCTCCTCAGATGTTCATTCTCTTGCGCTTTCTGAATGGGGATTGAGCAACTTAGCCAGAGTCCTCCTTCCTGATTAGCATCCTTAAGTGTACAATTTTTAGTATGTTTATCCTATATTACATGTCTAATCTCCACTTATGAGTGAATATATAACCTGTGTGTCTTTCTGCTTTTGGGATACCTCACTCAGGATCATCTTTTTCAGTTCACACCCTGAAATCTCAGGGTCAATTTGATTTGCATTTCCAGGACAACTAAGGACGTTGAACATTTCTTTAAGTGTTTTTCTGACATTATATATTCCTCTATTGATAATTCTCTGTTTTGCTCTGTACCCCGATTTTAATTGGATTACTTGATTTGTTGCTGTTTAACTAAGAGTTATTTCTATATACTGAATATTAGCCCGCTGTCAAACATAGGTTTGGTGAAGATCTTTTCTCAATCTGTAGGCAGTTGCTTTTCTTCTAATAGGTTAAGTATGTCTGGTTTTATACTGATGTCTTTGATCCACTTGCAATTTAGTTTTGTGCAGGGTGATATGTATGGATCTATTTGCAGGTTTCTACAAGTAGATTTCCAATTAGATCATCACCATTTCTTGAAGATGCTATCTTTTTTTCCACTGTAAGGTTTTGGCATCTTTGTCCAAAAACAGGTGTCCATAAGTATGTGGGTTTATTTCTGGGTCTTCTATTTGATTCCATTGATCCACCATTCAGTTTCTATGCCAGTACCATGCAGTTTTTATAACTGTTGCTCTATAGTACAGCTTAAAATCAGGGATGGAGATACCTCCAGAAGATCTTTTATTGTAGAGGATTGTTTTAGGAATTCTGGGTTTCTTGTTATTCCATATAAAGGTGAGAATTTTTCTTTCCAGATCTGTAAAGTTTTGTGTTGGTAATTTGATGGGAATTGCATTGAATCTGTAGATTGCTTTTGGTAAGATGGCCATTTTTACTAGGTTAATCCTGCCAAGCCATGACCATAGGAGATCTTTCCATCTTCTGATATCTTCTAATTCTTTCTTCAGAGACTTGAATTTTTTTTCATACAAGTCTTTGGCTTGCTTTGTTAGGTGCACACCAAGGTCCTTTATGTCCTTTGTGGCTATTGTGAAGGGTGTTGTTTCTCTAATTTTTTTCTCAGCTCTTTTGTCTTTTGTATAAGGAGGGATACTGATTTTTTTAGTTAATTTAGTATCCAGCCACTTTGTTGAAGTGATATGGAGAGAGTGTGCAGCCATGCCTTTTCCCTGAGTTCAGTAGGATTGCTTTAAATTTCTCTCCATTTAGTTTGATGTTGGCTATAGACTTGCTGTATATTGCCTTTACTATGTTTAGTTATGTGCCCTGTATTCCTGATCTCTCCAAGTCTTTAGACATGAATGGATATTGGATTTTTTCATATGCTTTTTCAGCATCTAAGGAGATTATCATTTGTTTTTTTTTTTCTTTATTTTTGTTAGCATGGTATATCACATTGATGGCTTTCCATATATTAAACCACCCCTGCATACCTGGGATGAAGCCTACTTAGTCATAGTGGATGATATCTTTGATGTGTTCTTGTATTCGGTTTGCAAACATGTTTTTGAGTATTTTTGCATCAATGTTCATTAGGAAGATTGGCATGAAATTTTCTTTCTTTGTTCGGTCTTCGTGAGGCGAAAAAGAAGGGCAACGCAGCCAGTCTTGATAAGATCTGATAAGCTTGGGTCATATGGAAGGGGAGCAAGACCACCCCTATCAGTGGACTTTCAGAAGGGCATGGGAGGAGATGAGGGAGGGAGGGTGGGACTAGGAAGGAATGAGGAAGAAGCTTACAGCTGGGATACAAAATGAATAATTTGTAATTAATATAAATAATAAACATTTAAATAAAAAACAGAAAAATTTAATTTTCTGTATGTTAAAACTCTTAACTCCCTGCAAAGATACCAGTGAGATATTAGGAAAAATATAGGTGATTATAGAAAATTACCAGGAAAAAAGAAAATGAACAAGCTGAAGAGAAAAAAAAATATCTAATTCCTTTTGAGATTCATAAAACTTTTTGATATAATCTGTACTGATTTCTGAGGTCATAAAACAAGAATTGCATTTTTAATAATACTTTGCAAAAGAAGGTTTCAAGTAGCAGTGTTATTTACTTACAATTGATATCTGCACTTGCCATTAGTCCAGAGAAAGGCCCTTTTCAATGGAAGACCCTCGAAGCAGCTATGGAATTCTGAAACTTTTGAAGAGAGAGAACAAGATAGGAAAGGGAATGAAGAGAGAAATGAAGGTGAAGATCAGACTTGGGGAAAGCAGGGGCAGAAAGAAAGAGGCCCTGTAGAGAAAAGATAAACCATGGGTGTAGGCATCTCTGTGACAAGCTGGATGCTTAGGACAGGGTAGGCTTCTGGGAAGATATGGGAGTGACTCTAGCTGAGACTCCATGTAGCAGGGTCCATGGAGACTGAAGAGGATACCCTCTAACTAGACAAGAATCCTAGTGGAGTGAGAGGAGCAGCAACCCACCCACAAAAACTTCAACCAACTATTTACCCTTACTACAAGATGTGCAGGAATAAAGATAGAAATTGAGGGAATGTCCAGCCAATGCCTGAACCTACCTGAGACTCATCCCATTGGAGAGAGTCAACCCCTGACAGTATTAAAAATACTCTGCTATGCTTTCAGAAAGGAGCTTAGCATAGATGTCCTCTGAGAGGCTACACCCAGCAGCAGTTCCAAACAGATGCAGTGTTTGACTTACAGCTAAACATTGGGCGAAGCATAGGGAGTCTTTTAGAAAAGTGGGGGGATGGATAGAAGGATCTGGAGGTGACCTGAGCTCCAAAAGAAGCCCAACAGAGCCAACTATTCAGGGCGCAAAGGGGCTTGTGGAGACCAAAACACCAAGGACCTTGCAAGAGTGGACCTAGGCCCCTACACAGATGAAGCAGGCATTTCTTTGAAGGAAGCAAGGGAATCTACTCTGCTTGTCCTTCTGAATGAAGTTTAAACATCCTCTCTAGGGTCTTAAATGTTATTTAGATTCTTCAGGTCTGTAGATTATAGGTTGTCCTATATTATATGTCTAGTATCTGCTTATAGGTGAGTGCATACCATGTTTTCCTTTCTGTTTCTGGGTTGCCTCAGTCAGGATGATCTTTTCTGTTTCTGTCCATTTGCCTGCAAATTTCATGATTTCCTTGTTTTTAATTCCATTGTGTAAATGTGTCACAATCTCTGTATGCATTCCTCTGTTGAGGGACATCTAGTTGGTTTCCAGATTCTGGCTGTTGCAAATAAAGCTGCTATGAACATAGCTGAGCCAGAAGTGGTATTTGAGAGGGAACAGGATTCGAGCCTACTATAGAGGGTCCTCTGAAATGCTCCACCCAACAGGGGATGGAAGCAGAAGTTGAGACTCACAGCCAAACATTGGGCAGAGCTCAGGGAGTCTTATGGAAGAAGAGAGAAATAGAAGGACATAGAGGAGAAAGAAGCCCCACAAGGAGGCCAACAAAGCTAAAAATTCTGAGCTAAGATGGTCCTGTAGAGAGAGATGCACCAACCAAGGACCATGCATGCAGAGGACCTAGACCGGCTGCTCATATATAGTTAATAGGCAGTTCATTCTCCATGTGGGTTCCAAGTATGGGGAGCAGGGACTGCCTCTGTCATGAACTCAGTTGCCTGCTCATTGATCACTTGCCCCTGGTGTTATGGCCTTACCAGGACACAGAGGAAGAACATCTAGGCAGTCCTGATGAGACTTGGTAAGCTATCTTATCAGTTTCTCTTCCCCTGGGCAGATGGCAGGGGATGGGAATGCCAATTTTCAGTGGACATGGGGAAAGAGTTGAGGGACGGGGCTACAATTGGGATATATAATGAATAAATTGTAAAAAGGAAAACACACACACACACACACACACACACACACATACACAAAAGGTGAAGCTAAAATACAGAGTAAACCCTGGCTTTCCCCAACTCACACTGAACACAGGCCCCAGCAGTACCTATCCTACATGGAGAATTAGATGGGTTTTTTGTTTTGTTTTGTTTGTTAGTTTGGGGTTTGTTGTTGTTGTTAGTTTGTTTCTGCATTATATCTCCAAAAAATTCCAATGCATAAACACTTAGGGCTGTCGAAAAGAGGGATGCTCTTTCTGACCATACAAATCACTAGAACCCTCAGTCTCCTTTTACACATAAGGGCCAGCATTCAGTGAAAGAAAACGATGTAACACCCCCAAGAGTAAGATAAAAAAAAGCACCCACTGTCAAACATGAGATAGCAGCATCTTGTTGAGAGATAATTAATGCACTAAATTATCTAGTGTAAAAAGAGTGAAATAGGTGTGTATGAATGGAAATGCCAATGAAGAAGGAGAATGAGGAAAGAAAAGAAGAAAAGTAGGAAGAAAGGAAGGAAGGAAGAAAAAGAAGGAGGGAAAAAGGTAAGAAGGAAAGATGGAGAGAAGGATGGAGGGGGAAGGAGCTAAAGAAAATGCAACAATTGAAAAAAGCACACCACAGATGCAGACGTCTTTTAGTGTGTTGGACATTGTCAGATTTGGAGTAGGGCATAATAACATGGAAAAGGCCTAAGAGACAATATTAGCCTTGGGAAAATAGGTAGTTGAAATTCTTGAGCATTAAGAGAGAAATTCAAGGCAGAAAATATAGTTGAAAAAATTATAACCAGTTGAGATGAGATGTGGTTTAGGGGTCATAAGTATTGACTATTCTTCCAGGGGACCTGGGTTTAACTCCCAGCTTCCACCTGGAGACACACAATCACCTATAACTCCAGTTACAGGGAATTTGCTACCCTCTTCTGGGCCCTGCAGTCACTGCATGTACACAAATGATACACAGGCATGCAGGTAAAACACACATATACATTAAATTAAAATTATATATATATATATATATATATATATATATATATATATATATATATATGACATTGATATATGTGTGCCGGTAATTAATTTTAAAGGATGCAGGATATTTCTGAGGATCTTAACCTACTTGATACAAAAAAAAGTCCCATCTACTCTCTTTCTCTAACTATCTATCTCTCTGTCTGTCTCTCTCATTTGTTTTGAAACTTAATAAAATTTGTAAATAGGCTGTAAAGCTTTTCAACAGCGTGCCTGTGTTAGAGCTACAGTGACAGCTGGCTTTTTATTTATGTTTAAGCCTGTTTTGAATCACTCTGGATATTAATTGGTGAAACCAGTAACTTGGAAGTCTATGCTCTTTGTCAGACTTCCTATTACATTCCTCTTTCAGTTACCGCAAATCACTGTCATTTACCCATTCTATAAATATTTGTCTAATGCCTGCATTATTTGATGGGCACATCACCAAAGGAGAAGCATAATACTGAGAGTTAGTACATGAGGAACCTTTTATACAAAGCTGGGCCTGGATAATTAATATTTGTAATCCCAATACTCAGGAGCACAGATGCAGGAGGATCA
The DNA here is from genome assembly GCF_030254825.1 of Meriones unguiculatus. Lineage (NCBI taxonomy): Eukaryota > Metazoa > Chordata > Mammalia > Rodentia > Muridae > Meriones > Meriones unguiculatus. The sequence continues at coordinate 42,874,998 of NC_083357.1, forward strand.
CATGTTTGAGATGATCCTGGGCTACATAGAAATAGCCTGGTTAAAAAATAATAGTAAGCCACCGACTCATCAGCTAGTCATAAGGGGAAGCCATTTCTTGCCAGAAGCATGAGTGATGCCAAATGTTTTCCAAGGTGGGCTGGAGAAGAGGGCACAGGCTACAGTCAATGTAGCAGTCCTGGTCGGAATGATAGAAGAAGCAGCTGCAAGTGCAAAGGACCACTAATACCCTATAGGTAGAACTTTCTGTTATTCAGGAGACTGACTCCCTGGCTTTTCCAATAAAAATGTTTATCTATATGGTACCATGAACCTTATTGGAAGTCACTAATTACCAGTGGCAAGAACTCATCTCTAGAAGATAGGTATTACTATTAACCATATTTAGAGTGCTATCATGGTAGCAACTGCAGGAAAGAGTTACTGTCACTAAAAAGCAGAGACATTTCAGAGGGCCATATCCTTATTTCCCTCATTACTTACCAAAGGTCTACCTTTGTCAGGAAAGGAAAGCCATGCCACCAGGGAGGCCATCTGGGGCAAGAGTCAGGTTATAATGTGTCTATACCCCAAAATTCTTTTCCTGAGACCATCAGGAGCAGGACTACTTTCTCCATTCTCTGGACCTGCATATCCACGCACACATAGCATTTATGATCTCCCACCTCTGCCACCTTTGATGTAGTCACGTGGCCACGTTTCAGATTAAACTTCCTCTCTCATTATTAAAAAAAAAAAAAAAAAAAAAAAAAAAAAAAAAAAAAAAGGAAAAGATGTAGCCAGATAGCACCTGGAATTCCTCTTCATACAAATGAAGCATTCTCAGCACCTTGGCCCCAGCCAATGATATATACTCACTTCCAAATCCCCTACTCACACACCAAGGTTTACATGTCCCTTGTTCACCCCTTGTAAAGAGATCTGTTTCACCAAAATCTATCTCCAGAGAAGGCTGTTTCTCTTGCCTAGCACCCACCAGGATTCTGCCTAACCCAACCACCTCAGCAAAGTTTTTCATTTCTTCCATTCCAGCCCAATGTGCAACAGTGCCTGGTTACCTCAAGCAAGAAAGACAGCCAGGGTAACACATCTTCATTTTTCTTCATAATTATTTCTTATTTACACAAAAACAGAATACAAGAGGCAAAAATATAGATACCCCAATATAATTTAAATTTTTAATAGAATTTTTCTGCTTTTATACCCACAACAGAAGTCATTTCAAAGTGTTACATATAATCCAAAGATAATGCAGCACAAAACTAGGTATATGCTCTAGAATAGACAATTAACTGGTCTATCGGGGTATATTACTTGGTATAGTACTTATGAAAGGCCAGTTTTCTGTTTTAGCTTCACACCTATCCTACTTTGCTGGGTTCTCATAGGCCAGACACTTATGGACATGGGTGTCATCCAACAGAGGCATCTCTGCCTGCTGTTATGTGAGTCCAGGAGCTCTTGGATTCAACAAAAGAGGTACTTCCTCTGTTCCCCTGAGGCATACCCAAAGATGAATGAACGTGAAAATTCTGAGAACTTTCTCTTCTAAGAGATGCATCAAAAATTTCTCCACATCATAAACCCAATAGGCACTTCATTTTACCACGGAGACACGTGTCCAAACTTGTTCATTGCTGCTGTATTTATACTAGGTAGAAACTAGAAAAAAATAAGATGACTGCCAATAGATGCATACATAATGAAAATGTGGTGCATTTACACAATGGAAAATTACTCAACTACAGAAAAATGAAATTAAGAAACTCACAAGTATATGGATGGAACTGGAAGGGAAAAGCAGTCTAAATAAAGTTAAGCAGACCCAGCATGACAAATGAGTAATAATAATATAAAATAAAATAAGATAAATAAAAACAAGCAAATTGAAATCTGACAAAACAACCAAAGGTGGAAAAGAGCTAAAGAAAAAGCACAAGAAAGGCATATTGTCACATTAATAACACCAAACCGGAAGTCATAATAAACATACAAAGAAGCTGGAATGTAGGGGTGAAAAGCACACCTTGTGTGAGTATGCACCATGTGTGACTTTCTGCTTCTGGGTTACCTCACTCCAGATGGTCTTTTCAAGTTCCCACCATCACTCTATACATTTCATGATTCCCTTGTTTTAAATTGCTGAATTGTATTCCATTGTTTAAATGTACCACAATTTCTGTATCTATTCCTCTGTTGAGAGACATCTAGGTTGTATCGAGATTCTGATTATTATGAAGAGAGCTGCTATGAAATGGTTGAGCAAATGTCCTTGTACAGTCTGGCATATTTCAGTTATGTGCCTAGCAGTGGTATAGCTGAATCTTGAGGTAGCACTATTCCTAATATTCTGAGAAAGAACTAGATTGGTTTCCAAAGTGGTTGTATAAGTTTACATTCCCACCAAAAATGGAGGAGGGTTCCATTTTTTCCACATCCTCTCCAGCAAGTGTTATCAATTGAATTTTTGATCTTAGCCATTCTGATGGGTGTAAGGTGTAATCTCAGGGTCTATTTGATTTACATCTCCCTGATGACTAAGGAAGCTGAACCTTTAAGTGTTTCTCTGCCATTCAATATTCCTCTATTGAGAATTCTTTGTTTAGCTCTGTACCCCATTTTTAATTGGATTATTTGGTATTGCTGTTTAACTTCTTGAATTCTTTATGTATTTTGGTTATTAGCCCTCTATCAGATATAGGATTGGTGAATATTCTTTCCCAACATTATATACTCACTCATAAGTCATTATTAGATATATAATATTGGATAAACATGATAAATTCAAAAGTCCTAAAGAAGCTAAACAACAAGCACGACCCTAGGAACGATGCTCAATCCTCATTCAACAGGGCACATGTGATAGACATCATAAAGAGGAGAAGACAAGACAGGGATCAGAACAGGGGCCTACCTCAAAGGCCCTCTGAAAGACTATAGTGATTAAGGTACCAAAGTAGAGGCTGAGACTCATAGCCAATCTTTGGGCAGAGTGCATAGAATTTTATGAAAGAAGGGGAAGATAAAAAGATCAGGAGGCACAGGAGTTTCCAAAAGGAGACCAACTGAGCCAAAAGACCCTGGGCCCAGGGAGTCCTGCAGAGACTCATGTCCCAAACAAGGACCATGCATGGAGAGGACCTAAAACTCCTGCTCAAATGTAACCCAGTCTCCAAGTAAGTTCCCTACTAAGGTGAGCAGGGGCTTTCCCTGGCAGGGGCTCAGTAGCTGGCTCTCTAATCATCTCCCCATGGTGGGCAGGGTGCAGCCTTGTCAGGCCACAGAGGAAAACAATGCAGCCAGTCTGATGAGACCTGACAGGCTAGGGTCAGAGTGAAGGCAAGAACCACCACTATGAGAGGACTAGGAGAGGGGCATACGGGGTAAAGAGGGAGGGAGGGCGGGATTGGGAGGAGATCAGGGAGGGGGACACAGCCAGGATACAAAGTGAAAAAAATGTAATAAATAATAAATAAATAAATTTTAAAAATTAAAAATAAAAAAAACACCTTGATTTACTATTATTACACAAATAATTTCCCGAATTGCCATTGAATTTCTTTTGTGTTGGCCATTTACTTCTGGGCATGGGGCCTCCCCCTAAAAGTGGTTTGTTGCCCCAGTGAGACTTTCTTGTACAAAACGTTTTTCACTTGCAAGTGGCTATCAATTAAAGATCACTTCTGCATTGGCTGTCTACTTCTCCTTTCAGATCTAAGACGCCATCTGGTGCAAACCTGGGCATGCTCCTACAGCCTCTGTGAGATCACGTGTGCACCAGCCCTGCTGTGTCTAGAAGGCCTTAATTCCTGCTGTCCTCCATTCCCTCTGGCTTTTACATGCCTTCTGCCTCCTCTTCCTCAGAATTCCCTGAGCTCTGAGGAGAGGGATCTGATAGACATCCCACTGGTGATGCATTTGCCACGGTCCCTCACTCTGCAGAACTTATGGCTGTGAGTCTCTATATTTATTCACATCTGCTGCAGAGAGAAGCTTCTTGGATGATGGTTGAGCAAGACATGGATCTATGAGTAGAGCAGAATGCCTTGGAGTCATTTTATTGCTATGTTCCTTTTGCAGAACAGTAGCATTTGGTTCCCTAGCATATCTGTCTACACTTCTCAGTCACCATAGCAGAGCTGGCTGTGGGTTCCATCTCAAGGAAGGCGCCTTAGGTCAGATATTGGCTGTTTTGTCCCACAAGATTTGTGTCATTGTCCAGCATATTTTTCAGGCAGGACACCTGAAAAATAGACTGTAAGGTCTATGCTTGCCTTTATCCTTTGGTTGCATGAGGAGTACCTTCCAATTCCATAGAGGTTGACAGTTCTAGGTAGCTTTGACTCCTCCAAGTTCAATGAGTTGTATACTTGTTGTCTTCAGCAATAGTGTCTTACTGTTAGTTTGTGGAGAGCAACCTTTAACCTTTGCAAAAGTCTGTAGTATTTGGGAGTTCCCATGTGAATCCCATGGCCAATAACTCAATTAGAAATACCCCTTTCTTACTACTGAAGCTCCATTGGGTGATGAGAGATGTCAATTTCACACTCTCTCTCTGCTACTTGCTGACTTTATGTAGGTTGCCTTCACATATGTACATACTACATAGGATATTTCTACTGCATTCAGTTTCCATAAGACCCCTCAAATGGCTCTTGCTTTTAGCTATCCTTCCCTTTATTCTGTCTCTTGTCTTACTCTTCCTTCTGACTCCTTATCCGACTTTCCAGTTTCAGTGCATATTCCCCATTCATAAATCTAATCTATTTTCCCCTCCTAGAGCGAACCATTCTTTTTGCTCTCTATCTAACTTCTGTGGTTATAATAATTGTAGCTCTCTGTGTGTGTGTGTGTGTGTGTGTGTGTGTTTGAGTATGTCTGTCTCTCTATCTCTCATTGTTTTTTGTTTGTTTGTTTGTTTGTTTAAGACGGGGTTTCTCTGTGTAGTTTTGGCTGTCTTGGACTCTTTGGTGACCAGAATGGCCTTGAATGCACTCCTTGCCTCTGCCTCCCTGAGTTCTGAAATTAAAGGCATTCACCACCACCTGCAGAATAGTAGATTTGTTATTAATGACTAAATGGCTAACATCCACATATAAATGAATACAATATTTGTTTGTCTGCTTGTCTGTCTGTCCATCTGTTTGTTTGTTTGTTTGTTAACAACAGAGACAGGAAGGGTGTGGATCATCAGGATGAAAAGTGAGGTGATTAAAAACTGGGAATAGTAGGGGGAGGAGAACCCATAATCAGAATATATTACATAAAAATAATCTACATTCAATAATTGAACAAATTTCTGCCCTAGTCTTGGCAGGGCAATATATACCCCAGTTACTAATCAGTAGCATTTTTCTGTTACAAAATAGAGATTTGCAGACAGGAGCCTAGCATAACAGTCAGTTGAGAGGCTGTATCTAGCAGCCAATGGAAAAAGATGAAGAAACTCAGGTCAAACAATGATCTAGTTCAGGGAGTTTGGGGGCACAGTGAGAGGAAAGTGGGAGCCAGAGGGGGGCAGGACTCCACAAGAAATCCTACAGAGTAAACTACTCTGGGCCCATGGAATCTCCCAGAGACTGAACCCCCAACCAAGAGCATGCACGGGCTGACCAAGGCTCCCTTCACATATGGAGCACATGTGCAGCTTGGTCATCACGTGGGTCCCCTAACAATGAGTGGCTGTCTCTGACTCTGTTGCTTGTCTGAGGATCCCTTTTCCCTAGCTGGGCTCCCCTGTCTGGCCTCTGTGAGAAAGTATATTCTTAGTCCTGCTGCAACTTAAAGTGCCAAGATAAGTTGGTAAACCTTCGGGACTTAATATATTCTGAGGAGAAGGAGAAAAGGAGGAGGGTGAGGGTATAACTGAAAGAAGAGGAGGGAGGGGGAAGGGTTCAGGCTGTAAAGTCATTAAATAAATAGATAGATAAATAAATAAATGGAAAAATTCATAGTTTTGGGGGCTGTTTTTATTTTATTCTTATGTTGTTTTTTTTTTTTTCATTTTTTTTTTTAAATTTTGTTGTTTAAAAAGGTTTCAAATAAGCACATACACACATCAGGTTAACCACACCCAATATTATATTGTTGTGAGTCATAGCTCTCCCCTCCCCAAACAAAGACACCCTTAACCATGCACAGCAGAGATCAGTGCTTCTTCAATGTTTCCCACTTACTTCCTCTTGAGAGAACCTGGATGCCAACCTGGCTTTTGATAACGTGATAGGAACTAAAGGTAATGGAGAGCCATAAGCCCATTTTGTCTAGGCAAGGGAAATGACTCTGTTAGCTGGATGAAATTATGTCACAATTTCATTTTTATTTATTATTTATTCACTTTGTATTCAGGGTGTAGCCTGCTCCCTCAACTCCCTCTCTTACCACCCTTTCTCCTTAATCCTTATGGCCCGCCCCTAGTCCCCTGATAGGGGAGGTCCTCCTCCCCTACTACCTGAACCTAGTCTATCAGGTCTCATCAGGACTGGCTTCACTTTCTTCCTCTATGACCTGGCAAAACTTCTCCTCTAATCCCCAGGAGTAGGTAATCAAAGAGCAGGCTAATGAGTCCATGTCAGAGAATGCCCATCCTCCTTTTACTAGGGAATGCAGATGAGACTGAGCTGTCTATGGTTTATTTCTGACCATGCATGGTACTAGGTTGGAGCATCAGTCTCTGCAGTTCCCAGATTTTTCTCTGCAGGGCCCAGATTTTTCTACTCTGTTGGTCTCCTTTTGGAAGTTCTGTTTCCTTAATGTCATTCTCTCTCCCCATTCTCCAATAAAATTTCTGGCACCCTGCCCAATATTTCGCCATGAGACTCAGCATCTGCTTCCATACCATGCTGGGTAAATTCTTTCAGAGACCATTTGTAAAGTTTCCTGCTCTGTTCCGTGTCTTCTAGCATTTATGATGCCTATTCTGTTTGCCCTTCTGAATGAGGATAGGCATATTCCCAAGGATCCTCTTTCTTGTTTAGCTTCTTCCAGACTATAGATTTTACTATATGTATCCTATATTATAGGATAAATACCCACTTATAAGCGAGTATATACCATGTGTGTTTTTCTGCTTCCGGAATACCTCACTCAGGATGTTCTTTTATAGTTCCCAATATTTGCCTAAAAATTTCATCATTTCCTGGTATAAATGTACCACAATTTCTTTATCCATTCCTTGAGTGAGGGACCTTTAGGTTGTTTACAGATTCTGGCTATTAGGAATAAAGCTACTATGGACATAGTTGAGCAAATATCCTTTTTCTATGCTGGAGCATCTTACAGATAGATATATGCCTAGGAGTTGTATAGCTGGATCTTGAGGTAGCACTATTCCTAATTTTCTGAGAAAGCACCAAATGGATTCCTAAATTGGTAGTCCAAGTTAATATTCCTGCCAGCAATGGATAATGGTTCTCCACATGTATTACCACCTGTGTTTTTTATCTTACCCATTCTGATGGGTGTAAGGTGAAATCTCAGGTTTGTTTGTTTATTTGTTTGTTTGCATTTCTCTGATGACTAAAAACTTTGAACATTTATTTGTTTCCCTGCCCTTCAAATTTCCTCTGGTGAGAAACCTCTGTTTATCTCTGTACTCCATTATTTAATTGGATTACTTGGTTTGCTGATGTTTAATTTCTTGAATTCTTTATATATATTCTGGATATGAGCCCTCTGTCAGATATGGGTGGGTGAAGATCTTTTCCCAGTCTATAGGCTGTCATATTGTTCTGTTTACAATGTCCTTTGTTTTATAGAATATTTATAGTTTCATAAGATTCCACTTATTTATTGTTGATCTTTGAGCCTGTGCTGTTGGTGATTGATTCAGGAAATTGTCTCATGAGTGGATGTGTTCTTTTTTTCTGTTTTTTTGTGTCTAAACAATCAAAATCCTTCTTACTCCATCCTGAGAAGGAATTAACTTGCATTTCTGAATATATGTACCTTCTGGGACCTAACAAGTTTAAACTGCTATAACAACCTTACAAATTTCTTTACATTTATTTAGGTTCACTAACAAAATAATATATTTATTTATGGCATGTTAACACATAGAATTCTTTCTCATTTGCTTTTAAATACATACTCCAATTTATCAGCCATTTGAAATCAGGATAATTCAGCAGAATTCCATTATGTAAATCTTTACAGTTTGAGAGTTCTGTTTTCTGAATTACCTCTATACAATTACACAAATAAGTGAAAGAACACAGTTTTTAAAAGATACAATTAATTTATATCACTAAAATGCCATCATTTTAAAGACATTGGCATTCTGTTTAAATGATCTGTCCATGATTATTATTTGTTCAATTTATACTAAATATTTAATAAAAAGTATCTCACAGGTTATTTCAGTGACAAATTTTTGTGTCTCTCTCTGTATATATAATATGTAGGCTGGACTATATTTTAACAAGCATGTGTCCTCCGTGGCAGTCTGACTTCTCTGCACATGAAGGTCTCTGACTCTATCTCAGTAAAGCACATTCATCTTTAATGAATGTTGTGATTTGGCATCTAGTAGACTCTAAGGTTCACAGTTTTCATGATTTCTGCAAGTTGCCATTTTAAACGGGACTGTTCCTAGGTTAAAGAAATAAGAATCGAGGCACTCTGAAAGTGAATATAAATTTCACAGTGTTTTACACTTATATTCTGCTACTTGTTTTAAATATATTATAGTTTTCTATCTATCGTTCTAATTTCTGTCTATATCTGTCTATCACCTATCATATATATCACGTATCTATTATACATACATGGTTGTAAAAATCTGTTATTCCTTACAAATATGTGGTAAAAAATAATCCTATAATACTCTTGAAAGTCAAAAGTATGAAAGAAAAGGAAATGCATGTGTCAGTTTGTCAGTTACATCATGAGCATTACAGTGATGACATCACAGTGGTCTGTCAACTGTGACTACCCAGAAACTTCAGGCTTCAGTGGTTTGTCTACAAGCCTCTGTAGCCATCTTTGGTGTTTAGTGCCAGGAGAAAAAAAGCTACATTTGCACTTGTTGAAAGCTTCCTCCTTCTAGGCTCCCCTGTAAAGTTATTTTTTACATGACTATTATGATTCTCATGATAGACTAAATGGTTACAGGAATTGTCCTGTCTTGATTCCTCCAGATCATGTGAACTAACTCTTAACTCAAGAGTGGCTTCATGGGAAGCTATGCATGTTATCAAAAGGTATCATGTCAGGAGAGGTATACTCTAAGCTATATGTGAGAATGTTGTCTGGAAAGCTTCAAAATATATCTGTCCAAGTTATGAGAGAAGATTATTTTCTGCTCCATCTAATCGTTTGACCCTCTCTGACACAAGCTTTGTTTGAAACCTGTCAGATTTCAACCCAAATATCTAAGAGCTCTCAAATTTTCAGCAAGTTGTTATTGTGGTTTTTTGAACCTATTTCTCAGATTAACACAGATAGAATAACACAGATTCTATTAGAAAGGAATTTGGGATTATGGTTGGAATGAGGAAGGAAGCTACAGCTGGGATACAAAGTGAATAAACTATTTAAAAAATAAAAATATTTTGCAATATTATTCATACAAGCAAAATTAAGAGTTCAGAACTTATCGGGGAAAAAAAGCATGAAGTTTCCAAAGTTGTCAATGAGAGAAGGGAGAACATCAGGAGATTAAAATAGATATAGGTGCAGCAGAGAAAGGAACTGTGCCTTTATAAAGAAGTAGAGAAGTTCTCCTCTGCTTTTTGGGTATGGTCAACTGAATGGTGGTGCTTCTCAGGACTTGTCACAGTTCACTCCAGGTGTATGGACCTGTATGGTAACTGTGGTGTTCAGGAAGGGTCTCCTCTCATCAGGAGAGTTCCTCGTGATGGATGCCCTACTGATGGGTTTCTTGCTCTGAATTTAGTGAGAAGCAGCTGTTGCTCTTAAGGTGTAATTGTTTGGTGCAGCCCTCTTGAAGAACCAGGGATTCCCACAGTTTTGTCTGTGTAGCTAGGAATAACTGGTTTATCCTTGGCACACTATCTGAGAGCTGCTGTAATGTTTCTCTGGCTTTTGTAGGTCTGAGGATGCAGCTGTGTGCCTCAGTGCCCTAGCGGTACTCAATAATGGCAGGTGAGCACAGCTCCTACCTGCAGTAGAAGGCTAGAGCATAGAGTCTGCATGAATCCAGAAAGTCTTTTGGAGCTGGGTGTCCTGAGTGTTGGACCTGATGATCCCCCGCTGTGGGGTTTCCTCCTGAAAGGGACACCCAGTCTTTCTGTCTGTGATGGTGAGTAGAACCTGCAGGCACAGACTTATGTGGCTCTGCTTTTCTGCCTTTCTGGGGATTGGGTGCCTGGGCATCTGACGAAACTGGGTAACTTTTCCTGAGACCTTTTTGGAATGGTGGTATTGGCTGAGTGCTCTGAGATCAGAACAGCCATTCCCCTCCCTGGGGGTTTGCAACCAACAGAGAAACTCAGTCTTTGGTGCCCAGGGGCCCACAGTTCTATCTGGGGCCACTTATCAGTCACATAGGCAGGACTCTGTGCCAGTGCCTGGGTCACCAGGTATTGCTCTGGGCTGGCTCCTGGGCACCTGTGGAACCCCAAGTCTTTTCCAGGGGATGTCTGGGTGACCTAAGGTTGGTCTCAATCGTTCCCTGCACCGTGGGGTTATCTCTCGACTAGAAATCTCAGGCTCTGGTGTTGTGGTGCCCACAGTTCAGTCTGGGACAGTGATCAGAGCATGCTGGTGTGTGGCTCTCGGCTGGCGACCAAGCACCTGGTGGAACTGGGATCTCTTCCACGGTTTAGCTGGGTGAGTTAAAGCTGATTAAATCCCCTACCATGGGGTATCCTCTCATCTGGGAAACACAATCACTTGTGGTTTATGGCCACGAGTTCTGAATGCTGGTCACTGTGCCGAACCTCCTGTGCTGCTGGTCAAAACAAGAGTCATCCCAATGCTGCCATCTTGCCTACCTCCCTTCAGAACCCCACCAAATGGATTCTCCCCACCCCAGGACCCAGAGGCACCAAAAATTAACAGACAACACATGAGACAGAGAGAATGGTAGAGGCCAGCAAAAAACACAACCAACAAAAGGCAAAGCAATATGGCATCCCCAGAACCCAGTTATCCAGGGGCAAGTAGTCCTGGACACCCTAACATAAGTGAAATTCAAGAAGATGACCTTACATTTATGCTTATGAAGAGGTTAATGGAGGAAGCAAATAAAATGCATAAAGAATTAGAGGAAGATGTAATAAAACAGATTGTGGTCATCTGTAAAGAAATACAGGAAGATGGAGCCAAACAGTTTGTGGGGTTCAGAGGGAAAATGGTTAAATCACTAAAAGAAATAAAAAAAAAAGAACAATGTTCAAACAAAAAGCTGAAGGAAGTGAAGGAAAATACAATCAGATAGGTGAAGGAAACCAACAAAATCATTCAAAATATGAAGATAGAATTGAAAGAATTAAAGAAAACACAAATGGAGAAAATCATGGAGAGGGAGAACCAAGGAAAGAAAACAGGAACTACAGAGGTAAGCATAACCAATAAATTACAAGAGATTGAAGAAAGAATCTCAGGTGGGGAAGATACAATGGAAGAAATCAATGTATCCATTAAAGAAAATAATAAATCTAAATATTTCCTGACATAAACCATCCCCAAGAAATCCAAGACAACATAAAAAGACAAAACCTAAGAATAATAGGAATAGAGGAAAAAGAAGATTCCCTCCTCCAAGGCCCAGAAAATATTTTCAACAAAATCATTGGAGAAAATTTCCCCAAATTAAAGGGGAGACCTATAAGAATACTAGAGGCCTACAGAACATCTAATAAATTAGACCAGAAATGAAAATCCTCCTGCTACATAATAATCAAAATAGTAAGTATACAGAACAAAGAAAAAAATACTAAAAGCTGCAAGAGAAAAAGGACAAGTAACATATAATGGCAAACCCATCAGAATCACACCTGACTTCTTAACAGAAACTATGAAAGCCAGAAGAGCCTGGACAGATATCATGCAGACCCTAAGAGAACACAGATGTCAGCCTAGGATACTGTACCCAGCAAAACTCTCAGTCCTCATAGACGGAGAAAACAAAATATTCAACTGCAAAAACCAACTTCAACAATACCTACACACAAATCCAGCGTTATAGAAGATACTAGAAGTAAAAATACATCCCAAGAAAACTACTTTCAAGAAAAAACAGGAAATAAATAACCTTACTACAGCAAAACAAAAATTAGCCAAACACACAAACACACTACCATGGCCAACATCAATATCAAAGGATCTAACAGCCATTGATCATTAATCTCCCTCAACATCAATAAACTCAATTCTCCAAATAAAAGACACAGACTAGATGGCAGCACCAGAAGAAAAGGGCATCTGAGGAGCAGGACAACATTTCCTGTACAGCATCCAAGAAACTGAATTCTGGGCCCTAAAACAACAGCAATCTTGTTTCCCAGGTGAGAGGAAACCCCCACAGCATTTGAATCAGTCAGGTCCACTCTCAGGTCCCCGAGCCAGAACCAGGAAGAGATCCTAGGTCCAGCAGGCACTAGGTCCCCAGAACAGAGCCACATGCCTGCATGTCCTGATCACCTTCCCAGGCTGATCAATGGGCACAAAATCACCACAGACTGGGAGTCCCTGTCGCAAGAGAACTCCACAGGGAAGGAAGGAAACGGTTCTGACTTGGGTCACCCTGTCTTTTCCTCGAAAAAATTCTCACAGACCTGCGGGTACGAACTGCCATCAGTGATCTGGGCTCCAGCAGCAGGCACAAGCAGTCTCCATGCACCAGCTACCTGGCACAAACTGAGCTGTGAGCCCCAGGGTGAAAAAGAGAGTAGGAGTCCCTGTTGCAAGACAACTCCACAGGGAAGGAAGGAAACAGTAATGACTTAAATCACCCAGTCCTTCCCTGGAAAAAGTTTCGAAGACTGGGGGATAAAAGCCGCCCTCATCACTGATCTGGGCTCCAGCAGCAGGCACAGACAGTTGCTGCACACGCCAGCTCTCCAACCTTGTGCCCCAGGGCAACAGAGACTGGGAGTCACTGTTGGGAGAAATCCTCACAGGGAACTAAGCAAAGAGGACAGACTTAGGCCACCCAGTATATCCTTGGAATAGGTCCCAGGAACAGGCCCAACCCAGGAAACTGCTGTGCACCAGATAGTCTGTTGTTACCAAGAGAGCAGTACACACTCACCACAGATTACCGCTTGAGTACTAGGACACAAAGCCCCAACCTCAGACCTACAAATCCTGGAATCCCAGAGATCAATGCCAAGATACTGCTCCAAGGGGCAACTAGTTATCCATAACAAACTGACCAAACCACAAGACACAAAGGTCACAGCCCCAGATCATTAAATTTACAGCAAGAAAACCAGAAGCAGGGCAGCTGTCTTCAGGACTTCCCTGCGCAAGAGAACCTTCTTGACAAACAAGGAACACAGTTACCACTCAGGTCTCTATCCCTGAGGTGAGCAGTGGCAAGTCCTGAAAAACGCCAGCCATCTAGTGACTATACCCGACAAGCTGAGACTTCATTCGGGAAAAACTGTCTTTTCTGCCAAGGGGAATCTCTCCACCAAAAGATCCCCAGGAAACACCAGAAACTAACCCCAAACACCTAAGATAGCCCAATGGGTAGAGGCCAGCGTAAAAGCTCAACCAAAAAAAGACAGAGCAATGTGGCATCTCCAGAACCCAGTTATCCAGGGGCAAGAAGCCCTGGACACCCAAGCATAACTGAAATCCAAGAAGATGACCTAACAACTATGCTCATGAAGATGATAGCAGAGGAAAGAAATATAATACGTAAAGACCTAGAGGAAGACACACTCAAACAGAATATGGCCATGCGTAAAGGAACACAGTAAGTGGCAGCCAAACAGATTGTGGCATTTAGAGAGGAAATGCTTCAGTCAATGAATGAAATAAAAGAAACAAGTTTATTCAAACAAACAGCTGAAAGAATTGATGAAAAAACAGGAAAATACAGTCAGTCAGGTGAAGGAAATAAAAAAAAAACTGGCTCAAGATCTGAAGATAGAATTGGAAAAATTAAAGAAAACACAAATGGAGGAAATTGTGGAGAGAAAGAACTTAGGGAAGAAAACAGGAACTACAGAGCTTAGCATAACCAATAGACTACAAGAGATGGAAGAAAGAATGTCAGGTGTGGAAGATACAATGGAAGAAATAGATGTATCTGTCAGAAATTGTGGTATATCTATACAATGGAGTATTACTAAGCAATGAAAAATAAGGAAATCATGAAATTTGCAGGTAAATGGTGGGATCTGGAAAGGATCATCCTGAGTGAGTTGTCCCAGAAGCAAAAAGACACACATGGCATATACTCACTCATATAAACATACACTATAGGCTAAACCCACTAAAATCGGTACATCTAAACAAACTAAGCAAAAGAGAGGACCCTAACTAAAATGCTCAATCCCCATCCTGAAAGGCAAAGAGGATGGACATCAGAAGAAGAAAACAGGAAACAACCTAGGAACCTGCCACAGAGGGCCTCTGAAAGCCTCTTAATTGAGAGGCCAATAAGAATACAAGAGGCATACAGAACACCCAATAAATTAGACCAAAATAATAAATACTCCTGCTACATAATAATCAAAAGAGTACGTATATGGAACAAAGAAAAAAATACTAAAAGCTGCAAGGGAAAAAGGCCAAGTAACATATAATGGCAAATCCATTAGAATCACACCTGACTTTTCAAGAGAGAATATGAAAGCCAGAAGGGCCTGGAAGGATATCATGCAGACCCTAAGAGAACACAGATGTCAGCCCAGGCTACTATACCCCGTAAAACTCTCAGTCTTCATAGACAGAGAAAACAAGATATTCAATGTCAAAAACAAATTTCAACAATACCTACACAGAAATCCAGTGTTAAAAAAGACACTAGAAGGGATAATATAACCCAAGAAAACTACCTACTTCCAAGAAAACACAGGAAAAAATTAACCACACTACCTAAAAACAAAAAAGCATCCAAGTACACAACATAATGATCGCTGCCAACATCAAAGTCAAAGGATCTAACAGCCACTGGTCACTAATCTCTCTCAACATCAGTGGGCTCAACTCTCCAATAAAAAGACACAGACTAGAAGAATGGATGAGTAAACAAAACTCAGCAATCTCTTGCATACAAGAAACACACCTAAGTCACAAAGATAGACATTACCTGATGGTAAAGTGTTGGAAGACAGCTTTCCAAGCAAATTGAACCAAGAAACAAGCAGGAGTAGCCATTCTAATATCTGATAAAATAGACTTTCTACCAAAATTAATGAAAAGAGATGGGGAAGGACACTTCATACTCATCAAGGGAAAAATCCACCAGGAAGATATCACAATCCTGACCATCTATGCCTCAAATGCAAGGGCACCCACACTTGTATAATAAACTTTAATAAAACTTAAACCACCCATAGACCCACCCAAATTAATAGTGGGAGACTTCAACACCCCACTCTCAACAAAGGACAGGTCAACAATACAGAAATTAAAGAAAGAAAAAATAACTCTGACAGAGGTCATGAATCAAATAAACCTCCCGGACATGTACAGAACCTTACACCCAAACTCAAAAGAATTTAACTTCTTCTCAGCACCTCATGGAACTGTCTCCAAAATAGACCATATATTAATTCACAAAGCAAGCCTCAACAGATACAAGAAGATTGAAATAATCCCTTGTATCCTATCTGATCACCATGGATTAAAACTGGATCTCAATGACAAAAATAGCAAAAGGCTATTAAACAACTTGAACAACTTGCTATTAAATGACAGCTGGGTCAGAGAAGAAATAAAGAAAGAAATTAAAGACTTCCTAGAATTCAATAGAAATGAAGGCACAACATTCCCAAATTTAGGGGACACAATGAAAGCAGTGCTAAGAAGAAAGTTCATAGCACTAAGTGCCTTCAAGAAGGAATTGGAAACATTTCATGCTAGCAACTTAATGGCTAACTTAAAAGCCCACTAAAAAAAAGAAGCAGACACATGAAAGAGGAGTAGACAGCTGGAAATAATTAGACTCAGGGCTGAAATCAATCAATCAGAAACGAATAAAACAATTCAAAGAATCAATGAAACCAAGAGCTGTTTCTTTGAGATAATTAAGATAGACAAACCCTTAGGCAAGCTAACTAAAAGGCAGATAGAAACTATCCAAATTAACAAAATAGAAATGCAAAGGGGGACATAACCACAGACACTGAAGAAATCCAAACAATAATGAGGTCTTACTTTCAAAGTCTATATGCCACAAAATTTGAAAATCTAAATGAAATGGACAATTTTCTTGATCGATTCAAATTATCAAAGCTGAATCAGGACCAGGTAAATCAATTAAATAGTCCTATATCTCCTAAGGAAATAGAAGCTGTCATCAAAAGTCTACCATGCCAAAAAAGCCCAGGGTCAGATGGCTCCAGTGCAGAATTCTACAGGATCTTCAAAGAAGAGCTAACACCAATACTCTTCAAACTATTCCACAAAATAGAAACAGAAGGACACAACCAAACTCATTCATTCTATGAAGCCATAGTCACCTTGGTATCTAAACCTCACAAAGACCCAACAAAGAAAGAGAATTATAGGACAATCTCCCTTATTAACATTGATGCAAAAATATTCAACAAAATACTTGCAAACCGAATCCAAGAACACATCAAAGATACCATCCACTTTTGACCAAGTATGCTTCATCCCCGGCATACAGGGTTGGTTCAATATATGGAAATCCATCAATGTGATCTACCACATAAACCAACTGAAGGAGAAAAACCCCATGATCATTTCCTTAGATGGTGAAAAGTCATTTGACAAAATCCAACATCTATTCATGTTTAAAGTATTGGAAAGATCGGGGATACAAGGCACATACCTGAACATAGTAAAGGCAATATACAGTAAGCCTATAGCCAATATCAAACTCAATGAAGAGAGACATAAATCATTCCCACTTAAATCAGAGACAAGGCAAGGCTGTCCACTCTCTTAATATCTCTTCTTCATTATTCTTGAAGTCCTTAGTAGAGCAATAAGACAATTGAAGATCAAGGGGATACAATTTGGAAAGGAAGAACTCAAATTATCTCTGTTTGCAGATGATATGATACTTTACCTGAGTGACCCCAAAAATTCTACCAGGGAACTACTACAGCTGATTAACATCTTCAGCAAAGTTCCTGGATACAAAATTAACGCAAAAATAATTCAGTCGTCCTCCTGTATACAAAAGAGAAAATGGCCAAAAAACAAATTAGGGAAACAACACCATTCACAAATAGGCACAAATGACATAAAGTACCTAGGTATAACCCTAACCAAGCAAGTCAAAAACTTGTATGAAAAAAATTCCCAGTCTCTGAAGAAAGACTTAGAATCAGATATCAGCAAATAGAAAGATCTCCCATGCTCACGGTTTGGCAGGATTAATATAGTAAAAATGGCCATATTACAAAAATCAATTTACAGATTCAATGCCATTCCCATCAAATTACCAACACAATTCTTTACAGAACATGAAAGAAAAATTCTCACCTTCATTTGGTACAACAATAAACCCAGAATTGCTAAAATAATTATCTACAATAAAAAATCTTCAGGAGGTATCTCCATCCCTGATCTCAAGCTGTACTATAGAGCAACAATACTAAACACTGCATGGTACTGGGATAAAAACAGACTGGTGGATCAATGGAATCAAATAGAAGACCCTGACATAAATCCACACATTTATGGACACCTGATCTCTGACAAAGATGCCAAATCCATTCAATGGAAAAAAGACAGCAACTTCAAAAAATAGTGCTGATCTAACTGGATGTTTACATGTAGAGAAATGAAAATAGGTCCATACTTATCACCCTGCACAAAAGTAAAGTCCAAGTGGATCAAAGACTGCAACATAAAACGAGACACACTAAACTGCTTAGAAGAAAAGTGGGGAACAGCCTTGAACTCATTGGCACAGGAGACAACTTCTTGAACAGAACACCAACATCACAGGCTCTAAGAGCAACAATCAATAAATGAGACCTCATGAAACTGAAAAGCTTCTGTAAAGCAAAGGACACTGTTCTCAAAAGAAAACGAGAGCCTACAGATTGCAAAAGGATCTTCACCCACCCTATATTAGACAGATGGCTAATATCCAGTATATATAAAGAAATAAAGAAGTTAAATATCAAAAAAATCAAGTAATTCAATTAAACAATGGGGTACAGAGCTAAACAGAGAATTCTCTGCAGAGGAATATCGAATGGCAGAGAAACACTTAAAGAAATGCTCAACCTCATTAGCCATCAGGGAAATGCAAATCAAAACGACCCTAAGATTTCACCTTACACCCATCAAAATGCTTGAGATTAAAAATTAGGGAGGGGCAAGATGGCGGGGCCTGGAGGACTCTCATTCTGAGCAGCAGCACAGCATGATCAGCACAGTGACCAGCAATCAGAACTCTCGGCCATAAAACACAGTCATTGTGTTTCCCAGGTGAGAGAATACCCCACAGTGGGGGATTCAATCAGCTTTTAACTCACCCTGCTAAACTGCAGAAGAGATCCCGGTTCCGCCAGACACTTGGCTCCCGCCGCCAGCCCCAGCCCCAGCCCAGAGCCACAAGCCAGTGTCTCTGGTCACGGTCCCAGACTGATCCGTGGGCACCACACTATCAGAGACTGGAATTTTCAGTCGAGAGATAACCCAGGGTACAGGAAACGATTGGGACCAGCCTTAGGTCACCCAGACATCCCCTGGAAAAGACTCGGGCGGGTTCCACGGGCACCCCAGGAGCCAGCCCAGAGCCAGAGCCGGGGACCCAGGTTCCCGCACAGAGCCCTGCCTGCCTGCGTGCCTGATTCGCCGCCAGAGATAGAAACGGCGGGTCTGATCTCAGAGCACTCAGCTCACCCCCAACCTGAAAAGGTCCCTGGAAAATTACCCAGCTTAGGGAGCCACTCAGGCTCCCAAAAGCCGCAAAGGCAGACACAGGCAGTTTCTGCGCACCAGACAGCTGACAGAGACTGAGCCGCCATCACACAGCTGTGCTCCAGGCACAGGCAATTTCTGTGGCCAGCCAGCTGGCGGACACTGAGCAGTGTGCACCAGGGCAAAAAAGACACTAGGAGTCCATGTCTCCAGAGAATCCACGGGGAAGGAAGGAAACTGTACTGATCTAAATCACCCAATCCTTCCCTAGAAAAAGTCTAGCAGTCTAGTGGGGCCGAGGTGCCAGCACTCAGCTGTGCTCCAGACACAAGCACAAACAGTTGAGGCACGCCTGATGTCCAACTGGGTCACAGCAGCTGATCATTAAATTTGCAACAAGAAACCCAGAAACAGGGCAGCTGCCCTCAGGACTTCCCTTGGTGAGAGGAGAACCCTCTCAACTAGCAAAGACCACAGTTTCCACTCAGTTCTATATCCCTGAGGTGAGCAACTCCTGAAAAAACACCAGCCATCCAGGGACTATACCCAAAAAGCTGAGAAGACATCCTTCAGGAAAAACCAGCTTTCTGCAAAGGGGATTCTCTCCACCACAGGATCCCCAGGAACCACCAGAAAATAACCCCAAACACCTAAGATAGCACAATGGGTAGAGGCCAGTGTAAAAGCTCAAGCAACAAAAGACAGAGCAATATGGCATCTCCAGAACCCAGTTACCCAGGGGCAAGTAGCCCTGGACACCCCACCATAACTGAAATCCAAGAAGATGACCTAAAAAGTATGCTCATGAAGATGATAACAGAGGAAACAAATAAGATTCGTAAAGACAGAGGAAGATAAACTCAAACAGAATATTGCCATCCGTAAAGAAATAGAGGAAGCTGCAGCCAAACAGTTTATGGCCTTTAGAAAGGAAATGCTTAAAACACTGAATGAAATGATAGAAACAGAGTTGAAGGAACTAAAAGAAAAACAGGAAAGTACAATCAGACAGGTGAAGGAAGTAAACAAAACAACTCAAGACCTGAAGATAGAATTGGAAAAATTAAAGAAAACACAAATGGAAGAAATAATGGAAAGGAAGAATCTAGGGAAGAAAACAGGAACTACAGAGGTAAGCATAACCAACAGACTACAAGAGATAGAAGAAAGAATCTCAGGTGTAGAAGATACAATGGAAGAAATCGATGTATCTGTCAAAGAAAATGTTAAATCCGAAAAATTCCTGACACAGACCGTCCAAGAAATGCAAGACAATATGAAAAGACAAAACCTAAGAATAATAGGTATAGAGGAAAAAGAAGATTCCCTTCTCCAAGGCCCAGAAAATATTTTCAACAAAATCATTGAAGAAAATTTCCCCAAGCTAAAGGAGAGGCCAATTAGAATACATGAGGCCTACAGAACACCCAACAAATTTGACCAGAAAAGAAAATCCTCCCGCCACATAATAATCAAAACAGTAAGTATACAGAACAAAGAAAAAATACTAAAAGCTGCAAGGGAAAAAGACCAAGTAACATATAATGGCAAACCTATTAGAATCACACCTGACTTTTCAACAGAGACTATGAAAGCCAGAAGGGCCTGGACGGATATCATGCAGACCCTAAGAGAACACAGATGTCAGCCCAGGCTACTATATCCAGCAAAATTCTCAGTCCTCATAGATGGAGAAAACAAGATATTCAATGACAAAAACAAATTTCAACAATACCTACAAACAAATCCAGCATTACAGAAGACACTGGAAGGGAAAATACAACCCAAGAAAGCTAGCTACATTCAAGAAAACACAGGAAATAAATAACCTCACTTCAGTAAAACAAAAAGCAACCAATCACACAACCTGATGACCACAGCCAACATCAAAATCAAGAGATCTAACAGCCACTGGTCATTAATCTCTCTCAACATCAATGGACTCAACTCTCCAATAAAAAGACACAGATTAACAGAATGGATACGTAAACAAAACCCAGCAATCTGTTGCATACAAGAAACACACCTAAGACACAAAGATAGACATTACCTGAGGGTAAAGGGTTGGAAGACGACTTTCCAAGCAAACGGACCCAAGAAGCAAGCAGGAGTAGCCATTCTAATATCTGATAAAATGGACTTTCAACCAAAATTAATCAAAAGAGATGGGGAAGGACACTTCATACTCATCAAGGGAAAATTCCACCAGGAAGACATCACAATCCTGAACATCTATGCCCCAAATACAAGGGCACCCACATTTGTGAAAGAAACATTGATAAAATTTAAAGCACATATAGATCCACACACATTAATAGTGGGAGATTTCTACACCCCACTCTCAACAAAGGACAGGTCAACCAAACAGAAATTAACAAAGAAACAATGTCTCTGACAGAGGTCATGAATCAAATGGACCTAACAGACATTTACAGAACTTTACACCCAAACACAAAAGAATTTACCTTCTTCTCAGCACCTCATGGAACCTTCTCCAAAATAGACCACATAGTGGGTCACAAAGCAAGCCCCAACAGATACAAGAAGATTGAAATAATCCCATGTATCTTGTCAGATCACCACGGAATAAAGCTGGAACTCAACAATAACAGAAATAACAAAAAGCCTACACACACATGGAAACTGAACAACTTGTTACTAAATGACAGCTGGGTCAGGGAAGAAATAAAGAAAGAAATTAAAGTCTTTCTAGAAATCAATGAAAATGAAGACACAACATACCCGAACTTGTGGGACACAATGAAAGCAGTGCTAAGAGGAAAGTTCATAGCACTAAGTGCCTTCAAGAAGAAATTCGAGACAGCTCATTCAAGCACCCTAATGGCTCACTTAAAAACCCTAGAAAAAGAAGAAGCAGACAAACCAAGAAGGAGTAGACGGCTGGAAATAATCAAACTCAGGGCTGAAATCAATCAATTGGAAACAAATAAAACAATTCAAAGAATCAATGAATCCAAGAGCTGGTTCTTTGAGAAAATCAACAAGATCGACAAACCCTTAGCCAGGCTAACTAAAAGGCAGAGAGATACCACCCAAATCAACAAAATCAGAAATGAAAAGGGGGATATAACTACAGACACTGAGGAAATCCAAACAATCATTAGGACTTACTTCAAAAGTCTATATGCCACAAAATTTGAAAATCTAAATGAAATGGACAATTTTCCTGATCGATTTGACTTACCAAAGCTGAACCAGGACCAGGTAAATCAACTAAATAGACCTATATCCCCCAAAGAAATAGAAGCAGTCATCAAAAGTCTCCCATCCAAAAAAAAGCCCAGGACCAGATGGCTTCAGCACAGAATTCTACCAGACCTTAAAAGAAGAGCTAACACCAATTCTCTTCAAACTATTTCACAAAATAGAAACAGAAGGAATATTACCAAATTCATTCTATGAAGCCACAGTCACCTTGGTACCTAAACCTCACAAAGACTCAACAAAGAAAGAGAATTTCCGGCCAATCTCCCTTATGAACATTGATGCAAAAATACTTAATCAAATACTTGCAAACCGAATCCAAGAACACATCAAAGATATTATCCACTATGACCAAGTAGGCTTCATCCCAGGTATGCAGGGGTGGTTCAATATACGGAAATCCATCAATGTGATCCACCATATTAACAAACTGAAAGAAAAAAACCACATGATAATCTCCCTAGATGCTGAAAAAGCCTTTGACAAAATCCAACATCCATTCATGTTCAAAGTATTGGAGCGATCAGGGATACAAGGCACATATCTAAACATAGTAAAGGCGATATACAGCAAGCCTATAGCCAACACCAAACTGAATGGAGAGAAACTTAAAGCAATCCCACTGAAATCAGGGACAAGACAAGGCTGCCCACTCTCTCCATATCTCTTCAACATAGTGCTGGAAGTCCTTGCTAGAGCAATAAGACAGTTGAAGGAGATCAAGGGGATACAAATTGGAAAGGAAGAAGTCAAATTATCACTATTTGCAGATGATATGATAGTATATGTGAGTGACCCCAAAATCTCTACCAAGGAACTCCTACAGCTGATAAACACCTTCAGCAAAGTGGCAGGATACAAAATTAACTCAAAAAAATCAGTAGCCCTCCTGTATACAAAAGACAAAGGGGCTGAGAAAGAAATTAGGGAAACAACACCCTTCAAAATAGCCACAAATGACATAAGGTACCTCAGAGTAACCCTAACCAAGGAAGTCAAAGACTTGTATGAAAAAAATTTCAAATCTCTGAAGAAAGAATTAGAAGAAGATATGAGAAGATGGAAAGATCTCCCATGCTCATGGCTTGGTAGGATTAACATAGTAAAAATGGCCATGTTACCAAAAGCAATCTACAGATTCAATGCAATGCCCATCAAATTACCAACACAATTCTTTACAGACCTGGAAAGAAAAATTCTCAACTTCATATGGAATAACAAGAAACCCAGAATTGCTAAAACAATCGTCTACAATAAAAGATCTTCCGGAGGTATCTCCATCCCTGATATTAAGTTGTACTATAGAGCAACAGTTTTAAAAACTGCATGGTACTGGCATAGAACCAGAATGGTGGATCAATGGAACCGAACAGAGGACCCAGAAATAAACCCACACACTTATGGACACCTGATCTTTGACAAAGCCGCCAAAACCATACAATGGGAAAAAGATAGCATCTTCAACAAATGGTGCTGGTCTAACTGGATGTCTACATGTAGAAAAATGAAAATAGATCCATACTTGTCACCCTGCACAAAACTGAAGTCCAAGTGGATCAAAGACCTCAACATAAAACCAGACACATTAAATCGGCTTGAAAAAAAAGTGGGAAATACCCTAGAACTTATTGGTACAGGGGAAAACTTCCTGAACAGAACACCAACAGCGCAGGCTCTAAGAGCAACAACCAATAAATGGGACCTCATGAAACTGAAAAGCTTCTGTAAAGCAAAGGACACCGTCATCAAAACAAAGCGACCACCTACAGATTGGGAAAGAATCTTCACCAACCCTTTATCTGACAGAGGACTCATATCCAGTATATATAAAGAACTAAAGAAGGTGAAAAGCAGCAAACCAAGTAATCCACTTAAAAAATGGGGAACAGAGCTAAACAGAGAATTCTCTGTAGAGGAATACCGAATGGCAGAGAAGCACTTAAAGAAATGCTCATC
The DNA here is from genome assembly GCF_030254825.1 of Meriones unguiculatus. NCBI lineage: Eukaryota > Metazoa > Chordata > Mammalia > Rodentia > Muridae > Meriones > Meriones unguiculatus. The sequence continues at coordinate 42,899,169 of NC_083357.1, forward strand.
CTCACTAGCCATTAGGGAAATGCAAATCAAAACAACCCTGAGATTTCACCTTACACCCATGAGAATGGCCAAGATCAAAAACTCAAGTGACAACACATGCTGGAGAGGTTGTGGAGAAAGGGGAACCCTTCTCCACTGCTGGTGGGAATGTAAACTTGTACAACCACTCTGGAAATCAATCTGGCGCTTTCTCAGACAACTAGGAATAGCGCTTCCTCAAGATCCAGCCATACCACTACTGGGCATATATCCAAAAGAGGCTCAAGTACAGAAAAAGGACATTTGCTCAACCATGTTTGTAGCAGCTTTATTTGTAATAGCCAGAAGCTGGAAACAACCCAGATGCCCCTCAACTGAAGAATGGATGCAGAAATTGTGGTACATCTACACAATGGAATATTACTCAGCAATGAAAAATAAGGAAATCATGAAATTTGCAGGTAAATGGTGGGATCTGGAAAGGATCATCCTGAGTGAGTTGTCCCAGAAGTAAAAAGACACACATGGTATATACTCACTCATATAGACATACAACATAGGACAAACCCACTAAAACCTGTGCATCTAAAGAAACTAAGCAAGAGATAGGACCCTAACTAAAATGTCCAATCCCCATCCGGAAAGGCAAAGAGGATGGACATCAGAAGAAGAAGAAAACAGGAAACAACCTAGGAACCTACCACAGAGGGCCTCTGAAAGCCTCTGCCCTTCAGACTATCAAAGCAGATGCTGAGCCGGATGGGCAAATGTTGGGCAGGTGAACGGAATTTTAGGTAAGAACTGGGAAATCGTAAGAGCTGGAGAGGACAGGGTCTCCACAAGGAGAGCAACAGAACAAGAAAATTTGAACACAGGGAACTTCCCAGAGACTCATACTCCAACCAAGGACTATTCATGGAGATAACCCAGAATCCCTGCACAGATGTAGCCCAGGGCAGTTCAGAGTCCAATTGGGTTACATAGTAATGTGAAGAGGGACTGCCTCTGACATAATCTGACTTGCCTGCTCTTTGATCACCTCCCCCTGGGCGGGAGCAGCCTTACCAGGCCATAGTAGAGGACAATGCAGCCACTTTTGATGTGAACTGACAGACTAAGATCAGAAAGGAGAGGAGAACCTCCCCTATTAGTGGACTTGGGTAGTGGCATGCAAGCAGAGGGAGGAGGGAGGGTGGGATTGGGAGGGGAGGGAGGGGCTTATGGGGGGAATGAATAAAGTGTAATTGATGGAAAAAATAAAAAATATAAAAAAAAGAAAAGGTTTAACATAAAACAGAATTCCACTCACTTGCTTATGGATGGACAACAATATAGATATAGTCGGGACAGACAACAGCTGTGTTTACAAATCTATAAAGCTGTTATGCCTCAAGGGCAATTTTACAGCGACTTTTCCATAAGACTACAAATTGGACCTGTGTTCAAAAAACTCTGTTTTGTTGAAATTATGGGTCAGTTCAATGCTAACTCACAGGTAATGTATTTATTTTAATCTTAATGTATACAGGCTCCCCACTCAAGGACTATAAGAGTCAGTTAGGTCCATTTGACTCATGACCTCTATTAGAGACATTGTTTCTTTGTTTAATTTCTGTTTTGTTGACTGGTCCTTTGTTAAAAATAGTTGAAGTCTCCCACTATTAATGTTTGGGGATCTATGTGTGGTTTAAGTTTTATTAATGTTTCTTTTACAAATGTGGCTGCCCTTGTGTTTGGGGCATAGATGTCCAGGATTGTGATGTCTTCCTGGTGGAATTTTCCCTTGATGAGTATGGAATGTCCTTCCCCATCTCTTTTCGTTAATTTTGGTTGACAGTCTATTTTATCAGATACTAGAATGGCTACTCCTGCTTGCTTCTTGCTTCCATTTGCTTAGAATGCTGTCATCCAGCCTTTTACCCTCAGAAAATGTCTATCTTTGTGACTTAGGTGTGTTTCTTGTATGCAACAGATTCTGGGTCTTGTTTACACATTCATTCTGTTAGTCTGTGTCTTTTTATTGGAGAATTGAGTGTATTGATGTTGATAGAGATTTGTGACCAGGGCATGTTAGATCCTTTGATTTTGATGTTGGCTGTGGTCATAAGGTTGTGTGCTTGGTTGCTTTTTGTGTTACTGTATTGAGTTTAAATATTTCCTGTGTTTTCTTGAAAATAACTACTTTCATGGGGTTGTATTTTTCCTTCTAGTGTTTTCTGTAATGCTGGATTTGTGTGTAGGTATTGTTGAAATTTGTTTTTGACATTGAATATCTTGTTTTCTCTGTCTATGAGGACTGAGAGTTTTGCTGGGTATAGTAGCCAGGGCTGACATCTGTGTTCTCTTAGGGTCTGCATGATATCTGTCCAGGCCCTTCTGGCTTTCATAGTCTCTGTTGAGTAGTCAGGTGTGATTCTGATGGGTTTGCCATTATATGTTTCTTGGCCTTTTTCCCTTGTAGCTTTTAGTATTTTTTTTCTTTGTTCTGTATACTTACTGTTTTGATTATTATGTAGCAGGAGGATTTTCTTTTCTGATCTAATTCATTGGGTGTTCTGTAGGCCTATTGTATTCTTATTGTCCTCCCCTTTATGTTGGAGAAATTTTCTTCAATGATTTTGTTGAAAATATTTTCTGAGCCTTGGAGGAGGGGATCTTCTTTTTCCTCTATTCCCATTATTCTTAGGTCTTTTCTTTTTATGTTGTCTTGAATTTCTTGGACAGTTTGTGTCAGGAATTTTTTAGATTTATTATTTTCTTTGATGGATATATTGATTTCTTCCATTGTATCTTGCACACCTGAGATTGTTTATTCCATCTCTTGTAGTCTATTGGTCATGCTTACCTCTGTAGTTACTGTTTTCTTCCCTAAGTTCTTTCTCTCCACAGTTTCCTCCATTTGTGTTTTCTTTAACTTTTCCAATTCTGTCTTCAGATCTTGAACCTTTTCTTTTTTTTTTTTTTTTTTTTGTTCACCTGAGTGTATTTTCCTGTTTTTTCTTCAATTCCTTCAGCTGTTTGCTTGAACAATCTTCTATTTCCTTTATTTCTTTCAGTGATTTAAGTATTTCCTCTCTAAACGCCACAAACTGTTTGGCTGCAACTTTCTGTATTTCTTTCGGGTGGTCATAATCTGTTTTTCTTTATCCACCTCTATTTCTTTACGGATGGTCATAATCTATTTGTTTTTACTATTTCTTTAAGTATGGCTGTAATCTGAGTTTATCTTACTCTAGGTCTTTACATATTTTATTTGTTTCCCCTGTTATCCTCTTCATGAGAATATATGTTAGGTCATCTTCTTGAATTTTAATTATTCTGGGGTTTCCAGGGCTCCCTGCCCCTGGATAACTGGGTTCTGGAGATGCCATGTTGCTCTCTCTTTGTTGGTTGAACTTTTATGCTGGCCTCTACCCATTGGGCTATCTTAGGTATTAGGTGCTAGTTTCTGGTGGTTCCTGGAATCCTGTGGTAGAGAGAATCCCCATGGCAGGAAGATGCTTTTTCCTGGAGGAAGTTCTTCAGTGTTTTGGGTATGGTCACTGTATTGCCGGTGTTTTTCAGGAGTTGCAACACCTCAAATCAGGCATAGAGTGAATGCTAGCTGTAGTCCTTGTTATTTGAGAGGGCTCTCCTCTCACCTGGAGAAGTCCTGGAGACAGCTGCCCTGCCTCTGGGGTTCTTGCTGTGAACTTAGTGAGCTGCTGCAGTAACCTGGGTGGTCCGTGGTTTCGTCAGTTTTGTTTGTGATAACTTGTTGCCCCTTGGAGCAATATCTGGTGGTTGATCTCAGGGATCCTGGGCTTCTGTAGGTCTGAGGTTGGGGCTCTGTGTCCCAGTGCCCAAGCTGCAATCTGTGGCAGGTGAATAATACTCTCCTGGTGTCAGCAGACTGGTTGGTGCACAGCAGGTCCCTGGGTTGTGGCAGTCTGCTGGACCTTTTCCAGGGATATACTGGGTGGCCTAAGTCCTTCCCCTTTGCTTTGTTCTCTGTGTGGATTTCTCCTGACTGAGACTCCAAGTGTCTGGTGCCCTGGGGCACACAGTTCTGTCTTAGGAATAGTTGGTGCAGAGCAGGTCCCTGGGCTGGCCGTGTGCCTGCCTGCAGGTCTGTGGGACCTTTTCCATGGATATAGTGGATGACATAATTCTGGTCCCCGTTTCCTTCCTTCCCTGGGGAGTTAATTCCTGACAGGGACTCCCAGACTTTGTTACCCTGGGGCACACATCTTTGTCTGTGCTGAAGAGCTAGCTGGTCAAGCAGCAAGTCTCTGTGCTCGCCCCTGGAGCCCAGTACAGTGATGGCATCTTGCACCTGCTTGTCTGCATGACCTTTTCCAGGGAAAGACTGAGTGACCCGTGGCCTGTCTGTTTCCTTCATTCCCTGTGTGTTTTTCTCACACCTGGGACTTCCAGTCTCTAGTGTTTTTTGTGTCCACCTTTCAGCCTGGGAAGGTGATCAGGACACCCAGGTGTGTGGCTCTGGTCTGGCGACCTAGTGCCTGTGTGACTGGAGATCACTTCTGAGTTCTGGCTGGGTGATCTGAGAGTGGACCCGACTGATTTCCATGCTGTGGGGGTTTCCTCTCACCTGGGAAACATGATTTCTGCTGTTTTAGGGCCCAGAGTTCAGTCTCTTGGACCCTGTATGGAAAAAGTTGTCCTGCTCCTCAGATGCAGTATTCTTCTGGTGCTGCCATCTCGTCCCCCTCGAGTTATTGTGTTTTTGTTTAATTTCTGTTTTGTTAAGCTGTCCTTTGTTGAAAGTGGAATGTTGAAGTATCCCACTATTAATGTGTGGTGATCTATGTGTGGTTTAAGTTTTATTAATGTTTCGTTTACAAATGTGGGTGCCCTTGTATTTGGGGCATAGATGTTCTGCTTTTATGCTGGCCTCTACTCATCTGGCTGTCTCAGGGGTTGTCTGTTAATTTCTTGTGCCTGCTGGAGTCTTGGGTTGGGGAGAATCCCTTTGGCAGAGTTCTGAAGGAGATCGACTCAGCTTTTTTAGTATGGTCAACTGAATGCGGGTGCATCTCAGTAATTGTCACAGTTCACCTCAGGCATATGGACCTGTGTGGTAACAGTGGTGTTCAGGAAGGCTCTACTCTCATCAGGAGAAGTCCTGAAGATGGCTGCCCTGCTGCTGGGTTTCATGCTCTGAATTCAGTGAGCTGCAGCTGCTGCTGTTAAGCTGTATCTCCTGGGTGCAGCCCTCATGAAGCACAACAGAGTCCCATGGTTTCATCAGACTAACTAGAGATAACTGGTTGTGTCAGACCTGGGGTCTCACAGCTCAGGAGTTCAAGATTTCCTCCCAGGAATTCCCACAGACCACAATTTGATGCAAAAGCAAGAGGTTTTATTTTAATCATTGCGCAATGGGGTCACCCCTACTGGTCAGTAAATAGTGGCACCTGAGACAAAGGCCTTAGGTTTTTAAAAGACAAAGTGTGGGAAATTCGTATTTGCAGTCTTGTCAATTTAGGATTGGATGAAGAAGCTATAAAGTATGATAATTGGTTAGTCTTAGGTGCTCAAGCTTGGCCAGTCCTGCCCAAGTGTGGATGCAGCTGCAATTGAAGGTGGGGGTGGTTAACTCATCCTTGAAGATCAGGGCTGTGGGCTTTTGGCTGGAGGTCAGGAGCTACACAGAAGAAGGATTAAGGCCCTCTGGTTTGGTTGTTAAGAAACACTATCTCAAAGACAAGGGTCTGGTCATTCCTTTTGCTGAGTGAAGGTCATTGCTTGCTCACTTTTTATATCTGTCCTCACAGATAGGGTCACATTTCTCCATTCTCTGGAAAGGTACTAAGATGCTTTAGTTTAACTTGGACCTAAAACTCAAAACTATAGGCTATATAGATTACAAAGTTAGTTTGACACTTTTAGTTGCACACTGGAGCAGTATCTGAGGTCTGCTGCAATGGCTCTCAGACTTTTGTAGGTTTGAGGTGGGAGTGTTGTGCCCCAGTACCCTACCTGTCATCAGTGGCAGGTGAGCACAGCACTCATGTGTGCAGTAAAAGGCCAGAGCTTTGGGCCTATGGGAACCTAGAAACTTTTCTGGAGCTGGGTGTCCTGAGGGGTGGAACCAATGTTTTCTCCGAGTCTGTGCTGTTTTGGGGTCTGCAGGTCCGTCTGGGATGGCTAGTAGAGCAAGCAGACACATGTGCTTGGCCCTACCTTGGTGGCGACTGGATGACTTGTGTCTAGGAGCTTGCTGGAACTTGGGGACTTTTCCCGAGAACTTTATTTTTTTGGGTGTGGGTAGAGGGTCACCTGAGTACTCTGAAGTCAGAACTTCTCTTCTCCTCACTGTGGGCTTCCACTCAACAGAAAAACACAGTCTCTTGTGCCCTAGTGCCCACAGTTCTGTCTGGGATGGTGAGTCAGGCGAGCAAGGAGAACTCTGTGCTGGTGGGTAAGCACTCCACTTTAGGCTGGTCCCTGGGTGCCCGCCAGACCCAGGTCTTGTTACAGGGATTGTCTGAGTGACCTAAGATCCGTCCAGATCACTTCCTGTATTGTGGGGTTTTCTCTCGACTGCAATCCCAGTCTGGTGTTGTGGGGCCCACAGTTCAGTCTGGGACAGTGATCAGAGCACCCCAGCAGAGTGTGGCTCTGGGCTGGCTCCTTCTCCCCTACTGTCTACCCTAGCCAATCAAGTCCCATTAGGACTACCTGGATCCTCTTCTTTTGTGGGCTGGCTAGGTGGCCCCACCAGGGAGAAGTGAACAAGGAGCAGGCAACCAAGTTCATGTCAGAGACCGTCTCTTCTCCTCTTACTTGAGAACCCACATGGAGATTGAGATGCCTATTGGGTACATCTTAGCAGAAGGTCTAGGTCCTCTCTATGCATGGTCTTTGGCTGATGTATCAGTGTCTGCAGTATCCCCTGGGTCCAGCTTTTATTTGGCTTTGAAGAGAGTATTTGCAATTGACCACTGTTGGAGGGAGGAAATTCAGCTTTCTCCACTAGATAAACACTGTGTACTTTGTCACAAATATTATACTTTAAAATGGTATTTTGTGTGTTCCTCTGAAATCGGTGCACACATGCATCACAAATGAGCTCAGAGATCAATTTGTGTCAAAACTTAGGTTCCTCTTTGTGGCAGGAGGCACTTTACCTACTGATCCAACTCACTGGTAGCTCAGTGCTGCTCTTAAGACTCCAACCAAGGACTATTCATGGAGATAACCTAGAACCTCTGCACAGATGTAGCACATGGCAGTTCAGTGTCCAAGTGGGTTACATAGTAATGGGAAGAGGAACTGCCTCTGACATAATCTGATTGGCCTGCTCTTTGATCACCTCCCCCTGTGGAGGGAGCAGCCTTACCAGGCCACAGTAGAGGACAATGCAGTCACTTTTGATGTGTACTGATAGACTAAGATCAGAAATGAGAAGAGAACCTCCCCTATCAGTGGACTTGGGGAGTGGCATGCATGCAGAAAGGGGAGGGAGGGTGGGATCAGGAGGGGAGGAGAGAGGGGTTTATGGAGGGATACAAAATGAATAAAGTGTAATTAATTAAATATAAAAACGTAAAAAAATAAAATAACAATCTGATATTTTGTAATTAAAGTTATAAATATAAAAATTAAAAAAAGACAGAATACAAAAGTTATGACAAACATTTCTGTTTCTATATTTGCAGATGGTATGCCTAAAGTAACCCGTAGTATTAATGCTGACTGTAAGCAACTTAGGACCAAAACCACCTAGGAAGCATCTGTGGCATCCAAAGGAATCTCTAAACTGGACTGAGACAGGAAGACTTACTTTAAGCCCATAGAGCAGTACTCTATGGCCTTGGGTCTTGGAATGAGTACAAAGGAGAAGGGTTTTTGAACACCTATTTTCCTTTTTCTGCTTCCTAATGCATGTGCAATACAATCATTGCCTCACATTTTTGTAACTTTGTTCTAAGCCATAATAGACTGAACCCACATACTGTGAGATTAAAACAAGATACACTCTTTCCTTCAGTTGTATTGTTAGTCATTTTGTAGCAGCAGTAATAAATAAAAGCAAATAACATACATGCTCAGCTGTTTTATTTCTTTTTTCATTTCTGAGTGGTTTATCTAAAGGGAAAGCTTAATTTCACTTACATAGTTTAAAAAAATCATGAAATCTTTTTGGAAAACATGATCCAGAATTGCATACTAAATCTCTTTGTATAAAAACAGTGATAGTGATTTTTTTTTTACTCTATCCCAAACAACAACAACGAGAAAACATTTACAAAGGAACTGAATTATTTTTGATTTATCAAATACAAGATGATTAATAATTCTCTATTAGTGCCAGTATTTTATGTTATTAATAAAATAAAACTATAGTTTGAAACTTATATTACAGAAAATAGAAGAAATCTCTATGGATGTATATGGATTGTTGCCTGACATGCATGCTGTGTTTCTCATAAGGGAAAAATGTCTAGATTTCCTCACACTTCTGCTGTTTCTGTGTGAATGCTGCTAATTTTACTACTGCACGTTGCAATGTGTTACACCTTCTGCTTTCTACTGTCCTATTGATTAGGCAGAAATTATTATCATTTAACTTATAAAACATCAGTTAATACTTCATTATAAATCAAAGATACATCTGAAAATAACTATATATTTTAAACATAATACAAAGGCATTTGGCTGTTACTGTTCATACTCAGTAATATAAATAAATAATAGACATCCCTTAATTTTTCAATTCTGTCAGTACATGATTAGTTATTCTGAAGTCTCATGTTTCTCAAAAACTCATTTTGCATGTGCATCCTATTTTATTCTTAGACACTATTAAGACAAAATCACATTTACTGTTTTAACTCCCAAAGTGGGTTTCATTTTTTAATTTAATTTTTAATTTTTTAATTACAGTTTATTCAGTTAGTATCCAAGATGTAGCCCCCTCCCTCATTACCTTCAAATCCTACCCTCCATCCTTCATATTCTCCCATACCCCTCTCCAAGTCCACTGATAGGTGTGGTCCTCCTCCTCTTCCCTCTGATCCTAGCCTATCAGGACTCATGAGGACTGGGTGCATTGTCTTCCTCTGTGGCCTGCTATGGCTGCTACCCCCTTAGGGGGAGGTAATCAAAGAGCCAACCACTGAGTTCATGTCAGAGATAGTCCCTCTTCCTTACTAGGGGACCCACATGGATACTGAGCTACTATGGGCTACATCTGTACCAGGGTTCTAGGTTATCTCCATGTATGGTCCTTGGATGGAGTATCAGCCTCAGAAAAGAACCCTATGCCCAGATTTTTTGGTTCTGTTGTTCTCCTTGGGAGCTCTTGTCTCCTCCAAGTCTTTCTATCTCCCTCTTCTTTCATAAGCTTCCCTGTATTCTGCCCAAAGTTTCCTTAGGAGCCTCAGCACCTGCTTTGATATTCTTCTGGGTAGAGTCTTTCAGAGGCCCTCTGTGGTAGGCTCCTGTCCTGTTCCCTGTTTATTCCTTCTTCTGAAGTCTGTCCCATTTGCTATTCTGATTAAGGATTGATCATATTACCCAGTGTCCTCTTTCTTGCTTTGCTTATTTAGTTGAACATATTTTAGTATGTTTATCCTATATCATATGTCTAAGATCCACCTATAAGTGAGTATATACCATGTGCTTTTCTGCTTCTGGGATACCTCATTCAGGATGATCTTTTCTAGATCTCACCATTTGCCTGCATGATTTCATCATTTCCTTGTTTTTAATTGCTGATTAGTATTCCTTTGTGTAAATGTACCACAGTTTCTGTATCCATTCCACTGTTAAAAGACATCTGGGTTATTTCCAGGTTCTGGCTATGAATATGGTCATAGAGATGCTATGAATATGGTCAAGCAAATGTCCTTGTTGTGTACTTGGGCATATTTTGGATATATGCTTAGGGGTGGTATAGCTGGATCTTGAGGAACAATAATTCTAATTGTCTGAGGAAGTGCCAGGTTGATTTCCAAAGTGGTTATATAAGTTTCCATTCCAAACAGGAATGTAGGAGGGTTCCCCTTTCTCCACCTCCTCTCCAGCAGGTATTGTCACTTGAATTTTTAATGTTAACCATTCTGACTGGTGTAAGGTGAAATCTCTGGGTGGATTTCATATTTTGACTTTTATAGGTTTCTTGCAGATGTCCTCACCAATTCTTATAGGCATCCTGATGAAGATTGTATCACAGATTCTGTGTATAAATATCAATAAGTTGGTATTATTTTTCACATTTGAAGTTCTTCTCAATAAATAATATGAGAATAAGCCACTGATTAATATACATTCACTCATATCAATTTGTTAGGATTGAATATATGTTACCTTTTCTTATTTAAAATATGACATATATATTAATATTGTATATTGAGGTTATAAGAGAAATTATTATTGTTTCCTAAAGTCTGTGAAGATAATATCAGGTAAAAATTACGGGCTGTTCAAAACGTTACTTAGGTAAGAATACTTGATGTGCAAGCCGACAGATCCAAGTTATGAACTTTGCACACAAAGAAAGGTGACTGGGCTCTACAGCTGTAACCCCAGCTTCCAGGCCTACAAGTGTACCACTGAAGACAGAAGGACTCCTGGGGCTTGCTGTACAGCTTGTATAGACAAAATACAGTGAGCTGCATATTCAATTAGAGACCATCTCAAGGGATTAAGACTTGATCTCCCACCCCCCAAGGGAGGAACAGTCCTGTTAGGCCACAGAGGAGGACTTTGCAGCCAGTCCTGAAGATAGCTGATAAAACAGGATCAGATGAATGGGGAGGAACCTCCCCATCAGTGAACTTGGGAAGGGGCAGGGTGGAGATGAGAGAGGGAAGGTGAGATTGGGAGGGAATGAGGGAGCAGGATACAGCTGGGATACAGAGTTAATAAAATGTAACTGATAAGAAAAACTAAAATTAAAAAAAAAAACTGAGACTAATGGAGCTAAACAACTGTCATTAGCCAGGGGATAATAGATCAGTACATATAGCCATAGGCATGTGGTCTCATGTATACACCACAGTACACACACACACACACACACACACACACACACACTCTTGAAGTAAATAAATAATTTTAAATTATGTGGCCACAGGGGAAGAGGATGTAGAGGAGGAGATATAGTAGAAACAGGGATGGATGGTGGGACCAGAAGGAGAGGAGGGACAGAGCTATGACTAGGTTGTAAAATAATAATAAAAAGCATTTTTATTAATAATAAAAATCCCATTATCATTGTTCTTTTGAGTACAAAGTAACATAATAACTTTTAAAACTAAAAGACCCTTAAATATTATACTAGTGTTTCAAATCTGAAGATAAGTATCTTTATGGTGCCTAATGCTCTCTTGGGGAAATTGAAATGTACTTTAAAAATCTGTGCCATGTCATTTAACCATAAAAATCTGTGGTGAGGTCACAAGCCAAATAGGTTCTTTAGTAAGGACTTCACAGGTTATATTGATGTATACCAATTGGACTATTTCATTTTGATGTATTGACTTTTACAAGTCTAAAACTGTAGTAAGGTCAGTTATTTTCTACTATGATCCAAATTACAATCAAAGTCTTTGCACAAGATCAAAATCCTAATTTTGGGGGAAACAGAGTTACCCTGAGCAAGCTAAAATGTATTTTATCTTGAAAGAGTGTTATTACTGAAGGATTATAATTTCGTCAAACAGAGCAGATATCACAGAGACTTGGGGACGGTCCATTCAATGCCTGGCCCAACTCAAAATCCACTCCATGGGGGAGAAGCATCACCTGACACTACTAATGACACTCTGATTGCATACTGGAGACAAGCAGAGTTGTCTTCTGAGAGGCTCTACCCAGCAGCAACCTCAAAACAGATGCTGAGACCCATAGGCAAACTTTGGGTGAGGCTTTGGGAGCCTAAGGAAAAGCGGGTAGAAGAAAAAAAAAATGGACATTTAGGCAACGGGATCTCCCCAAGAAGACCAACACAGACAACTAACCAATGCCAAATGGGGCTTGCTGAGACTGAAGCATCAACCAAGGCCATTGCATGTACTAGAACTAGAACAAAGATGTAGCTGATGAGCTACTCATGCCTCATGTGGATTCCCTGGTCAGGGAAGCAGGCTTTCTCTGACATGGACTCTTGCCAGCTTTTCAATTACTTCACCCCAGAGGGACTGCCTTGCCATGCCACAGGGAAAAAGGACATGCTCATCTCTGATACAACCTGATGATCTGGGATAGATGGGAAACAGGACTTACCTTTTCTGAGGAATAGAGAAGAGGAACAGGGAGAGGGAGGGAGAGTAGGACTGAGAGGTAAGGAGAGATGGAGCTGTGACCAGGATGTAAAGTAAATTGATAATTTAATTAAGTCATTTAAATTTATCAAATTAACGTCATACATTCGTCTAGTAAATACTGGGAGAATTTGGAGACTATTGCAAGTGATTACCTTCTTCTGAATTCTGTCTTCAAAACATGGAAAATTGAAAGAATTATTAATGAGCTACTACATCTAAGAAATGAACATTTTTTTTTCAATTTTAAAAAGTTTATTAGTGACATTAAATTACAACAAAAAGTAAAGAAATAACACATGTATAAAGTCATTCCAAAATTATTATTTCAATGCCACTTTTTAAAAATATTTATTTTTATTAATTGCAGTTTATTCACTTTGTATTCCCCTGAAACTCCATCCCTCCTTCCCTCCAAATCCCACCCTCCCTCCTCCTCCACCCATACCCCTCCCCAAGTCCACTGATAGGGGAGATCTTCCTCTCTTTCCTTTTGATCCTAGTGTATCAGGTCTCATCAGGAGTGGCTGCATTGTCTTCTTCTGTGACCTGATAAGACTGCTCCCCCCTCAGGGGGAGCACACCTTGCATTCACTTAAATAGCAATGGTAGTGAGCTGGCATGACTTCTTAGTACAGTATGAAAGACAAGGGAAAGTGAATAACATTGCATTGGAGGGTATTTCTATAGTATTTATTTTGAAAAGATTAGTAAAGTTAATTAAATTATAATTAAAAATTAACTAATTTTCTATGTAAGCAAATTATGGAAATAAACAAAGAAAAAATGTTAATACCCAACTAAATAGAGGGTAGAAATATTGAAACACAGGCTTTGTAAAAATGCTATGCCTTTAAAATCCACAGTACAGTTTTCCCTAAACACTCATCAATCAGAAAACGATCAGTCTATGGCTATTTCCGAGCATTGAAACGTGTGTACCAACTAACTTCTTTCAACCCAGGCTTTGTTGAGATCTGTCTACCAAGGCATGAGCTGTGTGTGCTTGGATCATAGAGATGGATGAGTCTTCCTCTGCTCTGGGGCAGGAAGAACTGGCTCTTATGACAAGCAATTCCAAATACAATCAAAAGCAAACTAACAGAGATACTTGATTCTTTTTCTAGGTGTAAGAAAAAGTTCAAAATAAAACATAGCATCTCCCTATGTTACCTTATGGATTGATGAGTATGCAGATCGAGTTGAGACAAAAAAAAATTCTCTGCTTCCAAGTCGATTCCCCTATTGTGTCCTATGGGAACATTTGTGGCCACTATTTGGGAGGACCTACTGCTTGGTCCAGTGTTCAAAAAGGCTGGCTGTAGAGATTGTGGGTCAGTTTAATACTTACAGGCAATATATAAATCAGTTAATCAGAATATTTACAAAAGAAGAATTTATTTTAGTCTCTATCTGTTCAGGCTCCCAACTCAACTTTTCAGCTCGTATGATGAAGAAGTTTATCTACTTTTCACCATACACATTCCTACATTGAAGGAGGTTCCTTAGCTTTTGGTCAGTGATTCTCATCAAGATTTCCCAAGATCCTTGAGGTAGAAGTCAAGGACATTGTGCTCTATGAAGGATGTGACAGGAGCAGGGCTTACTTCAATCTCCACTTTTTTCACTCCAAAATGACATGGTATTATCTGGATTTTGAAAATAAACAAATTGATCTCTCTCCAATGATTTTGTATAGTATAATTGAATTTGAAAAATTCATTCTACAGTGCCATGATTATTCCATAAAAGTAGAGTATGTAATTCTACAGATAAAAGTAGTAACCCTTAGATTGCTCAAGGACCTGAATGTCTGTGCAGCAGCATATGACTTGTGTCTATAGTCAACAGATGAGGTCCAGTGTCATTAGACCATCAGAGTCACAGCTGATTTGTGCACTGCAGGTAAATTTCAAAGTCACATTCTGATCTTTCATGAGAAAATGTGATCATGGTATACTGAGAATATCTTCAGCACAACAGTTGGAATCATAGGGATTATGTGGTGTAAACCTTCAGCTCTACACAAGCATACACCAGAATTTATACTTCTCTTCCACATAAAGAGTTCATTACAAGAAACCCCCACTTATGAGTTTCCTTGTTCCTCTGTAGTTTCCCTTGATGTTTCCTGCTATGTAACCTTTTAATTTGGTGATATCATATGTATTGTCTATGTACACATGAGGTTGGGGCCACAAGTATAATCCACCCTTCTGGTAAGAATGGTTTCAGGCAGAATATAAAGTGGGTGAGCAGTTAATAGTAGAAACATGAAGTGCACTAGTCTTTTGTCAAGAATCAGTCCATAGCTCCACAGGATGTTAAAGAGAATTTCAGTATGAATATGCCACTCCAATTATGAATGTAGTAACATGGAGAAAGGGAAAAGAATGTTTCTTACCACATAAATCACAACTTTCATCAAGGAGAAATAACTCACATATTAAACTTAAGAATGGAACAACAGTACCTGGTATCGGTTGTGAGCAAGGAGAATTAAGAATAGCGAACTGGAAAAGGACTATCCTTCAGATAAGAAAAAGATGTTCATCAAAAAATTAATGTTGACCATTATAAGACACTCTGAATATATCCAATGTCACTGAGGTCCAAACCATTCAACCTATAATTAGCATTCTATCAAATGTTAGTGTGCTGCATTCATCTTTAATCCATTTAAATTTGAGTATTATGTGCTACAGTAAAATAATGGAGAATTCATCACCAGGAGAATTGATGTTATGCCCCACCCAAATGAAGCACTATTTTTCTAGGATCTAATGTCTTATATGATCAATTACGTAATTCATGTGAAGAAAAAAAACAAACAATTTTTTTCTCACAAAATGTATTTTCCCTGGTTTAAGTGTGTTCTAACCAAAGTTCACGTGCTTTACAGGAGGTTTGTGTAGTGGCACCTTTCTTTATTTGTTGTTGTTATTCTTTTTTATTATGTATCTCGACTGTGGCTCCTCCCCCATCTCCACCTAATCCAACCCTCCCACCCTCCCTCTTCTCCTCTATGCCCCTCCTCTATTCCACTGTTAGGGGAGGGTCACTTCTCTTTCTATTTAACCTAACCTATCAGGTCTCATCAGGACTGGTTGCATAGTCTTCCTCTGTGGCCTGGCAAGGCTGCAACCTCCAGGGAGAGGTAATCAGAGAGCCTGCCATAGAGTTGATGCCAGAGAAAGTCCCTGATCCTCTTACTAAGACACACAATTAGACACTGAATCTATGGGCTACATTTGAACAGGATAATGGCACCTTTCAATATGAACACTACCTCAATAGTTAAGGGGACACTGTAAGCCTTAATTACCCTTTTAGACATATGAAATAAAGTTTGGAGAAATTTTGGCACAGCCATGGTCACAGAGTTCTTGTTACATAGTCATGGTCAAGGCTTGGATTTCCCCACCAGCATCCACATGATAGTTCACTTCCTAACATGTATGTTTCCAGGGAAATAACAGAACTAACAGCTACCCAGTCATGTGGAGAATGCCACCTACACAGTCATGCTCACCTATGGCAATTGTCTTATAATATTTGTATGAGGAAGACTGGCTATTTGATCACAACCACCTAGTTGGGGGTGGGACAGGCTTGACAGGCCACAAAGGAAGAAAGTGGTAGCCTGGACTGATGAGACCTGATGGACTAGGGTCAGATAGTAGGGGAGGAAGACCTGTCCTATCAGAGGTCTAGGGGTGGGGCATAAGGGGAGAAGAAGGAGGGAGGGTTACACAGAGAGGAGATGAGAAATGGGGCAGAGCCTGGATACAAAGTCAATTAACTGTGATAAATAGTAATAATTTTTAAAGTATGAAAAAAATGGCATTTTTCAAGAGTGTAATTTTTTTCACTGTGTACATTACAGTTCTGTGGAGCAGAAAGAACAATGGTATCGTGTTCTCCACAGGTATTTCACTAATTTTTGTACTTTAATTCCTTAGTGATGTATGAATGAGATTCTGAGTGCCATATCTTTTATTAAAATTGTATTTGGTAGTTGTCCCCAAATGTGCTATTGATTAAAGGTTTTCTGGCTACTAGTTTAAAGTCTCCTGTTAAAATGCATATTTTGTTTAATTTTGAGGAAATTCTGTATGCTGTTCTCTTCATTGTGGTGAACTGTCTTCTCCACTCAGTAGAGGTTACTGTACCATGTGTTCTCAACTCATCTGCTTCCTAGTTTGAAGTCAAGCAGGTTTCTGACATTCTCTTGCAGACAAAACATTTTGAAGACTGGCTTTGCTTGCTAGGCCAATGTGCTGTTACCTGACCATGTCTTTTTTTTTTTCTGAAACATTTTAGAATACTTCCTGATTTAATAATGTGCACCACTGAACTGATAGTCTTATATTTAAAGCTAAGATGATATTGATAAAATGTTAACAATGATTACCTTGAAATATTCTACTAGAGAATTCATCTTTTGGTATTGTGAGTTTTGATTGCATTTGAGCATATGTATTGATGAAGCCAAGAAGGGCAACAAGAAAACTCTTTCCCTGCAAATCGTCACTGGAGATATCCCATGCTATGCCAATGTATGTGAATATAAAATGAAAATTAACATTCCAGACTCATGACTAGAAGAGAGACTGTTTGTACAGTAATGAAATAGGAAGACATAAGAAGAGGGTTGAGAAGCACCATTCTTGGTTGGAGTATCTGTCTCTGAATGCCCCCCTAGGCACAGCTATTTTGGCTCTGTTGTTCTCCTTGTGTAGTCTCTGTTCCCTCCAGGTCTTTCTATCTCCCCCTTCTTCTGTAAGAATTCCTGCATTCTGCCCAAGTTTGGTTATGAATCTCAGTACCTCCTTCAATACCTTGGTGGGTAGAGTCTTTCAGAGATCCCCTGTCCTGTTCCTTGTTTTCCCCTACTTCTGATGCCTATCCTGTTTGCCCTTCTGAGTGAGGTTTCAGCCTCTTCCCTACCAACCTCCTTGTTGTTTAGCTTCTTCAGGACTATAGATTTTAGTGTGTTTAAAGTATATTATATGGCTAATATCCATTTATAAGAGAGTATATACTGTATGTCTCTTTCTGCTCTTGGGGTACCTTACTCACAATGATCTTTTCTAGATCCCCCATTTGCCTGCAAATTACATGATTTTCTTCCTTTTAATAGCTGAGTAGTATTCCATTGTGAAAATATACCACCCTCTCTGTATACATTCCTCACCTGAGGGACATCTGGGTTGTGTCCAGGTTCTGGCTATTACAAATAAAGCTGATATATATATATACATATACATATGTATATGTATATGTATATATATATATACATATGTATATGTATATGTATATGTATATGTATATGTATATGTATATGTATATGTATGTATATGAAGAGGGTTGAGGAGAGAAAGTGAGAATTTAGGCAGTGGTATGCCAAAAATGAGAATTTTTTGTTGTTGTTAACTGCCTAAAAATTGAGTCAGCTAGATCCAACAATATACATTTTTCAATCCAAGTATTCCTCCTACAATTCAAGTGTTTTCCCCAGTCTTTATAGCTTATATATAGGCTCATGTAGTGTTTCCATGATTGCTTATATTTTAAAATATTTTTGTCTATTAAAAATACTTCTAATCATGGAATATTAACATAAACAATTGTTACACAAAGTGTTATCAATAATTACATTCATATTGACCTGTTTGGTGACATTTGACCTATTATTTTATTTTATTTTTCTTATTAGTTACATTTTGTTAACTCTGTGTCCCAGCTGTATCCTGCTCCCTCATTCCCTCCCCAACCCCACACTCCCTCCCTGGTCTCCTACCTGCCCCTTTGCAAGTCCATTTATAGGGGAGGACCTCCTCTCCTTTCATTTGACCCTGTTTTATCAGGTATCTTCAGGGCTGGCTGCAAAGTCTTCCCCTGTGGCCTAACAGGACTGTTCCTCCCCTTGGGGGGGGGGGAGGTCAAAGAGCCTGCCTTTGAGATCCTGTTAGAAATAGTCCTTGTTCCCCTTACTTTGGGAAACTACTTGGTTACTGAGCTACCACGGGCCACATCTGAGCAGAAGTTCTAGGTTACATCCATAGATGGTCCTTAGTTCAGTGTCAGTCTCAGAAAAGACCCTGTGCCCAGATATATTTGGTCCTTGTAGAGCTCTTATCCTTTCCATATCATACTAACTCCCCTTTTTTCATGTGATTCCCTGCACTCTGCCGAGGGTTTGGTTATGAGTCTTATTGTCTGCTTTGAAACAGTGCTAGGTAGAGTCTTTCAGATGCCTTCTGCGGTAGACTCCTGTCATACATTCAATGCACATCCCATTTGTCTTTCTAAATGAGGATTGTTCATCCTCACCCGTGTCTGCTTTCTTGATTATCTTTTTAGGTGTGTAGATTTCATTATGTTTATCATATCTTGTAGGTCTATATAAGTGAGCATATACCATGTTTGTCTTTCTCTTTCTGGGATATGTCACTAGAATGATCTTTTCTAGATCCCACCATTTGCCTGCAAATTTCATGATTTCCTCCTTTTTGATTACTGAGTAGTATTCCATTGTGTAAAAATACCACAATTTCTGTATCCATTCCTCCATTGGTGGACATCTGGGTGTTTCCAGGCATTTGATCTATTTTAACTCTACCCTCTGCTCTTCCTTTCTCTCACTGTGCATTCTCACACTTTGTTTTGAAACTCAAGTACATAGTCATGTCTCCTTATCCTCAGATACAAGTGAATCTCCTAGGCAAAAGTTATCTTTTCATGGACCTTCTGTTCACAAATCACCTTTATAAAATTTGTGAGAGAGAGAGACATTTTGAGAAGAAGAGACTACCTCTGTGTATAGTACTTATGGTAGAACCCATGACCTCACATATACTACTGAGCTGTTCTGTCTCTGAGTATTAAATACTGAGAGACATACTATTAATTGTC
Organism: Meriones unguiculatus; assembly: GCF_030254825.1. Lineage (NCBI taxonomy): Eukaryota > Metazoa > Chordata > Mammalia > Rodentia > Muridae > Meriones > Meriones unguiculatus. The sequence goes on from NC_083357.1 coordinate 42,918,341, forward strand.
TATTCTTTCAATTTTCATTTTATTCCTCTGTTTTCCACTACTGGAGTCAGTGTCGATCAGCAATTGAACTATTATGTAGAATGCAGAGCACTGAAGACCTTTCCTACTTTCATACCAGGATAGTATAGCTAAAAGGATCACCATGTTTCTGAACTTCATAAGTGCTAATGGCTATTAAAACACATTTAAAGTCAATTTTCTAAAGTGTCACTGTTGGAATTGCACTAGAGTAAACAAGGTGTTAAATATGAAGACATTTTAGTCCACAAAGTGATGTGTTCTTCATACCTCGTTCTCCATATTCTCCTGCGAGTTGTCTGCAATAATCTTTCAAACACATATACATATATGTATATATATTTCTTTATATATGTAGGAATACATATGTGTGTGTGTGTGTGCGCGTGTGTGTGTATATACTTTCTATGGACTAATTAGAAAATATTTTTTAAGCTACACTTACTCTAGGATTTTTTACCTGCCATTTTTTCTGTTGTTCTTATTACAAGTCTTGGAATTCGAATTAGAACCTACACTGCTTATATTTTAAACACATGGACGGAGATGATTTTTGACATCTTTATTTGATAATTTTATACATATATACAAATTCTCTGCCAACTCACAAGATCACTCCTAAAATTTCTCCAACATCTTCTTGTGTTCCTCCACTCTTCTCTCTGGCTCTTCTTTTCACTTCAATTACAAGTATATGAAATACTGAATTTTTGACTCAGTATTTTACAGATAAAAAAACTACACTTTCATTATGAGTCATTGGTTTATAATGGCTGGAAGAAAGAATTTTCACTATATGCATAGATGACTTTAATCTTTTTAAATTCGTGCCTTTTTAGTGTTATCAACTATATTATTTAAACTTATCACTGTTTTTCAGTAATAAGTTACTTTAAAGTGTAATTTCAATACTACAGGTTTTTTTATTTCTATCTGAAGATACACTTAATTATTTGCATTAAACATATTTCCTTTACATCACTGAGCATTATTTAAAAAAATATTATTCTTCATAGTTTGAACATGTGAGCTATTGTGAAGTTGGTCATCACTCTTTTTTTTTTATTCTGTATTTTTATGTACTATTCATTACAATTTATTCACTTTGGATCCCTGCTCTAGACCCCTCACTTGGGTCTTCCCAGTCCCACACTACCTCCCTCTTCTCCTGCTATGCCCTTTCCCTGTTCCACTGATGGGGAAGGTGCTCCTTCCTTCTATCTGACATTAAGTCTTGCTGTATCTTCTTCCTCTGTGGCTTGGCAAAGGTGCACACTCAAGTCAACATGATCAAAGAGATGGCCACTGAGCTCATGTCAGAGACAGCCCCTGCTTCCATTATTAAGGAAACCCACTTGGAAACTAAGCTGCCTATGGAGTACATCTGAACAGGGGGTCTAAGTCCTCTCCATGAATGGTCCTTGGTTGGAATTTTTGTCTCTGTAGCCCACCCCGGTCCCAGGTTTTGGGGCTCTGTTGATCTCCTTGTGGAGCTCCTGTCTCATACTGGTCTTTCTGTATCCCCCTTCTTCAATAAGATTCCCTGAACTCTGTCCAAAGTTTTGTTATGAGTCTTCACATCTGCTTTTACACCCTGCCTCTTTCAGAGGCCATCTGTGGTAGGCTCCTGTCCTGTTCCATTTCTTCTCCAGCTTCCAATGGTCTTCACACTTAAGAATTATCTATGTATCCCTGGTTCATTATATATCAAGTTTATTTTAACATATATACCAAACCTCAGGTTATATTTTCATTTTAGTGCTTTAATAAGCAGTATTTTTAGAATTTTTTTAGTTAAGAAGACTGTCTCTTGAAATGTGTTTGTTTTAAAACACAAAATCTTATCACAAGCAAATATACACAGCAAGCAATCATAATATAGGTCTTAATATGGTCCAAATGTAGGTGAACTGTTCCAAATTCTCTAAAAACACAATATTTTACATGATGAGAATGAAATACTACTACCCTATCACATATGTGTTTTTTCTATAAATACTTCACTGGTTAAAATGATAGGGAAGAGATTTTAAAGATTCAACAAAATGTCAGAAGCTTTATTTATCTTTAAAATTATTACTCTTGCCATGCTTTGTGTGTGTGTGTTTGTGTGTGTATGCTTGTGTGTGTGTGTGTGTGTATATGTGAGTAGTTTCAAGTGTGAACATGTGTGTCAAAGTGCCTATGTTGAGGTAAGAAGGAAACTTGCTGGAGATTGTCTAGTTACTTCTATCATGTGAGCCCTGAACTATCTTTATTTCCAGAGATGATTGAATTCACATTCTGAGCAGAAGCACACTTTCGTTCCTTCATACTTACTTTAGTACTACAAGATCAGGGCAAATCTTTCAGATTCTGAAGTGCTTTTCCATACATCCTATCCTATAGTTAGCAGGTTGTAAAATCCCTAAGTGTAACTTACCCTTGTTCAAAAAATTCAATTAACCTGGCATATGTTAAGAACTGGGGTAAATCTTCAGCAACAACAACAACAATACACACACACACACACACACTTTATTTTCAAGGAAATACTTTATACTTAGTGGTTAAAAGATAATAAATATAAATACATTGAAAGATACAGGTTATCAATTAGTGTCTTTTGGCTTTATTTTTTTTTATTGTCTATACAGAGAGGGCACTTGTTCTGCTTTTCTTTTTTAATATTCTTTTTTTTTCCTTAAAGATTTATTTATTGTTTATACAGTATTATGTGTGCATATACCCCTGCATGCCAGAAGAGGGCACCAGATCTCATTATAGATGGTTGTGAGCCATCATGTTGTTCCTGGGAATTGAACTCAGGACTTCTGGAAGAACAGACAGTGCTCTTAACCACTAAGCCATCTCTCTAGCCACTTCTGATTTTCTTTTTTAAGGGAAGTTTCCTAGCTTCTTAGAAACTTTAGTGAAGATAACCTGGTACTACCGAAACTGTCTGCATAAAATGTACCTATCTACCTCATTGTCATATTCTATGGTGACAGCTTAGAATTCCACTATATCAGTGGTATCAATTCTGATCAGTTCCTACCATTTGAATTTATGCTATTTTCTTCAGGCTGTCTTCTTAGGTATCTGGAGCAGATTTAAATATGAAAGGCAGTAGAAAACTAATATCATAAGCACTTGTTTATTCTCGAGATATGAAGTGATGGGGTTTCATCACTAAAATATTTATTTTGGATCCCTACATCTATCACTGCAATGGGTTTTCAACATTGTATATCAACTCCTTACAAAGACTGATATGGAAAAAAATGCTCATTTATATTTGTTTAAAATTCATGGTTTAAAGATCACTTCTTATCCTGATTGTCCTTCAACTGTGCACATGCGGTGCATGAAAATAAATTAGTAAAATGGTGGAAGTACAGTCAGGGAGGCTGGAGATGGTTCTGCTCTGTTTTTACTGCTCCCCAACCCCTGCTGCCATGATGAAAAAAAAAAAAAAAAGAGTTCCAGCATCCATGCCTCTCAGTCTGCCTTCATCTTACACCACCTGTTACCTGATATGTTTGAGTACTCATTACCCAAGTACTTAATTTAGATAGATTTGTGAGACTGACAGTCTTTCAAAGTTGAATTATAAATATTGGAGACAAAAAAGGTGTTTAGGCTACATTAGCTTTGTTATTGCAGGTTGTACGTCATAAGTAATGATTAAATAATAACTAAGGGTATAATCATGTGATTTAAGTTATGCCATAATATTTTTCTCTGTACTTTTTTTTTTTTTTTCAATGCAGTTTATTCAGGAACGTTGAACAATCCTCGGACCCCGGGGAAAGCCAGCCCACAGCTTAAATAGCCTCTGGGTAGCCAACCCAGGCGTGCCACGGGGGCAATGCAGATAGGTCCACATACACGGAAGCAAGCCAGATCCTCGGCCTTAGCCAAATGTGGAGTTGTTTGTGACAGAGAGCACTCACCATCGGGAAGGTGGAAGGCGGAAACCAGCTCCATCTTTAAGGCGCGGCATTACGCAGCTCTCTACAGTTCTCTGTAGCCATTATATTTAACAGAAACAAACATGGAGGCAGTGAATGATACTATGCAAAAGGCAGCACCCAATGATAGGAATGCCCATAAGTTACTTTCAAACTACTTCAAGTTAACATTGAGTTTTGTTTTTGAGTTCCGCATAGGTGCAGACGTGCATATAAATAGATACAGAAGATACTTGATCATGACAAACTTGGCAACCTTATATTACAATATCCTTCTGTATATAAAAACATCTAAGATATAATAATAGTCTTTAGAGAGGGACTTTGTATTTTGAATTGTTGTCTAAGGTCGATGTGGAATAAAACTCAAAAACCAATGGCATTGAGCCACACTTTTAGTTTCACTAGATAATAAACATTGATTATAATAAATAATTGAGATTCTTTGGTCATATTCTCATACCTGGCTTAAAGGATGCCAATCTTAGAGGAAAGTAGGTTTTTCTTTTCATTTAAATTATGTTGTACTTCCTCTTTGGCATAATTTCTTTTTTTTTATTTTATTTTTTTCTTATCAGTTACATTTTATTAACTCTATATCCCAGCTGTGTCCTGATCCCTCATTCCCTCCCAGTCCCTCCTTCCCTCCCTCATCTCCACAGTGCACCTTTCAAAGTCCACTGATGGGGGGGACCTCCTCCCCATTCCTCTGATTCTGTTTTATCAGGTATCTTCAGGACTGGCTGCAAAGCCCTCCTCTGTGGCCTAACAGGACTGCTCCTCTCTTGGGGGGTGAGGAGGCCAAAGAGCCAGTCATTGAGTTCCTGTTAGAAATAGTCCTTGTTCCCCTCACTTTCGGAAACCAACTGATTACTGAACTACCACAGGTTACATCTGAGCGGGGGTTCTAGGTTATATCCGTACATGGACCTTGGATGAATGTCAGTCTCAGAAAAGACCCTGTGCCCAGATATATTTGGTCCTTGTGGAGCTCCTATCCTTTCCCCATCAGACTAACTCCCCTTCTCTCTTATGATTCCCTGTACTCTGCCAAAGGTTTGGTCATGAGTCTTTGCTTTGAAAACACTGCTAGTTAGAGTCTTTCAGATGCCCTCAATAGACTCCTGTCATACGTTCAATGCATGTCCCATCTGTCTTTCTAAACGAGGATTGATCATCCTACCCCATGGCCGCTCTCTTGATTATCTTTTTTAGGTGTATAGATTTCATTATGTTTATCATATCCTATAGGTCTATATAAGTGAGTATATACCGTGTTTTGTCTTTCTCCTTCTGGGATATTTCACTAGAATGATCTTTTCTAGATCCCACCATTTGCCTGCAAATTTCATGATTTCCTCCTTTTTGATTGCTGAGTAGTATTCCATTGTGTAAAAATACCATAATTTCTGTACCCATTCCACCGTTGATGGACATCTGGGTTGTTTCCAGGTTCTGGCTATTGCAAATAAAGCTGCTATATACATGGTAATTTCTTCTCTTATCCCATTCCTTCTTTTTTTATTCTTGTTTGTGTTCAGGTATATGTGTATATCTTTTAGGTGTTTTTTTTGTTTGTTTGTTTGTTTTTTGGTGTTTTTTTTGGAATCTTTAGTAAATCTTTAATAAATGTGTCTCTGTGTATTTCTGTCTCTGTTCTTTCTACATATGTATCAGTGTATAAGCTTTTTTCTGTTTTAAATGTGCATGTATATTTCTATGTAATATGTCTCTCTATCTGAGTATGTTTCTCTGTATGTGTATATGACCTTCTCCATCACCATATGTGAGTTTGTTGATCTCTGTCAGGCTGTCTCTCTCTGTTTCTCTTTCTGTTTCTGTCTCTCCCCCTCTTTCTATCTGCATGGCTGTATGCTTTTGTAGAGGGTGTTGGTGTGCGTTTCTACCTGAGTGTGTATGTCTGCTAGTTTTAACATTTAATCTTATAGGGCATGACAATGGTTTGTAAGCAGGAATCAACAATAAAGTAAAATTAATGATTACTCCAATTGAGCATATTTTTACTTTAGCCAATTTTAAGGTGCTAAATATTTCAACAGCATATTCTATTTATATGATTGTTTGAAGTGGATTCATGGCACTGTGAGCAGTAGCTATGTGTGGAACTTGTTTTCAGCATCTGGCCTATATTTCAGGTTGGACAAATATCATCCTCCTCCACAGACTGACCATCTCTTATGAAAGCCAAAAGGTTGTTATTTTTTCCCTAGACAGTCTGAAATCTTCTTTAATTTTTGTGTATTTTGTTGTTTTATTTTTCTTTTGTGTGTCCTTTTCTCCTTGTTTGTTTGTTTGTTTGCTTTTTCCTCTAGTGTTCAGTGTTGCTAAATTTGCCTAAGCCATCATAGCCACTGTGGGTGTAAGACACTCTGGGTGCTACATTATGTAGAGATGTCAAATTCTAGTTCAATGTTCCACTTCAGACTGGACAGACAGATGTAAGAAATCTTAATTAACCATATCCTTGGTTAGTGTGTATGGCTGAATGGAAATTCTTAGCCCATAATAATTCAGATCTAATTACAATCAGTAGATCTAGGCTCCATAAGACATCAAGTACTCAGGGTTTTCTCCTAAAATCAGCCCTATTTACTCAAACCTGTGGTCGGAAGACAAATCATTAATACTGCTCTTATAAACATTTCTGCTAGAGAGATGAAAATGGTTAGGAAAGAAATGATAAGACTCTTCCAGAGTCCACTGTCAAATCATTTGTGATTTTTTTAACCTCCTAGAATGTTCAAGATTATCAACTATGGTTCTGCTGTGGCCATAAAGAAACTCCCAGACCACTGCAAGGTTAGTAGCAGGAATATCTGAGTTCAATGTACTAATCTTGAATTCCCAATGCTTACATTTTTTATTCTTAAATTTAAATACACATTACTAACAAAGAAACATATAAATCATTTCATTCACTTCAGTCATAATTGACAATAATTTAATATAACCTTCAGACACATGATAAGTTCTTTATGTAACATTCTGAGGTCTGTTGAAAAATTAACTGTCATTTTTCCTGTGCTTTTCCATTTGAGAAACAGAAGTTTTCTAAAAAGACAAACAAAACAAAACATTGGTTGTCCTATTTCTGATGAAAAAAATCATTTGTTGAACCTTAAAGAAAATCTAACCAACTAGGGAGATGTATCAATGGTATCCACAGCATCCACATGGTGGCCCACAGGCACCCAAAGCTTCATAAGGATTAGATTCTCTCTTTTGATCAGCTCAGGCACCAGGCATAACATGTAGACAATTATACTTGTCAGCTAAACACTCACATACATAAATAAGTCTAAAATTAATAGGTAACAATTTAAAAATATTCTTTATGCTCCAAACAATGTGGATTCAGTTTTGTTACACAAATCTGAAATCTAGCCATTTCTCTGAATCCAATTAAAAATGTTCAGTTCACAATCTCTCCATTATCAGCATTTTCTCCCATTGCATGAGAAAACATATTCATATTCCTGGAGCCTTCCCTACTGAATCACCTGCTATTCCATATGCTGAGGTTTTCTAGAATTTTTCACCAGATAATTGACAAATAAGTAATATCAATAAAATCAACGAATGCGTTAATATAAGAATTATGAATCTGAAACCACCAATGATATAACAAGCCTGACATTTTTTAAAATTTAGTTTATTTTTTACATTTTTTAATTACAGTTTATTCACTTTGTATCCCACCTGTAGCCCCCTCCCTCATCCCCTTCCAATCCCAACTTCCTTCCCTCTTCTCCAATCATGCCCCTTGCCCAGTCCATTGATAGGGGAGGTCCTCCTCCCCTTCCATCTGATCCTAGTCTAGCTATCAGGTCTCACCAGGACTGGCTGAATTATCTTCCTCTGTGTCCTGGTAAGGTTGTCTCTCACTCCCTCAGAGGGAGGTGATCAAAGTGGCAACCACTGAGTTCATGTCAGGGACAGCACCCACACTCCTTATTAGGGCACCCACCTAGACGCTGAGCTGCCATGGGCTACATAAGTGCAGGGGTTCTAGTTTATCTCCATGAATGGTCCTTGGTGGAGAAGGGGGAGATTGAAAGACCTGGACAGGACAAGAGCTCCACAAGGAGAGCAACTGAACTAAAAATTCTGAGCCCAAGAGGCTTTTCTGAGACTGACCCTGTAACCAAGGACATTCCCCTTAATTAATTAATTAGTTTATTCAATTTACATGTATGTTGTAGTCTACTCTGATCTCTCCTCCCAGTCCCACCCACCCTCCTGTAAATACACTCTCCCTCTTCTGAAGTACTGGGGAGACAAGACCCCTATCCCTATACTCCAGCTCCTTTATTATCAAAAAAACAAACTGTGAAACAGTCTTGAGTATTTAAAGTGTAAAGTAAAACTAAACTACTATGATTTTCTACAATACTTACTTTTAGAGATTTAGTGTATTAGTTTAGTTTAGTGTATTTAGTTTTAGTGCATATTAGTGTATATATATATATATATATATATATATATATATATATATATATATATGATATAATCCATTAATCCATTCATGCTTTGGATTCTTTTCTTGCTGTTTTGTTTTAATGGCAAAAAATATTGCAATTACGACCAGGCAGGTAAGGGTTTGACTCTCAATCCTCACTGTCACTAAAATACTCAATGCCAGTATAATCCTCACTGGCACTCTAATCAATGCTGAAAGTACAGGCACATGTAAAAAAAAAAAATCTGGTCTTTGTTTTTCGCTTTTTCTCTTTTCAATTTATTTATTACATTTCATTTCAGCCTTAACCCCGGCCCCTCATCCTGTTTTGCCCTCATACCTCCTTTGTATTCCCCCCTCTCATTTTTCTCAAAGAAAGGAGGGACCCTAAGTGTTATGAAACATCCATGCACCTCAATTTTTGTTCACATTCACTATTATTGGAACACAGTTCAAGAACAGAGTTGTGCAAAATAAATTCTGAAAGATTGTGAAAAATCATAAAGAGAAACAGACTAAAGTGTTGAAAGCTCAGTTTCCTTGAAAGCACTGTATTGTTCTTAACTGTGTTTTCGTGCCCCTCCCAGGTGTAGCAGTTAGAAGGGAAATTGTGTCAACTGACCCATCCTGCAGGTCTATCAATGGAGATCTTGAATGGGGGAGTGGAATGAAAAATGGGACAAGGGTGTGAGAAATGAAGACCAAAACAGTATTTCTGATCAAAGTCTCCTTTTATTCGAATTTTCCACACAACTGTATAGGCAGAAGCAGAAGGAATGTAATTGCCTTTGGCAATTTCTAAGGGACTAAAAATCACAGGATGGCCCACCAAATGTGCTAATAATGGTAATTTGGAAAGTTCCTCAGAAGAGGTACTTAGGAAGCCCTGAGGGAGAGAAAGATTTAAGGTTTTTCAGGAAGATGATCTTACTAAAAGCCCCAGGTCAGCCAGGAATGCACTAGTTTATCTGGGCAGTATTCTGGTCAAGACAGATGCCAAATTTCAGGGGGCAGCAAGGTGCCAGAAGGCCCCCAACAGGTCCCCCTTTATTTTATTTTTACAAGGCCATAATCCCAAGGGAACCGTGCCTGTCTTAGGTGGGAATCCGGGGTCTTCAACCCTTGCTAAGCCCGTCATTGGATACATCAGCAGCGATTGGCTGAGCTCCTGTCTTAGGCGGCAAAAGGGGGGAAGAGAAGACCACTGTGGATTCACTTACCCGTCACTGACTAACCGGTTCAGCTCACTGGGATAATTAGCATTAGGCCTATTCATAGTCTTGGCTGACCATCTCCAGCCTTTGATAGTGCACCTGGATGGGATGAACCTTTAGGGCATCAAACTGCTGTTTAATAAAAACCATAATTTTGTTGAAAAGAATAGTTCCTATTGAAAGAATTATCAGTAAGGAAAGCAGGGGACCAAGGAAAGGAAGGAGATAGGGAAGAAGGACATTCCTGTGCTGCTTGAGGATTGAAGTGTTCAAGTCCACCATGAACATATATCAGCTGTAGGCAAAGGGTCACAGTCCATGAAACAGTTGTTTTTCTTCCATCATTTCTGTAAAGAGATATAAAAAGAACATGTTCTCAGGGTAATTCTTTTACCCTGGATTGATGAGTATTATTATTATTATTATCTATATGCTTTAATAATCATTCTGGCAACCATCAGGCTACATCTATCATTTTAGAATAGATGCAAACTGCTCCTCTGCCCCGTATCAGGACAGGATCTGGACCATGCCATTTATTGTCCAAAGGATCTTTCCATAGGACAGTAGCAAACTTTCTTTGTGTATCCATGTGCCAGAAACCTACCACAGCTGAACGTCCATATTTTCGAGTTTCAGGCCCTTGTTAATTAAAGTGTTAATTAAAGCCTCACAGTACTTTTCCAGAGAATGGAGGAATGTAACTGCCCTGGATCCTGGTCCTCTGCTCTGGCAGAGATAAGGAAGTGAGCAAGTGAAGACCTCCACTCTGCAAAGAAGAATGAACAGATCTACGCTTGAGAGATAACATCACCTAGCAATCAATCCAGATGGACTCAATTCTCCTGCACAACCCCCAAACTTCTCTCAGGCTTGCTCCACAGAGAAGACACAGGTTGAAGCTAATTGCTCTCCGACCTTTGGCTCTAGCCACATCCCCACTAGCAGGGAATTCTGAAAGTGAATTAAAGATCAGATATTCCCCAGGTGTCTGGCCAGGACTGACCAGACCTGAAAGTCAGCTACCTAGCCCCTCATCCAATTATGAGTAGCCAGGACTGCAACCCCTGGACTTCCCTGCACTCCCTCCCCTAAAAAGCTGAGGCTTATATCTATGTCTCTGGGGGTCACTCTTTGCTTACTGGCAGAGTGACCCCAATGCACATTGGCCCCAAAAAATCTCTTGCTTTTGCATAAAGCCTACGAGAGTTTCCTTTGGCCACCTCTCTGGAAATTAAGCTTGTGCCGGGCTTAACAGTCCAAATTTAAAAATTTGAAATAAATTTTAAAGGGGATATAAATTTCTAGGAAAACTTTTGATAGGGTACCACTCCCCCTTTTTTTATTTTTTCAAAAGTATTTTTTATAGATAAATGTGCCCTTTGTACTATTTTTTTTTTTGTTCTGTGGATTATAAGGCATACCTGTACTATGTTTAATATTAAGTTGTTGACAAAATTTTGAAAACATATTTCCAAAATAGACAGGGCCATTATCTGTTTTGAGTTGTGTTGGAAGTTTTAATATAGCAACTGCTGACAGAGTATGAGCAATAACATTTTTTCCAGCTTTACCACTTTGGAGTGTGGCAAATATAAACACATTATAAGTCTCAACAAAAACATGACCATATTTTAAATTACCAAATTTAGGAATATGTGTAACATCCACTTGCTATTTATAACATTTTGTAATGTTATTTGTACCTAAATAACATTAGGTACAAGGCCACAGGGATTGATCCCAAGATGGAGAGTAGGCAAAAGGACAACACAAGAATGACATTGTTTAACCAAGTCAGCTTTATAATTGCCTTTAGTTAAAGGTCCTGGAAGGTTAGAATGAGCTTGTAAATGTTCAATGTAAAAGGTAAAGGGTTTTGGGGGGGTTTTTTGCATCAAATTTTGAATTTGTAAAAAAAAAAAAGTTTAGCAGGAGATGTCTAAATTTAATTTGCAGTCTCTAACCTAGGCAAAGACTGAGTTACATAGGTACTATCTGTAAAAATATTTAAAGACTGCTTATTAGAACTTTAAAACACAGCCAATACTGTAGGTAACTCTGTTATTTGTGCAGATGTGCTAGACACTTGAAAAGATATTGTTTTTTATCATAAATATCAGCAGCAACACGGGATCATGAACCATCAGTAAATTCCATTAAAGCATTAACAAACAGAATAACTTTTATTTTAAATGGAAAAACTATAGGTTGTACCTTTAAAAACTGAAATAATTTGTTTTCTTGTGCATCAACAGGGTGGGCTCTGTCATAATAAGCTTGCATATGTTAAAATGCCATATTTATCAGATCTCTGACAAGCCTGAGGGCCAGCATATTCAAGTTACTCTTTGTTTATCTTTATCATCTGCTCTAAACTGCATCCTATAAAACAGAATACCATAATTTCTAATTTGGGCATATTTTTGATGCATGTTTTACAACCAAATTTTAAGTAAATCTATATAGGCAAATTTTATGGTTACCCATTTTAGATTTAACCCTTTAAATAAAAGAACAAAAATTTAAACAAAGAGACTAGGTAAAGCTCAATCTTGTACTTAACTATAATCTTTAGCATAACTTTAAATCTGCTCTTTTTAAACTAAAATCAAAGCAAAACTTTTAATCAGACATAGTTTGTAAAAGGGCAAGAAAATCTTATCAATCCTACCATATTTCATTAAGACTTAATAGCAAAAAAATTAAAAGGCAACATTTTTATTTAGCATTAAACAGAGAACTAACTCAGCTTGTAGCCCTCAGCAAAAATGGAATATTTTGGCAATATGAAATCTATAACCCAGAAATAAACCACATTAATTTATTTATTTAGGTGCTGGCAGCCAGACATATATTTTATATAATGATCTGAAAATATCCCTGCATAGCACTGAACTAACATGGAGCTGCAGTTCTTTTTTACCTTTAAAAGACCATAAGCCAGGTCTCTATCCCTAAGGTGAGCAGCAGCAACTCCTGAAAACATGCCAGCCATCCAGGGACTATACCCAAAAAGCTGAGAAGACATCCTTCAGGAAAAACCAACTTTCTGCAAAGGGGATTCTCTCCACCACAGGATCCCCAGGAACCACCAGAAAATAGCCCCAAACACCTAAGATAGCACAATGGGTACAAGCCAGCGTAAAAGATCAAGCAACAAAAGACAGAGCAATATAGCAACTCCAGAACCCAGTTACCCAGGGGCAAGTAGCCCTGGACACCCCAGCATAACTGAAATCCAAGAAGATGACCTAACAACTATGCTCAAGAAGATGATGACAGAGGAAACATATAAGATAGGTAAAGACATAGAGGAAGATAAACTCAAACAGAATATTGCCATCCGTAAAGAAATAGAGGAACTTGCAGCCAAAGAGTTTATGGCCTTTAAAAAGGAAATGCTTAAAGAACTGAATGAAATAAAAGAAACAGAGTTGAAGGAACTAAAAGAAAAACAGGAAAGTACAATCAGACAGGTGAAGGAAGTAAAAAAAAAAAACAACCTGAAGATAAAATTGGAAAGGCTCAGAAAATATTTTCAACAAAATCATTGAAGAAAATTTCCCCAAGTTAAAGGAGAGGCCAATATGAACATATGAGGCCTACAGAACACCCAACAAATTTGACCAGAAAAGAAAAGCCTCCCACCACAAAATAATCAAAACAGTAATTATACAGAACAAAGCAAAAATACTAAAAGCTGCAAGGAAAAAAGGCCAAGTAACATATAATGGCAAACCGATTAGAATCACACCTGACATTTCTTTTTTTTAAATTTTTATTTAACTTTTATTAATTTCACTTTATTCCTTTTGTATCCCCCCATAAGTCCCTCCTTCCTCCCCTCCCGGTCCCACACTTTCCCCCCTTTCTGCAAGCATGCCTCTCCCCAAGTCCACTGATAGGGGAGGTCCTCCTCTCCTTCTTTCTGATTTTTTGTCTATTATATATTTCTTCTCAATACAGTTTATTCAGGAACCTTGAAAAATCTTCTGACCCTGGGGAAAGCCAGCCCACAACTTAAATAGCCTCTGGGTAGCCAACCCCAGCGTGCCTCGTGGGCAATGCAGATAGGTCCACATACATGGAAGCAAGCCAGATACTCAGCCTTAGCCAAATATGGAGTTGTTTGTGACAGAGAGCAATCACCATCAGGAAGGTGGAAGGCAGAAACCAGCTCCATCTTTAAGGCACGGCATTACACAGCTCAATAAAGTTCCCCCTTTTTGTTTTAGATGCATCAGGCAAGAGTAGAGGTTGGATCTCTGATATTAGAAATAAATTGGGACTTTGTACCATTGTTCATTTAGGTGTCTTCCACCCAAAGAACATCAGACCCATCCGATAACTTTTTCTCAGAGGTTGGACCTGGGGCATCAACCCGCATGTAATCAGACATGCTCTTCTCTGGGTCGAAAGCAGCTGAGCCTGAGTGCATTGCTTAGCCTCGTATCCTGAGCGTAATATTTTAGCTTTTTATGGTAGCCAACCATGCTTGGGGAGACTGTCCTGCTTCAATGCCTGTAAGGCCTGAATGATCATGACTGCATTACGCTGTTGTGAGACTCTAATCTTGTATATACACCACAGGCAAACCAAGGAGACCAACACCGGAAGGCCTGCTAACACTCCCATGCCAGCCCATTCCTTCAGATGTTTCATGGCTGCAGCAATCCATGATGATAATCCTGTGGTTAGTCCTGTGTCCACTCTGGTAGAATTTGTCATAACAATGGCCACTCTCAGCTGCTCCATCATATTATCGAATTCTTCAGTCCAATTACCTAAAATATAGCTAGACAATTGTTTAGACAGATTTGCAGCATGAGAAAAATTCTCATATTGTATGCTAGTGACACAAAGTCCAGTATAATTCCATTGACAGCCAAGTTGAGCGATTTGCCATAGGGTATCAATTTGCTCCTGCACGAGTTCAATCCTCTGATTGAACACCATCAAGTCTCCTTTTATTTGAGCATTAATTCCTTTCTGTACATCTAAAGCATGAGATACATTGGCTAAAAGATTATTTAGGGTCTGAGCAGTCTGCATAGTATGACTCATCATGGCTAATGCCGTGGTGGTAGCTCCAACAGCCGTGAATGAGAAGGCAGTAACAATGGTGGCTGTAATTCCAAGATCCCTTTTCTGTCTGAAGAGAGTCATAGCGTGAGGGGCATCAAAGGGATGCAGAAATTGTGGTACATCTATACAATGGAATATTACTCAGCAATGAAAAATAAGGAAATCATGAAATTTGCAGGTAAATGGTGGGACCTAGAAAGGATCATCCTGAGTGAATTATCCCAGAAGCAAAAAGACAGACACGGTATATCCTCACTCATATAGACATACAACATAGGACAAAGCCACTAAAATCTGTGCATCTAAGGAAACTAAGCAAGAGAGAGGACCCTACCTAATATGGTCAATCCCCATCCTGAAAGGTAAAGAGGAAGGACATCAGAAAAAGAAGAAAACAGGAAACAACCTAGGAACCTACCACAGAGGGCCTCTGAAAGCCTCTGCCCTACAGACCATCAAAGCAGATGCTGAGCCTGATGGGCATCTGTTGGGCAGAGTGAATGGAATTTTATGTAACAAGTGGAAAACAGTAAGAGCTGGAGAGGACAGAGCCTCCACAAAGAGAGTAACAGAACAAGAAAATTTGAACACAGGGAACTTCCCAGAGACTCATACTCCAAACAAGGATTATTCATGGAGATAATCTAGAACCCCTGCACAGATGTAGCCCATGGCAGCTCAGTCTCCAAGTGGGTTACATAGTAATGGGAAGAGGGACTGCCTCTGACATAATCTGACTGGCCTGCTCTTTGATCACCTCCCCCTGGGGGGGAGCAGCCTTACCAGGCCATAGTAGAGGACAATGCAGCCACTTTTTTTTCTTTTTTTTTTTTTTTTTTCAATGCAGTTTATTCAGGAACATTGAACAATCCTCGGACCCCGGGGAAAGCCAGCCCACAGCTTAAATAGCCTCTGGGTAGCCAACCCAGGCGTGCCACGGGGGCAATGCAGATAGGTCCACATACATGGAAGCAAGCCAGATCCTCGGCCTTAGCCAAATGTGGAGTTGTTCGTGACAGAGAGCACTCACCATCGGGAAGGAGGAAGGCGGAAACCAGCTCCATCTTTAACGCATAGCATTCCGCAGCTCTCTACAGTTCCCCCTTTTTGTTTTAGATGCATCAGGCAAGAGTAGAGGTCTGATCTCTGATATTAGAAATAAATTGGGACATTGTACAGATGTTCATTTAGGTGTCATCCACCCAAAGAGCATCAGACCCGCAATGCAGCCACTTTTAATGTGAACTGATGGACTAAGATCAGAAAGGAGAGGAGAACTTCCCTTATCAGTGGACTTAGGGAGTGGCATGCATGCAGAAAGGAGAGGGAGGGTAGGATCTGGAGGGGAGGAGGGAGGGCCTTATGGGGGGATGCAGAATGAATAAAGTGTAATTGATGAAAAATTAAAAAAAGAAAAAAAAAGAAAAGATAATTTAAGAACCTTAAATGATTTTCAAAAGTGGAGGAAAACATGGAGTTAGTCAATTTACATGGAGCATGTCTCGCCCCTGGGTGCAATGGTCTCCTGGACCTACTCAGACCTCTGACACCACTACTACTAGTTCTAGAACTGATGCAGGATATTCCAACGAGGGGGTTAAGGATTGTCATAATATTTCCTATAAGTCCACACCTGTTTGTTTATAACCCCCATTTTTATTCATTGTTAGCCAGATAGAGCCAAGTAATTGTAGTAATGATACATGCTTTTTTGCCCAATGCTGGAATGCTAGTGAATTTAGGTATGCCCTCGTTACACACCTGACTTTTCAACAGAGACTATGAAAGCCAGATGGGCCTGGACAGATATCATGCAGACCCTAAGAGAACACAGATGTCAGCCCAGGCTACTATACCCTGCAAAGCTATCAGTCCTCATAGGCGGAGAAAATAAGATATTCAATGACAAAAACAAATTTCAACATTACCTACACACAAATCCAACATTACAGAAGACACTGGAAGGGAAAATACAACCCAAAAAATTATCTTCTTTCAAGAAAACACAAGAAATAATTAACCTTACTACAGTAAAACAAAAAGCAACCAAGTACACAACCTGATGACCACAGCCAACATCAAAATCAAGGGATCTAACAGCCACTGGTCATTAATCTCTCTCAACACCAATGGACTCAACTCTCCAATAAAAAGAGATTAACAGAATGGATACGTAAACAAAACCCAGCAATCTGTTGCATACAAGAAACACACCTAAGGCACAAAAATAGACATTACCTGAGGGTAAAGGGTTGGAAGATGACTTTCCAAGCAAACAGACCCAAGAAGCAAGCAGGAGTAGCCATTCTAATATCTGATAAATTAGACTTTCAACCAAAATTAATAAAAAAAGATGGGGAAGGACACTTCATACTCATCAAAGGAAAATTCCACCAGGAAGACATCACAATCCTGAATAACTATGCCCCAAATACAAGAGTACCCACATTTGTAACAGAAATATTGATAAAATTTAAACAACAGATAGATCCCACACATTAAGTGTGGGAGGCTTCAACACTCCACTCTCAACAAAGGACAGTTCAACAAAACAAATTAAACAAAGAAACAATGTCTCTGACAGAGGTCATGAATCAAATGGACCTCACAGACATTTATAGAACTTTACACCCAAACACAAAAGAATTTACCTTCTTCTAAGCACCTCTTGGAACCTTCTCCAAAATAGACCATATAGTTGGTCACAAAGAAAGCCCCAAAAGACACAAGAAGATTGAAATAATCCCTTCTATCTTGTCTGATCACCATGGAATAAAGCTGGAACTCAACAATGACAGAAATAGCAAAAGGCCTACACACACATGGAAACTGAACAACTTGTTACTAAATGACAGCTGGGTCAGGGAAGAAATAAAGAAAGAAATTATATTCTTTCTAGAAATCAATGAAAATGAAGATACAACATACACAAACTTGTGGGACACAATGAAAGCAGTGCTAAGAGGAAAGTTCAGAGCAGTAAGCGCCTTCAAGAAGAAATTCGAGACAGCTCATTCAAGCAACTTAATGGCTAACTTAAAAACCATAGAAAAAGAAGAGGCAGACATACCAAGAAGGAGTAGACAGCTGGAAATAATAAAACTCAGGGCTGAAATCAATCAATTAGAAACAAATAAAACAATTCAAAGAATCAATGAAACCAAGAGCTGGTTCTTTGAGAAAATCAACAATATCGACAAACCCTTAGCCAAGCTAACTAAAAGGCAGAGAGACACCACCCAAATCAACAAAATCAGAAATGAAAAGGGGGACATAACTACAGATACTGAGGAAATCCAAACAATCATTAGGACTTACTTCAAAAGTCTATATGCCACAAAATTTAAAAATCTAAATAAAATAGACAATTTTCTTGATCAATTTGACTTAACAAAGCTGAATCAGGACCAGGTAAATCAATTAAATAATCATTTATTCCCCAAAGAAATAGAAGCAGTCTTCAAAAGGCTTCCATTCCAAAAAAGGCCAGGACCAGATGGCTTCAGCGCAGAATTCTACCAGACCTTAAAAGAAGAGCTAACACTAATTCTCTTCAAACTATTCCACAAAATAGAAACAGAAGGAACATTACCAAACTCATTCTATGAAGCCACAGTCACCTTGGTACCTAAACCTCACAAAGACTCAACAAAGAAAGAGAATTTCAGGCCAATCTCCCTTATGAATATAGATGCAAAAATACTTAACAAAATACTTGCAAACCGAATCCAAGAACACATCAAAGATATTATCCACTATGACCAAGTAGGCTTCATCCCAGGTATGCAGGGGTGGTTCAATATACGGAAATCCATCAATGTGATCCACCATATTAACAAACTGAAAGAAAAAATCCACATGATAATCTTCCTAGATGCTGAAAAAGCATTTGACAAAATCCAACATCCATTCATATTTAAAGTATTTGAGAGATCATGGATATCTAAACATAGTAAAGGCGATATACAACAAGCCTATAGTAAACATTGAACTGAACAGAGAGAAACTTAAAGCAATCCCACTGAAATCAGGGACAAGACAAGCCTGCCCATTCTCTCCATATCTCTTCAACATAGTGCTGGAAGTCCTTGATAGAGCAATAAGACAGTTGAAGGAGATCAAGTGGATACAGATTGGAAATGAAGAAGTCAAATTATCACTATTTGCAGATGATATGATAGTATACATGAGTGTCCCCAAAAACTCTACCAGGAAATTTCTACAGCTGATAAACACCTTCATCAAAGTGGCAGGATACAAAATTAACTCAAAAAAATCAGTAGCACTCCTGTATACAAAAGACAAAAGGGCTGAGAATGAAATTAGGGAAACAACACCCTCCACAATAGCCACAAATGACATAAAGTACCTTGGTGTAACCCTACCCAAGTAAGTCAAAGACTTGTATGAAAAAAATTTCCAGTCTCTGAAAATAGTATTAGAAGAAGATATCAGAAGATGGAAAGATCTCCCATGCTCATGGCTTGGCAGGATTAACATAGTATAAATGGTCATCTTACCAAAAGCAATCTACAGATTTAATGTAATTCCCATCAAATTGCCAACACCATTCTTTACAGACCTGCAAAGAAAAATTCTCACCTTTATATGGAATAACAAGAAACCCAGAATTGCTAAAACAATCCTCTACAATAAAATATCTTCTGGAGGTATAACAATCCCTGATCTCAAGCTGTACTATGGAGCAACAGTTATAAAAACTGCATGGTACTGGCATAGAAACAGAATGGAGGATCAATAGAACAGCACAGAAGACCCAGAAATAAACCCACACACTTATGGACACTTGATTTTTGACAAAGATGCCAAAATCATACAATGGAAAAATGATAGCATCTTCAACAAATGGTGCTGGTCTAACTGGATGTCTACATGTAGAAAAATGAAAATAGATCCATACTTATCACCCTGCACAAAACTGAAGTCCAAGTGGATCAAAGACCTCAACATAAAACCAGACACATTAAATCGGCTAGAAAAAAAAAGTGTGGAATACCCTAGACCTCATTGGTACAGCAGAAAACTTACTTAACAGAACCCCAACAGGCCAGGCTCTAGAAGCAACAGTCAATAAATGGGACCTCCTGAAAATGAAAAGCTTCTGTAAAGCAAAGGATACTGTCATCCAAACAAAGGGACTGCCCCCAGATTGGGAAAGAATCTTCACCAACCCAGCATCTGACAGAGGATTCATATCCAGCATATATAAAGAACTAAAGAAGCTGAAAAGCAACAAAACAAGTAATCCACTTAAAACATGGGGAACAGAGCTGAACAGAGAATTCTCTGTAGAGGAATATCGAATGGCAGAGAAGCACTTAAAGAAATGCTGGACCTCATTAGCCATTAGGGAAATGCAAATCAAAACAACCCTGAGATTTCATCTTACACCCATGAGAATGGCCAAGATCAAAAACTCAAGTGATAACACATACTGGAGAGGTTATGAAGAAAGGGGAACCATTCTCTACTGCTGGTGGGAATGTAAACTTGTACAACCACTCTGGAAATCAATCTGGCCCTTTCTCAGGCAACTAGGAAGAGCTCTTCCCCAAGATCCAGCCATACCACTCCTAGGCATATATCGAAAAGAGGCTCAAGTACACAAAAAGGACATTTGCTCAACCATGTTTATAGCAGCTTTATTTGTAATAGCCAGAAGCTGGAAACAAACCCGATGCCCCTCAACTGAAGAATGGATGCAGAAATTGTGGTACATCTATACAATGGAATATTACTCAGCAATGAAAAATAAGGAAATCATGAAATTTGCAGGTAAATGGTGGAACCTGGAAAGGATCATCCCGAGTGAGTCGTCCCAGAAGCAAAAAGACACACATGGTATATACTCACTTATATAAACATACAACATATGATAAACCCACTAAAATCAGTACATCTAAACAAACTAAGCAAAAGAGATTACCTTAACTAAAAACTCAATCCCCATCCTGAAAGGCAAAGAGGATGGACATCAGAAGAAGAAGAAAACAGGAAACAACCTAGGAACCTGCCACAGAGGGCCTCTGTAGAGGGCCTCTGAAAGCCAGAAGAAAAAAACAGGAAACAACCTAGGAGCCTGCCACAGAGGGCCTCTGAAAGCCTCTGCCCTGCAGACTATCAAAGCAGATGCTGAGCCTGATGGCCAACTGTCGGGCAGAGTGAATGGAATTTTATATAAGAAGTGGGAAATAGCAAGAGCTGGAGAGGACAAGAACTCCACAAGGAGAGCAACAGAACAAGGAAATTTGAACACAGGGAACTTCCCAGAGACTCATACTCCTACCAAGGACTATTCATGGAGATAATCTAGAACCCCTGCACAGATGTAGCCCATGGCAGTTTAGTGTCCAAGTGGGTTCCTTAGAAATGGGAAGAGGGGCTGCCTCTGACATAATCTGATTGGCCTGCTTTTTAATCTCCTCCTCCTGAGGGGCGAACAGCCTTACCCTGTCATAGAAAATGACAATGCAGCTACTCCTCATGTGAGCTGATAGAATAAGATCAGAAGGATTGAGAGGAGGTCCTCCCCTATCTGTGGACTTGGGGAGGGGCATGTGTTAAGAAGGGGGACGGAGGGTGGGATTGGGAGGGGAGGAGGGAGAGGCTTATGGGGGGATACAAAGTGAATAAAGTGTAATTAATAAAATTAAATTAAAAAGAATGAAATCATAAAGCATATTTATAATTTTAAAAGTCAAAACCAAACTTTAAAATTTACCAATGCAAACAATCCAATTTTTAAAACCAACACCAAATTAAAATGAGATTTGTCTTTTTTAGTTTCCCAAGCTGTAGGGTTTACACTGCCTTACTTTTATATTTATTTCCTTCAGTTATTCTGTGAATATTTGTGGATAATTTTGTGGATATTTGCATTCATATTATTATGCATACAAAAATTAACCCAAGAATACTGAATTGTTTTAAAATGTGGATAGAGTGTATGCTTATGATCAGGCAAATAGAATGTAAAGAAAACACACAGTTAATCACTTCCCTTACACTTTGCTCCTTCAGCGTACAGCAGAGGCTATCTCCTCAGTAACTGTTGTCGCTGAGATTACCTTTCTTCTCTTGTGAAAATTTGACAAAAATCATTTTGTACCGCTAGATAGTCTTGTCTCTGGATTCTTCATACTTTTGATGGGTTCTTCCAGAGTTTTCCATCCAGCAAGAGAAGTTGAAATACAAATTGTTCCCATATTTATCGGCTTAAGTTAATAATAATCAAATATATCAATTTTCAAAATCACCTTGATAATACATATTCATAGCACAAATTTAGAGATCTTATTGTGTTGGTTTAGGCATTCCTTGTGTGTCTGGGTCATTGTAGTCCCCGTTATCCCGGGTTGTTCACTAGCCCCTGATGATGGCTTTCCTTTTTAAAGAGTCTGTTCCCTATTTACATTTCTATTTTATTCTATTTAGATTCTATCTGCAAAAAATAAAATATCTCATGATCTAAAAAAAAAATACACCATTATTAATAAGAGGGAAGAGCAGTTTTTTTTTTTTTTTTTTTTTTTTAATCTTTACTCCTTGCTGTCTGAATCTTCCTCATTTTCTAATGAGATGAGTTCTATCTCTTCTCTAGGAGGCTTTCTGGTACCAGCTCTTTTCCCTGTACTATCTTTTAACATTTGATCACCAGATTCCACTGCCACGGCCAGCAGGAGATCTTCATTTCTCACCCTAATAATTTCCTGGATGAGATTCCAATAGGAAAAGGCTGTAATGGGGATTTTTTTCAGGCCTCAAAGTCCTGTAATAATCTTTCATAGCCTCTCCCACTAGGTCCCAGCACCTTTCATCAATGGTCCCCTCCTGGGGGAACCAGGAACAGACATCCTTAAGCAAACTAAAAAATCTTAATAAATCTTTTACTCTCACCTTTACCCTCCCACCTGAAGTGCCACATTTAACTCATTAACATACAAGTTATGACTACTAATTTCTTGTCCATAATCACCTACACTCACCAACTGCTTAGCCTCGCCACAGCAGGTTCCCACTAAGACACAAAGTTACTCTGTCTTTAATCTCGGCCGATATCTCTGATGGTGTTCCTCATGTTTTCCCTTGTATGCAGGGCCCAGGTGGGCACCACTTTACCTGGCCTGTGGGTCTGTCACCAGAGACCCTGAATGGGGGGATTGAAATGAAAAAGGGGACAAGGGCGAGAGAAATGAAGGCCAAAACAGTATCTCTAAAACAGTATCTCCATTTATTCGAATTTTCCATACAACTATATAGGCAGAAGGGGAAGGAATGTAATTGCCTTTGGCAGGGTTACTAAGTGACTAGAAATCACAGGATGGCCCACCAAGATGTGCTAATAATGGTAATTTGGAAAGTTCCTCAGAAGAGGTACTTACCAAGCCCTGAGGGAGAGGAAGATGGAAGATTTAAGGTATTAGGAAGATGATCTTATCAAAAGCCTCAGATCAGCCAAAAATGCACTATTGTATCTGGGCAGTATTCCGGTCAAGCCAGATGCCAAAATTCAGGGGACAGCAATGTGCCAGAAGGCCCTCGACAGTCAACCATAGTTATTCACAGGCCTCTGTGGAAAAACAAGTTTTTGCCACATGTTCCTTGTCCTTGTGGTTGTAGACTATACCCAGTTGACTCCGATTCTCTGAATGAAATTGGCTATCACATGAAACTTTCATCTGCTCATTTTTAGGATGGACTCCCTAAGAGACATGCCCCCAACTAGAAAGTTACACAAGTACTGTGTGTCCATGACGCTAAATGTATTTTGTACTGCAAACAGCATCAACCTGAGCATTGGCAGAAAGAACAGCAACTGGAGGAAGGAGAATCCAACCCACGTCACTGCTCCTGAGAACACTGTCCTCATACAGGGAATGGAAATGGATTCTTTACGAATGTGGCAGACATCAAGAGAGAGAGAGAGAAAAAATGTACAAAGCAGTACTTGACATGGCTAATAGAATTACTTAAAGAGTGCAAGTCCCAAAACCATGATGAATATAAACATCTTTTTTTTTTTTATTATATACTAGGGGTAGTAAATATTCAAACTGATTAATACAAATAAGGACAAATGAAGAAAGCTTCTAATGATGTAAGGATCTTAGTGACATCAAGGTTGAAGCTGGAAGGCTTTAAAACTGTTAAAGGGGAGAACAGCAAAAGCCCAAATCCACAAATACACAGTTTAGTGATGGGCCAATGTTCTCCAAACAAAGTGAAAGTTTTCATTTTTCTTCCCAACTTTTATGAGTTCTCAGTTATACAGGCTTACCTTATCAGAGTATCCCAGAGACAGTGCTAATGCTCTAGGGTGTCCATTGTACTCTGTCCCTAAGCACAAGGGAAATAATATAGAACAGTGCATGCTAAATCCTTTTGGCAGGTTTGCTCACACTTGTTACCATTAGTTTCATATTCCCATTATTTTCCCATAGGACATGAGATCCCATAGGACATTCTTATGAACAACATAAGAAATACCTTCAATTGAAGAGAAAGGAATTTTACAGCTTTTCCATCCCTGCCTGAAGTGTATGGGAATCATCAGAACTTGAATGATCATGGATGCTTCATCTTAAAGACCAGATACTCTTCAAGAAACCAAGAGCAGAGCACTGAGTTCATGCTTCCTTGAAGTACCCTTTCTCAGTTCCCACTTCTATTCTGCATGATATGTCAACATCTAGATTCATTTTCTTGCATGAGAAAAGGGGCACCACAGAAAACAAAAACATACAGCAATAGAGCTCAGGTCAGGCTCATGAGTACTCTAACTTGGGATGTCTAGACTCAGGTAGTTTTTAGGGAGAACTTTTTATAATTACTTTATATATTAATTATAATCTATTCATTTTGTATCCCAACTGTAGCCGCCTCCCTTATTTCCTCCCACTCTCACCCTTCCTTCCTCTTCTCCTCCCATGCTCCTGCCCCAGTCCACTGAGAGTAGCAGTCCTCCTCCAATTGTCTGTGACCATAGCCTATCAGGTCTCATCAGCACTGGCAGCTTTATCTTTCTCTGTGGCCTTGTAAGGCTGTCCCCGAATCAGGGAAGGTGATCAAAGTGACAGCCACTGAGTTCATTTCAGAGACAGTCCCTATTCCACTTAATATGAGACACATTTGCACACCGAGGTACTGTAGGCTACATCTGAGCAAGAGTTCTAGGTTACAACCGGGAATTGTCCTTGGTTGGAGTATCAGTCTCAGAAAAGACCCCTGTGCCCAGAATTTTTGGTTTTGTTGTTTACATTGTGTAGCTCCTGTCACCTCCAGGTCTTTCATCTCCACATTCTTTCATAAAATTTAGGGAGAACTTTTCATTTCCATCTTTCAGGCAGATAGTCAACACAGGGAGGAATGCCAAGGCACTGTGTACACGAAATTGTGTGTGCACACATCTTTTGTCCAATGAGAATATTATTGCTAAGAGCTGGATCCTCATATGTTCCTTATTCCATGGGCTTCATGATCAGAGCAGAAAATGCCCTAATAACTGCAGGTAGACAAACTTGTAATGAATGATCTACAAAATGTTAAATATATCGAATTGAAGATAATTTATTTCTGGGCTTGTGTGAAAATGGCCTTAGGCTCCAAGGCCAGCCTCTAAGCTCATTTCATTTCCCAAAACAAGGATGTTTCACGTGTGTCTTTTAAACCTGGTTCTGGACTAGAAATGGACCTAATATTTACACACTGGAGCATTTGAATTTATTTTACCATTTTTTCCAAATTATAATATGCTTTTGTTCTATATTCTCCTTAGCTTCCCTTCTCCAATCCTCCAATGAACTTCCTTTGATTGCTTCCAAATTCTTGTCTTCTTTACAAAAAAATATGTATATGTTTTACCACTCTTGTATATACACACACACACACACACACACACACATGCACACATACACACATACAAACGCACTCACCCATATTACTCATCCATCCAATACTACTTGTGTGTTCAGGCCTGACGATTTTGTTAGACAGCCACCCTGTATTTTCGACTCTGAGGAAAACTATATTATGTTTTATGACTATTTTTTTTTACTCTTAATGTAATTGTTCTACGTAACTTATTTACAACTTCAATTTAGTCTCATATTCTAAAATAAAACTTAGAAGAGCAAAAGAAATATTTTTAAAGATCTATTCATGTATTCATTTTCTGTAAATGACTGCTCTATCTGAAAGTATGTCCATATGCCAAAAGAAGGAAACAGATCTCACTATATATGGTTACTAGCTACCTTGATGTTGCTGAGAATTGAACTCAGGATGTCTGGGAGAAGAGCTAGTGCTTTTTATTGCTTAGCCATCTCTCCAGGCCCTGCAAAGAAACTTTGATCTCAGATTTGAACTAATACTGTGGGAACAAGGGTCCAGAGTTTGGCAGACAAGAGTAGCCCTGCATATTTTCTCATGAAGGGCACATGCTGATGATTAATGAATTTTGACTCAGTAAGAAAACTAAGAATGGGAAGAGATTCACTGTGACATTTGAGGACAATAGAAAACTTTCTAAAATGAAAGCCAGTGAAGGTAGCTATGGAAAAGGACGTGACCACTGAAGCAACTGACTGTCATATAACTCAGGGAGCTGGTTCAAATGTGTATCAATTATCCAATATTGTCTTGTGAGAATTCCAACAGGCAAAATCACTTCATGGCTTTATCATTAAAGACATTATGGAGTATAAGATAAAAGAATATCCACACAATGTAGGATGATTAACAAATATTAATATGTGGGGAATGTTCTATTACAAATAATGTACTCATTACAAAAGCACTTCATGCAATTGTAATTGTTTTGTAATTTTGAGGTTATATAAATTATTGCACTGCATGTAATAATCTCATTCTGTCTTTAGATGTTGAGGAAAAAAAAACTGAAGAAAAGATGGTCCCACATAACTTCACTGTTCCACAAGGGACATGACAAAGTGCCCCAACATGACAAAGTGAGCACTGCCCAGGCATTGGAGAAGCAAGGAAAATTATTCAGGAAAAAATCTGGTTGCTATTTGCAAGGACAGCATTCTGCCTAGTGCAGTTGTGGTGGGTCTCACAAGGTTATTTTCTGGCTGTCCTAAGGATAAAAGCTGCTTCTTAAATACCCCCTTTCTAGCTTTCAATTCTGTCCTCAAGTTGAGAAACTATTGTGATTCAAAGGGATGGCTTCAGAATAGGTAGGTAAAAGAGGGCTATTCACCTAAAACAGGTATTGGGAAAGGTGGGTTTAGTCACTTTACTATGGTGCAAAACATGATGAGAAAATGTTTCCTGTGTTTTCAATTATTGTTAAGGCAGTATGAGAACAACATGGGGGCACCAAAACAGTTCAAGGTCCTCTTTATCTGTTTCAGCTTTCGCATTGCACCTGTGAGCAGGATTGGTCTGGTTCATAAGAAGCAAAGAGTTCCTTGTGCTGTAGATGGAATTACAGGTACTTCCCTTTCTTCAGGACATGCTGTCAGTCATCAAGAACAAAGGGCCAAAAATTGAGGGTGTTTTTATATTATCAGCAAACATTACTTCTTGCCAGGTTTGAAAGACAAACTAGACCGTGGGCAGCAGGTAAATCTAAACAACAAAGGTATTCATCTTGTCTCTTCTGTCCGAAAGGTAGGGGGATTCCTAGTGTCATCTACCCTCAAGATTCCTCCAGATCTCTGTAAGTAGTTTCTTCATAATGCATTTCCTGAGTGACAGTAGATATCACTGTTAGAAATCTGGTAACCTCAAAGGTTCCCCTGATATTCAAAACAGAAGGAATAAGAATTCTAGCACCAAGCAGCCATCACAAACTGAAATGTAATGAAGAATATTCCATCCTCCTCATGGGACACCTGAGTACCCAAGGGACACATATTATTTCAAAATAATAATAGTGTGTGGGAGGGTTCATTTCACATACACATGTGTCATCTGGTACGCATGCCTAGTCACATGCCTTCGTGACCAGTGTTCTTCATTTTCTGTCACTAACTCATTTCTGCGAGGCAGGTTTTTCTACCTCAATATACAGCATGTGTCTCCTTCACATTTATCTTCATTACAGATTCTTTTAAGATCTCATGATCTCTCTCTCTCTTTTTTTTAACACACACACACAAACACACGCACATACACACAGAAACACAACTAGTACTTAAATAAGAAGCCTCATGACAGGGAAACAGGCATTCTTAATCACTGACATATCTCCTCAGCTCCATAAAATGATATTTGTATTTTATTATTAAATTAAAATTCAATTGCAACATTTCATTTCTTCCATTTCTTTGTTCTAAGATTCTTTCCCGACACCTTCCCACTTGCTGTCAAATACATGTCCCATTTTCATTAATTGTTATAAAATACATATAAATCTGTTACTATGTTCAAACATTATGATGAGTCCCCTTTTGGTTGGTAGTATATGTATTATTTCTGAGCTAACCATTTGGTATTGGATCACCAATTAGGGGTTTATCTTTGAGAAAGACTAATGTTCTCACACTCAGTAGTATTTATGTGCTTATAGTTCTTTGTCTAAAGTTTGGCTTCAGGACATTTCTTCATCCAACTAACTTGGATGATGTTTCCTGCCAGGTATTATTAAAGTAACCATATTGTTGGACTGTCATGACTGAAGCCTGCCCCTCATTTCTAGGAGACCAAGATTTAAGATAGAATATCTGATTCTCTGCTTTATAGTCTTTGTGAGTCTTTTAATTAAGTTCCATGAGACCACTGTTTGAGTTAAATTCATATGTGTCCATTGGGCTATGAACCACTGGAACATTTATTTGCTGTACTTTGAACAGCTATGATTTTCTGTAATAATCTCATTCCATTGCAAAGAGAACCTTTGATGAAGGGGTAAGAGCTACATTATCTGTGAGTATTAGCTTAATATTTAGAATGCTTTAGGGCAAGTCCTTCTCCTCTAATTGGCATGACCTTAGTTGCAAGGTTTCCAGTACTGGGTACAGCTGAGAAACCACACAGATACTTAACACACTTGTCATTGTTGTTGTTCATAGGTGCAGTTGTGTAGGATTACTTTTTCCTGTCCCAAGCCCCTACTGTATCTTGCATAGCACCTTTTAAATACTATTAAACCTAGTCCTCAGGGAGGAGCTTTACCTGTCAGACCCAACTTAAATCTTCCATCACTTAAGTCTGAATTAATAGAGGATAGATTTCAAATGGTTATTTTGATTCTCAGTATTTGAGTTTCTGAGTTATTATTATTTGATCAATTGCTTCTCGACTGTAAGCAGTACATTAGAGGAAAGCATAACTCAGAAAATCATTTCCTCATGTTGTGTAGAATGAAAGGACAGGCGAAAAAAGCAGGGTCCCCTTTATCCCTTAGTCTAGGTCATCCAAATCTGCCTGTTCTTCCTCCCATGGAAAGTCCAGGAGATCCCCCAGGATCAAAGTGTCTTTCTCTACCAAGGCCACCTGGGTCCAAGAAATGGCAAGCTCAGAACTCACGTTTGTCTCCACATCTGAACATTCTTCCAGATCCACCAGGGTCCGTAAGTCCTCCTCTTCTTTCCAGCATGCCATCAGGCCCACAGTCACCATCCAGAGGTGGGAAGGGTGGTAGAAATAAGTCCATGGTCTTAGGCGTCTTAGAATGATTGCATTCTATTCCCCAGAAAATTTCTGGTTTCCAGAGCCCATCCTGGGATACTGCCACTCTCCAGCCCAGGGCTGGCCTAATCCTATTCCAGAGGGGGAATCCCTCTTGAGCCCTGGCGTTCATTTCAGGGTGAAATCTCCTCTTTCTCCTCCACAGCCTTCCATGTCGCCAGTGTGTCCTCCGAAACTTCTTTGGGATCTCGACAAAATCAATGCTTGATTGAGCAAAAAGCGGCATTTACTGATTAAACCTAAAAGTATGAGCCATATGCAACTGGCTATCAAGTGCCTCGTGATGCAATCTCTTTATTATAAATATTACAATATTGATTATTTTCTGTGTATTTGTGGTGAGGCAGAAGGTTTGCTTGCTATAAAATGAAAAGAGCATTCAACCCTTAAGTGAGTTCAATTAGGATATACAATGACTTCCCTTTGTTCTTAGCCTCTCAGACATCTGAGAAGATATAATTCATAAATATGACAACTATATCAGGACCTGTAATGAACAATGAAACTATGAACATAACTCCACCAGCACCCAGTGAGGAAGATATTACTGTGCTTTCTTCCTCTCCACCAGGACCATTTGTGGGACACCTATTCAGCAGGTTTCTCACAAGTATTTGTATTTGTAAGGATGGAACCCTGCCTGCTATTATGCTTGTTAAGTTAATTTTTGGTCTCTCTGGCTGTCCTGTCCCACATACTTTCTAGGGGAACAGGTGCTCTCAATTGATAATTTATCAAACATGTCAATGTTTAGTTAACCTATCCATGAGGGTGAGATCCTTTTAAAATAATGTCTCCAAGAAATTAATCCCAGTGAAATTTGAATCATGTAATTAAACAAAATTGAAAAACAAATGTATAATATAACCAAGTTTCCCCCGATTTCAGCACAAATCCCAATTCACCATCTAGTTGGAGGACAGGATTCTATGGATGTGAGTCCGTTGGTGTCTCCAACTGTCAAATCTTCCAGCTTCTTTTAACCTCCATATTACTCTAGAGTCTTATGTAATAGCGTTGCCTATGAGATCATTCAATCCTATCAGTCAATATATCTAGAGTGTTTTATTTAACTTTATCAGTGAATTAGGTATAATCATTTTTCTTTGCTATATATTAATCATTTCATCCTAGAAAAATATATTTCAAATTCATCTAATATGGCTTGATTTATTTTAAATAAGTTATTAAATTGCCATAGAGAATGAATGTATTTACTTCTCAGCAAGCATTTTAAAACTATATGGGAACATGTCAACAAGATTATCATGTCAGACACTTGACAATTACTGCACATAACTTAACTATTTTACAGCAAACTCTTTTGGTAACCATGACTATAATCATTCCAACCTTGAAAATAGCAAAAATAGTGAATAAAGCAGTATATGGTAGTTATTTTTACACAGCTAAACTATGAAAGAGGAACTAAAACTCCTTGGGTCTTTGACTGGGACAACTTTTTACATTGATAGCTAAAACTATAACATCTCAGGAGATGAAAATGAAAGTCTCTATCAAAGGAACTTTCCTGAAAGGCAAAATGTTTCCTAAGAAGAAAGATTTTAAGATTTACAACAGAATCCAGGACTGACAGGAGGTGTTTGTGTCACTAAAAATGAAATATCCCAATTGGAACTAGGAATGGCATGCTTGGAAAGGATATTCCTAGAGGAGAAGGAAAAAAGTAAGGGAGGAACAATCACCACAATTATTTAGGGAACCTAATTGTGACTCAATGCCAAGGAGGATCTGATTCCAAGAAACCCCAATGTTTGAAAATGTGAAAAATGGATTGGGGAGAAAATATATTCAAAAGTAATGAACTCAAGGATAGGCTCCTTTACCTACCCCCACTCCCAAGGGAGGAACAGCTTTCCCTGGCCACAGAGGAGGACATTGCATCCAATACTGAAGATACCTGATATGCTAGGGTCAGATGGAAGGGGAGGAGTACGTCCCCTGGCAGTGGACTTGGAAAGGGATAGGAAGGAGATGAGGTAGGGAGGCAGGATTGGGAGGGAATGAGGGAGAGGGTTATGGCTGGGATGCAAAGTAAATAACCTGTGATGAATATTAAAAAAAAAAAAGAAAAAAATTCAAAATCTTCTTCATTCCTCCCAGTTGAAGTTACTGGCCTATGATTGCCATTTCTCTGACTCACAGTAACAGACACATTCATTCTTCAAACTTTTGGATGCATAATAATAGAAGTATGTGTTTATATCATAGAGGACATTATATCAATCATTGGGGAAAAGGGACTAGATGAACCACATTTATTCAGAAAATTAATGACCAATCCATACTGAGACATATGGAAAAAGATCGACTGTCAACAGAAAGTAAATTTGAAAGAGGAATCTGTGATTGTCGTAGTAGTGGTCTTCATGATAATGTTTTTTACCATCCTCCATACTTAACATCCCTCTAGACATGTGTGAGTACTTTTCTTCCTTGGGATTCCTTTAACTATGGAAACTGATGACCTGAGGACAAGAGGAAGATAAAGTTCTGAGAAGCTAAGGGATTCATCACAAGAGACCATTGAAAACCTTCTATAGGCACATAACTTCCTCCCATGTCAGATGTGCTTTGGTCTGGCAATGCAAATCATCCTGCAGAATTCACCTATGACCATTCTATTTGAGGTCATATAAAAAACAAGTAATAATAGTGGTAAAAATGTGATTTAAAAACCTCAAGTCTTCAATCATACTTGCCAAAAATATATCCTTCATAAATAAAAACAATTAAAGATGGTTAATCCATCACCAACCTGTTGGTTGGTCCCCTTTGTCCAGTACATATATGAAACTGTTTTCCTTCTCTACCAAAAAAAAAATCAACCACTTTTATATTTATTACATTTTTTAAATTAATTACACTTTATTCATTTTGTATCCCCCCATAAGCCCCTCCCTCCTCCCCTCCCAATCCCACCCTCACTCCCATTGCTGCATGCATGCCACGCCCCAAGTCCACTGATGAAGGAGGTCCTCCTCTCCTTCCTTCTGATGTTAGTCTATCAGATCACATGAGGAGTGGCTGCATTGTCATCTTCTGTGGCCTGGAAAGGCTGCTGGCCCCTCAGGGGGAGTTGATCAAAGAGCAGGCCAATTAGATTATCATAGAGGCAGTCCCTCTTCCCATTAGTATGGAACCCACATGGACACTAAACTGCCATGGGCTACATCTGTGCAGGAGTTCTAGGTTATCTACATGCATGATACTTGGTTGGAGTATGAGTCTCTGGGAAGACTACTGTGTTCAAATTTTCTGGTTCTGTTGCTCTCCTTGTGGAGACCTTGTCCTCTCCAGATCTTACTATTTCCCACTTCTTACATAAGATTCTATGCACTCTGCCCAACAGTTGGCAATAAGTATCAGTGTCTGCTTTGATAGTCTGCAGGGTAGAGGCTTTCAGAGGCCCTCTGTGGCAGGTTCCTAGTTTGTTTCCTGTTACCTTCTTCTGGCTTTCAGAACCCCTCTGTAGCAGGTTCCTAGTTTGTTTCCTGTTTTCTTCTTCTTCTGATGTGCATCCTCTTTGCCTTTCTGGATGGGGATTGGACATTTTAGTTAGGGTTCTCTCTCTTGACTAGTTTCTTTAAATGCACAGGTGTTAGTGGGTCTGTCCTATGGTGTATGTCTATATGAGTGAGCATATACCATGTGAGTCTTTTTGCTTCTGGGACAACTGACTCAGGATGATAGAGGAATACTGATTGGCAGAGAAGCACTTAAAGAAATGCTGGACCTCATTAGCCATTAGGGAAATGCAAATCAAAATAACCCTGAGATTTCACCTTACACCCACGAGAATGGCCAAGATCAAAAACTCAAGTGACAACACATGCTGGAGAGGTTATGGAGAAAGGGGAACCCTTCTCCACTGCTGGTGGGAATGTAAACTTGTACAACCACTCTGGAAATCAATCTGGCCCTTTCTCAGGCAACTAGGAATAGCGCTTCCCCAAGATCCAGCCATACCACTCCTAGGCATATATCGAAAAGAGGCTCAAGTACACAAAAAGGACATTTGCTCAACCATGTTTGTAGCAGCTTTATTTGTAATAGCCAGAAGCTGGAAACAAACCCGATGCCCCTCAACTGAAGAATGGATGCAGAAATTGTGGTACATCTATACAATGGAATATTACTCAGCAATGAAAAATAAGGAAATCATGAAATTTATTACATTTTTATCCCTTGTCAGAAAATTAAGAGTTTTCTGAAGCTACTCAAAGTACTCTACTACACACTGAAATTACACAGGAGCAATCAGTGGTTCCAGAGAAATAACATTGCTTGGTACAAATTGGGCCATGCTCTGAGTTCACCACTCAGTAGACTCTGGAGCTATAGGCTCAGACATAAAGAGAGGAGGTACTGTTCTGATAGAAGACAGGATAGGTAACATCAGACAAAGGCAGCACTTGATCACTCCTTGACCTAGAGCTTGCCAAGTATTGCTTAATCTCATTGCCAGAAAGCTGGGACCTCATAGTGAGGTACAAAGTAATCATTAGTGACCAGCAAGTCCGGGCTGTATACTTAGGGTACATTAAAGGTACAGGAACACCTGGAATTTTCCCATTGTTCTCATTTCTCTACCCTTGGAACCTCAAAACATGGCTGACACTTCACAGATCAGAAATCATTGAAATTAATCATCCTTTACTGAATTATGAATTGTGGTTTGTACTGAACTATTTAGTCCTGAACAATAATGGGCTATTTAGTATGAAGAGAAGATATGCATATTATGAGCTATATAATTTGATATTTCTTTTTCTTACTCAGGTAATTAGGGATTTCTCCAATTTTTATTGGTATGTTTATTTTTCATTTTTTATGTATTTGCTTATTTATGTATTTTGAAACATGTCTGTGTTTGACACCCACTCTAGTCTCTAACCTAAGGCCCCACTGATTCATTCTGAATGGGGATTCTAAGTATATAGTATAAATGCTTGCTTTGGCTTCACACTTCTCAATGTCCCTAGTCTTTTGAAACTGCAGTGTGTGTGTGACCAAGTACCAACATTGGAAAATTGAAATAAAGTCTTTGCTAGAGCAATAAGACAGCTAAATGAGATCAATGGGATACAAATTGGAAAGGAAGAAGTCAAAGTGTCACTATTTGCAGATGATATGATAGTATACATGAGTGACCCCAAAAATTCTACTAGAAAATTCTTATACCTGATTAACACCTTCAGCAAAGTGGCTGGATAAAATATTAACTCAAAAAAATCAGTGGCCCTTCCGTATACAAAAAACAAAAGGGAAGAGAAAGAAATTAGGGAAACAACACCCTTCACAATAGCCACAAATGACATAAAGTACCTTGGGGTGAACGTAACCAAGCAAGTCAAAGACTTGCATGAAAAAAAATTCCAGTCTCTAAAGAACGAATTAAAAGGTGATATCAGAAGATGGAAAGATCTCCCAAGCTCATGGCTTGGCAGGATTAATATAGTAAAAATGGCCATCTTACCAAAAATAATCTACAGATTCGATGCAATTCCCATCAAATTACTGCCACAATTCTTTACCGACATTGAAAGAAAAATTCTCACCTTCATACGGAACAATAAGAAACCAAGAATTGCTAAAACAATTCTCTACAGTAAAAGACCTTCAGGAGTTATCTCCAAACCCAATCTCAAGCTGAACTATAGAGCAACAATACTAAAAACTGCACGGTACTGGCATAGAAACAGGCTGATGGATCAATGGAATCAAATAGAAGGCCCTGAAATAAATCCACACACTTAACAATAGACACTAGATACATTCAGGAAAAAAGGAGCAAGTAAATATATTTTATACTCTCAACCACTGTTAATGATATTCTTTTCATAAACAGTTCTAATCAAATATATTACTTTAGGTTGTCAGATATGAAAAAAAAAAGAAGGATAAGTATTCTGGACTATTTGTGCATGAAATAAGAAAATAATCCAAGTTGATATTCATGAATTTTTTTTTTTTGTAAAATACTTTTGGTTGTGAAGCTAGATTTTAACTGCTGAGCTGGGAGGAGGTCCTCCCCTATGAGGGGACTTGGGTAAGGGCATAAGGGGAGAAGAGACACTAGAAGGAGAAGAGGGAGGGGGCTGCAGTAGAGAAAATTTTGAATAAATAGTAATAAATAAATAGATAGATAAATAAATAAATAATGAAAAATTAAAAAGACTGGTCAAGTATAAAATTAGGTGACCCTCAGAAGAAACATAAAAGTTAAACAGAAACAGTCATTGCTGTGAGGATACTGAAACTTTTTCTTTCCATTAGAGCTTGTTTTAGTGACTGTATAATAAGTACATGCCCATACTATTCTTAGTCATTTCATGGTTTCATTCCTGTATGAAGTAACTACTAATTTTTTGTCATTTCAAGATTCTGATATCAAATTTGTAAACAATGTTAAATGACAGGACCTTGTTTCTGCATTGTTGATTTACAGGTTTCCCTTATGAGAATTCTCATGGAAAAATTTCCAAAGATCTTTGAAGAGGATACTATTACATTTTATAAAGACATGTTAAGGAGAGTTGAGAACATAAAGAATTCCTCTGGTTTACAAAATGCTCTTGATAAATCTTGTGATAAGGCTGTTGCCAATGAGGAAAGTGAGAAAAACTTTCCTAATCATAATTCTGAAGAATTAAAGACTACACCTGTTCCTTCTCAGGAGGCAGTTGCTACAGGTAACAGGAAGTTTTAGTAATCAAATGACATCATCTCCTGATTTCACAAAACGGAAAATAGTATCAGAGCAGTACTGGCACACACTATGATATTAGAGCATGGGAAAGGTCTTGTTTTAAACAACAGTAAAAGCTCAGTCCCTATCCCGATAGGCAAAGAGGATGGACATCAGAAGAAGAAAACAGGAAACAACCTAGGAACCTGCCACAGAGGGCCTCTGAAAGCCTCTGCCCTGCAGACTATCAAAGCAGACACTGATACTTATTGCCAACTGTTGGGCAGAGTGCATGGAATCTTATGTAAGAAGTGGGAAATAGTAAGATCTGGAGAGGACAGGAACTCCACAAGGAGAGCAACAGAACCAGAAAATTTGAACACAGTAGTCTTCCCAGAGACACATACTCCAACCAAGTATCATGCATGTAGATAACCTAGAACTCCTGCACAGATGTAGCCCATGGCAGTTTAGTGTCCATGTGGGTTCCATACTAATGGGAAGAGGTACTGCCTCTATGATAATCTAATTGGCCTGCTCTTTGATCAACTCCCCCTGAGGGGCCAGCAGCCTTTCCAGGCCACAGAAGATGACAATGCAGCCACTCCTCATGTGACCTGATAGACTAACATCAGAAGGAAGGAGAGGAGGACCTCCTACATCAGTGGACTTGGGGAGGGGCATGCGTGAAGAAGGTGGAGTGAGGGTAGGTTCGGGAGGGGAGGAGGGAGGGTTTTATGGGGGATACAAAGTGAGTAAAGTGTAATTAATAGAATAAAATATAAAGAAAGAAAAGTCACCTCCTTTAGCCCTTACAGGCAGATTTTAGTGTCTTTGAGTCTTCTTCATTTGAGGGAAGCATTATCACTTGCTCTTCTAGTACTCAAAAGACTTGTAAAATTAACAGATTATTTGTCACTTTCCCTTTGTGAGCTAAGCCACCCAGCTTCTCACAGGTCAGAACAAAACAGGAGCCTTCATTTCTAAAGATGATTATGTAAATGTTGGGGACTGGTGATGGAGAAGGCTCACCATGTTAGTATTTCATGCCTGTTCTTTTTCCTTTTGTTTCCCTCTCTTCTTTACTATTTCTTTCTCAAAGCAGTTGCCCTCAGTTGTTATTTCTACTTGTGTGCTATTCAAGAGTCGCTGAAGGGGATGAAAGAAATTGTGTAGGGTAAGGCCACTGCACAGTGGCAGTAGAGGAAACTCTTTTACCAGGTGCTTTTTAAGAACTAGGAGTAAAAAGTGATGTTTACTTACATGTGTTATACACCACACAGGAATTATCTGTGTGGTGTATAACAAGTTAAGATTTAGAGTTAAGATTTGTACATATAGGCCTGAGGTGTGCTCAGGGCAAACGTGTATGTTAATTCATACAAGCCCTTGGATTCAGTCAGCATCAAAACACACATGCAAGCAAACATGTGAATGAAATGGACAGGTTAAGGAAGGGAAAAGAAAAAGAAATGAAAGGATGCTTTTAGGACAAAAATAAGGAATTTGGGGTAGTGCTATTTCTTTTTACTTTTCTGTGTGTGTGTGTGTGTGTGTGTGTGTGTGTGTGTGTGTACTCAGGCTCAAAGAATGCTGCAGAACACCCTTGTGAGACTTTTCTGACTTTAACATTGCTACAACTAATAGGTCCCGCTGTTCTTATTTTGCTTGCCCTGTTGGCATTATCTGCTTTCTTGATTTTGGTACACATGACTTCTTCAGCAGTGCCATAATATACCCAGTCCTTGAGTAATCAGGATCTAGAATCAGAGAGGGGCTAATATCCCTTTAGTGAGCCATCAAACAAAAGTTTATGGTGTCAGTGTTGGTTTGAATGGAAATAGCCTTTATACGCTCATGTATTTGAATACCTGGTCCCTAGTTAATGGAACTGGTTAGGAAGTATTAGGATGTTTAAACTTGTTGGACGAGTTATTTACTGAACATTGGCTTTGAGACTATAAAAGCCCATGGCATGCCTTGTCTCTATCTTATGGCATTGCTTTGAGAATAGTGGGAACTTTTGGAAATGGGACCTGGGAATACAATGGAAGGAAGAGTAGAAAGTTGTAGCTCTCTGCACTTTTAGCTGAGCTCTGTTTCTTAATAAGCCATGATTGTCATAAACATGCTCATGATTGATGACAGGAAGCTGCCATCAATTCTGGCATGACTTCTATGACATGAAAGTCTGCATTCGCTTATATAGTGAGCCCAAATAAAACTTTCTTTCCTAAGTTACTTCTTTGGGATATTTTGTCATAGTGACAACAAAAGTTGCTAATTCTCCAGATGATTTTGTTAGGAGTTGATTTTTTCTCTATTTTGTCAAATACATTTCTAGAAGCTCTAACCACAATAAGTTGAACAAGGTTTCTAATGATTTCATACTCAAGGGGAAGATTTCCATATTGATGGTCATGCCTTACTTCAGCTATACCTGCTATTTACTGTTTGTGTCAGAGCACTCTGGCTTCTCCAAACCACTAGAGCATCCTGTAATGCAGTGTAGTTCTCACACTAGGTACCAGTGGTTAAGTCACACTTCAGGGTTAAGCAATCCACAATAAGACTCTTCTCATTTCAGACTTCAGTTCTAAGGTCACCTACACTACCAACTAAGAGAATAACTACAAAGGAAGGGGCTTCCATTAACTTCTTTGTTTTCCTAATTGCCAAAAATTACTGATACAGCTCAGGAATATGGTACAATTGCAATTACTGTGATCCTGAAACTATGAATGATAAAATCAAGACTCTGCAAAAGGAAAAACTAAGGGCATTGTATGGGAACACCCCAGCTGAGAAATTTCTGAGATCATACAAAAGGTCATGAGCCAAGTAATTCTGCATTTGCGTCAGCCAAGCCCTGTGTCAACAGAGTTTATTGGGAGTTCATTATCCACACATGATTGGGTAAGTGGAAACATGTCCTAATTCAGTAGTCATCTCCTTGCTATTTCTGAGAAGCAGACTAATATCCAATGGCATAGAACACTTAACCTTAAGCTGCATAGATGGTTATCTAGCACACCTAGGGCCCATTCTGAAACTTTCTTATAACATAAACTCAGGTGGTCTCTCATTAGTCCCAAGTACATTTTTGTCACTTAGGGAGTCTCGTAAGCTTAGAAGCTATCTCTCAAATGGTGGACAAATGTTCTTAACTTTGTTTGTCTCTCAGAAAGAGAGACAAAGACTTGTTTATTGGACCAAGTATGTAAAAATACACTTTTATTACTTTATTCCTAAAATAGAATGAATACAAAACAATGTGAGAAAACAAAAGGTAACATTTACTGAAAAAAAAGAAAATAATTTATATTAATTATTTATTTATATATTTATAATAAGTAACATTTATTGATAATTTTCACATTAGATGAATCCACTCTAGTGATTTATTGCAAGTGAATATACAAATTCATGAAAGGAATATTTAACCTTAAATTGAGCAATACTATGCAAATACTGAGATTGTCATAAAATTTGATCCTAGTTAACTTTCCTTTTGTGTGAAACACATTGTTGAATAATTCACCCCCACCAGTGGTGACCTAAAGAAAGTTTGTTCAACCCAGAGGAGAGAGAGTGAGAGAGACAAATAGAACAGTGAAGACAGATCCATTCAGGTACATATTACTGAAGCATAAGTTTATTAATGTTACTTGAAGGAGCATGAGTGACTAACAGAGAGCTACTCCTAAAAGAAGTCTCTTGAGTGACTTACATGCAGCTGTACCACTGAGGGGTTCAGTAATTTAATAATAATCTCAGGATAGGTTGGTGTCTCATGAGGATCTCTTGAAGGCTTCATGAAGGCCCACATAACATTTCAGGAGTCTTGTGGATTCTTTCTCCTTACATGATCAAATAGTAGTATGCCTGATTTTGTGATAACATTGTCAGATCATCACAGCTGCTCTGTTAAAAAAATGGTAATTCTCATCTACAGCCAGGAGAAAATAGCTAAGTGAAACCTCTAAATAACTTTCTGTAGTTGCTGTAATTGACTCTATTTCCTCACTTCTAGAAAAGGAATAAAGTATGTTGATGGCTCCTGTAAATAATATAATTTCTGAGTAAAATCTAAATTTAGGCTGAATTTAAGAATCTCTGTAGAGAGGACTTTGCCAGCGCATGTAACGTTTGTAGTCCCGTAGTGTAGACATTCAGACACCAGAATATAACGTCTTGATTTTACTTCCTGCCTATTGAACAACAAATAAAAAGTGTTGATTACAAAGACAGGTATAGAAATACTAGAAGAAATTATGTTTTAAACAGTGGTGCATTATGCCATCTGAAAGTTGCTAGATGATAGCATTCGTGGTTATTATAAGTTCTGAGTAACAATGGCTTACTAAATTTGGTTTCTGTTCTGGTTGGACTATGAAATGCTTCCTGAATGGGTTTGTGGGTTTAAACAAGTGGTTCACTTGATGGTGTTCTTTGGGAAGACTATAAAATATTTGGAGGATGAAGCTTTGCCAGAAAAAAGATATCACCGGGGATAGGATTTTAAGTTTTATAATTTGGCTGACTTGGTGTTTTCTCTCTCTGTTTCTTAAGTACAGATGATATTGTGATCACTCAGCTCCTTTCTCCTACCACCAGGTCTTCTTTTCCATGGCAAACTCTATTCCTGTGGACCTGTCAGCCAAAATAAACTCATTATTTCTTAAGTTGTTTTTTCAGAGTATATAATCAGAGAAACAGAAAAGGAAATAATATTTCTTTTTGTTTTTTGTCCAAGAATATGAACATTCCAGAAAAATCTCAACAGAAAAAAGACAAAAACTACCTTTTTATGAGAGTGAAAGCAATGATAAAAATATGTGTGCTGTGAATTTACAAAGTCATCTTATATTGTCCTCTATATTGGCCATACCCTTCAAGCAAACTAGTCATCATCAATCATTTTCACAAGTTATTAACTTGAAGATTTCAATTCTGTTTTCTCTTCAGACTCTTCATAGTTCTTATAAATAAAATATCAGCAGGCCATTAATATGTTTTTACTCAGGTCTAAAGTTCTAGTAACAAAAGAAATGAAACTCCCCTTTCTTCCTTATAGGTGAAATCAAAGGAAGTCAGGTGCTAAAACAGATGTCAAAATACAAAAGTTTTAAAGTAGGATGGCTTTTCCTCTATACACAATGGTCCCGGTTGCTTTCAGTCTTCTTGAATCTTCCCAGTTACCAGCTAACAATTCTATTCTGGCAATCTAGCACTGGGGCACAGTAAAGAACACTGCAAATATAAGGTCTCAGAAATAGACTAAGAAGCAAAGGTTCTCTCTGTCCCACGCCTGTTGTGTATCACTCACTTTTACCAAACAAACTAGAAATAATCTATCTCAATGAAAACTACAGAAACTAAAACTTCTTTAATCCAAATCAAGATATTAAGCTTAAAAACATTATTGTATTCTTCTACAACCTTCCTATCCTAGAATTGGTTATCAGCTATGTTCATGGCAGGTTTATTCATAATAGCCAGAAACTGGAAACAACCCTAAATGACCCTCAAACAAAGAACTGATAAAGAAAATATAGCATATTTATGCAATGGATATTACTCAACTGTTAAAAAAATAGCATTATGAAATTTGAAAGCAAATAGATGGAACTAGGAAAAAAGTCACCCTGAGAGAGTCAACCGAGACCCAGAAAGACAAACATGATATATACTCACTTTCAGTGGTTGTTAGTTGTAAAATAGAGAATAATCATGCTACAATCCACAGACCCAAACAAGGAAGTCCCTTGGGAGGACAAATGGTTCTTCCTGTGAAGGAAAATAGAATAGCTCTTGCAATTGGACTAGGGGAAGGTGGGCATGGAAACAAGAGGAAGAGGTTGAAGAGGGAGAAACAGAGGGAGATCGTACAGAAAGAACCTATGGGGGTGACCCTGGTGAGGACTCCTAGTAATGGCAGATAGGGTGCCTGAACAAGCCATCATCTATAACCAGGCAATGCTTACAATGATAGGATTTTGATAGCAACACAACAGCAAAACCTTCAACCCACACCTTTCTGCCTTCCTCCTGTGCTGAGTCAACAGTGGCTCAGAGCTTGGGGGAAGTAGCCAACCAGTGACTGGTTTTACTTGTGGCCCATGCCTGACACTGTCTGAATGGTCAGGAGCTGTAAGGTTGATGGCTCAGAGACCTGGGGTAGAACCAAGCAGAACTGAAAAAAAAAGTCAGTGAAATAACTCCCAATGATACTATGCTATTCTCATGGATGAGTGCCTCGCCCAGTCATCATCTCAGAGGCTTTCTCCAGCAACTGATGGGAGCAGATGCAAAGACCCACAGACAAACATTAAGTTGAGCTTGGGAAGTCCTGGTGAAGAGGGAGTGGAAGGATTTTAGGAATCAGAGGGTTTGTAGACACCATGAGAACATTGCTACAGAATCAAAAAGACAGGGCTCATAGGGGCACAGAGAGATTGAAACAGCAATCCCATGAATCATTGATAGGTTCTTTGCACACATGCTGTGGTTCTTTTCCTTGGATCTTTTGTGGGACTCCTAACAGTGGGAGTGGGGTGTCTATGGCTTGTTTTCCTGATCTTAGGATCCCTTTCCTCTTACTGGGTGGTATTGTCCAGCCTTGATATGAGGGTTTGTGCCTAATATTATTATAGCTTCTTATGCTCTGTTGGTTGAAAAGAGCAAGCCTGCTTTGTTCTGAATAGATACAAAAGAGACATGAATATGGGGAAGAAAAGAGCTGGGGGTGGGCAGTGTTGGGAAGAGTGGAAAGAAGGGGAAGCTGGTGTTGGAGTGTATTGTATGAGGGAAGAATAAAAAAGAAAAAAGACAATTTTTGCTTTCTCCCCCAATAATATATCCAAAGAGCCCTATTAAAGAAATGTTTCTGTCACAGACCTAGAAGTAAGAAATGCAATATATACAGGTCAAAAATAATCTGGACAGGCTTTGCTGGGTTTCTCCACTCAGGCTATAGCATTCCATTAAACTCTCTTTTCATTCATATTTTATAAACCAATCATCCTTCATCCAACCTATTCATTAAAAATGGCTCCTTCACCCTTAGTCTTGGTGTCTTTGATAGAAAGCCCCCTTTGTCACATGCAACTATAAACAAATAATGTATTAACCTTTTGTATCAGCATTTTTGAAATTTTGATGGCTCAGGAAGCAAATGTTTCTTTTTACACCATAACTTTCTTATAGGCAGGAGTGAGAAAGTGTGTGTGTGTGTGTGTGTGTGTGTGTGTGTGTGTGTGTGTGTGTAGGAGACAGAGTGGAAGAAAAAGAGACAGAGAGAACAAGATTTGAAAAAAATATTTAAATCTCCCTGAAGACCAGCAAGTTGCCAAAGGAGAAAAACAATAAACAATCCTACAAAGCTGTAAAGCCTACAAACCTTAAAATGAAAAACTTAGCAAGATATTCTTTTTTATTAATTATCATTATTTATTAGTTATTCACTTTGAATCCCCCCAAAAGCTCCTCTCTCCTACCCTCCCAGTCCCTCCCTCCATCCCCCTTCTTCACGCATGCCTCTCCTCAAGTCCACTGATTGGGGAGGTCCTCCTCTCCTGCCTTCTGATCTTAGTCTATCAGGTCACATCAGGAGTGGCTGCATTGTCTTCCTCTGTGGCCTTATAAGGCTGCTCTCCTCTCAGGGGGAGGTCGTCAAAAAGCAAGACTATCAGATGATGTCAGAGGCAGTCACTCTTCCCATTCCTATGTAACCCACTTGGACACTAAACGGCCATGGGCTACATCCATGCAGGAGTTCTAGGTTATCTCCATGCATGGTACTTGATTGGAGTATGAGTCTTCTTTTATTTTTTTCAATGCAGTTTATTCAGGAACCTTGAACAATCATCTGACCCTGGGAAAGCCAGCCCACAGCTTAAATATCCTCTGGGTAGCCAACCCCAGCCTGCCACGTGGGCAATGCAGATAGGTCCACATACATGGAAGCAAGCCAGATCCTCAGCTTTAGCCAAATGTGGAGTTGTTTAATGAAACAATAGTGACACTTTTATCTTGAGGGGGATGGT
Organism: Meriones unguiculatus; assembly: GCF_030254825.1. Classification (NCBI taxonomy): domain Eukaryota; kingdom Metazoa; phylum Chordata; class Mammalia; order Rodentia; family Muridae; genus Meriones; species Meriones unguiculatus. Next base: position 42,962,527 of record NC_083357.1, read on the forward strand.
AACAAACCTGTAATTGTAGTTAGGACTCACTCAATACAAAGAAATTCATAGCTGGTACTATAAATCTAGTGAAGTGGGCATGGGTAAAAATGTCATTGACCCACAGTAGAACTTACTTTTTCACATTCCCAAGCTAATATATATTTTTTTCTTCTAATTTTCAACACTTCCTTCCATTCTTCCTTCCTTCCTTTCTTCCTTCCTTTCTTTTTCGTTCCTTCCTTCCTTCCTTTCTTTCTTTCTTTCTTTCTTTCTTTCTTTCTTTCTTCCTTTCTTTCTTTTTCTTCCTTCCTTCCTTCTCTTCTTTGTTCCTTTCTTTTTAGGAGGACAGTTTCTCTGGACTCACTTTGTAGTTCAGGCTGGCTTTGAACTCACAGAGATCTACCTGCCTCTTTCTTCCAGAGTTGTTGGATTACAGGCATGTACCACTATGCCCAGCTAACTAATATAATTTCTAACAACATTCTAAATTAAATACTTATTCTTATAGCAACAGAGTGGTGTTGCTCTTACCCATAATCATAAAGTTTCTTTCAGCAGCAGATGGACTACGAAAATATAAAACTGATCAAAGTGCAGAAAACAGCTGATCATAGAGTGACCAATCCCAATAGATATATCTACATTTAAGACTCAGGGAACACTATGGAAGGGAGAGCAATAGGATTGTAAGAGGAAGAGGATATATGATGTGAGATGATGTCTTTTATGCAGAATGAGATAGCTACAGCAATGAAATTTCAAAAATATGGCTGCCTAAACAAGACCTACACAATGACAACAACAGTTGTTATGCCAGTCTGGGAGTGAGAAATCTCACAAGGCCACAGCTCTAGACAAAATGGTACAGGAAATTAATGTTTCTTGAGAGAGACAGAGCAACATACCTTTCTATGCACAAGCTTTCTAATAGGTAATCCATTTCCAAGTGTTCATTCCTAAACACATATACATTTGAGAAGCCCTAAAGGGTGTCAGGTTATAGTTAGGTGATGATGGCCATAGATAGGTAGATGATTACATAGGCAGGTAGGTATGTACAGAAATAGATACATAGATAGATAGATAGATAGATAGATAGATAGATAGACAGACAGACATACAGGTATACAGACAGACATGCATGTATTCATACATTGATCATAGATAGAGATGATATATAAATAGATAAAGAGATAGATAATAGACTACAATTGAAATATAAATGATTATATAGATGACAGCTAAATTTGATAGATAGATAGATAGATAGATAGATAGATAGATGACAGTTGTAAAATAATACTAAATAATTTGAGGGACAGTCAGGCAGTGACAATGGAAGAATTGATGGAGGAGGAAAGGAGGGGTAATAAAATACTTATCACACATAAAAAATTATCAAAAAAGAAAAACAATTTACAAATAAAAATTTCTTAGTCAAAGCAGCATTTTCTAACATTAAAAGAGTTATTTACTGTAGAAAGAACATGTGAAAAGTAGATTGTGTAAAGAGAATGTGAATTGCTTCCAGCAACTGAGTACCATGCTCTAGTTATGTACATTATTTTATGTTTCTTTATATAATTGTTCACTTGAAATATGTTGGGTGCCTCATGTTGTTTTAACATTCACATTGTGCTACAAATTTAGTGTCATAGATGTTCAGGCTAAGGACATTTGACTGAATTGCTGCAGGTGCTAATGTCAGGAAATGGCATATTACTTTGTACACTGTTCATGCCAATGTTGCTAAAGACTACGCTATCTTGCTCTGTCTCCAAAATAAAACTTAACATTAAATCAAAATATAGACAAATGCTAATGCAGGTTCTCAATCAATATAACAAAGATAAAGTGATGAAATTGGCAAAAACAATTAATCTATCTTAATCTAGAGAAAGACTCTTTTGCAGTCAGAGCCACCAAGACTAGAAAGCGGCTGTGTTAGTTTGTGAGCACCTAGAGAGTGATGGATTCCAGGAGGATGGAAATTATCACATTGGTTGGAAGAAACTTTGAAGGATACAGAATCACCTAGAAAAATGACATATTCTTTGTCTACATATTGCTTGACCACTAATGTTTTTGATATTTTTTTTATATATACTGCCAAGTTTTCAGTATCATGATACTTTGGTTTTGAGTGTTTCCTGTTCATTCAAGTATGTTCAGTTCTCTATTTCTTGCTGAAGATTCTGGAAAACAATAGCATGATTAATTCAACGCTCTCAGAAGAAGGATTAGAGAACTAAATTCTTCTTCAAGGACTCTTGCCCAAAAAGTGTTGTGGAATATTTTTCCAGCTTCCTAATGATTGGTTAATAGCCTGATAAAATAAACTATTTCCAGTGTCCCAGTGAAACATCACATTGCCTTATTATGAATATTCACATCAATGTGATTGGATTATTTAGTTTGTTAATGTCTAGTTTCTTAAATTATATATATATATATATATATATATATATATATATATATATATATACATAGCATTATCCCTCTGTCATATGTGGAATTGTTAAATAATCTTTTCCATTTTCTGGACTGCTGTTTGTACTCTTTGACAGTCACCTCTACAGAAGTTTCCAGTTTCATGAGGTCCCAATTATTAAGTGTTGATATTAATGCCTTTACAATTGCTGTTCAATTCAGAAAGTCGTCTCCTGTGCCAATGAGTTCAAGGCTATTACCCACTTGCTCTTCACAGATTTAGTGTTTCTAGTTTTTCATTGAGTACTTTTATTTTTCTCCTCAAACATTTTGTTAATAATATTTGTTTTGATCCACTTGGACTTTAGTTTTGTGCAGGGTGATAAGTGTGGATATATTTGCATTTTTCTACATGTAGACATCCAGGTAGACCAGCACCATATATTGAAGATGCTGTCTTTTTCCATTGAATGGTTTTGGCATCTTTGTCAAAAATTAGGTGTCCATAAGTGTGAAGACTTATGTCAGGGTCTTCTATTTGATTCCTTTGATCCACCAGTCTCTTTCTATTGCAGTATCGTGCAATTTTTAGTATTGTTGCTTGTAGTATTCCTTGTTTTTTGAGACATGGTCATCTATGTAGCTCAGCCTTGCCTGCTTTCACATCTTCCTACCTGAGCCTCCCAAGTGGTAAGATTGAACACAGGTGTGTAAACACACCCAGATAGTCTAAGCACTTTTATAACATTTATTAATTCCTTGAGAATTTCATACAATGTGTATTAATCATATTCACCCACAACCCCCTGCCTAACTTCTCCCAGATCCATTCCTACTGCCCCACACTCTCCAACTTTATGTCTTTTTAGTTATTATTATTTAAATATCCCATGATTGAACATACTCTTGGAGTGTGGTCATCTACTGGCAGGTGGTCGATTTACTAGTAGCCATACCATTAGAGAGCTGACTCTCTCAGTTTCTGAGGTGATTCATGTCTGTACTCCTAGCACTTGGAAAGGCAGAGGCAGGCAGAACTCTGTGATTTGAAGCCAGCCTTGGCTACAAACTGAGTCTAGGACAGCTAAGACTACACAGAGAAACCTGTCTTGAAAAACCATAATAATAATAATAATAATAATAATAATAATAATAATAATAATAATGAAAAAAGCTGACTCTCCTTCCCCAGAAACCACCAAATGCCCGCGGCTCCTAAGTTAAAGATGGAGCTCATGAACCAATTTCTCATTCCATGCTAGAATGCTTGATCTTGTTCAGGTCTTGGGCAGGGAATCCCAGATGCTGTGAGTTCATGAGTGCCTCAGCCCTGTCATGCCCAAAAGACACTGTTTCACTCTGGTCCCCCCTAACCTCTGACTCTTACAATCTCTAAGTGTAAGTAGCCAGACCTACCCAAGACTTCCTCAGAGATCCTGATGAATAGACAAAGGGTACTTTTGTTCTTTATCCTTGTCCAGGAGTGGACTTCCCAAGACAGTCTAGGATGGAGCAGTGCCTCAAAAGAGACAAAGCTGAAGCTTCTTGGAACCCAACTCTTCCTCCTGGACTGTGGTAATCAGTCCTTTGGCAGCTGTGTCTGAGGTATGTAATGTTCTCATTGCCAATATTGACTTGACGCTATTCACCCTTGTGTGTGTGTGTGTGTGTGTGTGTGTGTGTGTGTGTGTGTATACTTCTTAGGAAACTTTTTTGGGATGAGTCATCAGCTTATGCAAGATCTCCTGGTCCCAGCTTTGCTTTTGTCTCCTTTATTTCTCATCCCTGCTCCTCCATCTGAGACCCTTCTTTCTATTGGTTTGGGTCATTTCAGCTTTTTTTCTTGAGATGTTCCCTGAGCCTTCCATGAAGGAGTGTGATACAGAGGTCCCATTTGGGGCTAAGCACTCCACACAGACTTAATTATTCTCTACATTTGACCAGTTATGACTTTCTGTGCTAGGTGTTTTCCACTGCACCAAGTGCAAGCATTTACTTCTCATCCATCTCATACTGAAATTGTTAGCCATTGTCTATCTACCTTAATTAGAGGTGTGCAGCTGTCGTCCTCACAGGCATTAATGTCACAGTTCCTCTCTATTAGAAGAGTTGCCACTCCCAGATGGCCACATGCACAAGAATAATGCAGTGCAGTTCTGTGAAATAAGAGGACTTTTTAGGACGTAATGGCGACCTATGTTGAAGCACATGTATGCACATAATTTTAAAAATTAGATATTGTATAATTAATTTTCTTCTGAAGGAAGATCATTTCTTTCCCTCATTCTTTACAATTCTGGAGTCATATGACAAAGCCTGCCCCATTCAGGGCAAGTGCTCAGTCATGATTCCCTCCATGCTTGGAGTAGTCTGCTGAGTAAAAGGAGAAGTCCCAGTAGGTTTGTCTCGGCTTGGATTTAAATCCTAATTGAATCTGTTACCTTCTAGCTACTTCCATGTGCTCCATAACTCAACTTCCTCATCCACATGATGGGCATTAAACAGTAGCTATATTACATGGTGCTCCTGAAATGCTTCACCTTAAATCTGTACAAAGTGTGTACAAATGTTGCCAGCACCTGACAGCTTAATGATTGGTGATAGAGTGATGATAGGTCTTCCTACTGCTAACAAATACAACATTTCAATGAAGTGAAGGAATAGCATTGTGGAGGTCAGTCCTCATCCACCACGTGGGGCCCAGGAATGAAATTCAAGGTGTTGAGGTTGGCAGCAAGCACCTCTAGCTCCTGAGCCAGTCTCTCCTGCTTGAGAATTACAGATCTAAATAACTGTAGTTTTAACTGCAGAAGGGTCATGTGCATGTTCAAATGGCAATGGTCTTGAAATTGTATCTCTGCCTTCAACTAGCTAGCATTGCAGACCAATGAACATTGTGTCTTCCTAAAATGCTCTTTATTTCCCATTTTTAATATCTATGACATCAGAATTCCACTTACAATTTGCGATATTTTATAACTAGAATCAGCAGCTTTTTCAATGTTTCTCAATATACAAAAAAAAAACAATTTAACACATCCTCCCTTATTCATTAGTGTAAGGTACCATGGATCATATCATGACACAAAGGAGAATATAAATTTTCAAGACTTCCCCCAGTTCTACTCATGAATGGTAGAGAAAAGAGGTAACCTGGGCTATTCTTTATGTCATGCACATTCCCACCTCAATTCAGGTATCTCAACTTTAAAGCTACACTTAACCCATAAGAAAACCTTAAATAGTATCCAAATTCTCACATTTACCCCAAAATTCTTCTCTTGGAACTGGTGAATGCGATCTGAACTAGCCCACTGTTCAGTTAAGAAGAAACTCACACTCAGGCCCAGATTTGACCAGTCCTCTAGGAGTTAATGTGAAAAAGTAGAGCCTCACTATCCTTTCCTTGGTGAACACATTGGGCAGTGTATCTACATAACCTATGATGTCCCGCCGCCCTCTCACAACAAAACATTGGGAGTTGAAGACTTACAGCTAACTCCTCCATTGCACAGAGAAACTGTCCCTCATCATAATCACATCTGACTCAGTTGACTCAACCACTCCCCCTGTCGGCCTCGTCTGCCAAAAACAGCCACTTCACCCTTTGCTCCTACCCACTCCCAGGTTCTATTACCTGTTCCTCTTGTCTGTGTCATTCACACCATTTACCTGGAACATGAGAAAACTCTCCACTGCAGTTATAGCGCCTACACTCGCAGCCCAGTGGATCTGTCCCACCGCGCAGTATCTGGTGAGGTATCTGGCACTTTGGGGCTATCACCATTAGCAGACCCACAGCCCAGGCAAGCTGCCCACTGGGGAGTAGAGGAGTTGCCAGGCTCCAGGCCCCTTCTCCTGGACCAAAAGATCCTCCTCATACTCGGGCCAAGTGGCCAGCCAGTCATGCCCACCTCCCCCGCCGTCCCCCCTCCTCCCAGAAAAACTATGAAATAAAGCTAGCCAAGTCTCTCCACCCCACCACAGGAGCATCCATGGAGTCCATGGTTCAGTGTGCAGCCAACCGCCCCCTCTGCTGCCTGGCAAAGCGGTTAAGTCAGGTGAGCCGGTGCATGTCTCAAGCTTTCCAACCCGGGAAGTTCCCAGTTCTCCACCTGCCAATTACGGATTTAATCCCCTAGCTGCTGAACTCCAGTGCACTCTGTTAAATGAAAGCATTCACACCTCAAAGATCCTCCCAGCAAAAAAGGAAGGGATTGGCTGCTGCCTACCTCCTTGCCTCATCGCCTAGCTAGCCACAATTTTGGGCATTCAAACTCCAGTGACAGGACCCTAGCCAATCCTACAACCTGTGCTCCCCCAAGCAGACCTGCAGAACCAAACACCCAAGCATGCTGGGTGATGATTCAGGACCTTTGCCACACTGCAGTTCATTCTCGCCTGCTCCAAAAGCCAAGTGATTCCAAGTTCCCAGTGCAGACTGGCAGTTCAAAATGTTCAAATTTGTTATTTACTGTTCCAGAATAAACCAACTCTTGGGAGATGAAACAGAAAAATCAGGGGTTTAAGCTTGTCCTTCGCTACCTAGGAGTTCGAGGTCAGCCTGGGATACATGATATCTTAACAAAGACACACACAAAACAGAAACAAACACTAGAATAAAATTATATTGGGAAAGAAAATAAGGAAATATTGATTGGCTGGAGTGACAGCCTGTTCCAGTACAAAGGCAAACCCTGTCTCGAAAAAAAAAGAAAGAAAGAAAGAAAAAATGAAGAACTTTTCTTTCTCAGAAAAATTTGAGTAAATTATGCTAAAATCCCTAATAATACTATGAAGAGGCAGACACAAGCACAAGACCAATGCAAGTTTGAAGCCAGTTTAGTCTCCATATCTGTGTCTCATGAAAGTGAAAACAGAAAAGTAATTCAAAATATGACTGTGCTTAGGAATTTGTTTTTGTTTTTTTTTTTTTTGTTGTTTGTTTGTTTTGTTTTGAGCTGAGTTTCTCTGCAGACCAGGGTGGCCTCAAGCTCAAATATACACCTGCTCTGCATCCCAAGTAGGAATTTGTATTAATGAGCCAACTGCTCCTAGCTATAGCCTCCCTTTTCCTCTTGTAGAATGTGTCACATTCAGAAACACTTAGTGGGTATTTATTATCATCTCAAATCTCAATAAATGTTTTGAGGTTGATAGCCAGAAAAGCCAATTATTTTTTTTTCTTTCTTTCTTTCTTTCTTTCTTTCTCTCTCTCTCTCTCTTTCGTTTTTTGTTTTGATTGGTTTTGGTTTTGGTATTTCCAGACAGGTTTTCTCTGTGTAGCCTGGGCTGTCCTATACCTGCTTTGTAGACCATGCTGGTTACGAACTCACATTGATCCACCTTCCTCTGCCTCCTAGAGTGCTGGGGTTACAGACAAGTTTGTGCCACCACAGCCAGCTAGAAAGGTAATATGTAGCCCACCTAAATATGTACATATAGTTTGAGATGAAATGAATTTTTTTACTATGATCTAAATTCATTTTATGTTGCCCTTAAATTTTTATTTTCTTCATTTTCTACTTCCATCCTTTTGATAGTGTTATGGGTGTATATACATATGGAGGCCAGAGGACAGATTTACATGTCATCTTCAGGAATGGCACCTCCTTTGCCTGGCCTAAAGCTCAACAATTAGGCTAGACTGGCAGCCAGTGAGCTTCAGGGATCCTCCGGTTTCCTGTTACAGTGCTGGGACTATTAAAGCACATCACCACATCGGTATTTTAGAGGGATGTCAAGACCCTGCTTGCAAAGCATTGACTGAGCCACCCCTTCAGGAATACTTCTATTGTGTGTATGTGGGGGTTAAGGAAGTGATACTCTGTATTCTTCAACAATTTAAATCCTCTTCTGCAATATAAGTGTCTGTGTTTAGAATTACAAGCCCATGTATGTTTCTTTTTGTGTCAGCCTATATGTCTGTCTTTTTATGTCAGCCTATATGTCTGTCTTTTTATGTCATCCTAATTTGTCTACATTATCTATGATCTGACACATTATCAGAGTAATTCTTCCCTTTTCTGGAGACAATTTCTGAATAAGTCCTTATATACTAAAATATTTAAAAACACACACACAAAACATGTGATCAACCATCCGACATTCTTTCTAGAACTCTCTTAAACAAGTTGTTATTCAATGTAATCTGGTAAAAAAAAAAATCTCAAGGAAAAGTTAACTTTTTTTGAATGCCTTGTGGCTTCTAGTGATGGCTAGTCCAGCTAGCCTATGGACCTAGAAGCCCTAGGTAATCTAAAAACCCTCAAAACCTAGTCTGATTAAACTCAACACCTGTTAAGACATGACTCAAATCCTATTCTAGACTCAGGAAGAGTAAGACTCAAGAAAGCAGAGAAAAGGTGCACTGAGCACCCACGTTCTGTTTCTGAATTCCTATCCACCCAGCTGCTAGATGAGAGGCTTTCTATGATCTGCCCTCTGCAGGATAAAAATAGGAAATGCAAACATCCATTGTCAACCAGTTCTAGCCAGAAAGCTACAATCACTAACTCCATATTAATCAGTTATTAAACAAACAGTATAAATATAAGATGATTCTGGGCATGTTAGCACATGTCTCTAATTCCAGCACTCATGGAGGCAGAGGTAGGAGGATCTCTGTGAGTTCAAGGCCAGCCTGCTCTACAAAAAGAAATCCAGGACAGCCAGAAACACACTGAAAAACCCTGTCTCAAAAAACAAACAAACAAAAGACCTGATACCTTAAATATATAACAGTAAGTGATATAGTAGAAACTATAATTACTACATAAAATTGATGCTAAAAGTTTAAATGCTCAAGTAATTCACTCGTTCGGGTTCTTCTCATTACCCAGTAACTGCCAGATGGTTTTATAGGTCCTGAAACTTAGCTGAGAGCAACAAACAAGTCACTGCATACAGGAGGGTTCTATTGTGGTGGGATGATTTTGATCCACAAGAACACAAGGAGGTGATGAAAATATCAGGAAATGTAAGCACAATGAACAGCATACATGAGCACTCATAGCACACAAGCTAATAGGGACAGTTTTAGACAGAGTGTTCCAGAATGACTTCTGGGAAGCGCCAAACATTGAAAAGCAAGAAACAGCTCTACAAGCAAGGAAAGGCATTCCAAAAGAACCCAGTGCAAATGTCCTGGTGAAAGATGAATTTGCTGCTTGTGATTTGTTTTGATTACTTTTGTGGTTATTCTGTTTTAATTTAGTTGCTGTTTTTATTTTTCTGAGGCAGCGACTCATTTAGTCCAGGGTGGCCTTGAGCTCCTAAACCCCCTACTCCTACAAACTAGACTTGGTTTGCTTCTTAAGGATGGGGCATGGGAGCCACAGTGGCTAGGTGCAGAAACCAAGAAGAAATGTAATGCTAGGTTGTAGGGCTGGTAGGACAATGGGAAAATATCACAGAATCTGGTAACTGTGTAATCAATAGAAGTTTTTTGACATCTCTGACACTTTTCATCCTGTAACTGCACATCACAACAGTAATTACATGGCAAATACTATATCCGCCACCTAAAACAGGTTATCAGTATTATGTACTTAAGTCACATTGAGATATACAGAGTTCAGAGCACAAGCATACACTGAAAGAGTTCCATGCTATTACTCATGGTCATAGTGATAAAACTGTGTAAATGGAGACTCTAAAGATGACTGGGGAGATCTTGCTGGAGTTTCACTAGAATTCAAGACAGGTAGATTTCATATAGAAAGGAGAGATGATATTCCAAAAAGTTTGGGTGTGATTTAGTCAATCGAATAAAATACATGAGGTGAAGGACAAAAGTCAAGTGCAGGGGCTAGAGAGATGACTCCTCCATTTTGAGCACTTGTTTCTCAGAAGACTCAAAGGGCATCTAACCTTCCTCTGTAACTTCAGCTCCAGGTGGAATCCAGTGACCTCTTATGGTCTCTGGGAGAATTGTATGCATGTAGTGTATAGTCCTTCATTAGGCAGAACACCCATATGTGTACAAGAAATAAATAAAAAAAAAATCGAACAAAAACAAAAAGGAGGCAAAGACCTAGTCAAGGTCTACAGCACAAGACTAGACCATGACAACAAAACAAAACATTTTAATATATATATATATATATATATATATATATATATATATATATATATACCAAGATGTATGGTTCTCACTGATGTTGTATTTTAAGGAAATCAGAGGCAGATGCCTCTGGGTTTTCTGATTTCTTTTATATCCCTGAGCAAATATTTATATTTATTAAGAAACATTTGAGCCATGCTGCTGTGTTTCTCATTAGTTTGTTTCACATGATCATCCACAGAGTACCATATTTTAGGGGGAGTTAAATATATGACCACAGGGATACAGTATAGACACTATTTCCACAATGAAGTGGGTATCCATAGTGTTGGATACACTATCTACTTTGAAAGAACATTCCATCTGTGTAGCCTTGGCTGGATGGCAACTCACTATGTAGCCTTAGGCCTCTGAACCTAGAAGAGATTCATTTCTACCTGTGAGTTCTGGGCTGACAGGGATAAGACACCACATCTGACTAAAGAAGAGTCTGAAGAATTAACAGTTGAAGATTAATTTTTATTTGTAAATATACAATCATTTTGCTCAATAGGGGATAATTAAATGGGACAGGCATTATAGACAGAATAGAGCCTTAGCAAACTAGCAAGTCAATAACAACATCAAATGAAATAACAAATGAATAACAAAGCCTCAAACAAAGAACACAATAAACCAAAACCAAAATAATCTAAACCCAAAATTCAAACAATAAATTAAGCTAAGCAACATTCTCTTGCTAGAGATTTAGCAGCATGCACATAAAATCAATTGATATTGGATTCAAAGTTGAGTTCACATTTCAAAAGGGGTGTCTTTTTTTTTGAGTAGCCCTTGATCATAAAGTAAAAAAAAAAATGTTGTGTTTAACTTCTCTGTCTCTTTCCTCCTTCCTTCCTTCCTTCCTTCCTTCCTTCCTTCCTTCCTTCCTTCCTTCCTCTCTCTCTCTCTCTCTCTCTCTCTCTCTCTCTTTCTTTCTTTCTTTCTTTCTGCTCAGTTCTCTCAAGGGATCTCTCAGAGAAGAAGGAAAGACAATCAAACCCAGAGGCTCCCATGCTAGGCCTGAGGAAAGATAAAATCCAGGCCATTTTACACATAGGAAACCAAAGTCAAGGGAGAAAAACCACCCCAGGATTGTCAGAGTTGCTGAGGATGGGATGGGATCGTTGCCCAATTGCCTGGAAAACTCAGTTTTCTGGCTGTAGAAGCTTTGTCTGTGGGGAGCTCTCTTCCTGGGCTGTGGCTCCTTCCAGGTCAGACTGGAGTCTTTCAGACCTACGGAAAGAAGGAAGGAAGGAAGGAAGGAAGGAAGGAAGGAAGGAAGGAAGGAAGGAAGGAAGGAAGGAAGGTACAGAAGCCTAGTGAAGGCAAGCCATGTCAGCTGTTAACTCTACACAAGCTCTATTCAGCTGTACAGTCCAGGATGACCTTTCAGCTGAGGTTATTCCCTGCATTTCCCAAAGAAAAATTGTCAGAGAGTACATGTGCCTGGATATTTTTTTTTCTCACATTTTTAAAAATTGTGGGAAGATGAACTGAAACCTACACACTGCATTGAAATAGAAAAATAACAGCACATTTCTTCAATAGTCCAGATGATTAATTGATTAACTAATTAATTAATGTCTGAGTCACACTTCAGAAAAGATGTGAGCAACCTGGTTACCTATGTAGAGTCCCTCTTCAGGGCCTACTCACTGAAGTGAAGGCCTTGAGTTTTCCTACAGTGCAGAAACCTGCCTGGGTAACCTTGTCAACCAAGTGCCCTGTTTATAATCAAAGAAATCATTTCACAGGAATACCCTGTGATACACTGCAGGGATCCTGGATTCAGTAGGAGTAGGCTATATGAAAATGTGCCCAAGTGTAGGAACTGACCTCTAAAGGTGATGTTCCGGAAAGAAAATAACATGTCAAGAGTCACACTTTCTTCTACAAGGGATACTCACCTTGCTAAGTTTAGTACTAAGAGGATTTGTGGGGATACCAAGGGACAAGGTTCTCAGATCATACTAGAGAGGCTAGAAAGAGTAGGGGCTCACCATCCCCAGAAATACTAAGAAACACATATTTCCTGGACAGAAGTTGTTGGTGATTGGAACAGCTAATACTCAGAGGTGTTCTTTCCATGGCTGTGGTTGAGAGCCATGCAGATGGCCAGAATCCCAACAGAACAAGACACACAGGCACAGGATACCCACTTGGCTCCACCCTTCACTCAATTCCTGGGTTCCTACCTCATCTCAATGACATCATTGTGATGTTGCATCTTTTCTGCCAAGTCCCTTTCCTGAGTTGGCAGCATTTTCAGCTCCAGTAGGTACTTAATTCTTTTCTCTATTGCTTTTAGTTCCTGTTTTTTAGAAGACTGTGTTCAGAGGTGCTGTGAACATGATTGTGCAAAAGCACATGTGCACATTGACACACACACACACACACACACACACACACACACACACACACACACATACAAACTCCTGAACACACAGAAATACATGTGTGCTCACATACAACTATACTGCATTGCAGTAACATAATTATTTTACCAGTAATGTAAGAGATCACCAGGGATCCTATAAAGAACAATGTTACCTTTCTTTAGAAGGGATAAGAAATTAGTGGACATGGGATATAGACAGTTCAGTGGATAAAGGACTTTTCCTAAACCTTTTCTGTAGATATGTGGACCCACTGGGTCTTGGCCCCTTCTCCAAGCCTACATAGCAAGTTCCTGAGGCTTGCAATATTGTTTTATTCCCCAGCCCAAGACCTGGGGATGGTGCTGAACCAGCTCCTTCTTCTGTCCCACTCGTTCCCAGTTGTTCCAAGGTGAGCAGCTTCCTACTAATGGAGCTCCCTTATTCATAGCCTGCATCGCTTTGTACCCAAACAGTGCGCCTATGAAATGAGAAAATCTCCACAACTAAGACAAAAAAAAATGTTCTCCCTCTAAGATGATAGGATCAGGGATCTTTTTGAGTAACAGAAGGCTGATTAACTCAAGTCTAAAGGATCTTGAGTCTTTATTTCATGATGAAGAGTATTTCCATGAAAGGTGGACCATATGGTACACTTATAAGCTAATGGACACCTGGAAATTTTCAACTATTGCTACTATGAAGAAGACTGTTACAACCCTGATGCCTTCTGTTTTATCTGTGGATCCCTAGTTCTAGTTCTGGAATTGCTGAGTCACCTTGTGACTGCAGTTCAGGATGTTGAAAACTTATTTATGGCCTCTCACAGGACTACCTCATTTTACACCACCAGCAATGTCTGGGGGACCTCACTTCTCCCAGCCCTCTTAAGGATCATTTCGGATTAGATTTGAGTGATTTAGAATAAAAGCAGTTACTGAGAGCTGTAGACACATCACAGGATGAATGCTTTAGACTTTCATGAGGTTAAGGGGGCTGCACTGACACAGCCCTGTACACAAACTTCAGCATTGCTATGGGATTTCTGCTGAATTGAGATGCAACCACACGCAACTCCAAATCTCTTAATGCATAAAATTCAGGCCAAGCTCCAAGGCCTTTGTTTACTGAGCCAAGATTAGGTGAAGGAGGAAAGAAAATGGTTGCTGGCAATGATGACAACAAAACAGGATGCAGGGAAGACACAGAAAGGTACACCTCTGTCCAGTGGACAGTCACTATTCACCAAGAGCAGGAAAAGCACACAGACCCTTAGCCAGCCTTTCCAGACTCTCAAGCACCTTCTTTTGTATAGCAGCCTTCTCCTCACCTCCTTGTAGCCCCTTCCTTTGGTTAACTGCAAAGGATTTCTTTGAAGATATGTATTCTTGCCTCTACAAAGTCTATGAGTTACAGCAGCTTTTGTGTCCTTTGCTCTAAGAAAAATTTGGGAATGCAGAAAGATGGGCAGCAGCATGTGAGGTTTAATGTCTGAAAAGTCAGTCAACCTGACATTTTCTCATTGAAGTTGATCTCTTTCATCATTTAAGATGTTTCAAGAGCAAATCAACATATGTATATGTAGAAACACAAACACACAAATTCAAATAAACACACACACACTGACACTTGCACATACAAGCACCTAACACAAACACCTATACAAGCACTCACCTCTACTCATACATGCAACATAACAACAAGGACTGACCCACACCTGAGCACATGCACACACACACACACACACACACACACAACATGGATAGGGACAGTAATGTGCAAATAAGGGACCAAAAGATAAAGTAGCAGCGATTGTTAAGAGGTAAAGTAGGTGAGGTAAAAAGTTAGTAATGCCTTGAGGGGAAGAGCCACCTTGCTGTGTTCTTTCCCCACCCATTAGAGATACAGTTGCTAGGAAACTGGACCCTCCTCCTTTGGAGGGACACCTGGTCATGGTCAATGGTCTGGGAACCTTCCTATAGCCAATTGATTCAAAATGTAGCATCTTGACTAATAGATGCTTGCCAGGCAGGAATTGCCCCTGCCTTGGGCATGCTGGGAGGGACCAGAATCTATAAATGACCCAACGAACCTGGGGACATCCCACCACTTTGGCAGTGGGGCTGTGTAGGCCCAAGCTGCAGCTTGTAATTTACAATAAATGACCCTCATGTGTTTTGCAACAGAGTCAATTCCCGTAGATCTTTTGGGAGCTCATGAACTGGGCATAACATTTGGAGATTCCACCGAGATTCCAGGGCCCCCGAAGACCTCAGGACTGATCTGGAGGGTCTCATACCAGCTGGTAAGTGTCGTGTTTATGTCTCTGTCTCCGTCATTGTCACTTTGTGCGGTGTGCAGTGTTCCCATTGGCGCCTATCTTCTGTATTCTGTTCTGTCTGGAGGCATCTGTATGAGTGACTAAATGTGATTTAGACAGACGTGTCAAACAATCACAGTAACTGAAGTTGGGAGAGACGTCCCCCAACTTCATCAGTATTTGGAGGTGGTCTAGAAACACCCACCACTCTGAGGCTTCTGTGGCAGAGGAGCCAGAGTGGGAATCTGAAGATCTGTTTTTACAATACTTTACCCTGGGAAATTTGGCCAGCTGGTGGGTGTTTTTTGTCTCAATGTCTCTGTGCAGTATTTGTTTGTATCTACCTTCTGTTTTCTGTTCTAAAAGGCCTCACGAAACTTGTTTAAAATGCGTGCCTATGTTTTTTTTTTTTTTAATTTTTCATCAATTACACTTTATTCATTCTGCATCCCCCCATAAGCCCCTCCCTCCTCCCCTCCCAATCCCACCCTCCCTCCTCCCTCTGCTTGCATGCCACTCCCCAAGTCCACTGATAGGGGAGGTTCTCCTCTCCTTTCTGATCTTAGTCTATCAGTTCACATCAAAAGTGGCTGCATTGTCCTCTACTATGGCCTGGTAAGGCTGCTCCACACCAGAGGGAGGTGATCAAAGAGCAGGCCAATCAGATTATGTCAGAGGCAGTCCCTCTTCCCATTACTATGTAACGCAATTGGACTCTGAACTGCCCTGGGCTACATCTGTGCAGGGGTTCTGGGTTATCTCCATGAATAGTCCTTGGTTGGAGTATGAGTCTCTTGGAAGTTCCCTGTGTTCAAATTTTCTTGTTCTGTTGCTCTCCTTGTGGAGACCCTGTCCTCTCCAGCTCTTACTGTTTCCCACTTCTTACATAAAATTCCATTCACTCTGCCCAACAGTTGCCCATCCGGCTCAGCATCTGCTTTGATAGTCTGAAGGGCAGAGGCTTTCAGAGGCCCTCTGTGGTAGGTTCCTAGGTTGTTTCCTGTTTTCTTCTTCTTCTGATGTCCATCCTCTTTGCCTTTCCGGATGGGGATTGGACATTTTAGTTAGGGTCCTCTCTCTTGCTTAGTTTCTTTAGATGCACAGGTTTTAGTGGGTTTCTCCTATGTTGTATGTCTATATGAGTGAGTATATACCATGTGTGTCTTTTTGCTTCTGGGACAACTCACTCAGGATGATCCTTTCCAGATTCCACCATTTACCTGCAAATTTCATGATTTCCTTATTTTTCATTGCTGAGTAATATTCCATTGTGTAGATGTACCACAATTTCTGCATCCATTCTTCAGTTGAGGGGCATCTGGGTTGTTTCCAGCTTCTGGCTATTACAAATAAAGCTGCTACAAACATGGTTGAGCAAATGTCCTTTTTGTGTACTTGAGCCTCTTTTGGATATATGCCCAGTAGTGGTATGGCTGGATCTTGAGGAAGCACTATTCCTAGTTGTCTGAGAAAGCGCCAGATTGATTTCCAGAGTGGTTGTACAAGTTTACATTCCCACCAGCAGTGGAGAAGGGTTCCCCTTTCTCCACAACCTCTCCAGCATGTGTTGTCACTTGAGTTTTTGTTCTTGGCCATTCTCATGGGTGTAAGGTGAAATCTCAGGGTTGTTTTGATTTGCATTCCCTAATGGCTAGTGAGGTTGAGCATTTCTTTAAGTGCTTCTCTGCCATTCCATATTCCTCTACAGAGAATTCTCTGTTTAGCTCTGTTCCCCATTTTTTAAGTGGATTACTTGGTTTGCTGCTTTTCAGCTTCTTTAGTTCTTTATATATACTGGATATGAGTCCTCTGTCAGATAAAGGGTTGGTGAAGATTCTTTCCCAATCTGTAGGTGGTCGCTTTGTTTTGATGACGGTGTCCTTTGCTTTACAGAAGCTTTTCAGTTTCATGAGGTCCCATTTATTGGTTGTTGCTCTTAGAGCCTGTGCTGTTGGTGTTCTGTTCAGGAAGTTTTCCCCTGTACCAATGAGTTCTAGGGTATTCCCCACTTTTATTTCAAGCCGATTTAATGTGTCTGGTTTTATGTTGAGGTCTTTGATCCACTTGGACTTCAGTTTTGTGCAGGGTGACAAGTATGGATCTATTTTCATTTTTCTACATGTAGACATCCAGCTAGACCAGCACCATTTGTTGAAGATGCTGTCTTTTTTCCATTGTATGGTTTTGGCGTCTTTTTCAAAGATCAGGTGTCCATAAGTGTGTGGGTTTATTTCTGGGTCCTCTGTTCGGTTCCATTGATCCACCATTCTTTTTCTATGCCAGTACCATGCAGTTTTTAAAACTGTTACTCTATAGTACAACTTAATATCAGGGATGGAGATACCTCCAGAAGATCTTTTATTGTAGAGGATTGTTTTAGCAATTCTGGGTTTCTTGTTATTCCATATGAAGTTGAGAATTTTTCTTTCCAGGTCTGTAAAGAATTGTGTTGGTAATTTGATGGGCATTGCATTGAATCTGTAGATTGCTTTTGGTAACATGGCCATTTTTACTATGTTAATCCTACCAAGCCATGAGCATGGGAGATCTTTCCATCTTCTCATATCTTCTTCTAATTCTTTCTTCAGAGATTTGAAATTTTTTTCATACAAGTCTTTGACTTCCTTGGTTAGGGTTACTCCGAGGTACCTTATGTCATTTGTGGCTATTGTGAAGGGTGTTGTTTCCTTAATTTCTTTCTTGGCCCTTTTGTCTTTTGTATACACGAGGGCTACTGATTTTTTTGAGTTAATTTTGTATCCTGCCACTTTGCTGAAGGTGTTTATCAGCTGTAGGAGTTCCCTGGTAGAGTTTTTGGGGTCACTCACGTATACTATAATATCATCTGCAAATAGTGATAATTTGACTTCTTCCTTTCCAATTTGTATCCCCTTGATCTCCTTCAACTGTATTATTGCTCTAGCAAGGACTTCTTATTGCTCTAGCAAGGACTTTTTAATAGATCTATGAACGCATATGTATAGGTTACCACGTGGTATATGAAGTGCCTCAGTGTCTCGCCGCCATCTTGACTTTACCATGTGGTTTATAATATGACTGCCATCTTGGTATGGATTAAAAAAAAAAAGAAAACCTTGGTCAAATAAGTTTCATTTCCTTCTAGGTTAAAAGGATGAGTTATTTTAAATTGGTATTGGTTTTAGAAATTAAATGGTTTGCACCGGTAAATTCTGGTTTTAAAATCTGGTTTTGACTTTTAAGATTATGGATATGCCTTGTGACTTCTCTCCTACAAAAGGGGTACTTTGTTTTGATATTACAAAAACGGGTTTTAAAAAATGTTTAAATGTTTAAGGCTATAAAATATTTAAAGTTTATCAGGCATTTGGGTATGACAATGATTTTGGGTATTTATTTTATCAATTTTACTAAATGAAACCCTGCCATATTTTTTGTACTAATTGAGAAAATTGCAGTTTTTAGAATGTATCTTATGGAGAGCTGTTTGTTCGTTAAGCTGCTTTGTTTATGGAAAAACATGTTTCCACCCTGTTCTTTACCTTGAGACAAAGAAAAGGAGGAAGTTTCACCAAGTTCCTTAAAGCTTATTCTAAGTTCCTTAGAGTTTATGTGACTTTGGACCATCATGTCTGCTACAAGAAAGTAATTTTAGAGAAAGAGTTTAGCAGTTTCAGAACTTTTTGTATTCATGTAACTTGTTTTTGCTTTGCCTATCAAAAGCAAATCGTGGATGCTGGGCTCCAGCAGGATCATGTCAGAATGGAAAGGATTTTGATGAGAGTTTCATGTTTTCTGAAAAGCAAAAAAGTAAAAATGTCTGGTTAAGCCAGAAAAAGGAAGCTCGGAACCTGAAGGTATATACGATGTTGCAGAAGGTTAGTGGATGTATTATAAAAAGCCAGAGGGTTAATATGATTTGAGAAAGAGCTGTATTTAAATATGTTATAATTCATTTAAAAGGCTGGTGATTCCTCATTGCAAAATGTTTTTTATGCTCTTTTAAGGGGAAAGAATTCTGGCTGATAGGTTTTGGTATGGCTAGAATAATTCGTACAGTTTAAGATTGTTCTGTACTGTTCTGTTATGAAGTTGGTTCTAAAACTTATTTGATCACTAAGTTAGAATTTTTGGCTGTTGGGGATTATGGATGCTCCACAGTGTTTGCTGTATCATCATCAGCACCTAATGGCTATGTTTGGTATTGTCAGGTCGCAGCTTGTGCTAACACGTGGCTAGCCGCCATGATAGAGAGCATGTAAAGCTGCCATATTTGTTTAGGGCTTCCAGCTGAGTTCAGTTGCACGTGGCCAGCCGCCATGCTGGTCCAGAGATAAAGAGGGTGGAGCCATGAGTTTGCGATCATCTTTGTTTAGGTCTCAAGTGGTAGGAACAGCAAGATTTGCTAGCCTCACTTTAAACTGTATCTGATTAAAAGGTTTGCTTCAATTTTAGTTCAGAAAGAGCAGATTTAAAGTCATGCTAAATACTGCAGTTGAGCTTTACCTAGTGTCTTTCTTTAGGTTTTTTTTAAGGTTAAGCCTGGGACAGGTAACTATAAAGTTGCCTTTATAAATCTACTTAAAATACATAGTCCTAGAACATGCATTTTAGAAATATGCTAGAACTAGAGAGTATAGCATTCTGTTTTAATAGGACCCAGTTTAGAGCAGATGATAAAAACAAAATAACTCAGATATGGTGGCCCTCATCTTGTCAGAAATCTGAATATGGCATTTTTAACATTTGTAAGCTTATTGTGACAGAAAGTCCCAAAATCCTGGCAGTAGCTTCCCCAAGGTCTCCGAGAAGATTTGGGCACAACAACAGATGACTGTCACTCTGGATTGTGGTATGCTAACCACTGGGCAATACTGCCTCAACTGGCCCACTGCTAGGGCCCAGCCAAAACTGTGGACACCTGAAGTCAAAGTTTCACATTGCTAGGGGCGAGGTGAGGCTATAATCTCATTTCTTTCTCCACAGAAACAGTCTCTTCTCTTCTGTACCTGGCTGAACCACCTCTGTTCAGGATGCCATGAGACCACAGGGGGTCAGGGACACTGCCTAGGTGATGGACTAAGTAGTCATCTCTGTCATTTTGATTGGCACATAAATTGGTATATTTATTAAGGTTATAATTTATCCTTCTCAGGTCTCTGAACACCTTGATGGCTATGCTAAGCTTATGGTAGCTTTGCAGATAGAGAGAAGACAATTAGATCCACTGTTAGCTCATTGATCAGTTCATTAGCTCTAGTGGTTCTAACCACTAGGTAATCGATCTCTTATTTAGAAAAAAAAAAAAAAAAAAAACAGGTTTGCCTTGCTCACAGAATTCACGTTAGTTGTCTGTGTCTTAAGATATATATAGTTGGATAAAAAATATGGAGCCTATGTAGGGTCTTAGGATACAGGAGTTTAGGTTGTAAAAATCTAGAGAGTGTTGTTATTTAGTCTGAGAAAATGTTTCAGGGTTGATAAATGCAAAAGATTAGAGATTCTAAGTAGGTGTTATAAGGTATATAATTATGAGTTATAAAGAGATAAAAAGTATTTTAAAGCAGATTAAAAATGGGCAATATTTAAATTTCTCCCCCCTCTTTGCTACTGTTGTGCTTATGTTAGAAGATTTTTTTTTATTTATTTTTTATTTTTTTTATTTATTTTTTCTTTTTATTTTATTTTTTTTTATCAGTTACATTTTAGTAACTCTGTATCCCAGCCGTGTCCCGATCCCTCATTCCCTCCCAGTCCCTCCCTCCCTCCCTCCCTCATCTCCACCGTGCCCCTTTCCAAGTCCACTGATGGGGGGACCTCCTCCCCATTCATCTGATCCTGTTTTATCAGGTATCTTCAGGACTGGCTGCAAAGCCCTCCTCTGTGGCCTAACAGGACTGCTCCTCCCTTCGGGGGTGGGGAGACCAAAGAGCCAGTCATCGAGTTCCTGTTAGAAATAGTCCCTGTTCCCCTCACTTTGGGAAACCAATTGGTTACTGAGCTACCACAGGCTACATCTGAGTGGAGGTTCTAGGTTATGTCCATACATGGTCCTTGGTTGAATGTCAGTCTCAGAAAAGACCCTGTGCCCAGATATATTTGGTCCTTGTGGAGCTCCTATCCTTTCCCCATCAGACTAACTCCCCTTCTTTCTTATGATTCCCTGTACTCTGCCAAAGGTTTGGTCATGAGTCTTTGCTTTGAAAACACTGCTAGTTAGAGTCTTTCAGATGCGCTCAGTAGACTCCTGTCATACGTTCGATGCACATCCCATCTGTCTTTCTAAATGAGGATTGATCATCTTACCCCATGTCCGCTCAATTGATTATCTTTTTTAGGTGTATAGATTTCATTATGTTTATCATATCTTATAGGTCTATATAAGTGAGTATATCCCATGTTTGTCTTTCTCCTTCTGGGATATTTCACTCAGAATGATCTTTTCTAGATCCCACCATTTGCCTGCAAATTTCATGATTTCCTCCTTTTTGATTGCTGAGTAGTATTCCATTGTATAAAAATACCACAATTTCTGTACCCATTCCACCGTTGATGGACATCTGGGTTGTTTCCAGGTTCTGGCTATTACAAATAGAGCTGCTATAAACATGGTTGAGCAAGTGTCCTTTTTGTGTACTTGAACAAACTTTGGGTATATACCTAGCAGTGGTATAGCTGGGTCTGTAGGAAGCACTATTCCTATTTGTCTTAGAAAGCGCCAGATAGCTTTCCAGAGTGGTTGTACCAGTTTACATTCCCACCAGCAGTGGAGCAGGGTTCCCCTTTCTCCACAACCTCTCCAGCATGTGTTATCGCTTGAGTTTTTCATCTTGGCCATTCTGATGGGTGTAAGGTGATATCTCAGGGTCGTTTTGATTTGCATTTCCCTGATGGCTAATGAGGATGAGCATTTCTTTAAGTGTTTTTCTGCCATTCGATATTCCTCTGTCGAGAATTCTCTGTTTAGCTCTGTTCCCCATTTTTTAATTGGATTACTTGGTTTGCTGCTTTTCAGCTTCTTTAGTTCTTTGTATATACTGGATATTAGTCCTCTGTCAGATAAAGGGTTAGTGAAGATTCTTTCCCAATCTGTAGGCAGTCGTTTTGTTTTGATGACGGTATCCTTTGCTTTACAGAAACTTTTCAGTTTCATGAGGTCCCATTTATTGATTGTTGCTCTTAGAGCCTGTGCTGTTGGTGTTCTGTTCAGGAAGTTGTCTCCTGTGCCAATGAGTTCTAGGCTGTTCCCCACTTTTTTTTCCAATTGATTTAGGGTATCTGGTTTTATGTTGAGGTCCTTGATCCACTTTGACTTTAGTTTTGTGCAGGGTGATAAATATGGATCTATTTTCATTTTTCTGCATGTAGACATCCAGTTGGTCCAGCACCATTTGTTGAAGATGCTGTCTTTTTTCCATTGAATGGAATTGGCTTCTTTGTCGAATATCGAGTATTCATAGGTGTGTGGATTTATTTCTGGGTCTTCTATGCGGTTCCATTGATCCTCCTTTCTGTTTCTATGCCAGTACCATGCAGTTTTTATTACTGTTGCCCTGTAGTACAGCTTGAGATCAGGAATGGAGATACCTCCAGATGATCTGTTGTTGTACAGGATCGTTTTGGAGATTCTGGGTTTTTTGTTTCTCCATATGAAGCTGAGAATCTTTTTTTCAAGGTCTGTAAAGAATTGAGATGGTATTTTGATGGGAATTGCATTGAATCTGTAGATTGCTTTTGGCAGTGTGGCCATTTTCACAATGTTAATCCTACCAATCCATGAGCACGGGAGATCTTTCCATCTTCTGATATCTTCTTCGATTTCTTTCTTCAGAGACTTGAAGTTTTTCTCAAACAGGTCTTTCACTTGCTTGGTTAGGGTCACACCAAGGTACTTTATGTTATTAGTGGCTATTGTGAAGGGTGTTGTTTCCCTAATTTCTTTCTCAGCCTTTTTGTCTTTGGTATATAGGAGGGCTTCTGATTTTTTTGAGTTGATTTTGTATCCTGCCACTTTGCTGAAGGTGTTTATCAGCTGAAGGAGTTCTCTGGTTGAATTTTTGGGGTCGCTCATGTATACTATCATATCATCTGCAAATAGTGACACTTTGACCTCTTCCTTTCCGATTTGTATCCCTTTGATCTCCTTTAGTTGTCTTATTGCTCTGGCTAGGACTTCAAGTACTATGTTGAAGAGATATGGGGACAATGGACAGCCTTGTCTTGTCCCTGATTTCAGTGGGATTGATTTAAGTTTCTCTCCATTGAGTTTGATGTTAGCTATAGGCTTGCTATATATTGCCTTTACTATGTTTAGGTATGTGCCTTGTATCCCTGATCTCTCCAAGACTTTAAACATGAATGGGTGTTGGACTTTGTAAAATGCTTTTTCGGCGTCTAAGGAGATGATCATGTGGTTTTTCTCCTTCAGTTTGTTTATGTAGTGGATTACATTGATGGATTTCTGTATGTTGAACCACCCTTGCATGCCAGGGATGAAGCCTACTTGGTCATGGTGGATGATATCTTTGATGTGTTCTTGGATTCGGTTTGCAAGTATTTTATTGAGTATTTTTGCGTCAATGTTCATAAGAGAGATAGGCCTAAAGTTCTCTTTTTTTGTTGGGTCTTTGTGTGGTTTAGGTATTAAGGTGACTGTGGCTTCATAGAATGAGTTTGGTAGTGTTCCTTCTGTTTCTATTTTGTGGAATAGCTTGAGGAGAATTGGAGTTAGCACTTCTTTGAAGGTCTTGTAGAATTCTGCGCTGAAGCCATCTGGTCCAGGGCTTTTTTTGGAGGGGAGACTGTTAATGACTGCTTCGATTTCCTTGGGAGATATAGGGCTATTCAGTCTTTCTACCTGATCTTGACTTAGTTTTGGTAGATGGAATCTTTCAAGAAAATTATCCATTTCATTTAGATTCTCAAATTTTGTGGCATATAGGCTTTTGTAGTATGACCTAATAATTGTTTGGATTTCCTCAATGTCTGTGGTTATGTCCCCATTTTCATTTCTGATTTTGCTGATCTGGATAGTTTCTCTCTGCTTTTTAGTTAGTTTGGCTAAGGGTTTGTCTATCTTGTTGATTTTCTCAAAGAACCAGCTTTTTGTTTCATTGATTCTTTGGATAGTTTTATTTGTTTCTAGTTGATTGATTTCAGCCCTTAGTTTGATTATTTCCAGCCGTCTGCTCCTTTTGGGTGTATCTGCTTCTTTTTGTTCTAGGGTTTTCAGTTGGGCCATTAAGTTGTTTGTATGTGATGTTACGAATTTCTTCTTGCAGGCACTTAGTGCTATAAATTTTCCTCTGAGCACTGCTTTCAGTGTGTCCCATAAATTTGGGTATGTTGTGCCTTCCTTTTCATTGAATTCTAGGAAGTCTTTAATTTCTTTCTTTATTTCTTCCTTAACCCAGCTGTCATTGAGTAGTAAGTTGTTTAGTTTCCATGTGCGTGTCGGCTTTTTGTTGTTTCTGTTGTTGTTGAGGTCGAGCTTTAGTCCATGGTGGTCAGATAGTATACAAGGGATTATTTCAATCCTTTTGTATCTGTTGAGGCTTGCTTTGTGGCCCACTATATGGTCTATTTTGGAAAAGGTTCCATGGGGTGCTGAAAAGAAGGTGTACTCTTTTGAGTTTGGGTGAAATGATCTGTAGACGTCTATTAGGTCCATTTGATTTAGGGATTCTGTGAGTGCTTTTATTTCCCTATTTGGTGTCTGTCTAGTTGATCTGTCCCTTGGTGAGAGTGGAGTGTTGAAGTCTTCCACTATTAAGGTATTAGGATCAATGTATGATTTAAGCTTTAATAATGTTTCATTTACGAATGTCGGTGCTCTTGTATTTGGGGCATAGATATTCAAGATTGTGATGTCCTCTTGGTGGATTTTTCCTTTGATGAGAATATAGTGGCCCTCCTTATCTTTTTTGATTAACTTGGGTTGAAAGTCTATTTTATTAGATATTAGGATGGCTACTCCAGCTTGTTTTCTGGAACCGTTTGCTTGAAAAACATTTTTCCAGCCCTTTACTCTGAGGTAGTGTTTGTCTTTGTTTCTTGGATGCAACAGAATGTTGGATCCTGTTTCCTTAACCATTCTGTTAGCCTGTGTCTTTTTATTGGTGAGTTGAGTCCATTGATATTGATTGATAATAGTGACCAATGCATGTTAGTTCCTTTTGTAATGGAGTCGATGATCTAACCCTGATTCATTGCTTGTTTTCTTTTCATTTTTGTTGGGACATTATCTGTATGCCCTGTTTTCTTGGGTGAATTTGTTTTCATTGGATTGGAGTTTTCCTTCTAGTATCTTCTGTAGGGATGGTTTGCTGTGTAGATATTGTATAAATTTAGTTTTGTCATGGAATATTTTGTTTTCTCCATCTATGTTGATTGAAAGCTTTGCAGGGTATAGTAGTCTGGGTTGACATTTGTGATCTCTTAGAGTCTCCATGATACTTGCCCAGGCCCTTCTGGCTTTCATAGTTTCTGATGAGAAGTCCGGTGTGATTCTGATAGGTCTACCTTCATATGTTACTTGGCCTTTTTCCCTTGCTGCTTTTAATATCTTTTCTTTGTTCTGTAGATTTAGTGTTTTGACTATGATGTGACGTGATGTGTTTCTTTTCTGGTCTAGTCTATTTGGAGTTCTGTAGGCCTCTTGTATATTTATGGACATCTCTTTCTTTAAGTTGGGAAAATTTTCTTCTATGATTTTCTTGAAAATATTTTCTGGACCTTGGAGTCTGGAGTCTTCTTTTTCGTGAATTCCTATTATTCTTAGATTTTGTCTTTTCATAGCATCCTTGATTTCTTGGATATTTTGTGATTGGAACTTTTCTGATTTTACTTTTTCTTTGAGAGAAGTATCCATTTCTGCAAGTGTGTCTTCAGCTCCAGAGATTCTCTCTTCCATCTCTTGTATTCTGTTGGTGATGCTTACTTTTGTGGTTCCTGATCTTTTCTCCAAGTTCTCCAGCTCAAGGGTTTTCTCATTTTGTGTTTTCTTTATTGATTCTAATTCTGTTTTCATGCCTTGCACCATTTCTTTCATGTGTTTGAATTTGGATTCCTGTCTCTCTACGATGGCCTCTATTTCTTTTTTCATTTCCTTCTTATATGCCACTAATTTTTCCTCTACTTGTGTATCTATTTGTTTGGCTATGTTTGCCTGTGTTTCTTTAAGGATATTGTCTATTTCTTCTTTCTTTGCCTCCAATTGACTGGCCATCTCTTTGAAAGACTTGTTCATTTCCTCCTTATGAGCCTCAAATAATTGGGCAAGCATGGCTTTAAAATCATTTTCCTGTGCTTCTGCTGAATTGGTGTATCCATCGATTTTGGGGTTTGCTGGTGAAGTCATGATGTCCTGATTTATGTTGGAAGTGTTCTTTCGCCTACCTCTGGCCATTGGCTTATCTGAAACCTTCCCTGTTTGTTTTTGGATTCTGCAGATCAGACTGGTGCTGTCTCTCTCTGGTGTCTGGAGAGTTCTTCAGGAAGCTGAGCACTCTCAGCGTGTGCTGAGGACTAGCTGTACCTGTGGGAGGAAAGTACGCAGGCGCAAACGGGGCAAATGCAAGCGTGTGTGTGTGTGCGCGCGCGCGTGTGTGTCTGTGTGTGTAAGTGTGCGTGGATGAGTTTCTCGAGGGACAGAGTGATGGCTAATGTTGAACCCTTGAGTGTGTGGGAGGGGCTCTGTACTGTATATGTCGCAGGCGCTAATGATGATCGCAGCGCAATTTCTGGTATTAACTGTCTTAGCTCCTCAATCAGGCCCACAGGGCAGGAACTTCAATGTCCCTAGTGCCCCTCTGTTTCCCAAAGTGGGTATGTGGGTGGGAGGGGGGTTCGATGCCTGGCTTCTGATTTAGAAGGACCCAGGATCTGGGGAACTGCAGATTCTCAAGGGTGCACTCACTTACAGGCAGGTCTCTTGGCCGAGATCGTGGTATCCGGGGCTCTCTGCTCTCTGGTTTGGCCCTGCTTCTTTGATGTGTTCCGCCAGTTCTGTGCTACTGTCACTGCCAGGTTCTGAGGTCTTGCTGCAGCTGGAGATTTCAGGGTGGTCACTTCAGCAGGGATGGGGTAATCAGGCTCTCTGTTCTCTGGTTTGGCCCTGGTTAGTCTTAAACTGGAGGGCTGTGGTGCCCTGCCAGTTCAGTACTGCTCCGCTGCCACGTCCTGCTGTAACTGGAGACTGGCTTGCTAGTCCCAATGCTTTCTGGGAAATCCTGGGATCTCTTCGTTGTGCTCTCCAAGCTTGGGAGGCCCAGTGCCTGGTGTGTCCAGGTTGTATGACGTTTCTGCCTGGTTTCGGTGAGTATATAGCGTATTCTCTGTCACTGTGGGATTGGGCGGGCCATACCGTCAGTGATGGCAATCCTGCGGAGCTAGTATGGTGTCTAGCAGATTCGCGCCCTGGGAGGATGGTGCAGCCGCTGCGCGAATCTGGGACTCCGGGGTAAGTACTGCTGGCTTTTGTCTGCTGCTAAAGTGCTTGGGGCTCCGTCTCAGCGGCTGTATACCCCAGGCAGTTAGGTCTGCGCTGAGAAAGATGAGTCCGCTGTGCCGCTGTGCCGAGGAGGAAGGGGGTCTGGGGGAAGGGAGTGCAGCAAGAACCATGTTAGAAGATTTTAAAAGTTCAGAGTTTTGGCATTGATCAATAGAGTTCTGATAAGTTGATGGAGTAATGACTGCTTATTATTCAGTCACCAAGTTGAGATTTTAATTTCCTTTGGTTGGCTTCTGGAGATAGACTTGAAGGTGCTTCTCATCATGCTAAAAACGTCTCTTTAATGTGTATATCTGACACAAAAGTCATACATTTTAGTATGGTATTCTTAATATCTGCCATATTGTTGACACAGCAATATCTTATTCCTTCTAGTTGCTTTGTTAAGGAAAATCCAAGCATCCAGGGTTTAGCACTAAAGCCAGTAATGTATTTATGCCTAACTTTCCAGTGTGAACATGGAAGTGGGGGCTAAAAGTAGATGCTGAATGTATAAAAAATGGCCAGTTCCATTCATGGCTATTCACCAACAGCTATGCCCACAGAAGAAATGTTACTGTGGACACACTTAGGTTGTGTATAAAGGCTATAAAACAAACAGCTAATTGATACTCATTCAGTGGGATGCAGTTTTACCGGTTACTCTCAAAATGTTTGATTTGCTGATAGGTTACTTTTCTGAGTATTTAAAATTATGTGTTTCCTTTTGTGTACTAAAAAATTTCATATGAGTTTCAGGATGTGACCTGGATCTGGCATAGCTCAAAAGGATCACAGATGAGATTTTCCCTGATCTTTCCCATTTAATACACAAATTTTAACTTCTGTCTCCAGTCTGAATTTGTCTCAGTAGATTTTCACCTGTTTAACTCTGTTCCGGGATCAGCTGTTGACTGCAAGCTGAAATCTGGACTTCCTGGAAACTGACCTGATTGCTCCCTGACTCTTTGGTTGGATCAAGTAACCAGATGCTTAGGACTGCCCTATTGCCCAGCCTTTGACTGGCATTTCAGCCTCCCTAGCCCCTGATGCCTAAGGTCCTACGGAAGCTCCAAAAGACAGATCTTCACCCAAATTCCCCCTAGCAGGCTGAAATGCTAAGTCAAAAGGGGCTCCCTGGCATTAGCTATTATCTTGGGCATCTGCTTAGCTAAAATAAAAACTAATATTGCAGCAACTGGACTAAAAGCCTAGAGAGACCCTAGAGAAAAAGGATAATAGTTCTCCTTGGCTTACTATAACTATATTCACCCTGAAGGGGCCCCTACTAATTTTGATTTTTATCTTTGGGCCTTGTATTTTCAATTGCCTAATGACTTTCATAAGAAAATGCTTAAGAGCATTACACTAATGGTACTCAGATCCCATTATAAAAAGGTAAATCCATAGATACAAGGGGTCATGTCTGGAAGACCCAAGATTGGGTCTTCAAATGATCATGGGAAAGGGAGAAATGAGAGACCAAAAGATTAAGTAGCAGTGATTGTTAAGACCAAAGTAGGTGCGGTATAGAAGTTAGTAATGCCCTGAGGGGAAGAGCTACCTCGCTGTGTTCTTTCCCAACCAATAGAGATGCAGTTGCGAGGAAACTGGACCCTCCCCCTTGGGAGGGACACCTGGTCATGGTCAATGGTCTGGGAACCTTCCTATAGCCAATCGATTCAAAATGTAGCATCTTGACCAATAGATGCTTGCCAGGCAGGAATTGCCCCTGCCTTGGGCATGCTGGGAGGGAACAGAATCTATAAATGACCCAACGATCCTGGGGACGGCGCTCTCAGCTCCCACCGCTTTGGCACTGGGGCTGTGTAGGCCCAAGCTGCAGCTTGTAATTTACAATAAAAAGACCCTCATGTGTTTTGCAACGGAGTTGATTCCCGTAGATCTTTTGGGGGCTCATGAACTGGGTATAACACAAATAAGGGTCGGCACACATGCATAAGTACAAAACTATTAACACACATACATGAAAACACACACATATGCTCTACTCACAATCACACATTCACAGAGATGACCACCAATTCACCACACACAGAAACACAACACATGCACACTCATTCATGAACACACAGAGACACAAATACACACACATATACACACAAACACACACCATGAAGAGAATTGCTGTTACAACACTTTTTCTGCGCCATAAGGAGTTACTAGGACCTACCTGCTGTATACAAGGCTCTTAGAATTAGCTAGGCTTTGGTGTCATCTATTGTGATTATTTCCTCTTCCAGGAACGTTTTCCATCCCAACATACACTGATATCATGGGCAAATTACAAACACTGCACTGGTTCAGCTAAATTGAACCACAGAAGACCAAGTTCCCAAGAAGGAGGTCTCTAAGCTGAACTTCCAAATAGTTCCATGTTGATCCATCATGGTTTCCTTACCTAACCTATCCTGGTTCATGCAAAGATGATCTTGGTAGCTCTAAAGAAGTCAGTTACATAGGTCATTACCTCGAATTCTTTTTAAAATATTACACTTCACATAATATGAAAACAGATCTCAGGTCAGGAAGTATGAAGCTTATGAAGTCACATGCAGGGATTTTCTGAAATGCAGCATTCTGAACAACTATGAGGAGGAATCTGTCCTGAGCTACAGGCCCCTGAAGTGATCACTCAAAGCTCTGTGCTACTACCTAAGTGGGTTTCCACATAGCAACACTCCTATCATGGTGGCAAGTAGGTGTGAGAAGTGTGAGCCACCTTTCTCCCTCAGTAGACTACAATTTCTAGCAGAGCAGGACACTTTGCTTTTCAATCATCCAATTTCTCAAAAGAGGCTAACTCCCCAGATAGACTTGTAAATGATCACAGAAGTGAACAACTGGAAGAGATGTAGGTGAACAGATGGAAGGGTGGGTGGATGGGTACATGGGAGTGCCTGTTTTTGGTTGCTCAGGTGAGCCTCCTGCCCTTGCCTCCTCAACCTGCCTGTTCCTTCCTAGCACACAGGCCACACATCTTCTCAAGGGCCACATCACAGAGCCTGTTTTTCTCCTGACAGGGATTTTGCAGCACAATATGCTTCCTCTGCAGCTCTCTGTTCTTCTTTCTCAATGTGGTAACTTGCAGCATCAGCTTACTCCAGTCAATCATGAGCTGGCAGTGATGAAGGCTGAACCAAAGCCAAAATATGGTGAGCCCCTGACAGCAAGTATTTGCCTCCCCACATCCAAGTACCATCAACCTTACAATGTCCATGGTTTCCAGAGAGTCCCAGACTGGGGCCTACATTATCTATTCCAGCATCACCTAGAGGCATGCCCAAAACAGAGACTATACACATTTCAGAAAGACTCAAAGTTCTTCTGAAAACCCTTACACCAAATGGAATTCATGCACCTCCAAGAGCAGGAAGTGTCCCCAATCTGTGTTTATCAGTCCATGATATCTGAAGACATCAGCACATATAGAGCAAACCATCTTTAAGCTAGAACTGCAGTTCTTTCAAAATTCCAGGGTATTTAGAATCCTATCCAAACGAGCTATTTAAATCCACTGCAAGAGTCCCAAAAGACAACCCTGTCATGATGCAAATATATTTTTTTCTCTCTAAAGGTTCTTGAGGATGGCAGGACAGTGTTGGGAGGGGCTCATAGTCTCTTCACACTGAACAAAAGTGAGTCCAAGTGGTACAAGTCCAAGAACCAAAAGGCAGGCTGCTTGCTCAGAGACAGACAGGATAAAACCAGAGCCCTCACTTTGGATTGAAAACAAAGAAGAGCAGATGAAGTACCATTCAAGTGCTGAGGTCCCAGCCAAGTCAGTCACTCACCTGAAGGATTCAGGCTCCTTAGTCAGCACTTTGTACTTGTCCAAGGCTGCACTTAACTCCTGGATCAATCTCTGCAGGGCTGACATCATTTTCTGATGTTCCAGATTCAGGATTGCAAATTCAAAAGTGAACCTGTTTTAAGGTGTGGGGCCCAGAAGTGAATAACCTCATGAACAAAGCCTCAAGCGTCACATGAATTTAGGCGGCATCCAGGATTACCTCAGCCCAGGAGATGCTACATCCTGATTCCTAACTACTAGGACCTTCAGGTGCTTATTAAAGTTAAGATCCTGGCCTCAGGCCAGCAGAGGCAGGGATATCAAAGTGAAAGAGCTGGGCTGCATGAACACTCTTGATAGCACTGAAGGAATATATCAGCTTTCTAAGAAATCCCCAGGAGTCCATGCCACAGACCTGGGCCTTCCAGAATTTTGTGATGACATTTCTCCTATGTTTATAGCAGGGTTTCTGAAACCTGAGGCCCTATTGCTACACAGATGCACGGAAAACATCATCAATATTTCCAGGGAAGAGGTTTTATTAACTCCCAAGGAGATTACAATGTGCCACCAAAATCAGGACAAGGAACAAGTGCTGACTCCCCAAAGGGCAGCTCCATGGATTCAGCACTGGCATCCCTTGAAAAATATAAGACAGCAAATTCTCAGGTCCCATCACCTACCACCAACTACCAGATTCTAAAGGTGGTATTGACAGAAGACAGCACTCATTCATGCATGTGCCTTCAGCAATTTGGTAAATAACACACACACACACACAACACACACACACACACACACACACACACACACACACACTAACTAGCAATTAGCATGCCAAATTCAGGAAGGTGGTTTTGTCTCAAAGTACAATGAACAAGACCAAGAGAGGCCCTGATGAGCTCCATGCTTTTCAGGCACACCTTGAGATGCACCAAGTGTGCCCAGGCTCCTCCAGCTCCTGCCAAGAGCAACCAGTCCCCATGCACCTGCTGGTCAAGTACAAAATCTCACCATACATGCACAGCAACTAGCATCTCCCACAAGCTAACACCTGTTAAGGCCTATAAAATGCATGATGATAGCTCACACACTATTATCCTATTGATACACTAAGATTCATGCCATAGGATCTGCTTTTTATTTGGAGAAAGCAGAATAGCCTATGTCCCCAGGCTTCTGGTACTCCTAAAGAGGCTTCAGGTTCTGCATTTCAAATGCACTCAGGAAAATTAGTTTGGCCATGAGGACGTTATGGAGGTGCAGCCTCTTGTGATGTTAGGAAAGATAGGGTTGACCCACAGCAATCAAGACAGTCAACAGAGAACTGGGCATAATGACTACCTGTTGTTCAAATCCTTGTCTGTATAATGAGCCAGGATTGCATGCAGTTCATCCCTCTCACAGGTCATCCTCTGTAGCTGAATGATCATTTTCTCCAACTTTGTCATCTGCTGCTCCAGCTCTTTGATTTCGGAGCTTTGGAATGATTCCTTCCCAGAAGAGCCTGTTGGTAGATAAACACAAGTGAACTTGGACAGATGAATGGCACAGCCACAGGAGAGACCATGCATTGTCACAGCATGGAGTCCATAAGCCATGCTGTGCCCATAACCACCCTGGGTAGACATGTGCCTCATTAAGTGCTGCAATCTCCAGAGCCATGCAAGACGTAGCTAGCCCAGATATGCAGATTTAGAGGGGAATGTCATCTGATATCTAAGGAAATGAAGGCAAGTCCCAGAGTCCCTCACTATTAGCACCACCAAGCCCTGATCATATGTGTCTACAACAAATGCATCTGAATGTGTGAGTCCAAGGCAATTGCAGAGGGGAGTATTCCTCATTTTTATTGGTATCAGATACCTAAGGAACCTACAGAAATCTGCTGAGAATGGAGTGCATCAACACGCTTCCCTGAGAGGGACACCTCTTTAATATCTCTGCTGGCCTTCTCCCAACCTCAGAATGAAATTAAGGTCTCACAAAATGGAGCTAGAGTCTTGTCATTTCCTGAACCCCTGCCAAAATCACCATCACAAATCCCTGATCTGGGTTTGTTCTTCAGGAAACAGAGAATCAGGAAAGACTTTTTCCTTCCCAGAGGCAATCAGCTGTTGAGCCCTACTCCTTGGAGGCCTAGCTCAAACCCCATCTCTTCTGAGAAGCTCACTAACCCCTGCCCTCAACTCACTGTGCTTTCCACAGAACCACTTATTTCTTTTTTTTCTGCAAGAAGATCAAAGGCCAGATTCCTTCTGTCTCCCTCTGGTCTCTCTACACTCTCCCTCTGCTCTTCCCAATAGCCTGTTCAGCCTAGAAAACATTTCTACAGGAGAAACCTATAAGAACTGACCAAATGCCACCAACAATATTTACTGTTGCTACAACACTGATGACATCAGAGAGAATGCAGAGAGCTTGCAAGGATACAACCGAATGTCCAGAAAAAGCACTGTTAAGGTCCCCTGGAGCAGCCCATATCAATATCCTAAAAGCTCTTCCCCAAACCACTCAAAGCCAAAGTGCCCTTTCCACTAGCCTTCTCTGAGAGACAATGGAAGGCCTTCAGCACCTCCTCCTTCCTATCCACTGAGCTCTCTATTTCAATATAATCCTAACACTCCTTCATCTAGGGTAGATAAAGGCTCATTTTCCAAATACAGCTAAGCAGTGGCTCTTACCCTCCTTAAAATCTCTAAGCAATAAAATAATTAATAAAGTTTTCCAGGAAATTAGGTCAGGTTGATGGGTAAGCAACATCAGTCCCCCTGTCATCAATAAGCATGTCAGGTATGACTCATACAGCTGTTACAATGTTTTGGGGTTTGTGGCAGCTGTTGGGGGTCCTGTCAAAACAAAGATAGGTAATGATGAAAACTTCTCTCAAAGATTCAGCAGAAGACATTCCAGGCTTGATGTTCACAAAGGTGTGGTCAACTATTGACAGGGAAGGGTGAAGAGGATTTGGGATCCCAGGTGAGACCTCATACACTAGGAGCAAACACTTGCAGGAAGATTCATGGCCCAAACTGCACAAGAGTTTTTGGGGAGGACAGATGGTGCTATGTAATAGTATGCTCAGTGGTAAAATTTAATACATCTGTCAGTCTGCAGAGACTGATGCAACCAACCAAGGACCATGACACATGAAGAAAACCTTGACCCTCTGCTCATTTATAGCCCATAGGAAGCTCAGATGGTCCCAAGGTAAAGGTAGCAGAAGATGCCTCTGACATGAACTCAGTTACCTGCTCTTCAATCACTTCCCCCATGCAATGTGACCTTGCCAGGCAACAGATGAAGAGGATCCAGGCAGTCCTGATGAGACTTGATAAGCTAGGGGCAGATGTCAAGGGAGTAGAACTCTGCGTATCGGTAGAATAGGGAAAGGGAATAAGGGGAAGAAGAAGGGAGGGTGGGACCAAGGAGAGCTGAAGGAGGGAGCTACAATCAGGATATAAAATGAATATTTTTTTTACTGTTTATTTATCTGCATATTTTATTTTTTAGATATTCCCTTAGGTTTTTTTTTAATCTTTTATGAGAACATTGGCTAACACTCTTGGATCTTATATAACATTGCCAATTATTTTTTTTTTCTGTTAGAATTCTATAAAAATTATCAGCAACATAAATTTCTATTACAACGTTTTTTATTTATTTAACTTTTATTAGTTACACTTTATTCAATTTGTATCCTCACATGAACCCCTTTCTCCTCCCTTCTTAATCCCACTCTCCCTCCCCCTTCTTCATGCATGCAACTCCCCAAGTCCACTGATAAGGGAGGTCCTCCTCTCCTTCCTTCTGATCTCAGTCTATCAAATCTCATCAGGAGTGGCTGCATTGTCATCTTCTGTGGCCTTGTATGGTTGCTCCCCCCTCAGGAGAAGGTGATCAAAGAGCAGGACAATCACTTTATGTCAGAGGCAGTCCCTCTTCCCATTACTATGAAACCCACTTGGACACTGAACTGCCATGGGCTACATCTGTGCAGGGGTTCTAGGTTTTCTCCATGCATGGTCCTTGATTGGAGTATGAGTCTCCGGAAAGACCCCTGTGTTCAAATTTTCTGGTTCTGTTGCTCTCCTTGTGTAGTTCCTATCATCTCCTGGAATAGATCTTCCTATTTCCTACTTCTTTCATAAGATTCCATGCTCTATCAGTCATGTTGAAGTTATGTGGTGAGTCTCTGCTATGATTCTTCTCCCAGAGCTACACTAAATCCAAATTCCTTGATCTGGAGTCTGTACTGACAACGCCCATGCTCTTAGGAAGGAGGACATAGCCAGCTTTTAAAAACTATCACTGGAGCATGAGAAGGGCAAGCAAAGGACACAAGGAAACAGACTACTAAGGTGCCTTTGCCCTAGAGATTTACCAGAGCCCCATTTCACATTTTTTACACATACTGACAATCCAGGAAATGAAGAGCTGATACCATGCACAGCCTTGACTGCAAATTCTCCAGAAATCTGGACTGTGGCCTCAGAAGTTTCCTTGGTGGACCTCAGGCCAAAGAAGGATGTGTGGAAACCGTTGTCTTTCATATGTTGTATCAAAATGGCAAGACATGCTAGATGAGATTAGCTACCTCAGGAATACCCAATTAGAGAAGTGTAGTGACACTCATGTCCTAAACACTACTTCATCTCCCATCCCAATTCCTCCCTTCCTCTACCCTCTGCATGCATGCCCCTCCCCAAGTCCACTGATAGGGGAGAACTTCTTTTCCTTCCTTCTGATCCTAGTCAATTAGGTCTCTCTCATCAGGAGTGGCTGCATTGTCTTCTGTTGCTTCCCCCTCAGGGGGATGTGATCAAAGAGCAGGACAATCAGTTCATATCAGGGACAGTCCCTGTTCCTATTACAGTGGAACCCACTTGGATACTGAACTGCCATGGGCTACATCTGTGCAGGGGTCTTAGGTTATCTCCATGCATAGTCCATGGTTGGGATATCAGTCTCAGGAAAGACCCCTGTACACAGATTAAGAAGAGATTTTTAACGCAATCTACTTCCAACTCCTCCAGCCCACCAACCCTTGCTTACATTGTTAAGTTTACTTTGTTCTGATTATCTTCAGGAACAGATGTTTCAAGAATATCTTGGAGTCAGAGCCTCAAAAGGAGATCTTTGGCATCTTTATTTGAGTTAACCATCTCCAGGGTGTAAAGAAGACCTTCAAGTAAGCCAGATAAAGATATCTTCTTAAAAGCGGAACGGGTGAATAATTTTATACAACTTTCCTGGGGAAGATTAGATGCGGTACTCCTGGAAGAAAGCATGGATGATTCATAAGTAATTTTCCATCAATCCAACATTCTCAAGTTGTACAAATGTTACAAGCTCCCCAAGCATGTAATATGTGAAGATCAAGGCCAGAGTGAAGGATGTACAACAGTGGTTGTATCATTCTGCTCAGCTTTGCTGGATATCTGTGTTGTGCTTTTATGACTTTTGTTGTTCCCACTAGATATGGCTGTGCCACTGAGAAAACAATTCAATGTGCAAGATATACACTTACAATTTCAGTTCCAATATTATGAAGAGAATGCAGAAGGGGATAAAAAAGATTATTAAATCTATTAATTTGAAAATTCTAGTAGATGAACCATAAGTGTTAACCAAATATGATGCACAAGATACAGTGTTCTGTTCTTTGGGGAAAAAAACAAACAAAACAATGAACTAACATCAAGACAATGGATGATGAGAAAGTCAGGAGAGGAAGGTTTTTAGAGGCACAGGAAGAGGAGAAGTGTGTTTAATATGCAAGAAGAGTCCTTTTCTATGGATTTGGTATAGCAGAGTCTAGTATAGAAGGTATTGATGTGTTTCAACAGAACCATGACAGCTCATTGTTTGGGTAGAGAACTAGAGCACTTCTGGAGGAAACACATATAATGGAGAATTCCTTAAAAGACCTACATGACTGGTCTGTGAAATAGTCTCTTCACGCTTAGCAAATACATATAACCTATCACTAATATTATAAAATAATTTCTGTTTCTATGCATTTATCACTCTGAACTTGTACATCTTTGGGAGCTGTTTAATTTCAGAATAGGAATCAGCAGGTGTTTGTTGTCTCCAAATTACACAAGTCCTTCTGGAGAAGACACTGGAATGGGTTTGTCATTGGGCATTTCCTTCTTTCGGAGCTGTTGGGAGTTTTACTATGTGTAGAAATATAGTGATAGCCCTTAAATTTAGGTTACTTAAAATTCTTTCCCCTTTTTATTGACAAATAGAAAATTGCATAGAACCATGTAAACCTGGAGACAGTGACTGGGAAATGGAACAATTAAACCAGGACAGTAATTTTATATACTTGTTTAACAAATATCAAAAGTAAAGCAAAATTGTATGCATTCATATAGTTATTAAATTTATTTTTGTATAGTAGTATTGTTGTATTTATGTATTTATTTATAGAAGTTTTAATGTTATTATGGGACCATTGAAAGAAAACTAAAGAACAGTGATAAGCCCCCATGTGACAAGTGTCAAAATAAATACAACAGAAGAAACTGGAGCATCATATGTTTAGATTTTTGGATAAAATATAATGACTAGGAGTTTGTTATAAGATGTTTTGTTTGCAGCATCAATTTTATGAGGGTGGTAACGTATAATAAATGACATTTCACGCAATAACAGAATCAACAAGGAACACACAAAGCAAACATACATGCATGAAATCTACACAAGTTCAAGCTAGACAAAATTCTAGCATGCAGAGGGCAGGTGGGCATAGAATCCTATCTGTAGCTAAGGATTATTGGCAATTTATACCTGCTGGAAGAAAGATCATCAGTTTTAAATGTTTGGTCCCTGGAAAGTTGACCTCCCTCCACACATGCAAGAATATCTGGGGAAACAATGACTGAACTTGATTTAAAATAACAAATAAAAGTACCAAAAATTGGGTGAGTGCAGAGGAAGGATAGATCCTGGAGGAGTCAGGGAAGTGTGAATACAATAAAAATACAGTGCGTGAAATTCTTAAAGAACTAATAATGAGAGAAGGTGCTTTTAAAAATTCCAGTATTTGAAGGCCAGAGAGATGGGGGGTTCTCAATAGTTATAAAACACTTAATGATTTCCCAGATGGCCCCAGCTTTGTTTGTAGCACTGAAAGGGGATAGGGTGAGAAATATGGGGGCACACAAATGCATGTAACTCCAATTTCTGGTTAATTCTTCTCACCCATTTCTGGGCATTTTGGGGGCATACATATATACACATATACACAAGCAAAATATTCTCACACACACCCTAACAAAAATACACCCTCAAATTTCTTTATAGGTAAGTGTGTGTTATGAGTCTTTTGGACATTTGGGCATTATAACACCTTGGAACAGAGTCTGAGGAAATTATTGTATAAATCTTATTTCTTTATCAGTTTATAATTTAGATTGGAAGAGTCTGAGAAATAAAATCTTTACTAGTATATTATTTGCTGACTATTCAATATTATCTTGAACTTTAATGGTGTACAGGTACAAGTTAGAGAAAAATCACTTTTAAAGTGAGTGTGCTCTTTTAAAGATAGGGTTCATGAATACCACCAATTTATACAGTCTGTTCTTGTACCTGGTACAGAAGCAGTGCTGTGTGATCAGTTCTCTTAAAGGGAAAAAGATAGGTAGAAATAAATATAATATCAATAATTCTGACTTTTTAAAGAGTAGGAAAATCCCATTGGCGATTTAGAGTGCACAGAGGTTTATGCCAGCTGAGGAATCCCTCATAATTTGTAAGGTTGAAACTGGATTTGAAGTGGCTCGGCTGTCTGCCCCAGGAGGAAATCCTCATTTCTCCATCAACCTATATGATAAACAAATATGCTTTATGTGATTTTTTAGTTTGTATAATATCTGTATGGAACACAGCCTGGAGCAACTTGAAAATGCAACTATAAAACATGATTGTGGATAATGGTTTCCTGGACTCTTCTTCACCCATAGACAATGCTCACAGTGAATGTTGTGTCAGCAATATTTACATGTCTTTGCAAAAATTGATTTAACCACTGGCTATAATTATTTTTAAATACTGGAATGAACTATCTACAAAAAATACTTCCATGCTTCTGAGACCTTTATGATGAGAGCCAAAGTGAAGTTGAGGTAGAATTACTGCCCAGGGAAGGTTGGCCACTCCTCCAGCCAAGTGTCCAATCAGACCCTTTCTTGTAAATAGCATCACAGTTTCCATCTAAACTTATTGGCTTATTAAAGCATTAATTTTTTGTCGTCTTGTAAAGTTTAATGCTTTACTTCCAAGAAGTTTTAAAAAAAAATTACAAAATGACTTTAAATCCCTTATGATTTCTAGTACTATTGAAAACTGTATTATATTTTCATATTCAGTTGATTACTGCTGCAGAATGAATAATTACTACAGTAAATGTATGTTTCTAAGAAACTGTAGCAAAATAAATCTAACATGAACTGCATCCCTTTATCATATTTTGCTTGGTCCTGTTCAGTGGGATTCAGTATTTGAATATTGTTGTGTAACTCTCATTACAGCCATCTTTAGAACTCCCATCACCTTGGAAACTTGTAATTACGTACCCAAGAAGTAATCCGTCCCACCCACTCTGGCCAGCCTCTGGCAACAAACCCCACTTTTTATATCCATCAGTTTGATATCTCTAAATGTTCCTTATGAAGAGAACCATACATGTATTTGTGTTAGGACAGCAGGCTTATTTCACTTGGCATAAAGTGTTCATGTTTCTTAATATTGAAACGTGTCAGAGTTTCCACTGCTCTGAAAGATGATTAATATTCCACAGTTTTTAATTGCATTTATATATTCATCATTCATAGATATTTTGGCTGCTTCTATTGTTTGATATTTATAATTAGAACTGCTAGTTCCCTAGTCAAACTTAGTTCAAGTTCCTGGTTTTGATTCTTTTGGGTGTACACCCACAGATCATACTAAGTTATTTAGTAACTATATTTTAAGATTTCCACAGTGACATTTACTCTTTACATTTGCAATAGTGTAAACAATGCTTTAGCATTTTCCATTTATTTTCGTCAGCATGTGTTTGGTTAACTTTTTTTCCATTTTCCTCCATCTTTTTTTCCCATCTCATCCTATTTTTGTTCCTCCTTTTTATTTATTTTTTTATTTTTTTTGTTGTTAATATTTTACTTTGGTCACACCAACTTGAATTGTGGTCCAGGCAGTCTTTGAACTAAAATTCTGACTTACTAGTGCTCACTGATGTTCAAGCAACAGCATAGCTATTTTTACTTCTTCCCTCAATATTATTCCCTTTTTTCTTATCATTTCAATATCTTCAAGTTTTTATAGTTAATATCATTATTTAGTTGTCATTATTATAGAAAAATTAGATTTTCAGTTTTTAACATCATTTATACACTCACTTTGTGTGTGTATGAAAGGGTGCACACATACCACAGTATGTGTGTGGAGATGGGAGGAAAATTGATGGGAGTCAGTTCTCCCATTCTATCGTGTGTGTCTTTGAGCCTGAATTTAGGTTTCCAGGCATGATGACAACTGCCTTTATCCACTGAAGAATGTAATAGAACAGTAGGTGTTATACATCAAAAGCTACCTTCTATTCTTAATAGAATATAGCTGTCTCTGTTCCTTTCCTGTCAATCACTTTTCCCATTTGCTACTAACTTGCTTTACCACCTGATTTATTCTCTTTGAATGTGTGACTATTGGTAGGTACCCCATACTCTAGTGGATAGGCCAGGCATATACAGCAGCACAAAGTAGCCTTAGTGGGTTATTAAAATAAAAGAAGAGGTCAAGAAATGAGCAAGTGGATTGTGTAGATGGGTACTGAGGTAGTTAGATGTGGGAAATGGGGAGTAGATGGGATTGTTGTGCCCAGATCACGAGATCCCAATAGACCACCACAAGTCAAGTCCACTGCAAAACACAGGAGGGCTTATTCGATACAAGCTAGAGCCCACGTCACAAGCTCCCTCTAGAAACAAGAGAGGAATGAGGACCCAAGGTGTGCAGAAACAGTTTTTAAAGGGCAAAACCACAAGTAGAGGCTCCAAACTTGGGTAGGGAGGGTCTATTTTAGGCACCAAGACCATAAAACAGGTCTGGCCAGCCTTGTGGAGAGTATTTTATCATGAATAATACCTGTAATGTGCTGATTAGCTGTTGCAAGGGAAGAGTAATGAACACACTCTCTGGACATAAGCTAGACACTGTCTGGGTGGGATGCCAGGAAATGTTATCTCTTAAGTGCTGGAAGGAATGTGGTCAAGCCTGATTACTCCATGCATAGGGCCAGATATATCTTAATTAACCTGGTCATTCTTCTAAACATTTTAAAAATTTATTTTATTTTGCATTAATTACACTTTATTCACTTTCTATCCCAACTGTAGCCCCCTTCCTCCTACCCTCCCAATTCCACTTTCCCTCCCTCTTCTTCACCCATATCTCCTCCCAGTCCACTGATAGGGGAGGTCCTCCTCCCCTTCCATCTGATCCTAGTCTATCAGGTCTCCTCAGGACTGGCTGCATTGTCTTCCCCTGTAGCCTGGTAAGGCTGCACCCCCATCAGGGGCAGGTAATCAAAAAGCAGGCCACTGAGTTCATATCAGAGACAGTCTCTGTTCCCATTTCTATGGAGCTGCCATGGGCTACATCTGTGCAGAGATTCTAGGTTATCTTCACGAATAGTCCTTGGTTGGAGTATCAGTCTCAGAAAAGATACCTGAACCCAGATGTTTTGGTTCTGTTGTCTCCTTGTGGAATTCCTGTCCCCTCCAGGTCTTTCATCTCCCTTTTCTATCATAAGATTCCCTGCACTCTACCCAAAGTTTGGCTATGAGTCTCAGCCTCTGCTTTGTTACCCTTCAGGGTAGAGCCTTTCAGAGGCCCTCTGTGGTAGGCTCCTGTACTCCTCCCTGAATTCTTCCCTTTTTGATGTCCATCCTGTTTGCCTTTCTGAATGAGGAATGATCATTATACCCAGCTTCATCCTTTTTGCTTAGCTTTGTTAGGTGTACAGATTTTAGTATGTTTATCTTGTATTGTATGTTTAATATCTACTTATAAGTGAGTATATACCGAGTGTGCCTTTCTGTTTCTGGGATACCTCACTCAGGATGATTTTTTATAGATCACACCATATGCCAGCAAATTTCATGATTTCCTTGTTTGTAATTGCTGAGTAGTATTCCATTGTATAAATGTACCACAATTTCTGTCTACATTCCTCAAATGAGGGACATCTGGGTTTTTTCCAGATTCTAGCTATTACAAATAAAGCTGCTATGAACATGATTGAGCAAATGTGCTTGTTGTATACTTGAGTATCTTTTGGATATATGACTAGGACTGGTATAGTTGTTCCTTGAAGAAGCACTATTCCTAATCATTTGAGAAAGCACCAGATTAATTTCCAAAGTGGTTGTACAAGTTTACATTCCCACCAGCAATGAAGGAGGGTTCCTCTTTCTCCACATCCTCTCCAGCATGTGGTGTCACTTGAGTTTTTCATCTTGGCCATTCTGATGGGTGTGAGGTGAAATCTCAGTGTTGTTTCGATTTGCCTTTCCCTGATGACTAAGGACATTGAGCATTTTTTAATTATTTTTTATATTAATTACAGTTTACCCACTGTGGATCCCAGGTTTACCCCCTCCATCATTCCCTTCCTATATGACCCTCTCTCTCCCATACCCTGCCTTCCCCTTTCCAAGTTCACTGATGGGGGAGGACCTCTCCCCTTCCATCCTACCCCAGCCCAACAGGACTCATCAGGACTGGCTTCAAATTCCTCTTCTTTGGCCTAGCAAGGTGCTCCTTCCTTGGTGGGGGGAATGATGTCACAGAGCTAGCCACTGAGTTCATGCCAGAGACAATCCCTGTTCCCCCTACCAGGTAACTCACCTGGATCCTGAGCTGCCATGGGCTATGTCTGAACAGGGGCCCCAGTTTATATCCATACGTGGCCCTTGGTTGGAGAATCAGTCTCGGAAAAGACTCCTGTGCCCAAATGTATTAAGTCCTTTTGGAGCTCCTGTCCTCTCCAGGTCTCACTAATTCCCACCTCCCTCACTGATTCCTTGCACTCTGCCCAAGGTTTGGTCATGAGTCTCAGTATCTGCTTAATACACTGCTAGACAGAGTTCTTCAGGGGCCTTCTATGGTAGGCTCCAGTCCTGTTTCCCATTCTATCCTACTTTCAATGTCCATCACATCAGACTTTCTACGTGAGGATTGATTATCTTACCCTGGGTCCTCCTTCTTGTTTAGCTACTTTAGGTGTACAAATTTTAGTATGTTTATCCACTTTTATGTGAGTATATACCCTGTGTGTCCTTCTGTTTCTGGGATAGCTCATTAACAATGATCTTTTCTAGGTTCCACCATTTGCCTGCAAATTTCATGATTTCCTTGTTTTTAGTTGCTAAGTAGCAATCCATTGTGCAAATGTACCACAATTTCTTTATCTATTCCTCCATTGAGGGACGTCTAGGTTGTTCCAAGGTTCTGGCTAGTACCAATAAATCTGCTATGACCATGGTTGAACAAATGTCCTTGTTGTATATATTTTGGATGTATGCCAAGGAGTGGTATAGCTGGATATTGAGGTAGCACTATTCCTAATTGTAAGAGAAAGCACCAGATTGATTTCCAAAGTGGTTTTACAAGTTTACATTCCCACCAGGAATGGAATAGTCTTCTCTTTCTCCACATCCTCTCCAGCATGTGTTGTCACTTGAGTTTTTAATCCTAGCAAATCTGATGGGTATAAGGTGAAATCTCAGGGTAGTTTTGACTTGTATTTCCCTGATGGCTAAGGACATTGAGCATTTCTTTAAGTGTTTCCCTGCCATTCGTTGTTCCTCTTAGAAAATGGGCAGCTGTAAAGGTTACATGGTGGGTTCACAAATCATACCACGAGATGGTTCCATGTGGGAAGTTATATTAGGGGAAGGGAAAAGGGGTCATAGAGAGACTAGGCAAAAGAGAAAGAAAGAGGGGAGGGGCTCCATGAGTTCTCTTATAAGGTGACCCAGAGCATGTGCAGGTGGTTCCAGCTGATCAGCGGGTGGATTCTTGGTGGCATCAGGAATGCCTGATGACCAGTTTGTCAGGTGCCTTGGAACTGGCCATAGAGATGCCTGCTAACTTATCTCAACAGTTTCTCTATTGGGAATTCCCTGTTTAGTTAGCTCTGTACCCCATTTATTAATTGGACTACTTGCTTTGTTGCTTTTTAACTTCTTTGGTTATTTATATATTCTGGATATTAGACCTCAGTCAGATATAGGGTTGGTGA
Source organism: Meriones unguiculatus (assembly GCF_030254825.1). Taxonomy (NCBI): domain Eukaryota; kingdom Metazoa; phylum Chordata; class Mammalia; order Rodentia; family Muridae; genus Meriones; species Meriones unguiculatus. The sequence continues at coordinate 43,007,348 of NC_083357.1, forward strand.
AGATCCTTTCCCGGTCCATAGGCTGTCATTTTATTCTGATAAAAATTTCCTTTGCTTTACAGAAGCTTTTTAGTTTCATGAGGTCCCATTCATTGATTGTTGATCTTATAACCTATGATGTTGGTGTTCTGTTCAGGAAGTTGTCACCTGTGCCAATGAGATTTAGGCCCTTCACCACTTTTTCTTCTGATTAGTGTACCTCGTTTTATTTTGAGGTCTTTGATCCACTTGGAATTTATTTTTTTTGCATGGTGATGAATCTGGATTTATTCGTATTTTTTTGTATTTGTGAGAGAGCAGCCTTAACCATCCACCCACCTCAACAACCTTGCACAGACCTGCTTTTCACCAGACACCTGTAACTTCTGCTGCAGGTTCCATCCATGCTGGCTCATATGATGCTTCTTCCCAAAAACTGTTTAGCTGGAGCCTCAAGAGGGAGTCCTTAACACAATTCAACCCCCCAGAGGGTCCTCCCAATTGTGCCTTTGATCAGTTGAGCCTAATCTACATTGTAATGCAGGATAAAATGTAAGAAATCTGCTCCAACCTTGAAAATAAGAGATGCTAACGTATGATTCTGAACCGAAGAATGCCCTGCATGGATACCTGGCAGCCTAAGACAATCAGCATGCCTACCTCATGCATGTGTCTCTACAGGTCTCCAGAAACTTCTCTCTTTGGTTGCATGTCATTCAGCCAATCTAATAAAGTAAGTGAGGTGAAGTAGAAAAGTCAAGTGCAGAGGCTGCCGAGATGACTCACACATTTTGAGCCTTTGTTTCTCAGAGGACACAAAGTCACCTAACAATCCTCTGTAACTTTGGTTCCGTTAGAATCCAGTGCCCTCTTATGGCCTCTGGGAGAATTGTATGCATGTGGTGTATAGTCCTTCATCAGGCAAAACACCCATACATATACAATAAATAAATAAATAAATAAATAAATAAATAAATAAATAAATAAATGAATAAATAGATAAATAAATAAATAAATAAATAGATAAATAAATAAATAAATACAATAAAAAAAAAAAACAAAAAGGAGGCAAGTACCTAGTTAAGGCCAAGAGCACAAAACTTGAACATGGTAACAAAAAAAAAAAATTAAAAAACAAACAAACAAAACTCATCCCAGCAAGTCTTGGAATTCATTGTCTCTGCTGTGTAGTTCTCACTGATGCTATATTTCAAGGAAAACAGAGGCAGATAGCTCTGAGTTTTCTGATTTCTTTCATAGTCCCTTAGTAAATATTTAAATTTCCTAAAATGCATTAGAGCAAAACTGTTGTGTTTCTCATTAATTTGGTTCATGTGATGATCCACAGAATACCATACTTTAGGAGTACCTAAACATATGACCACAGGGATAGAGTATGGACACTATTTCCACAATGAAGTAGTTATCCATAGTGTTGGACACACTATTCACTTAGATTGAACTTTCTCTCTGTATAGCCTTGGTTGGATGGCAACTTACTATATAGCCCAAGGCCCCTGCACCTAGAAGAGATTCATTTCTGCCTCTGAGTTCTGGGGTTAGATGACTGTGATACCACATCTGATTAAAGAAGAGTCTGAACAATTAACAGTTGAAGATTCATTTTTATTTCTAAAAACACAATCATTTTACACAATAAGGGATTAAGAGGGACAGACATTATATACAGGGTATAACCTTAGCAAACTAGCAAGTCAATAACAACATCAAACGAAATAACAAATAAATAACAAACTTCAAACCAAAGAAAATTAAAAAAAATAGCAAACAAAATTCAACCCCAAAACCAAACAACAAATTAAGCTAAGCAGCATTCTCTTGCTAGAGATTTAGCAGCACAGACATATAGCATTTGGCTGGCCCTGGAAACATGGTAGAAAGGTAGTCACTGATTACAATAACCCTTTCAAGATGAGTGTTGCCATGCTTCTTTGGGGATTTTGTAAGTCAAGTACTCTCAAGGCAAAGGATGTGACAAGTTACATCCTTTTGAGCCGGCTTTGGCTCAAAGCGTTTCAAATTCTCCTTCCTGATTTCCACTAAAATATTTAGATCAAGCACTAATTTACATGCTCAGGTTTCCCCTGGATGACCAGCATCACTTAATGTGCCTGAGAACTTCTCTGAAAACCTCCCAGGTTCATATTCCACAAGAGAGGTATCCCAATATATGTGTGTAAACCCATTTGGATGTCCTTTATACTCAGCTGTATATGATCAGAATCTATACGGATGGAAGTCAACATTATTTTTGTGCTGGATAAAGGTCACCACACTGCCTCCAGATAGTTTTGAAATGGCTTCTTGTTTATGCATGCTTCTTAGCTGATTTCACATTATCTAGCAACAGATGACATAGCTCTTGAATATGACTTTATCTGAAGTTTCCCAGCCAAATGAGGATTAGTCCCTATTGGCCATGGTCTTGCTGTTGTGTGCTAGTTTCTAGAGCACCTTTTGTGGTTCTACAGGGTGCTGCTTGATGTATTATCCCCCACTCTTGGCATAATATACACAGCCTTTATGCTGTGAGAAAGAATAAAGTCTACAGTGTACTGATCCTGTAATATGACCCTTTCAGGCTACATATGACTCTGAGTGCTAATTTGAGATCCAAAATTTCCAGACGGAGAATATGCCTGCCCAGAAGATGTCAAAGATCATTCAGAAATCCCCTCTAAATCCATTTTCTGGACTAGTCACTTCAGAGTGTAGGCTGTGGAACTGAAGAATACCCAGTAGTTTTCCTTATTGAAGAACAAATGAAAACACAAGGAGTAAGGGACAGGAAGAATGAGTGACACAAGGAGTGAGGGACAGTTTTTATCTCTGTAGAGCATTGAGTTCAGCATCACGTGTGTGTCAGATGAAATAGCTCCAACACTGTACTGGAGAGAGAATATGATGCTTTTGGTTGGTCTGTCTAGATTTCCTACCACATATTGAGAGCTGACAATCTAGTCAACTTGCCAAAGCTCTTGATGGAGTAACACTTGCTCTGCAACTTTTCCTCAATGTTACTGTGTCCCTCACTGTAACCATTTGCCAGTGAGTTTCAGGATTCTGAGTAAGCCTTTTCTCAGCGTTTTTCTATCTCAAGTTTATTTTTGATGGTTTCTTTCCTCTTGGATTAGGGAGCCAACAGACATGTGGATCAGATTGGGGCTGCATCACTTGGAAGTCAGTTGATATTTGCTTCACAGGTGAGTTCACATTTTAAAGGGGGTGTCTTTTTTTTTGAGGAGGCCCTGATCCTAGAGTTGAAAATGTTGTGTTCAAGTTGTCTGTGGTATTTTTTTTTTTTTTTTTTGGCCTCCTCAATTCTCTCAAGGGAGCTTTCAGAGAAGAAAGGCAATCAATCTGTCAGACCAAGAAGCATCCTTGCTAGGCCTCAGGCAAGACAAAATTGAGGCCTATTTATAAATAGGAAACCAAAGTCAAGAAAGAAAACCCCTCCAAAATTGCCAGGTGCTGAGGATAGGATGAGATGGTCGTTGCCTGGAAAACTCAGTTTTTCTGCTGCAGAACCTCTGTCTGCAGAGAGCTCTCTTCTTCGGCTGTGGCTCCTTTCAGGTCAGACTGAAGTATTTCAGACCTACAGGAGGAAGGAACAGAGGCCTAGTGAAGGCAATGTCAGCTGTTGACTTTGCACCAGCTCTATTCAGCTGGACAATCCAGCATGGCCTTTCTGCTGAGGTCATTCATCAGAGAGTATGTGGCACTGGATTTTTTTCTCAGCTTTTAAAAAGTGTAGGAAGATGAACTAAAAACTACACACTGTGGTGGAATAGAAAAAAAACAGCATAATTCTTCAGATGCGGTACTTCGAAAAAATTATTAGTGTAGCAATGTCTGAGTCACAATTCAGAAAAGATGTGAGCAACCTAGTAACCTATGAGGAGGCCCTCTTTAGAGCCTACTCACTACAATGAAGGCCTTGATTATTCCTACAATGCAGAAACCTCTCTGGGTTCACCGTGTCAACCCCTTACTCTGTTTATAACCAAAGAAATCATCTCACAGGAATGCCCTGACACTGGAGTGAGCCTGAATTCAGCAGGAATGTGCTGCATGGAAATCTGTGCAAGGGTAGGAACTGACCTCTAAAGGTGATGTTCCTGAAGGAAAATAACATGTCAGGGGACACACTGTCTTCCAAAAGTGATGCTCCCCTTGCTAGGTTTGGGACAAGGAAGATTTGTGGGGAGACCAAGGGACAAGGTACTTAGATCAGACTAGAAAAACCAGAAGGGAGGAAGAGGTGCACCATCCCCAGAAACACTAAGGAACACAAGTTGTTTCCTGGACAGAAGTTCTTGGTGAATGGACGAGCAAAATGCTTTGAGGTGTTCTTTCCATGGCTGTGGCTGAGATCCATGCAGATGGCCAGAGACCCAAAAGGAAAAGACATGCTGCAGCCACAGGGTACCCACTTGGCTCCACCCACTTCTCCATGCCTGGGTTCCTACCCCATCTCAGTGACATCAGTGCAATGCTGCATATTTTCTGCCAAGTCCCTTTCCTGGGTTTCCAGGCTTTTCTTCTTCAGTGGGTGCTGAAGTCTTTTCTCCAATATTTCCAGATCCTGTTTTATAGAAGATTGTGTTCAGAGGAGTTTTGGACATGATTGTGCACAAGCACACATACACACACACACACACACACACACACACACACACACACACACTCCTGAACACACAGAAGTACATGTGTGCACACATACAACTATACTGCATTGCCATAACATGTTTAGTTTCCCAGTTGAAGCTAATATAAGAAATCTCCCATGATATAGAACAATGTTACCTTTCTTTATAAGGGATAAGAAAATAGTGGACAAAGGGTATAGACAGTTCAGTGGATGAAGTACTTTTCCTGTAAACACACTGGGCAAACATCTGGACCCACTGGGGTCTTGACCTCTTAGCTAAGCCTACATAGCAAGTTCCCAGGCTGTGCTATGTTGGCTCGTTCCCCAGCTCAGGACCATTGGATAGTGGTGGAGCAGCTCCTTGTCCTGTCCCACTCTTTCCAAGTTGTTCCAAGGTGAGCGTCTTCCTATAAATGGAGCTCTCTTATCCACAGGCTGCATCATTTCACACCAAAAGCGTGTGCCTGGGGAAAAAAAAATCTCTACAACTAGGAAGAAAAAAAATGTTCCTCCTTTGAGTGTGATTTGATGAGGGATCTTTTTGAGTAACGGAAGGCTGACTAACTCAAGGCTAAATGATAGCATGTATTATTTCATACTAAAAAAAATTTCCTGAAGGGTGGACCACGTTACTTTTACGCTTATCAGCTAATGGACATCTGGATAGTTCCAACCTGTGGCTGCTCTGAAGAAGACTGCTACAACCCTGATGCCCTCTAGTTTCTCTGTGCACACCTACTTCTTGTTCTCTAATTGCTGTGTAGTCCGGTAACTGCAATTCAGGATGTTGTAAAATTATGCATGGCTTCTCACAGGAATACCCCATTTACACCACCAGCAATGTCTGAGGGTCGTCACTTCTCCCAGCCCTCTTAAGGCTCTTTTTTTAATTAGATTTGAATGATTTAGAATAAAAGCAGTTACTGAGTGCTGTAGACTTATAACAGGTTGAATATTTTAGGCTTTCATGAGGTTAAGGGGGCTGCACTGAAAGAGCCCTGTGCACAAACTTCAGCATGGCTATAGGATTTCTGCTGGATGAGATGCAACCACAAGCAAGTCAAAATCTCTCAAAGAGTAAAATCTCTTAAATGAAAATTCTTTTAGTGATATATTTACATGAGTGCATTAGATGGGCAGATTCTATCTTGGGCAAGGAAAGAAAAACAGATGTCTTAGTTTCTATGGGCAAAGACTTGCCATCCCCAATACAAGAAAATCAGAGAACAATTTGTGGGAGGTTGTTCTCTCCATCAAACATGTTTGTCCCACAGAAAGACCTCAGATATGTGGACGTAGCAATAAGTACCTTTATGCGCTGAGCCCTCTCATCAACTGATTACTTAAGCCATGGAATTGAATAAGCTCTGTATCTGTATGGGTGTTCTGTGTGCATGTCTTCCTTCATTTACAAAGAGTGGATTTTTTAATACTTGGTATGATAGCACAAGTTTAAGGATACATGGTAGTACATACTCTACACAATAACTCTCTCACACATGGTCAGTCTCAGAAGTCAGATACATTCCAGGGAATCTTCACCAGATAAAAATCACAAGCACATATATGCACACTAACAGTCACATGTTCACACAGATGGTCACCAATTCACCACACACAGACACAGCAAGCAAAACACACACACACACACACACACACACACACACACAGGGGAAAGAGTGGCTGTTACACCTTTTCTTCTGCATAAGGAGTTACTAGGACCTACATACTGTATACAAGGCTCTTAGACTCAGCTAGGCTTTGGTGTCGTCCCGTGTGCTTACTTCTTCTTCCAGGAACCTTTTCTATCCGAGCACACACTGATATCATGGGCAAATTACAAACTCTGCCCTGGTTCAGCTAAGCTGGACCACACAAGACCACGTCCCCAAGAAGGAGGTCTCCCAGCTAACCTTCCAGCTAGCTCCATGTTGATCCATCATGGTCTCCTCACCTAACCTACCCTGGCTCCTGCAAAGAAGATCTTGGTAGTTCTAGAGGAAGTCAGTGACGCATGGTCAATATGCAAAAGCATTTCAAAAGATTACAGTTCATATAATATGAAAACAGCTCTCAGGTCAGGCAGAATGAAGTAAGTGAAGTCACCTGCAGGGCTTTTCTGAAATGCAGCATTCTGTACAACTATGAGGAGGAATGTGTCCTGAGCTACAGGCCCCTGACATCATCACTAAAAGCCCTGTGTAACTACCTCAGTGAGTATCCACATAGTGGATAAACTTGTAAATGATCACAGGAATGAAAAATCGGATGAGATGTACGTGAACAGATCGATGGGTGGGTGGATGGATACATGAATGTGTCTGTTTATGGTTGGATAGGTGGGCCTATTGCCCGTGCTGCCTCAACATACCTGCTGCTTCTTGGCACAGAGGTCACAGATCTTCTCGAGGACCTCGTCACAGAGCCTGTTTTTCTCCTGACAGGAATTTTGCAGCATAATATACTCCCTCTGAAGCTCTCTGTTGTTCCTTCTCAAAGTAGTAACTTGAAGCTTCAGCTTAGTCCAGTCGATCATGAGCTGGCAGAGAAGAAAGCTGAACCAAAGCCAAAATATGGTAAGCCCCAAACAGCCAGTATCTGCCTCTCCAGATACAAGTCCCATCATCCCAGCAAGGACTGTGGTCTGTAGAGAGCCCCAGACTGGGGCCTACACTAGCTATTCCAGAATCACCTGGAGGCTTGCCAAAAACAAAGAGCCAAATTCCAGAAAGACTCAAAGTTCTTCAGAAAACCCTGACACTAAAGAAATTCATGAACCTCCAAGAGAAGGAAGTGTTCCACATCTGTGTTTATCAGTCCATGATATTTAGAAGACATCAACACATAGAGAACAAACCATCTCTAAGTTAGGACTTAGAGATTCAAGAATTCCAAGGTATTTATGGGTCTCATAGATACCAGCTTTTTAAATCCACCATCAGGGACCCAGAGGATAACCCTTTCATGGGATATATATATATATATATATATATATATATATATATATATATATATATATAGAGAGAGAGAGAGAGAGAGACAGAGACAGAGACAGAGACAGAGAGACAGAGAGGGAGAGAGAGAGAGGGAGGGAGATAGAGAGAGGTTCTTGAGAATGGCAGGACAGTTAGGACAGTGTTGGGGGGGTCTCATATTCTCTTCCCACTGAACAAAAATGAGTCCAAGAGTGTTCTGGCTGTTTGCTAAGAGACACACAGGCTAGAACCAGAGCCCTCACTTTGGATTGAAAACAAAGAAGGGCAGATGCAGCCCCATTCAAGTGCTGGTGTCCCAGTCAAGTCAGTCACTCACCTGCAGGATTCGGTCTCCTTAGTCAGCACCTGGAACTTGTCCATGACCTCACTTAACTCCTGGGGCAATTTCTGCACAGCTGACATCAATTTGTGATGTTCCAGATTCAGGACTGCCAGTTCAAAATTGAACCTGTTTCAAGGTATGTGGTCCGGAAGTGAATGATTTCATGAATAAAGGCCTCAAGGATCACATGAATTTAGGCTACATCCAGGATTACCCCAGGCCAGGAGATGCTAGATTGTGAATCCTAACTGCTTTATTAACTCCCAAGGAGATTCCAATGTGCCACCAAGATGAGGAAAAGGGACAAGTGCTGTGCTACCCAAAGTGAAGCACCCAGGTTTAAGCACTGGTGTTCCCTGGAAATTACTAGAAAAGACAATCCTCAGGTCCCATCTCCCCAGGATCTGACGGGAGTACACACAGTAGACAGCACTCATGCATGCATGTATCTTCAGAATTGTGCTGACAAACACACACAAACACACACACACACACACACACACACACACAGTTAGGTGGCCAAATTCAGGTAAATGACATTGTCTCAGAGTACAATGAACAAGACCAGAGAGGAGCAGTGATGAGTTCCAGGCTTCCCAGTCACACCTTGAGATGCACCAAGTGAGACCAGGCTCCTCCAGCTCCTGACAAGAGAAAATGGTCAAGTACAAAGACTCACCATAAACACCTAGCACCTAGCATCTCCAACAAGCTAACACCTGTTAAGGCCTTTAAATGACATGATGATAGCTCACATACTATTGCTTTATCCCCACACTTTGACTCATGCCATAGGATCTGCTTTTCATCTGGAGGAAGCAGAATAGCCTATGTCCCTAGGCTTCTTGAAATCCTACCCAGGCTTCAGGTTCTGACTTTCAGATGCACTCAGGAAAATTAGTTTGGGCATGAGGGTGCTGTGGAGGTGCAGCTTCCTGTGATGTGAGGAAAGATGTGATTGACACATAGGGGTCAAGACAGTCAACAGAGAACATAGCATAATGACTACCTGATGTTCAAATCCATGTCAGTAGAATGGGCCAGGATTCCAAGCAGTTCGTCCCTCTCACAGGTCATTCTCTGTAGCTCTCTGATCATTTCTCCCATCTCCATTACCTTTTGCTCCAGCTCACTTATTTTGTTGCATTGGTTTGATGCCTTTCCAGAAGAGCCTATAGGTAGATAAATGCAAATGAACTTGCACAGTTGAATGGCACAGTGACAAGAGAGACCATGTTGAGCCACAAAAAGAAGCCTGAGAGAGAGGTACTACTAGAGATCCAGTAAAGCCCTGAAAGAGCAGGAAGTTATCCTCAAGCTGGGGTCTATAAGCCAAGCTCTGTCTTTAAACTCCCTGGCTAGACATGTGTCTCATTAGTACTGCAATCTCCCTGGTCCTGCAAGGCATAGGTAGCCCAGACACACTGATTTAGAGGGGAACATCAGCTGATATCTGAGGGAATGCAGCAAGCCCAGGAGTCCCTCACTGTTAACACCACCAAGCCGTGATCATGTGTCTAAGCCCAATGCATCTGAATGGCTAAGACCCTGGTATCTAACCAGGGGAGTATTCCTCCCTGTTATTGGTATCAGATACCTAAGGCACCTACAGAAATTTACTGAGATTGGAGTGTATCAACATGCTACCTTGAGAGGGACACCTTATTAGTCTCTCTACTTGCCTTCTCCCACCCTCAAAATGAAATTAAGGAGCTGCAGTCTTGTCGATTCCTGGCCCCTTGACAAAATAACTAAAAGAAATACTTGACCTATGTCTGCTATTTAGAAAAGAGAGAATCAGGATAGATCCTTTCCTTCCCAGAGGACCAGCTGTTGATCCCCACTACTAGAAGGCCTAGTTCAAATCCCATCTCCTCTGGGAAGCTCACCAAACCCTGCCCTCAACTCACTGTGTTTTCCAAAGAACCACTTATTTCTTGTTCTTGTACACCATGATCGAAGGCCAGATTCCTTCTGCCTCATACTGGCCTCTTCACACTCTCCGTTTGCTCTTCCCAATAGCCTGTTCAGCCTAGATAACATGACTACGGGAGAAACCTATAGGCACTGACCACATGCCACCAACGGTATTTACTGTTGCCACAACAGTGATGACATCAGAGAGAATGCAGAGAGCTCTAGGATACAACAGAATGTTCAGAAAAGGGACTGTTAGGGTCCCCTGTAGTAGCCCCTTTCAAAATCCTAATCAGCTCTTCCCCAAATCAGCCAAAACCAAGCTGTCCCTTCCCCTAGCCTTTCCTAGACAGAAGGAAAGTCACTTAGCACCTCTTCCTTCCTATCCACAAATCTCTGTGATTCATTAGAATCCTGTTACTACTTCATCTATGGAAGATGTAGACTAACTTTCAAATACAGCTAAGCAATTGCTCTCCCCCTCCTTAAAATCTCTAAGCAATAAAATAAAAATAAAGGTCGCTATGAAATTAGGTCAGGATGACGAGGAAGAAAGATCCGTCCCCCTGATGCCAATAAGCATGTCGGGGATGATTCATAGAGCTGTTACAATGTTCTGGGGTTTGGGGACATATGGGGTCATGTCAGAACAAAGATAGGTAATGATAAAAATCTCCCTCGAAGATTCAGCAGGACACTTTCCAGCCTTGATGTTAACAAAGGTGTGGTCAACTCTTGACAGGGAATGGTGATGATATTAATGATGTGGGATCCTAGATGAGACTTAGGCACCAGAGGCAAACACTCACAGGAAGATTCATGGCCCAACTTACACATGAGTTGGGGGATAGTTGACTGACAATTGGGAGGCATGGTGTTGTTATCTAATAGTATTTTCTGTGGCAAAATTAAATATTTCAATCAGACTGCAGAGACTAACATATGGAGATGACCTAGACATCCTGCTCATATGTAGCCCATAGGCAGACCAGTCTCCAGGTGGGTCCCTGGGTAAGGGGAGCAGAGGCTGCCGCTGACATGAACACAGTTGCCTGCTCCTCAATCACTTCCCCCTGGTGATATGGCCTTGCCAGCTACAGAGGAAGAGGATCCAGGAAGTCCTGATGAAACTTGATAAGCTAGGAGGGAGGAAGAGTGTGACTGAGGAGAGTTGAGGTAGGGAGCTACAATCAGGTTATAAACTGAATAAATTTTTAATTAAAAAATCCCTGTCTGTAATATGGAGAGTATGTGGTGTGTCACTCCTATGGTTCTGCCTCCAGAGCTACACAATATCCAAAATCCTTGATCAGGAGCCTGCAGAGACAATGCACATGTCCTTAGGAAGGGTGACATAGCTAGCTTTTAAAAGGAATATCACTGGAGCATGAGAAGAGCAAGCAAATGGCACAAGAAAACAGATTACTAAGGTACCTTTACCCTAGATATTTACCAGAGCCCTATTTCACATTTTTTACACTCGCTGACAATCTTTGAAATGAAGAGCTGATACCATGCACAGCCTAGATTGCAAATTCTCCAGAAATCTGGACTGTGGCCTCAGAAGTGTACCGTTAGACCTCAGGACAAGAGGGATGTGTGAAGAACTGTGTCTTTCATATGTTGTATCACACTGGCAAGACATGCTAGATGAGGTTAGCTACCTCAGGAATACATAAATAAAGAAGTGAAGTGACAGCACATTCCTTAAACACTACTTCATCTGAGCCCAAACCTGGCACATTGAAGGCTTGTCAGAAAGTAAACGGACAGGTGGTACTTTGCCCTAGCTGGTTCTGAGAGACTTGGGTCTCCCCCACTGTGGAGGTCAACTCTCCCATCCCTCTATAGGGAGGTGGGTGTCTCATAATAAGTTGGGTTCTTCTAACTTTCTGTGCAAGCTGACCCAGGGATCAGCCTCCTCAGGCTTATTCACAGCTGCACAGTATGCAACTTGGTTTTAGATCTCTCAGCCATGTGCTTTCCAAAGCCATGAGAAAACTGATACTGTCCACAAGCAGTCAGGTAGTTTATGGATGTCCAAGTTACTTGCTGCATCCTTCAGACTTATGTTTTGGGCTGGCACAATGAGGGTCAGTTGACATATATGACCATAGACCAGGCCTCCAAGGACACAGTCCATGGCCACTAGATTGGTGGGCAGCAGCAGCAGGCAGCCAAAAGCAAGGGTTGGAAAACTTCTGAGTTGTTTGAGCCCCCAGCAGATAACAACTGACTCAACTCTATTTCTAGTGCCTGGTAGAGAACAGCAAGTTGAGGCCACAGTGTGTTCTATGAGTAAAGCATGTGCATAAATTGTTATGAAAAAAAAAAAAAATCTCTATGAACATACAGAGGGAGATGGTAGAGAAGAAAGGAGAAGGAAAGAGAGAGACAGAGAGAAAGAGACAAAGACAGACAGAGGGAAAGAGAGAGAATTAGAGAGTATGCCTTGAGCACATGAAGCCAGAGATGAGGCAATGGATGTACAAGGCAAAGTATGAGAAATTGCCTGCAAATCTTAGCAGCTAAGAGACCTGGAGCCAACGTGTTTTTTGGGACTTCAGACAGATTGGCCTTTCTCTCAAATGATGGTGAGACATTACATTTCCCTGAGTAAAGCCACAGCCTAGGAGATACAGTAACTGCACCCCAGGCAAACCGACACTGAACCCCAACACATATATACCTGTCTCTTATCACACTGATCTCCCATAGCAGAAGCTGCTCAGTGTTCTTCTGTGAGATCCAGCTAACAAGGGACAACACCTGCCTTCTACAGTGCTTCATCTCAGCTCACCTTTGGCACATTGAGGGTGTTCAGGAAGAGAAATGGCAGATGAGATTTTGCCTAGCTTGTTCTCAAAGATCATGCTTGAGACTCACCAGCTATGAATGTCAAGTCTCCATGTCTCTACAGGGAGGTCATACTCAGTGGTCACCTGGTGCATTCTCCCTCCATTCCCACGCTTCAGGTGACCCAGGAAACTGCCTCCTCCACCTTATTCACTGATGCACAGAATGCCGTTTGGCTTCAGAGTCCTCAAGTCTGGCCTCAGAAGCAAGGAGAAAAACTAAACAGTTCACAGAGATAATGTAGACATGCCATGTCATTTCCTTTAGGTCCTTGCTGTCAAGTGCTCACATGTGTCATAGCTTATGCAATTGTTTCTAGAAAGCCACCTTGTGAGAAGAACTTTCTGAGTCTGCCCATCCATTTTCCACAGCTTCCTTACATAAGTGCTAACAAGAGTCAAGTAGCAAGATGTACCTAAACTTGTATAAATTTCTTTTCCCCCTTTTTAATTAAATTATTTGATTTGTTGATTTTTAAATTCTTTAGTTCTTTATATATTCTAGATATTAGCCCTCTGTCAAATATAGGGTTGGTGAAGATCCTTTCCCAGTCTGTAGGCTGTCATGTTGTTCTGACAACAGTATCTTTTGCTTTACAGAAGCATTTCAGTTTCATGAGGTCCCATTTGTTGATTGTTGCTCTTAGAGCCTGTGCTGTTGGTGTTCTGTTCAGAAAGTTGTTTCCAGTGCCAATGAGTTCTAGGCTCTTCCTCACATTTTCTTCTAACCGATTTAATGTGTCTTATTTTATATTGAGGTGTTTGATCCACTTGGACTTTAGTCTTGTGAGTGATGATAAATATGGATCTGTTTTTATTTTTCTGCATGTAGACATCTAGTTGGACCAGCACCATTTGCTGAAGATGCTCTCTTTTTTTCTATTGAATGGTTTTGGCTTCTTTGTCAAAAAGCTAGTATTCATAGGTGTGTGGATTTATTTCTGTGTCTTTTATTCAGTTCCATTGATCCTCCTTTTTGTTTCCACGGCTGTACCATGCAGTTTTTATTACTATTGCTCTGTAGTACAGCTTGAGATCAGGGATGGAGATACCTCCAGACAATCTGTTGTTGTAAAGGATCCTTTCCACAAATCTGGGTTTTTTGTTTTTCATATTAAGTTGAGAATTTTTCTTTCAAGGTCTGTAAAGAATTGTGTTGTTATTTTGATGGGAATTGCATTGAATCTGTAGATTGCTTTTGGCAGAATGGCCATTTTCACTATGTTAATCCTAATGATCCATGAGCATGGGAGATCATTCCATCTTCTGATATCTTCTTCAATTGCTTTCTTCAGAGAATTGAAGTATTTTTTTTTTTTCAAACAGGTCTTTAATTTGCTTAGTTAGAGTAACACCAAGGTACTTTATGTTATAAGTGGCTATTTTGAAGGGTGTTGTTTCCCTAAATTCTTTCTTGTCCCTTTTGTCTTTGGTATACAGGAGGTCCTCTATTTTTTTTCTTTTTTTTTTTTTCAATGCAGTTTATTCAGGAACATTGAACAATGCTCGGACCCCAGGGAAAGCCAGCCCACAGCTTAAATACCTTCTGGGTAGCCAACCCAGGCGTGCCACGGGGGCAATGCAGATAGGTCCACATACATGGAAGCAAGCCAGATCCTCAGCCTTAGCCAAATGTGGAATTGTTCATGACAGAGAGCACTCACCATCGGGAAGGTGGAAGGCGGAAACCAGCTCCATCTTTAAGGCATAGCATTCCGCAGCTCTCTACAGTTCCCCCTTTTTGTTTTAGATGCATCAGGCAAGAGTAGAGGTCTGATCTCTGATATTAGAAATAAATTGGGACTTTGTACAGATGTTCATTTAGGTGTCATTCACCCAAAGAGCATCAGACCCGTCCGATACCTTTTTCTCAGAGGCAGGACCTGGGGCATCAACCCACATCCAATCAGACAGGCTATTCTCTGGGTCGAAAGCGGCTGACCCCTGAGTGCAGTGCTTAGCCTCGCATCCTCAGTGTAACATTTTAGCTTTTTATGGTAGCCAACCATGCTTGGGGAAACTGTCCTGCTTCAATGGCTGTAAAGGACTGAATGATCATGGCTGCATTATGCTGTTGTGAGACTCTAATCTTGCATATACACCACAGGCAAACCAAGGAGACAAAAACCAGAAGGCCTGCTAATGCTCCCATGCCCACCCATTCTTTCAGATGATTCATGGCTGCAGCAATCCATGATGGTAATCCTGTGGCTAGTCCTGCATCCACTCTGGTAGAATTTACCGTGACAATGGCCACTCTCAGCTGCTCCATCGTAGTATCGAATTCTCCAGTCCAATAACCTAAAATAAAGCTAGACAATTGTTTAGACAGATTTGCAGCACAGGAAAAATTCTCATGTTGTATGCTAGTGACACAAAGTCCAACATACTTTCATTGACAGCCAAGTTGAGAGATTTGCCATAGGGTATTAAATTGCTCCTGCACGAGGTCAATCCTCTGATTGAACACCATCACGCCTCCTTTTATTTGAGCATTAATTCCTTTTTGTACATCTATGGCATGAGCTAAATTGGCTAAAAGATTTTTCAGGTTCTGAGTAGTCTGTACAGTATGACTCATGGCTAATGCCGTGGTGGTAGCTCCAACAGCCGCCAACGAGATGGCAGTAACAATAGTAGCTGTAGTTCCAAGATCCCTTTTCTGTCTGAGGAGAGTCATAGCGTGAGGGGCATCAATGGGCACAGGCACCCAGCGAGGCATGCAAGTAATCAGGGCATACCTAAATTCACTAGCATTCCAGGATTGGGCAAAAAAGCAAGTATCATTACCACAATTACTTGGCTCTATCTGGCTAATACTAAATGAAAATGGGGAATAAAAACAAACAGGTGTGGGCTTATAGGAAATATTATGAGAAGCTTTAACCCCATCATTGGAACATCCTGCATCAGTTCTAGAACTAGCAGTGGTGGTGTCCAAGGTCTGAGTAGGTTCAGGAGACCATTGCCCCCAGGGGTGAGACATGCTCCATGTAAATTGATTAAATCTATGTTTTCCTCCACTTTTGAAATTTATTTAAAGTTCTTAAATTATTTTTCCTCTTTTTTTAAAATTTTCATCAATTATAATTTATTCATTCTGCATCCCCCCATAAGCCGTCCCTCCTCCCCTCCAGATCCCACCCTCCCTCGTCCCTCTGCATGCATGCCACTCCCCAAGTCCACTGATAGGGGAGGTTCTCCTCTCCTTTCTGATCTTAGTCCATCAGATCACATCAAAAGTGGCTGCATTGTCCTCTACTATGGCCTGGTAAGGCTGCTCCCCCCCAGGGGAAGGTGATCAAAGAGCAGGGCAATCAGATTATGTCAGAGGCAGTCCCTCTTCACATTACTGTATAACCCAATTGGACTCTGAACTGCCCTGGGCTAAATATGTCCAGGGGTTCTGGGTTATCTCCATGAATAGACCTTGGTTGGAGTATGAGTCTCTGGGAAGTTCCCTGTGTTCAAATTTTCTTGTTCTGTTTCTCTCCTTGTGGAGATCCTGTCCTCTCCAACTCTTACTATCTCCCAGTTCTTATATAAAATTCCATTCACTCTGCCCAACAGTTGCCCATCAGGCTCAGCATCTGCTTTGATACTCTGTAGGGCAGAGGCTTTCAGAGGCCCTCTGTGGTAGGTTCCTAGGTTGTTTTTTGTTTTCTTCTTCTGATGTCCATCCTCTTTGCATTTCCGGATGGGGATTGGACATTTTAGTTAGGGTCCTCTCTCTTGTTTAGTTTCTTTAGATGCACAGGTTTTAGTGGGTTTGTCCTATGTTGTATGTCTATATGAGTGAGTATATACCATGTGTGTCTTTTTGCTTCTGGGACAACTCACTCAGGATGATCCTTTCCAGATCCCACCATTTACCTGCAAATTTCATGATTTCCTTATTTTTCATTGCTGAGTAATATTCCATTGTGTAGATGTACCACAATTTCTGCATCCATTCTTCAGTTGAGGGGCATCTGGGTTGTTTCCAGCTTCTGGCTATTACAAATAAAGCTGCTACAAATATGGTTGAGCACATGTCCTTTTTGTGTTTTTGAGCCACTTTTGGATATATGCCTAGGAGTGGTATGGCTAGATCTTGGGGAAGCACTATTCCTAGTTGTCTGAGAAAGCGCCAGATTGATTTCCAGAGTGGTTGTAAGTTTACATTCCCACCAGCAGTGGAGAAGGGTTCCCCTTTCTCCACAACCTCCCCAGCATGTGTTATCACTTGAGTTTTTGATCTTGGCCATTCTCATGTGTGTAAGGTGAAATCTCAGGGTTGTTTTGATTTGCATTTCCCTAATGGCTAGTGAGGTTGAGCATTTCTTTAAGTGCTTCTCTGCCATTCGGTATTCCTCTACAGAGAATTCTCTGTTTAGCTCTATTCCAAATTTTTTAAGTGGATTCCTTGGTTTGCTGCTTTTCAGCTTCTTTAGTTCTTTATATATACTGGATATGAGTCCTCTGTCAGATAAAGGGTTGTTGAAGATTCTTTCCCAATTTGTAGGAAATCGCTTTGTTTTGGTGATGATCTCCTTTGCTTTGCAGAATCTTTTCAGTTTCATGACGTCCCATTTATTGATTGTTGCTCTTAGAGCCTGTGCTGTTGGTGTTCTGTTCAGGAAGTTTTCTCCTGCACCAATTAGTTCTAGGGTATTTCCCACATTTTTTTTCTAGCCGATTTAATGTGTCAGGTTTTATGTTGAGGTCTTTGATCCTCTTGGACTTCAATTTTGTGCAGGGTGATAAGTATGGATCTATTTTCATTTTCCTACATGTAGACATCCAGTTGGACCAGCACCATTTGTTGAAGATGCTATCTTTTTTTCCATTGTATGGTTTTGGCGTCTTTGTCAAAGATCAGGCATCCATAAGTGTGTGGGTTTATTTCTGGGTCCTCTGTTCGGTTCCATTGATCCACTATTCTGTTTGTATGCCAGTACCATGTAGTTTTTAAAACTGTTGCTCTATAGTACAACTTAAGATCAGGGATGGAGATACCTCCAGAAGATCTTTTATTGTAGAGGATTGTTTTTAGCAATTCTGTGTTTCTTGTTATTCCATATGAAGTTGAGAATTTTTCTTTCCAGGTCTGTAAAGAATTGTGGTGGTGATTTGATGGGAATTGCATTGAATCTGTAGATTGCTTTTGGTAAGATGGCCATTTTTACTATGTTAATCCTGCCAAGCCTTGAGCATGGGAGATCTTTCCATCTCTTCATATCTTCTTCTATTTCTTTCTTCAGAGACTTGGAATTATTTTCATACAAGTCTTTGAATTCCTTGGTTAGGGTTACTCTGAGGTACCTTATGTCATTTTTGGCTATTGTGAAGGGTGTTGTTTCCCTAATTTCTTTCTCAGCCCTTTTGTCTTTTGTATACAGGAGGGCTACTGATTTTTTTGAGTTAATTTTGTATCCGGCCACTTTGCTGAAGGTTTTTATCAGTTGTAGAAGTTCCCTGGTAAAGTTTTTGAGGTCACTCAGATATACTATCATATCATCTGCAAATAGTGATAATTTGACTTCTTCTTTTCCAATTTGTATCCCCTTGATCTCCTTCAACTGTCTTATTGCTCTAGCAAGGACTTCCAGAACTATGTTGAAGAGATATGGAGAGAGTGGTCAACCTTGTCTTGTCCCTGATTTCAGTGGGATTGCTTTAAGTTTCTCTCTGTTCAGTTTGATGTTGGCTATAGGTTTGCTATATATCGCCTTTACTATGTTTAGATATGTGCCTTGTATCCCTGATCTCTCCAATATTGTAAACATGAATGGATATTGGATTTTGTCAAATTCTTTTTCAGCATCTAGGAAGATTATGATGTGTTTTTTTTCTTTCAGTTTGTTAATATGGTGGATCACATAGATGGATTTCCGTATACTGAACCACCCCTGCATACCTGGGATGAAGCCTACTTGGTCATGGTGGATGATATCTTTGATGTGTTCTTGTATTCGGTTTGTGAGTATTTTCTTGAGTATTTTTGCATCAATGTTCATAAGGGAGATTGGCCTAAAGTTCTCTTTTTTTGTTGGGTCTTTGTGAGGTTTAGGTACCAAGGTGACTGTGGCTTCATAGAATGAGTTTGGTAATGTTACTTCTGTTTCGATTTTGTGGAATAGTTAGAAGAGAACTGGAGTTAGCTCTTTGTTGAATGTTTGGTTGAATTCTGCGCTGAAACCATCAGGTCCCGGGCTTTTTTTGGATGGGAGACTTTCGATGACTGCTTCTATTTCCTTGGGGAATATAGGACTATTTAATTGATTTACCTGGTCCTGATTTAGCTTTGGTAAGTAGAATCGATCAAGAAAATTGTCCATTTCATTTAAATTTTCAAATTTTGTTGCATATAGACTTTTGAAGTAAGTCCTAATGATTGTTTGGATTTCCTCAGTGCCTGTAGATATCTCCCTCTTTTCATTTCTGATTTTGTGGATTTGGATGGTATCTCTCTGACTTTTAGTTAGCTTGGCTAAGTGTTTGTCTGTCTTGTTGATTTTCTCAAAGTACCTGCTCTTGATTTCTTTAATTCTTTGAACTGTTTTATTTGTTTCTAATTGATTGATTTCAGCCCTGAGTTTGATTATTGCCAGCCATCTGCTCCTTCTTGGTGTGTCTGCTGCTTTTTTTTCTAGGGATTTTAAGTGAGCCATTAAGTTGCTTGAATGCGCTGTCTCAAATTTCTTCTTGAAGGCACTTAGTGCTAGGAACTTTCCTCTTAGCACTGCTTTCATTGTGTCCCACATGGTTGCTTATGTTGTGTCTTCATTTTCATTGAGTTCTAGGAAGATTTTAATTTCTTTCTTTATTTCTTCCCTGACCCAGCTGTCTTTTAGTAGCAAGTAGTTCAGTTTCCATGTATGTGTAGGCTTTTTGCTATTTCTGTTGTTACTGAGGTTCAGCTTTATTCCATGGTGATCACACAGGATACAAGGGATTACTTCAATCTTCTTGTATCTGTTGAGGCTTGCTTTATGACCAACTATGTGGTCTATTTTGGAGAAATTTCCATGAGGTGCTGAGAAGAACGTAAATTCTTTTGGGTTTGGGTGTAAGGTTCTATAAATGTCTGTTAGGTCCATTTGATTCATGACCTCTGTTAGAGATATTGTTTCTTTGTTTAATTTCTGTTTTTTTGACCTGTCCTTTGTTGAGTGTGGGGTGTTGAAGTCTCCCACTATGAATGTATGTGGATCTATGTGTGGTTTAAGTTTTATCAATGTTTCTTTCACAAATGTTGGTTCCCTTGTATTTGGGACATAGATGTTCAGGATTGTGATGTCTTCTTGGTGGAATTTTTCCTTCATGAGTATGAAGTGTCCTTTCCCATCACTTTTGGTTAATTTTGGTTGAAAGACTATTTTATGAGATATTAGAATGGCTACTCCTGCTTGCTTCTTGTGTCCATTTGCTTGAAGAGCCGTCTTCCGTCCCTTTACCCTCAGGTAATGTCTATCTTTGTGACTTAGGTGTGTTTCTTGTATACAACAGATTGCTGGGTTTTGTGTACACATCCATTCTGTTAGTCTGTGTCTTTTTATTGGAGAATTAAGTCCATTGATATTGAGAGAGATTAATGACCAGTGGCTGTTAGATCCTTTGATTTTGATGTTGGCTGTGGTCATACAGTTGTGTGCGTGGTTGCTTTTTGTTTTACTGTAGTGGGGTTATTTTTTTCCTGTGTTTTCTTGAATGTAGCTAGCTTTCTTGGGTTGTATTTTCCCTTCTAGAGTCTTCTGTAATGCTGGATTTGTTTGTAGGTATTGTTGAAATTTGTTTTTGTCATTGAACATCTTGTTTTCTCCATCTATGAGGACTGAGAGTTTTGCAGGGTATAGTAGCCTGGGTTGACATCTGTGTTCTCTTAGGGTCTGCATGATATCCATCCAGGCCCTTCTGGCTTTCATAGTCTCTGTTGAAAAGTCACGTGTGATTCTAATGGGTTTGCCATTATATGTTATTTGGCCTTTTTCTCTTGCAGCTTTTAGTATTTTTTCTTTGTTCTGCATACTTACAGTTTTGATTATTATGTGGCGGGACGATTTTCTTTTCTGGTCTAATTTATTGGTTATTCTATAGGCTTCTTGTATTCGTATTGGCCTCTCCTTTAAGTTGGGGAAATTTTCTTCAATGATTTTGTTGAAAATATTTTCTGGGCCTTGGTGCAGGGAATCTTCTTTTTCCTCTATTCCTATTATTCTTAGGTTTTTGTCTTTTTATGTTGTCTTGAATTTCTTGGATGGTCTGTGTCAGGAGTTTTTTAGATTTATCATTTTCTTTGACAGATACATCTATTTCTTCCATTGTATCTTCCACACATGAGAGTCTTTCTTCCATTTCTTGTAGCCTATTGGTTATGCTAACCTGTGTAGTTCCTTCTTTCTTCCCTAAGTTCTTTCTCTCCACAATTTCTTTCATTTGTGTTTTTTTTTTTTTTTTTATTTTTCCAATTCTATCTTCAGGTCTTGAGCCAGTTTTTTGATTTCCTTCAGCTGACTGACTGTATTTTCATGTTTTTCCTTCAATTCCTTCAGCTGTTCGTTTGAACAATCCACTGTTTCTTATATTTCATTCAGTGATTTAAGCATTTCCTCTCTAAAGGCCATAGACTGTTTGGCAGCAGCTCCCTGTATTTCTTCACGGATGGCCATAATCTCCTTGTCTTTAATTTCCTCCATTTCTTTAAGGATAGCCATGATCTGTTTGTTTTTATCTTCCTCTAATTCTTTTCGTATTTTATTTGTTTCCTCTGTTATCTTCTTCATGAGCATAGATATTAGGTCATCTCCTTGAATTTCATTTATGCTGGGGTGTCTAGGGTTATTTGACCATGGATAACTGGGTTCTGGAGAAGCCATATTGCTCTGGCTTTTGTTGGTTGGACTTTTACGCTGTCCTCTACCCATTGGGCTATCTTAGTTGTTTGAATTTAGTTTCTGGTTGTTACTGGACTCTTGTAGTGGAGAGAATCCCTTTGGTAGGAAGGTGGTTTTTCCTGAAGGAAGCCTTCCCAGCTTTTTGGGTATAGTCGCTGGATGTCAGGTGTTTTTCAGAAGTTGCTACAGCTCACGTCAGGCATAGAGACCTGGGTAGTAACTGTGGTCCTGATTAGTCTAGAGGGCTCTTATCTCACTGGGAGAAGTCCTGCAGACAGCTGCCCTCCTTCTGGGTTTCTTGTTGTAAATTTAGTGATCAACTTCTGTAACCTGTGTGTCCCGTGGTTTGGTCGGTTTTGTTAGGGATAACTGGTTGCCCCTTGGAGCAGTATATGGGGGTTGATCTCAGGGTTCCCGGTCTTTTGTAGATCTGAGACTGGGGCTCTGTGCCCCAGAACCCAAGAGATAATCTGTGGCGGGTGAGTACAGCTCTGGTGTCTTGGGGCACACAGTTCTGCCTGTAAGGTGTAGTGCCTCTGGGCTGGTGGAGCGTGTGCCCACCTACTAGTCTGCGGGAGCTGAGTTTCCAATCACTCTGTGCTCCCTGTTTGGGCCCAGATCTGTGATGGCTGGGCGTACTCAACTGTTTGTGATCTGCAGGCTGCTAGATTTTCCCTAGGTGGGCCCAGCAGCACAGTTTCTTCCTTCCCTGTGTGGTCCTCTCTGGACAGAGGTTCCCAGTCCCTGTTGTACTGGGGCGCACAGCTTGTCTGTACAGCTGAGCTGAGCGCCCAGCTCTCTGCGCAGCAGGAGCTCAGTTGTGTTGGCAGTGGGTACCCGCCATCTAGGAGACCTTTGGGGAAAGACTGGGTGACCCGTGATCAGACTGGCAACTTTGCCTCCCCGTGGGGTTTTCTTGCGACTGGGACTCCCAGTCTCAGGCACCCTTGTGCCCAGGGATCAGCCTGGGAAAGTAATTGGGACATGCTCACTTACAGCTCCAGCCTGGAGACACAAAGCCCATGTTAACTGGGATTTCTTCTGGGTTCTGGATGGGTAGCTGTGAGTGGACCTGACCAATTACCACGCCATGGGAGCCTCCCCTCAACTGGGAAACACGATCAATGTAGTTCCAGGGCCCAGAGTTCAGTCTCCTGGTCGCTGCATGGAGAGTGCTGTCCTGCTTCTCAGACATGGTGTTCTCCCGGTGCCACAAACCTTGGCTCCCCCGCCATTAAATTTTTAATCTAAAATTTAGTCTTATTTTCTTCACCATCATATATCAATGTGAAATATGCATATCATACATAAATTTATAATTTCAATCACAGCTTTCATTATTTTTTCTAGTTATTAATTGATATAGCTATTATAATTGCCTATTGTTTCATATGGTTGAGTATGTTGTGCCAGTTCACTTCAAACATTTTTTATAGTTCATTTTCATTAATAAAACTGAGAAAAGTACTTTGAAAATTACATATTTATTGAGCAGTGATGCAAGCAGCATTATTAGGTCACATGCTATGCCTTAAAAGCCACAGATTGTTCCCAAATACTTTGGAGAAATAATTGACATCAATGTGCTCTGCTGTTCTTTCTGCCTTCAAAATCTCTGCCTATTTCCTTGTCTTTGTGACTGTCCTTTTGAGCTTGTAAGGAACAACTGCATCTGACTTGTCTACCACTGTGCCCATGTCACCTTTCCTGGTGTCTTACATCATGTAGACATTCAGTACATGTGTGTGGAAGGACTAAGTGGAGGAAAAGACACTCATGAGTGTGCTACATTTTTTATCATATAATCAGATGTCTATAGGAAACAATTTCTTAGTCTTACGGCTTTTATTGCAGATCAGTGAATATGGGAACTTCTTCTTTCTCATACTCATGATTCTTTAGAATGTTGCCACACAGAGCTCAGAGTTCCATGTCTTCTCTGTGTATGCTGTCACAGGAGCAAGTTACGTGACAGGGTGGAAAGGGAGACATACTACAAGTCAACATTTCCAAACAAGTTGACCATATTTATTTTGGTGGTTTGTCTGTTTACATACACACAAAGAAATGATAGAGTAATGTTCTACTCTATCCTTACCTATTTAAGGTAATATTCTTGGTAAATGTACTATTTGACTTACATGAACAGAGGCAAAGAAGCAGTTATGTTATCTTTGGTGTTCTGCAGGCAAGGAGGCTTCCAGTTGTGAATACTAGTGACATAGAAGGACATTTGAAGTGAATGCAAATTTAAGTTAATGTTTGCATGCATAACACAGAAGATTTTTAATAGGGCATAAATATACATGTTTAGCTATCACATGTTTAAAATTTAATATTTTGGCTGTTATCTCAAAATATTCTAAGGACTATAAGATCCCACAGGATAGGATGGAAAGTGGAGCTAGCACAAAATGATATTCTGGGAAAATAATGGCTTTTCTTCTCTCTCTCTCTCTCTCTTGCTGTCTCTCTCTCTATCACAGCATGGCTGACAAACATGGTCTTTGTGACTCTGTAATATAGTGTTCACTAAATGGCACATCTAGAGTCTGGGATAATTTATTCCCTCGAACCTTGCAAATGTGTCTAATAAGCCTCAGTTTATACAAGTGACAGACCAAGTATACGGAAATGAATAACAAGCATTTCAGAAATAGCTTTATTATGAAAACTTGCAAATAAAAAAACATACATAGAAATTAACTGACTGTAAGTCTATGTATTTCAATGAAATTTTATGCATTTACAGCAGCCACTAGGAAACCATGGTTTCACATGGGATTTTAAACTCACTATCAAATATATTTTAAAGCATTTATCCACCACTAAAAATTAGCTTGTTTTAAAAGCTGATTTGTTACTTTCTGTCTTTATTATAATTCATGTCACAGTGAGCTTTTTAAGACAATTAGCCTCATACTACACACTATTGGTTTTTAAATCTATATCAATCAAAATCTAGCTAATGCTACTCAATCTGCCACCTCTCTTTAAAGGATGTCCTTACTGATGTACAAGCCATAAACAGCATTACAATAATGAATTGCATTCCTACAGAACACCTAGGCAAACCACTCTTTACATTGATAAATCAGTTGTTTCATATGAAATAAGAGGAGGAGAGAATGGAAAGTTGGCAGATGTGTGGAAACTAGCAAGTTTCTGTTTTTCCTAAAAACTGAGCCAAAGCAACTTGTTGAAGTGAGGAGTTGTAGTAAAGGTTTTTCAGTAATCAGGATAAAGCACAGAAATATTGACATTGGAACAGGCAGAGAAGTAGGGCTTTAGCACTGAGTGTTCAATAGTTTTTTTTTTTTTCTTTAACTTTTATTAGTTATAATTTATTAACTTTGTATAACCCCAGAAACACCTCCCTCCTCCCCTCCTAATCTCATCTTTCCTCCCCTTTCTTTACTCATGCCCCTCCCCAAGTCCACCAATAGGAGAGGTCCCCCTATCCTTCCTTCTGATCTTAATCTATCAAATATCATCAGGAGTGACTGCATTGTCATCTTGTGTGGCCTGGTAGGGCTGCTTCCCCCTCAGGGGAAGGTGATCAAAGAGCAGGCCAATCAGTTTATGTCAGAGGCACTTCCTCTTCCCATTATTATGGAACCCACTTGGACACTGAACTGCTATGGGCTACATTTGTGCAGGCGTTCTAGTTTATATCCATGCATGGTACTTGGTTGGAGTATGAGTCTCTGGAAAGACCCCTGTGTTCAAATTTTCTGGTTCTCTTGCTCTCCTTGTGGAGTTCCTGTCCTCCCCAGATCTTACTATTTCCCACTTCTTTCATAAGTTTTCCTGCACTCTGCCCAACTGTTGGCCATAAGTCTCAGCATCTGCTTTGATAGTCTGCAGGGCAGAGTCTTTCAGAGACCCTCTGTGGCAGGTTCCTAGGTTGTTTCCTGTTTTCTTATTCTTCTGATGTACATCCACTTTGCTTTTTGGGATGGGGATTGAACATTTTAGTCAGAGTCCTCCCTCTTGATTAGTTTCTTTAGATGTACATATTTTAGTAGGTTTATCCTATGTTATAGGTCTATATGAGTGAGTATAAGCCGTGTATGCCTTTCTGGTTCTGGGACAGCTCACTCAGGATAATCCCTTCCAGTTCCCACCATTTACCTGCAAATTTCATGATTTCTTTGTTTTTAATTACTGAGTAATATTCCATTGTGAAGATGTACCACAATTTCTGCATCCATTCTTAAGTTGAGGGATATCTGGGTTGTTTCCAGCTTATGGCTATTACAAATAAAGCTGCAAAAAACATGTTTGAGCAAATGTACTTATTGTGTACTTGAGCCTCTTTTGGGTATATACCTAGAAGTCATATGGCTGGATCTTGAGGAAGCGTTATTCCTAGTAATGTGAGAACGTGCAAGATTGATTTTCAGAGTGGCTGTACAAGTTTACATTCCCACTAGCAATGGAGGAGGGTTCCACCTTCTCCACTACCTCTCCAGCATATGTTGTCACTTGAGTTTTTGCTCTTGGCCATTCTGATGGGTGTAAGGTGAAATCTCAGGATTCTTTTGATTTGTCTTTCTCTGATGGCTAATGAGGTTGAGCATTTCTTTAATTGTTTCTCTGCCATTCGATATTCCTCTATCTAGAATTCACTGTTTAGCTCTGTTCCCTATTTTTTAATTGGATTATTTGTTTGCTGTTTTTCAGCTTCTTTAGTTCTTTATATATACGGGATATTAGCCCTCTGTCAGATAAAGGGTTGTTGAACAATTTTTTCCCAATCTGTAGGCAGTAGTTTTGTTTTGATGATGGTGTCCTTTGCTTTACAGAAGCTTTTCAGTTTCATGAGGTCCAATTTATTTATTGTTGATCTTAGAGCCTGTGCTGTTGGTGTTGTGTTCAGGAAGTTGTCTCCTATACCAATGAGTTCTAGGTTCTTCCCCACTTTTTCATCTTCCCGATTTAATGTGTCTGGTTTTATGTTGAGGCCATTGATCCACTTAGACTTTGGTTTTGTGCAGGGTGATAAGTATGGATCTATTTGCATTTTTCTACGTGTTGATATCCAGTTAGACCAGCACCATTTGTGGAAAATACTATATTTTTTCCATTGTATGGTTTTGTCATCTTTGTCAAAAATCAGGTTCCATAAGCGTGTGGGTTTATTTCTGGGTCTTCTGTTCAGTTTCATTGATCCACCATTCTGTTTCTATATCAACCCCATGCAGTTTTTATTACTGTTGGTCTATAGTCCAGCTTAAGATCAGGGATGGAGTTGAAGCACAACATACCCAAACTTGTGGGACACAGTGAAAGCAGTGCTAAGAGGAAAGTTCATAGCACTAAGTGCTTTCAAGAAGGAATTCAGACCACTCATTCAAACAACTTAATGGCTCACCTAAAAACTCTAGAATAAGAAGAAGTAGACACACCAAAAAGGAGTAGATGGTTAGAAATAATCAAACTCAGGGCTGAAATCAATCAATTAGAAACAAATGAAACAATTCAAAGAATCAATGATACCAAGAGTTGGTTCTTTACAAAAATCAACAAGGTAGACAAACAATTAGCCAAGCTAACTAAAAGGCAGAGAGACACCATCCAAATCAACAAAATCAGAAATGAATAGGGGGACATAACTACAGACACTGAGGAAATCCAAACAATCAGTAGGACTTACTTCAAAAGTCTATATGCCACAAAATTTGATAATCTAATGAAATGGACAATTTTCTTGATCGACTCCACTTACAAAACCCGAATCAAGACCACGTAAATCAATTAAATAGTCCTATATCCCCTAAGGAAATAGAAGCATTCATCAAAAGTCTCCCATTTAAAAAAAGCCCAGGACAAGATGGTTTCAGCGCAGAATTCTACCAGACCTTCAAAGAAGAGCTAACTCAAATTCTCTTCAAACTATTCCACAAAATAGAAACAGAATGAACACTACCAAACTCATTCTAGAGTGCTCAGTCAAGAAAAAAGGAAGCATGCGGTTCACCTCGACATGAGCACAGTTCAGTATCTTGCCAACATCAGATCTAAAC
The DNA here is from genome assembly GCF_030254825.1 of Meriones unguiculatus. NCBI lineage: Eukaryota > Metazoa > Chordata > Mammalia > Rodentia > Muridae > Meriones > Meriones unguiculatus. The sequence goes on from NC_083357.1 coordinate 43,034,994, forward strand.
TGAGAAGACACCGTGTTTCTGTGCAGAGGCTCTATGTGTGTTATGATATTCAGAAGGTAAGTCATCTTAGGATGCAATGGTGTCTGAGCACAGTGCTGGGGAAGTGAGCCCCTGCCTTTTGTAATCTCTGACACACAATGATCTTCTTTATTCTTCATTGGCTCACTAGTCATTGCAGAATTTGAGACCAGGATAGTGAACAGGGTAGTGACCTTTGATTTTTCAGTTTCTAGGAGGTGCTGCAAAAAGCAACTTTCAGCATTTGTCTTGGTCGTCTTGCATGCTGCCAGTAAGTTCCAGATTTTTGTTTAAAGAGTGATGCTTTTCATAGGTGTAGGAACAGTGTTTCCCTGCCCTTTGAGGGAGCCATCCTCTGGAATGCTCCAAGAAGGACCATCACAGTAAGTTCTACACTGTTCAGTGGCTCCGTTCAATGAATAAACTAGAGGCATGCAATACCACAAAGCTTCAACCACCAGTCACCCCTGCAAGTGCCTGGTGAGCAAGTTCCACAGTAAAGAGAACTGCAGTGAGGAGTGCAGTACCTGAATTCCATTGCTACAGTTTTCGCTGTTGTCACTTTCTTTTTTCATCTCTCCTCATTTGCTATTTAATTTTTTCTCCTTTTAAAATTTTGACCCAGTTCCTTTTTCATTATTTTTTTCTGTTGTTATTGTTGTCATAGTGCTTTTGTCATTTTATTGTTTTTAAATTAAAATATTTATTGATTAATTTGTCTTTTTTTTGTCCATGACAATGGGTTTTATAAGGACATTTCATCTATGATGTAATGTACTCTGTGCACAGTCCATGCCATTTTCTCCAATCTTCCCATTATTACACCTATCTCCTGTCAGTATCTCATTCACCTAAAAAATTTCATTTCTAATTTTATGCCTTACAAACATTCATGATTTTTTAAAAAAACTGGTTTATATTTAGTTTATATGCATGAGTGTTTGCCTAAATACACATATGTGCACCACATGCTAGACAAGTGCTAGGACAGTCCAGACAAAGATACATTGGAACTGGAGTTACAGGAAATTGTGGGTTACCATGTGAAAGCTCAAAATAGAGCCATAGTTCTCTGTAAGGGAAGTGGGTGCTTTTAAACAGCTGAGTGATTTTTATTTCCCAATGTCTATTATCTCTCTCTTTCTCTACATACACAACCCCCCCCCCGGACACACACACATACTCACACAAACACAAACCAACACACAAACACAGACAAACAAACACACACACACATGCACACACACACACATATATATACATATATATATACATATAACATGTGATTCAGTAGTGTGAGAAAACATGATGTTTATATTATATTTCTGGTAATAATCATATAATAGGAAAATCTCCACTTACTTCTTTATTGAAAATGACAGAACACTAATTCTTTTTTTCTGAATATAATCCTATGTTTCACATACACCTGTGTATATATACCACATTTTGCTTATCCTTTTGTCTTCTGATCACCACATTGTAAACAACACTTCAATGAGAGCTAAAGTTCAGTCAATCTTCTGGTGTATTGACATATGGTTTCCACAGTTGATAAACACATTCAGAGAAATGGCTGGATACAAGACTGACAAAAATCAGTAGCCTTCCTATATACAAATGATGAAAACAGTAATATGACCTGGAGAGGAAAGGAGCTCCACACAAATATATCTGGGCACAGGGGTCTTTTATGAGACTGTTTCTCCAACCAAGGATCATGTATGGATATATCCTAGAACCTCTGCTCAGATGTAGCCCATGGTAGCTCAGTATCCAAGTGGATACCCTAGTAAGTGGAACAGGGAATATTTCTGACATAAACTCCATGGTGAGCTCTTTGACACCCACCCCCCGTGGGAGGAAAAGCCCTGCTAGGCCACAGAGGAGGATTTTGCAGCCAGTCCTGAAGATTCCAGCTAAGCTAGGGTCAGATGAAAGGGGAGGAGGTCCTCCCCTATCAGTGTACTTGGAAAGGAGCAAGGAGGAAATGAGGGAGGGAGGGTGAGATTGGGAGGGATTGTGGGAAAGGGATACAGCAGGGATACAAAGTTAATAAACTGGAACTAATATTAAAAAAATAAAAAGGAAATAAATCAGAAAAGCAACACATTTCACAATAGCCTCAAATAATTTAAATATCTTGAGGCAATGCTAACTAAGCAAGTGGAAAGACTTGTATAATGCAAACTTTAGTCTTTTAGGAAAGAAATCAAAGAAGATATCACAGGATGAAAAGAACTATGCTATTGCACTCGTAGGATTAACATAGTGAAAATGGCCATCCTGCCAAAAGCAATCTACAGATTCAATGCAGTCCCTATGAAAATTCTAATGTAATTATTTACAGACCTTGAAAGAGAATTATAAAATTCATATGGAAACAAAAAAGCAAACAAAAATATTTAAAGCAATTCTGATCAAAAAAGACTCTTGGAGTTCTTACGATTCCAGATTTCAAGCTATACTACAGAGCTATAGTATAGTAAACAATAACAATAACAAAACAAACACAAAAGCAAACACAAGCAAACAAACAAACCCCACATAATATTGGCATAAAAACAGACATTGATGATGGAATTGAATTGAAAACTTAGAGATGAATCCATACACTCATTGATACCTGTTTTTTTTTTTTGATAAAAAAGCTAGAAATACACAACAGATAAAGAGAATCTTCAACAAATGGTTATGGTCAAACTCAATGTTGGCATGTAGAAGAATCCAAATAAATCCATACTTATCACCCTGTGCAAAACTCCAAATGGATCAATGATCATAAGATTAAAACCAGATACACTAAACCTGATAGAAAATTAAGTGGGGAAAGGCCTTAAACTGAATGAGACAGAAGTCTTTCTGAATAGAACATCAGTAACACAGATACTAAGATTAAAAATTCATACATGGGACCTTTTGAAAGTGAAAATCTTCTGAAAGGCAAAGGACACTCTCATTCAAACAAGTGGCAGCCTACAGAATGGGGAAGATTTTACCAACTCCACATTCAATAGAGGACTAATAGCCAAAACATACAAAGAACTCAAGAAACCAGATATCAAAAACCCATATAATTTCATTAAAACATGGGGTACAAATATAAACAGGGAACTTTCAATAGTGAAACCTCAAAGGACTGAGAAACACTTAAAGAACTGTTCAACATCCTTAATCATAAAGGAAATGGAAATCAAAACAACTTTGAGATTCCATCTTACAACAGAAAGGTTAAAATCAATAAAACAAGTGAAAGCTCCTGCTGGCTAGGATGTGGATTAAGGGCATATTCATCTACTGTTGGTGAAATTGCAAACTTGTACAGCCACTGTGGAAATCAAGATGGCTGTCCTTCAAAAAGTTGGAAATTGTTTTACCTCAATCCTAACTATACAACTCACATATATGTATATATATATATATATATATATATATATATATGTATGTGTATATATGCCAAGGGATATTCTAAGATATAAAATACATAATTATTCATTATTTTACCAGATGGACTATGCTCCACTATGTTCATTGCTGCTCTATTTATAATCACCAGAACCTGGAAACAACCTAGGTTTCCTCAACAGAGGAACTGATAAAGAAAGTGATACATTTACATAATGAAATATTAATCAAGTGTTAAAAATGACACCATAAAATTTGCAGGCAAATGATGGAACTGGAAATAATCATCCTGAGTGAGGTAATGCAGACCTAGAAAGAGAATTATGGTACATATACATTTACAGTGGATATTAGTCATTAAATAAATGATAACCAACTTACAATGGAAGGAGGTGGGGTATAGAGAAAGGGAGTAGGGGCCACACTTGGTTCTTCTTGGAGGGGAAAATAAAATAGATTTTATTGGTTCACTGGGGGGAGGTCAGGACATGAGTCAGATGACTGGGGGTTGAGAAGTAGGGAGATAGAATAGAGGGAGGGAATGCAGAGAGAAGTAGATAGAACTGAGGGGCATATTTTGGGGTAGCATGGAAATCTAGTGCAGTGGAAACTCCCTAAAATATATGAAGGCGATCATAATAACGTTGCTTAAAAATTGGGTGACTGAGTCCCAATAAACTATCTCTTGTCACCAAATGAGTCTTTCAGTACCAGGCCTGCATTGAATACAATTGAATTTTTGGCCAAGGGGGTCCCATATAAATCTCCCAGCAACCCAGGCCATTTCTAAGACAATAGCAAATTGAGTCTATAACTCCATTGCCAAGGACAACACCCACACAGATCATTGAACATGGAGAAGTCCAGCTGGAATCTCTAAGAAATGTTCACTCTATGTTCACTCCAGTGTCTTTGTTCCAGGAATGTACTTCTCAGAAAATCAAAACAGAAAAAGAAACACTAATCCACACACAGTATCTTTGATCTGTAATGTCACCTGAAAGATATGCTAGGGCAATGGAGGCATAGAAATTATGGAAGTAACAAATAATGTCTGGTTTGAGTTAAGGCCTATTCCATGAGAAAAAATATAAAAATCATACCACTCACTGAGTGAGGGAAGGGATAGGGGCAGTAGAGTGGGGGGGAAACTATAACTAACATATACTGAATGAGGAAAAAAAAAACAATTTTTAATGAATGAAAAGAAAAACTAAAAAGGAGAACAAAATACTAAATATTTCATGCATTTTTCTTTTTATCATTAATTTCTTTTATTTGCTTTACATCCTTGTGGTTCCTTCTCTCCTAACAGCCTCACCCTCATCACCTCAACCCTTCTACCTCCTCTTTTCTAAGGAAAAGGGGAGCTCCTTTCAGATTTACCCCAGCTCATCAAGTTACTTCCGGACTAAATGTGTCCATTTCCCCTGTGGCCTGTCAAGGCAGTTACACCAGGGGAAAGTGATCCAAAAGCTAGCAAGTGAGTCCATCTCCCATGCAGTCCTCACTTTCTTTACTAGAGAAACCATATGAAGCCTAAGCAGCCCATCCGTTACATCTTTGTAGGGATCATAGGTCCAGTTAACACCTGGTCCTTGGTTGATGCTTCAGTGTCAGCAAACCCCTCTGGGCCCTGGTTAGTTGTCCCTGTTGGTCTTCTTGTGGAGCTCTCATCACCTCCAGGTCCTTTTTTCCTTCCTCCCATTTTACCCCAACACTTCTTACACATCAATCAATGTTTGGCTATGAGTCTTAGCATCCGTTTTGAAGTGCTGCTGGGTAGAACCTCTCAGAGGATAACAATGACAGGTTCCTGTCTGTAAGCTTAGCAGAGTATCCTTCATAGTGCAGGAGTTAGCACTCTCCAGTAGGGTGATTCTTTGGTTGGGTCAAGTGTTGGTTAGGCATTCCCCCCAATCTTTATTCTATCTGCTCTATCTTTCATTCTGCACATCTTGTAGGCGGGTAAAATTGGGGTTGAGATGTTTGTGGGTGGATTGGTGATTCCTGCCCTTTACTAGAAGACTAGTCTAGTTAGAGGGTGTCCTCTTCAGTCTCCAAGGTTTCTACTACTAGGAGTCTCTGCTTAAATCCTCCTCATATCCTCCCAGGAGATTATTTTGACTTATATCTCCAGTTTGTCACAGAGATGTCTCCACCCTCAGTTTTTCTTTTCTCTACAGGCCTTCTGTCCTCTCATCCTTGCTCTCTTCTGGTATGATATCAACTCTTTTAGCTCTTTGCACTCCCTCTCCTATCTTCGTCCCTCTCTTCAGTCATTATTTCTGTCTATTCTATTCCCCTTCTGAGTGAGATTCATACATGCTCACTTGTGTCTCCCTTATTACTTATCTTGTTTGGGTCTGTGTCTCTTATTATGCTAATTTTATACTATATGGCTAAATTCCACTTATAAGTGAATACATATCATGTGCATCTTTCTGTGTCTGTGTTACCTCACTCAGGATGATCTTTTCTTGTTCTATCCATTTGCCTGTAAATTTCCTGATTTCTTTGGTTTTAATAGCTGAGTAGTATTCCATTGTGTAAATGCACCACAGTTTATTTATCCATTCTATGGTTAAGGGACATCTAGGTTGTTTCCAGATTTTGGCTACTATGAATAAATCTAGCAACTGTAGGCTCTGCATAAAAATGTAAGAACAATTAAATAAGTGATCTTTTAAAAGAAGAATAGCCATTTTTTAAATTATTCTGGACTCTATTGGATGTTGAATTCAAAGTCCTAATATGACTTTCTTGAAAATGTTCTCCCAAGGTACAACATTTTCATATTTGCACCAAAAAATTAGTATTTAGCTTCAGTAGCAAGGTTTTCAGTTTCAAATTTGGGAAAATCATGTTTGACCAAGATGGAAAGTGCTGTGTAGTAATTTTTAAAGACCAATGGCTATTTCTCCTTTTAGGGCCAAAAACTTTTACTTTGAGGAAATTTTCAAGTAACAAATCTATTTCAAGATACAAATTTCAAAATTCTCTGTGCAGGCAGAAACCCATTTCTTTCAGATTCTTTTTTGGAGAAGACACTTTCTGACCAGGCTGTCTTGTTCTTCTTCAAGTTTCTCCTAGACATCCAACAGGGCTGCCCCTGATTTTTCCGTGCTGATATTAAAGTACACAAAGCCCAACCATTTTGTGGTACAGTTTCAGAAAAAAGTTGTAATACAGAAATAAGAACATTGTCTGGCTGTGACTCAGAATGTGTGACAATACAGCTTTTCTTCCTATAGCCTTGCCACGGTTAACAAGTAAGACACAGAAGTAGGTATAAAAAAATGGAGAAATGAGACTCAAGTTGTCAGAAGGATGTGCACACAGGTGATTGGATTCAAGTTCATTGTGTTCTATTTTTTTTTCTAGATTGAAAAATATTAACCTTTCACCTTTAGACCTTTGGATTTTTGTTTCTCAGGTTTTCTCTTCAACAGATTCTTGTCATATAAAACAATCCCAGGTCAAACCTTACAGAAGGAGAGAGTTAGAGGGAGATTTGGTTCTTGGAAACAATAGCATTTTGTGTGTGCATTGTATCTGTGTGCATCCTATTTGCAGTTCAGAATAAGAACAGGGTGGCTTTGTTCTGAAGCCTCGAGCCACTTAGTTCCTGGTGAACCTGAAAACAAGACTTTGTGTGACATTGGAAATTTTTTACTCAATTTATATTTTTCTTCTATAAGTAGAGAAAAATGATTTTTTCCAGACATATTGCAAGTTTAGTTCATGATAACCTATTGGAAAAAGAAAACCAAACCTAACCACACAACAACAACAAATCATGAAAACAAAAACAACCCACAAAGGACTGGCACATAATAAAACTAGGAAGTCAGTGAATGATCTATTAAATTTGTCACACCTTGATGTGGCTTTTTGAGTTGAATGTTGATGCTGCTCTCCAGGCAGTAAGTTCAGGACATTCATTCTCTTTCCTTCTCTTGTTCAGCAAACCAGCTTTGTATGACTTTGTGTAATTATCCTTTAAGAGATTAGGGTAAAGCTTTGGACAATATTAACTAGAGAATGTGTACAATGTAATGAAAACTCACGTGCAAACGGGGAAATTTAACTCTTCTATAAGTCTCAGCTCTCAAAGTTCCTGAATCATCACTAGACAGGCCCATTAAATTTTGGAGGGCATCGAGTACAACCCAGGGTACAGGGACAACATGGGTAACTATGGCAGATAGTGTTTCTGGTAGGTCAAGTTAATATGGAAAGAGTAATTATTTTTAATGAAAGCATTAACCAATAAAACTTTAGCTTGTGCCTATTGCTAAGTTTCTGTAATTCTGTACTTAATAACTCTATTTCTGAAATACATATTTGAATGCAGAACCAAAGATAAATTAGGCATTTTAAGTCAGAAAGGGCAATAAAATATACATTTCCAGAGCCTCTCTCATAAATCATGATATGGTCTTGGGCATTTATGCAAAATCATCAAATTAATCCTTCACAGCTGGGTAAAAGACATGTAATTTGGTTTAGTTGATATCATATTATAAATATGGCAATCAACAGAAGAGTGTCACTCTAGAGCTAGGTCATTATGTCTAAATCTAGAAGGAATCCGGAATATAGCCAACATTTTTGACTCCAAATTGCATTTTGCACTTCTCTAGGTTGCCACTGATACACTTGCTATCCTCTAGAGACAGGAGATTGGTTTCTGGATCATCACCCCATGTATTTTAGAACAACCCATTATAATGACAATCAGACATCAATCAGGGGGCTGCACTTGAGTCAATAAGTATTAGTGAGAATGTATTATCTATTGGCTAGATGCAAGAACCCACCAACTTTTAGTGTCTGGTAGATCAGTGTGAAACCGCTTCCATCTCTTGAGACATGTTAACTCTCTAGCCCCACCTCTACCTTGAATTCTTGATTACTAGAGCATGACCTCAAGACCTATCCCACTGGCCATCTTTCTAGCTTGCTGTGTAATATCTTGCTCTCCCTTATTAAAGTGTTCAATTCTGGTCTGGGGAGATGGTTCAGTCTACAAAGCACTTGCTGTGCAAGCATGAATGTCAGGGTTTAGATGGCCAGCACTCAAGTGAAAAATATAGGTATATGTGGCTGCTGACCAGTAACCCCAAGGCTGAGAAGGTAGAGACAGGGGATTCTTGAGGCAAGCTGTCTAGCTAGACTAGGCAATCCTGAGAGTTGTTGGTTCAGAGAGTGATCCTGCAAGTAAATAATGTTGATCATGATGCAGGAAGACACTCACCATCAGCCAGTCTCTGCACACAGGTGCACCTTATAAATGTGTGCCCACACATATGCAAACATGTAACAAAAATACACAACATACATACACATATCCAAAGATGGAATTCTTCTATGCTATTTTTCTTATTAGCTTCTTTCTACAAGTTTTACAAATTTGTGTGCCCTGGAGTTAATTCAAATACTCTATTGTAGATATTGCTCTAATATGCAAGCCTTAAGCAACTTTTGGGAGTGAATTAGAAAGTGACAATTACTAACTTTGTCTACTGAGTCATGCATGTCCCTAAGAAATGTTTTACACGTAAAAGTATATTTTCCTGTTACATGTAAAAGTCCACTTTTCTGTTACTAGCTCACTGAGATATGTACATAATTCTCTCCTTTCTATAATGTAAGGTCATTCACTATTTTTGTAGTGCAAAGTTACAATGACCCCACAAGATGCCGATGATAGATAGCAATTAGTTAATCAACTTTAGTGTAGTATGAAATTTCTAGTATATAATAATACTTCAAAGGATATATTTTTGAATTACATTTTGTGGTAGACATTAATTAAAAGGAAAAGGAAAATAGTTATTTCATTGTGTTATATACTAGATACAAAACAGCATTCCAATTAGTTACCCAATATAAGAATAGTATGATACTTACTAAACACGTTATAATTAGGAATATATACATATATATATACACATACATACATATATATACATATATACATATACATATATACATTTAAGAACAATTAAAAATGAATTTTAAAAGATGAATTTTAAAAGATCAAAATGGGGAATATGAGAGGCTTTGGAGGGGGGAAATACAAAGACGTAATTATGCAATTGTATTACAATATCAAAATTAAAAGTTTACTATAAATCATTAATCTTTCACATTATACAGATATTGTCATGTGTATTATAAAATAGAAACAAAAATTTAAACACTAATATGTTGAGTGTCTTCACTAGGTGGTGTTCAGAGAATGGATACCATTAGCTATATGTGGCTAGGGAATCCTTAAACTGTACGTAGCTAGGGTGAGACAATAAATTCTAGACTTAATTTAACTTTAATTGAGTTCAACTAAAATAGTCCTCATGGCTGAAATATAGTCCAGCGGCAAAACCCTTGCCTCACGCATGCAACACTCTCATTTCTACTCCCAACACTGCACAACAGTCAAATCAAATCAAGTATTATCAAAACTGACTATTGAGCAACATATATCTAGAGAGAGTGAAGCAATGATAAGAGGAAAAGAACACTGCCTTTGACCTTGATCCACAGCACCCATCTTACCTGAAAGAAGTCCTCTAACCCACTTATAAAGAGATCAACAATATATTTCCTCCTTGAGGTCTCTGATAAGCTTCCTCTTCCTAATTAAGCCTGTCTATCATGGTTAATTGCACTTTTTGCTAGTATGCTCTTAGCTAGGTGCTTATTTATGCTGGCTCTCTCTACTGAGACAATCATTCAGTGGATCTAAGTGTTGCCACTCTGACTTCTTCTCTCCAGACTCCCTGAGGTTGACCTCAGCACACCCCACCCCACCCAACACTGTTATTACTCGGTGGTCCTCAGATCCTCCCAACCTTACGAAATTCATCTTGCAACAATTAAGGTGTTGCCATGAGATATGAATTGCATTCTGAACTTATTATAGTTTTCCAAGCACTCCCTGGAGACTAATTTAAAAGGTGGTCTCATCTCCCATTCTCATCTTAAACTATTGTTTAAGACCAATTTGTTCTTTTAATCAGCCGAGTAAAGTCTCTCCTGAAAGATGCTTTTCTGTTTACTCTTTTTGTTTTGAACTGAGAATCAATATTTATTAAAGTTATATTGTAATAATATAAAAATAAACCCGGGGTTCATGACTATGGCTGCTTTAATACAACATTTACTGTCTCTACTATAATACCAAACACATAACATTACAATAGTTTTGACTATAAAGTTATGGCTTGTTAGATTTTATTTATCCTCTGAGACTTATATTGGTGGAACTAAATTATTTTAGAATGCACAAAACAGTTTCTTAAATGTTAAACTTCTTTATTCTTTGCTATTTGTATTTGATTTCTACGGTGATATATCTTTTAGGTTCACAAATTTATATATGTAGATATCACCAATAATTGTATTACTTGAAATCAATTTCCAGAGAGTATTTCTTTAAAGAAAATATAGAAATGAGTCAGTTTAATCATGGCCAAGACTCTATTCATCTTTTGATATACATGAAGGTTCCTAAATACTATTTATTTTCCATCCTTACTGACAGTCTTTCTCTATCAGTTGAAGTTTTGAAGGTGATAAAACCCACAATTTCAGATAATAAACTTTGGTTTTCTCAGGGCTCTGAATATTCATAAAGAGTTATTAGTGTATTAACCCTCCCGTTCTGCATGTTTTGAGTCATGTGTCCTACATAGAACATTAACAGTCCAGTCACTGTGTTTTAAATCAGAATAAATAATCTTCATCCTTAGTAAATACATATAACAATTATTATTTTCATATACTTCATAGGTATGTGTTTGTGATTTTGTGTATTTTTCTTTTAAAATGTAGAGTTTTTTTTTTTTCTATTTTTGTGGCCTACTATACTAATGTAAGCAAATAACCTTTTCTTTTTTTAATAAATTAAATATCATCTCTAAATTTGCCAAAGTATGACACTGTACATTTAAATATTTATGACCAGGGAATTTCTTATAAGCAGGGCAGTTCTTGGAACAGACTTTACTCCCACGTACCACAGATTAAATTAAATAACTATGCTTGGTTGTTCCTCACATCTCTGGAGTATAATGGCACATAATATGCAAGGATTGGTTGAGAAAGCCTTGAGAAGAATTGAAATGCAGCTCTCAAATTCCAGTAGGGCTGTTGCTCAGAGTGTCCCTTTAGTTTGCTGCCAAAGAAAGCTTTAGGCTACGAGTCACTTATATTGGAGAAGGTTTGGGATACTTCCCAAAAGTGGGATATAGAAATGTATAGTACACTATGTTTTATTTTTTAAAGTCACATGGCCACTAGAGAAACAGCTCCTTTGTTTTATGGCTGTTGCACACTGACCACACACACACACACACACACACACACACACACACACACACATATACACACATGACACACAGAGAGAGAAAAAAAAGAGGGAGAAAGAGAGAGAGGGAGAGAGAGAGACAGACAAAGAGACAGAGACAGAGACAGAGTCATCCAGAAACTTCAAATATAGCCAACTATAATTATGACCTCTATTTTCAGCTTTGGGCCTCACATTGCTTTCTTTCCTCATTAGTGTGATGAATTACACAACAAGAATTAGCTAACGGAAGGAAGAATTTATTTCGGTTCACACTTTATCTCGTAGTAACCATCTTAGCAGGGAAGTCATAAAGGCAAGAGCTGGAGGCAGCTGGTCACATCCCATCTTCAGCCAGAATATATAGAGATGATTGCTGGTACTTGGGTCACTTTCTTCTTTCTATTCAGTGTAGGACAGCAACCTAAGGAATGGTGCAACTCACATATAGGGTGAGTCTTCCCACCTTAATTAATCTAATCTAGAACATTCCTCATAGTTGTGCAGTATTTTTTCCTATTCTAGATTATTCTAGATCTAGAATTAGGTTATTTTAGATTATTCTATTCTAATATTACTATTATTCTAGATTATTCTAGATCTCATAAGATGACAATCAAGATAACCATCCGAAGCCTGTATCTGAAAGGTAGGTGACTAAATCAATGCTGAAGCTCATAAATTATATTTCCCCAGGCATAAGAATTAGGTCACTAATAGAAAATAATAATAATAATAATAATAATAATAATAATAATAATAAATGAACCGATGGCCAATGTAAAAAAAAATGGATTGTTTGCACTGGTAAATTTTGAAGTTTGGTTTTGATTTTTAAAATTATAAATTATGATTTCACTCCTAAAGAGGATGCTTTATTTTAATATTGCAAAAACAGGTTTTGTTTAAAAAGCAGGTACCGTGGTTGTTTTTTTGTCTTTGTCTCTGTTTTTTTGTATTTTTGTTTGTTTGTTTGTATGTTTTTGTCTGCTGGCTATCTGCTCTGGTTTCCGGTTTTGGTTTGCTTGCAAGGTCTGGGGAAGCTCGGAGAGTTTCCAGTTTGGTAAAAAGAATCTCTGGAGGACACTCCAATTCCCGGGGAGGGGGCCAAGAGAGAGACCCAAGGGCCCATAAAGGCTCTACTTCTTTTGGGACCAGGAGAGAGGGTTGCTGGGACCCTACTCTGGATAGAAAGAGGGCTACTGGAACTTGCTCTCCATCTGGAAGCTGTGGAGAGGGCCATGGAGACTCTGTTCCTTCTGGAATCTATGTGTGTGGAGGGGCCCAAGAAGAGGTCCACTCCTTCTGGAATCTGTGGGACTTGTGTCCAGTAGGGGCCAGTCAAGTCCTGGTATTTGGGTATTCTGGTTAATCTAAGGTGGCATTGTCGGATTTCTATGTTCCTTATCTATGTCTATGTGTGTATGTTTATCTGTGTATGTATGTTTATCTGTAGATTTGGACTAACGATATTGATATTTTTGGACATGAGACAGTTTAAATCAGCACCTCTGAGTTTGGACCTGGACCATTGGAGTTAAATTCTATAAAACATTTTAATATTTATCGGGTATTTTAAAATAATAACCCATGGGCAGTCTAACAAAGAACTTAAAACAGTTTCTCAGCCCTTTGTGGGAGGTCAAAAGACCTTGGTATTTATTTTATTAGTTCTACAAAGTAAATCCAAGCCAGGCAGTTTGAGCCCATTAACAAAAGTGCAGTTATTACAATGTATCATATCAGGAAAAAATCCATAAAATATGTTGTTCTTCATTTTAAAAGGCTGGAGATTCTGCAGAGCAAAATGTTTGCTTATGCTCTTTTATAGGAAAAAAAAAAAAAGGACTACAGCTCCATATTCGCCCAGGATTATACAGAGTTATATTCAGATCATTGTTAACCATTATAGGGTATACAGTTCCCTCTAACTCACCGTGGAACATGCCCATATTTATAATTAAAAAGAGATCTAACAAATTTAATCATTACAAGATTTTTAAAAATGAGACTAAGATAATTATAAAAACATTACAACCAGTACTCCCATCATCTAGTGGGATTCCTCAAAACACTTACAAAACTATTTTAGATTTAAAAGACTGCTTTTTTTCCCCATTCCTTTGCATCCTGAGGATTGCCATAGATTTGCTTTTAGTCTCCCTTCTATTAATTTCAAAGAATCTATGAAACGTTGTCATTGGAGGATGCTGCCACAGGGCATGGCAAATAGTTCTACTTTATGCCAATAATTTGGAGTTAAGGCCATTAGACCAATAAAAAATGGCCTTCTATTTATAATATTCATTATATAAATGATATTTTACTAGTCTCTCCTATAGCTCAAAATGTTATGGCTTACTGCTTGCTATACAGATCTTTCTAAGGCTTTGTCCCAAGCAGGATTAAAAATTGCTCCAAAAGATCGGGGGGAGGGGCAAGATGGCGGCTCCGGGAGGACTCTCATTCTGAGCAGCAGCAGCAGGATCAATACAGTGACCAGTAATCAGAACTCGCAGCCATAAAACACAGTCATTGTGTTTCCCAGGTGAGAGGATACCCCATGGTGGGGGATTCAATCAGCTTTTAACTCACCCAGCTAAACCACAGAAGAGATCCCGGTTCCACCAGACGCTTGGCTGCCAGCCGCCAGCCCCAGCCCCAGCCCAGAGCCACAAGCCAGTGTCTCTGGTCATGGTCCCAGACTGAACCATGCGCACCACCCTATCAGAGACTGGAATTTTCAGTCCGGAGATAACCCCAGGGTACAGAAAACGACTGGGACCCGCCTTAGTTCACCCAGACATCGCCTGGAAAAGAGTCGGGGTCCACGCGCACCCCAGGAGCCAGCCCGGAGCCAGAGCCGGGGGGACCCAGGTTCCGGCACTGAGCCCTGCCTGCCTGCGCGCCTGACTTGCAGCCTGAGATAGAACTGTGGGCACCAGGGCACCAGTGAATGAGTTTCACTGTCCAGTGCAAACACACAGGGAGGGAAACGGCTGGTCTGATCTCAGAGCACTCAGCCAACACCCCAAGCCTGAAAAGGCCCCTGGAAAATTACCCAGCTTAGGGAGGCACCCAGGCTACCAAAAGCTGCAAAGGCAGACACAGGTAGTTACTGCGCACCAGACAGCTGGCAGAGACTGAGCCACCAGCACTCAACTATGCTCCAGACACAGGCAGTTTCTGCGGTCAGCCAGCTGGCAGACACTGAGCAGTGTGCACCAGGGCAAAAAAAGACACTGGGAGTCCCTGTCTCCAGAGAATCCACAGGGAAGGAAGGAAACTGTACTGACATAAATCACCCAATCCTTCCCTAGAAAAAGTCTAGCAGACTAGTGGGGCCAAGGCGCCATGACTCAGCTGTGCTCCAGACACAGGCACAAACAGTTGCTGCGCACCTGATGTCCAACTGGGTCACAGCAGCTGATCATTAAATATACAATAAGAAACCCAGAAAGAGGGCAGCTGCCCTCAGGACTTCCCTGGGTGAGAGGAGAACCCTCTCAACTAACAAAGACCACAGTTACCACTCAGGTCTATATCCCTGAGGTGAGCAACTCCTGAAAAAACACCAGCCATCCAGGGACTATACCCAAAAAGCTGAGAAGACATCCTTCAGGAAAACCCAGCTTTCTGCAAAGGGGATTCTCTCCACCACTGGATCCCCAAGAACCACCAGAAAATAACCCCAAACACCTAAGATAGCGTAAAAGCTCAAGTAACAAAAGACAGAGCAATATGGCATCTCCAGAACCCAGTTACCCAGGGGCAAGTAGCCCTGGATACCCCAGCATAACTGAAACCCAAGAAGATGACCTAACAACTTTTTTCATGAAGATGATAACAGAGGAAACAAATAAGATACGTAAAGACATAGAGGAAGATAAACTCAAATAGAATATTGCCATCCGTAAAGAAATAGAGGAAGCTGCAGTCAAACAGTTTATGGCCATTAGAAAGGAAATGCTTAAAGCACTGAATGAAATAAAAGAAACAGAGCTGAAGGAACTAAAAGAAAAACAGGAAAGTACAATCAGACAGGTGAAGGAAGTAAACAAAACAACTCAAGACCTGAAGATAGAATTGGAAAAATTAAAGAAAACACAAATGGAAGAAATAATGGAAAGGAAGAATCTAGGGAAGAAAACAGGAACTACAGAGGTAAGCATAACCAACAGACTACAAGAGATGGAAAAAAGAATCTCAGGTGTAGAAGATACAATGGAAGAAATCGATGTATCTGTCAAAGAAAATGTTAAATCAGAAAAATTCCTATCACAGACCGTCCAAGAAATGCAAGACAATATGAAAAGACAAAAGCTAAGAATAATAGGTATAGAGGAAAAAGAAGACTCCTTTCTCCAAGGCCCATAAAATATTTTCAACAAAATCATTGAAGAAAATTTCCCCAAGTTAAAGGAGAGGCCAATTAGAATACATGAGGCCTACAGAACACCCAACAAATTTGACCAGAAAAGAAAATCCACCCGCCACATAATGATCAAAACAGTAAGTATACAGAACAAAGAAAAAATTACTAAAAGCTGCAAGGGAAAAAGGCCAAGTAACATATAATGGCAAACCCATTAGAATCACACGTGACTTTTCAACAGAGACTATGAAAGCCAGAAGGGCCTGGACGGATATCATGCAAACCCTAGAAGAACACAGATGTCAGCCAGGCTACTATTGCCTGCAAACCTCTCAGTACTCATAGACAGAGAAAACAAGATATTCAATGACAAAAACAAATTTCAACAATACCTACAAACAAATCCAGCATTAAAGAAGACACTAGAAGGGAAAATACAACCCAGGAAAACTAGCTACATCCAAGAAAACACAGGAAATAAATAACCTCACTTCAGTAAAACAAACAGCAACCAAGCACACAACCTGATGACCACAGCCAACATCAAAATCAAGGGATCTAACAGCCACTGGTCATTAATCTCTATCAGCATCAATGGACTCAACTCTCCAATACAAAGACACAGATTAACAGAATGACTACGTAAACAAAACCCAGCAATCTGTTGCATACAAGAAACACACCTAAGACACAAAGATAGACATTACCGGAGGGTAAAGGGTTGGAAGACGACTTTCCAAGCAAACGGACCCAAAAAGCAAGCAGGAGTAGCCATTCTAATATCTGATAAAATAGACTTTCAACCAAAATTAATAAAAAGAGATGGGGAAGGACACTTCATACTCATCAAGGGAAAATTCAACCAGGAAGACATCACAATCATGAACATCTATGCCCCAAATACAAGGGCACTCACATTTGTTAAAGAAACATTGATAAAATTTAAAGCACATATAGATCCCCACACATTAATAGTGGGAGACTTCAATACCCCACTCTCAACAAAGGACTGGTCAAAAAAAACAGAAATTAATCAAAGAAACAATGTCTCTGACAGAGGTCATGAATCAAATGGACCTAACAGACATTTACAGAACTTTACACCCAAACACAAAAGAATTTACCTTCTTCTCAGCACCTCATGGAACCTTCTCCAAAATAGACCATATAGTGGGTCACAAAGCAAGCCTCAACAGATACAAGAAGATTGAAATAATCCCTTGTATCTTGTCTGATCACCACGGAATAAAGCTGGACCTCAACAATAACAGAAATAACAGAAAGCCTACACACACATGGAAACTGAACAACTTGTTACTAAATGACAGCTGGGTCAGGGAAGAAATAAAGAAAGAAATTAAAGTCTTTCTAGAAATCAATGAAAATGAAGACACAACATTCCCAAATGTGTGGGACACAATGAAAGCAGTGCTAAGAGGAAAGTTCATAGCACTAAGTAACTTCAAGAAGAAATTCGAGACAGCTCATTCAAGCACCCTAATGGCTCACTTAAAAACCCTAGAAAAAGAAGAAGCAGACACACCAAGCAGGAGTAGACGGCTGGAAATAATCAAACTCAGGGCTGAAAACAATCAATTGAAAACAAATAAAACAATTCAAAGAATCAATGAAACCAAGAGCTGGTTCTTTGAGAAAATCAACAAGATAGACAAACCCTTAGCCATGCTAACTAAAAGGCAGAGAGACACCACCCAAATCAACAAAATCAGAAATGAAAAGGGAGATAAAACTACAGACACTGAGGAAATCCAAACAATCATTAGGATTTACTTGAAAAGTCTATATGCCACAAAATTTGAAAATCTAAATGAAATGGAAAATTTTCTTGATCGATTTGACTTACCAAAGCTGAACCAGGACCAGGTAAATCAACTAAATAGACCTATATCCCCCAAAGAAATAGAAGCGGTCATCAAAAGTCTCCCATCCAAAAAAAGCCCAGGACCAGATGGCTTCAGCGCAGAATTCTACCAGTCTTTCAAAGAAGAGCTAACACCAATTCTCTTCAAACTATTCCACAAAATAGAAACAGAAGGAACATTACCAAACTCATTCATTCTATGAAGCCACAGTCACCTTGGTACCTAAACCTCACAAAGACTCAATAAAGAAAGAGAATTTCAGGCCTATCTCCCTTATGAACATTGCTGCAAAAATACTTAATAAAATACTTGCAAACCGAATCCAAGGACACATCAAAGATATTATCTACTATGACCAAGTAGGCTTCATCCCAGGTATGCAGGTTTGGTTCAATATACGGAAATCCATCAATGTGATCCACCATATTAACAAACTTAAGGAAAAAGTCCACATGATAATCTCCCTAGATGCTGAAAAAGCATTTGACAAAATCCAACATCCATTCATGTTCAAAGTATTGGAGAGATCAGGGAAACAAGGCACATATCTAAACATAGTAAAGGCGATATACAGCAAGACTATAGCCAACATCCAACTGATCAGAGAGAAACTTAAAGCAATCCCACTGAAATCAGGGACAAGACAAGGCTGCCCACTCTCTCCATATCTCTTCAACATAGTGCTGGAAGTCCTTGCTAGAGCAATAAGACAGTTGAAGGAGATCAAGGGATACAAATTGGAAAGGAAGAAGTCAAATTATCACTATTTTCAGATGATATGATAGTATACGTGAGTGACCCCAAAAACTCTACCAGAGAACTTCTACAGCTGATAAACACCTTCAGCAAAGTGGCCGAATAAAAAATTAACTCAAAAAAATCAGTAGCCCTCCTGTATACAAAAGACAAAAGGGCTGAGAAAGAAATTAGGGAAACAACACCCTTCACAATAGCCACAAATGACATAAGGTACCTCGGAGTAACCCTAACCAAGGAAGTCAAAGACTTGTATGAAAAAAATTTCAAATCTCTGAAGAAAGATTTAGAAGAAGATATGAGAAGATGGAAAGATCTACCATGCTCATGGCTTGGCAAGATTAACATAGTAAAAATGGCCATCTTACCAAAAGCAATCTACAGATTCAATGCAATGCCCATCTAATTACCAACACAATTCTTTACAGACCTGAAAAGAAAAATTCTCAACTTCATAAGGAATAACAAGAAACCCAGAATTGCTAAAACAATCCTCTACAATAAAAGATCTTCTGGAGGTATCTCCATCCCTGACCTTAAGTTGTACTATAGAGCAACAGTTTTAAAAACTGCATGGTACTGGCATAGAAACAGAATGGTGGATCAATGGAACGGAACAGAGGACCCAGAAATAAACCCACACACTTATGGACACCTGATCTTTGTCAAAGACGCCAAAACCATACAATGGAAAAAAGATAGCATCTTCAACAAATGGTGCTGGTCTAACTGGATGTCTACATGTAGAAAAATGAAAATAGATCCATACTTGTCACCCTGCACAAAACTGAAGTCCAAGTGGATCAAAGACCTCAACATAAAACCAGACACATTAAATCGGCTTGAAAAAAAAGTGGGAAATACCCTAGAACTTATTGGTACAGGGGAAAACTTCCTGAACAGAACACCAACAGCACAGGCTCTAAGAGCAACAATCAATAAATTGGACCTCATGAAACTGAAAAGGTTCTGCAAAGCAAAGGACTCCATCATCAAAACAAAGCGACCACCTACAGATTGGGAAAGAATCTTCACAAACCCTTTATCTGACAGAGGACTCATATCCAGTATATATAAAGAACTAAAGAAGCTGAAAAGCAGCAAACTTAGTAACCCACTTAAAAATGGGGAACAGAGCTAAACAGAGAATTCTCTGTAGAGGAATACTGAATGGCAGAGAAGCACTTAAAGAAATGCTCAACCTCACTAGCCATTAGGGAAATGCAAATCAAAACAACCCTGAGATTTCACCTTACACCCATGAGAATGGCCAAGATCAAAAACTCAAGTGACAACACATGCTGGAGAGGTTGTGGAGAAAGGGGATCCCTTCTCCACTGCTGGTGGGAATGTAAACTTGTACAACCACTCTGGAAATCAATCTGGTGCTTTCTCAGACAACTAGGAATAGTGCTTCCTCAAGATCCAGCCATACCACTACTGGGCATATATCCAAAAGAGGCTCAAGTACACAAAAAGGACATTTGCTCAACCATGTTTGTAGCAGCTTTATTTGTAATAGCCAGAAGCTGGAAACAACCTAGATGCCCCTCAACTGAAGAATGGATGCAGAAATTGTGGTACATCTACACAATGGAATATTACTCAGCAATGAAAAATAAGGAAATCATGAAATTCGCAGGTAAATGGTGGGACCTGGAAAGGATCATCCTGAGTGAGTTGTCCCAGAAGCAAAAAGACACACATGGTATATACTCACTCATTTAGACATACAACATAGGACAAACCCACTAAAACCTGTGCATCTAAAGAAACTAAGCAAGAGAGAGGACCCTAACAAAATGTCCAATCCCCATCCGGAAAGGCAAAGATGATGGACATCAGAAGAAGAAGAAAACAGGAAACAACCTAGGAACCTACCATAGAGGGCTTTTGAAAGCCTCTGCCCTTCAGACTATCAAAGCAGATGCTGAGCCTGATGGGCCACTGTTGGGCAGAGTGAATGGAATTTTAGGAAAGAAGTGGGAAATAGTAAGAGCTGGGGAGGACAGGGTCTCCACAAGGAGAGCAACAGTACAAGAAAATTTGAACACAGGGAACTTCCCAGAGACTCATGCTCCAACCAAGGACTATTCATGGAGATAACCCAGAACCCCTGCCCAGATGTAGCCCAGGGCAGTTCAGAGTCCAATTGGGTTACATAGTAATGTGAAGAGGGACTGCCTCTGACATAATCTGATTGGCCTGCTCTTTGATCACCTCCCCCTGGAGGGGAGCAGCCTTACCAGGCCATAGTAGAGGACAATGCAGCCACTTTTGATGTGAACTGATAGACTAAGATGAGAAAGGAGAGGAGAACCTCACCTATCAGTGGACTTAGGGAGTGGCATGCAAGCAGAGGGAGGAGGGAGGGTGGGATTGGGAGGGGAGGAGGGAGGGGCTTATGGGGGGATGCAGAATGAATAAAGTGTAATTGATGAAAAATTAAAAAAAAAGAACAATGAGTCCCTATATGTTAATGGGTCAATATATCACATTGTGCTCCTTAAATGCATACTACAAATATGAACTAAAAAAGAGGCATAAATCCTTGTAGCTAGAGAACCCAAAGGGCTTAAAAAAATCATCCCTTGGATTTTGTCATTTATTTGGACTCATCATTTGTGTACTTTGTCCATGTTCTATGTATAAATTAAGATTTATCCCCAAGATTTCACTCAGAGCAGCATCTCTAGGGGAAGAGGGGATAGCTGATGGTGTGATTATCAAGAACTGATGCCTAGAATCCCTGCACAGATGTAGGCCATGGCAGTTCAGTGTCCAAGTGGGTTACATAGTAACGGGAACCCAGACTGTCTCTGACATGACCTCAGTGGCTGGCTCTTTGATCTCCTCCCATTGAGTGGGGAGCAGCCTTACCAGGACACAGAGAAAGACAATGCAGCCAGTCCTGATGAGACCTAATAGACTAGGATCAGAAGGAAGGGGAGGAAGACCTCCCCTATCAGTGGACTGGGGGAGGGCCATGGGTGGAGAAGGGGAAGGGAGGGTGGAATTGGGAGGGGAGGAGGAAAGGAGCTACATTGGGGACACAAAGTGAATAAATTATAATTAATAAAAATTAAAAATAGGGGCTCGAGAGATGGCTCAATGGTTAAGAGTGCTGCCTGCTCTTCCAAAGGACACAGGTTCACAGCACCCACATGGCAGTTCACAACTGTTTGTAATGTCAGTTTCAAGGGATCTGACACCTTCACACCAAATGCACATAAAACAAAAATTAAATAAATTATGAAAAACAAAAAGGTCATTAAAATTAAAATTAAAAAAATAAAAAAGAACTTATGCCCTTGCAGTACTTACAGACAAGCTACAAAACCCCAGTGCCAAGCCTAGTAAACCTCCCTTTGAATTTTCTTTAGAGGGATCCAATACAGGCTATCACCATTGCCCTTGGGTGTCTCAAAGAACTTGAAGGTAAGACCCTATTTTCTGAAGACACTACACAGATTTAGTATTCTTTAAAGAAGCAAATAAACACCCAAGTGAACCCATTGCAAAGACACTACAGTTCATTCTCTACTGTTGTTTTTCAAAGTTTATTGTATAGTGAGCATTCATAGTCTACTAATCTAAAACCTGTATTACACAAATCATGTGTTAGAGACCAGTGAATGGATTGAATTATTTTCTGTTACTCTGTTGCCTTACTTACTTTTTGTATTAGAGAGTGATCTTCTCCTTTTATTTTCTTCTACATAGAGTTGTTTATATTTCCCCATTTCTCTTCTCGAGGAATCTACTTGGCTTTTGATCTCAGGGAGTTTTGATTCCAAACTTTTCACTCTGAGTATCATTTGATTCATTCTTGAAGCATTATTTTTCTCTTTTAAATTATAACTTTTTTTTTTTCCTTTTCTGCTTCTGTCTAAAACAAAAGTAAATGTTTTTAAAATAACTAAACCCCGGAATTTTGAAAATGGCAGCGGCTAGTGTGCAGCTTAGCTGAAGGGGAGAGGACCCTCAACTCGTAAATTGGTGAGTGAAGGGGCTGATCAACCAGAACAGAGTTATCTAGACTTTCAAGAAGAAAGAGACTAACCATGATCTGAGTCCATCTAAAATCAGGTCATGGCAGACTCCTCCAGGAGGAGACACCCGGAGAGGCGATCCCCAGGCACTTCCCCGCACCTAACACCCTACTCCCTCTTCTGAGGAGGCAGGAGGGGTCCAGCAGAATTTGCCACAGACCACACTGTCTGTACCCCAGCCCTGTCGGGAGCTGCAGCTTACACCAAAAAAAAAAAAAAAAAAAAAGAAAGAAAGAAAAAACAAAACAAAATCAAGCAAACAAACAAAAAAACAAAACAAAAAAAAAACACCAGATATCGGGGCTGAGAAAACCCAATCCTTTCGGGCACTCCCCTGAGAACTAGGATGCCATCAAAACTGTGACCTGGAAGAGCAGAAGAACAGAGAGGCACACAGCGACTTCACAGTGCCAGGACCCCAGTGCTGCCATCACTGATCTGGGCTCCAGCTGCAGGCACAAACAGTCTCCATGCACCAGCTACCTGGCACAAAATGAGCTGTGAGCCCCAGGGCAAAAAAGAGTCCCTGTTGCAAGACAACTCCACAGGGAAGGAAGGAAACAGTAATGACTTAAATCACCCAGTCCTACCCTGGAAAAAGTCTCGCAGACTGGCAGATAAGAGCCGCCTTCATCACTGATCTGGGATCAAGCAGCAGGCACAGACAGTTGCTGCATGCTAGCTCTCCAACCTTGTGCCCCAGGGTAACAGAGACTGGGAGTCACTGTTGGGAGAAATCCTCACAGGGAACTAAGTAAAGCGGATAGACTTAGGCTACACAGTATATCCCTGGAATAGGTCCCACAGACCGGCCACACCCAGGGAACTGCTGTGCACCAGATAGACTCTTGTTACCAAGAGAGCAGTACACACCCACCACAGATTACCCCTTGGGTACTAGGACACAGAGCCCCAACCTCAGACTTACAAAAGCCTGGAATCTCTGAGATCAATCTCCAGATACGGCTCCAAGGGGCAACTAGTTATCCATAACAAACTGACCAAACCACAAGACACACAGGTCACAGCAGCAGATTATTAAATTTACAGCAGGAAACCCAGAAGCAGGGCAGCTGTCTTAAGGACTTCCCTGGGCAAAAAGAGAACCCTCTCCACAAACAAGGAACACAGTTACCACTCAGGTCTCTATCCCTGAGGTGAGCAGTGGCAACTCCTGAAAAACACCAGCCATCCAGTGATGATACCCGAAAAGCTGAGACTTCCTTCAGGAAAAAACATCTTTCTGCCAAGGGGAATCTCTCCACCACAAGATCCCTAGGAAACACCAGAAACTAAGCCCAAACACTTAAGATTGCCCAGTGGGTAGAGGACAGCATAAAAGCTCAACCAACAAAAGACAGAGCAATGTGGCATCTTCAGAACCCAGTTATCCAGGGACAAGAAGCCCTGGACACCCAAGCATAACTGAAGTCCAAGAAGATGACCTAATAACTATGCTCATGAAGATGATAACAGAGGAAACAAATATAATACATAAAGATCTAGAGGAAGACAAACTCAAACAGAATATGGCCATCCGTAAAGAAATACAGGAAGTGGCAGCCAAACAGTTTGTGGCATTTAGAGAGGAAATGCTTCAATCAATGAATGAAATAAAAGAAACAGAAGTTTATTCAAACAAACAGTGAAAAAATTGATGGAAAAACAGGAAAATACAGTCAGTCAGCTGAAGGAAATCAAAAAACTGGCTCAAGATCTGAAGATAGAATTGGAAAAATTAAAGAAAACACAAATGGAGGAAATTGTGGAGAGAAAAAACTTAAGGAAGAAAACAGGAACTACAGAGGTTAGCATAACCAATAGACTACAAGAGATGGAAGAAAGAATCTCAGGTGTGCAGGATACAATGGAAGAAATGGATGTATCTGTCAAAGAAAATGTTAAATCTAAAAACAATTCCTGACACAAACTGTCTAAGAAATTCAAGACACCATAAAAAGACAAAATCTAAGAATAATAGGAATAGAGAAAAAAGAAGATTCACTACACCACGGCCCAGAAAATATTTTCAACAAAATCATTAAAGAAAATTTCCCCAACTTAAAGGAGAGGCCAATAAGAATACAAGAGACATACAGAACACCCAATAAATTAGAGCAGAAAAAAAAATCTTCCTGCTACACAATAATCAAAAGAATAAGTATACAGAACAAAGAAAAAATACTAAAAGCTGCAAGGGAAAAGGCCAAGTAACATATAATGGCAAATTGTTAGAATCACACCTGACTTTTCAACAGAGACTCTGAAAGCCAGAAGGGCCTGGAAGGATATCATGCAGACCCTAAGAGAATGCAGATGCCAGCCCAGGCATCTTGGTCTTCATAGATGGAGAAAACAAGATATTCAATGACAAAATCAAATTTCAACATTACCTACACACAAATCCAGTGTTAAAGAAGACACTAGAAGGGAAAATACAACCCAAGAAAAGTACCTACTTCCAAGAAAACTTAGGAAAAAATTAACCACACTACAGTAAAACAAAAAGCAACCAAGTACACAACCTTATGACTGCTGCCTACATCAAAATCAAAGGATCTAAAAGCCACTGATCACTGATCTCTCTCAACATCAATGGACTCAACTCTCTAATAAAAAGACAAAGACTAACAGAATGGATGAGTAAACAAAACCCAGCAATCTGTTGCATACAAGAAACACACCTAATTCACAAAAATAGACATCACCCAAGGGTAAAATGTTGGAAGAAGGCTTTCCAAGCAAATGGACCCAAGAAGCAATCAGGAGTAGCCATTCTAATATCTGATAAAATAGACTTTCAACCAAAATTAATGAAAAGAGATGGGGAAGGACACTTCATACTCATCAAGGGAAAAATCCACCAGGAAGATATCACAATCCTGAACATCTATGCCTCAAATGCAAGGGCACCCACATTTGTAAAATAAACTTTAATAAAACTTAAACCACACATAGACCCACCCACATTAATAGTGAGAGACTTCAACACCCCACTCTCAACAAAGGACTGGTCAACAAAACAGAAATTAAACAAAGAAAAAACTCTGACAGAGGTCATGAATCAAATAAACCTCCCGGACATCTACAGAACCTTACACCCAAACTCAAAAGAATTTACCTTCTTCTCAGCACCTCATGGAACTGTCTCCAAAATAGACCATATATTTATTCACAAAGCAAGCCTCAACAGATACAAGAAGATTGAAATAATCCCTTGTATCCTATCTGATCACCATGGATTAAAACTGGATCTCAATGACAAAAATAGCAAAAGGGCTACACTCAGATGGAAACTGAATAACTTGCTATTAAATGACAGCTGGGTCAGAGAAAAAATAAAGAAAGAAATTAAAGACTTCCTAGAATTCAATAGAAATGAAGGCACAACATACCCAAAATTAGCAGACACAATGAAAGCAGTGCTAAGAAGAAAGTTCATAACACTAAATGCCTTCAAGAAGAAATTGGAAACATCTCATGCAAGCAACTTAATGGCTAAGTTAAAAGCCCAAGGGAAAAAAAAAAAAGAAGGAGACACATGAAAAAGGAGTAGACAGCTGGAAATAACTAGACTCAGGGCTGAAATCAATCAATCAGAAACAAATAAAACAATCCAAAGAATCAATGAAACCAAGAGCTGTTTCTTTGAGATAATCAAGATAGACAAACCCTTAGCCAAGCTAACTAAAAGGCAGATAGAATCTATCCAAATTAACAAAATCAGAAATAAAAAGGGGGACATAACCACAGACACTGAAGAAATCCAAACAATAATGAGGTTTTACTTTCAAAGTCTATATGCCACAACATTTGAAAATCTAAATGAAATGGACAATTTTCTTGATGGATGCGCATTACCAAAACTGAATCAGGACCAGGGTAAATCAATTAAATAGTCCTATATCCCCTAAGGAAATAGAATCTGTCATCAAAGTCTACCATGCCAAATAAGCCTAGGGCTAGATGGCTTCAGTGCAGAATTCTACAGGATCTTCAAAGAAGAGCTAACACCAATACTCTTCAAACTATTCCACAAAATAGAAACAGAAGCACACTACCAAACTCATTCATTCTATGAAGCCATAGTCACTTTAGTACCTAAACCTCAAAAAGACCCAACAAAGAAAGAGAATTATAAGCCAATCTCACTTATGAACATTGATGCAAAAATATTCAACAAAATACTTGCAAACCGAATCCAAGAACACATCAAAGATATCATCCACTCATGACCAAGTATGCTTCATCCCCGGCATACAGGGGAGGTTCACTATATGGAAATCCATCAGTGTGATCCACCACATAAACAAACTGAAGGAGAAAAACCACATGATCATTTTCTTAGATGTTTGAAAAGTCATTTGACTTTTCAAATCCAACATCTATTCATGTTTAAAGTATTGGAGAGAGGAAAAGAAGATGGAGGCGCCTGGAGAACACTGTGTCTGAGAAGCAGGACAACACTCTCCATGCAGCAACCAGGAGACTGAACTCTGGGCCCTAAAACTACAGTGATTGTGTTTCCCAGGTGAGGGAAGGCTCCCACAGCTTGGGAATTGGCTGGGTCCACTCTGCAGCGGCCCAGCCAGAACCCAGAAGAGATCCCAGGTAAGGAGGGCATTGGGTCTCCAGGTCAGAGCTGCATGCCTCCATGTCCTGATCACTTTCCCAGGCTGATTGGTGGGCACAAGGGTGCCAGAGACTGGGAGTCCCAGTCGCAAGAAAACACCACAGGGAAGGAAAGTTACAAGACTGATCACGGGTCACCCAGTCTTTCCCTGGAAGGTCTCCCTGACCTTGCGTACCTGCTGCCATCACAACTGAGCTCCTGTTGCATACAGAGAGCAGCTGCGAGCCCAGCTCAAAATCCCTACTCCCTATTCAGGGGAGGCAGGAGGCATCCAGCAGAATTTGCCACAGACCACATTGTCTGTACCCCAACTCGAGATCAGGGCTGAGAAAACCCAATCCTTTCAGGCACTCCCCCAAACTCCACCATAACTCTGCCACTGCAAAGCCAAAGGATAGAGAGGTGCGCAGTGGCTTCACAGTGCCAGGACCCCAGTGCTGCCAGCTGCTCCTAGCAAAGAAACTTCAGCTCAGGATCTGGGACTGTGGTCATTCAGCACATCCTGAGACTCTCCCAGGATAAGGTCTAGCACCAAGTCCTAACACCGGCAAAACTCCGACCCCTGGCAGAGAAACCCCCAGATCAGGATCAGGACTGAGAAGTCCCAACCCCCTTTGGCACCCCCCTGAGAGTACCGCCATAAGCTTGCCCTAGTGGAAGGGGAGGACAGAGGGGAAGAACAGAGAGGTAGCCTGCCACTGGTCACAGCACCCCCTCTCCAGCTCACCCAGTGGTCCCTGGCAGAGAAACCCAAGCTCTGGATCTGAGGACACTCAACCCTGCTTGTTACTCTCTCTGGGGATCAGCAAACATAGGTTCTACCACCAGGCTGCTTCTGGCAGAGAGATCTGGGCACGGGATCTGGGATTGAGAACACTCAACCTAACTCTTTCCTGCGCTACCCCGGGACCAGTCAACAGAACCCCTCCTGGCAGAGGGAAAGGACAGAGAGGCAGCACACAGGAAAGATGGACACCAAGTCCTATGGCCACAGTGTCACAGAGCTGACTGTTAGCCTACCCACACATTTTCCACAGCAGAACCAAATCAGAGAGTAGACAGCAAGGGGAATTCCTGTGCATTCCTACTGGTCCTGCAAGAGAGTGAGAGAGCCTTCTAGGGAGAGTTTGCCTCAGACCCAGGGCCTCTCCACAGAAGCAACCAGATGAGATCCCTGCCACCCACACACATAGTGTGGGCATCATAGGGATTCTTGGGATAGCTACCCCAACGTTGGAGCCTCTGCCTTGTGGGTCCAACAATGTAATCCAGGCAAACAATCCTTGGATCTCAGACAGAACTGCATAAGAGTGGACTGCAGGCCACTGCAATAGCCAGAGAATCCATGCATGCACACAGTGCCCACTAAAAACCCATGTGAATAGCGCCAGCATCACATTCCTTACTTAGGCAAAACTGAAACCACAACACACACTCCCAAACCAGTGAACCTCTCTCATCTTCCTGAAAAAACAGTACAGAAAACAGAAAGAGATGATCATAGCCCTATCTACAAACTCGAGGAACAAACAGTGAGGGTTATAAATTACCAGATGGCTAGAGGCAGACATAAGAACACACCCAACAAAAATCAGGACATAATGACCTCACCAGCCACCCTTCAAACCAAAGGACACTTCAATTCACTATATATAGAAGAAAACAACCTCAAAACTATGTTTCTCCAGCTATTAGAGGCCCATAAAGATGAAATGAACAAAACCCTCAGAGAAATAGCCAAAGAAATCGAGACGAAAAAAGGGGAAACCAATAGAGCTCTCAGAGAAATGACCACGAAAATTGAGGCAAACAAAGAAGAAATGAACAAAGCTCTCAAAGAAATGTCCACATAAATGAAGGTAAATAAAGAAGAAATAAACAAAGCTCTCATAGAAAGACAGGCAATTATAGCCAAAGAAGTAGAGGCACAATTAGTGATACATAGAGAGGAAACAGACAAAAAAATAGAAGCTGTCATTGAAAAGCAGGACTCCACAATCAAACAGATGAAGGAAATGGTGCAAGACATGAAAACAGAATTCGAATCAATAAAGAAAACAGAAATAGAGAAAAACCTGGAGTTGGAGAACATAGAGAAAAGATCGGGAACTACAAAGGTAAGCATCACCAACAGAATACATGAGATGGAAGAAAGAATCTCAGAAGCCAAAGATACACTTGCGGAAATTGACACGTCTCTCAAAGAAAAAATAAAATCAGAAAAGTTCCAAACACAAAACATCCAAGAAATCAAGGACACCAAGAAAAGACAAAATCTAAGAATAATAGGAGTAGAAGAAAAAGAAGACATCAGGCTCAAAGGTCCAGAAAATATTTTCATGAAAATTATAGAAGAAAACTTTCACAACTTAAAGAAGGAGATGTCCATAAACATACAAGAGGCCTACAGTACACCAAGTAGACTAGACCAGAAAAGAAATTCTTCAAATCACATCATAGTCAAAACACTGAACCTACAGAACAAAGAAAAAATTCTAAAAGCAGCAAGGGAAAAAAGCCAAGTAACATATGAAGGTAGACCTATCAGAATCACACAAGATTTCTTAACAGAAACTATGAAAGCCAGAAGGGCCTGGACAGAAATCATATAGTCCTTAAGGGACCACAGATTCCAACCCAGACTACTATTCCCAGCAAAACTTTCAATCAACATAGAGGGAGAATTCCAAAGATTCCATGACAAAACCAATTTTAAACAATATCTACATAGTAACCCAGCTCTACAGAAATTACTAGAAGGGAAACTCCAAACCAAAGAAAACAACTACATCTAAGGAAACAGAGGAAATAGATAACTACACAACAACAACAACAACAAACAAAATAATACAAGCAATGAAACTCTGTGACACCACCAACCCCACATCAAAAGTAAGTAACAATTGTTGGTCACTAGTATCTATCAACATCAACAGACTCAACTCCCCAATAAAAAAACACAGACTAACAGAATGGTTGGGGAAACAGGATCCAACATTCTGTTGCATCCAAGAAACACACCTATGCAAGAAAGATAAACACTACCTCAGAGTAAAGGGCTGGAAAAATGTTTCTCAAGCAAATGGCTCCAGAAAACAAGCTGGAATTAGCCATCCTAATATCTAATAAAATAGACTTTCAACCCAAGTTAATAAAAAAAGATAAGAAGTGCCACTGTATTCTCATCAAAGAAAAAATCCACCAAGAGGACATCACAATTTTGAACATCTATGCCCCAAATACAAGAGAACCTACATTAGTAAATGAAACAATATTAAAACTTAAATCACACATTGATCCTAATACCTTAATAGTGGGAAACTTCAACACTCCACTCTCACCAAGGGACAGATCAACTAGACAGAAAACAAATAGGGAAATAAAAACACTTACAGAGTCCCTAAATCAAACAGACCTAATAGACGTCTACAGATCTTTTCATCCAAACTCAAAAGAGTATACCTTCTTTTCAGCACCACATGGAACTTTTTCCAAATTAGACCATATAGTTGGTCATAAAGCAAGCCTCAACAGATATAAAAAGATTGAAATAATCCCTTCTATTCTATTTGACCACCATGGACTAAAGCTGGACCTCAACAACAGCAGAAATAACAAAAAGCCAACAGGCACATGGAAACTGAACAACTTGTTAGTCAATGACAGCTGGGTTAAGGAAGAAATAAAGAAAGAAATTAAAGACTTCCGAGAGTTCAATGAAAATGAAGGCACAACATACCCAAAATTATTGCACACATTAAAAGCAGTGCACACAGGAAAATTTATAGCACTAAGTGCCTTCAAGAAGAAATTTGTAACATCACATACAAGCACATTAATGGCCCAACTGAAAACCCTAGAGAAAAAAAGAAGCAGATACAACCAAGAGAAGCAGGCGGCTTGAAATAATCAAACTCATGGCTGAAATCAATCAATTAGAAACAAATAAAACTATTCAAAGAATCAATGAAACAAAAAGCTGGTTCTTTGAGAAAAATCAACGAGATAGACAAACCCTTAGCCAAACTAACTAAAAAGCAGAGAGAATCTATCCAAATTAGCAAAATCAGAAAGGAAAAGGGTGACATAACTGCAGACACTGAGGAAATTCAAACAATCATTAGGTCATACTATAAAAGCCTATATGCCACAAAATTTGAAAACCTAAATGAAATGGACAATTTTCTTGATAGTTTCCATTTTCCAAAATTAAGTCAAGATCAGGTAGAAAGACTGAATAACCCTATATCCCCCAAGTAAATTGAAGCAGTCATTAACAGTCTCACCTCCAAAATAAAGCTCTGGGCCAGATGGTTTCAGTGCAGAATTCTACCAGACCTTCAAAGAAGTGCTAACTCCAATTCTCCTCAAACTATTCCACAAAATAGAAACAGAAGGAAAATTATCAAACTCATTCTATGAAGCCACAGTCGCCTTGATAGCTAAACCACGCAAAGACCCAACAAAAAAAGAGAACTTCAGACCTATCTATCTTATGAATATTGATGCAAAAATACTCAATAAAATATTTGCAAACCGAATCCAAGAACACATCAAAGATATCATCCACCATGTCTAAGTGGGCTTCATCCCAGGCATGCAACTGTGGTTCAACATACGGAAATCCATCAATGTAATCCCCCACATAAACAAATTGAAGGAGAAAAACCATATTATCATCTCCTTAGATGCTGAAAAAGCATTTGAGAAAGTCCAACACCCATTCCTGTTTAAAGTCTTGGAGAGGTCAGGGATACAAGGCACATATCTAAACATAGTAAAGGCAATATACAGCAAGTCTATACCCAACATCAAACTAAACAGAGAAAAACATAAAGAAACCCCACTGAAATCAGGGACAAGACAAGGCTGCCCACTCTCTCCATACCTCTTCAACATAGTACTTGAAGTCCTGGCCAGTGCAATAAGACAACTAAAGGAGATCAAGGGGATACAAATCGGAAAGAAAGAGGTCAAAGTGTCAATTTTCGCAGATGATATGATAGTATACATGAGCACCCCCAAAACTCAAGCAGAGAACTCCTTCAGCTGATAAACACTTTCAACAAAGTGGCAGGATACAAAATCAACTCAAAAAAATCAGAAGCCCTCCTGAATACCAAAGACAAAAGGGCTGAGAAAGAAATTACGGAAACAACACCCTTCAAAATAGCCACTAATAATATAAAGTACCTTGGGGTGGCACTAACCAAGCAAGTGAAAGACCTGTTTGAGAAAAACTTCAAGTCTCTGAAGAAAGAAATTGCAGAAGATATCAGAGATGGAAAGATCTCCCATGCTCATGGATTGGTAGGATTAACATTGTGAAAATGGTCATACTGCCAAAAGCAATCTACAGATTCAATGCAATTCCCATCAAAATACCAACCCAATTCTTTACAGACCTTGAAAAAAAGATTCTCAGCTTCATATGGAGAAAAAAAAAAACCCAGAATCTCTAAAACAATCTTGTACAACGACAGATCATCTGGAGGTATCTCCATCTCCGATCTCAAGCTGTACTATAGAGCAATAGTAATAAAAACTGCATGGTATTGGCATATAAATGGAAAGGAGGATCAATGGAACTGAATAGAAGACCCAGAAATAAACCCACACAACTATGAATACTCGATTTTTGACAAAGAAGCCAAAAGCATTCAATGGAAAAAAGACAGCATTTTTAACAAATTGTGCTGGTCCAACTGGATGTCTACATGCAGAAAAAATGAAAATAGACCCATATTTATCACCCTGAACAAAACTAAAGTCTAAGTGGATCAAAGACCTCAACATAAAACCAGATACTCTAAATTTGTTAGAAGAAAAATTGGGGAACAGCCTAGAACTCATTGGAACAGGAGACAACTTCCTGAAGAGAACACCAACAGCACAGGCTCTAAGAGCAACAATCAATAAATGGGACCTCATGAAACGGAAAAGTTTCTGTAAAGCAAAGGACACTGTCATCAAAACAAAACGACTGCCTACAGACTGGGAAAGAATCTTCACTAACTGTTTATGT
Source organism: Meriones unguiculatus (assembly GCF_030254825.1). Lineage (NCBI taxonomy): Eukaryota > Metazoa > Chordata > Mammalia > Rodentia > Muridae > Meriones > Meriones unguiculatus. The sequence goes on from NC_083357.1 coordinate 43,068,497, forward strand.
GACAGAGGGCTAATATCCAGTATATACAAAGAACTAAAGAAGCTGAAAAGCAGCAAACCAAGTAATCCAATTAAAAAATGGGGAACAGAGCTAAACAGAGAATTCTCTTTAGAGGAATATCAAATGGCAGAGAAACACTTAAAGAAATGCTCAACCTCATTAGCCATTAGGGAAATGCAAATCAAAACAACCCTGAGATTTCACCTTACACCCATCAGAATGACCAAGATGAAAATCTCAAGTGACAACACATGCTGGAGAGGTTCTGGAGAAAGGGGAACCCTCCTCCACTGCTGGTGGGAATGTAAACTGGTACAAACAGTTTGGAAATCTATCTGGTGCTTTCACAGACAATTAGGAATAGTGCTTCCTCAAGACCTAGCTATACCACTGCTAGGTATATACCCAAAAATTGCTCAAGTACACAAAAGGCATACTTGCTCAACCATGTTTATAGCAGCTTTATTTGTAATAGACAGAACCTGGAAACAACCCAGATGTCAATCAACGGAGTGATACAGAAATTGTGGTATTTTTACACAATAGATTACTACTCAGCAATCAAAAGGAGCAAATCATGAAATTTGTAGGCAAATGGTGGGATCTAGAAAAGATCATTCTGAATTAAATATCCCAGAAGGAGAAAGACAAACACGGTATATACTCGCTTATATAGACCTATAAGATATGATAAACATAATGAAATCTATACCCCTAAAAATGATAATCAAGAGAGCAGACACAGGGTAAGATGATCAATCCTCATTTAGAAAGATAGATGGGATGTGTATTGAATGTATGACAGGAGTCTACTGCAAAAGGCATCTGAAAAACTCTACCTAGTAGTGTTTTCAAAGCAGATACTAAGACTCATAACCGTACCTTCTTCAGAGTACAGGGAATTATATAAAAGAATGAGAGTTAGTATGATGGGGAAAGGATAGGAGCTCCACAAGGACCAAATATATCTGGGCACAGGGACTTTTCTGAGACTGACAATCAACCAAGGACCATGTATGTATATAACCTATAACCTCTGCTCAGATGTAGCCCATGGTAGCTCAGTAACCAATTGGTTTCCCATAGTAAGGGGAACTAGGACTATTTCTAACAGGAACTCAATGGCTGGCTCTTTGACTTCCCCACCTCCCAAGGGAGGAGCAGTCCTGTTAGGCCACAGAGGAGGACTTTGCAGCCAGTCCTGAAGATATCTGATAAAACAGGGTCAGATGAATGGGGAGGAGGTCCCCCCCTATCATTGGACTTGGAAAGGGGCAGGGTGGAGATGATGGAGGGAGGGTGGGATTGGGAGGGAATGAGGGGATGGGATACATCTGGGAAACAGAGTTAATAAAATGTAACTGATTAAAAAAATAAAATTAAAAAAAAGTTTAAAAAATAAAATAAAATAACTAAACCCAAAGTATTGTGTATGTATCTCCAATACTCATAAATTATCAATTCACAAAGCAATTTTGTATTTAATACAATATACTGGACTTTAAAAGATTCATCTTCAATTCTATAAAAATGCATTACACCTGAGTCAGAAAATGTTAGCTGACGCTTCTGTTTTCTTTGGTGCTGAAGGAAATCTAATCTGGAGTCTGGTGTGTGCTTCTTAAGTGACCTTTCACTGTGGTCTGGCCTTGTCTGACAATCACTCTCATTTTTCTACTCCTGTTATCAGATAGCTTTTAGTGATGGAGTTATTAAAAAATTTTAAAACTTAAGAACAAATCCACAGGATGGTGCATCCTTTCCCAAGCTTTCTGTACACACTGTAGGTATAAAAGACCCATCATTCAAAATAATAATCATTACAATGTAATGATGGGAATTGGATTTTTAGAAGAGGAACTGAAGTCATCTACCTGCCAGAAACATACAAATGTAATTGCTGTAAGGAAAATGGAGGAAACACACAATGGGATTACCCAAAATGCAATCCTCAGTGAAATGAAGCTAAGCATGTTACAAGCAAATAATGTGCAAAATTAGACCAATGTGCCATGTCTCCACTATGTGGTGACTTGCTCCTGCCTGGGTCTCCTCTCACACTGTTGAACTGGCCCTGATTTACCATACTACCCTGAACCAGACGTTTGAGGGTTAGTACTTCATTTGCCACATTTCCTTGAGTCTTGTGTAGGTTTTCAAAATTCTCTTGGTGTGTTTTTATTGTTAACAATCTTTACTCAGTCAACTGAATGTTTATATCATGATGTAAATATTTGCAATGTATAGGTTCCCATGTATCTTTAAGATAATTGATCTACATGAAAAATACATTTTGTAATGATGGATAATTCTTACATAAGTACAGTTGTAACTTATTGAAATCTATAGCAGAATCTTGCGGAGTAGTCTGTTGATGTTCTCAGGGGTCTCCAGGAATACAGAACTACACTATTTACCTTGATCATATTTGTCAAAAAAAGGTCACTCCCCTTTGCCTTTCCTTGTTCTGAAACTGTTTCATGTTTTCCTTCCTTTAAAGAAGGAAGTTTAGTACCTAATTTAGTCACACTGAACAAATTAGATAAGAATCAAGAGTATGAGTTGGGTGGTGGTATCACCTTCTTTAACCCCAGTGTTTTGGGATCAGAGGCAGGTGGATCTCTGAATTCAAGGCCAGCCTGTTCTACCTAGTGATTTCCAAAGCAGCCAGGCCTACACAAAAACCCTCTCTTGAAAAAACAAAAACCAAAAAAAGGGAAAGAATAGAGTGTTTTCTTCGGTAAAAAAAAAAAAATCACACACATTTAGTAAAGCAAAGTACATCTGGAAAGACACTTAAGTAAGGCTTCACATCTCTCTCCTCTCTGAGATGGTCCTTCTGAGGCCCACACAGCAAACACACCTACTAAAGGCTGTTTTGCCTTACTTCTTCCCCTCTCAAGAAGGGCAGATAGAGATTAATTTTAAGGGGCTAGATTCCCCTTCTTTTCACTTCTCTGGTTCTAACAATAGAACCAGCACATTGAAAGCATAGACATACAAACACAGAATCCAAATGTACCCAAGGATTATTACTGTGCTCCTGGCCATATAATCAAGGGAAGAACAGGAAGACCCAACTGACCTTTGTGAAGAAGAGGGCAGAGCCTTGCAGAACCACCTTGACCATTGAAGGTGGCTAACCATGAAGTTGGAGACACTCACAGCACACCTGCCCAAGTGCTAAGTAAAGGCTTTGTTCTGGGACAGCAGAGCTGAGGGCAGAGTGACAAGCTTAAGTCATCTAGCCCTAGGTCAGCCCTGTGGGTCTCTTTTCCCCAGCTACCTTCACATCCAAACTCTCTTGCTTTCCACCTTCCTACCTGCCCCAACATTCTTCATCATGGTATGCTCTGACTTGCTGTGTTCAGCATTTTAATAACACAAACTAGCTTCCTTGTTCCTTCACTCTTTTCAAGGATATGTAACAATACCTTACAGAACTGTCAAATGTCCCTCAGGGTAAAATTGTTGAGATGAAATAGCTAAACCGATCTTGAGACCTTCATGTGTACAAATCCTCAGGGCAAATGCTCTGGTCGCAAGCAAGTGCAGTGCTCATCAGCTCTCTTACAACTCATATTTCAAGTTGTGAATGTTGGCTCATTTCCTGGAAAACAGGTGCCTTGGGGACCTGTGCACAGAATGTCTGTAGACTTCAGAACTTAGCCCAGCCTTAGACTGGAAAACATGTTGCCTGTTGGGAGAACATTAATACCAGCATCTGTATCCAGAGTACTGGGGCTACATATGTTTGTCATTGAAACAAGGCCTTGCTCTAAATTTTGGCAGTTCTCTTGCCTTGGTCTCCTGGGTTCTGGGATTAAAGTGTATGTCGCCATGTGTTACATACTCAGGAGTGGTAAGAAAGGAGAAGCACAGGGCAGAGAATGGCTCAACTCACTGCCTCTGTGGTCTCTCCTGTATTCCTTTCTCTTTCATCTTTCCTTCCTGTCATGTCATCTTTCTTTTTTTTCTGGTATTGGATTTCACAAGTTAACAATCCAAACTTGTTGCTGAGAATTGGAGTAAATTGTAAGCTGTTTTATAAATTCCTGGAATCTGCAGGAAGAGAGCAATTTGTTTGTCATCCCAAAACAGGTTTTGTTGCAACAAATGATTACAGCTTAGCTCAGCCTCTTCCTCCTAAGTCTTCTGTCTAGACAGTGCATAGAGCATCTTGGAACAGCCATGAATGGTGTGTTTATTTGTTTGTATACAGAAATGCTGTGTGGAGGACAGAAGACAACTTTATGGGCCACACATCATTTGGCAACTGACTTACTATGAACTTGTTAGAAAGGCAGACCCACCCCCTCAGTGGATTTCTTGAAAAAACTGTCATGATGGGAAGGTGGGAAAAATGCATACCACCAAAAACAAAAAGATAGGGAAAAGAGACCATGAGAACTGAAAAGAATTTAGGAAAATGGGTGAAGTGAGAAGGAAGTGAAAAGAAATGATCCATAAAATAACATGTATCTCTGGTGGTGAGGCCTGCAAATAACCTCAACAAAACAGGAGCATGTGGCCAAAGGTTTCATAAGCCCTACTTCTGCATGATCACCTAGTTAGCCAAAGAGCACTCTCACCAAGTTCCAAGATGTGAGGCTAGGTGAACAGGACAATATGAAAGAAATAATATCTACTAGGAGGTAGGCCAGATTTGGCTAAGCAGCATGTTTGTGGGTGTAGCATCTTTGAGAGCTAATTCTCTTATGATGAGAAAGGCTGGTCCTGGCACTCTACACTAGAGGAGAGCTTATTTGGAATTATTATTAGAAATATAAATTACTGTTATCATTACTAATATAGTATTGTTATTCTTGGTGAGCCCCTCCTGATGGTCTTCATCATGGTCAGTGTATGATATGGCCTTTTGCAGAGGTGGACTCAGAGGTGTGCACTGACCTTATCACTCCCTGAAGGTCATCCTGCTATACAAATCTGATGTTACTTACATGCAAGCCTAACATATTCAGTGCAATCCCAGGAATCCATACAAATGTTGAAAGGTTGAACTGACTCCGCAGACTGTCATCTGCCCTGGACATAGCTTGTGTACACACATACACATGCACAAACACATATACACACACACAAACACACACAGCATCCATACACTGGACAATATTAAACTTTTGTTTTGGTTTTTGAGACAGGGTTTCTCTGATAGATCATTTTTTGATTAGTTCATACATTTATTAATCAGAAGAAAGTATACATAAATATAAAATGGGTTGTCTGATCCTGGGCTTTGGTTCTATTACCATGGTTAGATGAGACCCTGGAAGTCTCTTGATACGAATGTTATATTCTACGTGAGTAATTGCAACTAGAAAAATAAGCAATTAATCACAAATTAAAACCCTGACTTCTTAACAAGGCTGAAGATAAATTATATGGTCATAGTGCTGCTGCAGTTAGAAACCTTCTGTTATCTGTCTTTTCCTTGAGCTTGGGCACATAGTATGTTTTGAGTAAAAGCCACGTGTCACCTATAAAGATTTAAAACATTTTTTTAAAGACCAAACATATTTATTCTTCTATATATTCAATCATATATACAATGTAACTTGATCCTATCCATTCTCTATTTCTCTGGGCACAACACACACCGCCAACATATTTTCCTACAACTTTCTCATTCTTTCTTTTTCTTTCATTTTTTATTGTTATTAATTACACTTTATTCATTTAGTATCTCCCCATAAGCCCCTCCCTCCTCTCCTCCCGATCGCACCCTTCCTGCCCTTTCTGCACGCATGCCCCTCCCCAAGTCCACTGATAGGGGAGGTCTTCCTCTCCTTTCTGATCTTAGACTATCAGATCTCATCAGAAGTGGTTGCATTGTCATATTCTGTGGCCTGGTAGAGCTGCTCCCCCCACAGGGGGAGGTGATCAAAGAGCAGGCCAATCAGATTATGTCAGAGGCAGTCCCTCTTCCCATTACTATGTAACTCACTTGGACACTGAACTGCCATGGGCTACATCTGTACAGGGGTTCCAGGTTATCTCCATGAATAGTCCTTGGTTGGAGTATGAGTCTCTGGGAAGTTCCCTGTGTTCAAATTTTCTTGTTCTGTTGCTCTCCTTGTGGAGTTCCTGTCCTCTCCAGCTATTGCTATTTCCCACTTCTTACATAAAATTCCATTCACTCTGCCTGACAGTTTGCCATCAGGCTCAGCAACTGCTTTGATAGTCTGCAGGCACAGGCTTTCAGAGGCAGGTTCCTAGGTTGTTTCCTGTTTTCTTCTTCTGGCTTTCAGAAGCCCTCTGTAGCAGGTTCCTAGGTTGATTCCTGTTTACTTCTTCTTCTGATGTCCATCCTCTTTGCTTTCAGGATGGGGATTGAGCATTTTATTTAGGGTCCTCTTGTTTGCTTAGTTTGTTTAGATGTACTGATTTTAGTGGGTTTATCCTATGTTGTATGTGTTTATGAGTGAGTATATACCATGTGTGTCTTTTTGCTTCTGGGACAACTCACTCAGGATGATTGTTTCCAGGTCCCACCATTTACCTGCAAATTTCATGATTTCCTTATTTTTCATTGCTGAGTAATACTCCATTGTATAGATGTACCACAATTTCTGCATCCATTCTTCACTTGAGGGGCAACTGGGCTGTTTCCAGCTTCCTGCTATTACAAATAAAGCTGCTACGAACATAGTTGAGCAAATGTCCTTTTTGTGTACTTGAGCCTCTTTTGGATATATGCCTAGGAGTGGTATGGCTGGATCTTGGGGAAGCGCTATTCCTAGTTGTCTGAGAAAGTGCCAGATTGATTTCCAGAGTGGTTGTACAAGTTTACATTTCCACCAGCAGTGGAGAAGGGTTCCCCTTTCTCCACAACCGCTCCAGCATGTGTTGTCACTTGAGTTTTTGATCTTGGTCATTCTGATGGGTGTAAGGTGAAATCTCAGTGTTGTTTTGATTTGCATTTCCCTAATGGCTAATGAGGTTGAGCATTTCTTTAAATGCTTCTCTGCCATTTGATATTTCTCTACAGAGAGTTCTCTGTTTAGCTCTGTTCCCCATTTTATAAGTGGATTACTTGGATTGCTGCTTTTCAGCTTCTTTAGTTCTTTATATATACTGGATATGAGTCCACTGTCAGATAAAGGGTTGGTGAAGATTCTTTCCCAATCTGTAGGCAGTCGCTTTGTTTTGATGACAATGTATTTGCTTCACAGAAGCTTTACTGGTTCATGAGGTCCCATTTATTGATTGTTACTCTTAAAGCCTGTGCTGTTGGTCTTCTCTTCAGGAAGTATTCTCCTGTATGAATGAGTTCTAGGGTATTCCCCACTTTTTTTTTCTAGCCAATTTAATGTGTTTGTTTTTATGTTGAGGTCTTTGATCCACTTGGACTTCAGTTTTGTGCACAGTGATGAGTATGGATTTATTTTCATTTTTCTACATGTAGACATCCAGTTAGACCAGCACCATTTGTTGAAGATGCTTTCTTTTTTCCATTGTATGGTTTTGGCATCTTTGTCAAAAATCAGGTGTCCATAAGTGTGTGGGTTTATTTCTGGGTCCTCTCTTCAGTTCCATTGATCCACCATTCTGTTTGTATGCCAGAACCATAGAGTTTTTATAACTGTTGTTTTATAGTACAGTTTGAGATTAGGGATGGAGATAGCTCCAGAAGATCTTTTATTGTAGAGGATTGATTTAACAATTCCGAGTTTCTTCGTTATTCCATACGAAGTTGAGAATTTTTCTTTCCAGGTCTGTAAAAAATTGTGTTGGCAATTTGATTGGAATTGCATTAAATCTGTAGATTGCTTTCGGTAAGATCGCCATTTTTACTATGTTAATTCTGCCAAGTCAGGAGCATGGGAGATCTTTCGATTTTCTCATATCTTCTTCTAATTCTTTCTTCAGAGACTTAAAGTTTTTTTCATACAAGTCTTTGACTTGCTTGGCTAGGGTCACACCAAGGTACTTTATGTCATTTGTAGGTATTGTGAATGGTGTTGTTTCCCTAATTTGTTTCTCATCCCTTTTGTCTTTTGTATACAGGAGTGCTACTGATTTTTTTTTCTGAGTTAATTTTGTATCTGGCCACTTTGCTGAAGGTGTTTATCAGCTGTTGGAGTTCCCTAGTAGAGTTTTTGGGGTCACTCATGTGTATACTATCATATCAACTGCAAATAGTGATAATTTGACTTCTTTTTTTCCTATCTGTAACCCCTTGATCTCCTTGAACTGTCTTATTGCTCTAGCAAGGACTTCCAGCACTATGTTGAAGCGATATGGAGAGTAGGCAGCCTTGTGTCTTGTCCCTGATTTCAGTGGGATTACTTTAAGTTTCTCTCTGTTCAGTTTGATGTTGTCTATAGGCTTGCTTTATATTGCCTTTACTATGTTTAGATATGTGCCTTGTATCCGTGATCTCTCCAATCCTTTAAATGTGAATGGAGTGAATGGATGTTGGATTTTGTCAAATGCTTTTTTCAGCATCTAGGGAAATTATCATTTCTTTATTTTTCTTTCAGTTTGTTAATATGGTGGATCATATTGATGGATTTCCATATATTGAACCACCCCTGCATACCTGGGATGAAGCCTACTTGGTCATAGTGGTTAATATCTTTGATGTGTTCTTGGATTCGGTTTGCAAGTATTTTGTTAAGTATCTTTGCATCAATGTTCAAAAGGGAGATAGGCCTGAAATTCTTTTTCTTTTTTGAATTTTTGTGAGGTTTAGATACCAAGGTGACTGTGGCTACATAGAATGAGTTTGGTAGTGTTCCTTCTGTTTCTATTTCGTGGAATAGTTTGAAGAGAATTGGTGTTAACTCTTCTTTGAAGGTCTGGTATAATTCTGTACTGAAGCTGTCTGGTCCTGGGCTTTTTCTGGATGGGAGAATTTTGATGACCACTTCTATTTCTTTGGGGGATATAAGATTATTTAATTGATTTACCTGGTCCTGATTCATCTTTGGTAAGTCAAATCAATCAAGAAAATTGTCCATTTCATTTAGATTTTCAAATTTTGTTTCGTATAGACTTTTGAAGTAAGTCCTAATGATTGTTTGGATTTCCTCAGTGTCTGTAGTTATGTCACCCTTTTCATTTCTGATTTTGTTGATTTGGGTGGTGTCTCTCTGCCATTTAGTTACCTTGGCTAAAGGTTTGTAGATCTTGTTGATTTTCTCAAAGAACCAGCTCATGTTTCATTGATTCTTTGAATTGTTTTATTTGTGTCTAATTGATTGATTTCAGCCCTGAGTTTGATTATTTCCAACTGTCTACTCATTTTTTGTGTGTCTGTTTCTTCTTTTTCTAGGGTTTTTAAGTGGGCTATTAAGTTGCTTGAATGAGCTGTCTCAAATTTTTTCTTGAAGGCACTTAGTGCTATCAACTTTCCTCTTAGTACTGCTTTCATTGTGTCCCACAAGTTTGGGTATGTTGTGTCTTCATTTTCATTGATTTCTAGGAGGACTTTAATATCTTTCTTTATTTTTTTCCCTGACCCAGCTGTCTTTTAGTAGCGAGTTGTTCAGTTTATATGTGTGTGTAAGCTTTTTGCTATTTCTGTCATTGTTGCAGTCCATCTTTATTCCATGCTGATCAAACAGGATAAAAGGGATTGTTTCACTCTTCTTGTATCTGTTGAGGCTTGCTTTGTGACCCACTATATTGTCTATTTTGGAGAAGTTTCCATGAGGTGCTGAGAAGAAGGTAAATTATTTTGTGTTTGGGTGTAAAGTTCTGTAAATATCCCTTAGGTCCATTTGATTCATTACCTCTGTTAGAGACATTGTTTCTTTGTTTAATTATTGTTTTTTTTGACCTGTCCTTTGTTGAGAGTGGGGTGTTGAAGTCTCCCACTATAAATGTGTGGGGATCTATATGTGGTTTAAATTTTATCAATGTTTTTTAACAAATGTGGGTGCTCTTGTATTTGGTGCATAGATGCTCAGGATTGTGATGTCTTCCTGGTGGAATTTTCCTTTGATGAGTATTAAGTGTCCTTCCCCATCTCTTTTGATTAATTTTGGTTGAAAGTCTATTTTGTCAGATATTAGTATGGCTACTCCTGCTTGCTTCTTGGGTCCATTTGCTTGGAAATTCTTCTTCCAACCCTTTACCCTCAGGTAATGTCTATCTTTGTGTCTTAGGTGTGTTTCTTGTATGCAACAGATTGCTGGGTTTTGTTTATGTATCCATTTTGTTAATCTGTGTCTTTTTATTGGAGAGTTCAGTCCATTGATGTTGAGAGAGATTAATGACCACTGGTTCTTAGATCCTTTGATTTTGATGTTGGCTGTGGTCATAAGGTTGTGTGCTTGGTTGCTTTTTGTTTTACTGTAGTAAGGTTAATTATTTCCTGTGTTTTCTTGAAAGAAGCTAATTTTTTGGGTTGTATTTTTCCTTTTAGTGTCTTCTGTAATGCTGGATCTGTGTGTAGGTATTATTTAAATTTGTTTTTGTCATTGAATATCTTGTTTTCTCCGTCTATGAGGACTGAGAGCTTTGCAGGTATAGTAGCCTGGGCTGACATCTGTGTTCTCTTAGGGTCTGCATGATATTTGTCCAGGCCCTTCTGGCTTTCATAGTCTCTGTTGAAAAGTCAGGTGTGATTCTAATGGATTTGCCATTATATGTTACTTGGCCTTTTTCTCTTGCAGCTTTTAGTATTTTTTCTTTGTTCTGTGTACTTAATGTTTTGATTATTATGTGGTGGGAGGATTTTCTTTTCTGGTCAAATTTGTTGGGTGTTCTGTAAGCCTCATGTATTCTTCTTGACCTCTCCTTTAACTTGGGGAAATTTTCTTCAATGATTTTGTTGAAAATATTTTCTGGTCCTTGGAGAAGGGAGTCTTCTTTTTCCTCTATACCTATTATTCTTAGGTTTTGTCTTTTCATATTCTCTTGGATTTCTTGGATGGTCTGTGTCAGGAATTTTTTGGATTTAACATTTTCTTTGACAGGTACACCAATTTCTTCCATTGTATCTTCTACATCTGAGATTCTTTCTTCCATCTCTTGTAGTCTGTTGGTTATGCTTACCTGTGTACTTCCTGTTTTCTTCCCTAGATTCTTCCTCTCCATTCTTTCCTCCATTTGTGTTTTCTTTAATTTGTCCAGTTCTATCTTCAGGTCTTGAGTTGTTTTGTTTACTTCCTTCACCTGTTGAGTTCCTTCAACTCTGTTTCTTTTATTTCATTCAGTGCTTTAAGCATTTCCTTTCTAAAGGCCATAAACTCTTTGGCTGCAACTTCCTGTATTTCTTTATGGATGGCAATATTCTGTTTGAGTTTATCTTCCTGTCTTTATGTATCTTATTTGTTTCCTCTATTGTCATCTTCATGAGCATAGTTGTTAGGTCATCTTCTTGGATTTCAGTTATGCTGGGTTGTCTAGGGCTACTTGCCCCTGGTTAACTCGGTTCTCGATATGCCATATTGCTCTGTCTTTTGTTGCTTGAGCTTTTACACTGGCCTCTACCCATTATGCTATCTTTAGTGTTTGGAGTTATTTTCTGGTGGTTCCTGGGAATCCTGTGGTAGAGAGAATCTCCTTGGCAGAAAGCTGGTTTTTCCTGAAGAAAGTCTTCTTAGCTTTTTGGGTATAGTCCCTGGATGGTTGGCGTTTTTTCAGGAGTTGCTGCTGCTCACCTCAGGGATAGAGACCTGAGTGGTAACTGTGGTCTTTTTTAGTCAAGAGGGTTCTTCTCTCACCCAGGGAAGTCCTGAAGACAGCTGCCCTGTTTCTGGGTTTCTTGCTGTAAATTTGATGTTCAGCTGCTGTGACCCATTTGGACATCTGGAGCGTAGCAACTGTTTGTGCCTGTGTCTGGAGCACAGCTGAGTGATGGCGGCTAGGCCCCGCCGGCCTGCAAGACTTTTTCCAGGGAAGGATTGGGTGATTTAAGTCAGTACAGTTTCCTTCCTTCCCTGTGGATTCTCTGGAGACAGGGACTCCCAATCTCTTTTTTGCCCTGGGGCACACTGCTCAGTCTCTGCCAGATAGCTGGAGAGCAGAAACTGCCTGTGTCTTCTTTTGGGAGCCTGGAAGTCTGCCTAAACTGGATAATTTTCTGGAGACCTTTTCGGGGTGTGGGTGTCGGGTGAGTGCTCTGAGATCAGACCAGCCGTTTCCCTACCTGTGTTTGCACCGGACAGTGAAACTCAGTCTCTGGTGCCCTGGGGCCCACAGTTCTATCTGAGGCAGCAAATCAGTCCTGCAGGCGGGGCTCTGTGCAGGCGCAGCTCTGTGCAGGCGCCTGGGTCCCTGGCTCTGGCTCTGGGCTGGCTCCTGGGGTGCCTGTGGAACCTGAGTCTTTTCCAGGGGATGTCTGGGTGATCTAAGGTCGGTTCAAATCGTTTCCTGCACCATTGGGTTATCTCTTGACTGAAAATTCCAGTCTCTGATAGTGTGGTGCACACGGTTCAGCCTGGGACCATGACCAGAGACACTGGTGTGCAGCTCTGGGCTGGGGCTGGCAGCCAAGCATCTGGCGGAACCAGGATCTCTTCTATGGTTTAGCCAGGTGAGTTAAAAGCTGATTGAATCCCTCACAGTGGCATATCCTCTCACCTGGGAAAGACAATCGCCTGTGTTTTATGGCCGTGACTTCTGATTGCTGTCACTGTGCTGATCCTGTTGTGCTGCTGGTCAGAAATAGTCCTCCTGGCACCACCATCTTGCCCCTCATCCCAATTTATGTACTTTTTATACAAGCTGTAGAACCCCCTCATCTACTCCTATACCAACCCACCTTCTCTATCTGACCCTAGCCTATCAGCTCTCATCAAGGGAGGCTGCATCATAGTTCTCTGTGACCTGGCAAGGCTGTACACACACACACACACACACACACAAACACACACACAAACACACACACCCTGGGAAGAGGTTAACAAAGAAACCTCCAATGAGTTTATGTCAGAGACAGCCACTGATCCCTTTAGTTTGTTACCCAGTTGGAAAATGAGCAGCCTATGGGTTCCTCTGAGCAGGGGATCTATGTCCACTCCATGCATGGTCCTTGGTTGGAGTATGTGTCTATGCAGGGACCACTGGTCCCAGGAATTTTGGCTCTGTTGGTCTCCTTGTGGAGCTCCTGTACCCTCCAGTGTTTTCTGTGTCTCCCTTTTTCCATAAGGTTCCCTGTACTTTGCCCAAAGTTTGGATATGAGTCTCAGACCTCCTTTGATACCCTGATAGTCAGAGTCAGAGGGCCCCTGTGGAATATTCCTGTCCTGTTCCCTGTCTTCTCCTACTTCTGATGTCTATCCTGTTGCCATTTTGAATGAGTTTTCTGCCCCTTCCCTTCTTTGTTGTTTAGCTTCTTCAGAACTATAGATTTTAGTATGTTTATCCTATATTATATGGCTAATATCCACTTATAAGTGAGTATATACCATGTGAGTCTTTCTGCTTCTGGGTTAACTGCCTCAGGATGATCTTTTCTAGTCCCATCCATTTGCCTGTAAATTTCATGTTTTTTGTTTGTTCCATTGTGTAAATGCACCACAATTTCTGTATCCATTCTTCAGTTGAGGGATAGCTAGGTTGTTTCCAGTTTCTGGCTATTACAAATAAAGCTGCTATGGACCTAGTTGAGCTTTTCCAATTTCTTTATGAAAGTGCTTAGTGTTAATGACTTTCCTCTTAACATTGCTTTAATTATGTCCCATAAGTTTACGTATATTATGCCTTCGTTTTCATTGAATACTTATAAAGTCATTAATTTCTTTATTTCTTTCCTCATCCAGTGATTGTTGAGTAAGAAGTCGCTCAGTTTCCAAGAGTTTGTAGGCTTTCTGTGGTTTCTCTTGTTTTTGAGTTCCAGTTTTAATCCATGGTGATCTGAGAAGATGCAGGGAGTTATTTCTTCTTATATCTACTGAGGTTTTCTTCATAAGCAAGAATATGTTCAATTTTTGAGAAGGTTCCATGAGCTGCTGAGAAGAAGGTATATTCTTTTATGTTCAGGTGAAATGTTTTATAGATATCTGTTAGGTCCATTTGATTCATGACATCAGATAGTTGTTTGTTTGTTTGTTTCCCCATTTAGTTTCTGTCTTGATGATCTGTAGTTTGGAAACAATGGCATAATGAAGTGTCCCACTATTAATGTGTGGGGTTTGATGTGTGGTTTAAGTTTTAGTAATGTTTATTTTATGAATGTGAGTGCTCTTGAATTTGTGGCATACACTTTCTGATCGAAATATCATTTTGGTGGATTTTTCCTTTCATGAATATGAAGTGTTCTTTCCATCTCTTTTGATTAATTTTGGTGGAAAGACTATTTTATTAGATAGTAGAATGGCTACTCCAGCTAACTTTTTTGGGTCCATTTGCTTAGAAAACCTTTACTCTGAGGTAATGTCTATCTTTTTTGCTGATGTGTTTCCCATATGCAGCAGAATGATGAGTGCTGCTTTTGGATCCATTTTATTAACCTGTGTTTTAATTGGGAGTTGATGCCATAAATGGTGATAGATATTATCAGCTGTTGTTACTTCCTGTTAGATTGAACGTGTTGATGGTTGTGTGTGTGTTTGTGTGTGTTCCTTCTTTTGCTTTTCCTGATGTTATTTATTACCTGTGTTTTCCTTGGTGTAGTTGGCCTCTTTGGGTTGGAGTTTTCCTTCTAGTATCTTCTGTAGGGTGGATTTGTGGGTAGATATTGTTTAAATTTGATTTTGTAGTTGAATATCTAGTTCTCTTTCTCTATTAGGATTAAAAGTTTTTGGGGGATAGTAGTTGAGGGTGACAACTGTGGTCTCATAATGTCAATAAGGTATTCCAGGCCCTTCTGGCCTTTAGCGTTTCTGATAAGAAGTTAAGTGTAATTCTGGTAGGTTGCCTTTATATGTGACTTGGCCTTTTTCCCTTGCAGCTTTTAATATTTTCTGTTTGTTCAGTAAATTTAGTATGTTGAATATTTTGTGGTGGGGTGATTTTCTTTTTGATCCAATCTATTTGGTGTTTGGTTAGCTACTTGTGTGTTTATATGCCTCTCTTCCTTTGGGTTGGGGAAGTTTTCTTGTACGAATTTGTTGAAGATATTTTCTGGCCCTTGGAGCTGGGAGTCTTCTTCTTTTTCTATTATTCTTAGATTTTGTTTCTTGATAGTGTCCCAGATTTCTTGACTGTTCTGTTTTGGGAACTTTTTAGATTTAACATTTCTTTGACTAATGTATAGATTTCTTCAATCATATTTCTTACCTCTTGTATTCTTCTACTGCTTGTATTCTGTTGGTGATGATTGTGTCCATAGTTCTTTTCCTTTTCCCTAAGTTTTCCATCTCAAATCCAAGTGGATCAAAGACTTAATTGTAACGCCAGATACAGTCAATTTATTAGAAGAGAAACAGAGAAGAACCTCGAAATCATTGGCATAGGAGACAAATTTCTAAACAAAACACCAAGAACTCGGGCTCTATGAAAGCAGACTATTTGGAATTGAAAAGCTTCTGCAATGAAAAGGGCACTTTCATTCGAATGAAATGACAATCTACAGATTCGGAAATTCACCAATTCTACATTCAACAAAGGGTTAATATCCAAAATATGTAATGAACTCAAGAAATCAAACACCCATAAAATAACACAATTAAAAAATGAAGCACAGAAATAAACAGAGAATTCTCAACAGAGGAATCTCTATTGACCAAGAAGCACTTAAAGAAACTCAGTTGTGTGATGTTTTATCAGTTGACCTTGGCAGGGTTGTTTTGCCAGCTAAAGAGAAGGAGGATCCAGGCAGTCCAGGTGAGACTTTATAGGCTAAGGTCAGATGGTAGGAGAGGAAGGAAACTCCTGTGTATGATCAATGGGAGGGGCATAGGGTGTTGAGTGGGTGGCTGGGAACAGGAGGAAACAGGAGGGAGGGGGCTACAGTCAGGATGTAAAGTGAATAAATTATAATAAATAAATAAATAAACAAATAAATCTCACCTACCCTAGTCATCATAGAAATCAAAATGTCTCTGAGATTCCACCTCACACCAGTCAGTATGGCTAAGATCAAAATCTCAAGCAACAGCACATTCTGGCAAGGGTGGAAAGAAAGGGGAACATTCCTCCATTGCTGGTGAAAGTGTTAACTTGTACAACCACTTCAGAATTCAATCTGCTGCTTTCTCAGAAAAGTGGGAATAGCTTAATTTCAAGAACCATATATATATATATATATATATATATATATATATATATATATGTATCCTGGGTTTATACCCAAAAGACATTCCCCATGCAACAAGATGAATTGCTCAGCTATGTTCAGAGCATCTTTATTCATTATAGCCAGAATCAGACAAAAACTTGCATGTCCCTCAGCCAAAGAAAGGATGAAGAAACATTGACACATTTACATAATGTAATACTACTGAGCTATTAAAAACAAGAAAGTTATGAAATTTCCATGCAAATGGATTGAACTAGAAAAGATCATCTTGAGTGAGGTCATCCAGACCCAGAGAGACACACATGGTAAGTATTCACTTATTTGTGGATTTTAGCCAAAATTACAGGTTAAACATATTGTGACACACAGACCCAAAGAAGGTAAGTAACATGGAAGATCCAGGAGAAGATCCATAAATATCACTCAGGGGGAGATAGAATAGACAGAGGTATTAGCTGAAGAGTGGGAACAAGGCAGGAGAGGGGGCACAGAGTTAAGAGGGTAGAGATCAGACCTGGGGAGAGCAAGGAAAAGAGGACAAAAGCCCTGTAGAGAAAGGAGAAATGAGGGTGGAGATATCCCTGTGAGAAGCTGTAGACCTAAATCAGTGTAGGTTCCTGGGAGGATATGACGGGGACTCAAGCAGAGACTCCATAGAGACTGAAGAGGACACGTCTAACTAGAATAGTTTCCTAGCAAGGGGAGCAGAACAACAAATAACCCTCAAAAAATGTCAACCCAAAATTTGCAATGTTTACAATATTGCAATGGTAAAGATAGAGCAGATAGAACACAGATTGAGGAAATGCCCAACAAATGCCTGGTCAAACCAAAGACCCATCCTATTTTAGAGTTCAAGTCCTGATACTATGAACGACAGTCTGCTAAGCTTGCAGACAGGAGCCTGTCAGAGTTTTTCTCTGAGAGGCTCTACCCAGAAATGCCTCAAAACAGATGCTGAGACTCAGAGAAAAACATTGAGCAATGAGTAGGGAGTCTTGTTTCCACAAGGGAAGAGAAAGAGAAAAGGACCTAGAGGTGACAGGAGCTCCATAAGAAGACCAACAGTGCCAACTCACCAAGGCTCCCTGAGACTGAATCATCAAGCAAGAACCATGCACAAACTGGACCTAGGTTCCTTACAAAGTTGTAGCAAATGAGTACTTCAGGGTTCAGGTAGGTCCTCTAGTAAGGGAAGTGGGGACATAGACTTGCTTTCCAGCTGTTGGTCAATTTACCCTGGCGGAACTGACTTGCCAGGCCACAGAAGAGGACATACTCAGTACTCATGAAAGTAGATGTGCTGGGGTAAATGGAAAAGGGAGCTCCCATTTCCTGTGGAAAAGCAGAGAAGAGGGTGAAGGGAGGGGAGACTGTGATAGGAGAAGTGTTGGGGTTATGACAAAGATTTTTACTAAAAAAAAATTTAAAATAAAATGACAACTAAATTAAGTAAATGAATAAAGGTCATCTGGGCCCACTAGTCTAGTGTACATGATCCAGATCTGAGTGAGACATCATAAGATTCCCACTGTCCAAGAGTATGAGTGCATGATAGCCAAGCTAATTTTTGTCTTTCTTGTTACTGTTTGATCTTGTTTTGTCTGTATCTGTCTTTTCTGATCAGTCTGTTACTTGTCATTGTAAACTGAACTCTGGAATGTGCCAATTAAAATCAGGGACAAGGCAAGGCTACCCACTCTCTCCATTATCTCTTCAATTTAGTAGTTGAAGTCCTAGGTAGAGCAATAAAACAAGTAAAGGAGATCAAGTGGATACAAATTGGAACGAAAGATGTCAAAGTTTCACTATTCGCAGATGATATGATAGTATACCTGAGCGACCACAAAAATTCAACCAAAGGACTCCTTCAGCTAGTAAACACCTTCAGCAAAGTGGATGGATACAAAATTAAATAAAAAAAAAAGAGAGAAACCCTTCTGTATACCAAAGAGTAAAAGGCTGAGAAAGAAATTAGGGAAACAAAACCCTTCACAATAAACACTAAAAACATGAAGTACCTTGGTGTTACTCTAACCAAGCAAGTGAAAGACCAGTTTGAGAAAAACTTCAAGTCTCTGAAGAAAGAAACTGAAGATGATATCAGAAGATGGAAAGATCTCCCATACTCACAGATCAATAAGATTAACATAGTGAAAATGGCTATTCTGCCAAAAGCAATCTAAAGATTCAATGCAATTCCCATCAAAATACCAACACGTCTTTACAGACATTGAAAGAAAAATTCTCAACTTCATATGGAGAAACAAAAGCCCAGAATTTCCAAAATAATCCTGTACAACAACAGATCATCTGGAAGCATCTCGATCCCTGATCTCAAGCTGTAATACAGAGCAATAGTAATAAAAACTGCATGGTATTGGCATAGAAACCAAATGGTGGATCAATGGAACCAGAGAGATGACCCAGAAATAAACCCACACACCTATGAATACTTGATATTTGAGAAAGAACCCAAAACCATTGAATGGAAAACAAAACAAAACAAACAAACAAAACAGCATCATCATCAAGTAGTGCTGGTCCAATTGGATGTCTACATACAGAAAAATGAAAATAGATCTATACTTACCACCCTGCACAAAACTGAAGTCCAAGTGGATCAAAGACCTCAACATAAAACCAGATACACTAAATTGGTTAAATGAAAAATTGGGGAAGCGCCTGGAACTCATTGGTACAGGAGACAACTTGCTAAACAGAATACCAGCGGCACAGGCTCTATGAACAACAATCAATGAATGGGACCTCATGAAACTGAAAGGCTTCTGTAAAGCAAGACTCTGTTGTCAAAACAAGACGACAGCCTATAGACTGGGAAAGGATCTTCACCAAGCCCATATCTTGTAAGAGGGTAGATATCCAGAATATATAAAGAATTAAAGGAGTTAAAAGCAACAAATCAAGCAATCCAATTAAAAAATGGGGTACAGAGCTAAACAGAGAATTCTCTGTAGAGGAATACAGAATTGCAGAGAAACACTTAAAGAAATACTCAAAATCCTTAGCCATCAGAGAGATGCAAATCAAAACGACCCTGATATCTCACCTTATACCCTTCAGAATGGCAAAGATCAAAATCTCAAGTGACAACACATGCTGGAGAAGTTGTGGAGAAAGAGGAACCCTCCTCCATTTTTGGTGGGAATGCAAACTTGTACAACTGCTTTTGAAAATCAATAAGGCCCTCTCTCAGACAATTAGGAATAGTGCTTTCTCAAGCTACAGCTATACCTCTCCTAGGCATATATCCAAAAGAGGCTCAAGTACACAACAAGGACATTTGCTCAACCATGTTTGTAGCAGCTGTACTGGTAATAGCCAGAACCTGGAAATAGCCCAGATGTCCCTTGGTTGAGGAATGAATAAAGTAATTGTGGTAATTTTACACAATGGAATACTACTCAGCAATTAAAAACAAGGAAATCATGAACTTTGCAGGTGGGACAAAGGCACACACATGTGTAAAAGAAACATTGATAAAACTTAAACCACACATAAATCCCCACACATTAGTAGTGGGAGACTGTAATACCCCACTCTCAACAAAGGACAGGTCAACAATACAGAAACTAAACAAAGAAACAATGTCTCTGACACAGGTCATGAATGAAATGGACCTAAAAGACCTTTACAAAACCTTACATCCAAACAAAAAAGAATTTACCTTCTTCTCAGCACCTCATGGAATCTTCTCCAAAATAGATCATATAGTTGGTCACAAAGCAAGCCTCAACAAGATTCAAATAATCCCTTGTATACTATCTGATCACCATGGAATAAAGCTGGACCTCAACAACAGCAGAAATAACAAAAAGCCTGCACACACATGGAAACTGAACAACTTGCAACTAAATGACAGCTGGGTCAGGGAAGAAATAAAGAAAAAAAAGTCTTCCTAGAACTCAATGAAAATGAAGGCACAACATACCCAAAATTATGGGACACAATGAAAGCAGTGCTAACAGGAAAGTTGATAGCACTAAGTGCCTTCAAGAAGAAATTTGAGACAGCTCATTCAAGCAACTTAATGGCTCACTTAAAATCCCTAGAAAAAGAAGAAGCAGACACACCAAAAAGGAAGAGATGGCAGGAAATAATCAAACTCAGGGCTGAAATCAATCAATTAGAAACAAATAAAACAGTTCAAAGAATTAAAGAAACCAAGAGCTGTTTCTTTGAGAAAATCAACAAGACAGACAAACCCTTAGCCAAGCTAACTAAAATTCAGAGTGACACCATCCAAATCCACAAAATCAGAAATGAAAAGAGGGACATATCTACAGGCACTGAGGAAATCCAAACAATCATTAGGACTTACTTCAGAAGTCTATATGCCACAAAATTTGAAAATCTAAATGAAATGGACAATTTTCTTGATTGATTCTGCTTACCAAAGCTGAATCAGGACCAGGTAAATCAATTAATTATTCCCCAAGGAAATAGAAGTGTTCATCAAAAGCCTGCCATCAAAAAAAAAAAAAAAAGAAATAGAACCAGACGGTTTCAGCTCAGAATTCTACCATACCCTCAAAGAAGAGCTAACTTCAGTTCTCTTCAAACTACTCCACAAAACAGAAGAAACATTAGCAAACTTATTCAATGAAGCCACAATCACTTTGGTACCTAAACCTTACAAAGAAACAGAATTTCAGGCCAATCTCCCTTATGAACATTGATGCTAAAATACTCAACAAAATACTTCCAACCGAATACAGGAACACATCAAGGGTATCATCCTCTATGACCAAGTAAGCTTCATCCCAGGTATGCAGGGGTAGTTCAATATACGGAAATTGATCAATGTAATCCACCATATAAACAAACTGAAAGATAAAAACCACATGATAATCTCCTTAAATGCTGAAAAAGCATTTGACACAATCCAACATCCATTCATGTTTAAAGTATTGGAGAGATCAGGGATACAAGGCACATATCTAAACATAGTAAAGGCAATATACAGCAAGTCTATACCCAACATCAAACTAAACAGAGAAAAACATAAAGAAACCCCACTGAAATCAGGGACAAGACAAGGCTGCCCATTCTCTCCATACTTCTTCAACATAGCTCTGGAAGTCCTTGCTAGAGCAATAAGAGAGTTGAAGGAGATCAAGGGGATACAAATTGGAAAGGAAGAAGTCAAATTATCACTCTTTGCAGATGATATGATAGTATAGCTCAGCGATGCCAAAAATTCTACCAGGAAAATTCTACAACTGATAAATACCTTCAGCAATGTGGCTGGATACAAAATTAACTCAAAAGAATCAGTAGTCCTCCTGTATACAAAAGACAAAAGGACTGAGAAAGAAATTAGGGAAACAACACCCTTAACAATAGATAAAAATGACATGAAGTACCTTGGTTTTACCCTAACCAAGTAAGTCAAAGACTTGTATGACAAAAAAAATTTCAAGTCTCTGAAGAAAGAAATAGAATCTATCAGAAGATGGAAAGACTGCCCATGCTCATGGCTTGGCAAGATTTACATCCTAAAAATGGCCATCTTACCAAAATCAATGTACAGATTCAATGCAATTCCCATCAAAATACCAACACAATTCTTTACAGACCTGGAAAGAATAATTCTCAATTTCATATGGATTAACAAGAAACCCAGAATTTCTAAAACAATCCTCTACAATAAAAGATCTTCTTGAGGCTCTCCATCCCTGATCTAAGCTGTACTACAGAGCAACAGTAATAAAACCTGCATGGTACTGGCATAGAAACAGAATGGTTGATCAATGGAACCAAATAGAAGCCCCAGAAATAAACACACAAAAATATGGAAACCTGATCGTTGACAAAGACGCCAATACCATACAATGGAAAAAAGATAGCATTGTCAACAAATGGTGCTGGACTAACTGGATATCTACATGTAGAAAAATGCAAATAGATCCATACTTATCATCCTGCACAAGACTAAAGTCCAAGTGGATCAAAGTCCTCAACATAAAACCAGACACACTAAATCTGTTAGAAAAAAAGTGGGGAAGAACCTAGATCTCATTGGTACAGGAGAGAACTTCCTGAACTGAAAATCTAAGAGCAACAGTCAATAAAAGGGAAGTCATGAAATTGAAAAGCTTTTGTAAAGTAAAGGACACGATCATCGAACAAAATGGCTGCCTACAGATTCGGAAAGAATCTTCACCAACCCTTTATCTGACAGAGAGCTAATATCCAGTATATATAAAGAACTAAAGAAGCTGAAAAGCAACAAACAAGGTAATCCAATTAAAAAATGGGGATCAGAGGTGAAAAGAGAATCCTCTGCAGAAGAAAAACTCAAGTGACAACACATGCTGGAGAGGTTGTGGAGAAAGGGGAACCCTCCTCCATTGCTGGTGGGAATGTACAACCACTTTGGAAATCAATCTGGCACATTCTCAGACAATTAGGAATAGTGCTTCCTCAAGACCCACCTATACCACTGCTAGGTATATACCCAAAATTTGCTCAAGTACACAACAAGGACCTTTTCTCAACCATGTTTGTAGCAGCTTTATTTGTAATACTCAGAACCTGGAAACAACCCGGATGTCCATAAATGGAGGAATGGATGTAGAAATTGTGGTATTTTTACACAATGGAATACTACTCAGCAATCAAAAATGATGAAATCATGAATTTTCAGGCAATTGGTGGGATCTAGAAAAGAACATTCTGAGTAAAGTATCCCAGAAGGAGAAAGACAAACATGGTATATACTCACTCGCTTATATAGACCTATAAGATATGATAAACATAATGTAATCTATACACTTAAAGAAGATAAACAAGAAAGCAGACATGGGGTAAGATGATCAATCCTCCCTTAGAAAGACAAATGGGATATGCATAGGATGTATGACAGGAGTCTACCTCAGAAGGCATCTGAAAGACTCTACCTGGCAGTGTTTCAAAACAGATACTGAGACTCAAAACCAAAACTTTGGCAGAAGGGGACTTAGTATGATGTCTAAAGCATAGGAGCTCCACAAGGACCTCTTGCATCCGAAAAAAAATAAATAAAAAAAAAAAAAACCTTGGTCAAATAATTCTCATTTCCTTCTAGGTTAAAAGGATAGCTTATTTTAAATTGGTATTGGTTTTAAAAATTAAATTGCTTGCACTGGTAAATTCTGGTTTTAAAATCTGGTTTTAATTTTAAAGATTATGTTTATACCTTGTGACTTCTACAAAAGGGGTACTTTGTTTTAATATTGCAAAAACGGGTTTTAAAAATTGTTTAAAGTTTATCAGACATTTGGGTATGACTATGACTGAGAAAATTGCAGTTTTTGAAATGTATCTTATGGAGAGCTGTTTGTTTGATAAGCTGCTTTGTTTATAAACAACATGTTTACACCCTGTTCCTTATTTTGAGACAAAGAAAAGGGGAAGTTTCACCAAGTTCCTTAAAGCTTGTTCTAAGTTCCTTAGAGTTTGGTTGTTACCTTTATGTTATCAGATGCAGGAAAGTTATTTTTAAAAAAAATCTGGCAGTTTCAGAACTCCTCTTTATAGTAATGTAACTTGCTTTTGCTTTGACTATAAAAAGCCAATCGTACGTAGACTCTGGGCTTCAGGATCATGTCAGAATGGAAAGGATTTTAGTGAGAGTTTTTATGTTGTCTAAAAAGCAAGAAAGAGAGCAAAAAAAGTAAGCATGTCTGGTTAAGCCAGAAAAGAAAAGCTAGAAATCTAAATGTATATAGCATGTTGCAGAAGGTTAGTGGATGTGTTATAAAAAGCCAGAGAGTTAATATGATTTAAAGAAAAACTGTTTTAAAATGTTATACTTCATTTAAAAGGCTGGTGATTCCTCATTACAAAATGTTTTTTATGCTCTTTTAAGGAAAAAAATTCTAGCTGCTAAAGCTTGTTCGATTACTGGGAACTTTTGGTTGTGGGGGATTATGGAAGCTCCGAAGTGTTTGTTGTATCATCAGCACCTAATGGCCATGTTTGGTATTGTCAGTCACAGCCTGTGCTAATGCTAGCACATGGCCAGCCGCCATGATGGTTCAGCAATGGAGAGCTCGAAAAGCTGTAGTTTGGCTGCCATATTTGTTTAAGACTTCCAGCTGAGTTCAGTTACACGTGGCCAGCCGCCATGATGGTTCAGCAATAGAGAGCGCGTGAAGCTGTAGTTTGGCTGCCATGTTTGTTTAAGGATTCCAGCTCAGTTCGGTTACATGTGGCCAGCCGCCATGCTGGTCCGGAGATATGTTTAGTCATTAGTGCTAAATGCAAAGCTTTTTAATGTTCAATTTTAATGCAAGTGGTAGGAGCAGCAAGATTAGCTAGCCTCTCTATAAACTGTATCTGATTAAAAGGTTTGCTTTGATTTTAGTTCAGAAAGAACAGATTTAAAGTCATGCTAAATACTGCAGTTGAGCCTTACCTAGTCTCTTGTCTATTTGTCTTAAAATATATACTTCTAGGACATGTATCTCGAAAATATGCTAGAATCAGAGATCATAGCATTCTGTTTTATAGGACACAGTTTAGAGCAGATGATAAAAACAGAGTAACTCGGATATGCTGGCCCTCAAGCTTGTCAGAAATCTGAATTAGGCATTTTTAACTGTGTAAGCTTATTGTGACAGGAAGTCCCGCAATCCTGGCAGTAGGTCCCCCAAGGTCTCCGAGAAGATTTGGGCACAACGACAGATGAATGCTACTCTGGATTGTGGTATGCTAACCACTGGGCAATACTGCCTCAACTGTCCCACTTTTAGGGCCCAGCCAAAACTGTGGACACCTGGAGTCAATGTTTCACATTGCTAAGGGCGAAGTGAGGCCATTCTCTCGTTTCTTTCTCCACAGAAACAGTCTCTCATCTTATGTGCCTGGCAGAACTGCGTCTGTTCAGGATGCTGAAACACAGGAGCCAGGGACACTGCCTAGGTAATGGGCTAACTAGTCATCCCTGTCATTTTGATTGGCACATGGATTGGTATTTATTTAGCTTATAATTTATCCTTCTCAGGTCTCTGAACACCTTGACGGCTATGCTAAGCTTATGGTAGCTTTGCAGCTAGAGAAAAGACAATTAGATCGACTGTTAGCTCATTGATCAGCTCATTAGCTAGAACCACAGAGTACTAGATACCTTATTTAGAAAAAAAGAGAGGTTTGCCTTGCTCACAGGACTCATGTCTTAAGATAAATAAGTGGAGCTTATATAGGGTCTGAGAATACAGGAGTTTAGGTTGTAAAAATGTAGAGTGTTATTATTTAGTTAAAAAAATGTTTCAGGGTTGGTAAATTCAAAAGATTGGAGAGTCTAAGTAGTTTTTTTTAAAGATATAATTATAAGTTATAAAGAGATAAATATTTTAAAGCAGATTAAAAATGGGAAATATTTTAAATTTCTCCCCCCTTTGCTACTGTTGTGCTTATGTTATAAAATTTTAAAAGTTCAGAGTGTTGACATTGATCAATAGAGTTCTGATAAGTTGATGGAGCAATAACTGCTTATTATTCAGTCACCAGGTTAAGATTTTAATTTCCTTTGTTGGCTTCTGAAGATAGACTAAAGGTGCTTCTCGTTATTTTAAAAACATCTGTTTAATGTGTGTATCTGACCCAAAAGTCATAGCTTTTAGTATGGTATTCTTAATATGTGCCATTTCTGGGGTAGATTTTGACACAGAAATATCCTAAACCTATTCCTTCTAGTTGCTTTGTTAAGGAAAGTCCAAGCATCCAGGGGTTAGCACTAAAAGCCAGTAATGTATTTCTGTCTAACTTTTCAGTGTAAACATAAAAGTAAAAGTGAAAACTAAAAGTATATGCTGAGTGTATAAAAATGGCCAAGCTTCATTCGTGACTAATTACAAACAGCTATGCCCACAAAAAAAAAAAAATGTTACTGTGGACACACTTAGGTTGTGTATAAAGGTTATAAAACAAACAGCTAACTGATACTCATTCAGTGGGATGCAGTTTTACCTGTTCCTCTCAAAATGTTTGATTTGCTGATATGTTACTTTTCTGAGTATTTAAAATTATGTATATTTCCTTTTGTGTACTAAAATTTCATATGAGTTTCAGGATGTGACCTGGATCTGGCATAGCTCAAAAGGATCGCAGATGAGATTTTCCCTGATCTTTCCCGTTTAATAGACAAATTTTAACTTCTGTCTCCAGTCTGAATTTTTCTAGCAGATCTTCACCTGTTTAACTCTGTTGGGGATCAGCTGTGGACTGCAAGCTGAGATCTGGACTTCCTGGAAACTGACATGATTGCTCCCTGCCTCTTCGGGTGGATCAACGATCCAGATGCTTGGGACTTCCCCATTGCCCAGCCTTTGACTGGCATTTCAGCCTTCCTAGTCCCTGATGCCTACGGTCCAACGGTCAGCTCAAAGAAGCTCCAGAAGACGGCTCTATGCCCAAATCCCCCCTAGCAGGCTGAAATGCTAAGTCAAAAGGGGCTCCCTGGCATTAGCTATTGTCTTGGACATCTGCTTAGCTGAAATGGACACTAATATTGCAGCAACTGGGCTAAAAGCCTAGAGAGATCCTGTAATAGTTCTCCTTGGCTTACTACCCCTATATCCACCCTGAAGGAACCCCAGATCCCATTATAAAAAATAAATCTATAAGATACAAGGGGTCATATCTGGAAGACCCAAGATTGGGTCTTCAAATGATCATAGGAAAGGGGGAAATGAAAGACCAAAAGATAAGCAGCGATTGTTAACACTATGTAGGGTAGGCGCGGTATAGCAAGAGCTACCTCACTGCATTCTTTCCCGCCTTCCCGGTTCCGGGTGGGTACGTGACTCGACTCACAATCTGCCTTCCCGCCTTCCCTGTTCTGGGTACGTGACTTAACTACGGCTTTGTTCAAACCACCCAATCAGACCCCTGTAACTATGCTTCTTGCTTCTGTAACCACGCCTCCTGCTCCCGAGCCCTATAAAAACCTGTCACCCCAACTGAGAGGCGCGCAAGTCCTCCGATAGGCTTGGTCGCCCCGGGTACCCTTGTATCAAAATAAACCTCTTGCGGCTTGCATCCGAAGGCTGGTCTCGCTGTTCCTTGGGAAGCGGGGTCTCCCCATCTAGATAGGCTCCAGGGAGTCTTTCACCATCAATTGTCATCATCATTCTTGAATTGTTCTGTAGGATTCACAGAGATCTGACAAGATCCAAGGGCTCGTTGTCATATTGTCATCTTTCCAGAATCATATAAGAATTACACCATTGTAAAAAAAAAAAAAAAAAAAAAAAAAAAAGAAAAGAAAAGCAGAAATTGGATTAGTGTACAAAACCTCTAACATCCAATTATTTACCCATTTGTTTGGCTGACATATATTTAATAAATACTGCTATCCTAGTTACATTTCATTGAGAAAGTACATACATAATTTCTTTTTATCTTCAAAGATGTTTATGATGTATTGAAAATTATAGACATTATAAAAGTCATATAAATACTGATAAGTAATATGCAGCAATGTAAGTCATAGTTAAGGGGATAGATACTTCCAGGCACTTCTGTGCCTATATACTCATGAGAAAGATAATAAAATATACTTTAAGGAGACATCAGTTGACAAAAGGCATTTCAACAATGACTAGGGAAAGTAGGGAAAGCCATCTTGCA
This sequence comes from Meriones unguiculatus, assembly GCF_030254825.1. NCBI lineage: Eukaryota > Metazoa > Chordata > Mammalia > Rodentia > Muridae > Meriones > Meriones unguiculatus. Next base: position 43,096,290 of record NC_083357.1, read on the forward strand.
AATGGCTGAATAAGAACATCACCACCATTGAGATGTATGAAAAATAAGACCAAAATGTTATCACATACCTATGAAAAGTAGAGACCAGGCTTTGTGTTCCGTAACTTCTAATTACCTTTTCTTTTCCTTTCTTTTCTTCTCCCTCATTCAGTATCAATTGTTTGGAATATTGCAGTAAACTTCTTAAATATAAACTTTATAATACTTAAAAGAAAAACTTGCAAATACATGAAAACATCACACACCCAGTTAAAACCAGTAGCTTTTAGTGGGGTGTAGACGCATATGGCTCTAATCCCAGCACTTAGAAGGTGGAGACAGGTGGATCTCTGTGAGTTTGAGAACAGCTTGTCTACATAGTGAGGTTTAGGACAAACAGAGCTACACAGTGAGTGCCCTGCCTATAGATAGATAGATAGAGAGATAGATAGATAGATAGATAGATAGATAGATAGATAGATAATTCAGGGACATTTTCACTGGAGTATTTGTCTTTAGTCACTTATGTGTCTGTTTAGTCTTTTCTGTAGCAAAACGATACATAGTATGTGATCTTTTGATGTAAGTTTCTTTTAGTCTCATCCACATGGAAAAAACACAGTACTGCATGCCTACTGCACTCAGTCTCATCCGAATTTCAGATCTGAAACTGAATCTAACCAGTAAATCTCTAAATCTTTTTCTCTCTCTTTCTTTCCTTCTCTTACTTTCTCTCCTTCCTTCCTTCCTTCCTTCCTTCCTTCCTTCCTTCCTTCCTACCTTTCTCTTTCTTTCTTTCTTTCTTTCTTTCTTTCTTTCTTTCTTTCTTTCTTTCTTTCTTTCTTTCTTTCTTTCACATCTGATTTGCAGCCTCCCCACTGCTGCTAGTCCCTCCCCTCTACCTCTTGTCTTCCCTCTTCTCCCAATCCAAAAGGGGAGGCTTCCTATCAGCGAGCCATGGCATATCAAGTTGCAGTAAGACTAGGCACCTCCTCTCTTATTAAGGGTGGACAAAGCAAACTAGTAGCAAAGAAAGTGTCCCAGAAGCAGGCAACAGAGTCAGAGACAGGTCCTCCCTCCACTGTTACCAAAGAAGATCAATCTTTGGTAATTGTAACATATGTGCAGAAGGCTCAGATCCATCCCATGCAGGCTTTCTGGTTGTCAGTTCAGTATCTGTGAACTCCTTCTTAATGAAAACAGAATCGCAGGAATATTTGTCTTCTTAAACAAGATACAAAGTCTGTAACAATGACCAGGTTGATAAATCTAATAGGAATACAATTAAGAATTTCTGTTTATTAAAATCATAAGCAGAAATGATTATTTATATTGCATGTAGTGGACAAGTAACAGCATCCATGGTATATAAAGGGCACATACAGTATTAAAAAGAAGTTCAAAAGCTTGAGCACATTTTCCATTAAAAAAAAAAGAAAAGTAGAAGTCAATAAACTCTCAGGCACGATGAACAAGCATGTAATTCCAGCACTCAAAGAGGCAGAGACAGGTTCATCTCTGTGAGTTCAAGGCTATGTTGTTCTACAAAGTGAGTCCAGGACAGCTAAAGCTATACAGAAAAACCCTGTCTTGAAACAAAACAAAACAAAACAAGTCAATAAAGTATTTTTGAAAAGCAGAATTCATCTAAGTAATTGGATTTTTAAAGCTGAAATTTACAGCCTGTTATCTTGACCCCAAATGACAATGCACACATACACATACAACACACTGAAAAGTTTATAAAAAGCCAGTGGCCAGTTAACACATTGATTAGGAATAAATCAAGAAAACGATAAAGATAAAAACATGGAAAGAGTGTTTATTTTTATCTTTTAAAGTTATGTATGCACGATTTTTTTTTTTTAAATAAAGGTCTTCCTAACAGCACTGGCTTTAAAATCTTGAGGGGTCCCTGAAGATGTCAGACAGGGAAGCAAACCACAAGAAGTAAGAATGAAAACCCAGTGCAGATTGATTTTGTCAACCTGGATTAGACTACAAGGCGTCTAATACCAGAAATTTTTTGATAGGTATATTTAAACACAGCAGAATTTGGAAAAGGGTCTCCAGGCAACAATAATTCCCATATTTCCTACACCAGGTGCTCAATAAGCCATAAGCTGTAACTATACAGAAACTCTTTTAACAAAGTACGTGTGACCACGAGGGTGGGTTTTATAGCTAAAAGGCCTAGAGTGTAATGTAGTCTCTGATGGATATCATCGAGGTCAGCAGGCCATAAAGTACATGTAACATTTTCCCTAAATATGGGTAACCTTCTAGAGAGAGAAGAGTTTGGGTGAGGTCTGCCCCTTCAGATAACCAAAACGTCACCAGGTTGTTAACAAGCTCCATTCTCAGCTTTGTGGATGGAAAGTAAGTATTTGATTTTATCGCTTACAAGAGGAGACACCCCTGCATGATTAATATTCCTGTTTCTCTTGGTGCTTCTCTGTGAGAACAAGGCCTTATGCCCTCTACAAAATATGAATCTGAAAACTAGCAGCCATCATAAGCTAAATAACAAATGATTTGAAAAATTTAATTCTCAATAGTTACGATGATCTGAAGAGGTACAGATCGTAAAGAGAAGATTGTTTGAAAGAAAAATCACCAAAATATAGTAAATATAAGATGCTAGTTACAAAATGTATTAAACATAACATCTCTATTATTATATTAAATATTATATTGTTTCTTTGTTATAATATTATCTATTATTTTTATATTAAATATTACAATTATATAATATATATTAATTCACATATTTTTTAAACAGGATCTGGCTATTGTTTATTTGTTATAATATTATGTGTTATTTTGAGACTATATATTAAAATTATATAATATATAATAATTAACACATAAATGTGTATGTATTTTTGAAACAAACTTTCACTCTGTATCCCTGGCTGACTTAGAATTTGCTTTGTAGATAGACCAGGCTAGATTCAGACTTACAGAGAGATACACCTGCTTCTAAATCTGAGTGCTGTAATTAAAAGTGCACACCACCATGCCTGGGTAATGTAACACATATTAAACAAAGTTTGTCTAATGTAATATATTTATATTTCTATACTATAAAATAATATATTTTGGAAAGATGAATGTAATTGTAAGCCTCTTGTTTGTCATCTCTGATGGATCATGTCCTCATCTTTCATGTTATGTGGTTAAAAACACAAACCTTTCTTTTTATATATTTACATATTTATAATTTATATGTTCTGTATTTTATGTTAAAAAGAGAGAGATAAGGCTTTGGAAATAGTGAATCTTTATTGAAGTAGCAGATAATTTGATTGCTTATTGCTTATTGGTAGACCACTTGTATGGCATGCCTTTTGTACTAGGTTCAATCTGCAGTATTTTTAAAAATATTTTGAAATAAAAAGATACTGGATAAAATCATTATTTTGAGACAATCCTAATTTCCTAAGTCCTGGATACATTTTTTTAAAGTAGAGCCTATGAAATCTTACTAACTAAGATAAAATGTTTGTTGCAGAAAAAAAAAATACTACTTCTGAAAAGTTGAAGTTTAAATTGAGAGCCTTTCTTATTTCCAGGTCTGTATGGATAAAAAACACATATCTATTACCAGTAAAAGAATTTACACACACTAGCTATTGTAAAAATGTTGTAAAGCCAGTCCTGGTGTCACACAACTGGAATCCCAGTAGCAGAGGAGTGGAGTTACACAGACTGAGTTTGAAGCCAGCCTGGGATACATGATGAATTCTAGGCCAGCATAAGCTAGAAAATAATAACTAAATGAATAAATAAACAAATAAATAAATAACAAGTGACTTGAAGTGGAAAATGGAACAATGCAATCACGTTACTAAATTTAAACTAATCTATATATTTATTTTACCAGAATCTAGTTTATAACTTTTAATTATTGTGCTTTAGCTTGGAGACGTTAGTAAATTTTAGTTTATCTTTGTATTGTTTACATCTAAATGTGTTATATACCACAGAAATAAAATGAGTGTCATAAGAACAAAATCACTACAGTAGAAAAGAGAATGTTTTAGGTGCTCATTTACAGTAAATATTTGAATATCACACTTTAGATTTATATATGCATAAACAATCGTACTCATAGAGTATATGTAAGCAGAGTTATAAGATACATGGCAAACAAAATACAAATGCATTCAAGTCCACGAGTTAGGTAATATAATTCTTCTTCACAACATAAACAAAATGACATACATATGACACAATACAAAAGCATGAAATCAGTTTACTAGAGAAAATCACCAGTGGTGCTTTGAGATAAAGAAAAAAAAAACTGCCTGGGAGAGGAGTTAAATGAGAAAAAAAAACAATTTGTAAAGATTGACTAGTACAGAGCTAGAGAAAAAGATCTCAGTGGCTAGCGCAATTGCTGCTGTTCCAGAGGAACTGAAGTTTGATTCTCAGTATCCACGTGTTGGCTCACAGGCATCTATAACCCCAGTTTCTGACATTCTGATACCCTCTTCTGGTCTACACAAGTACCGGGCTTATTTACACATGTTACACAAACATGAATACAGGCAAAATACCTACACACATAATATTTTCAAGTATTAATTTAAGAAATGGCACATACTAGGAGATCTTTGGTTGTTTTAACAAAATGCAGGTGTGTATTTTGTGCACATAAATTTATTTTAAAATATGGCTTATGCCTGCAAAGGCAGCCATATGAGAAAAACAGGTAATAGAGAAAGCGGGGTTGTCAAAAGCCCTTTGTAGGCATGCTGTATAAATCAATATTTTTTAGCCTTTAATGTGTGTAAGATTTATCAGGGGATCTTATTAAAATGAATGTTTTGATAGCTTGGCCCAGGGTGATACCTGCATTTCTGCATCTCTAACAAGCTCTCAGATGGTGCTGATGTTCCTAGCCTTGGATCACAGTAATTTCTGAGGAAAAAAAAAATCTATACTATGAAATAAAGATCTGTGTTCAAATCTAACATAAAATATTAAGATGTTCTATGTATGCACATATGTATAACTTATATTAATTACATGTGTAACATAAACACATTGATTATATAATTTATATTGATTCTACAAGAGATACAATAGATCGTTTCTAAAGTATATAAAATAGTGACTGATTGCATGTAATGCATGTAATCATGTAACATATATCCAGGTTGTCTGAGTAGGTATGGTTATTAATATCTTATTTATTACATTAATGAAAGGCACTGAGATAAATGTGGGTAAATCTCCAGGCTAGAAGTCAGTATTCAATGACTTGGTTTTCTTCATGAGTGTTTGAAACTTGATTTGCTGAAATTGCTGTTATTGAAGTTGCAATATTATAGGCAATCTCCAATGTGAATAGAGGGATCAAAATGCCATCTAGTAATTAAAAACAGTAGAAGCCATTTTTATTACACTTCTTTTCTATACTTTGATGTCTCGTAAATACTCAGAAAGACAAGAGTCTAGACTGTCTGTTGGATGGCTATTATTCGCCTGATGCCCCTTTTGTACAGTGATTGAGCAGATACTTGGCAACAGAAGGTGTTACAGAGAACAATAACTCTAAATATTAAAACAGGGAGGAGTTAAAAGCCAAGTAGAGGTTAGAGTTTTCCATGTCTATGTAGAAAATGAATGGACAATTTGTAAAAATAACATGGTCACCTTGAATGTCAAATAGATAAGAAAGCCAGCAGAAGACATTGAGGCCTTGGGGCTTTGAGTGAACTACCTGCTGAACTACAGCTTCTTACAGCAGGATTTATCACAGAAATGAAGAGGAACATGGGGCCCATCTACATTTAATGCTCTGATCTCAGAACCCCCACAGACTGGCTTTAAATCATTTATGTCTGGACCACCAGTTGACATTCTTTAATTACTTCCTTAACTCCTCTGCTTTAGATGCTTTGGATTTCTGTGCTAATGATACATGCCAAATGAAAATGGCATTTCATAAATGCTGATCCCATCTTGAAAATGCCTTTCTAGAAAGAAACACCATGAAAGGTACCTTATGGTTATAAGGGGTATAGGGACATCAAGGGCATAAAAACCTGAGAGCAGAAGGGGAAGGTAAACTAGCTTTTTCTCCCATAGCAGCTGAGGAGCACTTAGGAGAAACCTAGCCTATTGTTCATTGTGTCATACATTCTGGATGATTCATTCTATGAGAATGAGGTCAAGATTTTTGTCTTGAAGATAAATTTTTATATAAAAATTTGAAATGTAGAGCTCTCCAGATGGTTCAGTGGTTAAAGACACTTGCTGTTCTTACAAAGTCTGGAGTTTGGGTTCTAGCTCTCATGTCAGGTGACACATAACAACCCATAACACCAAAGCCAGATGGACATGGCACAGTCTTCTGGCTTCATGGGCAACCAAACCCATATACTAGATATACACATATAAAGAAAAATGAAGCTACTTAAAATCAAATTGCAGCCAAACTCTTCATTGTATTTGTTGATCAGAAATGAAAAAAATATGAGTAGTGATATGAAGCTGGGGCTGTGGATAAGTTCATAGACTGCTTATAAAGTTTATAGACCCAGTCCTGGGTCAAGTACAGTAGTGTATGAATCCGGGTGTGGTGGCACACAGTACGGTTCCACTGATCAGCTATAAGATGAACAATTCTCACCTAGAAAGACAAACAGGATAGAAGTAACCTTTTCTTCTAGGAATATGAAACCAATTAAAACTGAACTATCTCCCATTAACTGTGTCCCTCATTCAAAGGTAGAGAACAGTAAGGGAAGTCAAGGGGAACTCTCTACCTGCCCTGCAAATGTTTGCCTGGCCTCGTGATAGTAACCCAGTAAGAAAACCAACACAGAATAAAGGGAAAGCAGATTAGATTTAATCAAGGAGAAGGAAGAAAAGAGGAGAGATACAGGAGGAGGAAGAGAAGGAGAGTTCAGAGAAGGGGGACGAAGAAAGCAGGGGAAGCAAGGTTAACACTGATGTCCGTATTTCCTTTCTTAGTTGGAAGTTTTTTTCTTTTTGGTTGAGGACCAACATTCCACAGTAGAATGCAGTTTCTTTTCATCTTAAACTGCTGGATGAATGATTGAGAAGAAAGCCTGAAAGCTCTCTGTAGACATACAGGAAATCAACGGAAGCTTCATTAGAGCCCCATATCCACAGTAATCTTACTTTATTTCCCAAAGTAACAGGAACTTTTCAACAATCTTCATTGTGCTTAAGCAAATAATGTTATTAATTAGTTTTCTTGAGAGACTTCCTGAGTGTTTTATAAAATGAGATGTTTTCTAAGAGTCTGGAAAGAAAGTCATCTTGCATTCAAATTGTAATCAATGAAGCAACTCCAAGGGAAGTGGTTATGTTCCTCACTGGATCATCTATAAAGAGTTCTTGTTTTTATTCTATTATCTTAATGGAAACAAGGAAGACGTGAGGATGAAGGGGACATTTCAGGCAAATCTTGGTCTGATGCATCAGAGACTATTTGGGCAGTACAAACATCAGCGACAATAAATACCAGTCACAACAAAACAGGCATCCTTTTTTTTTCAAATTAAGTATGATATTAGACAGTCAATCTTGTGAATACAAGCCACTATCTGAAGTCAGCTTCAGTGAATATATGAAGTGAAAAAAAGAAATTATATATATATATATATATATATATATATATATATATATAGCTTTGGTATGCCCTCACTCCATTCCTCTTTCCCACCCACCTCCACTTCTCTATTTCTCTTCAAACAACAAAAACAAACAAACAAACAAAAAGCAAATAAACAAAATAGCTGGTCTTCCAGGAGGATATCCACCTAACATGGCTTAACAAGGTACAGTAAGCCTAGACACAAACTCCAAGATCAAGGCTGGACAAGGCATCTCAGTAGGAGGAAAAGGGTCCTAAGTGCAGGCAAAAGAGTCAGTTGCACCCTTCATTCCCACTATTGGGAGTTCCACAAGAACACCAAACTACACAACCATAACATACATGCAGAGGTCCTGGCTCAGACCCATACATAATCTATGTTGGTTGCTTCAGTCTCTGTGAGCACCTATGAACCTTGCTAGTTGCTTCTGTTAGTTGAGCAGTGTTCCAATGGTGTTCTTGACCCCTGTGGCTTCTGCAATTCTTCCTCTCCTTTGTGGAGTTAGTTCCCTTAGCTTTGCTTTATGTTTGCCTGTGGGTCTCTGTATCTATGCTTGATGATGCCTCTCTGATAACAATTTCTCTGAAAGAAAGTCATTGATCTATGACCAGAGCTGGCTATCACTAGAAACATTTCATTGACTTTTGTTGTTGTTGTTGTTAGTTGTGATTGGTTATATTCTGGGTCTCTGAATGTCCTGCCTATGGACATCCAGGCAGTGGCTCCCTCTTGTGGCACTGGCCTCAAGTTGGACCAGTCTTTGTTATAAAAACTAAATGGTTGATCAATGGAATCAAATAGAAGACCAAGATATAAATCCACCCACCTATGGCCACATGATTTTTGATAAAGTCAGAAATACACAATGGGAAAAGAAAGCATCTTCAACAAATGATGCTACTCTAGCTAGATGTCTACATGTATAAGAATGCAAATTGACACACACACACACACACACACACACACACATATATATATATATATATATATATATATATATATATATGTCTGCAAAATCTCAAGTCCAAGTGGATCAAAGGTCTCAACATTAAACTGGATACACTAAGTATGATGGAAGAGAAAGTGAGGGAAATGTTGAAAACTTTGGCAAAGGGAATACCTTCCTGAACAGAACAACAATAGTTCAAGTAATAAGAACAACAATCAATAAATAGGACCTTGTGAAACTGAAAAGCTTCTTTAAGCCATAGGACATCATCAATAACACAAAATAGCAGCCTAGAGAAGGGAAAAAGATTTTCACCAACTTGAAATATAACAGAGGGCTAATATCCAAAATACACAAAGAAATCAAGACACTAGACATTAACAAACCAAATAATTCAGTTAACAATGGAGTACAAATCTAAACAGAATTTTCAACAGAGGAATCTCAAATGGCTAAGAAACCCTTAAAGAAATGTTCATCACCTTGAACCATCAAAGTAATGTAAAAAACGAACAAACAAAAAAAATGAAAACAAAACAAAACAAAAAACTATTTTAAGATTCCATTTTAAAAGGAAATCCAAACAATCACTCTGTCTTAGTACAAAAGCTAACATGCCACAAAATTTGAAAACCTAAATGAAATGGACAATTTTCTTAATAGATTCCATTTACCAAGACTAAATCAAGATCAGGTATATAGATTAAAATGTCCTATCTCCCCCAAAGAAATAAAGACAGTCATAAATTTTTTCCTTTCCTGTGCCAATGAGTTCAAGGCTCTTCTCCACTTTTTCTTCTAAGAGGTTTAATGTGTCTGGTTTTATGTTGAGGTCTTTGATCCACTTGGCCTTTAGTTTTGTGCAGGGTGATAAATATAGATCTATTTGCTCAACCATGTTCATAACAGCTTTATTTTTTATAGCCAGAATCTGGAAACAACCCAGATATCCCTCAACTGAGGAACAGATACAGAAATTGTAGTACATTTACACAATGGAATATTATTTAGCAATTAAAAACAAGGAAATCATGAAATTTGCTGGCAAATGGTGGGAACTAGAAAAGATCATCCTGAGTGAGGTATCCCAGGAGCAGAAAGACACACGTGGTATATACTCACTTATAAGTGGATATTAGACATATAATGTAGGATAAATACACTAAAATCTATACACCCAAGGAAGCTAAGAAAGGAGGAGGACCCTGGGTAAGATAATCAATCCTCATGCAGAAAGGCAAAGGGGATGGGCATTGGAAAAGGGAGAAAATAAGCAACAGGACAGGAGCCTTCCACAGAGGGCCATTGAAAGACTTTACCCAGCAAGGTATCAAAGGAGATACTGAGACTCAGCCAAACTTTGGGCAGAGTACAGGGAATCTTATGAAAGAAGGGGGAGTTAGGAGGGACAGGGGCTCTGCAAGGAAAGCAAAAGTTCAAAAAATTCTGGGCAAACAGATCTTTTCTGAGACTGATTCTCCAACCAAGGATCATGCATTTAGATAACCTAGAGCCCCTGCACAAATGTAACCCATGGCAGCTCAGTGTCCAAGTGTGTTCCCTAGTAATGGGAACAGGAAATGTCTCAGACATGAACTCAGTGTCTGGCTCTTTGATCACCTCCCCCTGATGGAGGAGCAGCCTTAGCAGGCCACAGAGAAAGTCAATGCAGCCAGTCCTGATGAGACATGATAGGCTAGGATCAGATGGAAGGGGAAGAGAATGTTCCCTATCAGTGGACTTGGGGAGTAGCAAGGGAGGAGATGATAAAGGAGGGTGGAATTGGGATGGGATGAGGGAGGGGACTAGAATGGGGATATAAAGTGAATAAACTCTATAAGTATATAAATAAATTTTAAAAATGAAATGCAAATAAAAGTCTCCTTTTCAAAAAAAAACCCAAGGACAGATGGTTTCAGCACAGAATTCTACCAGACCTTCAAAGAAGAGCTAAATCCAATTCTCTTCAAACTATTCTACAAAATAGAAACAGAAGGAATATTACAAAACTCATCCTATGAAGCCACGGTGCCCTTGATACCTAAAACACACAAAGACCCAACAAAAAGAGAACTTCAGACTTATCTGTCTTATGAACATTAATGCAAAAATACTCAATAAAATACATGCAAACCAAATTCAAGAATGCATAAAAGATATCATCCCATGACCAATTAGGCTTCATCCCAGGTATTCAGGGGTGTTCAATATATGGAAATCCATCAAGGCAATCCACCATATAAACAAACTGAAGGAGAAAAACCACATTATCCCCTCCTTAGATGCCAACAAAGCATTTGACAAAATCCAACATCCATTCATATTGAAAGTCGTGGAGAGATTAGGGATACAAGGCACATACCTAAACATAGTAAAGACAATATATAGCAAGCCTATAGCCACCATCAAAGTAAACAGAGTGAAACTTAAATCAATCCCACTGAAATCAGGGACAAGGCAAGGCTGCACAATTTCTCTATACTTGAAGTCTCAGCTAGAGCAATAAGACAACTAAAGGAGATCAATGGAATACAAATTAGAAAGAAAAAAAATAACAAAGTATTACTAATTGCAGATGATATGATAGTATATATGAGTGGCCCCAAAAATTCAACCAGAGAACTCCTTCAGCTGATAAATGCCTTCAGCAAAGTTTCTGGATACAAAATTAAATCAAAAGCAAACAAACAAAGAGTAGCCCTCCTCTTTAGAAGACAAGAGGGCAGAGAAAGAAATTAGGGAAACAACACCCTTCACAATAGCCACTGATAAAAAAAAGTATCTTGGTATGACTCTAACCAAGCAAGTGAAAGACCTGTTTGAAAAAAACTTCAAGTCTCTGAAGAAAGAAATTGAAGAAGGTATCAGAAGATGGAAAGATTTCCCATGCTTATGGATATGTAGAATTAACATAGTGAAAATGGCCATCCTGCCAAAAGCAATCTACATATTCAATGCAATTCCAATCAAAATACCAACACAACCTTTATAGAACAGGAGCTCCACAAGGACACCAACAGAACCAAGAAATCTGGGCCCAGAGGTCTTTTCTGAGACCCATACTCCAACCAAGGACCATGCATGGAGATAACCTAGAGCCCCTGCATAGATGTAGCCCATGGCAGCTCGGTGTCCAAGTGGGTGCCCTAGTAATGAGAACAGGAACTGTCTCAAACATGAACTCAGTGGCTGGCTCTTTGATCACCTCCCCCTGATGGAGGAGCAGCCTTAGCAGGCCACAGAGGAAGTCAATGCAGCCAGTCCTGATGAGACCTGATAGGGTAGGGTCAGATGGAAGGGGAGGAGGACCTCCACTATCGGTGGAATTAGGGAGGGGAATGGGAGGAGATAATGGAGGAAGGGTGGGATTGGGATGGGATGAGGGAAAGGGGCTACAGCTGGAATAAAAAGTGAATAAATTGTAATTAAAAAAATAAGATTCCATCCTAGACCTTTTGGAAAGGCTAATTTCAAAAACACAGATGACAGTTCATGCTGGCAAAAATGGGTAGCAAAAAGAACATTCCTCCTTTGCTGGTGGGAGTGTAAACTTATAAAGCCCTTTGGAAATCAGTGTGGCAGTTCCTTACAAAATTGGGAATTGATGTATCTCAAGACCCAATTGTACCACTTTTGGACATACCCAAAAGATGACCCAGCATATCACAAGGGCAATTTCTCAACTATGTTCATAGCAGCTTCATTCATAATAACCAGAAACTAGAAACAACCTTGATATCCCACAAACAAAGAATGGATAAAACATTGCAGTACATTTACACATTGTAGCCATTTACACAATTACTCAGCCATTAAAATCTATGATATCATGACATTTGCCGGCAAATGGATGCAACTAGGAAAAAAAAATCATCCTGAGTGAGGAAGCCCAGAGCCAGAAAGACAAACATGGTATGTGTAGTCCCATAGAGGTGGGCATTAGCTGTTAAGTGAAGGATAATCATGCTATGGTCTACAGATTTAGAGAGGCTAAGTAACAAGGGTTATGGGGGAACTATGGAATTTGGAATTCCCTGGGAAGAAGAAAGGTAACAGAACTTGGAGGTGGACTGTGGGCAGATGTGGATGGGAACAGGTGGGATGAATTAGTGTTGGAAGGGACAAAGGGAGAGAGACCGAGGAGAGACATCAGGGATTGAAGGGCTTTTAGGAAACTCCTAGTCTCTTAGAAATGGAGATAAGAACCAGAACTGGTCATCTTCTATAACCAGGCAAGGTTCTCAGAAGTGGGACTGGGACATCAACTCAGCCACAAAACATCCAACTATCCAACCTACAATCTGTTCTGTCCATTAGATGTGCTGGAGTAATAAAGGCACAAAAGTTGTTTTTTTTTGTTTTGTTTGTTTGTTTGTTTGTTTGTTTAACACAAAGATGTACCCCCTGCTTGGATGTAACCCATGGGTAGCTCAGTCTCCATGTGGGTTCCCTGGTCAGGGGAGTGGGGACTGTCTCTGACATAGACTCAGTGGCCGGCTCTTTGATTTCCTCCCCCTGGCAAAGTTGGCTTATTAAGAGGATCCAAACAGTCCTAATGAGACCTGATAGGCTGGAATCGGATGGTAGAGGAGATGGACCTCCCCTGTCGATGGACTAGAGGAGGGATGTGTCAGGGGAGGGAAATGGGAGAAGGGAGGGACATGGGAGAGGGGAGGAAGGGTGGGACTGGAAGGAGTTGAGAGAGGAGGCTGCAGCCAGGATACAAAGCGAATAGATTGTAATAAATAATAATAATAAAGAGAAAAACTAAGATGTAGTTCAAAATATCCTTCAAAGGTGAAGAGCGTTGATGTAGCTTTGTATTAAGATAGTCCTTATGAGTCACATAACAAAGGAAATGCAACATGAATTCATTCCTCCAATGTGAAAGAAAAGGATCGCACTTTAATATTTTTAACTCAAGATAATTCTCATAATGATCCAATAATACTAGTACTAATAATCATAATAATAATTCTTGTGAAACATATTAGTATCATGTATTAGTTACCATTGGTAGTGGGCTAAATGAAACATGAGTGTTATTTCATCCCCATGGCAGTCTTAAAGAGTAGGTAAAAAAACAAAAACAAAACCAAAAAACCTTTAAAATTTTAAGTGAAGTAACAGAAGTCAATGGAGCTGAGTTACCACTTTGACTTCAGACTAATAGTGATGGGAGATGGGGAAGAATTCATATCCAGGACAGGTAGCATCCAGCTATAGCTTTCTTAGTTGAATGTCTGTGGTCTACAAGCGGCATGAGACACTGTGAACTGAAACCAAACTGTTCTGGGACAGGCACAGTAAAGAAAGGAATGTGCTGTGGGTCTTAGGTATCAACCAGGAGAATGAAGACAGACTTGACTTACATCTGAAAAGATAAGCAGGCCCTTGAAAAGATGAGCATGAAGGATGATTCTCAAAAAGAAGAAAAAGAAAAGACTATTCTCAGAATTAAGTAGGTAGATATATAGAATTAAATAGATAGGTAGATAGATAGATAGATAGATAGATAGATAGATAGATAGATAGATAGATAGATAGTAAAACAAAACAGAAAGGACTAGTTTAAATTCTTCATTTTAATTTTATATTTATCTGTGTTTTGTCTGCTCATGTGCATGTTTATCACATGTGTGCCGGATTACACTTGGAGGCAAAAAGAGGTGTTGATGCCTTCAAACTGGAGTTGTAAGTCATCACTTGGGTTTTGGACTGAACCTGGGACATCAGTTTTGACTACCTGTATTTCCAAGGTCAGATGTGAGCAGCTGGTTGGCAGCAAAGTGTGATTGCATGGGTGAAAATGGCAGAGATTATTCTCATTCACAAGGCTCTGGGTAGTATCAGGCTTCACAGCTGGTCTTTCCACCAGGATGCCACTTCAAAAGATTGGGAGTGGGGTCTTGGAGATGACCAGTGGTTTCTCTGTGTGATATTGCAGCAAGAATCCATGTGTTGACTTTGCAGCTAATATTTATCGAGCATTCACTAAGTCCCAATTATGATGCTGCATGTTTTGTGCCTCATAGTCCATTTTCACTCTGAGGAGGTATTATTGCATCATTTTTTATTAGTCAAGAAGCTGAGGGGTAGACAGTTTATAGGTCTTGCTTATAGCATATGCAAAGGACCTAGGCTCACACATAAGTACATATGGTTTAAAAGATCAAGTCTTTCCTCAGTCCAAGCATGACCTCTTGGATTGACATTGAAGACATTCCTCTGTGCATCTGCCCCCTTCTCAAGGCAGCATCTGAGATTCTAGTCTCCCATAAACATTTGAGGAAGAAGAAAGACCAGAGAGGAAACCCTTTATGCTGAATAATTGCAATCAAAATGCCTAAGATTTACAAATGAGATTATTGAACTACCATTTGTGTTTTTAATGTGCCCTTCAGCAAAGATAAAATCAGCCAAACTTCTGTTGATGTAGCTGTCTTCACTGATTTATCAGGAGATGAATGGTAATCAGATATCCATAGCTATGCTGTCAGTTAGAATCCCTTACAAATAGCTGTAAGAACAATCTCTATGAAGATATTGACTGTGCACTTGTAAAATAAGCCATATAAACAAACTGTGTATCCACATTACAGGGTTTCTTGTTCCCACATCACACCGCAACTAAGATCTCTGCTGGATTTCCATCAGTTCTATACAGGTACAGTTCCTACAGTTCTGATGACTGAGATATAGTGTCATTCATAGTTTGGGCCCTTGGGAGGGGGCAACTTTATTTGAATATGAAATTCACTGCAAAAATTCATGTTGCCTCATATATTTTCCACAATACTCTTTAAACAATAACTTCCTTTACTATAAAACAAGATTTTACATGATCTCAGAGGACTACTGTAAAGATTATTTTTTAAATCACAAATGAAGAGGAGGGTGGTGCAAATTGCCCTGTGTATAGTGCAGCTCCTCCCCACTAACCACAGATTATTGTGTAGCTGTGATTGGGATACTGTATGCCTAAAATCAACAAGATATATTGCAGTCTGTTTGATTACCATCTCTAGGTTTTCTTTTATCTCAGTCCATTAAATCTGAGTTTAATCACCGTGAACGGTGTATGTGATTTCATAATGATTAAATAATGCAACATTGCCTCAAGCCAATTTATTGGATAAGAAACCTTCAGCTGTATTTCCTGTCTCAGAATACCCTCCTCTGGCTTTCCCAGATTTACTTTTGAGAATTATTCATTTAGGGCAGGACATACTCCTCTCTCACATCTTGAGCAATCTATCTCTCTCTCTCTCTCACTTTCTTAATATTCAAGTTTACTTTCAATGCCTATGATCTAATAATATGCTAGAGTAAAGCATTTTCTTAAAAAGAAATTACAGAAGAGCCAAGATGGCAGCACCGGTAGAGCACCGCATTTGAGAAGCAGGACAGCACTCGCCGTGCAGAGACCAGGAGACTGAACTCTGGGCCCTGAAACTACATCAATCGTGTTTCCCAGGTGAGGGGAGGCTCCCACGGTGTGGGAATCGGTCGGGTCCACTCACGGCTACCCAGCCAGAACCTGGAAGAAATCCCGGGTAACACGGGCTTTGTGTCTCTGGGCTGGAGCCACAAGCATCCTTGTCCCAATCACTTTCCCAAGCTGATCTGTGAGCACAAGGGTGCCTGAGGCTGGGAGTCCCAGTCGCGGGGGGACCCCACTGGGAAGCAAAGTTGCCAGACTGATCACAGGTCACCCAGTCTTTCCCCGGAAGGTCTCTAGGACGGCGGGTACCCACCGCCAACACAACTGAGCTCCTGCCGTGCAGAGAGATGTGCACTCAACTCAGCGGTACAGACAAGATGCGCGCCCCAGTACAACAGGGACTGGGAACCCCTGTCCAGAGAGGACCCCACAGTGAAGGAAGAAACCGTGCTGCTGGGGTCACCTAGGGAAAGTCTAGCAGCCTGCAGATCGCAGACAGGTGAGTACGCCCAGCCATCACAGATCTGGGCCCAAACAGGGAGCACAGAGTGATCGGAAACTCAGCTCCCACAGACTAGCAGGCCGGCGCACGCTCCACCAGCCCAGAGGCCTGCATTGTACCAAATACACCTTACAGGCAGAACTGTGCGCCACAAGACACCAGAGCAGTACTCACCCGCCACAGATTACCTCTTGGGTTCTGGGGCACAGAGCTCCAACCTCAGACCTACAAAAGACCAGGAACCCTGAGATCAACCCCCCAGATACTGCTCCAAGGGGCAACCAGTTATCCCTAACAAAACCGACCAAACCACGGGACACACAGGTTACAGCAGTTGATCACTAAATTTACAGCAAGAAACCCAGAAGGAGGGCAGCTGTCTCCAGGACTTCTCCCAGTGAGAGGAGAGCCCTCTCGACTAATCAGGACCACAGTTACTACCCAGGTCTCTACGCCTGAGGTGAGCTGTAGCAACTCCTGAAAAACACCGAACATCCAGTGATTATACCCAAAAAGATGGAAAGGCTTCCTTCAGGAAAAACCATCTTCCTGCCAAAGGGATTCTCTCCACTACAAGAGTCCAGGAACAACCAGAAACTAAATTCAAACAACTAAGATAGCCCAATGGGTAGAGGACAGCGTAAAAGTTCAACCAACAAAAGCCAGAGCAATATGGCATCTCCAGAACCCAGTTATCCAGGGGCAAATAGCCCTAGACACCCCAGCATAAATGAAATTCAAGGAGATGACCTAACATCTATGCTCATGAAGAAGATAACAGAGGAAACAAATAAAATGCGAAAAGAATTAGAGGAAGATAAAAACAAACAGATCATGGCTATCCGTAAAGAAATGGAGAAAATTAAAGACAAGGAGATTATGGCCATCTGTGAAGAAATACGGGAAGCTGCAGCCAAACAGTCTGTGGCCTTTAGAGAGGAAATGCTTAAATCACTGAATGAAATAAAAGAAACAGTGGATTGTTCAAACAAACAGCTGAAGGAATTGACGGAAAAACATGAAAATACAGACAGGGGAAGGAAACATACAAAATAGCTCAAGACCTGAAGATAGAATTGGACAAATTAAAAAAAAAAAAACACAAATGGAAGAAATTGTGGAGATAAAGAACTTAGGGAAGAAAGCAGGAACTACAGAGGTTAGCATAACCAATAGGCTACAAGAAATGGAAGAAAGAATCTCAGGTGTGGAAGATACAATGGAAGAAATAGATGTATCTGTCAAAGAAAATGTTAAATCTAAAAAAATTCCTGACACAGATTGTCCAAGAAATTCAAGACAACATAAAAAGAGACAAAACCTAAGAATAATAGGAATAGAGGAAAAGGAAGATTCCCTGCACCAAGGCCCAGAAAATATTTTCAACAAAATCATTGAAGAAAATTTCCCCAACATAAAGCAGAGACCAATAAGAATACAAGAGGCCTATAGAACACCCAATAAATTAGACCAGAAAAGAAAATCCTCCTGCCACATAATAATCAAAACCGTAAGTATACAGAACAAAGAAAAAATACTAAAAGCTGTAAGAGAAAAAGGCCAAGTAAAATATAATGGCAAACCCATTAGAATCACACCTGACTTTGCAACAGAGACTATGAAAGCCAGAAGGGCCTGGACTGATATCATGCAGACCTTAAGAGAACACAGATGTCAGCCCAGGCTACTATGCCCTGCAAAACTCTCAGTCCTCATAGACAGAGAAAACAAGATATTCAATGACAAAAACAAATTTCAACAATACCTACAAACAAATCCAGCATTACAGAAGACACTGGAAGGGAAAATACAACCCAAGAAAGCTAGCTACATTCAAGAAAACCACAGAAAATAAATAACCCCACTACAGTAAAACAAAAAGCAACCAAGCACACAACCATATGACCACAGCCAACATCAAATTCAAAGGATCTAACAGCCACTGGTCATTAATCTCTCTCAATATCAATGGACTTAATCCTCCAATAAAAAGACACAGACTAACAGAATGGATGCGTAACAAAACCCAGCAATCTGTTGTATACAAGAAACACACCTAAATTACAAAGATAGACATTACCTGAGGGTAAAGGGATGGAAGACGGCTTTTCAAGCAAATGGACGCAAGAAGCAAGCAGAAGTAGCCATTCTAATATCTGATAAAATAGTCTTTCAACCAAAATTAATCAAAAGAGATGGGAAAGGACACTTCATACGCATAAAGGGAAAATTCCACCAAGAAGACATCACAATCCTGAACATCGATGCCCCAAATACAAGGGCACCCACATTTGTGAGAGAAACATTGATAAAACTTAAACCACACATAGATCCCCACACACTAATAGTGGGAGACTTCAACACCCCACTCTCTACAAAGGACAGGTCAACTAAACAGAAATTAAACAAAGAAACAATATCTCTAACAGAGGTCATGAATCAAATGGACCTAACAGACATTTACAGAACCTTACACCCAAACACAAAAGAATTTACCTTCTTCTCAGCACCTCACGGAATCTTCTCCAAAATAGACCACATAGTTGGTCACAAAGCAAGCCTCAACAGATACAAGAAGATTGAAATAATCCCTTGTATCCTGTCTGATCACCATGGAATAAAGCTGGACCTCAGTAACAACAAAAATAGCAAAAAGCCTACACATACATGGAAACTGAACAACTTGCTACTAAAAGAAAGCTGGGTCAGGGAACAAATAAAGAAAGAAATTAAAATCTTCCTAGAACTCAATGAAAATGAAGACACAACATACCCAAACTTATGGGACACAATGAAAGCAGTGCTAAGAGGAAAGTTCATAGCACTAAGTGCCTTCAAGAAGAAATTTGAGACAGCGCATTCAAGCACCCTAATGGCTCACTTAAAAACCCTAGAAAAAGAAGAAGCAGACACACCAAGAAGGAGCAAACAGCTGGAAATAATCAAACTCAGGGCTGAAATCAATCAATTAGAAACAAATAAAACAATTCAAAGAATCAATGAAACCAAGAGCTGGTTCTTTGAGAAAATCAACAAGATAGACAAATCCGTAGCCAAGCTAACTAAAAGGCAGCGAGACACCATCCAAATCAACAAAATCAGAAATGAAAAGGGGGACATAACTACAGACACTGAGGAAATCTAAGCAATCATTAGGACTTACTTCAAAAGTCTATACAGAACGAAATTTGAAAATTTAAATGAAATGGACAATTTTCTTGATCGATTCCACTTACCAAAGCTAAATCAGAACCAGGTAAATCAAGTAAATAGTCCTATATCCCCGAAGGAAATAGAAGCAGTCATCGAAAGTCTCCCATCCAAAAAAAGCCCAGGACCTGATGGTTTCAGCGCAGAATTCTACCAAACATTCAAAAAAGAGCTAACTCCAGTTCTCTTCAAACTATTCCACAAAATCGAAACAGAAGCAACATTACCAAACTCATTCTATGAAGCCACAGTCACCTTGGTACATAAACCTCACAAAGACCGAACAAAAAAAGTGAATTTCAGGCCAATCTCCCTTATGAACATTGATGCAATAATACTCAACAAAATACTCGCAAACCGAATACAAGAACACATCAAAGATATCATCCACCATGACCAAGTAGGCTTCATCCCAGGTATGCAGGGATGGTTCAATATATGGAAATCCATCAATGTGATCCACCATATTAACAAATTGAAAGAAAAAAACCACATGATAATCTCCCTAGATGCTGAAAAAACCTTTGACAAAATCCAACATCCATTCATGTTTAAAGTATTGGAGAGATCAGGGATACAAGGCACATATCTAAATATAGTAAAGGCAATATACAGCAAACCTATAGCCAACATCAAACTGAATGGAGAGAAACTTCAAGCAATCCCACTGAAATCAGGGACAAGACAAGGCTGCGCACTCTCTCCATATCTCTTCAACATAGTGCTGGAAGTCCTTGTTAGAGCAATAAGACAGTTGAAGGAGATCAAGGGATACAAATTGGAAAGGAAGAAGTCAAACTATCACTATTTGCAGATGATATGATAGTATACGTGAGTGACCCCAAAAACTCTACCAGGGAACTCCTACAGCTGATAAACACCTTCAGCAAAGTGGCCGGATACAAAATTAACTCAAAAAAATCAATAGCCCTCCTGTATACAAAAGACAAAAGGGCTGAGAAAGAAATTAGGGAAACAACACCCTTCACAATAGCCACAAATGACACAAGGTACCTCGGAGTAACCCTAACCAAGGAAGTCAAAGACTTGTATGAAAAAAATCTCAAGTCTCTGAAGAAAGAATTAGAAGAAGATATGAGAAGATGGAAAGATCTCCCATGTTCATGGCTTGGCAGGATTAACATAGAAAAACGGCCATCTTACCAAAAGCAATCTACAGAATCAATGCAATTCCCATCAAATTACCAACACAATTCTTTACAGACCTGGAAAGAAAAATTCTCAACTTCATATGGAATAATAAGAAACCCAGAATTGCTAAAACAATCCTCTACAATAAAAGATCTTCTGGAGGTATCTCCATCCCTGATCTTAAGCTGTACTATAGAGCAACAGTTTTAAAAACTGCATGGTACTGGCATAATAACAGAATAGTGCATCAATGGAAATGAACAGAGGACCCAGAAATAAACCCACACACTTATGGACACCTGATCTGTGACAAAGGCGCCAAAACCATACAATGGAAAAAAGACAGCATCTTCAGCAAATGGTGCTGGTCTAACTGGATGTCTACATGTAGAAAAATGAAAATAGAACCATACTTATCACCCTGCACAAAACTGAAGTCCAAGTGGATCAAAGACCTCAACATAAAACCTGACACATTAAATTGGCTAGAAAAAAAAAGTGGGGAATACCCTAGAACTCATTGGTATAGGAGAAAACTTCCTGAACAGAACACCAACAGCACAGGCTCTAAGAGCAACAATCAATAAATGGGACCTTATGAAACTGAAAAGCTTCTGCAAAGCAAAGGAGACCATCACCAAAACAGAGCGACTGCCTACAGATTGGGAAAAAATCTTCACCAACCCTTTATCTGACAGAGGACTCATATCCAGTATATATAAAGAACTAAAGAAGCTGAAAAGCAGCAAACCAAGTAATCCACTTAAAAAAATGGGGAACAGAGCTAAACAGAGAATTCTCTGTAGAGGAATACCAAATGGCAGAGAAGCACTTAAAGAAATGCTCAACCTCACTAGCCATTAGGGAAATGCAAATCAAAACAACCCTGAGATTTCACCTTACACCCATGAGAATGGCCAAGATGAAAAACTCAAGTGACAACACATGTTGGAAAGGTTGTGGAGAAAGGGGAACCCTTCTCCACTGCTGGTGGGAATGTAAACTTGTACAACCACTCTGGAAATCAATCTGGCGCTTTCTCAGACAACTAGGAATAGTGCTTCCCCATGATCCAGCCATACCACTCCTAGGCGTATATCCAAAAGAGGCTCAACTACACAAAAAGGATATTTGCTCAACCATGTTTGTAGCAGCTTTATTTGTAAGAGCCAGAAGCTGGAAACAACCCAGATGCCCCTCAACTGAAGAATGGATGCAGAAATTGTGGTACATCTACAC
The DNA here is from genome assembly GCF_030254825.1 of Meriones unguiculatus. Taxonomy (NCBI): domain Eukaryota; kingdom Metazoa; phylum Chordata; class Mammalia; order Rodentia; family Muridae; genus Meriones; species Meriones unguiculatus. Next base: position 43,118,402 of record NC_083357.1, read on the forward strand.
AATGGAATATTACTCAGCAATGAAAAATAAGGAAATCATGAAATTTGCCGGTAAATGGTGGGATCTGGAAAGGATCATCCTGAGTGAGTTGTCCCAGAAGCAAAAAGACACACATGGTATATACTCACTCATATAGACATACAACAGAAGACAAACCCACTAAAACCTGTGCATCTAAAGAAACTAAGCAAGAGAGAGGACCCTAACTAAAATGTCCAATCCCCATCCAGAAAGGCAAAGAGTATGGACATCAGAAGAAGAAGAAAACATGAAACAACCTAGGAACCTACCACAGAGGGCCTCTGAAAGCCTCTGCCCTTAAAACTATCAAAGCAGATGCTGAGCCTGATGGGCAACTGTTGGGCAGAGTGAATGGAATTTTAGGTAAGAACTGGGAAATAGTAAGAGCTGGAGAGGACAGGGTCTCCACAAGGAGAGCAACAGAACAAGAAAATTTGAACACAGGAAACCTCCCAGAGACTCATACTCCAACCAAGGACTATTCTTGGAGATAACCCAGAACCCCTGCCCAGATGTAGCCCAGGGCAGTTCAGAGTCCAATTGGGTTACATAGTAATGTGAAGAGGGACTCCCTCTGACATAATCTGATTGGCCTGCTCTTTGATCACCTCCCCCTCGGGGGGAGCAGCCTTACCAGGCCATAGTAGAGGACAATGCAGCCACTTTTGATGTGAACTGATGGACTAAGATCAGAAAGGAGAGGAGAACCTCCCCATCAGTGGACTTGGGGAGTGTCATGCATGCAGAGGGAGGAGGGAGGGTAGGATTGGGAGGGGGGAAGGGAGGGACTTATAGGGGGATGCAGAATGAATAAAGTGTAATTGAGGAAAAATTTTAAAAAAAAGGGAAAAAATAATTTAAGAACCTTAAATGACTTTCAAAAGTGGAGGAAAACATGGAGTTAGTCAATTTACATGGAGCACATCTCGCCCTCTTGCCTCCTCTTGCCTGATGCATCTAAAACAAAAAGGGGGAACTGTAGAGAGCTGCGGAATGCTATGCCTTAAAGATGGAGCTGGTTCCCGCCTTCCACCTTCCCGATGGTGGAAACAACATCTGTCACAAACAACTCCACATTTGGCTAAGGCTGAGGATCTGGCTTGCTTCCATGTATGTGGACCTATCTGCATTGCCCATGTGGCACGCTGGGGTTGGCTACCCAGAGGCTATAAAAGCTGTGGGCTGGCTTTCCCCAGGGTCAGATGATTGTTCAAGGTTCCTGTATAAACTGCATTGAAAAAAAAAAAAAAAAAAAAAAAACAGAAATTACAATAAGTGGTTTGAAAGGTAGCTCAGCTAGTGAAGTACTCTAAGGAAGAACATAAGGACCTGAGTTCAGATCCCAGATGCCTGTGGAATAAGCCAGGAATTGTGGCACACACCAAAAATACCAGCCCTAGGGAAACAGAGACAGACCAGGAGTTAATCAGCCAAATCATTCCTTCCCCTTTGGTGAATTCGAGGCTCAACATTCACCATGCCTCAGGCAAATACTATGGTGAGAAACAGAGGAAGACTCACAGCCTCAACCTTTGGGTTCTACATGTGTATGTTCATGTACACCCAAACATGTACACCTACAGAAAAATATACCCATACATATATCACACACATGAATGTACACATGTGCATATCACATACACACAAACACACTGACAGAGAAAGAGAGATAGAGAAACAAGTTATGGCAGGTACCTCTAGTGAACCTAGCCCGCTCTGGTACCCAATTAATTTCATTCTGTGTGAAGCAAATTATATTGTCATGGTAAAATTTTTCTATTCTTAGGTACAGGATGCCTTCGGATATAAATGCTGGTCAGAACGTATTGCCTACTATAGCTTTGTGGAAACTCAAAGGAGCCCGCAGAAAACAAAGTGGAAAAGAATAATGCATCATATGGGATACTAAATGGTCCACTTCGACTGGAGCAGATAATCTGAACTTGCCGTCCCATCGTACAGACATGACATGGAAAAACAAATGCCACAGCACCCTGTGAGGACATCCATCTTGCAGAATGTTTCTTTCCTAAGAAAATGTGTGCATTCCTCCAACAGTGCCTTTAAAAATGGGCATTGCGTGTTCCAGGTTAAACAGCATTTTGTTGGTGACTCACCTGTCCCTTAATAGTCTGTTAAAGGCAGCTGAGGTTTACAGTTTTCCATTTGTACAAAGCCTGAAATTATGAACTCTGGGGCCATCAGTGACATAATGATTAACCTTCACATCTGTGATGCCACAGCTTGACACATGTAATTCATTGTTGGCTGCCTTGACAGTTTGCTAATGGCCTTGAATATGTCAGTAGTTCATTCTTTGAAAATAAAAGAAATGAACACAGTTTTCTAACACCATCTCCCCAAAGTATAAATAAGCTGAAGGAGTTAATGCTTCAGTTATGTTTTCTTTTTTTTTTTTTTTTATCTGTCTCAGTTCTGTGCTCTAGTTCCTAACATGAATAGATACAGAGCCATGGATAATTTTCTTAGTTTGTACAACTTAAACATTGTAGTTGAACATCAACACTCAAGTTGTTTAAAATTAATAATTGACACCACTGTCACATATTTGAAAAACCGTTTTTTCTCTAGCAAAGTATACTAGTTTTTCACACTTGGAGTCTTCCAGAACATTCCCCGTAACTCAATACTCAGCCTCATAAAATGTCTTTGCAGTACTTTCTCTTATTCTACTCTTTCCTCCTTTGACCATTTCTTTTCATATTACATATGAATCTTTTTAGAAAGATGATTCTGGTCTTTCCCCTCTGTTGTTTCCCCAGATCTCTTCTCCTTAGTCCAATATTCTCAGTGTTTACAAATGGCTGCACTTTTCAGTCCAACTCCATCTTGCCCTTTATTTTCCTGCACAGCAGCTGCACACCCACCCCAAGTCTTAGCATTTCTACAAGTCATCTTTCAAAAAAGTGAAAACTCAAACTAAGTGATTCCTCAATATATTTAAAAAACTCATTACTGACATTTGGACTAGCACTTAATCTCCTATTATTGATGTACCTTATTAGGTACTTTGTAGTCTGGTTGCCAACATTATCTAACTTTAAAATATGATAGGTTAAACAATCCACTGTTGTCATTTTTATGAGCATCAACAGTGAAAAATAATTTATTGTGCATTTATTAATTTGTAGATGCCTTCTTCCATTTGTGAGATTTATTCTCTTCTTGTACATTAGCCCCTACACAGTGACTTACTGTAAGACTCAATATTTGTTAAGAGAATTAATGGTACTCATTATTAGATGCACAAAAATCAATGAAAGTTGCTATTAGAGGTCAAGTTTGCTTTTCTGCCCATAGACAAAACTAATTACAGCATGATAATCAAAACAGGGCTACTTCTTTTATTGAAACTAAAAATCCTAAGCTGATGAAAGCTACATAACCACACAGGAATATAAAATTACAGAAGCCCAGAGTATGACTAACAATAATTTGTGAGCAAATGATAGATATGTCCTGTTAGCAGTCAGTAAAAGGCTAAAGGTCACAGGATAGGAGGTGATGGAGGCAACAGACACTGAAGGTAGATCCAAACTCAAGACAGTAAAAGTTGTGGGCCAGAGAGCCAAAGGAGAGGTGAAGAAGATCAAAGGTTAAAATCCTCAAGGAAAGCTTTGAAGCCGAGGATCCAACCAAGATATAGCTAAGAAGTTCAATTGTGAGCCCTGATCAGGGCCTGTCTTTCTGTTATTGTGCTCTGAACCAGAGATGAAGCAAGGCTGAGAAGAAGAGAGAGCAAGAAAGCAGGAAGAAGTGTCTAGGAAAAACACTTTTCTAGTTGCCTGACAGCTGGAGAATGGGAAGACTTGTAGCATAGGAACCAAGTCTTGAAACATCAAATGGAAATATCCCATACTTTTCATATTGCCCCATCTGTCATGGTAGCCAGTATTTGGCATGCAGACACTATCTGCTATCATACTTCATTTGGCTTCCTGGTTCTCAAGTATCTTAGTGACCCTATAGCCAATCTCTTAACCTGACACTTAGGTTCCTCCATCAGAACTGTCAATTGTGCTCCCAATATTTGCCCATGTGACCCTGTATTAGACACCAATTGCTGTGATAAAGCACCATGACAAAGGCAACTTATAGAAGGAAGAATCTGAGTTTTCAGTTCCTGAGAGATAAGACTTTATAACTATCATGGAGGAGAAGCATGGTGGCAGGCAGACATTATGATTGAAGCAGGAAGCTGATAGCTCACACCTTGAATTACAAGTTTGAAGAATAGATGATGACTTTAAATGTTGCAAGTCTTTAAACTTTCAAACCAAGCCTACAGTCAGATATTTCCTCTAATAAAACTCAGCCTCCCTCAAAAGGTATCAAGTATCAACTAGGTATCAAGTATTGCAATATATTAGTCTGGGAGTATCTTCACTCAATCCATTTCAGATCCTATTTCGACCCAAAGCTCTCCATATTCTAAAGGACCCTAGAACTACTAGCTCTGCCCCACATGTGAAGTACACAGGGTTAAGAAGTAGGATTGGGTATATACTGTGTGTGTATTTCTGCTTCTGGGACAGCTCCCTCAGGATGATCCTTTCCAGGTCCCACCATTTACCTGCAAATTTCATGATTTCCTTATTTTTCATTGCTGAATAATATTCCATTGTGTAGATGTACCACAATTTCTGCATCCATTCTTCAGTTGAGGGGCATCTGGGCTGTTTCGTATAGACAGTAATATAGGATAAACTTAGTAAAATCTGTATATCTAAAGAAACTAATCAAGAGAGAGGACCCTGACTAAATTGCTCAATCCCCATCCCAAAAGGCAAAGAGGAAGGACATCAGAAGAAGAAGAAAACAGGAGACAAGCTAGAAACCTGCCACAGAGGGCCTCTGAAAGGCTCTGCCCTGCAGGCTACCAAAGCAGATGCTGAGACATATGGCCAACTGTTGGGCAGTGTGCATGGAATCTTATGAAAGAAGTGGGAAATAGTAAGATCTGGAGAGGACAGGAACTCCACAAGGAGAGCAACAGAACTAGAAAATTTGAACACAGGGGTCTTTCCAGAGATTCATACTCCAGCCAAGTACCATGCATGGAGATAATCTAGAGCCCCTGCACAGATGTAGCCCATGGCAGTTTAGTATCCAAATGAGTTCCATAGTAATGGCAAGAGGACTGCCTCTGACAAGAACTGATTGGCCTGCTCTTTGATCACCTCCCCCTCAGTGGGGGAGCAGCCTTACCAGGCCACAGGAGATGACAATGCAGCCACTCCTGATGAGATCTGATGGACTAAGATCAGAAGGAAGGAGAGGAGGACCTCCCCTATCAGTGGACTCGGGGAGGGGCATTCGTAAAGATGGGGGAGGAAGGGTGGGATGGGGGGGGGGAAGAGGGAGGGGCTTATAGGGAGATCCAAAGTGAATAAAGTGTAATTAATAAAAAAGAAGAAAAAAAAAAAAAGAAGTAGAGGCGGCGCCGGGAGGACTCTCATTCTGAGCAGCAGCACAGCAGGATCAGCACAGTGACCAGCAATCAGAACTCTCGGTCATAAAACACAGTCATTGTGTTTCCCAGGTGAGAAGATACCCCACGGTGGGGGATTCAATCAGCTTTTAACTCACCCAGCTAAACCACAGAAGAGATCCCGGTTCCGCCAGACGCTTGGCTGCCGGCCGCCAGCCCCAGCCCCAGCGCAGAGCCATAAGCCAGTGTCTCTGGTCACGGTCCCAGACCGAACCTTGTGCACCACACTATCAGAGACTGGAATTTTCAGTCGAGAGATAACCCCAGGGTACAGGAAACGATTGGGACCGGCCTTAGGTCACCCAGACATCCCCAGGAAAAGACTCAGGCGGGTTCCACGGGCACCCCAGGAGCCAGCCCGGAGCCAGAGCCGGGGACCCAGGTTCCGGCACAGAGCCCTGCCTGCCTGTGCGCCTGATTCGCCGCTGGACATAGAAACGGCGGTTCTGATCTTTGAGCACTCAGCTCACCCCCAACCTGAAAAGGTCCCCGGAAAATTACCCATCTGAGGGAGGCACTCAGGCTCCCAAAAGCCACAAAGGCAGACACAGGCAGTTTCTGCGCACCAGACAGCTGGCAGAGACTGAACCGCCATCACACAGCTGTGCTCCAGGCACAGGCAGTTACTGCAGCCAGCCAGCCGGCAGACACTGAGCAGTGTGCACCAGGGCAAAAAAAAAGACACTGGGAGTCCGTGTCTCCAGAGAATCCATGGGGAAGGAAGGAAACTACTGACCTAAATCACCCAATCCTTCCCTAGAAAAAGTCTAGCAGTCTAGTGGGGCCGAGGCGCCAGCACTCAGCTGTGCTCCAGACACAGGCACAAACAGTTGAGGCGCGCCTGATGTCCAACTAGGTCACAGCAGCTGATCATTAAATTTACAACAAGAAACCCAGAAACAGGGCAGCTGCCCTCAGGACTTCCCTGGGTGAGAGGAGAATCCTCTCGACTAACAAAGACCACAGTTACCACTCAGGTCTATATCCCTGAGGTGAGCAACTCCTGAAAAAACACCAGCCATCCAGGGACTATACCCAAAAAGCTGAGAAGACATCCTTCAGGAAAAACCAGCTTTCTGCAAAGGGGATTCTCTCCACCACAGGATCCCCAGGAACCACGAGAAAATAACCCCAAACACGCTAAGGCCAGCGTAAAAGCTCAAGCAACAAAAGACAGAGCAATATGGCATCTCCAGAACCCAGTTACCCAGGGGCAAGTAGCCCTGGACACCCCACCATAACTGAAATCCAAGAAGATGACCTAACAAGTATGCTCATGAAGATGATAACAGAGGAAAAAAATAAGATTCGTAAAGACATAGAGGAAGATAAACTCAAACAGAATATTGCCATCCGTAAAGAAATAGAGGAAACTGCAATCAAAGAGTTTATGGCCTTTAGAAAGGAAATGCTTAAAACACTGAATGAAATAAAAGAAACAGAGCTGAAGGAACTAAAAGAAAAACAGGAAAGTACAATCAGACAGGTGAAGGAAGTAAACAAAACAACTCAAGACCTGAAGATAGAATTGGAAAAATTAAAGAAAACACAAATGGAAGAAATAATGGAAAGGAAGAATCTAGGGAAGAAAACAGGAACTACAGAGATAAGCAAAACCAACAGACTACAAGAGATGGAAGAAAGAATCTCAGGTGTAGAAGATACAATGGAAGAAATCGATGTATCTGTCAAAGAAAATGTTAAATCCGAAAAATTCCTGACACAGACCGTCCAAGGAATGCAAGACAATATGAAAAGACAAAACCTAAGAATAATAGGTATAGAGGAAAAAGAAGACTCCCTTCTCCAAGGCCCAGAAAATATTTTCAACAAAATCATTGAAGAAAATTTCCCCAAGCTAAAGGAGAGGCCAATCAGAATACATGAGGCCTACAGAGCACCCAACAAATTTGACCAGAAAAGAAAATCCTCCCGCCACATAATAATCAAAACAGTAAATATACAGAACAAAGAAAAAATACTAAAAGCTGCAAGGGAAAAAGGCCAAGTAACATAATGGCAAACCCATTAGAATCACACCTGACTTTTCAACAGAGACTATGAAACCCAGAAGGGCCTGGACGGATATCATGCAGACCCTAAGAGAACACAGATGTCAGCCCAGGCTACTATGCCCTGCAAAACTCTCAATCCTCATAGACGGAGAAAACAAGATATTCAATGACAAAAACAAATTTCAACAATACCTACAAACAAATCCAGCATTACAGAAGACACTGGAAGGGAAAATACAACCCAAGAAAGCTAGCTACATTCAAGAAAACACAGGAAATAAATAAACTCACTTCAGTAAAACAAAAAGCAACCAAGCACACAACAGTATGACCACAGACAACATCAAAATGAAGAGATCTAACAGCCACTGGTCATTAATCTCTCTCAACATCAATGGACTCAACTCTCCAATAAAAAGACACAGATTAACAGAATGGCTACGTAAACAAAACCCAGCAATCTGTTGCATACAAGAAACACACCTAAGACACAAAGATAGACATTACCTGAGGGTAAAGGGTTGGAAGACGACTTTCCAAGCAAACAGACCCAAGAAGCAAGCAGGAGTAGCCATTCTAATATCTGATAAAATAGACCTTCAACCAAAATTAATCAAAAGAGATGGGGAAGGACACTTCATACTCATCAAGGGAAAATTCCACCAGGAAGACATCACAATCCTGAACATCTATGCATCAAATACAAGGGCACCCACATTTGTGAAAGAAACATTAATGAAATTTAAAGCACATATAGATCCCCACACATTAATAGTGGGAGACTTCAACAACCCACTCTCAACAAAGGACAGGTCAACAAAACAGAAATTAAACAAAGAAACAATGTCTCTGACAGAGGTCATGAATCAAATGGACCTAACAGACATTTACAGAACTTTACACCCAAACACAAAAGAATTTACCTTCTTCTCAGCACCTCATGGAACTGTCTCCAAAATAGACCATATATTTATTCACAAAGCAAGCCTCAACAGATACAAGAAGATTGAAATAATCCCATGTATCTTGTCTGATCACCATGGAATAAAGCTGGACCTCAACAATAACAGAAATAACAAAAAGCCTACACACACATGGAAACTGAACAACTTGTTACTAAATGACAGCTGGGTCAGGGAAGAAATAAAGAAGGAAATTAAAATCTTTCTAGAAATCAATGAAAATGAAGACACAACATACCCGAACTTGTGGGACACAATGAAAGCAGTGCTAAGAGGAAAGTTCATAGCACTAAGTGCCTTCAAGAAGAAATTCGAGACAGCTCATTCAAGCACCCTAATGGCTCACTAAAAAACCCTAGAAAAAGAAGCAGTCACACCAAGAAGGAGTAGACGGCTGGAAATAATCAAACTCAGGGCTGAAATCAATCAATTGGAAACAAATAAAACAATTCAAAGAATCAATGAAACCAAGAGCTGGTTCTTTGGAGAAAATCAACAAGATCGACAAACCCTTAGCCAGGCTAACTAAAAGGCAGAGAGACACCACCCAAATCAACAAAATCAGAAATGAAAAGGGGGATATAACTACAGACACTGAGGAAATCCAAACAATCATTAGGACTTACTTCAAAAGTCTATATGCCACAAAATTTGAAAATCTAAATGAAATGGACAATTTTCTTGATCGATTTGACTTACCAAAGCTGAACCAGGACCAGGTAAATCAAATAAATAGACCTATATCCCCCAAAGAAATAGAAGCGGTCATCAAAAGTCTCCCATCCAAAAAAAGCCCAGGACCAGATGGCTTCAGCGTAGAATTCTACCAGACCTTCAAAGAAGAGCTAACACCAATTCTCTTCAAACTATTCCACAAAATAGAAACAGAAGGAATATTACCAAATTCATTCTATGAAGCCACAGTCACCTTGGTACATAAACCTCACAAAGACTCAACAAAGAAAGAGATTTTCCGGCCAATCTCCCTTATGAACATTGACGCAAAAATACTTAATAAAATACTTGCAAACCGAATCCAAGAACACATCAAAGATATTATCCACTATGACCAAGTAGGCTTCATCCCAGTTATGCAGGGGTGGTTCAATATATGGAAATCCATCAATGTGATCCACCATATTAACAAACTGAAAGAAAAAAACCACATGATAATCTCCCTAGATGCTGAAAAAGCCTTTGACAAAATCCAACATCCATTCATGTTCAAAGTATTGGAGAGATCAGGGATACAAGGCACATATCTAAACATAGTAAAGGCGATATACAGCAAGCCTATAGCCAACATCAAACTGAATGGAGAGAAACTTAAAGCAATCCCACTGAAATCAGGGACAAGACAAGGCTGCCCACTCTCTCCATATCTCTTCAACATAGTGTTGGAAGTCCTTGCTAGAGCAATAAGACAGTTGAAGGAGATCAAGGGGATACAAATTGGAAAGGAAGAAGTCAAATTATCACTATTTGCAGATGATATGATAGTATACGTGAGTGACCCCAAAAACTCTACCAGGGATCTCCTACAGCTGATAAACACCTTCAGCAATGTGGCAGGATACAAAATTAACTCAAAAAATTCAGTAGCCCTCCTGTATACAAAAGACAAAAGGGCTGAGAAAGAAATTAAGGAAACAACACCCTTCACAATAGCCACAAATGACATAAGGTACCTCGGAGTAACCCTAACCAAGGAAGTCAAAGACTTGTATGAAAAAAATTTCAAATCTCTGAAGAAAGAATTAGAAGAAGATATGAGAAGATGGAAAGATCTCCCATGCTCAAGGCTTGGCAGGATTAACATAGTAAAAATGGCCATTTTACCAAAAGCAATCTACAGATTCAATGCAATTCCCATCAAATCACCACCACAATTCTTTACAGACCTGGAAAGAAAAATTCTCAACTTCATATGGAAAAACAAGAAACACAGAATTGCTAAAACAATCCTCTACAATAAAAGATCTTCTGGAGGTATCTCCATCCCTGATCTTAAGTTGTACTATAGAGCAACAGTTTTAAAAACTACATGGTACTGGCATACAAACAGAATAGTGGATCAATGGAACCGAACAGAGGACCCAGAAATAAACCCACACACTTATGGATGCCTGATCTTTGACAAAGACGCCAAAACCATACAATGGAAAAAAAGATAGCATCTTCAACAAATGGTGCTGGTCCAACTGGATGTCTACATGTAGGAAAATGAAAATAGATCCATACTTATCACCCTGCACAAAATTGAAGTCCAAGAGGATCAAAGACCTCAACATAAAACCTGACACATTAAATCGGCTAGAAAAAAAATGTGGGAAATACCCTAGAACTAATTGGTGCAGGAGAAAACTTCCTGAACAGAACACCAACAGCACAGGCTCTAAGAGCAACAATCAATAAATGGGACGTCATGAAATTGAAAAGATTCTGCAAAGCAAAGGAGATCATCACCAAAACAAAGCGATTTCCTACAAATTGGGAAAGAATCTTCAACAACCCTTTATCTGACAGAGGACTCATATCCAGTATATATAAAGAACTAAAGAAGCTGAAAAGCAGCAAACCAAGGAATCCACTTAAAAAATTTGGAATAGAGCTAAACAGAGAATTCTCTGTAGAGCAATACCGAATGGCAGAGAAGCACTTAAAGAAATGCTCAACCTCACTAGCCATTAGGGAAATGCAAATCAAAACGACCCTGAGATTTCACCTTACACCCATCAGAATGGCCAAGATCAAAAACTCAAGTGACAACACATGCTGGAGAGGTTGTGGAGAAAGGGGAACCCTTCTCCACTGCTGGTGGGAATGTAAACTTGTACAACCACTCTGGAAATCAATCTGGCGCTTTCTCAGACAACTAGGAATAGCGCTTCCTCAAGATCCAGCCATACCACTACTGGGCATATATCCAAAAGAGGCTCAAGTACACAAAAAGGACATTTGCTCAACCATGTTTGTAGCAGCTTTATTTGTAATAGCCAGAAGCTGGAAACAACCCAGATGCCCCTCAACTGAAGAATGGATGCAGAAATTGTGGTACATCTACACAATGGAATATTACTCAGCAATGAAAAATAAGGAAATCATGAAATTTGCAGGTAAATGGTGGGATCTGGAAAGGATCATCCTGAGTGAGTTGTCCCAGAAGCAAAAAGACACACATGGTATATACTCACTCATATAGACATACAACATAGGACAAACCCACTAAAACCTGTGCATCTAAAGAAACTAAGCAAGAGACAGGACCCTAACTAAAACATCCAATCCCCATCCAGAAAGGCAACGAGGATGGACATCAGAAAAAGAAGAAAACAGGAAACAACCTAGGAACCTACCACAGAGGGCCTCTGAAAGCCTCTGCCCTTCAGACTATCAAAGCAGATGCTGAGCCGGATGGGCAACTGTTGAGCAGGAGAACGGAATTTTAGGTAAGAACTGGGAAATAGTAAGAGCTGGAGAGGACAGGGTCTCCACAAAGAGAGCAACAGAACAAGAAAATTTGAACATAGGGAACTTCCCAGAGACTCATACTCCAACCAAGGACTATTCATGGAGATAACCTAGAACCCCTGCACAGATGTAGCCCAGGGCAGTTCAGAGTCCAATTGGGTTACATAGTAATGTGAAGAGGGACTGCCTCTGACATAATCTGATTGGCCTGCTCTTTGATCACCTCCCTCTGGGGGGGGGGGAGCGGCCTTACCAGGCCACAGTAGAAGACAATACAGCCACTTTTGATGTGAACTGACAGACTAAGATCAAAAAGGAGAGGAGAACCTCCCCTATTAGTGGACTTGGGGAGTGGCATGCAAGCAGAGGGAGGAGGGATGGTGGGATTGGGAGGAGAGGAGGGAGGGGCTTATGGGGGGATGCAGAATGAATAAAGTGTAATTGATGAAAAATTTAAAAAAAAAAAGAATTTTACAGAGACATGGGAAAGCCTTTTAAATCATTCAACTATGTGGCTTTTGTTACGTGCATTTCTTTAGAAATTATTATTAAAAGCATTTTAATTAAAAAAAATAATCTATAAGATACAAGGGGTCATATCTGGAAAACCCAAGATTGGGTCTTCAAATGATCATAGGAAAGGGGGAAATGAGAGACCAAAAGATAAGCAGCGATTGTTAACACTATGTAGAGTAGGCACAGTATAGCAGTGAGTTCCCTGAGGGAAGAGCAACCTCGCTGCATTCTTTCCCGCCTTCCTGGTCCCAGGTGGGTACATGACTTGGCTCACAATCTGCCTTCCCGCCTTCCCGGTTCCGGGTACGTGACTCGACTCACAATCTGCCTTCCCGCCTTCCCTGTTCTGGGTACGTGACTTAACTATGGCTTTGTTCAAACCACCCAATCAGACCCCTGTAACTATGCTTCTTGCTTCTGTAACCGCGCCTCCTGCTCCCGAGCCCTATAAAAACCCGTCACCCCAACCGAGAGGCGCGCAAGTCCTCCGATAGGCTTGGTCGCCCCGGGTACCCGTGTATCAAAATAAACCTCTTGCGGCTTGCATCCGAAGGCTGGTCTCGCTGTTCCTTGGGAAGCGGGGTCTCCCCGTCTAGATAGGCTCCTGGGAGTCTTTCATGTGCTATAAAATGAAAAGAGCATTCAACCCTTAGGTGAGTTCAATTAGGATATACAATGACTGCCCTTTTTTCTTAGCTTCTGAGACATCTGAGAAGATATCATTCATAACTATGACAACTATATCAGGACCTGATAAAAACAATGAAACTGTGCACATAACTCCACCAGCACCCAATGAGGAAGATATCACTGTGCTTTCTTCCTCCCCACCAGGACCATTTGTGGGACACCAATTGGCAGGTTTCTCACAAGTATTTGTAAGGATAGCATGCTGCTCTCTGGTATGCTTGTAAGTTAATTTTTGATCTCTCTGGCTGTCTTGTTCCACATACTTGATGGAGAACATGTGCTCTCAATTAATAATTTATCAAACATGTGAATGTTTAGATAACCTATCCGTGAGGGTGAGATCCTGTTAAAATAATGTTTCAAAGAAATAAATCCCAGTGAAATTTGAGTCATGTAATTAAACAAAATTGAAAAACAAATGTATAATATGCCCAAGTTTCCCCCTGATTTCAGCACAAATTCCAATCCACCATCTAGTTGGAGGAAAGGATTCTATGGATGTGAGTCTGTTGGTGTCCCCAACTGTCAAATCTTCCAGCTTCTTTTAATCCCCATATTATTCTAGAGTCTCTTGTAATAGCATTGCCTCTGAGATCATTCAATCCTATCAGTCAATATATCTAGTGTTTTACATTACTTTATCAGGGAATTAGGTTTAATCATTTTTCTTTGCTATATATCAATCTTTTCATCCTAGAAAAATATATTTCAAATTCATCTAATATGGCTTGTTCTATTTTAAATATGCTATTAAATTGCCATAGAGCATGACAATATGTACTGTTCAGCAAGCATTTTAAAACTATATGGTAGCATGTCAACAAGATTATCATGTCAGACACATGACAATTACTGTATATACCTTGAGTACTTTACAGCAAACTCTTTTGGTAACCATGACTATAATCATTCCAACGTTGAAAAAAGCAAACATAGTGAATAAAGCAGTATATGGTAGTTATTTTACACAAAGAAAGCATGAAAGAGGAATTAAAACTCCTTGGGTCTTTGACTGAGACAACTTTTTACATTGATAGCTAAACTATAACTTCTCAGGAGAAGGAAATGAAAGTCTCTATCAAAGGAACTTTCCTGATAGGCAAAATGTCTCCTAAAAAGACAGATTTTAAGATTGAAAACAGTACCCAGGACTGACAGGAGGTGTTTGTGTCACTAAAAAGAAATATCCCAATTGGAACTGGGAATGGCATGCTTGGGAAGGATATTCCTAGAGGAGAAGAAAAAGTAAGGGAGGAACAATCACCACAACTATTTAGGGAACCTAATTGTGACTCAATGTCAAGGAGGATCTGATTCCAACAAACCCCAATGTTTAAAATTGGGAAAAATGGATTGGGAGAAAATATATTCAGAAGTAATGAACTCAAGGATAGGTTCCTTTACCTCCCCCCACTCCGGAGAGAGGAACAGCTTTCCCTGGACACAGAGGACATTGCATCCATTACTGAAGATACCTGATATGCTAGGGTCAGATGGAAGGGGAGGAGGATGTTTCCTAGCAGTGGACTTGGAAAGAGATAGGAAGGAGATGAGGGAGGGGACGGGATTGGGAGGGAATGAAGGAGGGAGTTATGGATGGGATGCAAAGTAAATAACCTGTGATAAATATTTAAAAAAGAAAAGATACAAAATCTTCTTCATTACTCCCAGTTGTAGTTACTGACTTATGATTGCCATTGCTCTGGTTCACAGTAACAGACACATTCTTTCTTCAAACTTTTGGATGAATAATAATAGAAGCATGTGTTTATTTCATAGAGACCAGGATATCAATCATTGGTGAAAAGGAACTAGATGAACCCCATTTATTCAGAAAATTAGTGACCAAACCATACTGGAACCTACAGGAAAAGATTGACTTTCAACAGAAAGTAAATTTGAAAGAGGAATCTATGGTTGTCACAACAGAGGTCTTCATAGTAATGTTTTTACCATACTCCATACTTAGCATCCCTTCAGACAGGTGTGAGTACTTTCCTTCCTTGAGATAAACTGCTGCTGACAGATTCCTTCAACTATGGAAACTGATGACCTGAGGACAAGAAAAAGATAAAATTTTGAGAAGCTAAGGGATTCATCACAACAGACCATTGAAAACCTTCTGTAGGCACTTAACTTCCTCCCATGTCAGATGTGCTTAGGTTTGGCAATGCAAATCATCCTGATGATTTCACCTATGACCATACTATGTGAGGTCATAAGAAAACATGTAATAATAGTGGTAAAAATGTGACTTAAAAAACTCAAGTCTTGAATAATACTTAGCAAAAAATATATTCTTCACAAATAAAGACATTTCAAGATGGTTAATCCATCACCAAACTGTTGGTTTTTGCCCTCCGTCCAGTACGTACATGAAATTGTTTTCCTTCTCTACCAAAAAAATATAATCAAGTACTTTTATATTTATTATATTATTATCCCTTGTCACAAAATCAAGAGTTTTCTGAAGCTACTCAAAGTACTCTACTACAAGCTAAACTTACTCAGGAGCAAACAGTGGTTCTAGAGAAATAACATTCCTTGGTTCAAATTGGGCCATGCTCTGAGTTCACCACTCAGTAGACTCTGGAGCTATAGCCTCAGACATAAAGAGAGAAGGTATTGTTTTGAGAGAAGACAGGATAGGTAACATCAGACAAAGCCAGAACTTGATCCCTCCTTGAACTGGAGCTTGCCAAGTATGGCTAAATCTCATTGCCAGAAAGCTGGGACCTCTTAGTGAGGAAGAAAGTAATCATCAGTGACCAGCAAGGCAAGGCTGTACACTTAGGGTACTTTAAAGGTACAGGAACACCTGGAGTTTTCCCATTGTTCTCATTACTCTACCCTTGGAACCTCAAATCATGGCTGACACTTCACAAATCAGAAATCAGTGAAATTAATCATCCTTTACTAAATTATGAATTGTGGTTTTTACTGAACTAGTTAGTCCTGAACAATTTTGGGCTATTTAGTAAGAAGAGAAGATATGCATATTATGAACTATATAATTTGATATCTCTTTTTCTTACTCAGGTAATTAGGGATTTCTCCAATTTTTATTGGTATGTTTATTTTTCATTTTTATTCATGTATTTGCTTAAATATGTATTCTGAGACATGTCTGTGTTTGACACCCACTCTAGTCTCTTACCTAAGGCCCCACTGATTCATTCTAAATGGGGCTTCTATCTATATAGTATAAATGCTTGCCTTGGCTTCACACTTTTCACTGTCCCTAGTCTTTTGAAACTGCAGTGTATGTGTGACCAAGTACAAAGGTTGGAAAATTGAAATAAAGTCTATGCTAGAACAATAAGACAATTAAAGGAGATCAAGGGGATACAAATTGGAAAGGAAGAAGTCAAAGTATAAGTATTTGCAGATGATATGATAGTATACATGAGCAACCCCAAAAATTCTACTAGAAAATTCTTACAGCTGATTAACACCTTCAGCAAAGTGGCTGGATACAATATTAACTCAAAAATTCAGTAGCCCTCCTGTATACAAAAGACAAAATGGAGGAGAAAGAAATTAGGGAAACAACACCTGTCACAATAGCCACAAATGTCATAAAGTACCTTGGTGTGAACCTAACCAAGCAAGTCAAAGACTTGTATGAAAAAAAATCTAGTCTCTAAAGAAAGAATTAGAAGATGATATCAGAAGATGGAAAGATCTCCCATGCTCATAGCTTGGCAGGATTAATATAGTAAAAATGGCCATCTTACCAAACACAATCTACAGATTCAATGCAATTCCCATCAAATTACTGACACAATTCTTAACGTACTTGAAAGAAAAATTCTCACATTCATATGGAACAACAAGAAACCAAGAAGTGCTAAAACAATTCTCTACAGTAAAAGATCTTCAGGAGTTATCTCCATCCCTGATCTCAAGCTGTACTATTGAGCAACAATAGTAAAAACTGCATGGTACTGGCATAGAATCAGGCTGGTGGATCAATGGAATCGAATAGAAGACCCTGAAATAAATCCACACACTTATGGACACACACTATGGACACATTCAGGAAAAAAGGAGCAAGTAAATATATTTTATACTCTCAACCACTGTTAATGATATTCTTTTCATAAACAGTTCTACTCAAATATATTACTTTAGGTTGTCAGATATGAAAACAAAGAAGGATAAGTATTCTGAATTATTTCTGCATGAAATATGAAAATAATCCAAGTGTGATATTCATGGAATTTTTTTTTGTAAAATATTTTTGGTTGTGAAGCTAGATTTTAACTGCTGAGCTGGGAGGAGGTCCTCCCCTATGACTGGACATGGGAAATGGCATAAAGTGAAAAGAGGGAGGTTGGGTGGTACTAGAAGGAGAAGAGGGAGGGGGCTGCAGGAGAGAAAATTTTGAATAAATTGTAATAAATTAATAAATAATTAAAAAATTAAAGAGACTGCTCAAGTATAAAATTAGGTGAACCCTTGAAAGAAACATAAAAGTTGAACAGAAATAATCATTGCTGTGAGGATATTGAAACTTTTTCTTTCCTATTATACCATATCTTACTGACTGTATATAAGGTACATGCCCATACTATTCTTAGTCATTTCATGGGTTCATACCTGTATAAAGTAACTATTAATTTTTTTTTGTCATTTCAAGATTCTCATATCAAATTTGTAAACAATGTTAATGACAGGACCTTGTTTCTGCATTGTTGATTTACAGGTTTCCCTTATGAGAATTCTCATGGAAAATTTTCCAAAGATCTTTGAAGAGGATACTACTACATTTTATAAAGACATGTTAAGGAGAGTTGAGAACATAAAGAATTCCTCTGGTTTACAAATTGCTATTGATAAATCTTGTGATAAGGCTGTTGCCAATGAGCAAAGTGAGGAAAAAAAAAAACTTTCCTAATGATAATTCTGAAGAATTAAAGATTACAGCTGTTCCTTCTCAGGAGGAAGTTGCTACAGGTAACAGGAGGTTTAAGTATTAATCAGATGACATCATCTCCTGATTTCACAAAACTGAAAAGAGTATCAGAGCAGTACTGGCACATGTTATGATATTAGAACATGGGAAAAGTCTTGTTTTAAGCAACAGTAAACGCTCAGTCCCCATCCCGAAAGGCAAAGAGGATGGACATCAGGAGAAGAAGAAAACAGGAAACAACCTAGAAACCTGCCACAGAGAGCTTCTGAAAGGCTCTGCCCTGAAGACTATCAAAGCAGACAGTGAGACTTATGGCCAAGTGTTGGGCAGAGTGCATAGAATCTTATGTAAGAAGTTGGAAATAGTAAGATCTGGAGAGGATAGGAACTCCACAAGGAGAGCAACAGAACTAGAAAATTTTAACATAGTAGTCTTCCCAGAGACTCATACTCCAACCAAGTACCATGCATGGAGATAACCTAGAACCCCTGCACAGATGTATCCCATGGCAGTTTAGTGTCTAAATCGGTTCCATAGAAATGGGAAGAGGGACTGCCTCTGACATAATTTGATTGGCCTGCTCTTTGATCACCTCCCCCTGAGGGGGGAGCAGCCTTACCATGCCACAGAAGATGACAATGCAGCCACTCCTGATGAGATCTGATAGAATAAGTTCAGAAGGAAGGAGAGGAGGACCTCCTTTATCAGTGGATTTGGGGAGGAGCATTCGTGAAGAAGGGGGAAGGAGGGTGGGATCAGGAGGGGAGGAGAAAGGAGCTTATGGGGGATACAAAGTGAATAAACTGTAATTAATAAAATAAAATATAAAGAATGAAAACTCACCTCCTTTAGCTCTTACAGGGAGATTTTGGTGACTTTGAGCCTTCTTCATTTGAGGAAAGCATTATCAGTTGCTCTTCTAGTACTCAGAAGACTTGTAAAATTAACTTAATTGTTGTCAATTTCCCTTTGTGAGCTAAGCCACCCCAGCACAGAGGAGGGCTTTGCAGCCAGTCCTGAAGATACCTGATAAAACAGGATCAGATGAATGGGGAGGAGGTCCCCCCTATCAGTGGACTTGGAAAGGGGCACGGTGGAGATGAGGGAGGGAGGGAGGGAGGGACTGGGAGGGAATGAGGGATCGGGACATGGCTGGGATACAGAGTTAATAAAATGTAACTGATAAAAATAAAATAAAATAAAAAAAAAAAAATAGGAGCCTTCATTTCTCAAGATGTTTATGTGAACATTGGGGACTGGTGACGGAGAATGCTCATCATGTTAGCATTTCATGCCTGTCCTTTTCCCTTTTTTCCCCTCTCTTCTTTGCTATTTCTTTCTCAAAGCAGTTGCCCTCAGTTGTAATTTCTACTTGTGTGGTATTCAAGAGTCCCTGAAGGTGGGGAAAGAAATTTGTAGGGTAAGGCCACTGCACAGTGGCAGTAGAAGAAACTCTTTTACCAGGTGCTCTTTAAGAACTAGGAGTAAAAAGTGCTGTTTACTTACATTTGATATACACCAAACAGGAATTATCTGTTCATAGAGTTAAGATTTGTACATATAGGCCTGAGGTGTGCTCAGAGCAAACGTGTATGTTAATTCATACAAGTCCTTGAATTCAGTCAGCATAAAAACACACATACAAGCAAGCATGTGAATGAAATGGAGAGAGTAAGGAAGGGAAAAGAAAAAGAAATGAAAGGATGCTTTTAGGATAAAAATAAGGAATTTGGGGTAGTGCTATTTCTTTTTATTTTTCTGCTCGCGCGCTTGTGTATATGAGTGTGTGTGTGTGTGTGTGTGTGTACTCACGCTCAAAGAATGCTGCAGAACCCCCTTGTGAGACTTTTCTGGCTTTAACATTGCTACCACTAATAGGTCCCACCGTTCTTATTCAGCTTCCACTGTTGGCATTATCTGCTTTCTTGATTTTGGTACACATGCCTTCTTCAGCAGTGCCATAATATACCCAGTCCTTGAGTAATTAGGACCTAGATGCAGAGAGGTGCTGATATCTCTTTAATGAGCCATCAAACAAAATTTATGGTGTCAGTGGTGGTTTGAATGGAAATAGCCTCTATATGCTCATGTATTTGAATACCTGGTCCCTAGTTAGTGGAAATGGTTAGGAAGGATTAGGATATTTAAACTTGTTGGAAGAGGTATTTAATGAGGATGGGCTTTGAGACTATAAAAGCCCATGGCATGCCTTGCCGCTATCTTATGGCATTGCTTTGAGAATAGTGGGAACTTTTGGAAATGGGAACTTGGAATACAACGGAAGGAAGAGGAGAGAGCTGTAGCTCTCTGCACTTCCAGGTGAGCTCTTTTTATTAATCAGCCTTAATTTTTCTTATGATTGTCATAAGCATGCTTCTGGCATGACTTCTATGACATGAAAGTCTGCATTTGCTTACACAGTGAGCCCAACTAAAACTTTCTTTCCTAAATTACTTCTTTGGGGTATTTTGTCATAGTGACAAGAAAAGCCCCTAATCCTCCAGTCAATTTTCTTAGGAGTTGATTTTTTCTCTACTTTGTCAAATACATTTCTAGAAGCTCTAACTACAATAAGTTGAACAAGGTTTCTAATGATTTCATACTCTAGGGGAAGTTTTCCGTATTGATGGTCATGCCTTACTTCAGCTGTACCTGCTATTTACTGTTTGTGTCAGAGCACTCTGGCTTCTCCAAACCACTAGAGCATCCTGTAATGCAGTGCAGTTCTCACACTGGGTACCAGTGGTTAAGTCCACACTTCAGGGTGAAGCAATCCACAATAAGACTGTTCTCATTTCAGACTTCAGTTCTAAGGTTACATAAACTACCAACTAAGAGAATAACTACAAAGGAAGGGGCTTCCATTAACTTTGTTGTTTTCCTAATTGCCTACAATTACTCATACAGCTCAGGAATATGGTACAATTGCAATTGCTGTGATCGGCAAAATATGAATGATAAAATCAAGACTCTGCTAAAGGAAAAACTAAGGGCATTGTATGGAAACACCCCAGCTGAGAAATTTCTGAGACCATGCAAAATGTCATGAGGTCAGGTCATTCTGCATTTGCTTCAGCCAAGCCCTTTGTCAATAGAGTTTATTGGGAGCTCATTATCCACACATGATTGGGTAAGTGGAAGCATGTCCTGATTCAGTAGTCATCTCCTCACTCTTTCTGAGAGGCAGACTAATATCAAATGGCATAGAACACTTACCCTTAAGCTGCATAGCTAGGTATCTAGCACACCCAGGGCCCGTTCTGAAACTTTCTTATAACATAAACTAAAGTGGTCTCTCATTAGTCCCACGTACATTTTTGTCACTTAGGGAATCTCATAAGCTTAGAAGCTATCTCTCAAATGGTGGACAAATGTTCTTAACTTTGTTTATCTCTCAGAAAGAGAGACAAAGACTTGTTTATTGGAGCAAGTATGTAAAAATACACTTTTATTACTTCATCCCTAAAATAGAATGAATACAAAACAATGTGAGAAAACAAAAGGTAACATTTACTGAAAAAAAAGCAGAGAATCATTTATAATAATTAATTAATTATAATAAGTAACATTTATTGATAAATTTCACATTAGATGAATCCAATCTAGTGATTTATTGCAAGTAGATATATAAATTAATGAAAGGAATATTTAACCTTAAATTGAGCAATACTATGCAAATACTGAGATTGAAATCAAATTTGTTCCTAGTTAACTTTCCTTTTGTGTGAAACACATTGTTGAATTTTTTTTCCCCACAGTGGTGACCTAAAGAAAGTCTGTACAACCCAGAAGAGAGAGAGAGCAAGAGAGAGAGAAATAGAACAGTGAAGACAGATCCATCTAGGTACATATTACTGAAGCATAAGTTTATTAATGTTACTTGAAGGAGCATGAGTGACTAACAGAGAGCTACTCCTAAAAGAAGTCTCTTGAGTGACTTACAAGTAGCTGTACCACTGAGGGGTTCAGTAATTTAATAATAATCTCAGGATAGGGTGGTGTCTCATGAGGATCTCATGAAGGCTTCATGAAGGCCCACAGAATGTTTCAGGAGTCCTGTGGCTTCTTTCTCCTTCCATGATCAAATAGTAGTATGCCTGATTTGTGATAACAATGTAAGATCATCACAGCTGCTCTGTTAAAAAATGGTAATTCTCATCTACAGCCAGGAGAAAATAGCTAAGTGAAACCTCTAAATAACTTTCTGTAGTTGCTGCAATTGACTCTATTTCCTCACTTCTAGAAAAGGAATAAAGTATGTTGAAGGACTCACGAAAATAATATAATTTCAGAGTAAATTCTACATTTAGGCTGAATTTAAGAATCTCTGTAGAGAGGACTTTGCCAGCGCATGTAAAGTAGGTAGTCCCGTAGTGTAGACATTCAGACACCAGAATATAACTTCTAGATTTTACTTCCTGCCTATTGAACAACAAATAAAAAGTGTTGATTACAAAGACAGGTATAGAAATACTAGAAGAAATTATGTTTTAAACAGTGGTGCATTATGCCATCTGAAAGTTACTAGATGGTAGCGTGCGTGGTTGTTATAAGTTCTGAGTAACAATGGCTTAGTAAATTTGGTTTCTGTTCTGGTTGGAATATTAATAGCTTCCTTAATGGGTTTTTGTGTTTAAACAATTGGTTCAATTGATGGTGTTCTTTGGGAAGACTATAAAATATTTGGAGGATTAAACTTTGCCAGAAAAAGGATATCACCGGGGATAGGATTTTAAGTTTTAAGTTTTATAATTTGGCTGACTTGGTGTTTTCTCTCTCTGTTTCCTAAGTACAGATGATATTGTGATCACTCAGCTCCTTTCTCCTACCACCAGGTCTTCTTTTCCATGGCAAACTCTATTCCTGTGGATCTGTCAGCCAAAATAAACTCATTATTTCTTTAGTTGTTTTATCAGAGTATATAATCAGAGAAACAGAAAAGAAAATATTTCTTTTTGCTTTTTGACCAAGAATATGAACATTCCAGAAAAATCTCAACAGAAAAAAAAGACAAAAACTACCTTTTTATCAGAGTGAAAGCAATGATAAAAACATGTGTGCTGTGAATTTACAAAGTCATCTGACATTGTCCTCTATAGTGACCATACCCTTCAAGCAAACTGTCCTACTCATCATCACACATTCTCACAAGTTATTAACTTGAAGATTTCAATTCTGTTTTCTTTTTAGACTCTTCATAGTTCCTATAAATAAAATAGCAGCAAGCAGTTAATGTGTACTTCCTCAGGTCTAATGTTCTAGTAACTAAAGAAATGAAACTCCCTTTTCTTCCTTATATATGAAATCAAAGGAAGTCAGGTGCTGAAACAGATGTCAAAATACACAAGTCTTAAAGTAGGATGGCTTTTCCTCTATACACAATGTTCCCGGTTGCTTTCAGTCTGCTTGAATCTTCCCAGTTACCAGCTAACAATTCTATTCTGGCAATCTAGCACTGGAACACAGTAAAGAACACTGCAAATATAAGGTCTCAGAAATAGAGTATGAAGCAAAGGTTCTCTCTGTCCCACTCCTGTTATGTACCCTTCATTTTTACCAAACAAACTAGAAACAATCTATCTCAAAGAAAACCACAGAAACTAAAACTTCTTTAATCTGCATGAAGATATTAAGCTTAAAAACATTGTTGTGTTCTTCTTCAACCTTCCTATCCTAGAACTGGTTATCAGCTACGTTCATGGCAGCTTTATTTATAATAGCCAGAAACTAGATGACCCTCAAACAAAGAACTGATAAAGAAAATATAACATATTTATTGAATGGATATTACTCAACTGTTAAAAAAAACAGCATCATGAAATCTGAAGGCAAATAGATGGAACTAGGAGAGAAAATCATCCTGAGAGAGTCAACTGAGACCCAGAAAGACAAACATGATACATACTCACTTTCAGTGGGTGTTAGTTGTAAAGTAGAGAATAATCATGCTACAATTCACAGACCCAAACAAGGAGGTCCCTTGGGAGGACAAATGGTTCTTCCTGTGAAAGAAAATAGAATAGTTCTTGCAATTGGACTAGGGGCAGGTGGTCATGGAAACAAGAGGAACAGGTTGGAGAGGGAGAGACAGAGGGAGATCGTACAGAAAGAACCTATGAGGGTGACCCTGGTGAGGACTCCTAGTAATAGTGGATAGGGTGCCTGAACAAGCCATCATCTATAACCAGGCAATGCTTACAGTGATAGGATTGGGACAGCAACACAACAGCAAAACCTTCAACTCACACCTTCCTGCCTTCATCCTGTGCTGGGTCAACAGTGCATCAGAGCTTGGGGGAAGTAGCCAACCAGTGACTAGTTTTAATTGAGGCCCATGCCTGACACTGTCTGGATGGTCAGGAACTGAAAGGTTGATGGCTCAGAGACTTGGGGTAGAGCCAAGCAGAACTGAATAAAAAAAAAGTCAATAAAATAACTCCCAATTTTACTATGCTATTCTCATAGATCAGTACCTCACCCAATCATCATCTCAGAGGCTTTCTCCATCAACTGATGGGAGCAGATGCAAAGATCCATAGACAAACATTAAGTTGATCTTGGGAAGTCCTGGTGAAGAGGGCATGGAAGGATTTTAGGAGTCAGAGGGTTTGTAGACACCACGAGAACATTGCTACAGAATCAACAAGACAGGGCTCATAGGGGTACCAGAGAGATTGAAACAGCAATCCCATGAATCATTGATAGGTTCTTTGCACACATGCTGTGGTTGTTTTCCTTGGGTCTTTTGTGGGACTCCTAACAGTGGGAGTGGGGTGTCTATGACTTGTTTTCCTGATCTTAGGATCCCTTTCCTCTTACCGGGTGGTATTGTCCAGCCTTGATATGAGGGTTTGTGCCTAATCTTTTTATAGCTTCTTATGCACTGTTGCTTGAAAAGAGCAGGCCTGCTTTGTTCTGAATAGATACAAAAAATACATGAATATGGGAAGAAAAGAGCTGGGGGTCGGCAGTGTTGGGAAGAGTGGAAAGAAGGGGAAACTGGTGTTGGAATGTATTGTATGAGGGAAGAATAAAAAAGAAGAAACACAGTTTTTGCTTTCTCCCCCAATTATATATCCTAAGAGCCCTATTTAAGAAATGTTTCTATCACAGACCTAGAAGTAAGAAATGCTATATATGCAGGCCAAAAATAATCTGGACAGGCTTTGCTAGGTTTCTCCACTCAGGCTACAGCATCCCATTAAACTCTCTGTTTCCATTCATATTTTATGAACCAATCATCCTTCATCCAACCTATTCATTAAAAATGTCTCTTTCACCCTTAGTCTTGGTGTCTTTGATAGAAAGCTCCCTTTGTCACATAAAACTATAAACAAATAATGTATTAACCTTTTTCTCAGCATTTTTGTTTAACTGTTAGTCTGAAATTTTGACAGCTCAGGAAGCCAATATTTCTTTTTACACCATAACTTTCTTATAGGCAGGAATGAGGGTGTGTGTGTGTGTGTGTGTGTGTAGGAGACAGAGAGAAAGAGAAAGAGAGAGACAGAGAATACAGGATGTGAAAAAATATTTAAATCTCCCTGAAGACCAGCACGTTGCCAAAGGAGAAAAACAATAAACAATCCTACGAAGCTGTAAAGCCTACAAACCATAAAATGAAAAACTTGGCAAGATATTCTTTTTTTATTAATTATTATTATTTATTAGTTATTCACTTTGTATCCCCCCATAAGCCCCTCTCTCCTCCCCTCCCAGTCCCTCCCTCCCTCCCCCTTCTTCACCCATGTTCCTCCCCAAGTCCACTAATAGGGGAGGTCCTCCTCTCCTGCCTTCTGATCTTAGTCTATCAGATCACTTCAGCAGTGGCTGCATTGTCTTCCTATGTGGCCTGGTAGCTGCTTCCCTGTCAGGGGAGGTGGTCAAAAAGCAGGACAATCAGATCATGTCAGAGGCAGTCCCTCTTCCCATTCCTACTTGGACACTAAAAGGCAGATCTACCTGCCTCTTTCTTCCAGAGTAGTTGGATTACAGGCATGTACCACTATGCCCAGCCAGCCAACTAATATAATTTCTAACAACATTCTAAATTAAATACTTATTCTTATAGCAACAGAGAGGTGTTGCTCTTACCCATAATTATAAAGTTTATTTCGGCAGCAGATGGACTATGTAAATATAAAATTGATCAAAGTGCAGAAAACAGCTGATCATGGAGTGACCAATCCCAAAAGATACATCTACAGTTAAGACTCAAGGAACACTATGGAAGGGAGAGCAATAGGATTGCAAGAGGAAGAGGATATATGATGTGAGATGGTGTCTTTTATGCAGAATGCGGTAGCTACAGCAATGAAATTTCAAAAATATGGCTGCCTAAACAAGACCTACACAATGACAACAACAGTTGGTATGCCAGTCTGGGAGTGAGAAATCTCACAAGGCCACAGCTCTAGACAAAAAGGTACAAGAAATTAATGGTTGTTGAAAAACAGAGCAACATACCTTTCTAGACACAAGCATTTTAATAGGTAATCCACTTCCAAGTGTTCATTCCTAAACACATATACATGTGAGAAGCCCTAAAGGGTCTCAGGTTATAGTTAGGTGATGATGGCCACAGATAGGTAGATAGTTATGTAGGTAGGTAGGTAGGTAGGTATGTAGGTAGGTAGATAGATAGATAGATAGATAGATAGATAGATAGATAGATAGAGACATACAGGTATACAGACAGACATATATGTATTTATACATTAATCATAGATAGAGATGATATATAAATAGATAAAGAGATAGATAATAGACTACAATTGAAATTTAAATAATAATATAGATGAAAGCTAAATTTTATAGATGGATAGATAGATAGAGAGATGACAGTTGTAAAATAATACTAAATAATTTGAGGGACAGTAAGGTAGTGACAATGGAAGAATTGATGGAGGAGGAAAGGAGGGGTAATAAAATAGTTATCACACATGAAATTATCAAAAAAGAAAAACAATTTACAAACAAAAATTTCTTAGCCAAAGCAGCATTTTCTAACATTAAACAAGTTATTTACTGTAGAAAGAACATCTGAGAAGTGGATTGTGTGAAGAGAATGTGAATTGCTTCCAGGAACCGAGTACCATGCTCTAGTTATGTACATTATTTTATGTTTCTTTATATAATTGTTCACTTGAAATATGTTGGGTGCCTCATGTTATTTTAACATTCACATTGTGCTACAAAATTAGTGTCATAGATTTTCAGGCTAAAAACATTTGACTGAATTGCTACAGGTGCTAATGTCAGGAAATGGCATATTACTTTGTATAATGTTCAAGCCAATGTTGCTAAAGACTACACTATCTTGCTCTGTCTCCAAAATAAAACTTAACATTAAATCATAATATAGACAAATGCTAATGCAGGTTCTCAATCAATATAAAAAAGATAAAGTGATGAAACTGACAGAGACATTTAATCTATCTTAATATACAGAAAGACTCTTTTGCAGACAGAGCCAGCAAGACCAGGAAGAGGCTGTGTTAGTTTGTGAGTGCCTAGAAAGTGATGGATTCTATGAGGATGGAAATTATCACATTGGTAGGAAGAAACTTTGAAGGATACAGAATCGCCTAGAAAAATGACATATTCTTTGTTCACATATTGCTTAACCATTAATGTTTTTGATATTTTTTTATATATACTGCCAAGTTTTCAGTATCATGATACTCTGGTTTTGAGTGTTTCCTGTTCATCCAAGTATGTTCATTTCTCTATTTCTTGTTGAATATTCTGGAAAACAATAGAATGATTAATTCAACACTCAGAAGGATTAGAGAAATAAATTATTCTTCAAGGACTCCTGCCCAAAAAGTGTTGCGGAATATTTCTCCAGCTTCCTCATCATTGGTTAATAGCCTGATAAAAGAAGCACATTTCCAGTGTCCCAGTGAAACATCAAATTGCCTTATTATGAATATTCACATCAATGTGATTGGATTATTTAGTTTGTTAATGTCTAGTTTCTTAAATTATACATACATATATATATACATATATACATATATATATATATATATATATATATATATATATCATTATCCCTCTGTCATATGTGGAGTTGATAAACAATCTTTTCCATTTTCTGGACTGCCGTTTGTCCGCTTTGACAGTCACCTCTACTGAAGTTTCCAGTTTAATGAAGTACCAATTATTAAGTGTTGATCTTAATGCCTTTACTATTGGTGTTCAAATCAGAAAGTTGTCTCCTGTGCCAATGAGTTCAAGGCTATTACCCACTTGCTCTTCACAGATTTAGTTTTTCTAGTTTTTCATTGAGGTCTTTTATTTTTCTCTTCAATCATTTTGTTAAAAATAATTGTTTAGATCCACTTGGACTTTAGTTTTACGTAGGGTGATAAATATGGATCTATTTGCATTTTTCTACATGTAGACATCCAGTTAAACCAGCACCATTTGTTGAAGATTCTTTTTTTTTCCATTGAATGGTTTTGGCAACTTTGTCAAAAATCAGGTGTCCATAAGTGTGAGGATTTATGTCAGTGTCTTCTATTCGATTCTAATGACCCACCAGTCTGTTTCTATGGCAGTAACATGTAGATTTTAGTATTGTTGCTCTATAGTACAGCTTGAGATCAGGGATGGAGATAACTCCTGAAGATCTTTTACTGTAGAAAATGGCTTTAGCAATAATGGGTTTCTTGTTGTTTCATATGAAGGTGAGAATTTCTCTATCAAGATCTGTAAAGAATTGTGTTGGTAATTTGATAGGAATTGCATTGAATCTGTAGATTGCTTTTGGTAAAATGGCCATTTTTACTATGTTAATCCTGCCAAGCCATGAGCATGGGAGATCTTTCCATCTTCTGATATCTTCTTCTAATTCTTTCTTCAGAGACTAGAATTTTCTTTGTATACAAGCCTTTGATTTGCTTGGTTAGGTTCACACCAAGGTACTTTATGTCCTTTGTGGCTATGTGAAGGGTGTTGTTTCCCTGATTTCTTTCTCCTCCCTTTTGTCTTTTGTATACAGGAGGGTTACTGATTTTTTGAGTTAATTTTGTATTGGGCCACTTTGCTGAAGGTGTTAATCAGCTGTAGGGCTTTCCTGGTAGAATTTTGGGGGTCACTCTTGTATAATGTCATATCATCTGCAAATAGTAATAATTTGACTTCTTCCTTTCCAATTTTATATACGCTTGATCCCCTTCAATTGTCTCATTGCACTAGCAAGCACTTCAAGAACAATGTTGAAGAGAGAGATATGGAGCAAGTGGGCAGCCTTGCCTTGTCCCTGATTTCAATGGGAATGATTTAAGTTTCTCTCCATTGAGTTTGATATTGGCTATAGTCTTGCTGTATATTGCCTTTACTATGTTCAGGTATGTGCCATGTATCCCTGATCTCTCCAAGACTTTAAACATGAATGCATGTTAGATTTTGCAAATAACTTTTCAGCATCTAAGGAGATGATCATGTGGTTTTTCTCTTCAATTTGTTTATGTGGTGGATCACATTGATGGATTTCCGTATACTGAACCACCCCTGCATGCCTGGGATGAATCCTACTTGGTCTTAGTGGATGATATCTTTGATGTGTTCTTGGATTCGGTTTACAAGTATTTTGTTGAGTATTTTTGCATAGATGTTCATGAGGGAGATTGGCCTGAAATTCTGTTTCCTTGTTGGGTCTTTGTAAGGTTTAGGAACCAAGGTGACTGTGGACACATCTTCCTGAACAGAACACCAACCGCACAGGCACTAAGAGCAACAATCAATAAATGGGACCTCATGAAAATGAAAAGCTTCTGCAAAGAAAAGGACACTGTTGTCAGAACAAAATGACAGCCTACAGATTGGGAAAAGATCTTCACCAGTCCTATATCTGACAGAGGACTAATATCCAGTATATATGAAGAACTAAAGAAGTTAAACAGCAAAAAATCAAGGAATCCAATTAAAAAATGGAATAAGGAGTGAAACAGAGAATTCTCAATAGAGGAATATCGAATGGTAGAGAAACACTTAAAGAAATGTTCAACATCCTGAGCCATCATGGAGATGTAAATCAAAACAACCCTGAGTTTCACCTTACAGCTATCAGAATGGCTAAGATCAAAAACTCAAGTGACAACTCAAGTACTAAACAGAATTTTCTGTTGAGGAATATAGAATAGTAGAGAAAAACTGAAAGAAATGTTCAGTGTCCTTTCTCATCATGGAAACGCTGACATTTTACCTTATTCCCATTAGAATGGCTAAGATAAAAAACTCATGTGAGAATGCATGCTGAAGAGGATATGGAGAAAGGGGAATCCTCCTCCTTTGATGGTGGGAATGTAAACTTGTACAACCATTTTGGTAATCAATCTGGCAGTTTCTCAGACAATCAGGAATAGTACTTCAAGATACAGCAATACAACTCCTAGGCATATATACAAATGATGCTCATGTACACAACAAAGACATTTGTTCAAACATGTTCATAGCAGCTTTATTAGTTATAGCCAGAACCTGAAAACCACCCAGATGAACTTTAGTTGAGGAATGGATACAGAAATTGTGGTACATTTACACAATGGAATACTACTAAACAATTAAAAACAAAGAAATCATGATATTTGCAGGCAAATGGTGAAATATAGAAAAGATCATCCTGAATAAGGTATCCCAGGAGCAGAATGACACACAAGGTATATAGTCACTTATAAGTAGATATTAGATATATAATACACTATAAACATATTAAAATCTGTTCACCTAAAGAGGCTAAGCAAGGAGGAGGAACCTGGGTAAGAATATCAGTCCTCAGTCAGTATGACAAATGAAATGGACATTGGAAGAGGAGAAAACAGAAAAAAGGACAGGAGCCTAGCACAGATGACCTCTGAAAGACTTTACCCAGGAACATATCAAAGCGGATGCTGAGACTCATAACTAAACTTTTGGCACATTGCCAGGAATCTTAGGAAGGAAGTATTATAGTAAGACCTGGAGAGGACAGGAGCTCCACAAGGAGAGCAACAGAATAAAAAAATCTTGGCTCAGATATCTTTCTGAGACTGATACTCCAAGCAAGGACAATTCATGGATATAATCTAGAACATCTGTTCAGATGTAGACCATGGCAGTTCAGTATCCATGTGTGTTTCCTACTAAGTGGAACAGGTACTGTCTCTGACATGAACTCATGGTCTGCCTCATTGACCACCTCCCACTGTGGGGGGAAGCAGCCTAGCCAGGCCACAAAAGACAATGCAGCAAGTCCTGATGAGACCTGATAAGCTAAGGTCACATGGAAGGGGACCTCCCCTATCAGTGGACTTGGAGAGAGGCATAGGAGGCGATGAGGGAGGGAGTGTTGAATTGGGAGGGGATGAGGGAGAGAGCTACAGCTGGGATACAAAATGAACAAATTCTAATTCATATAAAAATAAAAGAATTAAGAGAGAAAAGTGTAGAAAGAAGGTAGGGAGAAGGGCTACACAAACTGCCAACTTTTGTGGGTAAGACACTGCAACTAGGAATTCACAGCACTTGAGTTCATCCACTCAGTAGAGGCCAGTACTGAGTCTACACAAGAATGGCCTGTCAACAGTCAGGCATGGAGTAGAGACTAAGGAATCACCCTTCATTGCTAAACTATTTAATACTGATAAATTCAGGAAAGCAAAGTTCCTGTCTTCAATTTTGTGCCCTGTGCTGATGACATCATACCCCACCAGGTTCCAGGGAGTATGGAAACCCAGTGGTTTCACAGATGGCCCTGGCTGTGATGGTTTGAATGAGAATGCCCTCCAACCATACACCCATAGATCTGAATACTTGGTCATCAGGTAGTGGCACTATTTGAAAAGATTAGAAAGTGTGGCCTTGTTGGAGGAAGCTTGACAGTGGGGCAGGGCTTTGAGGTTTCAAAAAGCATATTCCAAGCCCAGCCTCTCTCTTCCTGCTGCATGAACATCTAGATGTAGAACTCTCAGCTATTTCTCCAGGACCATGTCTGCCCACCATGGTGACAATGGACTAAACTTCTGAAACTGTAAGCCAGCCCCAACTAAATACTATCCTTTGTAAGAGTTGCTATGGTCATGGTGCCTCTTCACAGCAACAGAACACTGACTAAGACACTGGAAAAACTAAATGGATCACTAAACAAAATCCCAAATGATGAATCTGGGAAAGGGATGGTGGGGGTAGTTGGTGGCGAATGGGTAGAGATAAGATAAGGTATATGGTAAGGAGTGGTCATAATGCATTATATGAAATTGCCAAAGGGAAAAAAAACTAACTAAGAAAAACAAACAAACAAACAAACAAAAAACTTACAACTTGTTGAGGAAGTAGCTTCCAGGGAAAGCCACAGTGAAAATTCATAATGTGAAGGAATCAAGTAAAATATTCCAAGGAGATGCTAAATACCGTTACTAGAACATACACTACAATAGATATTCTCCACTTCTCTGTGGGGTGCCCACTTTTCCTTATATGAAACCTGTGATCATGTGACCACAGCTAAAGCTCTGGTGATGATCCCAAGGTTGACCCCATGACCCCACATCGATGCACATGTGAATATCACTAACTGCACTTAACATTCTATTTTTTAAGTGAAGACGTAACGTTGGAATGGGGACATGTTGAGAAGTAATATATGGCAAGACATGGAGGGGAAAGTGGGGGTAGCTATAATCATCTTTTGTTATGCTCATCCATGAAATTTTCAAGAATAAAAAAAATAAACTTTAGTGGTTAAAAACAAAGCATTGGTTACCACAGCAATTGCCAAAAATATGAGGACAAACTATTAGACTACATAATCTTGCTTCCTGGAAAAACTCTGCACTGGGAGCACTACATAATTACATAATCTGAATTTATCTGCTATGGATATGAACCTTGATGCTAGTGTTGCTTAGATCGAAATCATGCTATGTTGAGGGGCAAGAGAAAGTGCTAAGTAATTAGACGCTTAATAGAGACTTGTCCATGAGGACCATGAATCAGTTAATCCAGCTCTCTGAATGGCAAGTGAACAATTGGTACAAAGCACATCATAATGGCATAGATAATCTGCAAATGTGCTGTGATGACTACACGATACAGCAGCATTAAGTACATGATACACTGCCTCCTCCAGACTACACTACACAAGATCTAATGTCTTATCTATGCATTTTCCAATTACTTAATGCATTTTCAAATATGTGAATTCATACCTGGGTGAAGAGTTGAATTGAGAACTAACACCTGTTTCAAAGAAGAAAGGCAAAATGCCTTTTGTAAGACTTGAAAAATACAACATCACACTTTGAAGACTGGCACTTGGTTTCCTTTGGGAAACTAAGTGAAGAATAAATAGGCTACTGATAGTCAATTGATGTCTAAGAGCTCTTACTGCCAATGTTGCACACTTCAAATATTACAAAAACTTATGAAGATTGACTAGACAGGATAGACTGCTACACACAATGGCTATAATCCTAAATGTACACTGTCAAACTAATAGAAAATGATATCATTAGCAGAATGATCAGTTGACCAGGGTCAAGAAAAATATGTTCTTTTTCCTAGAGTAGTGACACTAACAATAATTCCAAGAGAGTGTACTTGCTAAGACAAAGATTTTCTCCCAAGTTTCAATTAAATATGTTAAAAATTAAACATTCTGGGTCAGGAAAGCCAGATCTATGGAAACTGTCCTCTGCAGCATGGCAGAACTTACCATATCCAATATATGTTAAATTCATGTATAGTTTGGGGTCACTGGAAGACTGGCTGGAACTGGGGTTGCCCCTATCCCATCTCATACACAAGCATGTTTGTCTCAGTGTCCTCCAAGGTGCTTTCTCTAGGGATGGGCTTCCTTCCTCACTCAGACATGGAGGAGAGATCAAGAAAGCCTACGAGTTACACACTGTGGACTTGAATACAACTAGGAGGTAAACTATTCCCACCAGAGGCTACTGTTTTTCATTTTGAGATATAGAAATACTTGTGTGGAAAGAGAAAGTCAGAAGTTCCATCATGGCAAGATCACATACAGAAAGCTCAGTCAGGAATTCCAGCTGAGACCCTCAGCTTCCCCAGTTTCTACTGGATGTGTGAGCACCCAATTTGCTACCTTTCAACTGTCATTTGCTCTTTTACTTGGAAACTTCACCTGACTGGAAACTGCTTCCCCAGGACTTTCACTGTGGGGAACTCCAGATGACAATCACAATCACAATGGGGCTTCCTCAAATGATGGATGTTTTCAGCACTCAATCATCTCTCTCTCTCTCTCTCTCTCTCTCTCTCTCTCTCTCTCTCTCTCTCTCTGATTTGGTATATACTTGCTAAACTAACTTATTCAAAGACAAATCATGGCTGTCATGGATTATTCTCCTGAGGTCATACAAAGCAACATAGAAAAGAGAAAGAAATAAAGGTGGTTTGAATGAAAGTGGTGACAAAGTCCCATAGGTAGTAGCCCTATTAGGAGGTGTGGCCTTGATGGACTAGGTGTGGTTTTGTTGGAAGAAGTGTGCCACTGGATGTGGGCTTTGAAGTCTCAGATGCTCAAGCCAGGCCCAGCGTCTTACTCTTCCTGTTGCCTGCTTATCCAGATGTAGTTACTCTCAGCTACCTCTCCAGCACCTTGTCTGCCTTCCTGCCATGATTCCTGCCATGAACTGTTAGCCAGCCCCAATTAAGTGTTTCATTATAAGAGTTGCCCTGGCTGTCCACAGAATCAACTAATCAGGGCTCATAGGGACTCAAAGAGACTGAAACAACAAACTTGGACTCTGTGTGCATCTGCACTAGGTCCTCTGCATATGTTCTAAGGTTGTTAGCTTGGTGTTCTTGTGGGACTCATAACAGTGGGAGTGGACACAGTTTCTGACTCTCTGCCTATGCTTGGAACCATTTTACCCCTACTAGGTTGTCTCATCCAGCCTTGATAAGATAATTTGTGCCTAGTCTTATTGTAACTTGTTATGCCATGTTCCCTGGGAGGCCTGCTCTTATTTTTTTTAAAGGGAAATGAAGAAGCAGTGGGTCTCCAAGAGAGGGAAGATGCTGGAGGAACTGGAAAGAGAGGAGGAAGGGGGAACTGTTTTTGCGATATAGTGTATGAAAGGGGAAAAAAGTGCCAAATTAAATAGTAAATAAATAAAATGAACACATATGTCGAGAAAAAAAAAATAACAATAAAGTTGCCATGGTCCCAGTGTCTCTTCACAGCAACAGAAACTCTAAGACAGAGACTGAACATGAAGATTTTCACAGAATTCCCAGCTGCTATTGCTGCAAAGCTCAAGAGAGGACAGTGTGCTTACTTTCCTCATCTCCTTCTGAGGAAGAGGCTACAAAGTCCCTCAGTGTTAGCTCTGGTCCTTTGCTCATGTGTAGTGTAAGATTCTCAGGATAGATGCCATTGCCTCCCGTGAAAAGAACTGTGAAAAAGATCCCTCCCTTGGTAGTTGTGCACCCTGAGCTGTATCTCTAGTGAGGGAAGCTGAGAAGTAGCACTGGAGTGGAGCAGCAAGCAGGTAATTTTTTATATATTTACATATAAATTCACTTCAGCTTTCACTATTTGTCAACAGCTTTTTCTCCATAAATGGAAAAAAAAGCGCAATTATCTGGTACTTCATTTAAAAGTACCATAAAACCAGGCTACAGAGATGGTTCTGCAGCTAAAAGCACTGGCTGTTCTTTCAGAGGACCCAGGTTCAATTCCTTGCACAAACATCTGGACTCACAATCTGATGCCATTTTCTGGCCTCTGTGGACACCAGGCCTTCATGTGGTACACAGCCATAATGTGGGAAAAAAATTGTGCATGCACATAAAAATATAGTTTTTAATAAAGTACCTGTGAAGGCCCAGTGCGGTGTTCTTGATATTTCCCATGACCAGGGTAAATCATTTGTCCCTCAAACAACAGCAACAAAAATGATGAGAGGCATTGTGAGATTGCAGCTCAGTGGTGAAATATATGCTCAGCATGTGGGAAGCCTCAGCCAATCCTCATCACCACAAAAAAAATCCATAATATTATGCTGAAATAATATGATAGAAAGTCTCTGATGTCATAGTTATACCGTCTCTTTTCACCTCATCTCATAGGTGAAGAGGGTCATTGAGATTCATCTACACTATTCACACTTTGAAAGGTGTGCTTTCCCAATGCAAGGCAGGTGTGAAAGATGCTGTGGTGCCAGTTGCTGAAAGCACAAACTCTGGAGTGAGCCTCCCACTGTTACAATGTTACTCAACAGAGGTGTATCTACTGTTTGGAATACAGAATGATGTCATTTCCTCAACTTTCCTCTTTGGTGGATGTGGAAATCATGCTTTGTAGCATGTAAACAATGTATCCATGCTGATTAAAGGTAACATCAGGAAAAGGGGTACCAGAGGTAAACCAAAAGATCACTCACTTACAAAGTTCACAAATCCATAGCATGCCAAAAGAGAGGGCTTGCAGTTTTAAAAGTATTCATCGAGTCTATTATATTATGGCAAAACGTATTCACCTGAAAATGATACGTGATTAAGGCAAGAGTTGGTCAACATACATATGCTGTTCTAAACTGAGAAAAGTTAGAAAGCAAACAGCAGGTCACTTAAAGTTCATTGGAAGAAATTAATGAAAACACTTGAATTCAGTATCTCACTACATAAAGACATTTGGGGGATTGAATGTGTTGTTTTGTTTTGAGGCAGGGTTTCATGTTGCTCTGGCTGTCCTGAAACTCACTATGTAGAACAGGCTGGCCTTGAATTCACAGAAATCCACTTCCCTCTGCTTCCAAGGTGCTGGGATTAAAGATATGGACCACTACACTGGGCTACATAATGACATTGGTGATCTTGAACCTCATAGGGACAAAATATGTTGAATTTACTATAAAAATTAATTTGATAACAAGTCCAATTTGTGGTGATGTGACTATAATAACTATAATGTACTAGGTTAAAAATCTCTGTCTTCTTTATACAAAGATATCAGAGGTCAAAGTTAATCAACCAACATTTTCAGATAGTATTATTTTCATATTTCAAAATTTGTAGAAGTAATTTCTTAAGTAATTCTGAATTTCCAGAATGCTGGGAAACAAGTTAATAAACAATGTAATTGTAATTTATAACTTAACTTTTTTTTAGGACTTAAATTTTTAGTTTTAACACTTTTTAAAATTTTATTTTATTTACTTATTGCATATGCAGTGTTCTGCCTGCATTATGTAGGGTAGGACTACCTTGAATATAAAAAATCTCACCTTTACTGCTCTTTGTGTTTCCTGGGTATTGCTCCACTGTGGTATTGAAAAAAAAAAGTGATATTTATTTTAATATTTACATGAAAAATACTTACCAAGTACTCTAAATTCTTTATATTTTGAGTTCATAATGTACTTTATATTAAAAATGTAGGAACAACTTTTAATTTGTTCAACAGTTAACTATTGTTCTTACTTTTTCTCATGTAGAAGAAATAGGAAGAATTTAACTCCTGATTAAAATAACAACAAAACTAGATATATACATATCTGCAGGAACACAGGCACATATGAGCTTGGAAGGAAAAGTTTGTTCTTTGTTGTAATCGGTTACTGATATTTGTTATTGTTTTATCTTCTTATAACTCTGCTGTTAATCCTCAGCAGCTGTATAACCAAATCACCACACAGAGACTGGGTTTTTAGTTAACCTAGAACACAATGCTGGGCAATATTTACTCCCTCCTAAACCTCCAAGCCCTCAGTTTCCTAACATTTAGATTTCCCATATTATACTTGCTTTTTGTGAAATCTTAGTTCTGGTTCATGCTCCACATCCTCCAAGATCTCTCCTCCAGCTCTGCTCTCCTCGTGCTCTCCTCTCCTCAAGCTCCTCCTCCTTCTCGCCCCTTCCTGTTCTCCAGCTCCTCCCTTCTTTCCTGTCCTATGGCTCCTCCCATTGCACAACATTGTATCTAGTTCCTTTATTTGTGTCCTGTTTACACAAGAGTTGAGACAGGATGCTTATAGTGAGTATCACAATGCAATATCCAGATTGAAACCAGAGAGTTGGGGGTGGGGAAATCAGCATTTGAATTAACAAGGGTAAGGCATATACATTTTAAAAGAACATTATACCAACATTTCCCCCTTTAAGTCCAATAAAAGGCTCCTTTTCTTTCAATACAATAGTAATTAAGAAATTATGAAAACTGTTAGGTAAGATCTACACGTTCAATGTCTAGTCCATGTGTATTTAGCACATGGAGAGGGTATCTTAGGAAAAAGTGTCTGATTATCCTATCTATCTTGATAAGTTTAAAGTCTATACCTAAATTAACTTTTATCCTTATTGGTATTACCTATATAAAAAGATTTCTTAATTTCTAAACAACTTAATCTTAAATGTGATACTGTAACTACTTGGTCTTCAACCCCATCAAAGACTTGAGAAGGAATAAAATTAGTTATGAGAGTAAATAGGAAGTGCATGTTAGCAGCTTCCGAAAAATAAAAAAATTGACAGAGACAGTTTGCTGCTGAACAGTTAGTCACCCATAACTCTCTATAACGTTGGAGCATCATCTTCAGCCATTTGGCTCAGAATATTTTGACAGACATATACATGAAGCAGGAACTATTTAGGACTTGCTTACCCTGTCTTGGCAGAGTTCGGCAGTCAACTTGTCCTGCATTTAAGCTTGCCCATTTTAGGCAGAATTTGTCTGTTGTGAAGCGAGGGTATTTTCTTTACCCTAGTGGCTTGTTTGCCACATTTGAAGCCATCTCCATATAGAGGTTCTTCGATGCTCATTATCTTCTTTCAGGTAGGTGGGGTGCTGCCAGGAAATGACTTGTCTCATTGTCAAAGAATCTTTACAATAATAACATTTTAAATGCCATATTCTGTAGGTCTCTGAAGTTTTTGAAGACTACCTATCTTTTTTTTTTTTTTTTTTCAATGCAGTTTATTCAGGAACCTTGAACAATCCTCGGACCCTGGGGAAAGCCAGCCCACAGCTTAAATAGCCTCTGGGTAGCCAACCCAGGCGTGCCACGTGTGCAATGCAGATAGGTCCACATACATGGAAGCAAGTCAGATCCTCAGCCTTAGCCAAATGTGGAACTGTTCGTGACAGAGAGCACTCATCATCGGGAAGGTGGAAGGCGGAAACCAGCTCCATCTTTAAGGCATAGCATTCTGCAGCTCTCTACAGTTCCCCCTTTTTGTTTTAGACGCATCAGGCAAGAGTAGAGGTCTGATCTCTGATATTAGAAATAAATTGGGACTTTGTACTGATGTTCATTTAGGTGTCATCCACCCAAAGAGCATCAGACCCGTCCAATAACTTTTTCTCAGAGGCAGGACCTGGGGCATCAACCCGCATGCAATCAGACATGCTCTTCTCTGGAGAGCAACAGAACAAGAAAATTTGAACACAGGGAACTTCCCAGAGACTCACACTCCAACCAAGGACTATTCATGGAGATAACCCAGAACCCCTGCACAGATGTAGCCCAGGGCAGTTCAGAGTCCAATTGGGTTACATAGTAATGTGAAGAGGGACTGCCTCTGACATAATCTGATTGGCCTGCTCTTTGATCACCTCCCTCTGGGGGGGAGCAGCCTTACCAGGCCATAGTAGAGGACAATGTAGCTCAAGACTACCTATCTTTATGTGATCGCTTTGTAAACAAAATCATATCTATCTGTTAAACCTATAATGTATACTCCTGTGATAAATTAGACTAGTGTCTGACATGATTATGAGTTGAATAACTAACAATTAATTTGCATACCTAATATCCTAACCACTTTTTAATAGTAGTTTAAAAGTACTGGAAGTAACCTTGACTTTCTATCAATATACTAAAGCTTATACCAATGTATTAAAAATACTTATTTTTGCATCAATATGCAAAATCCTATACCAAAGTTAAAATTAGCCTTATTTGGGAATAACAAATAAAACCTTAAGATGAGTAGATTCAATAATCTAAGCTTTTTCTATTTCTATAAAATATCCCTGTATATTCCTTGGTTTACTTTGAATAAGACCGTTAATAATAAACATCTCCCAATGACAATAAAATTTCGTAGCCATAGCAGACAACCAAAAACATACCCAACCCCCTTTAAAGGAAATTGGACGCCGTTCTCACGAGTTTCTTCTAGCTGACATTGTGGACATGTAGAAATCCTGTAAGGGACCCAAACAAAAATGGTTAATTAAGCAAGCAATAACATTTGTGGTCCAATAACATTTGAATGTTGAGAAATGTCAGGCTTAATAAAAGTCCTTTTTGGAACAGTCTAAAATGCTGGACCAGTTAAAATTAGTAGCTTTCTTCAAAGTTCTTTTGGGAGCAGGCTTTGATGAGAAAATAGCAATTGAAGCAGTTGAGGCAGGAACAAGCAGAATGCTGGAATATGCAAGATGCTGGAACAGATGTGTCAATGTCTCAGCATGCTGAAGAATGATTCTGTTAGGTTTGATCCAGCGTCTCTGGTGTCCAGTTCTTTTGTTCTGCAAACATATAATTTCTCACAAGCATTATAGAGTTTTAAAATTATAAATATATGAGATGTGCAGGATGAAACTAAACTGTAAGCCATTTTTAATCTGTATCAATTAAAAGGTTATCATAATGTATTTTTGCAGGATGAAACTAAACTGTAAGCCATTTTTAATCTGTATCAATTAAAAGGTTATCATAATGTATTTTTGCAGGATGAAACTAAACTGTAAGCCATTTTTAATCTGTATCAATTAAAAGGTTATCATAATGTATTTTGAGGATATTATAGCCAAGGATTTATTGGCCAAGTATTGTTGAAGTTCTGTCTAGAAACTTTTTTTTTTTAATCTCTCAGTCAGTTTCAGAGTTGCTCCCATGTAAAGGGATCAGCAATATAAGGTACCATATTATTGAACATACAATCATTATCATGTTGAAATCAAAACAAGGTTGGATAGATCAAAATATCTTTTGGGCTCTTGCGTGCCTGTTATATTAGGCCAAGCTGCTACCTATTTCCCTAGAGAAGCCTCCCAATAGTGAGACGGGCTGGTTGCCTTGAGCAATACAAAACACATGTTTTAAGGAAACTTTATATAAACTCCTTTTTAATTTGGAATATAAGCATACCGTAGGTATCTTGTACCTGTTTTGAGGTTTAGCCGTAGATTTTTATATATGTTGTAGCAATTTGTCCTATCCCCTTGTTTATATAAAATGGGCAGTTATGCCTTTATAGCCAAACTTTATTTAAACTCACTCTTACCTTTAGCATTTAAGCATACCCTAGGCATCTTGTACCTGGGCTTTACAGTGATAAGCATACCCTAGGCATCTTGTACCTGGGTTTTACATTGTTTGTGGCTATATTTTGGCTTGTCCCTTATTTATACAGGATGGGCAGTTATGCCTTTATAGCCAAACTTTTTATTTAAACTCCCTCTTACCTCTAGCATTTAAGCATACCCTAGGCATCTTGTACCTGGGCTTTACATTAATAGTGGCTATTTTTTGGCTTGCCCCTTTTTTATGCAGACTGGACAGTTATGCCTTTAGAGTCGAACTTTATATATAAACTCTCTTAGTATTAGCATATAAACTATCTTACCCTTAGCGTTAAGTATATCCTAGGCATCTTGTACCTAGACTTTACAATGATAGTGGCTATTTTTTGGCTTGCCCTTTTTTTTATATATATATATGGGAAGGACAATTTTGTTTTTTAAACATATGAATAAAATTTTTGAGTTTTTAGGACTAAACTAGGTTGGCATGTACTTTGCCATCTTTAAGCCTCTTGTGTCTTTTTTACATTAAGCATGACCAACATTTTTCACCCGTGAAAATGTCTCACATTTAAAAGGATAAGGCAGTTTCCACAGCAGTATGACATATCTATCTTTACATAAACCTAAAAATGATGTGAATCCAACCTTAGACTAGTAAGGACATAGCATCTATTATTAAGAAAAAAGAATTTACATGGTAACCTTAAGGAAAATTTTGTCATTTAGAATCTTAGACTATCTCTATAAGTGGCTAAACAGCAGGAGTTGTCATCCTGGCTTTATTATGTAAATAAGCTTGATCCAGAACTCAGAGATCTGCCTGTTTCTTTTTACTTTGTGTAGGGAAAAAAGGCATGTGCCTTCACCAATTTGTTCATATATATATATATATATATATATATATATATATATATAGTTTCAAATCAGTATATTTGTAACTCAAAGCCTTTAAATGAAAATCCAGCAAAGAGAAAAGAAAAATTTAAGTTTGGGGTCAGTTGTGCCAATTTATGCTGTAACAAACAAAGCCCAGCTGGTTATTTTTCTGTTGTTTCAATAAATTGGTGGACCCTTACCTGAAAGAGCTGACAAATACCTTTCAGTCAGAGAGCTTTGAATTTTAGCCGTTATTAACCTAATTATTTGGATGAGTACTATTCTCTGTAACGTGGTACCCCAATCCTTGGCTTTTTCCCCATTTTCTCCTTGAACTTTCTTGGAGAAGGCATGGAGAAGAACCAACACCATCAAACATATTGCAACCAAATCCATGAATATGACAGCGAAAATGAAGCCAAAAGGGATTAAAACACCCTCTGCCATGGCAATTTTTTATTTTATATGCAGTTTAGGCTAAACTCTGTCTAGAGGTTTGAATGCCTCCAGTTCCTTTCTTTCCTGCCATGGCTGTGGAGCTGAGCCAGTTGAGCCAGCTACAGTATAAAAGAGCCATGCTTGTTTACCCCTCAGTTAGACTGCAGGAGCAGCCAGTCTCAGGTCTGCCCACAGGAGGCTGTCTTTTTTGCTCCTGGGCCGGTTAAAGAGCCTCTCTTAAAGAGACTGTAACTGACCTGGGATTTTTTAGATTTTAAGTTTAGGTTTTATCACTGGGAGCTTATTCCCCCCTCCAAATTATATTTAAGTATGTTTTAAAAGGTGTGGATTGTTAGATTAGTTGAGCGCCATTTGTTGTGATCGGTTATTGATATTTACTATTGTTTTATCTTCTTGTAACGCTGCTGTTAATCCTCAGCAGCTGTATAACCAAATCACCACACAGAGACTGGGTTTTTAGTTAACCTAGAACACAATGCTGGGCAATATTTACTCCCTCCTAAACCTCCAAGCCCTCAGTTTCCTAACATTTAGATTTCCCATATTATACTTGCTTTTTGTGAAATCTTAGTTCTGGTTCATGCTCCACATCCTCCAAGATCTCTCCTCCAGCTCTGCTCTCCTCGTGCTCTTCTCTTCTCAAGCTCCTCCTCCTTCTCGCCCCTTCCTGTTCTCCAGCTCCTCCCTTCTTTCCTGTCCTATGGCTCCTCCCATTGCACAACATTGTATCTAGTTCCTTTATTTGTGTCCTGTTTACACAAGAGTTGAGACAGGATGCTTATAGTGAGTATCACAATGCAATATCCAGATTGAAACCAGAGAGTTGGGGGTGGGGAAATCAGCATTTGAATTAACAAGGGTAAGGCATATACATTTTAAAAGAACATTATATTAACAGTTCTTGCAAATGATTTGTTCAACTGGCTGCAGTAACTGTGGCCTTTGTGTTTTTGTGCTCTTGAATTTAATCCTGTCTGATTCATAAGCTGGTGTCCCTAGGGTACATAGTACAGCCCTATCTCTGTCATGACACTTTGGAGGCATTTCATTGAGTGTGATGCTATCTATAAAGAGGATGGGTGCACAGATCTTGAACTAGATACCTGCTTCTAAGCATCCCTCTGCCAGCACTCTCTGAAGTCACCACACTTTTGCTCACAGCAGCTATCTGCTTGGCCAGGTCTGCCTTAAGTGATTGTTAATAAAGAACCAACCATGCCTGCCCTATGGAAACACTGTGAGTATATTTGCACCCTTCTCTATCAAAAGTTCTACATTCATGTCTTTGTTTTGCCATAGAACAAAGGAAAGTGGTATGAAACCATCCTGAGAAGCAAACGAAAACAAGTAACAGAACATGGAACAAGGTATCTCTAAACTTAATGAAAAAAAAATCTTTTGAATGTTATGAACATAAATTGCACAGAGAGATGAACAGGTTCCTCCCCCTTGGCTCCTAGCTGCTCTTCCGCAGAGGCTGCTCCACCCTTTGAAACTCCACTACTCTCCAAAACTCCTCTAGTCACTGGTGCCAAGAATCTTCACTTCACATGAGGGTGGGACATAGGGGAGAAGTGGCAGGGGCTGAGAATGGACTGCAAAGTGATTAAATAAATAAAATCATATATATATATATATGTAAAATATACCAAAGAGTCTTCACTTCCATATGGGTGTGTTGTTTTTCTCAATTAAAACAAGAGCATCTTGCTTCTAACCTATTGGAAGCTAGGCCAGCTCCCAGAATGTGCTGTGACTGGAACCTAGTATAACCATTGTCATGGAGACATCATCCAGCAATTGATAGGAGCAGATACAGAATCACACTGCAGAATATGAAGTGGAGCTCAGGGAGTCCTATGAGGACTAGGAAGGATTGGAGGATCTAGAGGGATCAGGGACACCACAAGAACATGCCCCACAGAATCCCGTGACTGACTGTGGGCTCCTAGAGATCAGGGTGCCTGTGTGGGTCTGACCTGGGTCCTCTGCAT
This sequence comes from Meriones unguiculatus, assembly GCF_030254825.1. Lineage (NCBI taxonomy): Eukaryota > Metazoa > Chordata > Mammalia > Rodentia > Muridae > Meriones > Meriones unguiculatus. The sequence continues at coordinate 43,163,111 of NC_083357.1, forward strand.
ACATGTTATGGCTGTGTAGCTCAGTGTTCATGTGGGTCTCCTCAAAGTGGGAACAGGCTGTCTCTGACTCTTTTGCCTGCCTTTGGGACTCTTCACCTCCCACTAGGTTTCCTCACCCAGCCTTAATGTTAGAATATATGACTGGTCTTATTGTAGCTTGTTATGTTGATGTCCTCAGAAAGCCTGCTCTTTTCTGAGGGCAGGGACAGGAGCAGATACTGGGGAAAGGGGGCATGGTGTGGAGAGACTGGAGAGAAAAGAGGGAAAGGAAACAGCAGTTGGGATGTAGTGTGTGTTTTATAAATAAATTAAATATAAAAAATAATAAATAAATAAATAAAACCAAGAGCTTCTTTAAGACAATGATGCTATCTTTCCCCTCTGTTGCCCCACCCCTAGGACATGATAGCAGTAAGAAAGGTTTTACTTCTGTTGGGTAAAAAGGCTAAACTGTCCTCTCTAAAACAAAGCCACTTGATCTGTATTTCACAGAATATTTACTTTTCTAGAAGCACCACAGAGACTGAAACATCCCATTATTACAGAACTATGATTACAGGTCCAGTATCAAAGAGACTCCTTGACTTACACTCACACTGCACAGCACTTTTGTGGGGAATATTCACATTTGAGGAAGGGCTTTGGAGATGTGGTGCTCACAATTTTCCAGTATGTTCGCACCAGGCTGGGGTGAAGGTCATCCTCTTTAGGGTGACAGGAAAAAGTTACCATTGTTAGGTACTCTTGATCCAAATGGGCCCCTCAGGAAATTACTCTGAATTAAAGTTAATTGTCATTGCTTATTGCTGTAAGAAGCAAAATCTATATCTTTACAGTTAAAAACCTCAGTATAGAATTTTATTCTTTTTTTTGAGATTTGTTTATTTATTATGTATACAATGGTCTGCCTGCAGGCCAGAAGAGGGTACCAGATCACACTACAGATGGTTATGAGCCACCAGACAGTTGCTGGGAATTGAATTCAGGACCTCTAGAAGAGCAGTCAGGGTGTTTAATATCTGAGCCATCTCTCCAGCCCCCAAAATTTTATTCTGACATACAATAATGATCCAATAGCAACATTAAAGTCTACATTTTATTAACTAAATTTCTTTTCTTATTATAAACAAAATATAAGCAATAAATACATATTTAACAGTTAATTAATAAAAACGCTAATACTGACCTCTGACATCTGAGTGCACAGGTTAGCTTCAAGAGAGCATCAGGGCACACGAGAAGATAGTAGGATCTCCAGTTATTCTTTGGGGTTTTCCTTTATGAGGGTCAGTAGAAGGAGCTTGGCTACTAGGATTGTAATAAAAGTGGTCATCTGATTTGATTAGTGAGCAAGGTCATCTCTAGACTAGTTTGTAACTCTGTTTTTTTAAATCAAACTAAGAGTTCTGTCTCCCCAACTAAAGAGCATTTTTATCTGCTCACAAAAACATGGGAAAATTAAACAATATCTTCTTTGTATTTCCCTTCCATATCAAGTTTCCAAATTTGCCTTCTGATTTCTAATCCATTCTCATTCTCCCTATTTCAGCCTCACCTCTGAGAGGAAAACCATGTTGGTGGAATTTGTTAACAGCAACACAATCTCTATTTATTATGGAAGATTATTTTTCGCCATAAAACCCAACTTTAAGAAACTGTTGTTTTCTTCCAATGTTTTATACTAATTCCAAACAAAGAGACATTGATGAAAAGAAAAAGATATGCAAAATATCTATACCTTTTAACAAATTCAGCGTTCCTGAAAGTATTTTCTATGCATTCATAGAAGAAATCTGTAGACTCTAAAATAAACCTTTGGAAGTGTCTATACTTTTGATACCTTTGATATTAACCCCTTTAGAGCACTTTTGCTTGGTGAATGCCTGACCTTCTGTGCTGGAAAATGGAGCTGTGTGTGTCAATATTTTATAAGCAATATATTAGAGGTGAATTGGAAATAAAAGCCAATGCTTTTTTACCTTTGTTTTAGATTCAATGTTTGCACTATGCTCAAGGAGCTGGGAAGCTAAGAAGATGTTTTCACTGTGCACAGCATAGCAGAGGGCGGTGTTGCCAAGACCATCCATAGTGTTTGGTTAAGCACCATGTCGTAGCGAGAGCCACACATTCCTCATGCTGGCACTGTGAGGCCTATGAGTGTTACATAAATACATCATTGGCTTAACTGAAAATAAGCATTCCACACTTCATCAATTACTGGTCATTAAATGAGATACAGTCATTTTTGTTATTCTAAGAAATATTCCTTGCTTTTTGAGACATGGTCATCTATTTAGCTCAGCCTTGCCTGAGTTCACATCTTCCTACCTGAGCCTCCCACGTGGTAAGATTGAATACAGATGTGTGTAAACATACCCAGATAGTCTAAGCACTTTTATAATATTTATTAGTTCTTTGAGAATTTCATACAATGTGAATTAATCATATTTACCCACAACCCCTTGCCTAACTGCTCCCAGATCCATTCCTACTGCCCCACACTCTCCAACTTCATGTCATTTCATTTATTATTATTTAAATATCCCATGATTGAGCATACTCTTGGAGTGTGGTCATCTACTGGCAGGTGGTCAATTTACTAGTAGCCATACCATTAGAGAGCTGACTCTCTCAGTTTCTGAGGTGGTTTATGTCTGTACTCCTAGCACTTGGAGAGGCAGAGGCAGGCAGAACTCTGAGATTTGAGGCCAGCCTGGGCTACAAACTGAGTCTAGGACAGCCAAAGCTACATGGAGTATCCTGTCTTGAAAAATCGTAATAATAATAATAATAATAATGAAAAAAAGCTGACTCTCCTTCCCCAGAAGCCACCAAATGCCCTTGGCTCCTAAGTTAAAGATGGGGCTCATGAACCAATTTCCCATTCCATACTAGAATGCTTGATCTTGTTCGGGTCTTGGGCAGGGAATCCCAGATGCTGTGAGTTCATGAGTGCCTCAGTCCTGTCATGCCCACAAGACGCTTTTTCACTCTGGTCCCCCCTAACCTCTGGCTCTCACAATCTCTAAGTGTAGGAAGCCAGACCTACCTAAGGCTTCCTCAGAGATCCTGATGAAAAGACAAAGTGTACTTTTGTTCTGTATCCTTGTCCAGGACATCCCAAGACAGTCTAGGCATGGAGCAGTGCCTCAAAAGAGATGAAGCTGAAGCTTCTTGGAACCGAACACTACCTCCTAGAATGTGGTAATCAGTCCTTTGGCAGCTGTGTCTGAGGTATGTCATGTTCTCATTGACATTATTGAATTGACTCTTTTCACCCTTGAAAATGGTCAATGTTAAAGCACATGTATGCACATAATTTTAAAAATTAGATATTGTATAATTAATTTTCTTCTGAAGGATGATCATTTCTTTCCCTCATTCCTTACAATTCTGGAGTTATATGACAAAGCCTGCCCCATTCAGGGCAAGTGCTCAATCATGATTACCTCCATGCTTGGAATAGCCTGCTGAGTAAAAGGAGAAATCCCAGTAGGTTTGTCTCTGCTTGGATTTGAATCCTAATCCTAAACCTTCTAGCTACTGCCATGTGCTCCATAACTCAACTTCCTAATCCACATGATGGGCATTAACCATATCTTACATGGTGCTCCTGCAATGCTTCACCTTAAATCTGTACAAAGTGTATACAAATGTTGCCAGCACCTGACAGCTTAATGTGGTGATAGAGTGATGATTAGTCTTCCTACTGCTAACAAATACAACATTTCAATGAAGTGAAAGAATAGCAAAGAATGCATGTGTGTTCACATGTGCGCATTCATGCTCACTCATGCTACTGAGTGTATGAAAGTCATAGGGCAACTTGAGGAGGTCCATCCTCATCCACCATGTGGGTCCCAGGAATGGAAGTCAAGGGTTCAAGGTTGGCAGCAAGTACCTCTAGCTTTTTTATAACTAGAATCAGCAGCTTTTTCAATGTTTCTCAACATACAAAAAAATAATTTAGAGTTTATGGGGGGGGCGGCAAGATGGTGTCTCAGAGAACACTGTGTCTGAGAAGGGAGACAACACTCTCCATGCAGAGAACAGGAGACTGAACTCTGGGCCCTAAAACTACAGCGATCATGTTTCCCAGGTAAGGGGTGGCTCACAGGGCTTGGGAATCTGTCAGTTCCACTCTCAGGTCGCACAGCCAGAACCCAGAAGAGATCCCTGGTAACTCCGGCATTGGGTCTCCAGGAGGGAGCTACACGCCTGCGTGTCAAGATTACTTTCCCAGGCTGATTGGTGGGCACAAGGGTGCCAGAGACTGGGAGTCCCAGTCACAAGAAAACCCCACGAGGAATGAAAATTGCAAGACTGATCACAGGTCACCCAGTCTTTCCCTGGTAGGTCTCGCTGACCACGGGTACCCACCGCAATCACAACTGAGCTCCCACCTCACATGGAGAGCAACTGCACACCCAGCTCAAAATCCCTACTCCCTCTTTGGAGGAGGCAGGAGGCATCCAGCAGAATCTGCCACAGACCACATTGTCTGTACCCCAACCGCAGATCGGCCTGAGAAAACTTAATCCTTTTGGGCACTCCCTCAAACACCACCATAACCCTGCTGCAACAGAGCAGAAGGATAAAGAGGCACACAGCAGCTTCACAATGCTGGGACACCAGTGCTGCCAGCTGCTCCTTGCAGACAAATATCAGCTCGGGATCTGGGACTGTGGTCAATCAACACGTCCTGAAATTTTCCTGGGTCCAGCTCAATAAGGTCTAGCACCAAGTCCTATCACCTGCGCCACACCCCCCAGCAGAGAAACCCCAGTTCAGGATTGGACTAAGAAGTTCCAACCCCTTCTGGCACTCCCCTGAGAGCACTGCCATAAGCTCGCCCTAGTAGAGGAGAAGGTCAGAGGGGAAGGACAGAGAGGCAGCCTGCCACAGGACACAGGACCCCATCTCCAGCTCACCCAGCCACCCCTAGCAGAGAAACCCAAGCTCTGGATCTGAGGACACTCAACCCTATCTGGTACTCTCTCAGATTCAACAAACATAGGTTCTTCTGCCAGGCTGCTTCTGGCAAAGATACCTGGTCCGGGGGTCTGGGATTGAGAACACTCAACCTAACTCTTTTCCATGATACTCAGTACCAGTCAACATAACCCTTCCTGGCAGAGGGAAAGGACAGAGAGGCAGCACACAGGAAAGGTGGGCACCGAGTCCTGCGGCCACCGTGTTACAGAGCTGACTGTTAGCCTTCCCGCGAAGTTTTCTGCAGCAGGACCAAATCAGAGAGTAGACAGCAAGGGGAATTCCTGTGCATTCCAACTGTCCTGCAAGAGTGAGTGAGCCTTCTAGGGAGCGTTTGCCCCGGACCCAAGGCATCTCCACAGAGGCCACCAGATGAGATCCCTGCCACCCACAATCCTAGTGTGGGCATGATAGGGATTCTTGGGATAGCGACCCCAACATTGAAGCCTCTGCCAAATGGGTCTACCAGTGTAATCCAGGCCAACAATCCCTGGATCTCAGACAGAACTGCATAATAGTGGCCTGCAGGCCACTGGAATAGTCAAAGAATCGCGCATGCAAAATGAGCCTGCTAAAAGCACATGCAAATAGTGCCAGTGTCACATTCCTTACTTAAGCAAAACTGAAACCACAACTCATACTTCCAAACCAGTGAACCTCGCTCATCTTCCTGAAAAAACAGTCCAGAAAACAGAAAAAGATGATCATAGCCCAAACTACAAACTCAAGGAACAAACAGTGAGGGTTATAAATAACCAGATGGCTAGAGGCAGACATAAGAACACTCCCAACAAAAATTAGGACATAATGAACTCACCAGCAACCCCACAAAACAATGGAAACTTCAAATCACTAGATATACAAGAAAATGACCTCAAAACTATGTTTCTCCAGCTATTAGAGGCCCATAAAGATGAAATGAACAAAGCCCTCAGAGAAATAGCCAAAGAAATTGAGACAAACCAAGAGAAAACAATTGAGCTCTCAGAGAAATGACCATGAAAATTGAGGCAAACAAAGAAGAAATGAACAAAGCTCTCAAAGAAATGTCCACACAAATGAAAGCAAACAAAGAAGAAATAAGCAAAGCTCTCAAAGAAATACAGGCAATTATAGCCAAAGAAGTAGAGGCACAATTAGTGATACATAGAGAGGAAACAGACAGAAAAACAGAAGCTGTCATTGAAAAGCAGGACTCCACATTCAAACAGATGAAGGAAATGGTGCAGACATGAAAACAGAATTAGAATCAATAAAGAAAACACAAATAGAGAAAAACCTGGAGCTGGAGAACATAGAAAAAAGATCAAGAACTACAAAGGTAAGCATCACCAACAGAAAAGAAGAGATGGAAGAAAGAATCTCAGGAGCCGGAGATACACTTGCGGAAATTGGCAAATCTCTCAAAGAAAAAATAAAATCAGAAAAGTTCCAAAGACAAAACATCCAAGAAGTCAAGGACACCATGAAAAGACAAAATCTGAGAATAATAGGAGTAGAAGAAAAAGAAGACTTCAGGCTCAAAGGTCCAGAAAAATTTTAAAGAAAATTATAGAAGAAAATTTTCCCAATTTAAAGAAGGAGATGTCCATAAACATACATGAGGCCTACAGAACACCAAGTAGACTAGACCGGAAAAGAAATTTTTCACATCACATCATAGTCAAAACACTGAGCCTACAGAACACAGAAAAAATTCTAAAAGCAGCAAGGTAAAAGCCCAAGTAAAATATGAAGGTAGACCTATTAGAATCACACCAGATTTCTCAACAGAAACTATGAAAGCCAGAAGGGCCTGGACAGAAATCATACAGTCCTTAAGGGACCTCAGATTCCAACACAGATTATTATACCCAGCAAAACTTTCAATCAACATAGACAGAGATTTCAAAATATTACATGACAAAGCCAAATTTAAACAATATCTACATAGTAACCCAACTCTACAGAAGTTACTATAAGGGAAACTCCAAACCAAAGAAAACAATTACATCTAAGGAAACAAGGGAAATAGATAACTACACAACAAAAAACCCAAAAGAATACAAGCAATGAAACTCAGTGACACCACCAACCCCACATCAAATGTAAGTAACAATTGTTGGTCACTAGTGTCTGTCAACATCAAAGGACTCAACTCCCCAATAAAAAGAAACAGACTAACAGAATGGTTGAGGAAACAGGATCCAGCATTCTCTTGCATCCAAGAAACACACCTATGCAACAAAGATATACAGTATCTCAGTGTAAAGGCCTGGAAAAATATTTTTCAAGCAAATGGTTCCAGAAAACAAGCTGGAGTAGCCATCCTAATATCTAATAAAATAGACTTTCAACCCAAGTTAATCAAAAAAGTTAAGGAGGGCCACTATATTCTCATCAAAGGAAACATCCACCAAGAGCACATCACAATCTTGAATATCTATGCCCCAAATACAAGAGCACCTACATTCGTAAATGAAACATTATTAAAGCTTAAATCACACATGGATCCTAATACCTTAATAGTGGGAGACTTCAACACTCCACTCTCACCAAAGGCCAGATCAACTAGAGAGAAAACAAATAGGGAAATAAAAACACTTACAGAGTCCTTAAATCAAATGGAACTAATAGATGTCTACAGATCTTTTCATCCAAACTCAAAAGAGTATAACTTCTTTTCAGCACCCCATGGAACCTTCTCCAAAATAGACCATATAGTTGGTCATAACGCAAGCCTAAACAGATTGAAATAATGCCTTGTATTCTATCTGACCACCATGGACTAAAGCTGGACCACAACAACAAAAGAAATAACAAAATGCACACAAGCACATGGAAACTTAACAAGTTGTTACTCAATGACAGCTGGGTCAAGGAAGAAATAAAGAAAGAAATTGAAGACTTCCTAGAATTTAGTGAAAATGAAGGCACAACATACCCAAATTTATGGGACACATTAAAAGCAGTGCTCAGAGGAAAATTTATAGCACTAAGTGCCTTCAAGAAGAAATTTGTAACATCACATACAAGCAAATAAATGGCCCAACTGAAAACCCTAGAAATAAAAGAAACAGATACACCCAAGAGGAGCAGTTGGCTGGAAATAATCAAACTCAGGGCTGAAATCAATAAATTAGAAACAAATAAAACTATTCAAAGAATCAATGAAACAAAAAGCTGGTTCTTTGAGAAAATCAACAAGATAGACAAACCCTTAGCCAATCTAACTAAAAAGCAGAGAGAATCTATCCAAATCAGCAAAATCAGAACTGAAAAGGGAGACATAACCACAGACCCTGAGGAAATCCAAACAAAATTTGAAAACCTAAATGAAATGGACACTTTTCTTGATAGATTCGATCTTCCAACATTAAGTCAAGATCAGGTTAGAAAGACTGAATAGCCCTATATCCTCCAAGGAAATTAAAGCAGTCATTCACAGTCTCCCCTCCAAAAAAAGGCCCTGGGCCAGATTGTTTCAGCTCAGAATTATACCAGACGTTCAAAGAAGTGCTAACACAAACTCTCCTCAAACTATTCCACAAAAAAGAAACAGAAGGCACATTACCAAACTCATTCTTTGAAGTGACAGTCACCCTGATACCTAAACCACACAAAGACCCACCAAAAAAGAAAACTTCAGACCTATCTATCTTATGAACATTGACTCAAAAATATCAATAAAATACTTGCAAACCGAATCCAAGAACACATCAAAGATATCATCCACCATGACCAGGTAGGCTTAATCCTAGGCATGCAAGAGTGGTTCAACATACGGAAATCCACGAATGTAATCCACCACATAAACAAACTGAAGGTGAAAAACCACATGATCATCTCCTTAGATGCTGAAAAAGCATTTGACAAAGTCTAACACCCATTCATGTTTAAAGTCTTGGAGAGATCAGGGATATAAGGCACATATCTAAACATAGTAAAGGCAATATACAGTAATCCTATAGCCAACATCAAACTCAATGGAGAGAAACTAAAATCAACCCACTGAAATCAGGGACAAGACAAGGCTGCCCACTCTCTCCTCTTCAACATAGTACCGGAAGTCCTAGCCAGAGTAATACCACAACTAAAGGAGATCAAGGGGATACAAATCAGAAAGGCAGAGGTCAAAGTGTCACTATTTGCAGATAATATGATAGTATACATGAGCAACCCAAAAATTCAACCAGAGAACTCCTCCAGCTGATAAACACCTTCAGCAAAGTGGCAGGATAAAAAATCAACTCAAAAAAATCAGAAGGCCTCCTGTATACCAAAGAAAAAAGGGCCGAGAAAGAAATTAGGGAAACAACACCCTTCACAATAGCCACTAATACCATAAAGTACCTTGGGGTGACACTAACCAAGCACGTGAAAGACCTTCTTGAGAAAAACTTCAAGTCTCTGAATAAAGAAATTGAAGAAGATATCAGAAGATGGAATGATCTCCCCTGCTCATGGATTGGTAGGATTAATATTGTGAAAACGGCCATCCTGCCAAAAGCAATCTATAGATTCAATGCAATTCCCATAAAAATATCAACTCAATTCTTTACAGACCTTGAAAAAAAGATTCTCAGCTTCATATGGAGAAACAAAAAACCCAGAATCTCCAAAAAAATCCTGTACAACAACAGATCATCTGGAGGTATCTCCATCCCCGATCTCAAACTGTACTACAGAGCAATAGTAATAAAAACTGCATGGTATTGGCAGAAAAACAGAAAGGAGGATCAATGGAACTGCATAGAAGACACAGAAATAAACCCACACACCTATGAATACTCGATTTTTCACAAAGAATCCAAAACTATTTAATGGAAAAAAGACAGCATCTTCAACAAATGGTGCTGGTCCAACTAACTGTATGTCTACATGCAGAAAAATGAAAATAGATCCATATTTATCACCTTGCACGAAACTAAAGTCCAAGTGTATCAAAGACCTCAACATAAAACCAGATACTCTAAATCTGTTAGAAGAAAAAGTGAGGAACAGCCAAGAACTCCTTGGCACAGGAGACAACTTCCTGAACAAAACACCAACAGCACAAGCTCTAAGAGCAACAATCAATAAATAGAACCTCATGAAACTGAAAAGCTTCGGTAAAGCAAAGGACACCGCCATCAAAACAAAACGACTGCCTACATATTGGGACAGAAACTTCACTAATCTTTTATCTGACAGAGGACTAATATCCAGTATATACAAAGAAATAAAGAAGCTGAAAAGCAGCAAACCGAGTAATCCAATTAAAAAATGGGGAACAGAGCCAAACAGAGAATTCTTGACAGAGGAATATCGAATGGCAGAGAAACACTTAAAGAAGTGCTCAACCTCATTAGCCACCAGGCAAATGCAAATCAAAACGACCCTGAGATTTCACCTCACACCCATCAGAATGGCCAAGATGAAAATCTCAAGTGACAACACATGCTGGAGAGGTTGTGGAGGAAGGGAAACCCTCCTCCACTGCTGGTGGGAATGTAAACTGGTACAACCACTCTGGAAATCTATCTGGTGCTTTCTAAGACAATTAGGAATAGTGCTTCCTTAAGACCCAGCTATACCAGTGCTAGGTATATACCCAAACTTTGCTCAAGTACACAAAAGGGATACTTGCTCAACCATGTTTATAGCAGCTTTATTTGTAATAGCCAGAACCTGGAAACAACCAAGATGTCCATCAACGGAGGAATGGGTACAGAAATTGTGGTATTTTTAAACAATGGAATAATACTCATCAATCAAAAAGGAGGAAATCATGAAATTTGCAGGCAAATGGTGGGATCTTGAAAAGATCATTCTGAGTGAAGTATCCCAGAAGGAGAAAGACATACATGGTATATACTCACTCATATATACATCTATAAGATATGATAAACAAAATTGAATCTATACACCTAAATAAAGATAAACAAGAGAGCAGACATGGGGTAAGATGATCAATCCTCATTCAGAAAGACAGATGGGATGTGCCTTGAGTGTATGACAAGAGTCTACTGAAGGCATCAGAAAGACTCTAACTAGTAGTGTTTTCAAAGCAGATACAAAGACTCATGACCAAACCTTCAGCAAAGTACAGGGAATCATATGAAAGAAAGGGAGTTAGTATGATGGGGAAAGGATAATAGCTCCACAAGGACCAAATATATCTGGGCACAGGTCTTTTCTGAGACTGAAATTCAACCAAGGACCATGTATGGATATAACCTAGAACCTCTTCTCAAATATATCCTGTGGTAGCTCAGTAACCAATTGGTTTCCCATAGTGATGTGTACAAGGACTACTTCTAACAGGAACTCAATGACTGGCTCTTTGACCTCCCTACCCGCCAAGGGAGGAGCAATCCTGTTAGGCCACAGAGGAGGGCTTTGCAGCCAGTCCTGAAGATACCTAACAGGATCAGATGAATGGGGAGGAGGTTCCCCACCCTTCAGTGGACTTGGAAAGGGGCACAGTGGAGATGAGAGAGGGAGGGTGGGATTGGGAGGGAATGAGGGAGCGGGACATGGCTGGGATACAGAGTCAATAAAATGTAACTGATGAGAAAAAAATAAAATTAAAAAAATAATAATTTAACACATCCTCCCTTATTCATTACTGTAAGATACCATGGATCATATCATGTCACAAAGGAGAATAAAAATTTTCAGGTCTTCCCCTAGTTTTACTCATGAACGGTAGAGAAAAGAGGTAACCTGGGCTATTCTTTATGTCATGCATATTCCCACTTCAATTCAGGTGTTTCAACTTTAAAGCTACACTTAACACATAAGAAAACGTTAAGGAGTATCCAAATTCTCACATTTTCCCCAAAGTTCTTCTCTTGGAACTGGTGAATGTGATCTGAACTAGCCCACTGTTCAGTTAAGGAGAAACTCACATTCAGGCCTAGATTTGACCAGTCCTCTAGCACTTAATGTGAAAAAGTAGAGCCTCACTATCCTTTCCTTGCTGAACACATTGGGCAGTGTATCTACGTAGCCTATGATGTCCCGCCCCCCTCACACAACAAAACACTGGGAGTTGACGACTTACAGCTAACCCCTCCATTGCACAGAGAAACTCTCCCTCATCATAATGACATCTGACTCAGTTGACTCATCCACTCTCCCTGTTGCCCCCGTCTGCCAAAAACAGCCACTTCACCCTTTGCTCCTACCCATTCCCAGGTTCTATTATCTGTTCCTCTTGTCTGTGTCATTCACACCATTTACCCGGAATGTGAGAAAAATCTCCACTGTAGTTACAACGCCTACACTCGAAGCCAGGTGTATCTGTCCCACCACGCAGTATCTGGTGAGGTATCTGGCACTTCGGGGATATCACCACTAGCAGACCCACAGCCCAGGCAGGCTGTCCACTGGGGATTAGAGGAGCTGCCAGGCTCTAGGCGTCTATTCCTGGATCAAAACATCCGCCTCATTCTCGAGCCAATTGGCTAGCCTGTCCTGCACACCTTCTCCGCAGCCCCCACCTCCTCCCAGGAAATCTATGAAATAAAGCCAGCCAAGTCTCTTCACCCCACCACAGGAGCATCCATGGAGTCCGTGGTTCAGTGTACTGTCAATTGCCCACTCTGTTGCCTGGCAAAGAGGTTAAGTCAGGTGAGCGGGTGCATGTCTCAAGCTTTCCAACCAGGAAGGTTCCTAGTTCTCCACCTGCCAATTAGGGATTTCATTCCCTAGCTGCTGAACTCCAGTGCACTCTATTAAGTGAAAGCGTGCACACCTCAAGGATCCTCCCAGCAAAGAAGGAAGGGATTGGCTGCTGCCTACCTCCTTTCCTCATCACCTAGCTAGCCACAAGTTTGGGCACACAGACTCCAGTGACAGGACCCTAGCCAATCCTACAACCTGTGCTCATGAAAAGCCCTGTCAATAGCACCTCCCCCAGCAGACCTGCAGAACCAAACACCCAAGCATGCTGGGTGATGATTCAGGTCCTTTGCCACACTGCAGTTCACTCTCCTGCTCCAAAAGCCAAGAGATTCCAAGTTCCCAGTGCAGACTGGCAGTTCAAAATGACATTAGTAATTGACTGTTCCAGAATAAACCAACTCTTGGGAGATGGAAACAGGAAAATCAGGGGTTTAAGCTTGTCCTTCGCTACCTAGGAGTTCGAGGTCAGCTTGGGATACATGATATCTTGACAAACACACACACAAAACAGAAACAAATACTAGAATAAAATTATATTGGGAAAGGAAATAAGGAAATATTGATTGGCTGGAGTGACAGCCTGTTCCAGGACAAAGAAACCCTGTCTCGAAAAAAAGAAAGCAAGAAAAAAAAAAAGAAGAACTTTTCTTTCTCAGAAAACTTTGAGTAAATTATGCTAAAGTCTGTAATGATAGCTATGAAGAGGCAGACACAAGCACAAGACCAATGCAAGTTTGAAGCCAGTCTAGTCTCCATATCAGTGTCTCATGAAAGTGAAAACAGGAAAATAATTCAAAATTTGACTGTGCTTAGGAATTTGTTTTTGTTTGTTTGTTTTTTTGTTTTGAGCTGAGTTTCTCTGCAGACCAGGGTGGCCTGAAGCTCAAATATACACCTGCTTCTGCATCCCAAGTAGGAATTCGTATTAATGAGCCAGCTGCTCCTAGCTATAGCCTCTCTTTACCTGTTGAAGAATGTGTCACTTTCAGAAACACTTAGTGGCTATTTATTATCATCTCAAATCTCAATAAATGTTTTGAGGTTGATGGCCAGAAAAGCAAATTACTTTTTTTTCTTTCTTTCTCTCTCTCTCTCTCTTCCATTTTTTGTTTTGTTTCATTTTGGTTTCGGTTTTTCCAGACAGGTTTTCTCTGTGTAGCCTGGGCTGTCCTAGACTTGCTTTATAGACCATGCTGGTTTTGAACTCACATTGATCCACCTTCCTCTGCCTCCTAGAGTGCTGGGGTTACAGACAAGTGTGTGCCACCACAGCCAGCTAGAAAGGTAATATTTAGCCCACCTAAATATGCACATATAGTTTTATATGAAAAGAACTTTTTTTTTTTTTAGGTTTCCAGCATAATTCTTTTTTTTCAATGCAGTTTATTCAGGAACCATGAACAATCTTCTGACCATGGGGAAAGCCAGCCCACAACTTAAGTAGCCTCTGGGTAACCAACCCCAGCGTGCCACGTGGGCAATGCAGATAGGTCCACATACATGGAAGCAATCCAGATTCTCAGCCTTTGCCAAATATGGAATTGTTTGTGACAGAGAGCACTCACCATCGGAAGGTGGAAGGCGGAAACCAGCTCCATCTTTAAGGGGGGCATTACGCAGCTCTCTACAGTTCCCCCTATTTGTTTTAGATGCATCAGGCAAGAGTAGAGGTCTGATCTCTGATATTACAAATAAATTGGGACTTTGTACCAATGTTCATTTAGGTGTCATCCACCCAAAGAGCATCAGACCCGTCCGATACCTTTTTCTCAGAGGCGGGACCTGGGGCATCAACCCACATGCAATCAGATATGCTCTTCTCTGGGTCGAAAGCCTCTGGCCCCTGAGTGCAGTGCTTAGCCTCGCATCCTGAGCATAACATTTTAGCTCCCATGCTAGGGGAGACTGTCCTGCTTCAATGGCTGTAAAGGCCTGGATGGTCATGGCTGCATTACGCTGTGGTGAGACTCTAATCTTGCATATACACCTCAGGCAAACCAAGGAGACCAACACCAGAAGGCCTGCTAACTCTCCCATGCCCGCCCATTCCTTCAGATGATTCATGGCTTCAGCAATCCATGTTGATAATCCTGTGGCTAATCCTGTGTCCACTCTGGTAGAATTTACCTTGACAATGGCCACTCTCAGGTGCTCCATCGTAGTATCGAATTCTCCAGTCCAATTACCTAAAATATAGCTAGACAATTGATTAGACAGATTTGCAGCACAGGAAAAATTCTCATGTTGTATGATAGTGACACAAAGTCCAGCATACTTTCATTGACAGCCAAGTTGAGCGATTTGCCATAGGGTATCAATTTGCTCCTGTACGAGGTCAATCCTCTGATTGAACACCATCAATCCTTCTTTTAGTTGAGCATTAATTCCTTTTTGTACATCTTAGGCATGAGCTATATTGGCTAAAAATTATTCAGGGTCTGAGCAGTCTGAATAGTAAGACTCATGGCCAATGCCACGGTGGTAGCTCCAACAGCCACCAATGAGATGGCAGTAACAATGGCAGCTGTAATTCCAGGATCCCTTATCTGTCTGAAGAGAGTCATAGCGTGAGGGCATCAACGGGCAGAGGCACCCAGCGAGGCATGCGAGTAACCAGGGCATACCTAAATTTACTAGCATTCCAGCATTGGGCAAAAAAGCAAGTATCATTACCACAATTACTTGGCTCTATCTGGCTAATAATGAATAAAAATGGGGGATATAAACAAACAGGTGTGGGCTTATAGGAAATATTATGAGAAGCATTAACCCCCTCGTTGGAACATCCTGCATCAGTTCTAGAACTAACAGTGGTGGTGTCCGAGGTCTGAGTAGGTTCAGGAGACCATTGCCCCCAGGGGAGAGACATGCTCCATGTAAATCGACTAACTCCATGTTTTCTGCCACTTTTGAAAGTCATTTAAGGTTTTTAAATTATCTTTTCTTTTTTTTCTTTTTTTTTAATTTTTCATTAATTACACTTTATTCATTCTGCATCCCCCCATAAGCCCTTCTCTCCTCCCCTCCCAGTCCCACCCTCCCTCCTCCCTCTGCATGCATGCCACTCCCCAAGTCCACTGATAGGGGAGATTCTCCTCTCCGTTCTGATCTTAGTTCATCTGTTGACATGAAAAGTGGCTGCATCATCCTTTACTATGGCCTGGTAAGGCTGCTCCACCCTCTGGGGGAGGTGATCAAAGAGCAGGCCAATCAGATTATGTCAGAGGCAGTCCCTCTTCACATTACTATGTAACCCACTTGGACTCTGAATGGCCCTGAGCCGTTCAGAGTCCAGTGCAGGGGTTCTGGGTTATCTCCATGAATAGTCCTTGGTTGGAGTATGAGTCTCTGGGAAATTTCCTGTGTTCAAATTTTCTGGTTCTGTTGCTTTCTTTGTGAAGACCCTGTCCTTTCCAGCTCTTACTATTTCCCACTTCTTACATAAAATTCCATTCACTCTGCCCAACAGTTGCCCATCAGGCTCAGCATCTGCTTTGATAGTCTGTAGGGCAGAGGCTTTCAGAGGCCCTCTGTGGTAGGTTCCTAGGTTGTTTCCTGTTTTCTTCTTCTTCTGATGTCCATCCTCTTTGCCTTTCATGATGGGGATTGACCGTTTTAGGTAGGGTCCTCTCTCGTGCTTAGTTTCTTTAGATGCACAGATTTTAGTGGGTTTGTCCTATGTTGTATGTCTATATGAGTGAGTATATACCGTGTGTGTCTACTTTTTTACTATGATTGAAATTAATTTTATGTTGTCCATAAATTTTTATTTTCTTCATTTTCTACTTCCATCCTTTTGATATAAGTGTGTGTGCCTGATGGTGTTATGGGTGTATATACCTATGGAGGCCAGAGGACAGATTTAGATGTCATCCTTAGGGATATCATCTCCTTTGACTGGCCTAAAGCTCAACAATTAGGCTTGACTGGCAGCCAGTGAGCTTCAAGGATCCTCTGGTTTCCTCTTACAGTGCTGGGACTATGAAAGAACATCACCACATCTGTATTTTAGAGGGAGGTCAAGCCCCTGCTTGCAAAGCATTGACTGAGCCACCCCTTCAGGACTACTTCTATTGTGTGTATGTGGGGGTGGGAGTTAAGGAAGTTGACACTGTGTATTCTTCAGCAATTTAAATTCTCTTCTGCAATACAAGTGTCTGTGTTTAGAATCACCAGCTCCTGTGTGTTTCTTTTTGTGTCAGCCTATATGTCTGTCTTTTTATGTCATCCTAATTTGTCTACATTATCTATGGTCTGATACATTATGAGAGTAATTCTTCTCTTTTCTGGAGACAATTTCTGAATAAGTCTTTATATATTAAAATATTTAAAAACACACACACAAATCATGTGGTCAACCATCCAACATTCTTTCTAGAACTCTCTCAACCAAGTTGTTATTCAGTGTAATCAGGTAAAAAAAAAAAAAAAATCTCAAGGAGAAGTTAATTCCTTTTGAATGCCTTGTGGCTTCTAGTGTTGTCTAGTCCAGCTAAACTATGGACCTAGAAGCCCTAGGTAATCTAAAAACCCTCAAAACCTAATCTGGTTAAACACAAGCACCTGTTAAGACATGACTCAAATCTGCCCTCTGCAGGATAAAAATAGGAAATGCAAACATCCATTGTCTACCAGTTCTAGCCAGAAAGCTACAATCCCTAACTTTATATTAATCACTGAGTAAACAAACCGTATAAAATATATGATCATTCTGAGCATGTTGGAACATGTCTTTAATTCCAGCACTCAGGGAGGCAGAGGTAGGAGGATCTCTGTGAGTTCAAGGCCAGCCTGCTCTACAGAAAGACTTCCAGGACAGCCAGAGACACACTGAAAATCCCTGTCTCAAAAAGAAAACAAACAAAAGAAGACCTGATACCTTAAATATATAGCAGTAAGTGATATAGTATAAACTATAATTATTAAGCACTGTAAGAGGTTACACAAAATTGATGCTAAAAGTTCAAGTGCTCAAGTAATTCACTCATTCAGGTTCTTCTCAGTACCCAATAACTGCCAGATGGTTTTATAGGTCCTGAAACTTAGCTAAGAGCAACAAACAAGTCACTGCATACAGGAGGGTTTTATTGTGGTGAGATGATTTTGATCAACAAGAACACAAGGAGGTGATGAAAATATCAGGAAATGTAAGCAAAATGAACAGCATACATGAGCACTCATAGCACACAAACTAGTAGAGACAGTTTTAGACAGAGTGGTCCAGAATGACTTCTGGGAAGCGCCAAACATTGAAAAGCAAGAAATAGCTCTACAAGCAAGGAAAGGCATTCCAAAAGAAACCAGTGCAAATGTCCTGGTGAAAGATGAATTTGCTGCTTGTGATTTGTTTTGATTACTTTTGTGGTTATTCTGTGTTAATTTAGTTGCTGTTGTTATTTTTCTGAGGCAGCGACTCATGTAGTCCAGGGTGGCCTTGAGCTCCTAAACCTCCTACTCCTACAAACTTGACTTGGTTTGCTTCTTAAGGAAGGGGCATGGGAGCAACAGTAGCTAGGTGCAGAAACCAGGAGAAAATGTAATGCTAAGTTATAGGGTTGGTAGGACAATGGGAAAATATTACAGAATCCAGTAACTGTGTAATATACAGCAATTTTTGACATCTCTGACACTTTTCATACTGTAACTGCACATCACAACAGTACTTACATGGCAAATACTATATCTGCCACCTACAACAGGTTATCAGTATTATGTACTTAAGGCACATTGAGATATACAGAGTTCAGAGCACAAGCACATAATGAAAGAGCTCCATGCTATTACTCATGGTCATAGTGATAAATCTGTGTAAATGGAGACTCTTCAGATGACTGGGAGGATCTTGCTGGAGTGTCACTAGAACTGAACAAGATAGGTAGACTTCATATAGAAAGGAGAGATGACATTCCAACAAGTTTGTGTGTGATTTATTCAATCTAATAAAATATGTGAGGTGAAGGACAAAATTCAAGTTCAGGGGATAGAGAGATGACTCCTCCATTTTGAGCATTTGTTTCTCAGAAGACTCAAAGATCAGCTAACAATCCTCTGTAACTTCAGCTCCAGGTGTAATCCAGTGCCCTCTTATGGCCTCTGGGAGAATTGTATGCATGTGATGTATAGTCATTCACTAGGCAGAACACCCATATGTGTACAAGAAATAAATCAAAAAAATCAAAAACAAAAAGGAGGCAAAGACCTAGTCAAGGCCTATAGCACAAGACTAGACTATGACAACAAAACAAAACATTTTAAAATATATGTATACCAAGACATATGGTTCTCACTGATGTTGTAATTTAAGGAAATCAGAGGCAGATGGCTCTGGGTTTTCTGATTTCTTTTATGTCCCTGAGCAAATATTTATATTTATTAAGAAGCATTAGAGCCATGCTGCTGTGTTTCTCATTAGTTTGTTTCACGTGATCATCCACAGAGTACCATATTTTAGGGGGAGTTAAATATATGACTACAGTGATACAGTATAGACACTATTTCCACAATGATGTGGGTATCCATAGTGTTGGATACACTATCCACGTTAAAAGAACATTGCCTCTGTGTAGCCTTGGCTGGATGGCAACTCACTATGTAGCTTTAGGCCCCTGAACCAAGAAGAGATTCATTTCTACCTGTGAGTTCTGGGCTTACAGGACTAAGACACCACATCTGACTAAACAAGAGTCTGAAGAATTAACAGTTGAAAATTAATTTTTATTTGTAAATATACAATCATTTTACTCAATAGGGAATAATTAAATGGGACAGACATTATAGACAGAATTTGGCCTTAGCAAACTAGCAAGTCAATAACATCATCCAATGAAATAACAAATGAATAACAAAGCCTCAAAACAAAGAACACAATAAACCAAAACCAAAAAAATCTTAACCCAAAATTCAACAATAAATTAAGCTAAGAAACATTCTCTTGCTAGAGATTTAGCAGCATGCACAAAAAGTCAATTGATACTGGATTCAAAGGTGAGTTCACATTTCAAAAGGGGTGTCTTTTTTTTTTTTTTGAGCAGCCCTTGATCATAGAGTAAAAAATGCTGTGTTCAACTTCTCTCTTTCTTTCTTTCTTTCTTTCTTTCTTTCTTTCTTTCTTTCTTTCTTTCTTTCTTTCTTTCTCTTTCTTTCTTTCTTTTTTTTCTTTCTTACTGTCTCCTCAGTTCTCTCAAGGGAGCTGGCAGAGAAGAAGGAAACACAATTAATCAAACCCAGAGGCACCCATGCTAGGTCTGAGGAAAGACAAAATCAAGGCCAGTTTACACATAGGAAACCAAAGTCAAGGAAGAAAAACCACCCCAGGATTTCCAGAGTTGCTGAGGATGGGATAGGGTGGTCATTCAATTGCCTGGAAAACTCAGTTGTCTGGCTGCAGAAGCTCTGTCTGTGGGGAGCTCTCTTCCTGGGCTATGACTCCTTCCAGGTCAGACTGGAGTCTTTCAGACCTACGGAAGGAAGGAAGGAAGGAAGGAAGGAAGGAAGGAAGGAAGGAAGGAAGGAAGGAAGGAAGGAAGGAAGGAAGAGAAGCCTAGTGAAGGCAAGCCATGTCAGCTGTTGAATCTACACAAGCTCTATTCAGCTGGACAGTCCAGGATGACCTTTCAGCTGAGGTCATTCCCTGCATTTCCCAAAGAAAAATGGTCAGAGAATACATGTGCCTGGATATTTTTTTTTCTCACATTTTTAAAAACTGCGGGAAGATGAACTAAAACCTACATACTGCATTGAAATAGAAAAATAACAGCACATTTCTCCAATAGTCCAAATGATAAATAAATACATTAATTAATTAATTAATGTCTGAGTCACACTTCAGAAAAGATGTGAGCAACCAAGTTACCTATGTAGAGTCCCTCTTCAGGGCCTACTCACTGAAATGAAGGCCTTGAGTTTTCCTACAGTGCAGAAACCTGCCTGGGTAACCTTGTCAACCAAGTGCCCTGTTTATAATCAAAGAAATCATTTCACAGGAATACCCTGTGATACACTGCAGGGATCCTGGATTCAGTAGGAGTATGCTATATGAAAATGTGCCCAAGTGTAGGAACTGACCTCTAAAGTTCATGTTCCTGAAGGAAAATAACATGTCAGTAGTCACACTTTCTTCTACAAAGGATACTCCCCTTGCTAGGTTTAGTACTAAGAGGGATTTGTAGGGAAACCAAGCGACATGGTACTCAGATCATACTAGAGAGGCTAGAAAAGAGGAGGGGGTACACCATCCCCAGAAACACTAAGGAACTCATGTTGTTTCCTGGACAGAAGTTCTTGGTGACTGGAACAGCTAATAATCAGAGGTGTTCTTTCCACGGCTGTGGTTGAGAGACATGCAGATGGCCAGAATCCTAACAGAACAAGACACACAGGCACAGGATACCCACTTGCCTCCACCCTCCACTCGATCCCTGGGTTCCTACCTCATCTCAATGACATCAGTGTGATGCTGCATCTTTTCTGCCAAATCCCTTTTCTGAGTCTGCAAAATTTTCGGCTCTAGTAGGTCCTTAATTCTATTCTCTATTGCTTTTAGTTCCTGTTTTTTAGAAGATTGTGTTCACAGGTGCTGTGAACATGATTGTGCAAAAGCACCTGTGCACATTGACACACACACACACACACACACACATACAAACTCCTGAACACACAGACATACGTGTGTGCTCACATACAACTATACTACATTGCAGTAACATAATTATTTTACCAGTAATGTAAGAGATCACCAGGGATCTAATGTAAGAGATCACCAGGGATCCTTTATAGAACAATGTTACCTTTCTTTAGAAGAGATAAGAAATTAGTGGACATGGGATATAGACAGTTCAGTGGATAAAGTACTTTTCCTAAACCTTCTGTGTAGACATGTTGACCCACTGGGTCTTGGCCTTTTAGCCAAGCCTACATAGCAAGTGCCCGAGGCTTAAAATATTGTTTTTTTTCCCCAGTCCAAGACCTGTGGATTGTGGTGTACCAGCTCCTTGTTCTGTCCCACTCATTCCCAGTTGTTCCAAGGTGATCAGCTTCCTACTAATGGAGCTCCCTCATTCATAGCCTGCATCGCTTTGAACCCAAACAGTGAGCCTATGAAATGAGAAAATCTCCACAACTAAGACAAAAATAAATGTTCTCCCTCTAAGATGATAGGATCAGGGATCTTTTTGAGTAACAGAAGGCTGATTAACTCAAGGCCAAATGATCTTGAGTTTCTTTATTTCATGATGAACAATATTTCCATGAAGGGTGGACCATATGGTATACTTATAAGCTGATGGACACCTGGAAAGTTTCAACTATTGCTACTATGAAGAATACTGTTACAACTCTGATGCCTTCTGTTTTATTTGTGGCACCTACTTCTAGTTCTGGAATTGCTGAGTCACCTTGTGACTGCAGATCAGGATGTTGAAAAATTATTCATGGCCTCTCACAGGACTACCTCATTTTACACCACCAGCAATGTCTGGGGGACCTCACTTCTCCCAGCCCTCTTAAGGCTCATTTTGGATTAGATTTGAGTGATTTAGAATAAAAGCAGTTACTGAGTGCTATAGACACAGCACAGAATGAATGCTTTAGACTTTCATGAGGTTAAGGGTGCTGCACTGACCCAGCCCTGTACACAAACTTCAGCATTGCTATGGGATATCTGCTGAACTGAGATGCAACCACACGCAACTCCAAATCTCTCAATGCATAAAATCCAGGCCAAGGCCTTTGTTTACTGAGCCAAGATTAGGTGAAGGAGGAAAGAAAATGGTTGCTGGCAATGATGACAACAAAACAGGATGCAGGGAAGACACAGAAAGGCACCCCACTGTCCAGTGGACAGTCACTATTCACCAAGAGCAGAAGAAGTACACAGACCCTTAGCCAGCCTTTCCTGACTGTCAAGCAATTTGTTTTTTATAGCAGCCTTCTTCTCACCTCCTTGTAGTATTTCTTTGAAGATATGTATTCTTGCCTCTACAAAATCTATGAGTTACAGCAGCTTTTGTGTCCATTGTTCTAAGCAAAAGTTGGGAATGCAGAAAGATGGGCAGTGGCATGTGAGGTTTGATATTTGAAAAGTCAGTCAACATGACATTTTCTCATTGAAGCTGTTCTCTTTCATCATTTAAGATGTTTCTAGAGAAAAACCACATATGTATATGCAGAAACACACACACACATTCACACATAAATACACACACACTGACACTCACACATACACTTGCACATACAAGTACCCAACACAAACACCTACACAAGCACTCACCTCTACATATACATGCAACATAGCAACAAGGACTGACACTCACCTGAGCACATGGACACACGCACACACAACATGGATAGGGACAGGAATGTGCATATAAGGTTCAGCAAACATGCGTAAGTACACAAATATTAACACACATACATAAAAACACACATATATGCTGACTCAAAATCACACATTCACATAGATGACCACCAATTCACCACACACAGAAAGACAACACATGCACACACATTCATGAACACACAGAGAGACACAAATACACACACACCCCCACACACAAACACACACAATGAAGAGAATTGATGTTACAACACTTTTTTCTGCAGCATAAAGAGTTACTAGGACCTACCTGCTGTATACAAGGCTCTTAGACTTAGCTAGGATTTTGTGTCATTTATTGTAATTATTTCCTGTTCCAGGAACCTTTTCCATCCCAACACACACTGATATCATGGGCAAATTACAAACACTGCACTGGTTCAGCTAAATTGAACCACAGAAGACCAAGTTCCCAAGAAGGAGGTCTCCAAGCTAAACTTCCAAATAGTTCCATATTGATCCATCATGGTTTCCTTACCTAACCTATCCTTGTTCATGCAAAGAAGATCTTGGGAGATCTAAAGAAGTGAGTTACCTAGGTCATTCTTTTCAAATATTTACAAAATATCTTTTCAAAATATTATAGTTCACATAATATGAAAACAGATCTCAGGTCAGGCAGTATGAAGCTAATGAAGTCACATGCAGGGATTTTCTGAAATGCAGCATTCTGAACAATTATGAGGAGGAATCTCTCCTGAGCTACAGACCCCTGAAGTCATGACTCAAAGCTCTGTGCTACTACCTAACTGGGTTTCCACATAGCAACACTCCTATCATGGTAGGTGTGAGAAGTGTGAGCCACCTTTTTCCCTCAGTGGACTACAATTTCTAGCAGAGCAGGACACTTTGCTTTTCAATCATCTAGTTTCTCAAAAGACAATAACTTCCCAGAGAGACTTTTAAATGATCACAGAAGTGAACAACTGGAAGAGATGTAGGTGAACAGATGGAAGGGTGGGTGGATGGGTACATGGGTGTGTCTGTTTTTGGTTGCTCAGGTGAGCCTCCTGCCCTTGCCTCCTCAACCTACCTGCTCCTTCCTAGCACACAGGCCACACATCTTCTCAAGGGACTCGTCACAGACCCTGTTTTTGCCTGACAGGAATTTTGCAGCACAATATGCTTCCTCTGCAGCTCTCTGTTCTTCTTTCTCAATGTGGTAATTTGTAGCATCAGCTTAGTCCAGTCAATCATGAGCTGGCAGTGATGAAGGCTGAACCAAAGCCAAAATATGGTGAGCCCCTGAAAGCAAGTATTTGCCTCCCCACATCCAAGTACCATTGTCCTTACAATGTCCATGGTCTCCAGAGAGTCCCAGACTGGGGCCTACATTAGCTATTCCAGCATCACCTAGAGGCATGCCCAAAGCAGAGACTATACACATTTCAGAAAGACTCAAAGTTTTTCTGAAAACCCTAACACCAAAAGGAATTCATGCACCTCCAAGAGCAGGAACTGTCCCGATCTGTGTTTATCAGTCCATGATATCTGGAAGACATCAGCACATAGAGAGAAAACCATCTTTAAGCTAGAACTGCAGTTCTTTCAAAATTCCAGGGTATTTATGGATCCCATCCAGCTATTTTAATCCACTGAAAGAGTCCCAAAAGAAAACCCTTTCATGATGCAAATAATTTTTTCTCTCTAGAGGCTCTTGAGGATGGCAGGACAGTGTTGGGAGGGGCTCATAGTCTTTTCACACTGAAAAAAAAAATGAGTCCAACTGGTACAAGTCCAAGAACCAAAAGGCAGGCTGCTTGCTCAGAAACAGACAGGCTAGAACCAGAGCCCTCACTTGGGACTGAAAACAAAGAAGAGCAGATGCAGTACCATTCAAGTGCTGAGGTCCCAGCCAAGTCAGTCACTCACCTGAAGAACTCAGTCTCCTTAGTCAGCACCTTGTACTTGTCCAAGGCCTCACTTAACTCCTGGGGCAATTTCTTCAGGGCTGACATCATTTTCTGATGTTCCAGATTCAGGATTGCAAATTCAAAATTGAACCTGTTTTAAGGTGTGGGGACCAGAAGTGAATAACCTCATGAACAAAGCCTCAAGGATCACATGAATTTAGGCTCCATCCAGGATTACCTCAGCCCAGGAGATGTTACATCCTGATTCCTAAATACTAGGACCTTCAGGTGCTTATTAAAGTTAAGATCCTAGTCTCAGGCCAGCAGAGGCAGGGGTATCAAAGTGAAGGAGCTGGGCTCCATGAACACTCTTGATGGCATTGAAGCAATATATCAGCTTTCTAAGAAGTCCCCAGGAGTCCATGCCACATACCTGGGCCTTCCAGAAATTTGTGATGGCATTTCTCCGATGTTTATAGCAGGGACTCTCAAACCTGAGGTCCTATTGCTACACAGATACACAGAGAACATCATCAATATTTCCAGGGAAGAGGTTTTATTAACTCCCAAGGAGATTCCAATGTGCCACCAAGGTGAGGACAAGGGACAAGTGCTGACTCCCCAAAGGACATCTTCATGGCTTCAGCACTGGCATCCCTTGAAATCTATAAGACAGCAAATTCTCAGGTCCCATCACCTACCTCCAACTCCCAGGATCTGAAGGTGGTATTCACAGAAGACAGCACTCATTCATGCATGTGCCTTCAGGAATTTGCTTAATAACACACACACACACACACACACACTAACTAGCAATGAGCATGCCAAATTCAGGAAGGTGGTATTTTCTCAGAGTACAATGAACAAGACCAAGAGAGGCCCTGATGAGCTCCATGCATTTCAGGCACACCTTGAGATACACCAAGTGTGCCCAGGCTCCTCCAGCTCCTGCCAAGAGCAACCAGTCCCCATGTAACTGCTGGTCAAGTGCAAAGACTCACTATACATTAACAGTATGTAGCATCTCCCCCAAGCTAACACCTGTTAAGACCTATAAAATGCATGATGATAGCTCACACACTATTGTCCTATTGATGCACTAACATTCGTGCCATAGGATCTGCTTTTCATTTGGAGCAAGCAGAATAGCCTATGTCCCCAGGCTTCTGGTACTCCTAATGAGGTTTCAGGTTCTGCCTTTCAAATGCACTCAGGAAAATTAGTTTGGCCATGAGGACGCTATGGAGGTGCAGCTTCTTGTGATGTTAAGAAAGATATTGTTGACCTACTGCAATCAAGGGAGTCAACAGAGAACTGGGCATAATGACTACCTGTTGTTCAAATCCTTGTCAGTATAATGAGCCAGGATTCCACGCAGTTCATCCCTCTCACAGGTCATCCTCTGTAGCTGAATGATCATTTTCTCCAACTTAGTCATCTACTGCTCCAGCTCATTGATTTTGGAACACTGGATGATTCCTTCCCAGAATAGCCTGTTGGTAGATAAACACAAGTGAACTTGGCCAGGTGAATTGCACAGAGACAGGAGAGACCATGCATTGTCACAGCATGGAGTACATAATCCATGCTCTGCCCATAAGCACCCTGGCTAGACATGTGCCTCATTAAGTTCTGCAGTCTCCAGAGCCATGCAAGACATAGCAAGCCCAGACATGCAGATTTAGAGGGGAATGTAAGCTGATATCTAAGGAAATGAATGCAAGTCCTACAGTCCCTCACTATTAGCACCACCAAGCCTTGATCACATGTGTCTAAGACAAATGCATCTAAATGTCTGAGTCCAAGGCAATTGCCCAGGGGAGTATTCCTCATTGTTATTGGTATCGGATACCTAAGGAACCTACAGAAATCTGCTGTGAATGCAGTGCATCAACATGCTTCCCTCATTAATATCTCTGCTGGCCTTCTCCCAACCTTAGAATGAAATTAAGGTCTCACAGAATGGAGCTAGAGTCTTGTCATTTCCTGACCCCCTGCCAAAATCACCATCACAAATCCCTGACCTGGGTCTGTTCTTTAGGAAACATAGAATCAGGAAAGACCCTTTCCTTCCTAGAGGCGATCAGCTGTTGAGCTCTACTCCTACTCCTCGAAGGCCTAGTTCATACCCCATCTCTTCTGAAATCCCAGTAACCCCTGCCCTCAACTCACTGTGCTTTCCACAGAACCACTTATTTCTTGTTCTTCTGCATGAAGATCGAAGGCCAGATTCCTTCTGTCTCCCTCTGGGCTTTCCACACTCTCCCTCTGCTCTTCCCAATAGCCTGCTCAGCCTAGACAACATTTCTACAGGAGAAACCTATAGGCACTGACCAACTGCCACCAACAATATTTACTGTTGCCACAACACTGGTGAAATCAGAGAGAATGCAGAGAGCTTGCTAGGAGACAACAGAATGTCCAGAAAAAGGACTGTTAAGGTCCTCTGGAGCAGCCCATATTGATATATTAAAAATTCTTCCCCAAACCTCTCAAAGTCAAACTGCCCTTTCCACTAGCCTTCTCTGAGAGACAATGCCTTCAACACCTCCGCCTTCCTATCCACTGAGCTTTCTGTTTCAATATATTCCTATCACTCCTTCATCTAGGGTGTATAAAGGCTCATTTTCCAAACACAGCTAAGCAGTGGCTCTTACCCTCCTTAAAATCTCTAAGCAATAAAATAATTAATAAAGTTTTCCAGGACATTAGGTCAGGTTGATGGGAAAGCAACATAGTCTCCCTGTCATCAATAAGTATTTCAGGGATGATTCATACAGCTGTTGCAATGTTCTGGGTTTGTGGGAGATGTTGGGGTTCCTGTCAAAAGAAAGATAGGTAATGATGAAAACTTCTCTCAAAGATTCAGCAGAAGACATTCCAGGCTTGATGTTCGCAAAGATGTGGTCAACTATTGACAGGGAAAGATGAAGAGGATTTGGGATCCTAGGTGTGCTAGGAGTCTCTAGTGGATCAATGCTGTGTGCACTGGATCAGAACCTTTTGAGCATATGTGCAAGTTGCTGACACTTCACTTGCTGTTCCCTATGGGCCTCCAAAACCCTACACTTGACCTTTGCCCTTCCAGGGTTGTGTAATTTTCAGCTGAAGTGGATCACCCAAACCCAAAGAGAGAATTTTCTGGATATCTGTAGGTACAGGTACATGAGGATGGCATGCTAAATTTCTTCGGTTGCCAGCCATCCATGCAGTGCTCTTGTGGGCTCAAGATAATGCCCTAGAAGCACTTACTGTCATGGTGGGAGCATCTGTGCCACCCCTCCTCTAGAATAATAATGCATACTAGGCCCACCCGATGAAATGCAGTATTGAGAAGAACCTCTGGAGGGCGGAGTTGGAGAAAGAAAGTGGCATTGAAGGCCAAATAAACACTGTTGGTATGAAACTTCAGACTATCCTGAGGGGATGGAGCCTGCAACAGAGGCCACAGGCCTCTGGAGGAGAGCATGTATGTGCAAAAGAAGGAAGGGATAAGGATGGTTGATAAAGTGTACCAGGGAAGTATTTCTTCTAGATAACTGCTTTGTGCCTGTCTTGCTTCTCTGGAGCAGACCTGACTTCTGAGACTGACAGTGAGTCAGAGACTGAATGTGTGGTGGAAATAATCCCTTGGCTTCCCAGACTGGTGTAGTAAAACCAGGTCTTCTAAGAGCAGCCTGAGAAGGGAATGGGGAAAGTTCAGTTACTGTCATTGTTCACCTTCTCTTTCTTAGCTGACTCTGACACAGAAAGGGATACCTGTAGACACATAGGAAACTAGCTGAGACTTTATTCCCATACACTACCAATTACCATCATGTAATAGGGGTCTCCTTGTTTATCTTTCCACTCCCTGGAAAGAGCCTGGGGCTTACTTAATTATTGGTCCTCAGTATAAGCCTTGGCTGGTTTGGTAAATGTTACCAGACAGATAGATTAACCTGGCTTCTTCCACTGCCATTTGTGCAGATAGGTAACAATATGGTATCAGCCTTTTGCAGGCTAAACTGTCCGGAATGTGCAGTGCAGCCTTAGGCCCTTCCTCTTCTCTCTCAGATAAACAGTCTTAGTCTTAAAAACGTTCTGTCAGCCATTCTCAAGGAAACAATCTTAGAGTGGCCAAACTGACAGTTGAGTCTCATGTTGCCTTTCAGGTGTAAAAGATGAACTAAGTAACAGGCCTAGAATGTAACTCAGTGACAGGGTCCTTCCCTGGTACTTTTTACTAGTTTCAGTCATAACAGTTTGGGGCCAAAAGGAAAAAAAAAAATTAACCCCATTACATTCTGAGTTGTGAGATACAACAAAATGTAAAGCTCTATAGAGTCCTTTACACTCCTCTGACCTCACTGACCCCTCCACAGACTCCATTTCTTGCCCTTAGTTGAGCATGTATTTTCTCAGGCAACCTTTTATTTTTAGGATAAAAAGAATCTACCTTTTTTGAATAAAGGACACACAGAGCATAAATGTAGATACATAACTTACCAAATTCTGTGTTTGTGGTAATTGGCTGGTGATATGGTTAAGCATGTAAATGTAATGCTGTCTCTCAAATGTAGAGGCCTGAGTTCCTTCCCTGGGACCCACATGATAGAAGGAGAAAGCAAACTTCCATTAATTGTCCTCTGACTTTCATGCAGGCAGGGTTGCCAGATCTTAGCCCACAGCAGCTACTTCCACTGGAATCTCCATCTGACGCACTCAGGAAATATTACTGTGTGTTACATTTGAGAGATTTGGGTCTTTTGTTATTTTACTTTCTTGCCAAGAAGCAATAGAAAGCAAAAAGGCCAGCAATAAGCCATCACCTGAAACACTGCTTAAAGGATTGTAGCCATGGGAATTTGGAAACTGAGCTGAGACCATTTTGAGGCTGAACTACTCTAAAAGGTCTTTTATACATGTCTGGCTAACTTTTGTTGTTTTTGTTTTGTTCTGTTTTTATTCTCTAGCTCTGATTGTCTCAAAAAGACTCTACCTTATGATGAAGGTGAAGCAGTCTCTGTGACCTATTGAAAGATAAGAGAGCACGAGGAGACAATAACCAGAATACACATTTTATATAAAATGTGAGGAATCTAGCAGTAAAAATAGGGTGAACATGAGTGGGGGAGGGCATTCGGAGGCTCCACTCTCCATGATGGAACTATTGGCAGTTAATTGTTGCTGAAGGAGTGGGGATTATTTCCTTCAGCCATGCAGTCATTATCCATGCTCCCAGTAAGTATCATCTTAGCAGTGCTCATGTGAGCAACTGTAATGAACTTCAGTGGGTCATAAAAAACAAATAATAGACATAAAATTATGAAGGGAACTTTTGGGAAGGAGGAGTTCAGTTGTGAGGAGTGGAGGGTAGCCATGGCAATGACCAGGAACTGCAGAGTTCCTAAGGAGTCTGTGAGGGAGGAGTGTGTCAGGCATGCGGTTAGGGGAATTCTTTATTAGTACAGAGCTCAGCAGCTAGGGATAAATTCATGTTGTCCCTAAACAGAGATCATATCATTTTTGTCCCCAGATATATATTTTTAACTTTGCCTCAGTTATTAGTTTAGTTATCATTGATAATTTATGACAGAACAGATTTATCTTTTTTTTTTTTCCTCATCAACACCACAACCCAACTTTTGACAGTGTAGAGGAATCTTTTGCCAAAGCATGACAGCCCATTCTCAGGCTGGTAGCTTTCTTAATTTCAAGGGCACTAGACAGACAGGAAATTCCCAAGACTGCCTGGGCAGATTGTTATGTCCTGAGCAGTGTATTTTCAACTTTTAATGGTAAACAGGCTAATTGTCATTAGGTCCATCAAAAGTCTTCAGGATAAACCTTCTGTAGTTATTATTCAGCTTCTGCTCTAATATATTTTATATATTTTTAGAATTTACTTATATGTCTAATCTTGTTTTTTTTTTTTTTTTTCTTTGTTCCTTGGTCATACAACACTACAGTTGTCCTGTACGAGCTAAATTTTTCTAGGAAAGAGGATTTCATTCTTTTATTATTTATTCACACCATTCTGCCTTATACTATTTATCAGTGTAAGCCCCAGTGTAGCGCAGAGGCAACTCCAGCCAATCTAATTGTGTTGCTGTACCTTTTCCTCAATGGGCATACTGTATGCAACCCCAAATCTTATATGCCACCTATTTGCCTGAGCATATAGTAGGAAGAGGCTTTTTCAATTTTTTTTGTTTTTCACTTATCATCCCAATTGTAACCCCCTTTATCCTCTTCTATTGGTCCTACTCTCCTCTGTTCTCCCATTCTCCCCACACATACCTCAGAAAAGGGGATCCTACCCATCTGCCCATCCCAGCACATCAAGTCTCATCAGGACTGAGAACATCCTAGGAAGAGATTTTTTAATCATTTTTTTCTTTATTAATTACACTTTATTCACTTTGTATCCCCCCTGTGGTTTTCTTCCTCCTCCCATCCCAATTCCTCCCTTCTTCCACCCTCTGCTTGCATGGCCCTCTCCAAGTCCACTGATAAGGGAGAACTTCTTTTCCTTCCTTCTGATACTAGTCAATTAGGTCTCATCAGGAGTGGCTGCGTTGCCTTCTTCTGCTGCTTCTCCCTCAGGGGGAGGTGATCAAAGAGCAGGCCAATCAATTCATGTCAGGGACAGTCCCTGTTCCTATTACAATAGAACCCACTTGGATACTGAGCTGCCATGGACTACATCTGTCCAGGGGTCTTAGGTTATCTCCATGCATAGTCCTTGGTTGGAACATCAGTCTAAGGAAAGACCCCTGTGCACAGCTTAAGAAGAGATTTTTAACCCAATCTACTTCCAACTCCTCCAGCCCACCAACTCTTGTCTACATTTTTAAGTTTACTTTGTTCTGATTATCTTGTTCCTAAGTAAAGGAGCAGATGTTTCAAGAGTATCTTGGAGTCAGAGCCTCAAAAGGAGATCTTTGGCATCTTTATTTGAGTTAATCATCTCCAGGGTGTAAAGAAGACCTTCAAGTAAACCAGATAAAGATATCTTCCTAAAAGTGGAAGGGGTGAATAATTTTATAGGACTTTCTTGGGGAAGATTAGATGCGGTACTCCTGGAAGAAAGCATGGATGATTCATAAGTAATTTTCCATCAATCCAACATCCTCAAGTTGTACAAATGTTAAAAGCTCCCCAAGCATGTAATATGTGGAGATCAAGGCCAAAGTGAAGGATGTACAACAGTGGTTGTATCATTCTGCTCAGCTTTGCTGGCTCTCTGTGCTGTGCTTTTATGAATTTTGCTCTTCCCACTAGATATGGCTGTGCCACTGAGGAAGCAATTCAATATGCAAAATATACATTTATAATTTCAGTTCCAACACTATTATGAATAGAATGCAGAAGGGGATAAAAAAGATTATTAAATCTATTAATTTGAAAATTCTAGTAGATCAACCATAAGTATTAACCAAATGTGATGCACAAGATACAGTGTTCTATTCTTTGGGGAAACAAACAAACAAAACAATAAACTAACATCAAGACAATGGATGATGAGAAAGCCAGGAGAGGAAGGGTTTTAGAGGCACAAGAAGAGAATTGTGTTTAATATGCAGGAAGAGTCCTTTTCTATGGATTTGGTATAGCAGAGTCTAGTATAGACAGTATTGATGTGTTTCAACAGAACCATGACAGCTCATTGTTTGGGTAGGGAACTGCAGCACTTCTGGAGGAAACAAATATAATGGAAAATTCCTTAAAATACCTACATGACTGGTCTGTGAGATAGTCTCTTCACATTTAGCAAATACATATAACGTATCAGTAATATTATAAAATAATTTCTGTTTCTATACATTTATCACGCTGAACTTGTATGTCTTTGGGGGCTGTTTAATTTTGGAATAGAAATCAGCAGGTGTTTGTTGTCTCCAAATTACACAAGTCCTTCTGGAGAAGACACTAAATGGGTTTGTCATTGGGCATTTCCTTCTTTCGGAGCTGTTGGGAGTTTTACTATGTGTAGAAATATAGTGATATCCCTTAAATTCAGGCTTCTTAAAATTCTTTCTTCTTTTTATTGACAAATAGAAAATTGTATAGAACCATGTACACCTGGAGACAGTGACTGGGAAATGGAACAATTAAGCCAGGACAGTAATTTTATCTACTTATTTAACAACTATCAAAAGCAAAGCAAAGTTGTATGTATAGTTATTAAATTTATTTTTGTATAGTAGTATTGTTGTCTTTATTTATTTATTTATGTATTTATTTATATAAGTTTTAATGTTATTATGGGACCATTGAAAGAAAACTAAAGAACAGTGATAAGCCTCCACTGTGAAGATTGTCAAAATAAATACAACAGAAGAAACTGGAGCATCATATGTTTAGATTTTTGGATAAAATCTAATGTCTAGGAGTTTGTTATAAAATATTTTGTTTACGGCATTAATTTTATGAGGGTGGTAACATATAATAAATGATATATGACTCAATAACAGAATCAAAAAGGAACACACAAAGCAAACATACATGCATGAAATCTACACAAGTTCAAGCTAGACAAAATTCCAGCATGCAGAGGGCAGGTGGGCATAGAATCCTATCTGTAGCTAAGGATTATTGGCAATTTATACCTGCTTGAAGAAAGATCATCAGTTTTAAATGTTTGGTCCCTGGAAAGTTGACCTTCCTCCACACATGCAAGTATATCTGGGGAAACAATGACTGAACTTGATTTAAAACAACAAATAAAAGGACCAAAAATTGGGTGAGTGCAGAGGAAGGACAGATCCTGGAGGAGTCAGGGAAGTGTGAATATAATAAAAATACAGTGCATGAAATTCTTAAAGAACTAATAATGAGAGAAGCTACTTTTAAAAATTCCAGTATTTGAAGGCCTGAGAGATGGGGGTTTCTTAATAGTTATAAAACACTTAATGATTTTCCAGATGACCCCAGCTTTGTTTGTAGCACTGAAGGGGGAAAGGGTGAGAGATATGCGGGCACACAAATGCATGTAACTCCAATTCCTGGTTAATTCTTCTCACCCATTTCTAGCCATTTTGGGGGCATACAGATATACACATATACACAAGCAAAATATTCTCACATACACCTTTACAAAAATAAACCCTCAAATTTCTTTATAGGTAAGTGTGTGTGTGTTATGGGTCTTTTGGACATTTGGGCATTATAACATCTTGGAACAGAGTCTGGGGAAGTTATGGTATAAATCACATTTCTTTATCAGCTTATAAATTAGATTGGTAGTGTCTGAGGAATAAAATCTTTAGTAGTAAATTATTTGCTGACTGGTCCATATTATCTTCAACTTTTGATGGTGTACAGTTACAAGTTAGAGAAAAATCACTTTTAAAGTGAGTATGCTCTTTTGAAGATAAGGTTCATGAATACCACCAATTTATACAGTCTGTTCTTGTACCTGGTACAGAAGCAGTGCTGTGTGATCAGTTCTCTTAAAGGGAAAAAGATAGATAGAAATAAATATAATATCAATAATTCTGACTTTTTAAAGAGTAGGAAAACCCCATTGGCAATATAGAGTGCACAGAGGTTTATGCCAGCTGAGGAATCCCTCATAATTTGTAAGATTGAAACTGGATTTGAAGTGGCTCGGCTGTCTGCCCCAGGAGGGAATCCTCATTTCTCCATCAACCTATATGATAAACAAATATACTTTATGTGATTTTTTAGTTCGTATAATGTCTGTATGGAACACAGCCTTGGGCAACTTGAAAATGCAACTATAAAACATGATTGTGTATAATGGTTCCCTGGACTCTTCTTCACCCGTAGACAATGCTCACAGTGAATGTTGTGTCAGCAATATTTGACATGTCTTTGCAGAAATTGATTTAAGCCCTGGCTATAATTATTTTTAAATACTGGAATGAAATATCTACAAAAAATACTTCCATGCTTCTGAGATCTTCATGATGAGAGCCAAAGTGAAGTTGAGGTAGAATTACTGCCCAGGATAGGTTGGCCACTCCTCCAGCCAAGTTTCGGTTCAGATCCTTTCTTGTAAATAGCATCACATTTTCGGTCTAAACTTATTGGCTTATTAAAGCATTAATTTTTGTCTTCTTGTTAAGTTTAATGCTTTCCTTCTAAGAAGTTTTGAAAAAAAAATCTTTACAAAATTATTTTAAATCCCTTATGGTTTCTAGTACTATTGAAAACTGTATTTTATTTTAATATTCAGTTGATTACTGCTGCAGAATGAATAACTACTACAGTAAATGTATGTTTCTAAGAAACTGTAGCAAAATAAATCTAACATGAACTGCATCCCTTTATCATATTTTGCTTGGTCCTGTTCAGTGGGATTCAGTATTTGAATATTGTTGTGTAACTCTCATTACAGCCATCTTTAGAACACCCATCAACTTGGAAACTTGTAATTACATACCCAAGAAGTAGTCCTTCCCACCCACTCTGGTCTGCCTCTGGCAACCCACCCCACTTTTTATTTCCATCAGTTTGATATCTCTAAATGTTCCTTATGAACAGAACCATTCATGTATTTGTGTTAGGACAGCGAGCTTATTTCACTTGGCATAAAGTGTTCATGTTTCTTAAAATTGAAACCTGTCAGAGTTTCCACTGCTCTCAAAGAAGATTAATATTCCACAGATTTTAATTGCATTTATATATTCATCATTCATAGATATTTTGGCTGCTTCTATTGTTTGATATTTTAATTAGAGCTGCTACTTCCCTAGTCAAACTTCATTCATGTTCCTGGTTTTGATTCTTTTGGGTGTATACCCACAGAACATACTAAATTATTTAGTAACTATATTTTAAGATTTCCACAGTGACATTTACTCTTTACATTTGCAATAGTGTAAACAATGCTCTATCATTTTCCATTTATTTTGGTGGTCAGCATGTGTTTGGTTTTGTCAGCATGTGTTTGCTTAACATTTTTTCCATTTTCCTCCATCTTTTTTCCTAACTCATCTTATTTTTGTTAATCCTTTTTATGTTTTTGTTGTTGTTGTTGTTGTTAATATTTTACTTTGGTCCCACCAACTTGAGTTGTGGTCCAGGCAGTCTTTGAACTAAAACTCTGATTTACTAGTGCTCACTGATGGTCAAGCTACAGCATAGCTGTCTTTTCTTCTTCCCTCAATATTATTCCCTTTTTTCTTCTCATTTCAATATCTTCAAGTTTTTATAGTTAATATCATTATTTAGTTGTCATTATTATAGAAAAATTAGATTTTCAGTTTTTAACATCATTTATGTACTCACTTTGTGTGCCTATGAAAGGGTACACACATACCATAGTTTGTGTATGGAGATGGGAGGACAATTGATGGGAGTCAGTTCTCCCATTTTATCCTGTGTGTCTTTGAGCCTGAATTTAGGTTTCCAGGCATGATGGAAAGTGCCATTATCCACTGAAGCATGTAATAGAACAGTAGGTCTTATACATCAAAAGCTACATTCTACTCTTAATAGAATATAGCTGTCTCTGTTCCTTTCCTGTCAATCACTTTTCCCATTTGCTACTAACATGCTTTACCCCCTGATTTATTCTCTTTGAATGTGTGACTATTGGTAGGTTGCCCATCCTCTACTGGATAGGCCAGGCATATAAGGCAGCACCAAGTAGCCTTAGTAGGTTATTAAAATAAAAGAAGAGGTCATGAAATGGGCAAGTGGATTGTGTACATGGGTACTGAGGTAGTTAGATGTCGGAAATGGGGAGTAGATGGGATTGTTGTGCCCAGATCACGAGATCCCAATAGACCACCACAAGTCAAGTCCACTGCAAAACACAGGAGGGCTTAGTCGATACAAGCTAGAGCCCACATCACAAGCTCCCTCTAGAAACAAGAGAGGAATGAGGACCCAAGGTGTGCAGAAACAGGGTTTTTAAAGGGCAAAACCACAAGTAGAGGCTCCAAGCTTTGGGTAGGGAGGGTCTACTTTAGGCACCAAGACCATAAAATGTTTCTGGCCAGCCTTGTGGAGAGGATTTTATCATGAATAATGCCTGGAATGTGCTGATTAGCTGTTGCTAGGGAAGAGTAATTAACACACTCTCTGGACATAAGCTAGACACTGTCTGGGTGGGATGCCAGGAAACGTTATCTCTTAAGTGCAGGAAGGAATGTGGTCAAGCCTGATTATTCCATGCACAGGGCCAGATATATCTTAATTAACCCGGTCTTTCTTCTAAACATTTTAAATATTTTATTTTATTTTCCATTAATTACACTTTATTCACATTCTATCACAACTGTAGCCCCCTTCCTCCTATCCTCCCAATTCCACTTTCCCTCCCTCTTCTTCATCCATGTCCCCTCCATTTCCACTGATAGGGGAGGTCCGCCTCCCCTTCCTTCTGATCCTAGTCTATCAGGTCTCATCAGGACTGGCTGCATTGTCTTCCTCTGTAGCTTGGTAAGGCTGCACCCCCATCAGGGGCAGGTAATCAAAGAACAGGCCACTGAGTTCATATCAGAGAGAGTCTCTGTTCCCATTTCTATGGAGCTGTCATGGCATACATCTGTGTAGAGGTTCTAGATTATCCTCATGAATGATCTTTGGTTAGAGTATTAGTCTCAGAAAAGATACCTGAACCCTGATTTTTTGGTTCTGTTGTCTCCTTGTGGAATTCCTGTCCCCTCCAGGTCTTTCATCTCTGTTTTCTATCAAAAGATTCCCTGCACTCTGCCCATAGTTTGGCTATGATTCTCAGCCTCTGCCTTGTTACCCTTCAGGGTAGAGCCTTTCAGAAGCCCTCTGTGGTAGGCTCCTGTACTCTTCCCCAAATTCTTCCCTTTCCTATATCCATCCTGTTTGCCTTTCTGAATGAGGAATGATCATTATACCCAGGGTCATCCTTTTTGCTTAGCTTTGTTAGGTGTACAGATTTTAGTATGTTTATCTTGTATTATATGTTTAATATCCACTTATAAGTGAGTATATACCAGGTGTGCCTTTCTGTTTCTGTGATACCTAACTCAGGATGGTTTTTTATAGATCCCACCATTTGCCTGCAAATTTCATGATTTCCTTGTTTGTAATTGCTGAGTAGTATTCCATTGTATACATGTACCACAATTTCTGCATACATTCCTCAAATGAGGGACATCTGGGTTTTTTCCATATTCTAGCTATTACAAATAAAGCTGCTATGAACATGATTGAGCAAAAGTGCTTGTTGTATACTTGAGTATCTTTTGGATATATGACTAGGACTGGTATAGTTGGACCTTGAAGAAGCACTAGTCCTAGTCATTTGAGAAAGCACCAGATTAATTTCCAAATTGGTTGTACAAGTTTACATTCCCACAAGCAATGGAGGAGGGTTCCTCTTTCTCCACATCCTCTCCAGCATGTGTTGTCCATTGAGTTTTTGAACTTAGCCATTCTGAAGGGTGTAAGGTGAAATCTCAGGGTTGTTTTGATTTGCCTTTCCCTGATGACTGAGGACATTGAGCATTTTTTTAATATTTTTTTTTATTTTTATATGAATTACAGTTTACCCACCCTGTATCCCAGTTGTACCCCCTCCATCATTCCTTTCCAATCTGACCCTCTCTCTCCCACACCCTCCCTTCCCCTCTCAAAGTTCACTGATGGGGGAGGACCTCCTCCTCTTCCATCCTACCCCTGCCCAACAGGACTCATCAGGACTAGCTTCAAAGTCCTCTTCCATGGCTTAGCAAGGCTGCTCCTCCCTCGGTGGGGGGAAATGAGGTCAAAGAGCTAGCCACTGATTTCAAGCCAGAGACAATCCCTGTTCCCCCTACCAGGTAACCTACCTGGATACTGAGCTGCCATAGGCTATGTCTGAATAGGGGCCCCAGTTTATATCCATACATGGCCCTTGGTTGGGGAATCAGTCTCAGAAAAGACTCCTGTGCCCAAATGTATTGGGTCCTTTTGGAACTCCTGTCCTCTCCAGGTCTCACTACTTCCCCCCCTCCCTCATTGATTCTTTGCACTCTGCCCAAGGTTTGGTCATGAGTCTCAGCATCTGCTTTGATACAATGCTAGGTAGAGTTCTTCAGAGGCCCTCTATGGTAGGCTCCAGTCCTGTTCCCCATTCTATCCTACCTTCAATGTCCATCCCATTTGTTTCTCTAAGTGAGGAGTGATTATCTTACCATGGGTCCTCTTTCTTGTTTAGCTTCTTTAGGTGTACAAATTTTAGTATGTTTGTCCATTTTTATGTGAGTATATACCCTGTGTATCCTTCTGCTTCTGAGATACCTCATTAAAGATTATCTTTTCTAGGTCCCACCATTTGCCTGCAAATGTCATGATTTCCTTGTTTTTAGTTGCTGAGTAGTAATCCATTGTGCAAATGTACCACAATTTCTTTATCTATTCCTCCACTGAGGGACATCTAGGTTATTCCCAGGTTCTGGCTATTACCAATAAAGCTGCTATGAACATGGTTGATCAAATATCCTTGTTGTATATATTTTGGATATATGCCTAGGAGTGGTATAGCTGAATATTGAGGTAGCACTATTCCTAATTGTATGAGAAAGCACCAGATTGATTTCCAAAGTGGTTTTACAAGTTTACATTCCCAGCAGGATTAGAATAGTGTTCTCTTTCTCCACATCCTCTCCAGCATGTGTTGTCACTTGAGTTTTGATCTTAGGGAATCTGATGGGTATAAGGAGAAATCTCAGGGTAGTTTTGATTTGCACTTCCCTGATGGCTAAGGATGTTGAGCATTTCTTTAAGTGTTTCCCTGCCATTCGATGTTTCTGTTAGAAAACAGGCAGCTGTGAAGGTTACAGGGTGGGTTCACAAATCACACCACCAGATGGTTCCATGTGGGGAGTTATAATAGGGGAAGGGGGAAAGGGTCACAGAGAGACTAGGCAAAAGAGAAAGAGGGGAAGGGCTCTGAGAGTTCTCTTATAAGGTGACCCAGAGCATGTGCAGGTGGTTCCAGGTGATCAGCGGGTGGTCTCTTTGGTGGCATCAGGAATGCCTGATGACTGGTTTGTCAGGTCCCTTGGAGCTGGCCATATAGATGCCTGTTTACTGATCCCAACAGTTCCTCTATTGGGAATTTCCTGTTTAGTTAGCACCGTACCCCATTTATTAATTGGATTTCTTGCTTTGTTGCTTTTTAACTTCTTTAGTTTTTTATAAATTCTGGATATTAGCCCTCACTCAGATATAGGGTTGCTGAAGATCCTTTCCCAGTACATAGGCTGTCATTTTATTCTGATAAAAATTTCCTTTGCTTTACAGAAGGTTTTTAGTTTCATGAGGTCCCATTTATTGATTGATCTTAGAACATGTGATGTTGCTGTTCTGTTGTGGAAGATGTCACCTGTGCCAATGAGATTTAGGCTCTTCCCCATTTTTTCTTCTAACTGATTTAGTGTATTTCGTTTTATGTTGGGATCTTTGATCCACTTGGAACTTAGTTTTGTGAATGGTGATGAATCTGGATTTATTTGTATTTTTTGCATGTAGAAATCCAGGTAAACCAGCACAATTTGTTGAAGATGCTGTCTTTTTTCCAATGAATGGTTTTGACTTCTTTGTCAAAAATCAAGTAAACATGGGTGTGTGCATTTATTATTAGGTCTTCAATTTGATCCCATTGATCCACCGTTCTGTTTCTATGGCTGTACTATGCAGTTTTTATTACTATTGCTCTGTAATATAGCTTGAGACCAGGGATCGAGATACCTCAAGATCATCTTTTATAATGATAGTAATACTTAAATCCTACTATTGTTACATTCCCTGCTCAGTTCTCTTCCTTCAGTATTCATTATCATCTGTTTGTCCACATAAATTTCAGAATTAGTTTGTTAACATTTACAGAGTATTCCCAGTATTCCCCTGATTTTTTTAAATTTTTCATCAATTACACTTTATTCATTCTGCATCCCCCATAAGCCCCTCCCTCCTCCCCTCCCAATCCCACCCTCCCTCCTCCCTCTGCTTCCATGCCACTCCCCAAGTCCACTGATAGGGGAGGTTCTCCTCTCCTTTCTGATCTTAGTCTATCAGTTCACATCAAAGTGGCTGCATTGTCCTCTACTATGGCCTGGTAAGGCTGCTTCCCCCCCAGGGGGAGGTGATCAAAGAGCAGGCCAATCAGATTATGTCAGAGGCAGTCCCTCTTCACATTACTATGTAACCCAATTGGACTCTGAACTGCCCTGGGCTACATCTGTGCAGGGGTTCTGGGTTATCTCCATGAATAGTCCTTGGTTGGAGTATGAGTCTCTGGGAAGACCCCTGTGTTCAAATTTTCTTGTTCTGATGCTCTCCTTGTGGAGACCCTGTCCTCTCCAGCTCTTACTATTTCCCATTTCTTATCTAGAATTCCATTCACTCTGCCCAACAGTTGCCCATCAGGCTCAGCATCTGCTTTGATAGTCTGAAGGGCAGAGGCTTTCAGAGGCCCTCTGTGGTAGGTTCCTAGGTTGTTTCCTGTTTTCTTCTTCTTCTGATGTCCATCCTCTTTGCCTTTCCGGATGGGGATTGGACATTTTTGTTAGGGTCCTCTCTCTTGCTTACTTTCTTTAGATGCACAGGTTTTAGTGGGTTTGTCCTATGACCCGAAAGATGGTGAATTATGCCTGGGCAGGGCGAAGCCAGAGAAAACTCTGGTGGAGGTCCGTAGCGGTCCCCTGATATTTTGATTAAAATGGTTTCCCAATTTTCCGTCAGTGATGGGAGAATAGATGTCTTAGTAAATATAACATCTTCACATTTCTAAAAAAAGCTATGTCATGATTTTTTGTTTTGTTTTGTTTTCAAGCTGGCCTATTAATTTCTATAGCTTCTTGACAACAAAATAAAAAAAAAGAAATCTTTTAAATGAAATCTCTTAGTAATATATTTACATGAGTACATTAGATAAGCAGATTCTATCATAGGCAAGGAAGGGAAAACAGATGTCTTAGTTTCTATGGGCAAAGACTTGCAGTCCCCAACTACAAGAAAATCAGAGAACATTTTGTGCGAGTTTGTTCTCTCCATCAAACATGTTTGTCCCACAGAAAGACCTCAGATATGTGGACATAGCAACAAGTACCTTTATACACTGAGCTATCTCATCAACTGATTACTTAAGCCATGGAGTTGAATAAGCTCTTTATCTGTATGTATGTTCTCTGTGTATGTCTTCCTTCATTTACAAAGAGTGGATTCTTTTAATCCTTGGTATGATAGCACAAGTTTAAGAATACATAGTATTACATACTCCACACATTAACACTCTCACACATGGTCAGTCTCAGGAGTCAGATCCATTCCAGGGTAGCTTCACCAGATAAAAATCACTCTTCTGGAAAAAAAAAAATACACTTCCCAGTATACTCTGATATCTACTGTGGTGAGGGAGCAGCATGAACCATCCCCCTGCCTTCATAGCCTTGCACAGACATGTTTTCCACCAGACACATGTGACCTCTGTTGCAGGCTCCATCCATGCTGGCTCATATGATGCTTCTTCCCAAAAACTGTTTAGCTGACGTCTCAAGAGGGAGTCCTTAACACACTTCAACCCCCAGAGGGTCCTCCCAATTGTGCCTTTGATCAGTTGAGCCTAATCTACCTTGTAATGCGGGATAAGATGTAAGAAATCTGCTCCAACCTTGAAAATAAGAGATGCTAAGGTATGACTCTGAACCCAAGTATGCCCTGCATGGATACCTGGCAACCTAAGACAATCAGGATGCCTACCTCATGTATGTGTCTCTACAGGTCTCCAGAAACTTCTCTCTTTGGTTGTGTGTGATCCAGCCAATCTAATAAAGTACATGAGGTGAAGTAGAAAAGTCAAGTGCAGAGGCTGGCGAGATGACTCATACATTTTGAGCCTTTGTTTCTCAGAGGACCCAAAGGCAGCTAACAATCCGTTGTAAATTTGGTTCCAGTAGAATCCAGGGCCCTCTTATGGCCTCTGGGAGAATTGTATGCATGTGGTGTATAGTCCTTCATCAGGCAAAACCCCCATACATATACAATAAATAAATGAATAAATAAATAAATAAACAAATAGATAAAAACAATTAAAAAAAAGGAGGCAAGTACCTAGTCAAGGCCAACAGCACAAAACTTGACCATGGTAACAAAAAAAAAAAAAAAATTAAAAAACAAACCAAACTCATCCCAACAAGTCTTTGAATTCATTGTCAATGCTGTGTAGTTCTCACTGATGCTATATTTCAAGGAAAACTGAGGCAGATAGTTCTGGGTTTTCTGATTTCTTTCATAGTCCCTTAGTAAATATTTAAATTTCCTAAAATGCATTAGAGCAAAGCTGTTGTGTTTCTCATTAATTGGTTCGTGTGATCATCCACAGAATACCATATTTTAGGAGTGGCTAAATATATGACCACAGGGATAGAGTATGGACACTATTTCCACAATGAAGTAGTTATCCATAGTATTGGACACACTATCCACTTTGAATGAACATTCTCTCTGTATAGCCTTGGCTGGATGGCAACTTACTATGTAGCCCAAGGCCCCTATACCTAGAAGAGATTCATTTCTGCCTATAAGTTCTGGGTTACATGACTGTGATACCACATCTGATTATAGAAGAGTCTGGAAGATTAATTTTTATTTCTAAAAATACAATCATTTTACACAATACTGGATTAAGAGGGACAGACATTATATACAGTGTATAACCTTAGCAAACTACCAAGTCAATAAAACATCACATGAAATAACAAATAAATAACAAAATTCAAACCAAAGAAAATTAAAAAAAAACACAATAGGAAACAAAATTCAACCCCAAAACCAAACAACAAATTAAGCTAAGCAGCATTCTCTTGCTAGAGATTTAGCAGCACAGACATATAGCCTTTGGCTGGCCTTGGAAACATGGTAAAAAGGTAGTCACTGATTACAATAACCCTTTCAAGATGAGTGTTGCCATGCTTCTTTGGGGGCTTTGTAAGTCAAGTACTCTCAAGGCAAAGGATGTGACACTTACAGGCTTTGGCTCAAAGCCTTTCAAATTCTCCTGCTTGATTTCTATTAAAATATTTAGATCAAGCACTAATTTACATGCTCAGGCTTCCCCTGGATGACCCGCATCACTTAATATGCCTGAGAACTTCTCTGAAACCCTCCCAGGTTCATATTCCACAAGAGAGGTATCCAAATATCTGTGTGGAAATGCATTTGGATGTCCTTTATACTCATCTGTATATAATCAGAATCTATACGGATGGAAGTCAATATTTTTTTGTCCTGGTTAAAGGTCATCACACTGCCTCCAGATAATTTTGATATGGCTTCTTGTTTATGCATGCTTCTTACCTGATTTCACATTATCCAGCAACAGATGACATAGCTCTTGAATATCACTTTATCTGAACTTTCCCAGCCAAATGAGGAATAGTCCCTTTGGCCATGGTCTTGCCATTGTGTGCTAGTTTCTAGAGCAATTTTTGTGGTTCTACAGGGTGCTTCTTGATGGATTATCACCCACTCTTGGCATAATATACACAGCCTCTATTCCTTGAGAAAGAATAAAGTCTACAGTGTACTGATCCTGTAATATGACCCTTTCAGCCAACATATGACTATGAGAGCTAATTTGAGATCCAAAAATTCCAGAAGGAGAATCTGAGTGCCCAGAAGATGTCAAAGATCATTCAGACATCCTCTCTAAATCCATTTTCTGGACTAGTCACTTCAGAGTCCAGGCTGTGGAACTGAAGAATACCCAGTAGTTTTCCTTATTGAAGAACAAATGATTACAACAAGGAGTAAGGGACATGAAGAGTGAGGGACACAAGGAGTGAGGGATGCGATGAGTGAGGGACATAAGGAATGAGGGACACAAGGAGTGAGGGACACAAGGAGTGAGGGACACAAGGAGTGACACAAGTTGTTAT
Organism: Meriones unguiculatus; assembly: GCF_030254825.1. Classification (NCBI taxonomy): domain Eukaryota; kingdom Metazoa; phylum Chordata; class Mammalia; order Rodentia; family Muridae; genus Meriones; species Meriones unguiculatus. The sequence continues at coordinate 43,207,834 of NC_083357.1, forward strand.
CTCTGTAGAGCACTGAGTTCAGCATCACATGTGTGTGAGATGGAGTAGCTTCAACACTGTACTGGAGAGAGAATATGGTGTTTTGGGTTGGTCTGTCTGGATTTATTACCACATATTGAGAGCTGGAAATCTAGTCAACTTGCCAAAGCTCTTGATGGAGTAACACGTGCTCTGCAACTTATCCTCAATGATGCTGTGTTCCTCACTGTAACCATTTGCCAGTGTGTTTCAGGATTCTGTGTAAGCCTTTTCTCAGTGTTTTTCTATCTCAAGCTTATTTTTGATGGTTTCTTTCCTCCTGGAATAGGGAGCCAACAGACATGTGGATCAGATTGGGGCTGCATCACCTGGAGGTCAGTTGATATTTGCTTCACAGGTGAGTTCACATTTCAAAGGGGGTGTCTTTTTTTCTGAAGAGGCCCTGATCCTAGAGTTAAAAATGTTGTGTTCAACTTATCTGTGGCATTTTTTTTGGCCTCCTCAATTCTCTCAAGGGAGTTGTCAGAGAAAAGGCAATCAATCAGTCAGACCCAGAAGCACCCTTGCTAGGCCTCAGACAAGACAAAACTGAGACCTATTTATAAATAGGAAACCAAAGTCAAGAAAGAAAAGCCCCACCAAAATTGCCAGGTGCTGAGGATAGGATGGGATGGTCGCTGCCTGGAAAACTCAAGTTTTTCTGTTTCAGAAGCTCTGTCTGCAGGGAGCTCTCTTCCCGGGCTGTGGCTCCTTCCAGGTCAGACTGGAGTATTTCAGACCTACAGGAGGAAGGAACAGAGGCCTAGTGAAGGCAATGACAGCTGTTGAATTTGCACCAGCTCTATTCAGCTGGACAGTCCAGCATGGCGTTTCAGCTGAGGTCTTTCATCAGAGAGTATGTGGCACTGGATTTTTTTTATCAGCTTTTAAAAACTGTAGGAAGATTAACTGAAAACTACACACTGTGCTGGAATAGAAAAAAAATAAAAATAAAAAACCAGCACATTTCTTCCTTAATTCAGATGCAATACTTTGAAAAAATTATTAGTGTAGCAATGTCTTAGTCACAATTCAGAAAAGATGTGAGCAAACTAGTAACCTATGAGGAAGACCTCTTTAGAGCCTACTCACTGCAATGAAGGCCTTGATTATTCCTACAATGCAGAAACCTCTCTGGATTCACCGTGTCAACCCCTTCCTCTGTCTATAACCAAAGAAATCATCTCACAGGAATGCCCTGACACTGGAGGGAGCCTGAAATCAGCAGGAATGTGCTGCATGCAAATCTGTCCAAGGGTAGGAACGTTCCCGAAGGAAAATAACATGTCAGGGGACACACTGTCTTCCAAAAGTGATGCTCCCCTTGTTAGGTTTGGGATATGGAAGATTTGTGGGGAGACCAAGGAACAAGGCACTTAGATCAGACTTGAAAAACCAGAAGGGAGGAAGAGGTGCACCATCCCCAGAAACACTAAGGAACACAAGTTGTTTCCTTGACAGAAGATCTTGGTGAATTGACTAGCAAAATGCTTTGAGGTGGTCTTTCCATGGCTGTGACTGAGATCCATGCAGATGGCCCGAGACCCAAAAGGAAAAGACAGGTAGTCATAGGGTACCCACTTGGCTCCACCCACTTCTCCATGCCTGGGTTCCTACCTCATCTCAATGACATCAGTGCAATGCTGCATCTTTTCTGCCAAGTCCCTTTCCTGGGTTTCCAGGCTTTTCTTCTTCAGTGGGTGCTGAAGTCTTTTCTCCAATATTTCCAGATCCTATTTTATAGAAGATTGTGTTCAGAGGAGCTGTGGACAGGATTGTGCACAAGCACACATGCACACATGCACACACACACACACACACACACACACACAAACACACTCCTGAACACACAGAAGTACATGTGTGCACACATACAACTATATTGCATTGCCATAATATGTTTAGTTTCCAAGTTGAAGCTAATATAAGAGATCTCCCATGCTTCTATATAGAACAATGTTACCTTTCTTTATAAGGGATAAGAAAATAGTGGACAAAGGGTATAGACAGTTCAGTGGATGAAGTACTTTTCCTGTAAACACACTGGGCAGACATCTGGACCCACTGGGGTCTTGACCTCTTAGCTAAGCCTACATAGCAAATTCTCAGGCTGTGCAATGTTGGCTTGTTCCCCAGCTCTGGACCATTGGATAGTGGTGGAGCAGCTCCTTGTCCTGTCCCACGCTTTCCCAGTTGTTCCAAGGTGAGCGTCTTCCTACAAATGGAGCTCTCTTATCCACAGGCTGCATCATTTCACACCAAAAGCGTGAGCATGGGGAAAAAAATCTCTACAACTAGGAAGAAAAAAAAATGTTCCTCTTTTGAGTGTGATTTGATGAGGGATCTTTTTGAGTAACAGAAGGCTGACTAACTCAAGGCTAAATGATAGCATGCATTATTTCATGATGAACAATTTTCCCCTGAAGGGTGGATCACATTATTTTTATACTTATCAGCTAATGGACATCTGCATAGTTCCAACCTGTGGCTGCTTTGAAGAAGACTGCTACAACCCTGACGCCTTCCAATTTCTCTGTGCACACCTACTTCTTGTTATGGAATTGCTGGGTCGCCCTGTATCTGCAGTTCAGGATGTTGTAAAATTATGCATGGCTTCTCACAGGAACACCCCATTTATACCACTAGAAATGTCTGAGGATCCTCACTTCTCCCAGCCCTCTTAAGGCTCTTTTTGAATTAGATTTGAATGATTTAGAATAAAAGCAGTTACTGAGTGCTGTAGACTCATAACAGGTTGAATATTTTAGGCTTTCATGAGGTTAAGGGGGATGCACTGACAGAGCCCTGTACACAAACTTCAACATGGCTATAGGATTTCTGCTGGATGAAATGCAACCAGAAGCAACTCAAAATCTCTCAAAAAGTAAAATCTCTTAAATGATTACTCTTTTAGTGATAAATTTACATGAGTGCATTAGATGGGCAGATCTATCATGGGCAAGGAAAGGAAAACAGATGTCTTAGTTTCTATGGCAAAGACTTGCAGTCCCCAACTAAAAGAAAATCAGAGAACAATTTGTGGGAGGTTGTTCTTTCCATCAAACATGTTTGTCCCACAGAAAGACCTCAGATATGTGGACGTAGCAACAAGTACCTTTATGCGCTGAGCCATCTCATCATCTGATTACTTAAGCCATGGAATTGAATAAGCCCTGTATCTGTATGGATGTTCTGTGTGCATGTCTTCCTTCATTTACAAAGAGTGGATTCTTTTAATCCTTGGTATGATAGCACAAGTTTAAGGATACATGGTAGTACATACTCTACACATTAACTCTCTCACACATGGTCAGTCTCAGGAGTCAAATCCATTCCAGGGAAGCTTCACCAGATAAAAATCACTCACTTGGAAAAAAAAACAAAAAACAAAACAAAAACCTCCCTAATATACTTTGATATCTGCTGTGGTGTGAGAACAGCCTGAACCATCCGCCCACCTCAACAACCTTGCACAGACCTGCTTTTCACCAGACATGTGTGGCCTCTGCTGCAGGATCCATCCATGCTGGCTCATATGATGTTTCTTTCCAAAATCTGTTTAGCTGGAGCCTCAAGAGGGAGTCCTTAACACACTTCAACCCCCAGAGGGTCCTTCCAATTGTGCCTTTGATCAGTTGAGCCTAATCTACCTTGTAATGCGGGATAAGATGTAAGAAATCTGCTCCAACCTTGAAAATAAGAGATGCCTAGGCATGATACTGACCCCAAGAATGCCCTGCATGGATGCCTGGCAACCTAAGACAATCAGCATGCCTACCTCATGTATGTGTCTCTACAGGTCTCCAGAAACTTCTCTGAGACAGCACTGTTTTCACTTCAGCAGAGCTATAGGACTTCTGTTGGACAGAGTCAGACACAAGCAACTCAAAATCTCTCAAATAGCCAAGCTCCAAGGCCTTAGTTTACTGAGCCAAGGTTAGGCAAAGGAGGAAAGAAAAGTGTTGCTGGAAACGACAACGACAACAAAAAAAGGAAGCAAGGAAGACACAGTAAGCTACACGACTGTCCAGTGGACAGCAATTATTTGGGACAAAGACCCTTAGCTACCTTTGCCTGCCTTTCAAGCACCTTCTTTTGCCACAGGAGCCTTCTTCTCACCTCCATATATCTCCTTGCTTTGTTTTTCTAGAAAGGATTTCTTTGCTGATAATATTCTTGCCTCTAAGAACACCTGAAAGTCTGTGAGTTATATCAGTTTTTGTGACCTTTGTTCTAGGGAACTAGGTGGGAATGCAGAATGATAGTCAGCAGCATGTGTTTTTTGATGTCTGCAAAGCCAATCAACATGATACTTTCTCATTGAAGTTGGTTCTATCATCATTTAAAATGTTCCAAGAGCGAACAGACATATATGCAGGAACATGAATACAAATTCACACACACACAGACACACACTTGCACATACAAGCACCCAACACAAACACCTAAACAAGTACTTACACCAACACATACATGCAACATAGCAACAAACAACTGACCCATACCTGGGCACATGTACACTCACACAACATGGATAAGGATAGTAATGTGCAATTATGGTCTGTACACATACATAAGCACACAACTATTAAAACACATTCATAAAAACATTCATAATCACAAGCACACATATATGCACACTAACAGTCACATGTTCACACAGATGGTCACCAATTCACCACACACAGACACACAGCAAGCAAAACACACACACACACTCACACACACACACACACACACACACACACACACACACCAGGGAGAGAATGGCTGATATACCTTTTCTGCTGCATAAGGAGTTACTACGGACTACATACTGTATACAAGGCTCTTAGACTCAGCTAGGCTTTGGTGTCTTCCCTTGTGCTTACTTCTTCTTCCAGGAATGTTTTCTATCCCAGCACACACTGATATCACAGGCAAATTACAAACTCTGCACTGGTTCAGCTAATTTGGACCACATAAGACCAAGTCCGCAAGGAGGAGGTCTCCAAGCTAATCTTCCAGCTAGCTCCATGTTGATCCATCATGGTCTCCTCACCTAACCTACCCTTGTTCCTGCAAAGAAGATCTTGGTAGTTCTAGAGGAAGTCAGTGACGCATGGTCATTATGCAAAAGCATTTGAAAAGATTACAGTTCATATAATATGAAAACAGCTCTCAGATCAGGCAGGATGAAGTAAGTGAACTCACGTGCAGGGATTTTCTGAAATGCAGCATTCTGTACAACTATGAGGAGGAATGTGTCCTGAGCTACAGGCCCCTGACATCATCACTAAAAGCCCTGTGTAACTACCTAAGTGGGTATCCACATAGTGGATAAACTTGTAAATGATCACAGGAATGAAAAATTGGATGAGATGTACGTGAACAGATCAATGGGTGGGTGGATGGGTACATGTGTGTGTCTGTTTATGGTTGGACAGGTGGGCCTCCTGCCCGTGCTTCCTCAACCTACCTGCTGCTTTTTGGCACAGAGGTCACAGATCTTCTCGAGGACCTCATCACAGAGCCTGTTTTTCTCCTGACAGGAATTTTTCAGCACAATATACTCCCACTGAAGCTCTCTGCTGTTACTTCTCAAAGTAGTAACTTGAAGCTTCAGCTTAGTCTCATTAATCATGAGCTGGCCGTGAAGAAACCTGAACCAAAGTCAAAATATGGTGAGCCTCAAACAGCTAGTATCTGCCTCTCCAGATCCAAGTACCATCATCCCAGCAAGGATTCCGATCTGCAGAGAGCCCCAGTCTGGGGCCTACACTAGATATTCCAGCATCACCTAGAGGCATGCCAAAAACAAAGAGCGAAATTCCAGAAAGACTCAAAGTTCTTCAGAAAACCCTGACACTAAAGAAATTCATGTACCTCCAAGAGAAGGAAGTGTTCCCCCCCTGTGTTTATCAGTCCATGATATTTGGAAGACATCAACACATAGAGAACAAACCATCTCTAAGTTAGGACTTAAAGATTCAAGAATTCCAAGGTATTTACTGTCTCATTGAAACCAGCTTTTTAAATCCACTGCCAGGGACCCAGAGGACAATACTTTCATGATATAGATATGTATATGTATATCTATCTATCTATCTATAGATAGATAGATAGAGAGAGATACAGAGACAGAGACAGAGACACAGAGAGAGACAGAGAGAGAGGGATGGAGAGAGAGAGAGGTACTTGAGAATGGCAGGACATTTAGGACAGTGTTGGCAGGGTCTCATATTCTCTTCCCACTGAACAAAAATGAGTCCAAGAGTGTACTGGCTGTTTGCTAAGAGACACACAGGCTAGAACCAGAGCCCTCACTTTGGATTGAAAACGAAGAAGGGCAGATGCAGCCCCATTCAAGTGCTGGTGTCCCAGTCAAGTCAGTCACTCACCTGCAGGATTCGGTCTCCTTAGTCAGCACCTTGAACTTGTCCATGGCCTCAATTAATTCCTGGGGCAATTTCTGCACAGCTGACATCACTATCTGATGTTCCAGATTCAGGACTGCCAGTTCAAAATTGAATCTGCTTTAAGGTATGTGGTCCGGAAGTGAATGATTTCGTGAATAAAGGCATCAAGGATCACATGAATTTAGGCTACATCCAGGATTACCCCAGGCCAGGAGATGCTAGATTGTGATCCCTAACTGCTAGGACCTTCTGGTGCTTATTAAACTTAAGATTCTGGCCTCAGGCCAGCAGAGGCAGGGGTATCAAAGTGAACAAGCTGGGATGCATGAACTCCCTTGTTGGCCCTGAAATAATAGATCAGATTTCTTAGAAGTTCCACAAGTCCATTCCACAGACCTTGGCTATCCAGCAACCTTTGATGACATTTTTCTTATTTTCTTAGCAGGGACTCTCACCCCAAGGTTCCTACTACTACACAGATGACCAGAATACATCATCAATATTTCCAGGAAGAGGCTTTATTAACTCCCAAGGAGATTCCAATGTGCCACCAAGATGAGGAAAAAGGACAAGTGCTGTGCTACCCAAAGTGAAGCACCCAGGCTTCAGCACTGGTGTTTTTCTGGAAATTACTAGAAAAGAAAATCCTCAGGTCCCATCTCCCCAGGATCTGAAGGGAGTACACACAGTAGACAGCACTCGTGCATGCATGTATCTTCAGAATTGTATTGAGAAACACACACACACACACACACACACACACACACACACACACGCAGTTAGGCCAGTTAAGCAGCCAAATTCAGGTAAATGACATTGTCTCAGAGTACAATGAACAAGACCAGAGAGGAGCAGTGATGAGTTCCAGGCTTCCCAGTCACACCTTGAGATGCACCAAGTGAGACCAGGCTCCTCCAGCTCCTGACAAGAGAAAACAGTCGAGTACAAAGACTCATCATAAACTAGTAGCACCTAGCATCTCCAACAAGCTAACACCTGTTAAGGCCTTTAAATGGCATGATGATAGCTCACACACTATTGCCTTATCCCCACACTGTGATTCATGCCAAAGGATCTGCTTTTCATCTGGAGGAAGCAGAATAGCCTATGTCCCCAGGCTTCTTGAAATCCTACCCGGGCTTCAGGTTCTGACTTTCAGATGCACTCAGGAAAATTAGTTTGGGCATAAGGGTGCTGTGGAGGTGCAGCTTCCTGTGATGTGAGGAAAGATGTGGTTGACACATAGGGCTCAAGACAGTCAACAGAGGAGAGCATGGCATAATGACTACCTGATGTTCAAATCCTTGTCAGTAGAATGGGCCAGGATTCCAAGCAGTTTGTCCCTCTCACAGGTCATTCTCTGTAGCTCTCTGATCATTTCTCCCACCTTCATCACCTGTTGCTCCAGCTCACTGATTTTGTTGCATTGGATTGATGCGTTTCCAGAAGAGCCTGTAGGTAGATAAATGCAAATGAACTTGCACAGTTGAATGGCACAGTGACAAGAGAGACCATGTTGAGTCACAAAAAGAAGCCTGAGAGAGAGGTACTCCTAGAGACCCAGTAAAGCCCTGAAAGAGCAGGAAGTTATCCTCAAGCTGGGGTCTTTAAGCCAACCTCTGGGCTTAAACTCCCTGGCTAGATATGTGTCGCATTAGTACTGCAATCTCCCCGGTCCTGCAAGGCATAGCTAGGCCAGACACACTGATTTAGAGGGGAACATCAGCTGATATCTGAGGGAATGCAGCAAGCGCAGGAGTCCCTCACTGTTAACAACACCAAGCTGTGATCATGTGTCTAAGCCCAATGCATCTGAATGGCTAAGACCCTGGTATATACCCAGGGGAGTATTCCTCCCTGTTATTGGTATCAGATACCTAAGGCACCTACAGAAATTTACTGAGATTGGAGTGTATCAACATGCTACCTTGAGAGGGACACCTCATTAGTCTCTCTGCTTGCCTTCTCCCACCCTCAAAATGAAATTAAGGAGCTGCAGTCTTGTCAATTCCTGGCCCCTTGACAAAATAACTAAAAGAAATCCTTGACCTATGTCTGCCCTTTAGAAAACAGAGAATCATGATAGATCCTTTCCTTCCCAGGGGCCAGCTGTTGAGCGCCACTACTGGAAGGCCTAGCTCAAATCCCATCTCCTCTGGGAATCTCACAAACCCTGCCCTCAACTCACTGCGCTTTCCACAGAACCACTTGTTTCTTGTTCTTGTACACCATGATCGAAGGCCAGATTCCTTCTGCCTCATACTGGCCTCTCCACACTCCCCGTTTGCTCTTCCCAATAGCCTGTTCAGCCTAGACAACATGACTACGGGAGAAACCTATAGGCACTGACCAAATGCCACCAACGGTATTTACTGTTGCCACAACAGTGATGACATCAGAGAGAATGCAGAGAGCTCTAGGATACAACAGAATGTCCAGAAAAGGGACTGTTAGGGTCCCCTGTAGCAGCCCATTTCATAATCCTAACCAGCTCTTCCCCAAATCAGCCAAAGCCAAGCTGCCCCTTCCTAGACAGAAGGGAAGTCCCTTAGCACCTTTTTCCTTCCTATCCACAAATCTCTGTGATTAATTAGAATCCTGTTACTACTTCATCTATGGAAGATGAAGACTAACTTTCAAACATGCCTTAGCAATTGCTCTCCCCCTCCTTAAAATCTCTAAGCAATAAAATAAAAATAAAGGTTGCTGTGAAATTAGGTCAGGATGACGAGGAAGAAAGATCAGTCCTCCTGATGCTAATAAGCATGTCAGGGATGATTCATTGAGCTGTTACAATGTTCTGGGGTTTGGGGGACATATGGGGTCATGTCAGAACAAAGATAGGTAATGATAAAAATTTCTCTCAAAGATTCAGCAGGACACTTTCCAGCCTTGATGTTAACAAAGGTGTGGTCAACTCTTTACAGGGAATGGTGACGGTATTAATGATGTGGGATCCTAGGTGAGACTTAGACACCAGAGGCAAACACTCACAGGAAGATTCATGGTCCAACTTACACATGAGTTGGGGGATAGTTGACCGACAATTGGGAGGCATGGTTTTGTTATGTAATAGTATTCTCTGTGGCGAAATTAAATATTTCAATCAGACTGCAGAAACTAACATATGGAGATGACCTAGACATCCTGCTTCTATGTAGCCTATAGGCAGACCAATCTCCAGGTGGGTCCCTGGGTAAGGGGAGCAGAGGCTGCCTCTGACATAAACTCAGTTGCTTGTTCCTCAATCACTTCCCCCTGGTGTTATGGCCTTGCCAGGCCACAGAGGAAGAGGATCCAGGAAGTCCTGATGAAACTTGATAAGCTAGGAGGGAAGAAGAGTGTGACAGAGGAGAGTTGAGGGAAGGAGCTACAATCAGGTTATAAACTGAATATTTTTTTAATTAAAAAATCCCTATCTGTAATATGGAGAGTATGTGGTGTGTCACTCCTATGGTTCTGCCCCCAGAGCTCCACAAAATCCAAAATCCCTGATCTGGAGCCTGCAATGACAATGCACATGTCCTTAGGAAGGGTGACATAGCTAGCTTTTATAAAAACAATATCACTGGAGCATGAGAAGAGCAAGCAAACAGCACAAGAAAACAGATTTCTAAGGTACCTTTGCCCTACAGATTTACCAGAGCCCTATTTCACATTTTTTACACTCACTGACAATCTTGGAAATGAAGAGCTGATCCCATGCACAGCCTAGATTGCAAATTCTCCAGAAATATGGACTGTGGCCTCAGAAGTGTACCTTTAGACCTCAGAACAAGAGGGAGGTGTGAAGAACTGTGTCTTTCATATGTTGTATCACACTGGCAAGACATGCTAGATGAGGTTAGCTACCTCAGGAATACATAATTAAAGAAGGGAAGTGACAGCACATGCCTTAAACACTACTTCATCTGAACCCAAACCTGGCACATTGAAGGCTGCTCAGCAAGTAAATGGACAGGTGGTTCTTTGCCCTAGCTGGTTCTGAGAGACTTGGGTCTCCCCCACTGTGGAGGTCGACTCTCCCATCCCTCTATAGGGAGGTGGGTGTCTCATAATAAGTTGGGTTCTTCTAACATTCTGTGCAAGCTGACTCAGGGATCAGCCTCCTCAGGCTTATTCACAGCTGTACAGTATGCAACTTGGTTTTAGAGCTCTCAGCCATGTGCTTTCCAAAGCCATAAGAAAACTGATAATGTCCACAATCAGTCAGGTAGTTTACAGATGTGCAAGTTACTTGCTGCATGCTTCAGACTTATGTTTCAGGCTGGCACAATGAGGGTCAGTTGGCATATATGACCGTAGACCAGGCCTCTAAGGACACAGTCCATGGCCACTAGATTGGTGGGCAGCAGCAGCCGGCAGCCAAAAACAAGGGTTGAAAAACTTCTGAGTTGTTGCAGAGCCCTCAGCAGATAACAACTGACTCAACTCTATTTCTAATGTCTGGTAGAGAACAGCAAGTTGAGGCCACAGTGTGTTCTATGAGTAAAGCATGTGCATAAATTGTTATGAAAAAAATCTGTATGAACATACAGAGGGGGATGGTGGAGAAGAAAGGAGAAGGAAAGAGAGAGACAGAGAGAAAGAAACAAAGACAGACAGAGAGAAAGAGAGAGAATTAGAGAGTATACCTTTAGCACATGAAGCCAGAGATGAGGCAATGGATGTAGAAGGCAAAGTATGAGAGATTGCCTGCAAATCTCAGCAACTTAGAGACCTGGAGCCAATGTGTTCTTGGGACTTCAAGCAGATTGGCCTTTCTCTCAAATGATGGTGGGACATCACTTTTCCCTGAGGAAAGCCACAGCCTAGGAGATACAGTAACTGCACCCCAGGCAAACTGACACTGAACCCCAACACATATCTACCTGTCTCTTATCACACTGATCTCCCATAGCAGAAGCTGCTCAGTGTTCTTCTGTGAGATCCAGCTGACAAGGGACAACACCTGCCTTCTACAGTGTATCATCTCACCTCACCCTTGGAACTTTGAGGGTGTTCAGGAAGAGAAATGGCAGATGAGATGTTGCCTTGCTTGTTCTCAAAGATCATGCTTGAGACTCACCGGCTATGAATGTCAAGTCTCCATGTCTCTACAGGGAGGTCATACTCAGTGGTCAGCTGGTGCCTTCTCCCTCCATTCCCATGTTTCAGGTGACCCAGGAAACAGCCTCCTCCACCTTATTCACTGATGCACATAATGCTGCTTGGATTCAGAGTCCTCAAGTCTGGCCTCAGAAGCAAGGCGAAAAAGTAAACAGTTCACAGAGATAATGTAGACATGCCAGGTCATTTCCTTCAGGTCCTTGCTGTCAAGTCCTCACATGTGCCATAGCTTATGCAATTGTTTCTAGAAAGCCACCTTGTGGGAAGAACATTCTGAGTCTGCCCATCCATTTTCCACAGCTTCCTTACATAAGTGCTAACAAGAGTTAAGTAGCAAGATGTACCTAACTTGTATAAAACTGTCTTCATGAGCACACCCCGTACCTCCCCCACACTCACACATTCATTGGGAATGCACATACACATGTGCAAGCACACGTTTAAAAACAGGCCAATACATAGACATGTTCATACACATTCACTCACACACACACACACACACACACACACTGAGACATTAGGAGAATAAAGATATACAATCTCAAGAAAAGATAGGAAAGTTCTTCTAATAGGTGAGGTATGAAGGATTGCTTCAAATTTCATAACCCAGGAGGCAGGCTGGGAAACAATTGTTTCCTGGTGCTTTCAGACAGCTTGTGAACAATGAACAGCGAGACAACAAACATTCATGGCCTAAGCTCCAGCCAATAAAAGCACACAAAGAGCTTCTTGTTTGTAATTGCTGTTCTCACACTGACGTGTCACAAAAAAAAAAAAAAAAAAAAATTATCTCCCACGGACTCTGAGAGAGAACAGCTGAGGGCCAGCACCTTCTATACACACTACATGATTATATTATAACCCCAGAACACTAAAAGATGTTCAGAAAATATACCGAGAAGGGGACAATTTACACTACTGGTTCTGAAATCATAGCGTGGGGTTGTCATATTTCCTGCAGCTTTGTAGAGATGTGGGTGCTGGTTTTCTCTGGCTCCCTTAGCACATACCTCAGGGGACCCCAGTGACAGTCTCCTTGGCATATTCACAGCTGCACAGGCCTCAGCCAGGCTTTAGAACACTGAAGCCTGTGGTCTATTAGTTCACTCAGATAGCCTGATGGAGAACTGGAGGGTCTTTATAAGGAGGAAGAAATGGTTAGAGAGTTCTTCCAACTTCTGATCTCTGAGCCTGGGAAGCAATGGGGATGTCTTCCAAACTTAATATTATAGGGATGAATCCCTCCTTATATGGTATACAGCAGCCCTAAAACAAGAAGGGAATCTCTCCACTCTTCACTGGACTCTAATGAGAGTTTTTTTCTTGTTTAATTTTTTAAATTATTTTTATTGTTTTAAATTAATTTCAGTTTATTTATTTGTATCTCAGCTATAGCCCCCTCTCTCATTCCCTTCCCATCCCCCCTCCCTTATCTCCTCCCTGCCCCTCTCTAAGCTCCTCCTCCCCTTCCATCTGACCCTAGCTTATCAGGTCACACTAGAACTGGCAGCAATGTCCTCCTCTGTGGCCTAGCCAGGCTGCTCCTCCCAGGGGGTGGGGAGGTCAAAGAGCTAGCCACAGAGTTCATGCCAGAGACAGTCCTTTTCCCCTTACTAGAAAATCCTACTTGGATATTGAGCTGCCATGGGCTATGTCTGAGCAAGGATTCTAAATTATATCCATGCATGGTCCCTGGTTGGAGAATCAGTCTCAGAAAAGTTCCTGTGCCTAGATATATTTGGTCCTTATGGAGCACCTGTCCTCTCCAGGTCTTACTAACTCTCTCTTTTCTTGTGATTTCCTGCACTCTGACCAAAGTTTGGCCATGAATCTCAGCATCTGCTTTGATACACTGGTAGGTAGAGTCTTTCAGAAGCCCTCTGTGGTAGGCTCCTATTCAGCTTCTCCTTTTCTCCTACTTCCAATGTACATCCCATTTGTCTTTCTAAGAAAGGATTGATCTTCTTATCTCTGGTCCTCCTTATTCTTTGGCTTCTTTAAGTGTACAGATTTTAGTATGTTTATCCAATCTCAGAGGTCTAGTATCCACTTATATGTGAACATATACTGTGTGTGTCTTTCTGTCTGGGACACGTAACTCAGGATGATCTTTTCTAGTTATCACCGTTTGCCTGCAAAATTCATGATTTCCTTGTTTTTAATTGTTGAGGAATATTCTTTGTGTAAATGTACCAAAATTTCTGTATTCATCCCTTCACTGGTGGACAACTGGTTTGTTTCCAGATTCTGGATATTATGAACAAAGCTGCTACAAACATGGTTCAACAAATGTTCTTGTTATGCACTTGAGCATATTTTGGATATATGCCTAGGAGTGTTATAACTGGATCTTGAGGAAGCACTATTCCTAATTGTCTGAGAAAATGCCAGATTGATTTCCAAAGTGAGTGGTTGTACAAGTTTACATTCCCACCAGCAATGGAGGAAGGTTCCCCTTTCTCCAAAACATGGTTGTTTTGTATTGCATGTATTATTACTTGAGTTTTTGATCTTAGCCATTCTGATGGGTGTAAGGTGAAATCTCAGGGTTGTTTTGATTTGCAGGTCCCTGATGGCTAAGGACATTGAACATTTCTTCAAGTGTTTCTCTGCCACTCTACATTCCTCTTCAGAGAGTTCTCTGTTTAGCTCTTTTCCCCCTTTTTTAATTAAATTATTTGATTTGTTGATTTTTAAATTCTTTAGTTCTTTATGTATCCTAGATATTAGCCCTCTGTCAAATATAGGGTTGGTGAAGATTCTTTCGCAGTCTGTAGGCTGTCATTTTGTTCTGACAAGAGTATCTTTTGCTTTACAGAAGCATTTCAGTTTCATGAGGTCCCATTTGTTGATTGCTGCTCTTGGAGCCTGTGCTGTGGGTGTTCTGTTTAAAAAGTTGTTTCATGTGCCAATGAGTTCTAGGCTCTTACTCACTTTTTCTTCTATCCGAATTAATGTGTCTGATTTTATATTGAGGTGTTTGATTCACTTGGACTTTAGTCTTGTGCTTGATGATAAATATGGATCTGTTTTCATTTTTCTGCATGTAGAAGTCTAGTTGGACCAGCACCATTTGCTGAATATGCTGTCTTTTTTTTCTATTGAATGGTTTTGGCTTCTTTGTCCAAAATCAAGTATTCATAGGTGTGTGGATTTATTTCTGTGTCTTTTATTCAGTTCCATTGATCCTCCTTTCTGTTTCCATGGCTGTACCATGCAGTTTTTATTACTATTGCTCTGTAGTACAGCTTGAGATCAGGGATGGAGATACCTCCAGATAATCTGTTGTTGTAAAGGATCCTTTCCACAAATCTGAGTTTTTTGTTTTTCAAATTAAGTTGAGAATTTTTCTTTCAAGGTCTGTAAAGAATTGTGTTGTTATTTTGATGGGAATTGCATTGAATCTGTAGATTGCTTTTGGCAGAATGGCCATTTTCACTATGTTAATCCTACTGATGCATGAGCATAGGAGATCATTCCATCTTCTGATATCTTCTTCAATTTCTTACTTCAGAGAATTGACATTTTTTTTCAAACAGGTCTTTCATTTGCTTAGTTAGAGTAACACCAAGGTACTTTATGTTATTAGTGGCTATTTTGAAGAGTGATGTTTCCCTAATTTCTTTCTTGGCCCTTTTGTCTTTGGTATACAGGAGGTCTTCTAATTTTTTTTTTTTAGTTGATTTTATATACAATCACGTTGCTAAAGGTGTTTATCAGCTGAAAGAGTTTTCTGGTTGAATTTTTGGCCTCAGTCATGTATAGTATAATTAGACTCATGCTGGGCGCTATTATATCATCTGCTAATAGTGATACTTTGGCTTCTTCCTTTCTGATGTGTATCCCCTTGATCTCCTTTAGTTGTCTTATTGCTTTATGTAGGACTTCAAGTACTATGTTGAAGAGATATGCAGGCAGCCTTGCCTTGTCCTTCATTTCAGTGGGATTGAGTTAAGTTTCTCTCCATTGAGTTTGATGTTGGCTATAGGCTTGCTTTATATTGCCTTTATTATGTTTAGGTATGTGCCTTGTATCCCTGATCTATCTAAGAATTTAAACATGACTGGATGTTGGATTTTGTCAAATGATTTTTTGGCATCCAAAGAGATGATCATGTGATCTTTCTCCTTCAGTTTTTTTTTTAATTTTTTTATTAATTACACTTTATTCATTTTGTATCCCCCCATAAGCCCCTCTCTCCTCCCCTCCCAATCCCACCCTCCCTCCTCTTTCTGCATGCATACCACTCCCAAAATCCATTGATAGGGGAGGTTCTCCTCTCCTTTCTGATCTTAGTCTATCATTTCACATCAAAAGTGGCTGCATTGTCCTCTACTGTGGCCGGGTAAGGCTGTTCCCGCCCAGGGGGAGGTGATCAAAGAGCAGGCCAGTCAGATTATGTCAGAGTCAGTCGCTCTGCCCATTACTATGTAACACACTTGGACACTGAACTGCCATGGGCTACATCTGTGCAGGGGTTCTAGGTTATCTCCATGAATAGTCCTTAGTTGGAGTATGAGTCTCTGGGAAATTCCCTGTGTTCAAATTTCCTTATTCTGTTGCTCTCTTTGTGGAGACCCTGTCCTCTCCAGCTCTTACTATTTCCCACTTCTTACATAAAATTCCATTCACTCTGTCCAACAGTTGACCATCAGGCTCAGCATCTGCTTTGATAGTCTGTAGGGCAGAGGCTTTCAGAGGCCCTCTGTGGTAGGTTCCTAGTTTTTTTTTTTTCCTGTTTTCTTCTTCTGGCTTTCAGTAATCCTCTGTAGAAGGTTCCTAGGTTGTTTCCTGGTTTCTTCTTCTTCTGATGTCCATCCTCTTTGCCTTTCCTGATAGGGATTGACCATTTTAGTTAGGGTCCTCTCTCGTGCTTAGTTTCTTTAGATGCACATATTTTAGTGGGTTTGTCCTATGTTGTATGTCTATATGAATGTGTGTATACTGTGTGTGTCTTTTTGCTTCTGGGACAACTCACTCAGGATGATCCTTTCCAGGTCTAACCATTTACCTGCAAATTTCATGATTTCCTTATTTTTCATTGCTGAGTAATATTCTTTTGTATAGATGTACCACAATTTTTGCATCCATTCTTCAGTTGAGGGGCATCTGGGTTGTTTCCAGCTTCTGGCTATTACAAATAAAGCTGCTACAAACATGGTTGAGCTAATATCTTTTTTGTGTACTTGAGCCTCTTTGGGATATATGCCCTGGAGTGGTATGGCTGGATCTTGGGGAAGCGCTATTCCTAGTTGTCTGAGAAAGCGCCAGATTGATTTCTAGAGTGGTTGTACAAGTTTACATTCCCACCAGCAGTGGAGAAGGGTTCCCCATTCTCCACAACCTCTCCAGCATGTGTTGTCACTTGAGTTTTTGATCTTGGCCATTCTGATGGGTTTAAGGTGAAATCTCAGGGTTGTTTTGATTTGCATTTCCCAATTGGCTGAGCATTTCTTTAAGTTTGAGCATTTCTTTAAGTGCTTCTCTGCCATTTGTTATTCCCCTACAGAGAATTCTCTGTTTAGCTCTGTTCCCCATTTTTTAAGTGGATTACTTGGTTTGCTGCTTTTCAGCTTCTTTAGTTTTACCAACACAATTCTTTACAGACCTGGAAAGAAAAATTCTCAACTTCATAATGAATAACAAGAAACCCAGAATTTCTAAAACAATCCTCTACAATAAAAGATCTTCTGGAGGTATCTCCATCACTGATTTTAAGTTTTACTATAGAGCAACAGTTTTAAAAACTGCATGGTACTGGCATAGAAACAGAATGGTGGATCAATGGAACCGAACAGAGGACCCAGAAATAAACCCACACACTTATGGACACCTGATCTCTGACAAAGACGCCAAAACCTTACAATGGAAAAAAGATAGCATCTTCAACAAATGGTGCTTGTCCAACTGGATGTCTACATGCAGAAAAATAAAAATAGGTCTATACTTATCACCCTGTACAAAACTGAAGTCCAAGTGGATCAAAGACCTCAACATAAAAGCAGACACATTAAATCGGCTTGAAAAAAAAGTGGGGAATACCCTAGAACTCATTGGTACAGGAGAAGAATTCCTGAACAGAACACCAACAGCACAGGCTCTAAGAGCAACAATCAATAAATGGGACCTCATGAAACTGAAAAGCTTCTGCAAAGCAAAGGACATCATCATCAAAACAAAGCGACTGTCTACAGATTGGGAAAGAATCTTCACCAAACCTTTATCTCACAGAGGACTCATATCCAGTATATATAAAGAACTAAAGAAGCTCCTTCAGTTTGTTTATATGGTGGATTACATTGATGGATTTTCATATATTGAACCACCCTTGCATGCCTGGGATGAAGCTTACTTGGTCATGTTGGCTGATATCTTTTGTGTGTTCTTGGATTCTGTTTGCACGTATTTTGTTGAGTAATTTTGCATCAATGTTCATAAGAGTGATAGGTCTGAAGTTCTCTCTTTTGTTTGGTCTTTGTTTTGTTTAGGTATCAAGGTGACTGGGGCCTCATAGAATGAATTTGATAATGTTCCTTTTGTTTCTATTTTGTGGCATAATTTGAAGAGAATTGGAGTTAGCTCTTCTCTGAGGGTCTTTTAGAATTCTGCGCTGAAATCATCTTGCCCTGTGCTTATTTTGGAAGGGAAACTTTTGATGATTGCTTCTATTTCCTTGGGGGATATCAGACTATTCAATCGTTGTACCTGATCTTGACTTAATTTTGGTAGATGGAAAATATCAAGAAAATTGTCCATTTCCTTTAGATTTTCAAATTTTGTGGCATATAGGCTTTTGTAGTAAGATGTAATGATTGTTTAGATTTCCTCAGTGTCTGTAGTTATGTCCCCTTTTTCATTTCTGATTTTGCTGATTTGCATAGTTTCTCTCTGCCTTTTAGTTACTTTGCTAACAGCTTGTCTATCTTGTTGAGTTTCTCAACGAACCAGCTCTTGGTTTCACTGATTCTTTGAATTTTTTTATTTATTTCCAATGTATTGAATTCCGCCATGAGCTTGAGTTTTTCAGATGTCTACTCCTCTTGGGTCTCTCTCTCTCTCTCTCTCTCTCTCTCTCTCTCTCTCTCTCTCTCTCTTCCCCCAGGGCTTTCAGGTGAGCTATTAAGTTGCTCGTATGAGATCTTTCAAATTTCTTCTTGAAAGCATTTAGTGCTATGACCTTTCCTGTTAGGATTGTTTTCTTTGTGTTCCATAAGTTTAGGTATGTTGTACCTTCATTTTCATTGAATTCTAGGAAGTCTTTAATTTCTTTCTTTATTTCTTCCCTAACCTAGCTGTCATTGAGTAGTGAGGTGTTCAGTTTCCATGTTTGTGTAGGCTTTTTGCTTTTGCCATTGTTATTGAGGTCCAGCTTTAGTGCATGGTGCTCAGAAAGGATACAAGAGATTATTTCAATCTTCTTGTTTCTGTTGAGGATTGATTTCTGACCAAACATATGGTTTATTTTGGAGAAGGTTCCATCAAGTACTGAGAAGATAATTTTTTTTGTGTTAGGGTAAATGGTTTTGTAGATGTCTGTTAGGTCCATTTGATTCATGACCTCGGTTAGAGTCATTGTTTTTATGTTTAATTTCTGTTTTATTGACCTTTCCTGTTTTGAAAGGGGGTATTAATGTCTCCCACTAATTAATGTAGGGGGATCTATGTGTGGATTAAGTTTTATCAATGTTTATTTTACAAATGTGGGGCCCTTGCATTTGGGATGTAGATGTTCAGGATTGTAACATCTTCTTGGTGGAATTTTCCTTTGATGAATGTGAAGTGCCTTTCCCCATCTCTTTTAATTAATTTTGGTTGAAATTCTATTTTATTCGATATTTGAATGGCTATTCCTTCTTGCTTCTTTGGTCCATTTGCTTGCTACAAGATGTACAGGGAGAAAAATACAGCAAAGCCTGACGAAATGTCCAGCCGATGCCTTGCCCATCCTGAGACCCAACCCCTGGGAGAGGGACAACTGCTAACACTATTAAAACTCTGCTATGCTTGCTTGGGGAGTGAGGGAATAGAAGGACCCAGATGGTACAGGAGCTGCACAAGAAGACCAACAGAGCCAAATAACCTGGGCCCAGTCAGGGGTTCTTTTGTAGCTCCAACCAAGTACCGTGCATGGACTCGACCAAGGGTCCTTATACATATGTGTAAGAGTAGCTTGGATAAAATAGAGAATGGGAATGGGAGTAGGAAAGGGAGGGCTTATGATCAGCAGAAAAAGTCAATAAATAAATAATAAATAAACAAAGTACTGAGTTTTTTCATTGAAATTATTCAGCTTCCAACACATAACCATCATTGTGAAACTGGAGTACTTTCTATTTCCATATGTAAATATCCTGAAACTATTATGTGTTCTGTTTATATCTTAACTATGTCTAATTCTGCATGTCACTTTTATGGAGATGTGCTTCCAATTTTAACCATATTAATGCACTTACATTAGTTCTTATTAGTTCCAAATTTTAGCCATTTAATTAATAGTCTACAACATTACTATACAAATTTTTCATTTTATTACTGAAAAGATACACATTTATTTATAATTTCTAGTATAAATAATTACACAAAGCACATCATTTTATGTTTTATGTGTAAAGGTGCAAGACTTGTGGAGTTTTACAATTATATATTGTACCTTATTATAGATAAAAAAAATCATGTAATGGGTTGTAAATGCTTAAAATGATTAAATGTCATATGGCATGATTTGCTATACTAAAGAATAACATGTTGAACATAAAACTTGTGTCTCAAGTAATTTTGCATTATCAAATAATAATAAAGAAGATTGCTGTCTTGACATAATCTAGTTAAAGATTTTCAACCTTATGATGTTTTAGTCATGAAACTTAGAAGCTATACTTCATTTTTTAATTTTTATCTTCTCCTGTGCTAGTGGTTTGTAACATGAAACTGTTTTTCAAGTCAGTCACTGCAGTTAGCCATGGTTCAAAGATGAAACAGTATGCTGTAGTGAACTGTGGAGCCAAGAAAGGATACTTGTTAGGCTAACTGAATTAAAATTCATTTGCATTTGTGATTTTTTCAATTATGATGAGCTTATTGACACAGAAACCCATTTCTAGATGTAGGAAATTGCTACTCCACCTACACAGCAAGTAGTAGAATTATGGGTATTTGCATATTTTTGTTATATGTCTATTAAATGTATATCATTTTATAAGGTTTAGGTTACATGTTGTTCTCCAGGACATAAGCTGAAAGCAATAAACGCAGTAATATGTATAAAGCAAGTGAAACTGCAAATGATATAATTAATGATCCACAATGCACTTTCATCATGATTAGAAAAAAGCTCACTATTGTAATATAAAATGATAAGCCAAATCTTTTAAAGACACAGTCAAGGTCTCATCATTCCCTCATAAAACAAGAAGCTGAAGATGATTATCTACTTTTAAGTAAACTTCAATACTATACCAATAATGCGTCAATAATGCTAATAGAGCTGAGAAATAATTTAATGGCAATAATTTGGTAGCATCTATAAAGCTAGTAAATCAAATAACACAGAGAAAATGACACGTATCAGAATTCTAAAATAAAAGAAATCTTATAAGAAGAACTACATACAGGAATGCCAGATCCAAAGGAATGAAGATCTGATGTACTCTTTGCAAGGAGCCTAATCTCGGGACTCATCAAAGCATTTACCAACAATCCAGGATGTGTCCCTTGGATGTACCTGTGTCTTAGTTACTTCTCTGTTGCTGTTACAATGTGCCCTGACAAAAGCAAGTCAAAGGAGGAAGGGTTTTGACTTATAGTTTTTGACTTATAGTTCCAGCGGGGGAAGACATGCCAGTAGTCAAGGGAGTTATAGTGACAGTAGCAGAAAGTTGGTCGCTTGGTCATAAAACATCCACACCCAGAAAACACAGAGAACTGGAAGTAGAGAGGAGCTACAAAGCCTCCAAGTCTGTCACGGTTTCCCACTTCCTACAAGGCTCCATCTCCTAAATGTTCCACAATGGCCTCAAAGCCAGCAGCTGGGGGACATGTGTTCAGACAAAGGAGGCTATGTGTGGACTTTCTCCTTAAAACACAACAGTCTAGGACAATATTATTTCCTTTCTGATAGAAAAGAGTTTGGGGAACTTATGACATATGTAAAACATTTATTATTATTTGAAGAAAAATATGTTCTCAAAATAAAGATAGTGTAGATATAATGGTAAGTATTAAGTAAATGTTACAAAAGATTTTAACATTTTAAGCATTCAGTTGTTAAATTATGTTCATTTGGCCTACTGTTTAAACCATTTGAAATACTCAATAAGATCTAATGTAAGCAAGTAATTTTCATTATTGTAGAGTAATAAATTTAATCATTAGAATTTTACTTGTGTTTAATACTTAATAAAGATATTTTTCAACTTTTATGGATGTGAAACATGTTTTATAAACTGCAGGTTAAAAGTAATATACCCTAAAGAAACAATATTTATCAATTTCAAGCCATCATGTATAAAAAAAGAAATAAAAATACTACTAATTTATATTTTATTGTGTATGTTTTTCAAGTTAAAAAATTAACTCTTTTTTTTTAGTCAATTGAAAAAATCAAAGTTGAGAGAAATAAAAGACTTACATACATCTCAAACCACACACCCAATCACACTCACATTGAGTAATGAACAATAGCAGCCTGGTACACACATTTCACACCTTGTTCTTGTTCATTTTGGTGCTTCAGAATATATCCATACACATATTTTTTTGTGACCAGTATTGACTCATCCATGCACACTGGTTTTCAGTGTTTCATTTTATGTAGCTATTTCTGTGCGCCAGTAGATAGATATCAATCTGTAATATCAATCTGTAACTAAATCTAGAATTTCTAAAACTGCATTGGGCATATTATTTTGCTTTTAGTCTTCTCTCTCCTTTTAATCCATATCCTTCTATTACATCTTTAATCACATCACAGTAACACATCAGCAAGCCACATGTAGGTCACAAGTTCTGTGCTAGAGTCGCCTGTCAAGCCACAGTAAAGTTCATGGCCTTGTAAAAATAAATTGTACCAATAATAGGGATTTTAGCTGTTGTAGTTAATAAAATATGTGACTCTTATAAACTATAGCTGTCTAGTTTCTTCAAACAGTTGAACATATGCTCCAGAATTCACGCCAAACTGCATGAGAGAAAAGCCCAGGAGTCCTCAGCCCTATACAAAGAAAAATGGGAAACTGAGCAAGGTTGGGATTAGAAGTGGTTCCTTGCAACAGTGATTGGTTGTCCAGTCCAAACACCTAACCCTGAAACCATGCATACAACTAACCTCATATGAAACAAAAGGTATATTTAGAAATATACAAGTCTATGCAAATCTATGCTTTCCATAATAGTTAATGGAAAAAAGAGACCACGAATTGAAAGGAGAGCTGGGAAAGGTATACAGGAGAATTTGGAAGGAGGAAAGGAAGAAATGTAATTAAATTATAATCTCAATATAATTAAAAATAGAAGACTATATTAAACATAATTGTCATCTGAAGAACCATCATATGAAAAACAAAAGACATAAAACTTTTGTTAATTTGCTTGAAATGCCCAAATTTATATTTGTTTGAGACAAATCTTGTATCACAGTTATTTCTGGAAGAAGAAAAACATTCTACTTTCAAATCTGAACTTAGCAGGCATGGAGAAAAAACTAGGATTCATGCCTCTGGGTACTCAACACTTTAAAAATTATGTTATGTTTGGAGGTAACTTTTTCGAACTACTTGCACACACCTCATTTGAAGTCATTAAAGTGGGGAAAATGATGTCCCAGAGTGAAAATATAACTTGCTTAGGGTTTTCACAGCTAATTAAAGTCAAATATAGGATTCTATTGCAGCCTAGAAATGCCTTTTTCTTGTTTTCTCAATATTGTCTTTTTCTCAAAATGTTGAGTTAAAATTAACTTCCGTGATGATACAGAACATTTATGAGACTACACAGTTCCTCAGTATCTTAAAAATGAATGTGTCCTCAGATCTGTGCTATGAAATTCCTTTGAGGGGGGTCTCTATAGCCTGAAAGCTTCACACTTGTGAACTGCCAGCTCCTAGCAAATATTCGCTAAAATGAGTGGGTGGAGAGATGTCTCAGCAGTTAACAGCAATTGCTGTTCTTGCAAAGGACCTCAATTCAGTTCCCAGAACTCACACATGTGCCCCACAACTATTCTAGCTGCAAAAATTTTGATGCCTCGTTTTTCACTGCTGATAGTATCCCACTGTGTACATGTACCATAATTTCTGTATCCATTCCTCGGTTGAGGGATATCTAGGCTGTTCCCTGATTCTGGCTACTATGACTGAAGCTTCTATGAATATAGATGAGCCAATGTCGTTGCTGTATAGTTGAGCATGTTTTTGCAGTAAAGTGGATAGGCTAGAAAAGCTGAGTGAGGTAACCCAGAAACAGAAAGGCACACAAGGCATAAAGACGCACATGGTAAATACTCACTTATGAATGGCTATTAGAAATATAAGATAAACATACTAAAATCTATATTCCTAAAGAAGCTAAACAACTAAGAGGACCTTGGGTAAGATACTTAATCCTCATTCAGAAGGGTGAACAGGATGGATTATCGGAAGCAGGAGAAGACAAAGAACAAGATAGGAGCCTTCCACATGGGGTCTCTGAAAGTGTCTACTGAGGAAAAAGTACCGAAGCAGAATTCACCTCTGATTTTAAGTGATTAATTGTGAGGCAAAGAATAGGAGGGTCTTGAAATTCAAGTTGACTTGAGTATTTTTTTGTTTTGTTTTGTTTTGTTTTCTATTTTACACAGAATGAAGAGAAGAGTGAATAAAAATTAATAAATATGTATTCATTGTGACATTCTCCAAATAGTTGCTTTCTGTAGTTAACCCATGTGCCCACGTGAAGAAGTACCTCAAAAATATAAAAAAGAAAAAAGAAAGCTTTAATATTTGTTACAAAGTTTACCTCCTATTTTTTTGGCTTTTATTTCGAGAATACTATTTCTGTCTCGTATCACTTATATGTTTAGAAAGTTCTCCCTAAACAGTAATTTGTTGCCATGAGCTAGAATTATAATTCATTATTTGTCTTTGAATATGAGCTAGTGCAAAATTATCCGTGCCTCATATTCTAGATCTATGTACTACAATAACTTCATTCTCAACAGGAAAAAAAGAATCTATAGGGCTTGATAACTGCTAAGGAAAGGCATATGATTTTCAGAAAACCCTGAAAAGCAATGGGTAGTAAAATACTATTAAAATAAAGATGACTTCAGAACAGTAGCATTCTTTTTAAAAGCCCACTTGGAGGTAACTGTAGGTTGATGACTCATTTATCATCCCCCTTCTCATCAGCTAATGAAAAATTATAGTATTAAAAAAGCCCACTGTGTCTTGTAGATATAAAGTCAGAAAATCAATTTGTGAATCACAGGAGGTCATGGTAGGTACTAGGGATGAGGGAGTTTTTGAGATTTTTAAGCTTTTATCCACTTTTTTTAAATTTTATTTTATTAATTACAAGTTATTTACTTTGTATCCCCCATAAGCCCCTCCCCCTCCACTCCCTGTCCCAGCCTCCCTCCCCTTTCTTCACGCATGCCCCTCCCCAAGCCCACTGATAGGGGAGGACCTTCTCTCCTTCCTTCTGATCTTAGTCTATCAGATCACATCATGAGTGGATGCATTGTCATCTTCTGTGGCCAGGTAAGGCTGCGCCCCACTCAAGGGGAGGTATTCAAAGAGCAGGCCAATCAGATTATATCAGAGGCAGTCCCTCTTCCCATTACTATGTAACCCACTTGGACACTAAACTGCCATGGACTACATCTGTGCAGTGGTTCTAGGTTCTAGGTTATCTCCATGCCTGGTACTTGGTTGGAGTATGAGCATGGAGGAAGTAGGAAGCTTTGAATCAAAGTAACACTTTCATTTAGGTACTTTAGAATAAGTCTGTCTCTATACAATCCATGAATTTCTATAGTCCTTAGGTAAGACAAAATTTGTTATAATGAATGGATTCATCCTAAGTAAATATTGGATTCAAATCAGTTATTTTTTTTCTTTCTCTAGTGTACACTTTCTAATATAATATTGTGTTAATGGATAAAACATAAATTTTGCTCAAAATGAAATAGATTAATATTATACAGAAATAGAAGCTTCCTAGTCAACTGGGCTTTGAAAAAACGGTAATTTCACTCGAGTATTTCACCTGCATTGCCACTTTCACATATCCTTACACAAATTTATATTTTGAGTTATTTTCCTGTTGCTATTTTCATCTTTGGGTCATTATGGAGAAGTTTACTAGTTGTATGCTATGAAATATAGAAAAAGCACAGGAAAGTGGGTTAAAACTTCTGACTTTGCTCTACCTTTCTGTGGTTGAGATAAAACACCATGAACAAAGCAACTTAAAGAAGAAAGGGTTTATTTCGGCTTCAAGTTCCAAAGAGTTATAAAACCCATGATGATATCAAGAAAGCCCTGGTATGGCAATGAGGGCAAAACACTGAGAGTCAAAAAAGAAAGTGGTATGAGACAATAAACCTCAAAGCTTGTTCCCGGTGACATATTTCTTCCAGGAATGCTGCATTTCCTAAAGGATTCATACCCTCTCTGCCTTAATGAATTTTCTATTGCTGAGAAGACAACATAACATATAAAACTTATAAAAGAAAGCATTGAATTTTGAATGTGGTTTCAGAGGACTAGAGTTATGATGGTGTAGCAGAGGCAAGGTGGTAGGAACAGCTGAAAACTTATACCAGGACAGTAGAGACATACTGGGAATGCTCTGCCCCTGAGACACACCTTCTCTAACAAGGTTACACCTCCTAGTCCTTCCCAAACAACTCCACCAACTGGGAACCCAGTATTTAAACATTAGGAGTCCATAGGGACTACTGTCATTCAATTTACCATACCCCCCAGATAGCAGTAACTACCGAGAAACAAGTGTTACCATATAAGATTCTAAAGGAGACATTTCTTATTTAAACCACCAGAGAATATAATATTAAGTTGGGCCAAAACCAAATTGATTTGCATTCTATAGAAACAGAAGATTTCTATATAATTGGTAATTTAAAAACAAATAATTTATATCTGACATTTATAAATATCATGTATACTGAAAGTTTTGTATGTCTATATAATTTTAAATTAAGTTATTTTTTCATCAATAATTAATTTATGAAGCATTATAAGGCATTTTTCTAGTTCTGTGCTATAAGTTTTAGAAAAACATAGACATGCACTAAAAAGATTTCAATAAGCACTTCCAAACAATATATGGTGCAATGAAGTACTTTCTATATTTAGGTAGAACAAGCCAAACAGAAAGCACTAATTCAGAAACAGAAATAAATTATTGTCATTAAATTAATTGATTCAAAATACTTTCTATCTTCAGAGCCTTATTTTTTTTATATCCTGGCTTCACTCTTCTAATGCACAGGCTTTCTAATGAGTTGGAAGGCACCATACATAGTGCAGCCACATGGTTTATTGTAGCATTCAAAAGTAAAGGTTACCAAAACAGAGTGAGTAAAGCAAAAAAACAAACAAACAAAAAAAAAAACTTTACATGATGGTTATATGACCCTCTAAACACCTGTGTAATAGGTCAAATAGAAAAAGAACTACTATCCTAAGCTTCAGTTCTAAAAAGTCTCCTTTTTTAGGAATTTCATTCTTAATTCAACTCAGCTATGACCAATCACATCCTCTAATTCTATGCTGCCCTAAACCTCAACTTTGTGTTAGAAGCATATCATAAGGTCTGAATTCATGTTGGTTTGGAAATTGATCAAACTAAATTAAAATGCCTGAGGATAATAAAGACTGTCTGAAGAGCCTTAACTGGGATTTTGGTGCTTACATTCACAAACATAGCAATGGATATTACAAAAAGAATTTAACTTAAATTCATTCATTAATGCTAAATATGCCAAAAACTTGAATCTGAGGATAACTTCTATTACAGAAATTTGGTATCTGATATTGAGGCTATGCAATAGTTCAAGCTAAATAATGATTACAATTTCTACTTTCTTTGTGATAGGCTAAGGTTTTCTATTTTATTATTCCCTTATTTTATATACTAAATGGAGATTGTGTAATCCTTAATTATTAAAATGGAAACAAAGTGACCGTCAATTTGTTTTCCATTTTTAATAAAGAAAATCAACCGATATTTCAAAATAATAACCACAACGTTCTTTCTAATGATATATTAACAAAAAATATTTAAGTCTAAGTACTCATGTATAATAGTGGAAGAGAAAAATGTTTTCTCTTGGTTCTCTTTCATGAGGGCCATGGACCCAGACATGAGTGCTCTGCTATCATGATGTTCCAACACCTAATATTTACTTTGAGATTAGAAATTCAACCAATGACTTGGAAGAAAACCATACATTTCAACCACTGTGACCATATTAGTGTGGTGTCAGTTTAAAATTTATACCTATTACATAGTTATTACATAGTGTTTTTGTTGGGATCAGTAAGCAAGCACTTCTACAGGCAGCCCTAAGGGACCTGACAGACCAGTTATCAGGCATTTGTGAAGACACCCAGAACACCTGCTGACCACCTGGAACTACCTGCGCATGCCCTGGGTCACCCTATAAGAGAATTGGAGCCCTCTCCCCACTCTCTTACTCTTTCTTTCTCTCTCCCTCTCTCTGCAACCCCCTTCCCCTAATAAACCTCCCACGTGGAACCGATCTTGTGGTGTGATTTGTGAACCCATGTGTAACCTCCACATTGGTGGGCTGGTCCTAACATTGGTGTGTTTTGGCCAGGATAGGTCCCTTCAGTGAGTTCACCAAGCGGGTAATGCCGGCACCCACCAGAGCTTCTGGAGACCTATTTTTTCTCCAAATCCACCTGAGAGACTCACTTTCCTGCTACCAGTTCGCTACAGAGTCATCCAACACCGGCTACATTGGTAACTTTCCCTTTTGGTCAGCATAAACGTTTCTCTAGACAAGAGGAGAGTGACCAATGAGAGTCCGGCACCTCCCGACTGCTCTTTTGCTAGACCATACCTCTATTAGGGCCTTAGTTTACCCTAGGAGAGCTTTCTCTGTCTACACATGGTTTATTTCTCTCTCTTGCTCACGGACTCTCTCGACCTGCTGTTGCTGAAAGCCCTAGCTAGGCAAAACCGTGTTCTCTCGGCCATGCTACAGGGCACTATGCCTTGGTCCCTGGCCAAAATCTGACGAGATATTGGACAAGAACTGACCAATCTGTCTAAAGATTCGCCTTCATCTGAGACGTCATTAAAAGGCCTTGTCTCTTTCACTCCCCAGTGGATAACGCCCATATGACACCGTTTATTTCCTCAGCTTCTCCACTAGGATGTGTTCTAAAAAGTTTTAAGACTTTGGGTCTACAACCCCAGTCCAAACTCATACGCCTCTGTAATAAAACCTGGCCTACATACTCTTAGGTAAGGGTCCAAATTGGCTGATTAACGGCACGTTAAATCCCAGTATTTTACGGATTCTCAAACATTGTCAGCAAACTGGTAAAGGAAAAGAGGTACCCATGCTTTCTTTCTCCTTTGCTCTAAAACTCCTCTCTGTTCCTCCTGTTCTCCTACTAAACTCCTTCTAACCATAAAACTAAATCTAAGGAGTTCTGCCTTTGACCCAGAGGATAAAGTTCCACCCTGCCACCACCACCTCACTCCTCCTGCTTCCTGCCCGGGTGGCCTGCTGCCCACCATGCCCGGCTCGGCCACAGGTGGTTGGGTCTGGGTCTTCAACAAGGTAAACAGCCTGAGTGGTGCCAGTCTCAGCGGCCGACAGCGCCCTGAGACACTGAGACACACAGCGTTAAAATTGACTTTTCAAAACTTGGTAGGGAGTTTTGTAAATTTTAAAATTTCCACGAAAATCCCTGGCTGTGGCCATCTTGGCTTTGGGAAGAAATGGGCATGACCTTGGTTTCATCAGAGGCTTCCACATTGCCTGCGCAATCTTTAATTCTGGCAAAGAGGCCCCACCTCCCGTGTGCCTTTCTCCAGCGCCATCCCTCTGCCCCTTTCCCAAGTGGCTTCTATTTAAAAGCTCTCATCCTGATTCCTATATTCCACTCATATATTTTCAAATGCTTTATATAATCCTTATAATTTTCTCGTTGGGGTTACATTTATAAGTCTTAACCATAATTAACTGTTTATCTTGTCTTTTAGGCCTCATTTCAAGTTGGTATGATTTTTTTTTAAAAATGCAAGGTTACATTTCACATCCTGCTTCAAAATAAATTTTATATAATAATAAAATTTCAAAGTTACAAATATCTGTTCAAATTGAGTTGGTTTAAAATATAAGACTATTAAATTGCTTTATACTGTTCGATTTAGGGGTTCATTGTTACATACAAATTGTTTATCAATATTTTAAATTAAGACCTAAAGTAGGTACTGTAAAAAAAAAAAAAATCTAGTAATGCCCTGAGGGAAGAGCCACCTCACTGCTTGCATTCTTTCCCCACCCACTAGAGATACAGTTGCTAGGAAACTGGACCATCCCCCTAGGGAGGGACACCTGGTCATTAATGGTCTGGGAAACTTCCTATAGCCAATCGATTCAAAATGTAGCATTTTGACCAATAGATGCTTGCCAGGCAGGAATCGCCCCTGCCTTGGGCATGCAGGGATGGAGCAAAATCTTTAAATCACCCAACTAACCTGGGTGCAGCGTGCTGGACTCCCACCGCTTTGGTGGTGGGGCTGTGTAGGCCCAAGCTGCAGCTTGTAATTTATAATAATAATTAAAAAAAAAAACTTCATGTATTTACAGTGGAGTCTGTTTATTCCTGGTCTTTTGGGGTTCGTAAACTGGGCAGAACATTTTGGGGGCTCGTCCCAGGACCCCAAGACTCCAGGAACCTGACCCGGAGGTTTTTATGCCAGCTGTAAGTGTAATGTTTCTGTGCAATGTCTGTATGTGTAGTACTTTCTGTTCTCTGTTCTAAAACTTCCTCAGAGCTCCAGGTGTCTGTATCTGCGTAGCAAGATGTGATCAAAGTGGTCTCAGCTGCCTAAGTTCAGAGGGACACCCCTAGCTTCATCAGTATTTTCAATATTTTGGTGGGTAATCTGTATGCCTGGTCCCAGTGAGTGCCACTGGGTGTCTCCTGGGGCAACAGCCCACTCTTGGTTTCTTACTGGGGCATCAGGGCCTTTATCTCATTCACCTAATACAGGAGGAATCAGTATGTTCGGCCTGTCCTAAAGGAAAATTTGGTCAGCTGGTTAATGTTTTTGTCTCAGTGTCTCTGTGCAGTATTTGTTTGTATCTACCTTCTGTTTTCTGTTCTAAAAGGCCTCATAAAACTTGTTTAAAATGTGTGCCTATGTGTTTATAAGCTCTATAAACGCATATGTATAGGTTACCACGTGGTATATAAAGTGGCTCTTGACTTTACCATGTAGGTTATAATGTGACTGCCATCTTGGTATGGGTAATAAAAAAAAAGGAAACCTTGGTCAAATAATTCTCATTTCCTTCTAGGTTAAAAGGATGATTTATTTTAAATTGGTATTGGTTTTAAAAATTAAATTGTTTACACTGGTAAATTCTGGTTTTAAAATCTGGGTTTGACTTTTAAGATTATGGTTATGCCTTGTGACTTCTACAAAAGGGGTACTTTGTTTTGATATTGCAAAAATGGGTTTTAAAAATGTTTAAATGTTTAAGGCTATAAAATGTTTAAAGTTTATCAGGCATTTGGTATAAAAATGATCTTGGGTAGTCTAACAAAAAATTTGAAAGTTTCTCAATACTTTGGGGGAGAATAAAATACTTTGGTGTTTATTTTATTAATTTTACTAAATAAAACTAAGCCATGTGGTTTGCACTAATTAAAAAGATTGCAGTTTTTACAATGTATTTTGTGGAGAGCTGTTTGTTTGTTAAGCTGCTTTGTTTATGGCAAAACATGTTTCCACCCTGATCTTTACCTTGAGACAAAGAAAAGAGGAAGTTTCATCAAGTTCCTTAAAGCTTGTTCTAAGTTCCTTAGAGTTTATGTGACCTTGGACCATCTTGTCTGCTACAGGGAAGTAATTTTAGAGAAAGAGTTTAGCAGTTTCAGAACTTTTTGTATTAATGTAACTTGCTTTGCTTTGCCTATCAAGCAAATTGTAAATGCTCCACAGTGTTTGCTGTATCATCAGCAACACCTAATGGCTATGTTTGGTATTGTCAGTCACAGCCTGTGCTAACACGTTGCTAGCTGGCATGGTGGTTCAGCAACAGAGAGAGCGTGGAGCTGTAGTTTTGCTGCCATATTTGTTTAGGGCTTCCAGCTGAGTTCAGTTACACGTGGCCAGCCGCCATGTTGGTCTGGGGATAAACAGGGTGGAGCCATGAGTTTGCGATCATCTTTGTTTAGGTCTCAATTGGTAGGAGCAGCAAGATTTGCTAGCCTCTCTATGAACTGTATCTGATTAAAAGATTTGCTTTGATTTTATTTCAGAAAGAGCAGATTTAAAGTCATGCTAAATATGACAGTTGAGCCTTACCTAGTCTCTTTGTTTAGGTTTAAGGTTAAGCCTAGGAGGGGTAACTAAAGTTGCCTTTATAAATCTACTTAAAATATGGTTCTAGATAACATTCTATTTTATTGGACACATTTTAGAGCAGATAATAAAGACAAAGTCATTCAGACACCCTCAAGCTTGTCAGAGATCTGATGAATATGGCATTTTAACATGTGTAAGCTTATTGTGACAGAAAGTCCCGAAGTCCTGACAGTAGCTTCCCAAGGTCTCCGAGAAGATTTGAGTACAATGACTGTTATACCAGGTTCACAGGACCCTCAGAGACCTCCAGGAGATGACTCGATGCAATTGCAAGAGAGCTTTATTACAAGAGCGATCGAACTCGGGACCCAAGTCTCATTGGCGCAGCAGTAGAGAAGTGGGACCTCGAGTTCTGAGTGAACAGAATTTTTAAACCGAAAGTCTGTGAGCAGGGGGTTTCCATGGCAGCAAGCAGGGGGCACAAGCCTTGGCGTTACAGAATTGGGTGAAATTTAGCAGGGCAGGGTGCCCTTTTCTGAGGTACATAATCACAATGGCTAAGGCATATAATCACAATGGCTATTTTTCTAAACCATATCTGAAATATTGGGGAGAATTTTCCCACCTGATTCTCAACCAATTCCCATTGATTATTGCCAGGAAGTTTGTCTCTATTTCCTATGAAGCATTTATTCTGTTATATTTCCTGGAGGCTGTTGCTAGGAGAGTTAACTTTGTTTTCTGCCAGGTGTACATTTTGTGATATTTCCTGGTACCTGAATTTAGCTCCCAGTCAAGATCTTTATTTCAAAATGGAGTTATATTCAGGCTATCTTAAGCTTTTCACAACAGATGACTTCGACTCTGGATTGTGGTATGCTAACCACTGGGCAATACTGTCTCAACTGGCCCACTGCTAAGGCCCAGCCTAAACTGTGGACAAAACTGTGGACACCTGAAGAGTCAATGTTTCACGTTGCTAAAGGTGAGGTGAGGCCATTCTCTTGTTTCTTTCTCCACAGAAACAGTCTCATCTTCTGTGCCTAGCTGGACCACCTCTGCTCATGACGTTATGAGACCCCAGGAGCCAGGGACAGTGCCTAGGTGATGGACTAACTAGTCATCTCTGTCATTTTGATTGTTACATAGATCGGTATATTTATTTAGCTCATAAATTATCCTTCTCAGGTCTCTGATCACCTTGACGGCTATGCTAAGCTCATGGTAGCTTTGCAGCTAAAGAGCAGACAATTAGATCCACTGTTAGCTCACCAATCAGTTTAAGATATATCACTAGATAAAATATATATAACTTATGTAAGGTCAAAGGATAAAAGAAGTTTAGGTTATAAAAATACAAGTTACACATATTTGAGAGTCTTAAAAAGTGCCTTAAGGTTGGCAAACGTAAGTTATACATATATGAGAGTCTAAAAATGTGTCTTAAGGTTGGTAATACAACTTATAAATGTTTGAGGGTCTCAAAAATATTTTAAGGTTGGTAAATGCAAGTTATAAAGGTTACAAGGTCTAAGGTGATTTAAGGTATCTTAAATAGGTAAAAAGGCTTAATATTTCTTCCTGTTGTTCTGCTACTGTTGTATTGACTGTCCAGAGTTTTGACCTTTATCAGTAGGACTCTAATTTATTAATCTAACTCTAATACAAAAAAATTCCACTATACCACTATGCCACTATTATGGTCCTAAGCTCAAGATTGTAAGCCTCCATAATGTCTATGCTTATACTAAAGTTAAGATCAAGTGAGTTTCTCTTTACTTCATAAAAGGCTTTTGCCTTTTCAGAGCTCACCTTAAAAAATACGTATGCCGTTAACACATATGTATGTCTACTGCCTTTTTCTCAATGCACAGTACAATTGTAATACTAACATGTCTAAAGTTTAATCTCCTTCTTAAAACTTAAAAGTAATTCTTGTTAGCTACAGAAAGTCCACCTAAATCTACCTCTCAGGACAACTAGACTCCAGATAAGTACTATATTTATTTCCTATCTCAAAAGGTGGGACTCCTCCCCTTTCCCTGGTTTTGGGATTTCCTTTCCTGGCTACCAGACTACTGTTTACTGCATACAACCACTGGCTAGATTGGTGAGTTCACTCCATTTTCTTGGCATACACACCTCTCTTGGTAGGAGAAGCTTGACCACAGAGCTCTGGCAACTTCCTACTATCTTTTGAGATAGAGGGACGCCCCCCTCAGCCGTAGCCTTAATTGTCTAGGTTTGACCCTCTGTTGGCTTTCACTTTAGGGCCAAACTCTCCCTTGGTCGGTATACCCCCTCTAAGGGTTCCTTCCCCCCTCACTCCCACATGCACTTGCTCGCTCGTGGGAAGCTCCCCTCTCCCACACGGTTCCTCTACTTCTCTGCCCCCAATGGGAGACTCCCAGATGCCCGTCCCTCCAGACAGGCTGGAGAAATTTAGGTTTCTACACCTAGTGCCAGCTGGCACCAGGGCCTCTAAGTTTACATGCTTCTATAGCCAAACCTCACCTTGATGACAAATGGAAAACAAAGCCTTCTATAAATATTGCCAGTGAATGGGTAAATAAAGGTCCCTCCAGGTAGACAGAGGTTCCCATGTACAAGCCTCATCAATCCAAACCTTTCAATGTATACCTACAGGATTTTCTCTATACTCAACTTTATCTTTTGCCTATATATGTGTTTCAGTGTCCTGCCAGAGAAATGTTTCCTATAGCCACAACAGTGCCAAAGCAGCTACAGGTGTTCAGCTCTGACCTCACAGACTTCCAAGAAGCTACAGGTGTTCAGCTCTGACCTTACAGACTTCCAACAAGCTGGACCTGCACTTTCCCTCCCAGCCATGGGTGCTCTCACAGACCTGGGAAAGCTTCAAAGCAGCCTATTCTTCCTGGACTTGGCCAACACTTCAGCCTTTTGACCTCCCTACAGAACCCTCAGTGTCAGCAGGAAATAGCCAGAAGAGAATCTACGCCCGTTATTCACTTGTTGTTAACAAAAGGCTGAAGTGGTGTGATTCAGGACCAGGACAAGCGGCTCCAGGTTCTCCCAGTGTTCCCCTGTCTCTACTGGCTGCCTTGCATGGCTGGAAACTCTATGTTGACAACCCTCTACCCTAAACTCTCTACCCTGAGTTTTCCAGGGCAGAGACTTCTCTTATTCTTAACCTTGCAACCTGACCATTTGTTGCTATAACTCTTCTCTCTCAACCTCTTGCATGACAACCAAGAGCTGCTTCCAATGAGCCTAAATTTATATACTTTAACTTACCTTATAAAAGGCAGCCCAAGCTCCCTATTTTTAATTATAGAAAAAGGGAGAAATGTTGGAATCAGTAAGCAGGCACTTCTACAGGCAGAACCAAGGGACCTGACAGGCCAGTTATCAGGCATTTGTGAAGACACCCAGACCACCTGCTGACCATCTGGAACTACCTGCGCATGCCCTAGGCCACCCTATAAGAGAACTGGAGCCCTCCCCCCAATTTCTTACTCTTCCTTTCTCTCTCCGTCTCTCTGCAACCCCCTTCCCCTAATAAACCTCCCACGTGGATCCGATCTCGCAGTGTGATTTGTGAACCCACGTGTAACCTCCACATTGCTGCGCTGGTCCTAACAGTTTTTTCCTCATAGATTCTAGATTCCATGCAGTTTTCTGGGAAGAGTTAAAGTAATAATAAAATCCAACCATTAAGTGCTCAGCCAGAAAATCCAAAGGCCTGAGGAAAAGTGCTTTGCTTGGGACAATTTCATGTTAGTGTTTTTTACTAGATTCTATAATTCTGCAATAAAGTTAATGCCCCAGACACCTATAAAATGCTGTTTCCAATATACATTTTCTAGCATAAAGTTCCAGAGAACATCTTAAGCTTAGATACATGTCAAATTCTTTTCATAGGTGATGAAGCAAAGAAAAAAAGATAGTCATCTATGGAAGGAACTCAAAGAAATTTTAATTAGGTCAATTTACATTCTCTTGATTCCACATACATTCCCCAACAGCCCACATTTTTGCTTCTTCTCAGGCCCCTACTGGCTCCTGATAAATGATTCTTTGCACAACCTAAAGGGCCAGTGTATATAAATGGCATGTAATTTGATGGCAAATGAATTATATCTGTAGCAATGATTTGTTAACTGCATTTCTTTTCTTGTGAAAATACACAATATAGTTTTGTAAAAGATAATGCAAACGGTTATGCTGAGTTTACATTTTTTTCTGGGGCTAGATAGAAACAGATGATGAAAACAGCACAGTGTAATGCTCAGAACTTGCCTGCACAACATGTTGTAAATGCAATCTTCTGGAAGACAGGGTTTCCTAAGAGAAAGAATACTTTTAGAGCTTTAGAGTCTTGTGCATTTTCCCTTAGGGGAGAGATCTTTATGGAGGCTTTATGACAAAATGACTTTGATGGAGTGATGTATAAACAATGAGCCCATTTTTCCCTTCACATCTGATAGCCCCAGTCATTTTCTTAGCATTATAGAAAACTTTTCATGTTATGATGTCCCATCTGTCGATTGTTGGAAAACTGAGAAAGGTAGTATAAAGCAACTTACCCATGACCTGCCCAGAAAGTTATTTCCAATATTGCAAGAGTGGTATTTTATCTTGGGGAAAGCCAACAGCTGTCTACTTAGACTTAAGGCTTACTCAATAGGATGGCATTTCTACCTCATATTAAAAGTCTAGCCATCTAGATGGTCAGAAAGTTTATAGACTCCAGCAGAGAACATGCTACTGTCATTTTGCTAAACCAGCAATATTCTTAACTGCACTCTAAATACTTATCCTTATTACAGAGGTTTAAAACTGATCATATCATGTAAAACAAGTAACAATAGGGTACACAGCTCCATTTAGTCCATCTGTAATTCTACCCTTATACCTGAGTCTAGGAAACCTGAAGGCAAGAGGATGTCTGGTACAAGAGAGTGTCTTCTAGACATGATTACGTTGTCAGGTCAGTAAAATCTCAGCAGCAATGTTGCCTAAATAAGGCCTGCATAATATCAACACCATCTCATATGCTACTTTGGATAAGGAAAATTTCACAAGGCCTGACCATTAGATGAAGAGCTACAAGCAATTAATGGCTGCTGAAAGAAGGATAATCAAGCTTCTTCAAGGACACGACTCCTGATAGGTTATCAAATATGAGTGTCAGGCTCAAACCCACATATAAATGAACAACACTAAATAGACTAAAGCATTATGTGTGTGTGTGGGAGGAGAAGTATAATACTTAAGGCAGATGTTGTAAATTTAAGAGGAAGAGAGGCATGGGAGGAGATGGAGGGAAAGGACCAGAAATGAATTTTTCTTGATGGATGGATATTCTCTGCTTTGTACAAACTTCAATGTCCCCTTGAAAATATCTCTTAAGCACCAAAGACTTTTTCTCACATTGGAGTCAGAGAATTGTCCTAAATACATAGACTAGGGAAAATTTGTCCCAGTAGGCCATTAAGTACTGGGGAAGCGACTGAGCAAGAGAAACCATCAGGTACAGAAAATAACATGCTAAAGTGGACAATCAGGCAAAGACTGCCTATGATTTCATATAAAGCAGCTGCTTGTCTAACAGGAGTCATTTTCTATAATATAACAAATTTCCAACTCTTGCTGACTCCTTTCCTCCAAAGAGCCCTTCAAGGGGGTCTAAGGGATCTTAGCTACAGCGCTACTCCTAAAAGTGGGTCTCTGAGGAAAATGCACCTTTCCTACAGTGTTCCATAGCCGTGTCCGCTAAAAAAGGTTTCTGTTGGGTGTTGAGTTTTCCAAATAAACCATGGAATAACAGACACAGCCAGACTAACTATATACAATCAGCAAACGTTCCAGGTTTCTCATATTTTCATGTGATCCATGTAAGCAGTTTTTCCCTCTCAAGGTACTGAATGTAAATCAAATTATTTTGGAGAGTGAGAATAATAAACAAACAAACAAATAAACAAAAGCTCAAAAAACAAATAAACAAAAAACTAGTGAGAAGTTACTGAGACAAGTATAACCCTTAGTTTTTCTGGATAATTTAAACCAATGAACTAAGCCTTAATTTTGTAATGACTTTAAAATGTTCTTCATTGGAGGCAAATGAAGATGCCTGGGCCAGCTAGTATAGACATAGTCACTGCCCTAAGATCATGATCTCTATTATTCAGAAACTGCAGCAAGTCATTATCTTCTTCATTCCTTCCAAATATGGTCCAAATGCCCCTGACATACAAACTCCAACATCTGATTCATCATGGCTTATGCCAGTCATCCTGTTTGGGCAGTCTCACTGGCTTTCAGAAATGCAGATGAACCAAGCCTGCTTATATCTCAGGGCTTCAACACTTCTTACACTTTGTTTTCAGATTTCACTATTTTTTAGAATATTTTTTTGTCACAACATATTTTAATAACAACTAAGGGATATTGTTATTTCATATTATACACCCATGAATGCGTGTTTTCATCTTTTGATTTTTTTTAAATCACCATGTTTTAGAAATATATAAAAAAATCATATACAATAAATTTTAGAATTTGTAATTATGACTTTCATTCATAAAATAAACAATGTGTGTATGTGTGTGTCTCTGTGTATGTATGTATGTGTCTGTGTGTGTATGTATGTGTATGTGAGTGTGTACATTTATGTGTAGATGTGTGTGGAAGCAAGAGGCCAAGGGTAGGTGTCTTCACTCATAGGCTTCTATCTTATCTTTTGAAATGGAGACTATCACTGGATCTATATATATATATATTGAAAATCAAAGCCTCAATATATATATATATATATATATATATATATATATATATATATATATATATATATATAATCAAAGCCTCTTATTGCAGGTTTCTTAGGCATGTGCATTCCTTGGATTGAACTCACATGCTGCAAGCCAACATAGATGAAAATATTAGAAGACATGACCATGTAGGCAATAGAATGGGCATCAGTCAGTAAGATGTGTCCTTCATTGTGGTCTTTCTACTTATTAGGCAAGCTTATTTAGAATGGAAATAAGAAATTAAATCTCCATGTTTTTTTATTATTTAAAAATATTTTTACTGTCTATACAATGGACATATTTCAGGCTTCATTTAATGTGGAATGTTTAATGTCTAGACCTGGGAAACATTCTTTGAGAATTAGCCTACCACCTCTGTGAATCAGCACTAGGAAGTAACTATGATATGTGTGTTGAGGGAGGCCAAGGACCAGGATGCACCAGACCTGAAACAATCTGCTATAATAAACTCAGAGCATTTTGATGGGAATAGCCTATTCAATTCCTAGCTTACATTTCATTAAACAGACATTACATTTGCTACTGCAGCCATTTAGCATCAACACTGATTTTTTTTAATTATGTCTTTGGAATTTACGCAAAATAGATTACTTTGACCATTAGTATCATATGTAGTGTTTGTGTGGTGTGTGTGTTGGCCTACTGTGTGTATTAAAACCGTGTGATGATCCACTTGGCCCGATCTTTTGCACTTACATTGAGTTTGCCATAAATGCGTGCAAAAGAGTTATTTAGATAAGCTGAACAATATTCCCTTGGGAAAGTATAAATCAGTGGAACAAAATTAAGATTGTGAATATTTTGCAATTTATTTAAAAGAAAATTTCTGCTCTATCACCTGATAACTGCATAGATTTAATTTTTCTAAAACTCAGTTGCTCTTTTTATATTCATGCCTCAAAATTTGTGAGCCATTAATTAGATTACACATGTAAATTAAAAGATCTGAAATACTAATTAGGCATGTAAGGGTCATTGTTCTTCTCTTCACCCCCTTTCCATGTTTTGTTCTCATATAACAAAAATAACTTGCCCATTGTATTTATTGAAGTCGTTGGTTTTTATTTGTTTGTTTGTTGTTAGTATTTGTTGTTTTGTTTTCATTTGGTCTCAGGGCCTTTTGTTTTGATCTCAATATTTGTACCAGTGAACTTCAAGTGATTTAGAATTTCTACTTTAAAAGTATCATTTCTCTGACCTCATCACAATTCTTCAATTAGTTTTTATATTACTGTCAGCTGGGTGCCTGTGAAACTGGTAGAGTCAGATGCAGAAAAGCCTATATTCTACAACACTGAAACTGGGACATGGTTTAATGTCATGGACACGATGGTGACCACTGCAGCTTTTCAACGTTCAAGCATATTGACACTGATGATCACAAGTCTCTAACAGCTTTTTACTTTCATTTTTTATTGTTTTATTAATTATAGTTTATTCACTTTGTATCCAAGCTGTAGCCTCCTCCCAATCCCATTGTCCCTCCCTTCTCTCCTCCCATACCCTTCCCCAAGTCCACTGATAGGGGCGGTCCTCCTCCGCTTCCCTCTAATCCTAGTCTCATCAGGAGTGGCTGCATTGTCTTCTTCTGTGACTTGGTAAACTTTTTAATGATTTTTGCTATGTATTATGGGAGTTGGGGAAATTATGTTTTCTCCTTTGGGAAATTTTATATGGGCTTTGGTAGAGGATATGAATGTATACAATGGCAGTCTCAAAAACTTTTTGGAAAAAGTCTCCACCACTGTGGAACCCTATAGTATGATAACTCTGCCTGCTCCTACACAAGAATACCCGCTGTGCCACCTGTGTGCACCAGAAATAAAGAAGATAAAGATTTACTAATTGAAAATGGTTCTAGAAACTCTTAGACATTTACAGCTGGTCCCGAAGATGGATGCATGCAATCCAGAAAAACAATGGGTCCAGACCCAGAGTCTGAGGCCTTGGCAGCTGAGGGCAAGAATTCAGTTAATGAGTATAGAATAGTGCCCATGATTGATTCCTTGGGTACGTGACTTACAGGATGAAAATACCTGGGACACTTTAAGATCATTACTTTTCTATTTTCATGCAGAAAAGCAATCTTCAAGCAAAATTTATATTCTTTGTTTTCTACTGTGAGCAAAACCATCCATGTGTCCTTGTCACTTATGGTCTCTACTACTGGATATTCAATATGTTGAATTGTTCTGCCTGTCTTAATTACAAAATTAACCCAGATGCATTGGAGGCTACCTATAAATGATGCAGCACTTTGATTACTGTCATACTTCCATCCTAAGCACAAAGACTCATCTGTTTTGCTACATAATGGACTTGCTCCTCTGACACTAACAATACTCTAATCATTGATTATCTCCATTCTGGGATTTTTCTCTCACAGAACTGTGGCAAAGAAATCATGAACCTAAACAGAACTGAAGTATCTGATTAGTTTTCCACAAGTGGCCCACAGGCAAGGGATATTTTCACTGGTTAAACTACTGGAACACTGTAGAACGTAAAGAAGGGAGGGGTGTCAAG
The DNA here is from genome assembly GCF_030254825.1 of Meriones unguiculatus. Lineage (NCBI taxonomy): Eukaryota > Metazoa > Chordata > Mammalia > Rodentia > Muridae > Meriones > Meriones unguiculatus. The sequence continues at coordinate 43,249,277 of NC_083357.1, forward strand.
CTAAGCTGTCTGCAATCTACAGTTCTTGGAAAGGTGGCATAAACTACATCTCGTGTGAGCAATATATTCTGACACCATGTGTGTATATCTTTTGTTCTTCTTCTGAACAAGAACTCAGAAATAATTTGTACATGTGTAAAACATATTTCATTTTAGTCACCTTTCTGCCCCAAGATCTTATGTCAGAGCATAGTACATGAAATAAATTAAGGGTTTTCAAGATCATCAAACACGTTTAATATAGAAGCTTACTCCAGCTGACTCAGAAAGATCATCACTTAGGGACTTAAAAACAAATGGCAGAAGTAAGAAAAGTAATATTAAAATAGTAACCGAAATGGGTTTAGGTTAATAGAAAAAAGACAAAAAAAAAGTGTGGTTTAAAGTAGTAAGGAATGAGCAGCAGGGAGCTTTCATTTCACTGTGGTAGAAATGCAGTGTAAGATCTAAGTTCAGAAAAATATATTAGGGAATATTGTCAACCCCAGGAATGTAATTTGTACAAACAGATGTGTAGAACATACTATTTCCGCACAGCTGAGACTACATCCACTGATTAGCAGCTTGTTCTTCAGATTCAGTAACCATAAATCTACTCCAGCTGTATGTTACACCACTTTATGTATACCATATCAATGTGATCTTGCATCATTGTGGTTTGTGGCCTTATATAGCACAATATTTTCAAGTTCATCCCTACTGTGGTGTATTCAATATTTCTTATAAAAATAAAAAAAATTAAAAAATATTCAAAGGCTAAATGATCTGTTATTGAATGTCATTCCATCTGTCTATTTATCTATTAATGAGCATTCAGGTTTTTTCCTTATTTTGGATATTATGAATAGTGTGGCCATGAACAATGGAGTGTCAATATTTCACAGTGCTAATTTTAGGATGCAAGGGAACAGTGTGTCCAATATCTGTCACCGCATTCATCAACAGAGTAGAGGAAGCTGAAGTGACTGACTATGCAAATGTACCCTTCATCACTCATAAATCCATGGCCATTCTCCTGGTGGCTTTCTCTGACACAGGAGGGAAATTGTTTGGCAAAGGCCGTATGAGTGGCTGTGCTTGTTGAGAACATGCAGACAAGCTCTCAAAAGACCCTTATTTTCGGGGTAAAAACTCGGGAATGGAATGCTTGGGTTTCATTTGAAATGTATTTTTATTTTGATACTTTTCATAATGGCGCCATCATTATTCCTAAACCAGTTGTATGCCCAAATCATCACACAGAGACTAGGATAATTTAGTTAATCTGGAGCACAATGCTGGGCAATGATTACACAATTGTAAATCTCCAAGCCCACATAGTTTCTTTCCATTCAGAATTTACACATTATACTTGCTTTTAGTAATATCTTTAGTCTGGGTCTTCTCTCCTCATTGTTCCAGGCCCTCTCCTGTTGATCTCTACTCTCCAACTCCCCACAATGACTTTCTTCTCCACCTCTGGACCAGGATGTCCTACCCTATTCTCTCCATTGCACAGTATTGGCTGGTTGTTTTACTGAAAATGTAGAGTACAAATGCTGGCATGTTTACACAGACTTTAGACAGGTGATGCATACAAGAAACATCACAATGTAATGTCCAGATTGAAACCAGATAGTGGGGTAGAGAAATCAGCATTTATATTGGTAGATTATATACATTCCACAAGAACATTATACCAACAAGTGACTCTAAACAATTAAGAATTCCATAAGAGATCCAAGATGGTGGCCCAGGAGGATGCTCTTTCTGACCAGCAGCACAGCAGGATCTGAACAGTGACCAGCAGACAGAACTGTCTGTCAGAAAACACCAGCGATTGTGTTGCCCAGGTCAGAGGATACCCCATGGTGGGGGATTCAATCAGCTTCAACTTACTCAGCTACAGTGCCAAAGAGGTCTTGGTTCCACCAGCCACTTGGTCGCCAGCAGAGAGCCACATACTGCATGCTTTGATAAATGCCCCAGACTGAATTGTGGGCCCCATAACACCAGAGAAACCCACAGTGCAAGAAATGATCTGGACGGACCTTAGGTCACCTAGACAATCCCTGGAATAGAGTTGGCGTCTGGCCAGCGCCCAGCAGCCAGCCCAGAGCTGCGCACACAGGTGGCAGCACAGAGTCCTGCCTGTGTGCTTGACTCACTGTCCCAGATAGAACTGTGGGCCCCAAGGCACCAGAGACTGAGTTTCTCTGTTGGATGGAAACTCACAATGAGTGGAACAGCAGGTCTGACCTCAGAGCTCTCAGCTGAAACCCCTCAAAAAAGTTCTTGGGGAAAGTTACAGTTTTGGCAGATGTGCAGACGCCCAGGAGCTCAATCTCCATCAAGGCAGAGCCACCTGCATGCCTGTCTCCACATGTTCTCCTTGCAATCCCAGACAGAACTGAGGTCTCCAAAGCACAGAACAGCAGTACCCCTGTCAGGAGGAAACCCCAAAGCAGGGGGAATCATCAGGTCCAATGTTCAGATACCCAGTTCCAGAAGACTTTCTGGGTTCACGCAGGCTCTAGGCTCCAGGCTTCTACTGCAAACTTGAGTGTTCTGCTCCCCTGTCATTGATTAGGTATAGGCTACTGGGGCACACAGCTACAACATCAGACCTGCAAAAGCCTGAGAGCCATTGCAGCAGCCCTCAGATACTGCTCCAAGGTGTGATCATTTATCCCTAGCTAAATTGACAAAACTGTGGAACTCTCTGGTTCTTCAAGAGGGCTACACCCAACAAATATGCCATAAGAGCAGCAGATGCAGCTCACTAAATTCAGAGCAAGAAAACTACCAGCAGGGCAGCCATCTCCAGGATGTCTCCTGATGAGAGGAGAGACTTCCTGAACATCACAGTTACCACACAGTTCCATATGCCTGAGTTGAACTGTGACAATTCCTGAGAAGCACCACCATACAATTGACCATACCTAAAAAGGTGAGATCTCCTTGAGAACCCTACCAAGGGGATTCTCCCTATCCCAGGACTCCAGCAGAAACCAGAAATTAACAGACTACACCTGAGAGAGCCAGATGGGTACAGCCCAGCATAAAAGCACAACCAACAAAATGCAAAGCAGTATGGGATCCCCAGAACCCAGGTATCCACATACAAGTATCTCTGGATACCAAAACATAGGTGAAATTCAAGAAGATGACCTTACATCTATGCTTATGAAAAGGTTAATGGAGGAAATAAATAAAATGCGTGAAGAATTAAAAGGAGATAAAAATAAAACAGGTTATGGCCATTTGTAAAGAAATACAGGAAGGCGCAGCCAAATATTTTGTGGCTTTCAGAGTAGAAATGATTAAATCACTAAAAGAAATAAAAGAAACAGGAATGTTCAAACAAACAGTAAAGGAATTGAAGGAAAATACAGTCAAACAGATGAAGGAAATCAAGAAAACTGTTCAAGATCTGAAGATAGAACTGGAAAATTTACAGAAAACCAATATGGAGGAAATCCTGGAAAGGGAGAACTTAGGAAGGAAAACAGAAACTACAGAGGTAAGTGTAACCAAAAGACTACAAGAGATGGAAGAAAGAATCTCAGGTAGAAAAGATACAATGGAAGAAATAGAAGTATCCGTCAAAGAAAATAATAATTCTAAAACCATCATACAAACCATCCACGAAATCCAACACAACATGAAAAGACAAAACCTAAGAATAATAGAAATAGTGGAAAAAGAAGATTCCTGACTACAATTCCAATAAAATATTTTTTAACAAAATCATAGAAGAAAATTTCCCCAAATTAAAGGAGAGGCCTATAAGCATAAAAGAGGCATACAGAACACCTAATAAATTAGACCAGAAAATAAAATCTTCTTGCCATAAAATATTCAAAACAGTAAGTATACAGAACAAAGGGAAAAAAATACTAAAAGCTGCAAGGGAAGAAGGCCAAGTAATATATAATGGCAAACACATCAGAATTACAACTGACTTCTCAACAGAAACTATAAAAGCCAGAAGGGCCAGGAGAGATATCATGTAGACCCTAAGAGAACATACACATCAGCCCGGGCTGCTATACAAAGTAAAATTCACAGTCCTCATAGATGGACAGAACAATACTTTCAAGAACAACAACAACAACAATTTCAAAATTAAAAAAAATCTAATTTCAACAATACCTACACACAAATCCAGCAATATAGAGAATATTGGAAGGAAATATACAACCCAAGAAAATTAACTACTTTCAAGAAAACACAACAAATAATTAACCTCACTACAGAAAAACAAAAAGTAGCCAAGCACACAAACACACTACAACAGACAACATCAAAATCAATGGATCTAACAGCCACTGCTCATTAATCTCTCTCAACATCAATGGACTGAATTCTCCAGTAAAAAGGCACAGACTAACAGAATGGAGGCATAAACAAGACCCAACAATCTGATGCATACAAGAAACACACCTAAGTCACAAAGGTAGATATTGATATTACCTGAGAGTAACATGCTGGAAGACTGATTTGCAAGCAAATAGACCTAAGAAGCAAGCAAGAGTAGCTATTCTAATATCTAATAAAATAGACTTTCAACCAAAATTAATAAAAAAGAGATATGGAAGGACACTTCATTCTCATCAAGGGAAAATTCCACCTAGAAGACATCACAATCCTAACCATCTATGCCCCAAATACAAGGGCATCCACATTTGTATAAGAAATATTAATAAAACTTAAACCACACATAGATTCCCACCCATTAGTAGTGGCAGACTTCAACACTACACTCTCAACAAAGGACAGGTTAACAAAAATTAAAAAAAGAAACAATAACTCTAACACAGGTCATTAAAAAAAATGGACCTAACAGACATCTATAGAACCTTTCACCCAAACACAAAAAACTTTACCTTCTTCTCAGCACCTCATGGAACCTTCTCCAAAATAGTCCTTGGAGTTGGTCGCAAATCAAGCCTCAACAGATACAAGATTACAATAATCCCTTATATCCTATCTGATCATCATGAATTAAAGCTGGACCTCAACAACAACATAAATCACATAAACCCTACACACATATGGAAAATGAACAACTCATTACTCAATGACAGCTGGGTCAGGGAAGAAATAAACGAAGAAATTAAAGTATTCCTAGAACTCAATGAAAATGAAGGCATAACATACCCAAACTTATGGGACACAATGAATTCAGTGGTAAGAGGAAAGTTAATAGCACTAGGTGCCTTCAAGAAGAAATTTGAAACATCTCATACAAGTAACTTAATGGCTCACAAAAAGTCCCAGAAAAAAAAAAAAGCACTCATACCAAAGTGCAAAGTGGAATAGACGGCTGGAAATAAACTCAGGGCTGAAATCAATAAATTAGAAACAAATAAAACAATTCAAAGAATCAATGAAACCAAGAGCTGGTTCTTTGAGAAAATCAACAAGATAGACAAACATTTAGCCAAACTAACTAAAAGGCAAACAGACACTATCCAGATTAACAAAATCAGAAATGAAAAGGGGAAGATAACAGACACTGAAGAAATCTAACAAATCATTAGGCCTTATTTCAAAAGTCTATACACAACAAAATTTGAAAATCTAAAGGAAATGGGCAATTTTCTTGATTCAATTCCATTTTCCAAAGCTGAATCAAGACCAGGTAAATGAATTAAATAGTCCTATATCCACTAAGGAAATAGAAACAGGCATCAAAAGTTTACCATCCAAAAAAGCCCAGGGCCAGATGATTTCAGTGCAGAATTTTAACAGACCTTCAATGAAGAGCTAACAGCAACACTGTTCAATCTATTCCACAAAATAGAAACAGAAGAAACACTACCAAACTCATTCTGTGAAGCCACAGTTACCTTTGTACCTAAACCTCACAAAGACTCAACGAAGATAATTTCAGCCAATCTCCTTTATGAACATCGATGCAAAAATACTCAACAAAATACTTGCAACATGAATACAAGAACACATCAAAGATATCATCCACTATGACCAAGTAGGCTTCATCCCAGGCATGCAGGAGTGGTTCAACATATGAAAACCCATCCCTGTGATCCTGCATATAAACAAACTGAAAGAAAAGGCATGATAATCTCCTTAGATGCTAAAAGAGCATTTGACAATATCCAACATCCATTCAGGTTTAAAGTCTTGGAGAAATCAGGGCTAAAAGACACATACCTGAGCATAATAAAGGCAATATACAGCATGCCTATAGCTAACATCAAACTAAATGAAGAGAAGCTTAGAGCAATACCACTGAAATCAGGGACAAGGCAAGGCTGCCCACTCTCACCATATCAATTTATCATAGATCTTGAAGTCCTTGCTGGAGTAATAAGACAAAGGAGATCAGGGGGTGACAAATCAGAAAGGAAGAAGTCAAATTATCACTGTTTGCAGATGATATGATAGTATACATGAGTGAGTCCAAAAATTCTACCATGGAACTGCTACAGCTGATAAACACTTTCAGCAAAGTGGCTATATACAAAATTTACTCAAATTCAGTAGCCCTCCTATATACAAAAGACAAAAATGGTAAGAAAGAAATTAAGGAAACAACACCCTTCACAATAGCCACAAAGGACATGAAGTACCTTTTTGTGAACATAACCAAGCAAGTAAAAAACTTATATGAAAAAAAAAATCCAGTTTCTGAAGAAAGATTTAGAAGAAGATATCAGAACATGGAAAGATCCCCCATTCTCAGGTCTTGGCAGGATTAACATAGCAAAATTCACCATCTTACCAAAAGCAATCTACAGATCCAATGCAATTCCCATCCAATTACTAACACAATTCTTTATAAATCTTGAGAGAAAAATTCTCAACTTCATTTGAAATAATAGAAACCCAAAATTACTAAAACAATTCACTACAATAAAAGATCATCTGGAGGTATCACCACCCCTGATCTCAAGCTGTACTATAGAGCATCAATACTAAAAACGGCTTGTTCCTGGCATACATACTGACTGGTGAATTAGTGGGATCAAATAGAAGACACTGAAATAAACCCACACACTTACGGACACCTGATATTAAGAAAGATGCCAAAATAATTCAATGGAAAAAAGATAGTATCTCCAACAAATGGTGCTGGTCTAACTGGATGTCTCATGTAGAAAAATGCAAATAGATGTCTTAGTATCACCATAAAGGAAACTAAAGTCCAAGTGGATCAAAGACCTCAGTATAAAACCAGACACACTAAACCTGTGAGAAGAAAAATGTGCCTTGAACCCATTGGCACAGGAGACAACTTCCTGAACAGAACTCCAACATCACCGGCTCTAAGAGTAACAATCAATAAATGGGACCTCATGAAACTGAAAAGGTCCTGTAAAGCAAAGTACACTGTTATCAAAATAAAACAGATTGAGAAAGGATCTTCACCAAACTTATATCTGACAGAGGGGTAATATCGAGAATATATAAAGAACTCTAGAAGTTAAACAGCAACAAATCAATTCAATTAAAAAATGCGATAAGAGCCAGAGAATTCTGAATAGAGGAATAGCAAATGGCAGAGAAACACTTAAAGAAATGTCCAATGTCCTTTGTCATCAGGGAAATCTAAATCAAAAAGACCCTGAAATTTCACTTTACACCAATTCAGAATGGCTAAGATAAAAGACTCAAGTGAGCTAGCAGTGTACCAAAGCAGATGCTGACTCATAACCAAAATTTGGGTAGTATGCAGGGAATCATATGAAAGAAGAGAGAGTTAGTCAGACCTGGAGAGGACAGGGGCTCCACAAGGACCAAATATGTCAGGACATAGGGCTCCTCTCTGAGACCAATTCTCCAACCAAGGTAAATGCATGGATATAACCTAGAACCCCTGCTTGGACATAGCCCATGGCAGCTCACTATCTAAGTGGGTGTGCTAGAAAGGGGAACAGGGACTGTCTCTGACATGAACTCAGTGGCTAACTCTTTTACCTCCCCACCTCCCGTGGAAGGAACAACCTAGGTAGGCCACAGAGGAGGACATTGCAGCCAGTCCTGGGGAGACCTGATAAGCTAGGGTCAGATGAAAGGGGAAGAGGATGTCCCTATTAGTGGACTTACAGAGGAGCAGGCAGGAGTTGAGGGAGGGAGAGTGTAATTGGGAGGGATTGAGGGAGGGGGCTACAGCTGGGATACATATTAAATAGTGTAATTCATATAAAAAATTAAAAAAAATCTCAACTGACAACACATGCTGGAGAGGAAGTGGAGAAAAGGGAACCCTCTGCCAATGTTGGTGGGAATGTAAACTTGTACAACCAATCTGGAAATCAATCTGGACTTTCTCATACAATTAGGAATAGCACCTCCTTAAGATCCAGCTATACAACTCCTAGCTATATATCCAAAAGACTCTCAAGAATACAACGAGGATATTTGCTCAACCATGTTTTTGGCAGCCTTTTTTTATAATAAAAAAGAAGCTGGAAACAGCCCAGATGATCCTCAATTGAGGAATGGACACAGAAATTGTCGTACATCTACACAATGCAATATTACTCAGCAATAAAAACAAGGAAATCATGAAATTCTCAGGTAAATGGTGGGAACTGGAAAAGATCATCTCGAGTGAGGTATCCCAGAAGCAGAAAGACACACAGGGTGTATATTCACTCATAAGTGGATATAATATAACATATAATAGAGGATAAACCTACTAAAATCTGTACACCTAGAGAAACTAATCAAGAGGAAGGACTCTGGCTAAAACTGTTTACTTCTCATCCTAACATTGGATCCTTCCTCTTCAACTACTTTTTGTCCTTCATCAGTGAAAACATTCAAAATTAATTAATTTCCCCTAAGAGTAGACAGCTGAACTCCAACACACAGGACAACACCAATCCCCTCCTTCAAAAGGTTCCTTTGCTCAGACTGCCAGAAACAGCTTCACAGCACTGATCTGCAGGTACCTCTAGAGAAGACCCATTGTGATGTGTGATTTTCCTATTGAGATGAATTTTCAAAAGGCAGTAGAAAGGAATGGAAAAACAACAACAACAAACACTGCATAGTCTTCCTAAGAACTCTGTTAGAAAAACACTGATGTTTGTGTGAAAAGGGTGGGAAAAGACAGGCATGGTGATACATGCCTTCAATCCCAGTTCTGGGAGGGAGAGGAAAGTAAATCTCTGAATTTGAGGCCAGCCTGTTCTACAAAATATGTCCAGGACAACCTAGGCTATACCAAGAATCTCTGTCTGTATATACTGAAAAAAGGGGGGGGGGTAGGAGTAGAAATTGTAAACTATAGTTAGTATTACACTACTGCATTCCTAAAGTGCTTCAGAAAATTTAATTTGTAATATATATCATATACCAGATACAATATGTGAGACTATTTTGTTGCTGTTGTTCATCAATGGCTCATATAAATTTTAGGCTGCAAAGCTACATTTTCTGTGGAAAAGAATGTTATCACATTTTTAAAAATGAAGATGAGGCAGGAACTGGGATAGGCGAAAAGATCAGAATATATTTTATAAAAAAATCTATATTCAATGGAGCACATTAAATTAGGAACAAAGAAATTTGGCATAGGGAAGGGTGAGTGTTATTTTTTCCCCCAAAACTCATTACCCGCATGTATAATATTCTCAAAAATCAAAATAATTATAATTTTAAAATCCTATCTATAGAAACTTTATTTGTAATAGTCAGAACCTGGAAACAATCCAGATGTCCCTCAGGTGAGGAATGGATACAGAAATTGTGGTACTTTTACACAATGGAATACTACTCACCAATTAAAAATGAGGAAATCATGAACTTTGCAGGTAAGTGGTGGGACCTAGAAAAGATCATCCTGAGTGAGGTATCCCAGGAGCAGAAAAAGACATACATGGTATATACTCGCTTATGTAGACCTATAAGATAGGATAAATATACTGAAATCTATACACTTAAAGAAGATAAACAAGAAAGAGGACCCAAGTTACAATAATCAATCCTCACTTAGAAAGACACATGGGAGGTGCATTGGATGAAGGAGCAAACAAGTAACAGGACAGGAGCCTACCACAGAGGGCCTCTGAAAGACTCTACCTAGCAGTGTATCAAAGCAGATACTAAGATTCATAATCAAACCAAACCTTGGGCAGAGTGCAGGGAATCATATAAAATAAGGGGGAGTTAGTGTGCCCTGGAGAGGATAGGAGCTCCACAAGGACCAAATAATATCTGGGCACAGGGGTCTTTTATAAGACTGTTTTTCCAAGCAAGGACAATGTATGGATATAACCTAGAACCTCTGCTCAGATGTAGCCCTTGGTAGCTCAGTATCCAACTGAGTACCCTGATAAGGGGAACAGGGACTGTTTCTGACATGAACTCAATGGCAGCCTCTTTGACCTACCCCTCCCCCAAAGGGAGGAGCAGCCCTTCTGGGCCGCAGAGGAGGACTTTGCAGCCAGTACTGAAGATACCTGAAAAAACAGAGTCAGATGAAAGGGGAGGAGGTCCTTCCATATCAGTGGACTTGGAAAGAAAGGAGATGAGGGAGGGAGGGTGGATGTTGTAGGGAATGAGGGAGAGGAATACAACTGGGATACAGGGTTAATAAAATGTACAGCTGGGATACAGAGTTAATAAAATGTAACTAATAATGAAAAATAATGAAAAGAGAAAAATAAAGAAAAGAAAAAATAAGTCAATATAAATGGTTTTTAACTAAAGAAGATCCTTTCTTTTTTCTTATTTTTCTTTCTTTTTTCCTGTCTTTCTTTCTTTTTTCCTGTCTTTCTTTCTTTCTTTCTTTCTTTCTTTCTTTCTTTCTTTCTTTCTCTTTCTTTCTTTCTTTCTTTCTCTCTTTCTCTCTCTTTCTTTCTTTCTTTCTTTCTTTCTTTCTTTCTTTCTTTCTTTCTTTCTTTCACAATAATAGAATAGTAATATGTCCATACATTGGCATCAACAGGCTGAGCCAGATAAGAGAAATAAACAAGGAAAATACAGTCTTTTTACAGATGACCTAATACTTATAGACCACTTCTCAAAACCACTTTAAAACCCTCTAGAAATGATACCAGCATATTCTTTTTTGAGATAGAAAGATACAGAGGGAATGGGAGCTCCACAAAAAGAACAACAGAGCCAAAACAATCTGGGCCCAGGGGTCCTGCAAAGATTGATACTCCAACCAAGGACCATCCATGGAGATTGCCCAGACCCCCTGCTCAGATATATCCCATGGCAGCTCAGTGTTCAAGTGGGTTCCTTAGTAAAGGGATCAGGAGCCTGTCTCTGACATTAACTCTGTTGCAGGCTCTATGATCACTTCCCCCTGATGGGTGCAACCTTGCCAGGACACAGAGGAAGACAATGCAACCAGTTTTGAAGACACCTGATAAACTTGGGTCATAGAGAAGGGGAGGAGGACCTTCTCTATCAGTGGACTCAAGAGTGGCATTGCAAAAGAAGATGGAAGGAGGGTGGGTTTGGGAGGACACACCTGAAGGGTTACAGGCTACAGCCGGGTTACAGATTGAATAAAGTGTAATAAATAATAATAAAAAAAGAAAAAGAAAGAAAAGGCAAACTCTAGTGATTTAATAAAATCTACAAAATTTTTGTTTATGAAATAATGAGTATTGTCCTGTTTGCTGAACTTCCATCAACCAATTAAAATTTCATCAATTAAAAACAAGAATTGTAATAGAAATCTGGTTTCTTTGTACGTTTTCTAATTTTTTTTTACTTTTTTATTATTAATTACAGTTAATTCACATTGTATCCCAACTGTAGCCCCCTCCCTGTTATTCTCCCAATTCCACCATCTCTTGCTATACTTGTTCGTCTTCTCCTTCTTCTAAAATCAGTGTGCTGATAGGGGAGGTCCTCTTCCCCTTCTAGTCTATCAGGTCTCATCAGGAGTAGCAGCATTGTCTTCCTCTGTGGCCTGGTAAGGCTGCACCCTCCTCAGGGGAAGATGATAAAAAAAAAAAGGCCACTGAGTTCATGTCAGAGACAGTCTCTATTCCCCTTCGAAGGTAACCCACTTGGTCACCGAGCTGCCATTGGCTACACCTGTGCAGGGGTTCTAGGTTATCTGCATAAGTGGTCCTTGTTTGGAGTATCATCTCAGAGAAGTTGACTGTTCCCAGATTTTTTCTCTCTCTCTCTCCTTGTGAAGCTCCTGTCTCCTCCCGACCCCCGAATCTTTGAATCTTTCTCTTTTCTCCTTCTTTCATAAGATTGCCTGCACTGTGGCCAAAGTTTGTTTATGAGTATCAGCCTCTGGTTTGAAACCCTGCAGGGTAGTGTCTTTCAGAGTCTCTCTGTGGTAGGTTCTGGTCCTGTTACACGTTTTTTTCCTATGTCCATCCCATTTGCCTTTCTGAATGAGGATTGTTCATCTCACCCATTAGTTTCTTCAGGTGTGCAGATTTTAGTATGATTATACTATATTATATGTCTAAGATATACTGATAAGTGAGTATATATCATGTGTGACTTTTGGCTGCTGGGACACCTCACTCAGGATGATCTTTTCTAGTTGCCATCATCTGCATGCAAATTTCATGATTTCCTTGCTTTTAATTGCTGAGCAGTATTACATTTTGTAAATGTTCCACAATTTCTGTATCCATGCCTCAACTAGAGACATCTGGATTATTTCCAGCTTCTGGCTATTACAAGCAAACCTGCTACATACATGGTTGAACAAATGACCTTGGTGTATACTTGAGCATCTTTTGGATATATGCCTAAGAGGTATAGAGCTGGATCTTGAGCTAGCACTACTCCTAATTGTGTGAGAAAACACCAAATTGGTTTCCAAAGTGGATGTACAATTTTACCTTCCCACCAGGAATGAAGGAGCTATCCCCTTTCTCCACATCCTTACCAGCATGTGTTGTCAATTGGGTTTTTGACCTTAGCCAATCTGGTGGGTATGAGGTGAAATCTCAGGGTCATGCTGATTAGCATTTCCCTGAAAGCTAAGGATGTTGAGCATTTTTTGAAGTGTTTCTCTGCCATTCATTATTACTCTAGTGAGAATTCTCTGTTTAGCTCTGGACTCAATTTTTTAATTGGATTAATTGATTTGTTGCTGCTTATCTTCTTGAGTTCTTTATATATTCTGGATATTAGCCCTTTATCAAATATAGAGTTGGTGAAGATCCTTCCCCAATCTGTAGACTGTGGTTTTGTTGTGAAGACAGTGTCCTTTGCTTTACAGAAAATTTTCAGTTTCGTGGATTTTATTGATTGTTGATTTTAGAGCCTGTGCTGTTGGTGTTCTGTTCAGGAAGTTGTCTCCTGTGCCAATGAATTACAGGCTCTTCCCCATTTTTCCTATTAAAGGGGATGATGTGTCTGGTTTTATATCTTGTATCGACTTAGACTTCAGTTTAGTACAGGGTGATCAGTGTGGTTCTATTTGCATTTTCCTACATGTAGATATCCAGTTAGACCAGCACAATTTTTAAAGGTGTTATCTTGTGTGTGTGTGTGTGTGTGTGTGTGCTTTTGGCATCCCAAGTGTGGGATGTTAGTTGGACTACAGTTTGTTCAGAGCAGTTAATTGTCTAGTTTGGCGTATGTCATCAGGTAATGGCTTTCTAAGTGCAGAATAAAGAGGGCTGTGTTCTAGTCCTCTGTGAGTCTAAATATAGGGCTGAGAAAGAGACTTTGTGAGTCAGCATTTTAGAGAGACCAGAGACTTTGCGGTAATTTGGAACAGACATAGAGAAACAATTAGGTGCACAGAGATGTAGAGGAACCTGCTAGTTGTCTCTGCAGTTGACAGAGATTTATATAAAGCCCTAAAAGAACCTTTGGCCCTAACTAGCCTGGGGAAATAAAGAGGTCTGAGCCCCCTCTACCCACTAAATTTTTCTCTCTCCTATTTAAGGTTGGTGGTTGATGGTTTAAGGGAGTTACAGTGAAAAGCACCCAAAGTAAAGTAGAATTATAAGCCATATATATATATATAGATATATATATATGAATTAGAATAATATGTATATATAAATTAGAATAAAATAGAATAAAAGACAGCTTATAGCTGTCTTGCATCTAAAATTCTTGTTTTATTTACAGTACTTACACATTTGAGCATTAGAAAAATTCAAATCAATAAACAATCACTGCAGCTTCCTTTGTCTTACTATGTGTCTATTGTGATAAGTCATTATGGTTAAAACTTATGTGGGGGTTCAAGGCTTTATTTCAGCTGACATTTAAAGTCCTGCCTGGAAGGGAAGTCAGGGCCAGAAATCAAGAGCAAGAAACTGGAGGCAGGAACTGACGCAGATACTGTGGAGAGTACTGCTTACTGGAATGCAGCTGATGGATCGTTCAACCCCATTTTACAAATTCCAGGACCAACTGCAGGGGTTTGGCACTACTACACATATCTGGACCCTCCATGTCAATTGTCAATCAAAATAAGTGCCCTCCAGAGTTGCCTAAAGGCCAGTCTAATGATTGTCCCATTTAAAATTCCCTTTCACCAGACATGTTCAAGTTTGTTTCACACTGACAAAGAAACAAACATACAAACAAAAACCAGCGCAACTGATCTGGTGTCAAATTGACACACAAATATCTTTTAGTAAACCTTGACTTTCTTTTCTTGTTCATCCCCAAATTTCATATTAGTATCTTAATGGCACAATATAAACAATAGTACAGGGAGTTCCACATTCTCTATGATTTCCGAAATTTAAATTCCAACTTATATGTTTAACTTATGCTTAAAAGTTCAATGTTGCTTTACAAGTTCAGAGTCTCTCAGCTGCAAACTCATACAAAACATAAGTCCTACTCTCACACTTCAAAAGCTAGAGAAAAGGCGCTGTCAGAATAATACTAAAATTGAATACAATAGTGTAAAGAGCTTAGTATCTAACATCTGTAACTGCAGATCTTCTGGGCTCCAGAATTCCCAGGCAGCTCCATGTGTCCTGTTCTGCATTCACAGAGTTTAACTCCCAGAATTAGGAAGCTCTATCCACAGCTATAGCTCTACTTGGGGTTCTTCTAACGACCATGGTTTTTCCAATACACTGCGGACCCCACTGCAATTCAGGCTGTACCCTCACCGAAGAAAAGTTGGGGCTGGCATTTCTAGAATATTTTGGAGTTAGCATAGTATAGAAGCACATGAGGATTCTTGGTAAGGAACTGAAATCTAGGTGGGAGTTCAGAGTTTCACAAATAAAATGTATAAAAGAAAATTAACTTCAACTTGAAGGAACCTGAAAGCCAAGCAGGGGTGTTGATATCCTGATAGGAGCCATAGGTCAATGGAGGAACATGGGCCTCTTTTCTCAGAAAAAAAAAAAGGAACTGACTTTTTTTGCTGGACAAGAACTACCTCCCAAGTTTGTGATGAAACTGTTTTTTGTTTTTGTTTTTGTTTTTGTTTTTTGTTTTTTTTCTTCTAATCACCAGAAAACTTCTAAACTTTTTCTTTTTTTATAATTTTTATTTTTATATTAATCACAGGTTATTTACTTTGTATCCCAGCTGTAGCCCCCTCCTTCATCCCTACCATTTCCACCCTCCCTCCATCATCTCCTCCCTGCCCCTTTCCAAGTGCACTGATAGTTCTCCCCTTCCATCTAAACCTATTTTATCAGGTATCTTTAGGACTAGAGGCAATTTCCCCTTCTGTGGCCTAGCAAGGCTGTTCCTCCCTCTGGGGTTTGGGAGAGTCAATGAGCAGCCATTGAGTTCATGTCAGAAACAGTCCCTGTTCCCCTTATTAGGGTACCCACTCAGATACTGAGCTACCATGGGCTACATCCAAGCAGGGGTTCCCAAATGGTCCTTGGTTGGAGAAACAGTTTCAAAAAAGATCCCTGTGCCCTGATATATTTGGTCCTTGTGGAGCTTCTGTCCTTGCCAGGTCATACTAACTCCCCCGTCTTTCATATGATTTCCTGTACTTTGCCAAAGGTTTGGTTATGAGTCTCAGTATTTGTTTTGATACACTGCTAGATAGTCTTTCAGAGGCTCTCTGTGGTAGGCTCCTGTCCTGTTACTAATTTTCTCCTACTTCCAATGTCCATCCCATTTGTCTTTCTAAGTGAGGATTGATTATCTTACCCCAGGTCCTCTTTCTTGTTTATCTACCTTAGGTGTACACATTTTAGTATGCTTATCTTATCTTATAAGTCTAGTACCCACTTATAAGTGAGTATATACCATGTGTGGCTTTCTGCTCTTGGGATACCTCCCTCAAGATGATCTTCTCTAGATCCCACCATTTGCCAGCAACTTTCATGACTTACTTGTTTTTAATTGCTGAGTAGTATTCCATTGTGTAAAAGTACCATAATTTCTGTATCCATTCCTCCTTTGATGGAGACCAAGACTGACATTTCAGCATATCTGCTTTCCCTGGGACCTAAAATTTTTATAAAATCCTGATTATTTTCTTTACATCTATTTATGTTCACATACAAAGTAATAGCTATAGTATTCTAATTCTGATTTGTTTTTATTTACCACAGTGCTAGGTATCAGTCATAGGAAGTCAACATTATGCAGCAAAGATAGTTATGAAGAACTTTACAATTTGGTACAGTTTTGTTATATTAATTAGCACCGTAAAAATACATACATTAAACAAACTAAGCAGTGTGCAGGAGGCAAAAATGATTACTGCCACACTAACTCCAGAGTCTACGTGAGCATAAAAATGTGCTATATAAGCATAAAATTATGCTGCTAAGACAAGGAGACACATTTCCTACAGGAATCAACTTCCTGGAAGGCCCTCGATGTTCCCCTTGGCCATCTATGCCAAAAAGATGTACTCTGAAAATCCTGCTTTCTCAGATGGAGGATTGAATTAATGAGCCTTTTGATTTTTCTCTATGATTCCTTGTACAGCACAACTAACTATTCAAGGAAATATATTTTTGGTAGATTATTAAAAGCTTTAACAAAAATAAAATGGTAGAAAAATAATTTTAAAAGAAGCAATGAATCAAATTTAGTATTAAAAAGCATTACAAAATAGTAAAAAAAAAATGGGCTCCTTTTTAGGAAAAGATAGCATAAGAAAGGACAGCTGGCTTGAGCATGCCTCTCTTTGGCGTCTTCTTGTTTCTAAGGAAGATTATAAATCTTTAGCAAGACATGTGGGAGGATAGTTGACCAAGGTGTAATTAGACTTTAATGTAGAAAAAGGCTTTAGCAGGTATTCGACTTGGCTCAGAGGACTATTACAGCTCCTGACTTTCCCCTTCACTAGTCCATGATAATGAAACCACAGTTTGAGGTTTTTGTTTCTTGTTTGCGTTGATCAGAAAGTTTCTAGGCGAAGATTTCTTGTGGACATTGCTTTATGCTTAGCTGCACTTTTGAGTTAAAACATAAACTTTGTATCCTTGGTAAGAGTCTAAACGTTTTGGGAAGCTTGCCAATTTTAAGGTGCTTCCTTATGAAATCACTATAAAATTATTAGCTTGACTTCAGTAAAATTGCAGCAGAATCACTCTTAGGTGTGGCCTCTGTCTGTCAATCCACTGAACCTGGGTCTAACCTGGTATCCAAAGCCCTGATTTTCCGGCTGTTAGTGGGACCTGACTGGGTAAGTCTGTGGCAGGTGTACTATTAACAAAATTCACTCATTTTAAAAACAGGCATTCTAATTGTAAAATAACTGCCCATGATTATTATGTGGAAAAGGATTACTAGATATTTAGTATAAATATTTACGGAGCATCTCATAAATTGTTTAAGTCACAATTATTTGGCTCTAGGATTTAGCATATATTTATAAACATATAGAGGCTTCTGTAGTCTTCAAATTGTCTTATTTCTCTATGCATGAAGCATTCTGACTCAGATAAGTGAATTCATCTTTACAGTTTTCTGTGAAATTTTTCACATCAGCTAGACTCTGAGGTTCACAGTGTTCATGATTTCTACATGCTACTTTGGTCAAGTAGACTTTCACTTGGTTAAAGAACTAAGAATTGAGACTCTTTGAGCATGAATAGAAATTTCACAACGTTTTACACAATTATCCCTCTTCTTTTTGCTCCTGTATCATTACAGTTTTCTGTCTATACTTCAAAGTTCTATCTGTATCTATCTATCATCTATTTATTTATCATCTAGCATATAGAACATACATTATACATATATGAATATATGGCAGTAAGAGACTGTTATTCCTGAGGAACTTGTGGTCAAAAATATTTCTATAATAATTTTGAAGGCAAAAGTATGAAAGAAAATGAAATGCATGTGTCATTTTGTCAGTTACTTCATGAGCTTTACAGTGTTGACATCACAATGGTGTGACACTATGACTACTCCAGAACCTTCAGACTTCAGTAGTTGGTCTACAAGCTACTGTAGTGCCTGCAGCTACTGGTGTTTCGTGCCAGAGGGAAAAGCCGAATTTCACGCTCATTGAGAGTTTGTTCATTCCAGGCTCCACCGTAAAGGTATTTTTTACATGACTATTATGATTCTCTAATGGTTTCAGGAAGTGCTGTGTGTTGATTCCTCCAGATCATGTGAACTAATTCTTAACTCAAGTGTGGCTCCATGGGAAGCTATGCATACTAGCCATATTCAGTAGCATCCCCCCAAAGACACAAAGTTATCATGTCTGGAGAGGTATGCTCTGAGCTGTATGTAAGAATGTTGTCTGTATATCTTCAAAATATGTATGTCCACAATATGAGAGAGGAGTATTTTCTGCTCCATCAAGTTGTTTTCCCTGCTATGATCACAAAGCTTAGTTAGAAACTAGTCAAATTTCAACCTCCAAAATCTAAGAACTCTGTGGTTTTCAAAAAATTCCTACTTTTTCCAACATATATAGTGTTCTTTGAAACATAATTCTCAATATTTGACATAGATTCACAACAAACAGGAATATATTTCACGATCTGCTCATTCACTTTCATCTTTTATAATTATGAAACTGATTTGATACAATTCTTTTTTGATTATTTTTTATATTTTATATTAATTACAGCTTATTCACTTTGTATCCTAGCTGTAGCCCCCTTCCTCATTCCCTCCCAATCCTGCTATTCCTCTCTCATCTCCTCCTATGCAGTTCTCCAAGCCCACAGATAGTTAAGGTCCTCTTTCCCTTCCAGCTGACCCTAGCTTATCAGGTCTCATCAGAACTGGGTGCATTTTCCTCCTTTTTGGTCTGGCAAGGCTCTTCTGCCATCCAGGGGTGTCCATCAAAGAGCTACCCACTGACTTCAGGTCAGAGACAGTCCCTGTTCCCCTTACTAGAGAACCCACTTGAATACTGAACTGCCATGGGCTACATCTGAGCAGGGTTTCTAGGTTATATCCATGACTGGTCCTTGGTTCAGTCTCAGTAAAGGTCCCTGGGCCCAGATACTTTGGTTCTGTTGCTCTCCTTATGTGGCTCCTGTCCCCTCAAGGTCTTTCTCTCTCCCCCTTCTCTTAGAAGATTCCCTGCACTCTGCCCAAAGTTTGGCTATCAGTCACAGCATCTGCTTTGATATCCTGCTGGGTAGTGGCTTTCAGAGGCCTTCTATGGTGACTCCTGTCCTGTTCCCCTGTATACTCCCTCTTCCTGATGTCTGTCCTGTTGGTCTTTCTGAGGGAGGAATGATCATCTTACACAGGTGGGTTTTCAAAACATTTAACAACTACTTTTGCTTCCCCTTCAGTTAACCTGGAAGCCAGACAGCGGGTTAAATATTCTGATAGGTCACAGGTTATTGAAGAGCCATATGTCCTTTCTGGCAGAGGCATGGGAAATGACTTCTATTTATTGACAAGTTCTATCTCAAAAATTCTTAATGAATAATGTTGGCTATTTTTGTTCTCTTTTGTTTGTTTGTTTCTAAACACCATAAATCCTTCTGTCCTCTATCTTGATGTGAACCAAGTCTTTTATTTCTGGATAGATGTGCTCCCTAAGGTCTAAATAGTTTAAATCATTAGGAAGACCTGAGTTTTTTTCATGTTAATTTATATTTGCTTACTAAGAATTGAGTTTAATTTAGGCATTCCAGTACATAAATTTCTTTCTAATTTTATATGATATGCCTGTGATTTTAAAGTTTCCAATGAATCCTACATATTCAATTATGAGATTTACAGAGTACCTCACACATTCTTTCAGTCACATTTTTAAGTGTCTCTAGGATTTAGTATATAAACTTTCCACTAATAATCATGTGTCCTTCTCTATACTCTTCAAAGTTGTCTAATGTCTCTATGCATGGACCTGTCTGACTATCTCAGTAAAGCACATTTCTCTATAAAATCCCCCATCCTTTATACATCTGTTAGAGTCTAAGTTTAACAGGGTTAATGATATCTGCATCCTTCATTTTTCAATTTGAACTTTGATAGGTTAAAAATATTAGGGAGTAATATATGGGGAGAAACATATATTTCACCATGTTTGTCAAAAGTATCCTTTTATTGTACACATAATATTTCAGTTAAAGTGAACTATGATATCCATGTTACTACTCTAATGGCCAATGTTTAGGAGTTGACTATTTTGACCTTCATTGGGTGTTTGATATCAATCCATCTTTTTTTTGTGAATCACTCAATTATGTGAATATTTCTTCTTCTCTGCAGTAAGATACCTTGCAATGTTTCCTGCTTTACTTTTTAAAACATGAAAAATGTTGGTAAACCCAATTTTAAAAGAATATTGTTTTTACTCATTTATTTTAAAAAATGATTTTAATTGAAATAAAATTACATTCCCCACCCTTTCCTTTCCTTTGACCAGTGGTTCTGAACTTATGGGTCCTGACTGCTTTGGGTTCGGCATATCAGATATCTATGTATCAGATATTTACATTAGGATTCATAAGAGTAACAAAATTATAGTTATGAAGTAGCAATGAATTAGTTATTTGGTTTTTTTGTCACCACAGCATGAGGGATCTATATTAAAGTGTTAAATCATGTGGAAGGTTGAGAACCATTGATCTAGACCACACCGACTGCCTTTCTTCAAACTTTCCCCACCACCCACATGTCAATAACTTCTGAAAAAAGCCCACTCCTTCAATGTGTTCCCAATACATCTTTTCCTAAGTACCTCTTCTTTTCTGTTATTTTTTCCAGATAATCAAAAGGATTTTTTAAATTATTTTTATAAATTTATTAATTTTTTAACCTGATGGTAGGCTCCTCTCTCAACTTCTCCTAGTCTTATCCTCCATATCTCTCCTCCCTATCTTCTTCCTCTAGACCACTGAAAGGGGGAGTTCTCTATCCCTTCCATCTGACCTTTACTTACCAAGTTTCATCAGGAATGCCCAGATCCTCTTCCTCTTTGGCCTGACAAGGCTGCATTGCCAGACTACAGTGATCAAAGAGCAGGCCACTGAGTTCATGACAAAGGCACCCACAAGGAGATTCTGCTGCCTTTCAGCTACATCTGAGCAGGGGTTTTAAGTACTCTCCATTCATGATCCTTGTTGGTCTATTAGTCTCTGCAAACCCCAGGGCCCAGATGTTTTGTCGTTGTTGTTTTTATGTTGTATTTAAAATCTGCCTCTACTTCAAAAGAATCCTGCTTTGGAGCCTGTGTTTTAAAACTATGCACCTCTGAAGAGAAGTAATAACTAGTCTTATAACTTATGAACTGCATGACTCTTCTAGGTGGCGACCTGCATGAAGATAATCCTAATTTTTCCCACATGGGAACCAGGAAGGAATTCAACACCGAAGCAACACACCGTACCTTGTTATGCCAGGGACCTGTAGAAATCAGAAGGGGATGGTCAAAGAAGAAACGATATCTTTCTTTATTTGATGACCTTCTGGTTATATCTACTAACCTGTGAGTATGTGTGTCATGCCAGCCTAACTATGCAAGGACACAATTGATTAGGCTTTAGTATGCAAAAATAACTTTTTTATATTTTGTGTATTTTGATGTTAGAATTCATTATTTAAACCCCCTTTTTGTCTTTTCTTTTTCTTTTTACTTTTTTATTTTTTTATTAGTTACATTTTCTTAACTCTGTACCACAGCTGTATCCTGCTCCCTCGTACCCTCCCATATCCTCCCTCCCTCCCTCATCTCCTCTCTGCCCCTTTCCAAGTCCACTGATTGGGGAGGACCTCCTCCCCTTTCATCTGACCCTGTTTTATCAGGTATCTTCAGGACTGGCTGCAAAGTCCTCCTCTGTGGCCTAGCAGGACTGCTCCTCCCTTGGGGGATGGGGATATCAAAGAGACTGCCATTGAGTTCCTGTCAGAAATAGACCCTGTTCCCCTTACTATGGGAAAACAATTGGTTAGTGAGCTACTACCAGCTTCATCCGAGCAGTGGTTCTAGGGTTATATCCCATACATGGTTCTTGTTAAACCCCCTTTCAAAATTATTCCACATCCTGCCATATTTCCTTCCTTGTTCTTTTAAAAGAAAAACTCATGATATCTTTATTTAATAATTGTTGTTATATACATATGTATATTGAGATACATAGCTCTTCTTTTAAAATATGTATTTTACATAGACTATAATCTTCTCAGTCAGCATAATATTAAATTGTATATATGTTTTCAGGATTGTGCATTTGGTACCTAATATCCAATTTTTCTACTTTTTCTACGGAGGAGTATTTCTCTTACCCTCGAAATTACTCAGGGTCCCATACTGCTTTGAGCAGGCTAGAGGCTTAGTGGATTTTCATCTGTACACATTTTTCACTCTCTTTTCACAAACTTTCAGTCATACTGAAAATAATGAATTATTTAAGGTGCTGTTCTGCAGTTTGAATCTGGAAAAAGTATAGCAACAAATTTGAAATGGAGGCAACTGTGGTAGCACATGCCAACAATTCTAGCAATTTTGAAGCTGATTTATGAGTGCTGCAAGTTTGTAAACTATGCTAAGTAATTTTCTCAAAACAACATATTAAAAACATTTCCTGTTGTAAAGACAGATCATTGAAGTGTGGGGGGGTAAGTCCCTGATTATAACAGTTGCTCAGCAGGGTCCACATATGTATGCTCCTCTGAGCTCATAACTTCCAAGTTAGTGTGAAGAGATGAGAAGCAGATACTATCTACATTCATTAGGGAAAACTGATGGAACAAAGCAGGTAATTCTTGGTGATCCTGCAGATGCTACACAAGTCTGTTGTGATTGCATCTTTTACATGGTTGTATTGTCACACTTGCAATGCACTTGGAGGTGTTTTCTCGGAGCACATCACATATAATCTCCAGGTGCCATGACTATAGACTTCATACTATTTGGAAAGGTATGAAAATGGTACCAATCTCAAGTAAATAATTTAAGGGTATTCTAATAAGTCCATCAATGAATGTGTTATGGACAGACATCAATGCAATTCTATTCAGTTTTGGGGGGCAAACTTTCTGGTCATCAGAGAATAATACTCCCCAAGTTCTACTTCAAAGATCATGAGGAAAATGAAAATCCAGGAGAGCATTCTTTTATAAAAAAGACACAACCAACTGTGAACATTTTCCTCTCAGCCTGGTCAGTCACTCTAAGCTACAAACCTAGAAAATGGTAACTTAGGGTATGACCGATGCCGGCTAAAATAAGTGAATGACCCAGCTGTCTGATAATCTGTCCATCTTTCTTGTGATTTCTCCTCAGCTCCCCTTCAGTCTACAGTTGGAATTCCTCAGATTTTATATATAAAAGATAGTAATCAACTCACTTCAAATGTAAAAAATATATTGATCATATTCCACACAGAGTAATTGAGAAATAAATGAACTACATTCTGTTTTTTGAGAATGAAGGAAACTAAATTGGTTAGTTTTCTAAAAGACTGCACATTTGTATTTCTTCAATTGTTAGAGTTGTATTTAATACTATTTTAAAATTGTAATTTATATTATGGAAAGAGTATCATCAAACACTTAAGGTATAATTGAAATTATTTTCCTTTTCAAGGGAGATTGTCTCTTAGGAGAAATATTGAAATTAATAGTTACAGGTTTAAGCATTTTTTTAAAATTTTGTTTCATATATATGCACATATGTATATTTATATACATTTACAAAAATATATACACAATTAGATGTCTTGACAGTAGAATGCAAATATAAAATTAATGTTTTGTATTTCTGTGACACCTGTGGGTGTCTCTGTGATTGTGTGTGTATCCTGAATCAAATGGTGTATGATATGTTTGTATTTTGATTATAGTATGTCTTATAAGATGGGGGGGACTTTCTCCATAGTATCGTGTTAGTCTTCATGTGTACTGACTTTAGAAATTTTTACACATAGGATTTTCTTATCGTTGTTGCTTTTTAAAGACCTCTGTGTAGCCTTGGCTATCCTGGACTTTCTTCAGAGAGCAGACTAGTCACTAACTCACAGAGATCCCCTTGCCTCTCCCCAACACCCAAGGTATGGGGTTACAGGCACTTGCCACCATGCCCAGCTTACATCTCTGATTTTGAACCAAGGTTTATATTGGTTACACACAATCTCCTGAATGTGAGAGAGGGGGAGTCATGATCTTTAATTGTATATCTACATTTAGCTCACTAATATCCAATGGAGAGTTTTATATCCAGGTTCACATAACAAATGACTCAGATACTACTCAGTGCATCATAAAAATAGCTTAAAATATTTACAAATCAGAGAAGGAGGGCTGTTAGGAGATCTGAGAGAGTGACAAAAGAAAACAGAGCACCTTGTATACATATGTACAATTCTCAAAGAACTAACTTCATATAAAAAGAGTGAAAGAATGGAACTTACATTCCCAGGTATTGTTTTACAAGAGGATATTGATAACATCAGAATGCTTGAAAGGAAGACATGTTTATAATCACTTGAGAAAGTTCTTGGAAACCTGAATCCTCTTTGTGTTCCTTGTATGAGAAGCATACCTTGTTTTCACTGAAGTCGCAACAGTAGTGAGCAGACATGACTTCTTACATCAGGGTGAAGGACCACAGAAAGGGAAAATTATTGCATCAGACAGGATTTCGACAGTATTTATTTTGAAGAGATTATTAAACTATATTATCTAATTATAATTTAAAAAATTAACTAATTTTCTGTGTAAGCAATTTATGGAAATAAACAAAATAAACAAAAGAATAACAAATAAACAAAGGAAAAATGTTAGTGTTCCACTAAATAGAGGATAGAAATATTGAAAGATGTGTTTCTAAAAATGCTAAGCCTTTAAAACCCATGGTACAGTTTTCCCTTAACACTCATCATTCAGAGAAAGAGTAGTGTATGGCTAATTATGAGCATTGAAACCTGGGTACCTACTCACTTCTTTCAACAGAGGTTTTGCTGAGGTCTGTCTACCATGGCATGAGCTATGTGTGATTAGATCCTAGAGATGGATGAGTCCTCTGTTCTGGGGCAGGCAGAACTGGGTGTTATGACAAGCAATTCCAACTGCAATGAAAAGCAAACTAACAGAGATACTTGATTATTTTTCTAGGTGCAAGAAAAAATTTAAAATAAAAATTATCTTCTCCCTGACTTATCTTTGGATTGATGAATATGCAGATATTGTTGAGACAGAAAACAGCTCTGCTTCCAAGTCGATTACTCTATTGTGTCCTATGGGAAATTTTGTGGCCACTTTTCGGTAAGACCTACAGCTTGGAACAGTGTTCAAAAAAGGCTGACTGTAGAAATTCTGGGTCAGTTTAATGCTTGCTTACAGGCAATATAGAAATCAGTTAATCAGAATATTTACAAAATAAGAATTTATTTTAGTCTCATTGTATTCAGGCTCCCAACTCAAGTTTTCAGCTCCTAAGAACAACTTTATGTACTTTTCACCACGCACATTCCTATATGGAAGGAGGTTCCTTAGCTTTTGATCAGTGTTGCTCATCACGATGTCCCAAGATCCCTGCGGTAGAAATCAAGGACATTGTTCTCTATGAGGGATGTGACAGGAGCAGGGCATGCCCCACATGTTTTACTCCAAAATGACCAGGTATTATCTGGGTTTTGAAAATAAACAAATTGATCTCTCTCCAATGATTTTGTGTAGTATAATTAAATTAAAAAAAATCATGCTACAGTGCCATGATTATTTCCTAAAAATACAGTATATAATTCTACAGATAAGAATAGTAACCCTTGGATTGTTCAAGGTCTTGAATGTCTGTTCAGTAGAATATCACTTGTGTCTATAGTCAACAGATGAAGTCCACTGTCATTAGACCATCAGAGTCACAGTTGATTTGTGCACTGCAGGTAAATTTCAAAGTCACATTCTGATCTTTTATGAAAAAAATGTGATCATGGTATACTGAGAATATCTTCAGCACAACAGTTGGAATCACAGGGATTGTGTAGCATAAACCTTCTGCTCTACACAAGTTTATACCTGAATTTATATTTCTTTTCTACATGAAGAGTTCATCACATGAAACACTCACTTTAGAGTTTTCTTGTTCCTCTGTAAGTTCCTTTGATGTTTCCTGCTCTGTCACCTTTTAATATATGATGTGATATCTGATGTGTTGTCTATGTACACATGAGGTTGGGGCCATGGGTTTAATCTACCCTTCTGATCAGAATGGTTTCAGGCACAGATATAAAGTGGGTGAGCAGTTAATAGTAGAAAAATGAAGTGTACTAGTCTTTTGTCAAGAATCAGTCCATAGCTACACAGGATGTTACAGAGAATTTCAGTATGAATATGGCACTGGAATTATGAATGTAGTAACATGGAGAAAAGGAAAGGAATGTTCCTAACCACATAAATCACAATTTTCATCAAGGAGAAATAACTCACATATTAAACTTAAGAATGGAACAACAGTACCTGGTATAGGTTGTGAGCAAGGAGAATTAAGAATAGTGAACTGAAAAAGGACTATCCTCCAGATAAGAAAAAAAATGTTCTTTTTATGTTGTCTTGGATTTCTTGGATGGTTTGTGTCAGGAATTTTTTAGATTTATTATTTGATTTCTTCCATTGTATCTTCCACACATTTTCTTCCATCTCTTGTATTCTGTTGATTATGCTTACCTCTGTAATTCCTGTTTTCTTTTCTAGATTCTTGCTCTCTGTGATTTCTTCCGTTTGTATTTTCTTTAATTCTTCCAATTCTATCTTCAGATCTTGAACCATTTTGTTGATTTCCTTCACCTGTCTGACTGTATTTTCCTGTTTTTTCCTTCAATTCCTTCAGCTATTTGTTTGAACGTTCCTCTGTTTCTTTTATTTCTTTCAGTGACACAGACTGTTTGGCTGCATCTTCTTGTAGTTCTTTACGGATGACCATAATCTGTTTTATTATATCTTCCCCTAATTCTTTATGCATTTTATTTACTTCCTCCATTAACCACTTCATTAGCATAGCTGTAAGGTCATCTTCCTGAATTTCACTTATGTTAGGGTGTCCAGGGCTACTTGCTCCTAGATAACTGGGTTTTGGGGATGACATGTTGTTTTGCCTTTTGTTGGTTGTGCTTTTTCGCTGGCCTCTACCATCTCTCTGTCTCAGGTTGTCTGTTAATTTATGGTGCCTTCTGAGCCCTGGGGTGGAGAGAATCCATTTGGTGGGGTTCTGAAGTTCTCCTCTGCTGTTTGGGTATGGTCAACTGAATAGTGGTGCTTCTGAGGAATTGTCACAGTTCACTTCAGGTGTCAGACAACTAGGAATAGCCCTTCCTCAAGATAGAGCTATACCACTCCTAGGCATATATCCAAAAGATTCTCGAGTACACAATAAGGACATTTGCTCAACCATGATTGTATCAGCTTTATTTGTAATAGCCAGAAGCTGGAAACAGCCCAGATGCCCCTCAGTGGAGGAATGGATGCACAAATTGTGGTATATCTACACAGCTTTTTATTACTCAGCAATAAAAAACAAGGAAATCATGAAATTTGCAGGTAAATGGTGGGATCTGGAAAAGATCATCCTGAGTGAACTATCCCAGCAGCAGTGGGATGCACAGGGTATATATTCACTCATATAGACATATAATATTGGATAAACCTACTAAAATCTGTACACCTAAAGAAAATAATCAAGAGGGAGGACTCTTGCTAAAATGCTCAATTCCTATTCAGAAAGGCAAAGAGGCTGGACATCAGAAGAAGGAGATAAGAGGGAAAACAAGTCAGGAGCCTGACACAGAGGACCTCTGAAAAGCTCTGCCCTGCAGACTATCAATGTAGATACTGAGAATTATGGGCAACCTTTGGGCAGAATGCAGGGAATCTTAGGAAAGAAGTGGGAAACAGTAAGATCTGGAGAGGAGAGGAACTCCACAAGGAGAGCAACAGAAGCAAAAAATCTGATCACAGGGGTCTTTCCTGAGACTGATATGCCAACCAAGGACTATGCATGGAGATAACCTAAGACCCCCACACAGATGTAGCCCATGGCAGTTCAGTATCCAAGTGGGTTCCATTGTGATAGGAACAAGGAGTGTCTGTGACATGAACTGATTGTCCTGCTCTTTAATTACCTCCCCCTGAGGGGGGAAGCAGCATTACCAGGCCACAGAAGAGTACATGGCAGCCACTCTTGATGAGACCTAATTGACTAGGATCAGAAGGAAGGAAAAGAAGTCCTTCCCTATCAGTGGACTTGGGTAGAGGCATGCATGCAGAGAGTGGAGGAAGGGAGGGATTGGGAGGGGATATGGGAGGGAACCACAGGGGGACGGATACAAAGTGAGTAAAGTGTAATTAACAAAGAAAATTAAAATAAAAAATAAGAAAAAAAGAGAAAAAGATGTTCATAAAAAATAATGTTGACCATTATAAGACACTCTAAATATATCCAATATCACTGAGGTCCAACCCATTCAACCTATAATTTGCATTCTCTCGAATATTAGTGTGGTTCATTCATCTTTAATCCATTTACATTTGAGTAGTATGTGCTACAGTAAAATAGAGGTGAGTTTATTACTATTTAGCACCAGGAGATTTGATGTTATGACTCACAAAAATGAAGCACTAGTTTTCTAGGAACCTAATGTCTTATGTGTTAATTATGTAATTCATGTGAAGACAAAAACAAACAATTTTTTTTCATAAAAGGTACTTTCCCTGGTTTAAGTGTATTCTAACCAAAATTCACGTGATTTACAGGAGGTTTGTGTAGTGGCACCTTTCGGTTTTTTTTTTAATTATTAATTTTTATTATGTATCCTGGCTGTGGCCCCTCCGTCATCCCCACCTAATCTCACCCTAGCTCCCTCTTACTCCCTCTATGCCCCTCCCCTATTCCACTGTTACAAGAGGGTCACCTCTCCTTCTCTTTGATCTAGCTTGTCACATTTCATCAAGACAGGTTCCATTGTCTTCCTGTGTGACCTTGCAAGGATGTATCCCCAGAGGGAGGTAATCAGAGAGCCTGCCATGGAGTTCATGCCAGAGAAAGTCCCTGCTCCCCTTCCTAAGGAACCCACTTAGACACTGAATCTATGGGATACATTTGAAAAGGGTAATGGCACCTTTCAATGTGAACACTACCTCAAGAGTTAAGGGAACACTGTAAGCCTTAATTATCCTTTTAGACATATGAAATAAAGTTTGGAGAAATTTTTGGCACAGCCATGGTCACAGAGTTCTTGTTCCATGGTTATAGTCAAGGCTTGTATTTCCCCACAAGCATCCAAACAATAGTTCATTTCCTACCCTGTAGGTTTCCAGGGAAATAACAGAACTAACAGCTACCCAATCATGTGGAGAATGCCACCTACACCAGCATGCTCACGCATGGCAATTGTCTTATAATATATGTATGAGGAAGACTGGTTCTTTGGTCACATCCACCTTGTTGGGGGTGGGACAGGCTTGACAGGCCTCAAAGGAAGAAAGTGGTAGCCTGGACTGATGAGACCTGATGGACTAGGGTCAGATAGTAGGGGAGGAAGACCTGTCCTATCAGAGGACTAGGGGTGGGGCATAGTGGGAGAAGGAGGAGGGAGGGTTGCACAGAGAGGAGATGAGAAATGGGGCAGAGCCTGGATTATGAAGTGAATAAACTGTGATAAATAGTAATAATTTTAAAAAGTGTGAAAAAGTTTTGTCATTTCTCAAGAGTGTAATTTTTTTTTCACTTTTACATTACAGCTCGGTGGAGCAGAAAGAACAATGGTATCGTGTTCTCCACAGGTATTTCACTTGTTTAGTACCTTAATTTCTTAGTGATGTATGAATGACATTCTGAGTACCATATCTTTTATTAAAATTGTATTTGGTAATTTTCGCCAAATGTGCTGTTGATTACAGGTTTTCTGGCTACTAGTTTAAAGTCTCTTGTTAAAGTGAATATTTTGTTTAATTTTGAGGAAATTCTGCATGCTGTGCTCTTTTTTGTAGTGAACTCTCTTCTGCTATCAGTTGAGGTTACTGTACCATGTACTCTCTAAACATCTGCTGCTTCCTAGTTTGAAATCAAGCAGGTTTCTGACATTCTTTTGCAGACAAAACATTTTGAAGACTGTCTTGCTTGCTGGGTCAATATGCTGTTACCCAACCATGCCTCTCTTTCTGAAACATTTCTGAATACTTCCTAATCCAATAATGCATACCACTGAACTGATAGTCTTGTATTTAAAGCCAAGATGATATTGATAAAATATTAACAGTGATTACCTTGAAATATTCTACTAGATAATTCATCTGACTCTATTGTGTGTCTTGATTGCATTTGAGCAGATCCATCGAAGATGCCAAAAAGGGCAACAAGAAAGCTCTTCCCCTGAAAATATTCATGGAGGACATCCCAAGCTGTGACAATGTATGTGAATATAAAATGAAAACTAACATTCCAGATTCATGACTAGAAGAGAGACTGTTTGGAGAGTAATGAAATAGGAAGACATGAAAAGAGGGTTGAGGAGAGAAAGTGAGAATTTAGGCAGCGGTACGCCAAAAATGAGAATTTGTTGTTGTTAAATGTCTGAAAATTGAGTCAGCTATATCCAACAACATACATTTTTCAATCCAAGTATTCCTCCTAGAATTCAACTGTTTTCCCCAGTCTTTATAGCTTACAGACTTTATAGACTTCCTCATGTAGTGTTTGCATGATTGCTTACATTTTAAAATATATTTGTCTATTCATAAATGTTTAAACAATTTTTAAGCAAAGTGTTATCAATAATTACATTCACTCTTCATATTGACCTGTTTGGTGACATTTTACCTATTCAACTCTGCTCTTCCTTTCTCTCACTCTTGATTGTCACACCTTATTTTGAAGCTCAGGTACTACATAGTCATGGATCCTTATCCTCAGATACAAGTGAATCTCCTAGGTAAAAAGATATCTTTTCATGTAACTTCTGTTCACAAATCACCTTTAAAAAATTTGTAAGAGTGAGAGAGACAGTGAGTGAAGGAGAGAGAGATTTTTTTCTGTGGATAGTGCTTAGGATAGAAACCATGACCTCACATATACTACAGAGCTGTTCTGTCTTGAGTATTAAATACTCAGAGACATACTATTAAAATAACTATCTATTCTTTCAATTTTCATTTTCTTGCTATATTTTCCACTACTGGTGTCAGTGTCGATCAGCAATTTAACTATTATGTAGAATGCAGAGCACGGAAGACCTTTCCTACTTTCATACCAGGATAGTAGAGCTAAAAGGATCACCGTGTTTCTGAACTTCATAAGTGCTAATGACTATTCAAACACATTTAGAGTCAATTTTCTAAAGTGTCACTGTTGGAATTGCACTAGAGTAAACAAGGTGTTAAATATGAAGAAATTTTAGTTCACAAAGTGATGTGTTCTTTATACCTCATTCTCCATATTCTCCTCTGAGTTGTCAGCAATGATCTTTCAAATACATATACATATATGTATATAGTTGTATATAATTGTATATATATATATATATATATATATATATATATATATATATATATATGTGTGTGGGTATATGAATGTGTGTGTACTTTTCTATGGAAAAATTAGAAAAAAAATTTTTTATTTTTTTTAATTTTTTTCCAATGCAGTTTATTCAGGAACCTTGAACAATCATCTGACCCTGGGGAAATCCAGCCCACAGCTTAAATATTTTTAAGCTATTCTTACTCTAGGATGTTTTACCTCCAAAATTTTCTGTTGTTATTATTAAAATTCTTGGAATTCAATATAGATTCTTCATATACTGCTTATATTTTGAACACAGCGATGAAGATGATTTTTAAAATCATCTTCATTTGATAATTTTATAGATGTGTACAAATTTACTGCTAACTCACAGCATCACTCCTAATATATCCCCCAACCCTTCACATCTTCTTGTGTTCCTGCACTCTTCTCTCTGCCTGTCCTTCTGACTTCAATTACAAGTATACGAAATGCTGATATTCTGACTTAATATTTTGCAGATAACAAATATCTGCACTCTCAGTATGAGTCATTGGTTATGCTATGGCTGGAAGAGAGAATTTCACTGCATGCATAGATGACTTTAATGTATTTTGAAATTCATGCCTTTTTAGTAATAACAATTATATTTAAACTTATCACTGAAACAGTGATAAGTTACTTTAAAGTGTAATTTCAATACTACAGGTTTTCTATTTCTATCTGAATATATACTTAATTTTTGCATTAAACATATTTCCTTTACATCACTGAGCATTATTACAAAAAGCTATTATTATTCATATTTTGAACATGTGAGCAATTGTGAAGTTGCTCATTACTTTTCTTTTAGTTCTCTCTTTTTATGTATTATTCATTATAGTTTATTCACTTTGTATCCCTGCTCTAGACCCCTCCCTTATCTCCTTCCAGTTCCACCCTTCCTTCCTCTTCTCCGGCTATGCCCCTACCCTGTACCCCTGATGGGGAAGGTGCTCCTCCCCTTCTATCTGACATTAAGTCTTGCTGTATCTTCCTCCTCTGTGGCCTGGCAAACCTGCACACCCCTAGGGCAATGTGATCAAAGAGCTGGCCACTGAGCTCATGTCAGAGACAGCCTCTGCTCCCATTACTAAGGAAATCCCACTTGAAAACTGAGCTGCCGAAGGAATACATCTGAACAGGGGGTCTAAGTCCTCTCCATGAATGGTCCTTGGTTGGAGATTATGTCTCTTCAGGCCACTCTGGTCCCAGGGTTTTTTGCTCTATTGATCTCCTTGTGTAGCTCCTGTCCCATACTGGTCTTTCTAGCTCCACCTTCTTCAATAAGATTCCCTGAACTCTGCCCAAAGTTTTGTTATGGACTCTTCACATCTGCTTGGATACTCTGCTGGGTAGCCTTTCAGAGGCCATCTTGGTAGGCTCCTGTCCTGTTCCATTTCTTCTCCAGCTTCCAATAGTCATCACTCAATAATTATTTATATATCCCTGGTTCATTATATATCAAGTTTATTTTAACATGTATACCAAATTTTAGATTATATTTC
This sequence comes from Meriones unguiculatus, assembly GCF_030254825.1. Taxonomy (NCBI): domain Eukaryota; kingdom Metazoa; phylum Chordata; class Mammalia; order Rodentia; family Muridae; genus Meriones; species Meriones unguiculatus. Next base: position 43,282,595 of record NC_083357.1, read on the forward strand.
CTTTTAATGCTTTAATAAGCAGTATTTTTTAGAAATTTTTGGTTTAAAAAGACTCTCTTGAACTGTGTTTGTTTTAAAACACAAAATCTTATCACTAGGAAATATAAACATTAATGCAATCTTAATTTAGGTCTTAATATGGTCCAAATGTAGGTAATCTGTTCTAAATTCTCTGAAAACACGACTTTACATGATGAGAATGAAACGCTACTACCCTATCACATATGAGTTTTTTCTATAAAATATTTCACTGGTTAAAATGATAGGGAAGAGTTTTTAAATATTCAACAAAATGTCAGAAACTTTACTTATCTTTAAAATTATTACTCTTACCATATTTTGTGTGTGTATGTATGTTTTTATGTGTGTGAGTAGTTTCAAGTGTGCACACGTAGGTCAAAGTGCCAATTTTGAGGTAAGAAGGAAACTTGCTGGAGATTGTCTAGTTACTTCTATCATGTGAGCCCTGAACTATCTTTATTTCCAGAGATGATTAAATCCACATTCTGAGAGGAAGCACACATTGTTCCTTCATGCTTGCATTAGTACTACAAGAGTAGAGCTCTTCTTTCTTTCAAAGGTGCTCTTCCATACTTGCTAGCCTATAGTTAGTAAGTTGTAAAATCACTAAGTGTAACTTATTCTTGTTCATAAAATTCAATTAACCTGGTAGGTTATGGCAGGATCTGGGGTAAATCATAAGCAACAACAACAACACACACACATACACACACACACACAAACACACCCCATTTTCAAGGAAATATTTTATGCCTAGTGTTTAAAAGATAATAAATATAAACACATTGAATGATACAGGTTATCCATCAGTGTCTTTTGGCCTTGTTTATTTTATCTTTATTTTTTAATTGTGGATGCCGACAAGGCATTTGTTCTGGTTTTTTTTAAAGGGACAGATTCCTAGATTCTTAGAAACTTTAGTGAAAATAATCTGATACTATTGCAACTATCTGCATAAAATGTACCTATCTACTCATTGTTATATTCTATGGCGACAGTTTAGAATTCCAGTATATCAGTGGTATCAATTCACATCAATTCCTACCATTTGAATTTATTCCCTTTTCTTCAAGCTGTCTTCTTAGGTCTCTGGAGCACATCTAATTATGAAGGCAGTAGAAAGCTAATTATAAGCCCTTGTTTATTCTCAAGAATATGAAGTGATGGGGTTTCATAACTAACATATTTATTTTGTATTTCTACATCTATCACTGCAACGGATTTTCAACATTGTATATCAACTCATTACAAAGACTGATATAGAGAACATACACATTCACATTGGCTGAAAGTTCATAGTTGAATGTCCACTTCTTATCCTGATTGTCCTATAACTGTGCACATGCGGTGCATGAAAATAAATTAGTAAAATGGTGGAAGTATAGTCGGGGAGGCAGCAAATGGTTCTGCTCTGTTTCTACTGCCCCCAACCCCTGCTGCCATGATGAAAGAAAAGAGTTCCTACACCCATGGCTCCTCAGTCTGGCTTCATCCTACACCACCTGTTACCTGTTAGGTTTGAGGACCTGTTACCCAAGTACTTAATTTAGATTTGTGAGACTGACAGTCTTCCAGCATTGAGTTATAGAAATTGAAAATAAAATCAAGGTATTTAGGCTACATTAGCTTTGTTATTACAGGTTGTACATTATAGGTAGTGATTAATAATAAATAATTGTATAATCACGTGACTTAAGTTATGTCATAATATATTTTTTCTCTGTATTTTTATAGCCATTATATTTAACAGCAACAAACACTGAAACAGTGAATGATATTATACAGAAGGTGGTGACAATGATAGGAATGCCTGTAAGTTACTTTCAAACTACTTCAAGTTAACATTCAGTTTTGTTTTTCAGTTCCGCATATGTGCATATGTGCATATAAATGGATACAGAAGATACTTGATCATGACTAATTTGCCAATCAAAGGATTTTACAATATCCTTCAGGATATAAAAACATCTAAGATATAATAGTCTTTAGAGAGAGAATTTGTTTTTTCAACTGTTGTCTAACGTTCATGTGAAATAAAACTCATAGCCCAATGGCATTGAGCTACACTTTTAGTTTCACTAGATAATACACATTGATTGTAATAAATAATTGAGATTTGTTGGCCATATGCACATATCTGGTTTAAAGGATGCCAATCTTAGAGGAAAGTAGGTTTTTCTTTTCATTTAAATTACATTGTACTTCCTCTTTGGTATAATTTCTTCTCTTATCCCATTCCTTCTATTTTCATTCTTGTCTGTGTTCAGGTACAGGTGTATAAGATTTGAATGTATTTTTCTTTTTTTGAACCTTTAGTAAATCTTTAATAAATGTGTCTCTGTTCTTTCTGCATACATATCAAAAAGTATATAACCTTTTCTTTCTGTTTTAAATGTGCATGTATATCTCTGTGTAATTGTCACCAGCCAGCAGTGACACCTGAATACCACCTGAGAGAGGGCTGGGAGAGAGAGAGACAGGGTGACACAGAGGACACCAAGTCTATGCTTTGTTCAAGGTGTCGATTTAATGGACGTCAAGTTAACACTTAAGTAGTCAAAAGTACAAGAAGTTTCTCCAGTAGGAGCTTTACTTGGTCAAAACATAGGAGAGATCACTCAAGGTTACACAGAGCCTGCTGTCTGGTTACTATGGTTGCACAGAGTTTCTCGGGGTCAGAGCAGTCTGCTTTAGGACCACCAAGGTCAGTTTATGAGAGACTGGACTTTGGTAAATAGCCAAAGCCAAGAGGCCAAATTCCACTGCTCAGATGCCATTAACTCCAAATTTGCCATTAACTCCAAAAAGGCTGCCACATGTAATTATGTCTCTCTATCTGGGTATGTTTCTCCATATGTGTATATGTCCTTCTCCATTACCTTATGTGAGTTTGTAGATCTTTGTCAGGCTGTCTCTCTATCTTTCTGTGTTTCTCTGCTTCTATCTCTGCCCCTCTTTCTTTCTGCATGTGTGTGTGTTTTTGTGGACGGTTTTGATGTGGGTTTCTACCTGAGTGTATATGTCTGCTAGTTTTAACACTTAAGAATTTTATAGGGCATGACAATGGCTTATAATCAGTAATCAACAATAAGAAAAATTATTGATTAGTCCAATTAGAGCATATTCTCACTTTAGCCAGTTTTTAAGGTGCTAAATATTTCAGGAGCATATTCTATTTAAATGATTGTTTCAAATGGATTCATGGCATTGTGAGCAGTAGCTATGTTGTGGAACTTGTTTCCAACACCTGGCCTATATTCCAGGTTGGACACATATCTTCCTTCTCCACAGACTGACCATCTATAATGAAAGCCAAAATTTTATTGTTTTGTTTGGTTTGGTTTGGTTGTTTTTCATTCCTAGACACTCTGAAAGCTTCTCTGTGTTTATTTTTTGTTTATTTGTTGTTGTTTTGTTTTCTTCTTCTGTGTTTCCTTTTCTCTTTGTTTGTTTGTTTGCTTTTTCCTATATTGTTCATTGTTGCTGAATTTGCCCAAGTCATCATAGCCACTGTGGGTGTAAGACACTCTGGATAATACATTATGTAAAGGCATCAAATTATAGTTCAATGTTCCACTTACAGGCTGGACAGACAGATGTAAGAAATCTTAGTTGACCACATTCTTGGCTAGTGTGTATGGCTGAATGGAAATTCTTAGGCTATAATAATTCAGATCCAATTGCAATCAGTAGATCTGGGCTCCATCAGAGATGAAGTACTCAGGATTTTCTCCTGAAATCAGCCCTATTTACTCAAACCTGTGGTTATAAAACAAATCATTAATACTGCTCTTATAAACATTTCTGCTAGAGAGATGAAAATGGTTAGGAACAAATGACAAGACTCTTCCAGAGTCCACTGTCAGATCATTTGTGATTTTTTTTGACCCCCTAGAATGTTCAAGATTACGAACTGTGGTTCTGTTGTGGCCATAAAAAAACTCCCAGACCACTGCAAGGTGAGTAGCAGGAATATCTTGAGTTCAATGTACTAATCTTGAATTCCCAATGCTTACATTTGTATTCTTAAATTTAAATACACATTAAAAGCAAAGAAACTTGGAAAATCATTGCATTCACTTAAGTCATAATTGACAATAATTTAATATAACCTTCAGACACATGATAAGTTCTCTTTATGTAACATTTTGAGGTCTGGTGAAAAATTAACTAGAATTTTCTTGCGCTTTTTCCATTTGAGAAACAAGTTTTCTAAAAAGACAAACAAAACAAAACATTGGTTGTCTTGTTTCTGGTGAAAAAAAAATCATTTGTTGAACATTAATGAAAATCTAACCAGCTAGGGAGGTGTGTCAGTGGTTCCCAGCATCCACATGGTAGGTAGCTCACAGGCATTCAAAGCCTCACAAGGTTTTGATGCTCTCTTTCAACCAGCTCAGGTACAAGGCACAACATTATACACAGATATACTTGTTAGCAAAACACTCACATACAAAAATAAGTCTAAAATTAAAATGTAACACTTTTAAAAATACTCTGTATGCTCCATAAAATGTGAATTGCGTTTTTTTATTGTGTATATACAATTTATTTTAGTAGTAGTCATTAATTATCAAATAAATTACATTAATTTTATTCTTGCAGTAGTATGTTTTGAAACACTGTTTCTTAAAGGTTTACTAAACATTTTCTTCCACATTTATTAAGATAAAGGGGATACTTCCCCTCAACTGGAGAAACATAACAGCGTTTTGGACAGCAAATCTGAAATATAGTCATTTCTGTGAATCTAATTAAAAATATTCAGTTCACAATCTCTCCACTAACAGCATTTTCTCCCAGAGCATGAGAAAACATATTCATATTCCTGGAGCCTTCCCGAATGAATCACCTGCTATTCCATATGCTGTGATTTTCTAGAATTTTTCACCAGATAATTGACAAATATGTAATATTATTAAAATCAAAGAATGCATTAATATAAGAATTATGAATATGAAAACGCCAATGATCGAACAAGCCTGACTTTCTAATTTTAGTTTATTTTCTAAATTTTTAAATTAATTACAGTATTCCACTTTGTATTCCACCTGTAGCACCCTCCCTCATCCCCTTCCAATCCCAACTTCTTTCCCTCTTCTCCAATCATGCCCTTCCCCAAGTCCACTGTTAGGGGAGGTCCTCCTCCCCTTCCATCTGATCCTATTCTATCATGTCTCACCAGGACTGGCTGCATTGTTTTCCTCTGATGACTGGTAAGATAGTCTCCCTCCCTCAGAAGGGAGATGATCAAAGTGGCAGCCACTGTGTTCATGTCAGAGACAGACCCCTCTCCCCTTATTAGGGCACCCACCTGGACCCTGAGCTGCCATGGGCTAAATCTGTGCAGTGCTCCTAGGTTATCTCCATGAATGGTCTTTGGTGAAAAAGGGGGAGATAGAAAGACCTGGACAGGACAAGAACTCCACAAGGAGAACAACTGAACCGAAAATTCTTGGCCCAAAGGTCTTTTCTGAGACTGACCGTCTAACCAAGGACATTTTTTAAACTAATTAATTAGTTTATTCAATTTACATGTATGTTGTAGTCGACTCCTCTCTTTCCTCCCAGTCCCACCCTCCCTCCTGCAGACACCCTCCCCCTCTTCTGAGGAACTGGGAGACTCTTACCTCAATACCCTGGCTCCTCTAGTATCCTAAACACAATCTGTGGAACATTCTTGATTATTCAAATTGTAAAGTAAAACTAAACTACTATGATTTTCTACAATACTTATCTTTAGAGTTTTAGTGTATTGGATAATACACACGGGGTATAATATATCCACACTTTGGATCTTTTCTTGTTGTTTTGTTTTAATTGCAAAGTGTACTGAGGTTATGTCCAGGAAGGTACGGGTTTGATTCTTAATCTTCTCTGTCACTAAAATCCTCACTGTCAGTATAATTCTCACTGTCACCATAATTAGTCCTGAAAATACAGACACATGCCAAAAAAAAAATCTGGTCTTTGTTTTTTGTTTTCTTTTTTTAAATTTATTTATTACATCTCATTTCAGCCTGACACCCAGGCCCCTTCATCCTGTTCTTCCCCTCATTCCTCCTTTGTATTCTCCCCTCTCATTTTTCTTAAAGGAGGGACCATAAGTGATATGAAACATCCAGGGACCTCAAGTTCTAGTCCACATTCACTATCATTGGAACACAATTCAAGAACATAGTTGTGCAAAGGAAATTCTGAAAGATTTTGAAAAAGCATCAGGAAAAACAGACTAAGGTGTTGAAACCTCAGTTTCCTTGAAAGCACTGAACTTTTCTTAAATGTGTTTTGAAGTCCCTCCCAGGTGAAGCAGATAAGACTAGGTTTGTTTCAACTGTTGTTATTCACATGCCTCTATGGAAAAACAAATTTTTGCCACATGCTGCTTGTTCTTGTGGTTGTAGACTCTACCCAGGTGACTTCGATTCTCTGAATGAAATTGGCTATCACATGAAACTTTCATCTGCCTCATTTTTAGGATGAACTTTCTAGGAGCCATGCCCCCAACTAGAAAGTTACACAAGTGCTGTGTGTCCAGGACTCTAAATGTGTTTTGTACAGCAAACAGCATCAACCTGACCATTGGCAGGAAGAACAGCAGCTGGAGGAAGGAGAAGCCATCCTACTACAGTGCTCCTGAGAACACAGTTCTCATACTGGGAATGGAAATGGATTCTTTATAAATGTGGAAGAAATCAAGAGAAAGAAAAAAATATATACAAAGCAGTGTTTGCCATGGCGAATAGAATTACTTAAAGAGTGCAGGTCCCCAAACCATATAAACATCTTTCTTTTTATTATATACAAAGGGTGGTAAATATTCAAACTGATTAATACAAATAAGGACAAATGAAGAAAGCTTCTAATGATGTAAGACTCTTAGTGACATCAAGGTTGAAGCTGGAAGGCGTTAAAACTGTCAAAGGGGAGAACAGCAAAAGCCCAAATCCACAAACACACAGTTTAATGATGGGCCTTATGTTCTCCAAACAAAGCGAAAAGTTTTCATTTTCCTTCCCAACTTTCATGAGTTCTCCGGTACACAGGCTTACTTTGTCAGAGTATCCCAGAGAGAGTGCTAATGCTCTAGGGTGTACATTGTACTGTGTCCATAAGTACAGGGAAATAATATACAGCAGTGCATGCTAAATCTTATTGGCAGGTTTGCTCACACTTGTTACCACTAGTTTTATATTCACATTGTCTTCCCATAGGACATGAGATCCCACAAGACATGCTTTTGAAGAACATAGAAAATAATTTCAAACAACGGGAGAGGAACATCAAAGCATTTCCATCCCTGCCTGGAGTGTTCGGGAATCATGACAACTTGGAGGATTATGGACGCTTTGTCTTAAAGATCAGAGACTCTGCAAAAACCCAAGAGCAGAGCAGTGAGTTGATGCTTCCTTGGAGTGCCCTAATCAGTTCCCACTTCTATTCTGCATAATATGTCAACGCCCAGTGTCATTCTTGCATGAGAAAAGGGGCACCATAGAAAGCAAAAACATACAGCAATACAGCTCAGTTCAGGATCAGGAGCACACTAAATTGTGATGTCCAGACCGAGCTAGTTTTTAGGGAGAACTTTTTAAAAGTAATTTACATATTAATCACAATTTATTCATTTTTGTATTCAAAATGTAGCCCCTTCCCTCATTCACTCCCAATCCCACCCTTCCTTCCCCTTCTTCTCCCATGCTCCTGCCCCAGTCCATTGAGAGGGGCCATCCTCCTCCAATTCTCTATGACAATTGCCTATCAGGTCTTATCAGGACTTGGCTGCATTGTACCCCCCCCCCATCAGGGGAGGTGATTAAAGAGCCAGCCACTGAGTTCATGTCAGAGACAGTCCCTATTCACCTTACTTGATACCCGCTTGGACACTGAGCTGCCATAGGCTACATCTGAGCAGGGATTCTAGGTTATCTCTTTGCATGGTCCATGGTTGGACTATCACTCTCAGAAAAGACCCTGTGCCCAGATTTTTTGGTTCTACTGTTTATCGTGTGCAGCTACTGTCCCCTCCAAATCTTTCATCTACCCCTTCTTTCATAAGATTTAGGGAGAAGTTTTCATTTCCATCTTTCAGGCAGATAGTCAACACAGGGAGGAATGCCAAGGCACTGTGTACAGGAAATTGTGTGTGCACACACACATCTTTTGTCCCATGAGAATATGACTTCTAAGAGTTGGATCCTCATATGTTCCTTATTCTGTGGGTTTCATGATCAGAGCAGAAAATGCCCTAATAACTGCAGGTAGACAACCCTATAAGGAATGTTATACAGAAAAGTTAAATGTATGGAATTGAAGATAATTTATTTCTGGGCTTGTGTGAAAATGGCCTTAAGCTCCAAGGCCAGGCTTTAAGCTCATTTCTGTTCCCACATCAAGGATGTTTTACATGTGTCTTTTAAACCTGCCTCTGGACTAGAAATGGACCTACTATTTATACACTGGAACATTTGAATTTATTTTACTGTTTTTCCAAATATAATATGCTTTTGTTCTATAGTCTCCTTTGCTGACTTTTCTCCAATCCTCTCATGCACTTCCCTTGATTGCTTCCAATTTCTTGTCTTCTTTACAAAGATAGTTGAATATGTATATGTTTTAGCACTCATGTATACACACACACAAACATGCAAACACACTCACATATATTACTCATCTATCCAATAATACTTGTGTGTTTAGGCCTGACTATTTTGTGTTAGACAACCACCCAGTATTTTCTACTCTGAAGAAACCTATATTATGACTATTAGTCATATTAGTCATATATAACTAATAGTTTTATAACTATTTTTTTTTACTCTTAATGCATTTGTTCTAAGTAACTTATTTGAGATTTCAATTTGGTCTCCTATTCTAAAATAAATCTTACATGAACAAAAGAAAAATGTTTAAATGATCTATTTATTCATTTATTTTCTATAAATGAATGCTCCATCTGAAAATATGTCTACAGGCCAAAAGAAGGAAATAGATCACACTATAGATCATTGCTAGCCACCTTGATGTTGCTGAGAATTGAACTCAGGAACTCTGGAAGAAGAGCTAGTGTTCTTTACTGATGAGCCGTCTCTCCAGGCCCCACAAAGAAACTTTGATCTCAGATTTGAGCTGATACTATGGGAAAAAGGGTCTCGAGTCTGGCAGACAAAAGTAATCGTGCATATTTCCTCATGAAGGGCACATGCTGATGATTAACAAAATTTGACTCAGTAAGAAAACTAAGAATGGGAAGAGATGCACTGAGACATTGAGGACAATAGAAAACTTTCTAATATGAAAACCAATGAGGGTAGCTGTGGAAAAGGACATGAACACTGAAGCAACTGACTGTACATATATCTCAGGAAGTTGGTTCAAATGTGTATCAAGTGCCTCATGACGCAATGTGGGAGTTATTCAATATTGTCTTGTGAGAATTCCAACAGGCAAACTCATTTCATGTCGCTAACATTAAAGACATTATAGAGTATAAGGGAAAAGAATATCCACACAATAGAAGATGACTAAGCATTATTAATATGTGGGGAATGTTTTATTACAAATATTGTGTTCGTTCATTACAACAGCACTTCATGCAATTGTAATCGTTTTGCATTTTGAGGTCGTGTAATTACTCTACTCCATGTAATAATCTCATTCTGTCTTTAGATGTGGAGGAAAAAACACTGAAGAAAAGATGGCCCCACATGAGTTCGCTCTTTCACAAGGGCTCTGTGCCCCAACCTGACAAACTGGTGGAAAAGCAAGGAAAATTGTTTAGAAATAGTCTAGAGGCTATTTGCAACGATGGCAATCTGCCCTATGCAGTATTGGTGGGTCTTACAAGGTTCTTTTCTGGCTGTCTTAAGGATAAGATCTGCTTCTTAAATACCCCCTCACTAGCCTTCAATTCTCTCCTCAGGTTGAGAAACTATTGTGATTCAAAGGGTTGGCTTCAGAATAGGGAGGAAAAAGAGGGTTATTCACCTGAAACAGGTATTGGGAAAGTTGGGTTTAATCTCTTTACAATGGTGGACAGCCTGATAAGAAAATATTGCCTGGGGCTTCAGAGTTCTCCTTAAGGTGGTATGAGAACAAGGAGAGATGGAGGCACCCACGCAGTTCAAGGTCCTCTTCATCCATGCCAGCTTTTGCATTGCACCAGTGAGCAGGGTTGGTCTGGTTCATAAGAAGCAAAGAGTGCCCTGTGCTGTGGATGGAATGACAGGTACTTCCCTTTCTTCCTCTCAGGACATGCTGTCAGTCATGAAGAACAAAGGGCCGAACACTGAGTGTATTTTTATGTTACCAGCGAATATCACTTCAGCCCAAATTTTGAAGGAAAAACTAGATCATGGGCAGTACGTAAATCTCAACATAGAAGATGTTGATGTCGTTGCTGCAGTCCTAAAGGTAGGGTGATCCCTTGTGTCATCTACCCTCGGATTCCTCTAGGGCTATGTCAATAGTTTCTTCATAATGCATTTCCCGACAGACAGTAGATACCACTGGTAGAAATGTGGTAACCTCAAAGGTTCCCCTGATGTTCACAACAGAAGGAATAAGGAATCCAGCATAAAGCAGCCATCATAAACTGTAACATAATGAAGAATATTCCATCCTCCTCATGGGACAAATGAGGACCCATGAGACACATATTATTTCAAAATAATAAGTGTGTGTGTGTGGGGGTCATTTCATATACATGTGTCACCTGGTATGCATGCCTAGTCGCAAGCCTTTGGTACCAGTGTTCTTCAATTAGTGTTACTAGTTTATTTCTGAGAGGCAGGTTTTTCTTTCTCAATATACAGCATGTGTCTCCTTCACATATATCTTCATTACCGATCCCTTTAAGATCTCAGGAATTCTCTCTTTCTTTCACACACAGACAAACACACACACACACAGAACTGTACTCAAATACAAATCTTCATGACAGGGAAATAGGTGTTCTTAATCACTGACATATCCCTTCAGCTCCATAAAATGATATTTGCATTTTATTATTAAAATTAAAATTCAATTACAACATTTCATTTCTTCCATTTCTTTGTTCTAAGATTCTTTCCCAACAACCTCACACTTCTTGTCAAATACATGGCCCATTTTCTTTAATTGTTATTATATAAATACATATAAATCCATAATATGTTCAAACATCCTGATGAGTCCCCTTATGGTTGGTAGTATATGTATTATTTCTGAGCTAACTATTTGGTATTAAATTACCAATAACGGATTCATGTTGGGGAAAGACGAATTTTCTCACACTCAGTAGTATTTATGTGCATATAGTTCTTTGTCTAGAGTTTGGCTTCATGACATTTCTTCATCCAACTAACTTGGATGATGTTTTTCGTTACGTATTGTTAAAGCAACCATATTGTTGGACTATCATGACTGAAGCCTGTCCCTCATTTCTAGGAGGCCCAGATTTAAGACAGATTATCTGATTCTCTGCTTTAGAGTCTTTCTGAGTCTTTTAACTGAAGTTCCTTGAGCCCACTGTTCAAGAGTTACCTCGCATATGTGTCCACTGGGCTGTAAACCACGGGAACATTAGTTCTCTGTATTTTGAACAGCTATAGTTTTCTGTAATAATCTCATTCCATTGCAAAGAGAACCTTTGATGAAGGGGTAAGAGCTACATTATCTGAGAGTAGTAGCTTAAATATTTAGAATGCCTTTAAGACAAGTCCTTCTCCTCTAATAGGCGTGACCTTAGTTGCAAGGTTTCCAGTACCGGGCATGGTTTTCTGAAGCTGAGAAACCACACAATTACTTAACACACTTGTCATTTTTGTGGTTCATAGGTGCAGTTGTGTAGGATTACTTTTTCCTGGCCCCAAGGCCCTACTGTAGCTTGCATAGCACCTTTGAATACTGTTAAACCTGGTCCTCAAGGAGGAGCTTTACATGTCAGCCCCAGCTTAGATCTTTCATCCCCTAAGTCTGAAGTGCATTGTGTGTTCAGCAATGGAGACTTATTGTCAATTTCTGTGAGCTAGCCAAGGGTAGGAACAATAGCATGTATACTTAGAAGAATCTCTTAGACTCTGAACCACGTCGAATGCGATTTTTCAAGCCTTGTTCTGGGATGTTTATTAGTCTTTGTCCATTGTGTGGAGCATTGCTATCCTTAACTTTAATTTTTATGTATACTTAATACAAATAAACTTATGTGATTTATATGCAATTTTGCTAAATAAAACAATAATGTGATTTTTTTATAGATTTTTCAAACAACCTGTTTTCTTTCCTTCTATATTTGTTTCTTCTTCCTCCTCAATTAAAACTGCCTACCCAAGTTTATAATACATAGATTTTTAAACAATAAGCAAGAATTATTCTTTCAATTATTTTATAATCAAAACAAACCGGAGGGCTTATGAAGAACTCTATTCATTTACTGGCCATAACTCTTCACATCTTCAAATACTTTTACTTTGATGTCTGTCTGAAAGGATGACTCGATCTGTGTGCCCTTCACTGTTATGCTGTTAATTCAGTGTAGTTATTCATCATGCCACACGAGAAACGTTTTCTGATTGTAGTCATTTTGGATAGGTCTGCTTTATATTCTCATTGACAAAGACTAATTTGAATTTTGATTTCTGAAAATTAAATTGATTTATGCAAAAAGAGTTATGGAATAATAAAAATAAATTGTATAAATACCTTGAAGAGAAAACATTACAATAGAGGAATAATTCATACTGATGTATGTTAAGAGGTTTTAATTATGTTAATATTTAATTATTTTTTAATATTTTGTGTCCATTAACATTTGCCTGAATATGGGAAGGGATCAGATCCCTGGAATAGGAGTCTCATCCAGTTAGGAGTTGCCATGTGGGTTTTGCTAATTGAACATGGGTCCTCTAGAAGAGCAGCCAGTGCTCCTAACTGCTGAGCCATCTCTATAAATCCATATATCTCTGAAAGTAACTGTTTCTGTTACTCAGTATTTCCATGACCCCCATTATTATATGGTTACATGATAAATGGCAATATTTCAGAAATACCTTATAGCAGATCAAGTCAACTTTCTTATAGGTACATAAAGGACTCAGGTATTGCCTATATGAGGTACACACTGAGTGATTTGATTATATAGCAACAGCATATATTAAAAAACACTACATTTTCTAATTTTTTCCTCATAATACCTTGTCCCATTCTCAAAAAGTTACCTTACCCTATTAATAAATATGGTGTCAGCACCACATAGAACTAGCCATGTTGAACAATGCAGATTGCCAAAGAAGGTTTGAAGCATCTATTATATATTTATGATATAAGGAGATGGTAACTGAGAGATTCTTCACTGGTCTATCCCAAGTACTTCAAACCATGCCTAGTATATTGGCCAGCTCTAAAAATGTTGGGCTACTCTAGAAATTTCTGAACTGAAATCATAAGAATAGCTTGGTGCTTTTCCTGAAAGTTAAATCCGTGATACCTATACAAAAGGCGTGTGTCTGGAAACTATCAAGGTGATTTGAAATCTTCTCCCTGTTTTTGAATGACTCAGCAGGAAGGTTCCACTGAGTTTTCTCTAACAAAGAATTATCCATATTGTTGCTGTATCTCCAGGATTGAGCTCTAACTTAAGATTGTTGTTTTCCTGTCTTGAGCTCTGAGTTCACACACTCATTCCATTATGGATCACAAATTGTCACATTCCCAGGTTTCTGATTTTTATTTACAGTCATTACAAAAAAATACACATTCCATTTCCTCCACCACTTACAGGATGTCACTAGAAACATTTCCTCTCAAAGTATAAATTACACAAGTAAGTCCAGGCTTACTCAGCCTTGGCTTTAAGTACGCTGGCACATGCAGTTTGATCTCTTGATGCGGAACCATTAAGGTTAAAAGCAAAAACCTTTGACCTGCAGAGTTTACCATAATGTGTCTCTTGATGTCATTTAAAAATAGGAGTTGAGCTGGGATATTGGTCACTTCAGTCTGTGCTAGTTGGCTCAGCTGTCCAATAGAGGCCCTTTTGAGCCAAGGGAATATCTCTCTGCAGTAGCAGCCCTACTGAAAGATCTGCTTTTACATTTCTATTTTGATGGCCCAGACTTAGCGGACCTCCATGTCAATGAAGGTTCTACCTTGGGCACAGGTTGAGAGCTATGACAAAAAGTTTTGACTTAATTTATACTTTAAAGTAGTTCATGTAATTTCTTTGATTAATATTTTTTCACAAAATATTTCCTTTCTATGTATATAAGGAGTTTTTACAAAACCTTGAAAATAGTCTGATGACAGCTGGACTCTATGAGGAGTGGCTGAGTGTGCTAGACTGCCTCACAGAACAGGAGCAATTGGCTGCTGCAAAAAGGTAATGCCTTGCTAATTTCTTAAACAACATCAACAAAAACAGACATAATGTTTGCTTAGACACATTAGAGTACATATCAGAGAATTGCTTAGTAAAATTAATTACTGACAATAAAATTGACAATTATTCACACAACAGAAAGAAATGTTAAGAAGAGTCATATGGTGAGTCACAATGTCCCAGGCTCATAATCTCAGGATTCATACAGCAGTTAAATTTGTTTTTTTTTTTTTTTTTTATTGTTTCTGTGTTTCCAAAATCTTTATTTGCAGAAGGAATAACACTTGAGAGCATGGTTGTAAACAGGGAGACAGATTTATAATCTTGAGGTAGTGCTTTCAAAATCCATGCTTAAACTATACTTGGGGCCACACTGCACTGTCAAACATTCCAAGAGAGGAAGCAAGAGTGAATAGCAACTTCTTTGGAAAGGCTGTCTGGGTTCAGAGATATTCTTAGATAAACTTGTGGCCCAGGAAGGAAGCTTTTTCCCTGCTGTTAATGGAGGACTGATGTTTTAGTTTGCTTTATTTGTATAGTACAATTTATTCACTTTGTATCCCAGTTGTAGGCCCCTCCCTACTCCCCTCCATATCCTGTGCTCACTTTCTCTTCTCCCATGCCCCTTCCTCAGTCCACTGATTGGGGAGGTCCTCCTACACTTCTGCCTGACCTTAGCCTATCAGGTCTCAAAAAGGACTGTCTGCATTGTTTTCCTCTGTGGCCCAGTAAGACTGCCCTGCTTCAGGGGAAGATGATCAAAGAGCAAGCCATTGAGTTCATATCAGAGACAGCCCCTGTTCTCCTTACTAGGAAGCCCATTTGGAGACTGAGCTGCCATTGGAAACATCTGTGCAACAGTTCAAGTTTATCTCTTTGAATAGACCTTGGTTGGAATATCAATCTTAGAAAAAGACCCCTGTAAGCATCCAGCTTTTTTGTTTCTGTTGCTGTCCTTGTAGAGGTCCAGTCCCATCCAGGTCTTTCTATCTCCCCCTTCTTTCATCAGATTACGAACACTCTGCCCAAAGTCTGGCTAAGAGTCTCAGTATCTGCTTTGATATCCTGCTATGTAGAGTTTCAGAGGCCCTCTGTGGTAGGCTCCTGCCTTGTTCCTTTTATTCACCATCTTCCAATGTCTATCCTGCTGGCTTTTCTGAATGGCAATAGAACATCTTTCCCAGGGTCCTACTTCTTGCTTAGCTTCTTAGGGAGTACAGATTTTAGTATGTGTATCCTATATTATACCTCTAATATCCACTTAGATGTGAGTATATACCATGTGTGACTTTATTCTTCTGGAATACCTCACTCGGGATGATCTTTTCTAGTTCCCACTATTTGCCAGAAAATTTCATGATTTCCTTATGGTTTTGTTGAGTACTATTCCGTTGTGTAAATGTACCACAATTTCTGTATCCATGCCTCAATTGAGGGACATCTTGGTTATTTCCAGGTTCTGGCTATTACAAATAAAGGTGCTAAAAACATGGTTGAGCAAAGGTTTTTGTTGTATACTTAAGCATATTTTGGGTATATGTCTAGGAGTGGTACAGCTGGATCGTTAGTTAGCACTATTCCTAATATTCTCAGAAAGCACCATATTGATTTCCAATGTGGTTGTACAAGTTTAAATTCCCACAAGCAATGGAAGAGGGTTTCTCCTTTCTCGACATCCTCTCCAGCATGTATTGTCATGTGATTTTTTATTCTTGCCTATCCTAATGTGTATAAGGTGAAATCTCAGGGTCATTTTGATTTGCATTTCCCCAATGACAAGAGATATTAAGCATTTCTTTAAGGGTTTCCCTGCTGTTCAATATTCCTCTATTGAGAATTCTCTTTTTAGCACTCTACTCCCTTTTTTAATTGATTACTTGATTTGTTGCTTTTTAACTTCTTGAGTTTTTTATATATTCTGGATATTAACCCTCTGTCAGGTATAGGGTTGGTGAAGATCATTTTCTAGTCTGTAGGATGTCATTTTGTTCTGATGACAGTGTCCTTTGCTTTACAGAAGCTTTTCAGTTTCATGAAGCCCCATTTATTGAATGTTGATCTTAGAGCCTGTTTTGTTGGTGTTCTGTACAGGGAGTTGCCTCCTATGTCAATGAATTCAAGGCTCCTCCCCACTTTTTCTGCTAACAGGTTGAGTGTTTCTGGGTTCATATTAAACTTGGACTTTAGTTTTTGTGCAGGGTGATAAATATGGATCCATTTAAATTTTTCTAATGTAGACATTTAAATTTGGAGAAATATTCCAAGAACATTCCTACTTTCATTTTATTCTCATAAAACCATTAATAAGATAGAATTACCCTGTGCACATTCTTTATTTTTGCAAATCAATGAGTAAAATTTACTAGTTGAAAGTAACTTGTTATTGGGTTCAGTCTTCTAGAAAAAGTGCCACCCGTGAATGCCCTTCTCATCATACAGCTCTTCAGAATACTTCACACAATTTCTAAAAATTCAGAAAAGAACATGATGTGCAGTGACCGGTTAGCTTTATGCCTAGCCCCAATTCTGCTCTGGAGACCTGGTTCAGGATTCGGAGAGAACTTTGCCAGAAAGGTAATGATGCATACATTTAGGTATAAGATTAACACGTCTACAAAGAGAAAGTAACGGAGGGTTATCCTGAAAATCTGTTTTGGTTTGGTTTTGTTTTAAATAAATATACTCTTGAATTATGTTCCTCTAGGAGGGAAGAATCATTGGTTTCTTTTAAGTAATTAGACTGAAAGTGGCTGCTTGAACTCATTTTGTCATTTGTTAATTAAATGACATTAAATGGCATTAAAAATATCCTATACTTAAGCTAACCCACTGAGAGCAAATGTTGTAAAATGATGCAAACTCATGGGTGCTGGGTCCAGCAATCAAAACTGAATCATCATATCTTTACAGAAGAATGAGTGAACTCTATTTGATTCCAAGGTGGTTTCCTCATAAAACAGGCAATATGGGTTCCTTTTAACATATATGGTTTTTATTAGGCTAAGAGAGAGTTATTAGTTGGTAATTATGGTTGATTTAGAGAAATTCTGGTGAACACGTTTTTATGGTACATGCATTTCATATACTATCATTTAATGACTGAATATATAGTATATATATACATATATATATACATACATATATATATATATATATATATATATAGAGAGAGAGAGAGAGAGAGAGAGAGAGAGTTTCTGAGTTATTATTGCTTTTGGACCTGTAAGGAGTACATTAGATGAACGTATAACTCAGAAAATATTTTCCTCATATTGTGCAAAATGAAAGGACAGGAGAAAAAGATAGGGTACCTAAGAACTGGCATTACAGGAACATAATTATCCAGTTTTCTCCAAAAAGGCCTTATTTCAAATGCCTCTCGAAAACCCATGCCTGTGGATGAGGCTTTGACCATTGAGTCTGCACTGAGCAATCAGAGACTCATGAAGGCTGCTGCTTAGTTTTATTTTGCCTCTGTCTTCCTTTAAATCCCTG
This sequence comes from Meriones unguiculatus, assembly GCF_030254825.1. NCBI lineage: Eukaryota > Metazoa > Chordata > Mammalia > Rodentia > Muridae > Meriones > Meriones unguiculatus. Next base: position 43,300,467 of record NC_083357.1, read on the forward strand.
AACGGGAACTTTCATTAGGACGGTGTCCACATTCAGAAGTGCTACATTTCCTTCTGAGTTGTGTGTTTCTATGAGCATCCTTTTCCAGCATGCTCAGCCATGCGGGTGACAAGTGGAATTAAAATTACTCAGGTTGACAGTAGATACTAGCCATTGCAATGGGAAAACTGGAAACCATCCTGTTATGTAGTCTTGCACTGTGATGATCATATTTTAAAATCTGATCTCAAAATCAACTTTTAAATTTCTAACAGAATATCCTCCCTTTATCTTATAACAGCTGACTCTTTCTCAGAATTTTGGACTGCATATTTTTAGCCTACAAGACTTATATATCAAATGTGATTTCAAGACCCTCTGTTTTTCCCATTTCTGTCACAGGTTTCTTTAGTATCTTTCCTTATTAAAAATTCACCATATATATTTGGAGAAAACATCATTTTCTATGAAGCATCGTTTTTTAATTCTTACGGTAATAAAACTTCAAGTGTCCTGCAAAAAGAAATAGAGCAAGAAAACCGCTCCCACAGTGGGATGACATGCCCCACAGAAAGTGACACAGTGCCTGGAAGTACAAGGGCTTCTCTTGAAAATAAGGAGATTCTAGGTAAGTATAGAAGTTCTATTATTGTTATTTTTTTTCACCATTTGTTTTAATGATTCTTCACAAATGGTGACAATACTAAAGTAGAGACAAGGAATAATCAAAATGTTACTGCCAACATTATAATATGGAATTACACATTTAAAACATTTTCTGGTTTAAAAATAAATCTGGTCATCAGTAAAGCACAACAGATCTCTAGTAAGGTGGGTCTCTATATTCCTGAGGGTGTTCCCTTTTGTCCCTATCCCAGGGTTTTCATATCTGCCTGATCTTCCTCTGATGGAAGGTCCAGGAGATCCCCCACAATCAGAGCCTCTTTCTCCACCAAAGCCACCTCTGTCCAAGAAAGGGCAACCTCAGAAGTATCATCTATCTCAAGATAAGAACAGTCCTGCAGGTCCACCAGGGTTCATCAGTCCTCCTCAACCTCACATGGCAGCAGCCCCAAAGTCACCATCTGGAGGTGGGAAGGGTGGCAGAAGGAAGTCCTTGGTGTTAGGGGTCTTATACAGTTTGCATTGTATTCCCCAGCAAAGTTCTGTTTTCCAGAGCACATACTGAGATACTGCCACTCTCCAGCTCTGGGCTGGACTAATCTTCTTCCAGAGGGGGTTCCCTCTTGAGCCCTGGGATAGATTTCAGGGTGAAGTCTATTCTTACTCTTCCAAAGCCTCCTGTGTGGCCCGTGCATCCTCCAAACTTCCTTGGCCTCCAGGTTCTTCACAACATCACAGCTTGATTCTAATGCATTTATGCATTGCATTCAAAGCAAAAAGTAGCATTTACAGATTAAACCTAAAAGGATGAGCCATATGCAACTAGCTATCGAGTGCCTCATGATGCAATCTCTTTTTAACACATGCTAAAATATTGATTATTTTCTGTGTATTTGTGGTGAGGCACAAGTTATACATGCTATGAAAAGAAAAGAGCATTCAAACTTAAGTGAGTTCAATTGCGATGTACAATGATTGCCCATTTTTCTTAGGTTCTGTGACATCTGAGGGTAGGACACCAACATCAAGACCGGAAACAAAGGAAGAATCTCTGAATATCACTCCCCCAGAGGAAGATACTACGGTGTTTTCGCCCTCTCCACCAGGGCCATTTGTGTCTCCACCAGGACACCTATTTGGAAAATCTCTCAAAAGTATATGTAACAATGGAAACCTGCCCGCTGTTATACTTGTAAGTTAAGTTTTGGTCTCCGTAGCTGTCCTGTCCAACATACTTGCTGGGGAGCCTGTTCTCTCAATTCATTATCTTACAAACATAACCTATCCATGAGGGTGAGATCCTTTTAAAATAGTGCCTCCAAGAAATAAATCCCAGTGAAATTGGAGTTGTGTAATTCAAAAAAATTGAAAACTAATGTATAACATTCCCAAGGTTCCCTCTGAATACCACAGGAATCCAAATCCCCCATCTAGTTGGAGGAAATGATTCTATGGATGGGAGTCTCCTCTGAGTCCCAAACTGTCAAATCTTCCAGCTTCTTTTAACCTCCATATTATTCTGGAGTCTCCTGTAATAGTGTTGCCTCTGAGATCATTCAGTCTTATAATTCAATATATCTAGAGTGCTTTGTTTTACTTTATCAAGGAATTAGGTGTAAACATTTTTCTTTGCTTTATATTAATCCTTTCATCCTAGAAAAATATATTTCAAAGTCATCTAATATGGCTTGATCTATTTTAAAGAAGTTATTAAATTGCCATAGAGAATGAATGTATTTACTGTGCAGCAAGCATTTTAAAGCTATATGGCAGCATGTCAATAGGATTAAGTCAGACACATGATAATTACTGCACGTACCTTGAGTATTTTACTGCAAACTCTTCTGCTAACCATGACTATAATCATAACCCAACCACGAAAATATTGAGTAAAGATGTGTATGGTAGTCAATGTTACATGGTGAAACCATGGAAGAGGAATCGAAATCTCCTTGAGTTCTTGACTGGGACATCTTTCTATATTGATAGCTGAAACTAAAAAGTCCCAGGAAAAAGAAATGAAAGTCTTTATGAAAGGAACTTTCCTGAAAGGCAAAAATCTTTCCTGACAAGAGAGATATTTAGATTTCCAACAGAAAGCAGCACAGGCAGGACACATTTGCATGCTGAAAGGGAAATATTCCAGTAGTAACTGAGAATGGCATGCTTGGGAAGAATATTCCTATAGAAGAGGGAAAAAGTAAGGGAGGACCCATCACCAAAGTTATTTAGGGAACCTAATTGCGATTCAATGCCAAGGAGGATCTGATTCCAACAAACCCCAATGTTTAAAATTGAGATAAAAGGATTAGGAGAGAAAATGTATTCAGAAGTTAAGAAAAATTACAAAATACAATATCTTCTTCATTCCTCCCGGTTGTAGTTACTGACCTATAATTGCCATTGCTCTAGTTCACAGTAAGAGACACATTTGTTCTTCAAACTATTGGATGTGTAATCATAGAAGCATGTGTTTATCTCATACAGGAGATGATTTCAATTATTCATGAAAAGGGACTAGATGAATACCGTTTATTCAGGTATTTGGGGACCAAAGCATTCTGGGACCTCCGTGAAAAGATTGACACTCAACAGGCTGTAAATTTAAATCAGGAATCTGTGAATGTCATAGGAGCGGTCTTAAAGGTAATGGTTTTAGCCTCCTTCATACTTAGCATCCCTCTAGACATGCCTAAGTACTTTCTTTCCTTGAGACAAATTTCTGATGATAGATTATTTCAGCTGTGGAAACTGATGATCTGAGGACAAGAGGATGGTAGATAAAGGTCTGACAAGTTAAGGGATTCATCACAAACATACCGTTGAAAACCTTCTGTAGGAAGTTAACTTGCTCATAGGGCAGATGTGCTTTGGTTTGGCATTGCAAAACACCCTGCTGATTTCACTTCTGAACACAATATTTGAAGTCATAACAAAACAAGTAATAATAGTGGTAAACATGTGATTGACAAAACTCAAGTCTTAAATCATACATACCAAAAATATATCCTTCATAAATAAAAACAGTTCAAAATGGCTAGTTCATCACTGACTTGTAACAAGTTCACAGAGAGGTGGATAATGCCCCCTTCCAGTACATACATGAAATTGATCTCCTTCGATACAAAAAAATTAAACAAGTACTTTTATATTTACTAGATCTTTAACCCTTGTCAGATAATCAACAATTTTCTTAACCTACTCAAAATACTCTTTCACACACTGAACTTACACTGGAGCAACCAGTGGTTCTAGAGAAACACCATTGCTTGACTTTAATTGGGCCATGCTCTGAATTCACCACTCAGCTGACTCTGGAGCTGTAGCCTCAGACATAAAGAGAGAAGGTACTGCTCTGAGAGCAGGAAGGATTAGTAACATCAGACAAAGGTACCACTGGATCCCTCCTTGTTCTGGAGCTTAGCAAGTATGGTTTGCTCTCATTGCCAGAAGGCTGGGACCACATCCTGAGAAAGAAAGTGAAGATCAGTGATCACAAGTCAGGGCTGTTCATTCAGGGTACTTTAAAGGTACAGGAACACCTGGACTTTTCCTATTGTTCTCATTTCTCTATCCTTGGAACCTCAAAATATGGCTGATCTTTCACAGCTCAGAAATCTTTAAAATGAATCAACCTTTACTGAATTATGAACATGAAAGTTGGTTGTGGATTTACTGAACTAGTTAGTCCTGAACAGTTTTGGGCTGTTTAGTAAGAAGAGAAGATATGCTAGTTTTAAGCTATGTAAGGTAATTTGATACTTCTTTTTCTTACCCCAGTAATTAGGGATTTCTCCAATTTTTGTTGTTTTCTTTATTTTTTATCTATTTACTGTTTGCTTGTTTGTTTACTTATCTATTTATTCATCTACTTTGAGTCTTGTCTGTGTTTGACACTCACTCTAATCTCTAACCTAAGGCCCAACTGCATCATTATGCGTTCTGAGTTTCTAACTGTATACCACCAATGCTTGCCTAGGCCTCACACATTTCAATATACCTAGGCTTTTAAAACTGCAGTGTATGTGTGACCCAGTACCAGAGTTAGAAGGAATTAAAGAAAGAGACATTTCTGCCCATCAAACAAGCTGTTAGTCACTCTTTATTTAAAGATTTGAATCTTTATACATTTAAGGGAATGGATGTGAAAGTGTGAAAGCTTGTCTCATGAGACACAGGAAGCTCAAGAAGGAATAATGTTCTTCCCTACTCCAAGTGTGCCTGTAAGCACATTAGAACCTTCATTCTATGAAGTATAAGCACTGATTCATCAAGTTATTGAATCAGGACAAGACATTCTCTTGCTCTGCCTGTTTGGGATGCTTGCTTATTCCGAGGAAGAACACTTTGAACATACAATAGGTTTATTTCATTGCTACCTATTCCAGAACTGTGCATCTGTGATTCCAACCTTAGATGAGAAAACACAAGCTCCTCCTCCTGGGATTTACAGTTGAGCCAAGAGTCTGGGTAGGTGACAGGGTGGGACTCTCTTAAGAGAGTAGACTCTAAACCTGGGTTCTCAGCCTTCCTAATCCTGTGGCCCTTTAATAATGTTACTCACTGCCATGGGCTATGTCTGTGCAGGGGTCTTAGGTCATCTCCATGCCTAATCCTTGGTTGGAGTATCAGTCTCAGGAAAGACACCTGTGCTCAGATTTTTTGTTTCTGTTGCTCTCCTTGTGGAGTTCCTGTCCTCTCCAGATCTTACTGTTTCCCACTTCTTTCCTAAGATTCCCTGCACTCTGCCCAAAGGTTGCCCATAAGTCTCAGGATCTGCATTGATAGTCTGCAGGGCAGAGCCTTTCAGAGGTCCTCTGTGTCAGGCCCTGACTTGTTCCCTCGTTTCTCCTTCTTCTGATGTCCACACTCTTTGTCTTTCTGGATAGGAATTGAGCATTTTAGTAGGAGTCCTCTCTCTTGATTTGTTTCTTTAGGTGTGCAGATTTTAGTAGGCTTATCTTATATTATAGGTCTATATCAGTGAATATATACCATGTTCATCTTTATGCTTCTGGAATAGCTCACTCAGGATGATCTTTTCCAGTTCCCACCATTTCCCTGCAAATTCAGGATTTCCTTGTTTTTTATTGCTAAGTAATATTCCATTGTGTAGATGTGGGTTCCATTGTAATAGGAACAGGGACGGCCTCTGACATGAGCTGATTAGCCTGCTCTTTAATTACCTCTCCCTGAGGGGGAAGCAACATTACCTGGTCACAGAAGAAGGCAATGTAGCCACTCCTGATGAGACCTAATTGACCAGGATCAGAAGGAAGGAAAAGAAGACCTCCCCTATCAGTGGACTTTGGGAGGAGCATGCATGCAGAGGGTGAAGGGAGTGATTGGGACAAGAGGAGGGAGGGAACCACAGGGGGGGGATACAAAGTGAATAAAGTGTAATTAGTAAAGAATTAAAAATAAAAATAACAAAATAAAATAATAATGTTACTCACGTTGTGAACCCCCAACCACAAAATTAATTTACTGCTGCTTCATCACTGTAAATTTGCTATTGTCGTGGATTGTAATGTAAACATCGGATATACAGGCTATCTGGTATGTGACCCTCAAAGCTTCACAACCCACAGGTAGAGAATCGCTGGTCTAAACTGCTATTTTTCAATAAGAATCTTATCTATCATTTCTCCAGTATACATTGACCTTTACAATTCTTGTTTATTTCCTAAAATATAAAAAAATAAATAAATAAATAAGGATTTCATCCGAAAGTTACAAGGAAGCCTCCTTTGTTGTGAATTATATGAAGACTGGCTTAATGTTCTTGATGAAGATGATTTGGATCAAAAGATTTCTACAATTCAAAGGTAAAGTTGCATTAAACACTCAGAAAACAACACAAAGCTAGGAGCAATACATTTCTTGAAGGTATTATTAGCTTGTTTTTAAGAGATTACCCCCTTGATATGACGACCCATGCCAAGAGGGTTCTTTTGCTCGCACATGTGTAGTCACTTCATGAACAGATGCATTGCTCAGGCAACAGCATTGCCTCGTGCTTATAATCCCACCACTTGGGAGGCTGCCACATTTTAATTGTTATGGATTGCAGGATAGCCGTGATTACATAGCTGAGTGCAGTCCAGGCTAAAATGTGGGTTTCAGTTCCTGTGTGAGAGAAATTAAGAGAAGTATGTGTATGCAATACCTGTGTGTTATTTCTGTCCAAATAGTATTACCATGGAAGAGTTAAAGATACTTCACACACTAAATAGATGACACTGCTTGGTACATAAAGCTACTAGTGAGTTCAACTTTCTCAACTATAGCAATATAGAGTAGTCTAGATCAAGGTCAGCTTAGACTTCATGGAAAAAATTTCCTGTACCATACTCTATAGAACGATTTCTCAGGTAACGGAGGACTTTTCAGCTCCATGACAATCCAGAACCCCAGCATGTCTGCTTTATTTAAAGCATCATCTTTCATACTGCATTGCTATGTTTCATTAGAGTGTTTTCAGCTCATCCTAGTCATCAGATCAAGAATGCCTAAAAGTGTTACTTGGGTTTACATTAAATTGTAAATTAAATGTGTCCTCATGGTGCCTATACAGATATCACAGTGCTTAATAACTCTGGATATTTCCATTGTCAGAACCCACATGATGGCTTGCAACAACCCAGGTTCCATTTCCAGGGTTTCTGACACCGTCCTAGGGGCTCATGGGCACTAGTCAAACAGGTGGTGCACAGATATTATTACCTATTTTTTTTTTTATTTCCTATGATTCTTTACAGAGACTTGTTTGGAAGAAACTATTCTAGACAATATTTTAGCCTCTTTTAATTTTTGATTATCATATGATCTGGTCTATGAAACATTTACCCTGCATTTTCACTGAATTTGGAGATTGATAAGTAACTTTCCCTGTAAAGTCAAACAAGCATAAAATCCTTATTTTTCTATATTCAGACTTTTATTGAAGATGCCACCACCAAATCTGATTCTTTTGAGGCACTTCATGCATTTGTTACACGAGATTAAAAGTCATTCTTCCATTTGGTTTGTGAACGCTTATATTTTATCATTTCGCATTGCTGATAGTCTTCTATGGAAGGATACTGCTGACTACTCAATATCTGAAACAGATTTCTCAAAAAGGGTAAGTGGATCTCTTGGTTTCTGCCTTTGTGAACAAAGTCCTTCTTATGATCTAGGAGTTGGAAAAGTCATTGCTGTTAAAGAACACCCTAGGATTGCATTCTTTTGGAGTTGAAGAGGTATTGATCTATTTCGGGGAGGTTGGGAAGGGACCTTGTTAATGTGGTTACAAGTTGTGAATCATCCTTATTTAACTGGCTTTGAAAACCAAATCAACTTGAAGCACAGACACTGAGGATGATAGAAAGAGATGAGGAGGCTCATCACACTAAAACTGAGGACTGTGGACCATCATGGATAAACACTGATGAATAGAATTGGACATAAATTTCCAAAGTAGTTTTCTCATCCCTGGGAGTAGCACTTGTCCCCAGCTTCTCTGCACTTAGTCCCCCTTTGTGTTTGAATAGAGCACAGAAGAAACAATGCAGCTGATATGTTAGGCAGCTTTTCATTTCTACAACAACAGACCTGTAGAACTACACTTATAAAAAGGAAACATTTATTTTAGTAAAATACCCTGTGTGCTAACCTTCTGCTTTCATGTGATTTTGCATGTATCAACTTTTCTTAGTGCCCTGCATGCCCAAAGAAACCTTTGAAATCCATGGAATTAGAATTACATAATACTCTAAACAAACGTGAGGTGCTGAGAACCCAACCTGATGCTCTCAAATAGCAAATAGTGCACTTAATAGTGAGCCATAATTCTGGAACCAAAATATTTATTTTAATTTATGTAAAGCAGGAATGAAATGTTTTTTTTTTTCTTTTTAATGTGGTCTGCATGGAAGTTGTGCACTGCTTGCATTGTGGTGCCCTTGGAAACAAGAGGATGGCATTGGCTCTCACAAAACTGAAAGTACAGATGCTTGTGAAATTACAGATGCTGAGTCCTTTGAGATAGCTGCCAATGAACATACCTTCTGACACATCACTTCACATAATAGTTTACCTTAAGCTTGTTTCATCAAGGAATTTACTTTAATTTGCTTAACTGATTGTCTCAACTTTTTATTGATAAGGTTATTTTTTTTCAATGCAGTTTATTCAGGAACATTGAACAATCCTCGGACCCCGGGGAAAGCCAGCCCACAGCTTAAATAGCCTCTGGGTAGCCAACCCAGGCGTGCCACGGGGGCAATGCAGATAGGAGATAAGGTTATTTTTTATTACAAGCCTGAGAGGAATATTTCATGTGGTGGGAGAAAATTCCTGAGAAGAAAATATATGCTCACCTGTTAAAAAGAAAGCTGACTGAGAGAAAGGCAGGGAGAAAGATAGGACTCCTGCATTCGCTCTAATGCCAGAACTGCATACCATTTGCCTCACAGTGGGGCTTCCTTCTTAAAGCATAATTCCCAGGAAAAAAGCCTTAAAGATTTAATGATTAGCGCATATGTCTCCTGAGCAGAGCAGTCACTAAGAAGTTGGATATGATAGATTTGAAAACAGAAAGGGTACAAAGTTCAGTAGGATTAAGACTAAATTTTAAAACTGAATAAAATTTAAAAAAGTGTAATGCCCTAATGTGCAGATGCAGACTGATAAGACCCTTTTCGTGTTTTGTGTCAAAATGAGAGACAAAATGTTTTAAGAAAGTATGGGTGTGCCTTCTTGTTAAGAAGGTGCAGGAGAGCTGGCCCTGGTGGCATGGTTTGCAAGGAGAGTTGGCAAGCTATGTTACTAACGAGATCCAAGACTTTGAGCTGGCCCAGTCCAAAATCTCCATCTATGAATTTTTGGAACATGTGAAGAGGCTGGTCCTGAACACCCAAAGCTGCTGGAAATCCATGGTCAGGGGCAACAGGAGAATATCCGGAATATCTGAGAGAGTCTCTGAGAGGATCTATTACTGATGTTGTAGCACAAAACCATAGGCCCTGACCCAGAGCATTGCCTCATTTTAGTGAATATTTGCAAATTGAGCTGTTTGAGCAAAAGGATATTAGTTTGACACACAGTGGCACAACACAGCTTACATGGAATAATTTAGTGATTTATATACAGATACATATAATTTTTTATTATTTCTTTTTGTGGGATTTAAAGGGTGGAGAGCAGTAATGGAAGCATTGGGAAATTTGTGGGTTTGGGGTACATGATGGAAAATTCACAAAGAATCAATAAAGTCATTTGTTTACCAAGAAAGAAAAGAAATAAGAAGAAAGCAAGGGGTATATTTAACTAGTACCTTTCAGGAATCAGCTGCACAGGACAGAAATCATGGTACAGTGGAGTAGTACAGCACAGAGAATCACTTTCGCATCCAGGACTCTACTTGGCTCTATTCAGCTATCAAGCTACTGGCAACCTAAAATCCAAGTTTTATTAAAATTCATGTTCAGTACAAAAAGAACAATGCGATATATTTTTCACTCTTAACTATTATTAATGATTCTCTTCTAAACAGTTCTATTCAAATATATTCCTGTATGTGGTCAGATATGAAAGCCAAGAAGGATCACTAGTCTGAACTATTTGTGTAGGAAGTAAGAAAATCATCTAAGTATGATATTCCTGAAAATTATTTCTTTGCTACCCTGTTTAAGACTGGTCAAATTTTTTGGTTGTGAGCCCAGACTTTAAATGCTGAGCTTGGAGGGGGTTCTCCCCTGTCAGGGAACTAGGGAAGGGGCACAGAAGGAGAAGAGGGAGGGTGTGTAGTTCTAAGAGGAGACCAGGGAGTGGGCTGCAGTAGGGAAAAATTTGAATAAATAGTAATAAATGAATAAATTTTCAAAAGACTGGTCAAATATAAAATTAGGTGCATCATGGGAAGAAACACAAAAGTTAAACAGAAACAGTCATTGCTGTGAGGATACTAAAACTTTTCGTTATTTTACTGAGAAAATATTAAATAGGTGCCCATACTATTCTTACTCATTTCATGGGTTCATAGCTGCGTATAGTAACTACTATTTTTTTTGTCATTTCAAGAATCTAATATCAAATTTGTAAGCAATATGAAATGAAAGGATCTTGTTTCTACACTGTTGATTTACAGGTTTCCCTTATAAAACTTCTAATTGATTATTTCCCCAAGATTTTTAAAGAGGATACTAGTAAATTGTATAAAGATGTCCAAAGGAGTGTGGAGGACATCAAGAACTCCTCTGGTGATAAGTCTCCTGATAAGGCTGATGCTGATAACCAAAGTGAGTATGACTTTCCTAATGATAATACTGAAGAATTAAAGCTTACATCTGTTCCTTCTAAGGAGGACATTCCTACAGGTAACAGGAAGCTTTAAAGAAGTAATCAGATGAATGGAAAGACAACATCCTCTCTTGATTTCACAAAACTGTAAATAGCATCACAGCAGTATTGTCACACATCATGATATTAGAGCATGAGAAGTCTCTTTAAACAACAGTGTAATTTTAAAATATAAATATAAGCATACATACATACATATACTGTTAAGCACATTTATCCACATGCATGTTTATACTCACATATATGCATGCATGTATGTATGACAGATACGGTCCTAATTTAGCCCCTGAAAGGATCCCAGAATATTCCTGCTGTGTTTCTCACCTTTCCTTCTCCTGGTCCCTGAGTCAGTGTAGGATATCTTGGATACTGAAATTATTACTTTTGGAAAGAGCACTAGAGACAATGATTTGATTCAAAAACCCCTCAAACATTCTGGGAGATAAAGCCTTGTGCCACTGTCACCAAACTGTGCAATCCTCTTGCAAAAACACTAACGTTATTTGATTTCTTATGAGAGATAAATCTTATCAAATGCTCAGCATTATGTAACTATTGGATTCACAGGATCCACTACAACAAATATGTGAAGAATGATAAATAGGCTAAAACATACCTGAATCATCAATTAGCACCTCTCAAAATCAGATATGTTGTAAACACAAGAAATTTTCTGTGTGGAGTTGTGTAAATAGACTGAAAGACTCATTTCATCTGAATCGAGGGGAATCTGTCTTCTGAGAATGATTTGAATCATGATATTTGTTTGTTTTATTTGACAGTGGATATTGGAACAACTTTCTTCTCCAGTACAATTGATCATCCTGTGGAGGATGATAACTGAAGAAACTTTTGGATTGTCCAAGCAACCTTACTTCCCTTCAGTTTCTTACCAAACTAAATACTTGGAATCCCCACAATTTCATTTGTCTACATCTTTCCCTTCCTCTTATCCCTCATCATAATACATTCCTAATGTTCTCTATTTCACTTTATTATTGTTTACAATGTTTCACTTCCATTTCATTTATGCTGTGTATTCAGTACTTTTATTGTGGTAATAAATGTTAGATTTGGAAAATGCCATTTGGCAGTCTTCTCCTCCATCTCAGTTACTCAGGAAGTGGCGTTCATGTGATAGATCCACAAGAAGCAATTTATTATTATTCCAAACTCCAATCAGAATGGCATATTAAGTTCTGCTTAATAAATGAAGACAGGGGATTTCTCTGACCAAATTCTTTCAGACTCTAGCCACCAAAGTGTCCCAAAGTCAAAGAATCAACTACCGGTTTTCCACAAAACCTGACTCATCCTGGGCATTAGAGCAACATTTTTGTTTTTAAGTTATTTTCATCTTGGTTTGAAAAGTTGCTTTAGAATATTATTTGCGTTAGAAATACATTTGGCTCAGTGTTTGTGGGCTCATGCCATTGCTATAGGGCAGGTCTGATGTCAGGATGTCACAGCAAGAGAAGTGGCTGACTTAGTTAAAAAGCAGAGGAAAATGACGGCTCATACTCACTGAGCTTTTTCCTGTTTATGCATTCCAGAAATCATGCTTGTAATTTCACAGTCCAATAATAGTTGTTATAGTTTTCTCACTGTGATAACTTAATCTAGATAATTGCTCAGAAGCATGGAAAGAAGGTAATGTAATTGAAATAATCCTGCAGAGTTGTGCTTAGAGTCCTGTATCATAGATGGCTCCAGATAAAATACCATTAACAATCAAAATTAAGCATCACACATCATGAAGTTGGAAGTAGATTCCAATTGTAAGAAAGTGCACAATGGCCTGAAAAGGTGGTTCAATATTTAAAGCAACTGAGATACAAACTTTGTAACTGACATGAGTCCTGATCATCAAGACTGTAATTAATATAAAAACTAAAAAATTGGTGGCTACCGCTGGAATACAAAGTGAATAAACCTGAATTAATATAAAAAATAAAAATTTGTTTTTTTTAAAAAATAAAAATTTAATTTAAAATAAAGCTTCAGAAAAAAAGAGTGTGCATGACATATTATATCTTAATTATTATATGTGAATAGCAGGAATAAATATTGAAAATTGGGATGTCCTACACATACCTATAAGATATTTTATTCTTTGTGTTCTCACATGTATTTGTTGAAGTACTGGAGATCATGACCCCAACCACAAACCCCTCAGTTCAAATTTGAAATAAGAGGTGTCCTACACATACCATAAAAGATTTTTTCATTGTCTGTGTTCTCACGTGTGCCTCTTGAAATACTGGAGATCATGAACCCCTTAACAAAGATAGACATTTATAAGAGGTTATTCCAAGGGAACACTGTATACATGCACACCAGTTAGAAATAGAAGGCATGATCATGGTTGTAGTGATGCAGTGAAAACAGAACAGAAAATAGAATTCTGAGTGTTTCATTTATGTAATTTCTTCGTTCAGTTGGTTCATTGCAAATGTAAATGAGAAAGGATAAAACACATGGTTTGAGATTAATATACTTTACATAAACCAAAGTGAATGTTTAGTTTACAGCATGAGACAAGTCAATAAAGTCTACCAAGGTGACAAATGAGGATAGAAGACTTTTAGAAGAGGGAGTCCTTCAAGAATAAAAAGTTAAATTACAGTGATACTCAGAAATCATAAAATGGCAATCAGTTTCCCTTCAGGAAAACAAGACAAAGGGCATGGGCACCATGGTTAAGTCATACCATAAACATGAAGGAGACCTGCATAGCACAGTCATATAGTATTTAGCCCATGAAGAGATAGCAGTAGTTGCCAGTTAGGAGTTAAAATCACATTCTCCCCAAGGACATACTTCTGCGAGCTTTTATTCAACAAGAGGCTGTCTGGATGTGACAGTGGTATCATAGAACCCTTCCTTCAAAACACCTGGAGCTTCTTCCAGTGGATAATTTTGACCTGTGTATTCCTCGATATTTTGGTAAAAACAAAACAAAAAAGGAGCAAATTGCAAAATACTTAAGAATCACTTTGGGAGAAAAAATATTCTCAAAAACAAAAACAGCAGGAAAATTATAATATAAAAATCACATAAATATAATTTAACTCTCAGAAATATATGAAATATCTAAAAATGATTCAGAATCATAAAGTTACACATTGCTAAATAAGCATAAATAATTTGCAACAATTTAAAATTCAATGCGATTTCATACAGGAATTAAGTATGTTCATTAGAAACATGAACTCAATTTAAAGTAGATCATTTTTACTAATTAGTTAAAAAAAGAAAATAAAAGTTTTAATTTTTTTGTTTTTTATATTAATTACAGTTTATTTACTTGTATCCCAACTGTAGCCCCCTCCCTCATGACCTCCCTATCCTACCCTCTCTCCCTCATCTCCTCCCTGCCCTTCTCTAAGTCAACTGATAGGAGGTCCTTCTTCCTTTCCTCTGACCCTAGCTTATCAGGTCTCATCAGGACTGTCTGCAATGGCCTCCTCTGTGGCCTAGCAAGGCTGCTCCTCCCTCAAGGGAGGGGGTCAAAGGGAAAGCCACTGAGTTCATATCAGAGTCAGTCCCTGTTCACCTTACTGGGGTACCCCACTTGGATACTAAGCTGCCATGGGCTATGTCTGAGCAGGGATTCTAGGTTAGATCCATGCATGGTCCCTGGTTAGAGAATCCTTTTCAGAAAAGACTCCTGTGCCCAGATATATTTGGTCCTTGTGGAGCTCCTGTTCTCTCCAGGTCTTACTAACTACCTTCTTTCATAAGATTCCCTGCACTCTGCCCAAGGTTTGGGTATGACTCTCAGCATCTGCTTTGATACTTGTAATAGCCAGAACCTGGAAACAACCCAGATATCCCTAAATGGATACAAAAATTGTGGTACATATACACAATGGAATACTACTCAGCAATTAAAAACAAGGAAATCATGAAAGCTGCAGGCAAATGGTGGGATCTAGAAAAGATCATCCTGAGTGAGGTATCCCAGAAGCAGAAAGAGACACATGGTATGTACTCACTTATACTTGGATACTAGACCTAAAAGATAGGATAAACATACTAAAACCTGTACACCTAAAGAAGCTAAACAAGAAGTAGGATCCGGGATAAGATGATCAAGCCTCACTTAGAAAGACAAATGGGATAGACTTTGGAAGTAGGAGAAAACAAGAAACAGGCAGGAGCCTACCATACAGGGCCTCTAAAAGACTCTACCAGGCAGAGAAAATAAATTTCTGACAGGAGAATGATTATATAGATATTTCTAATTTATGTAAAGCACATATGCAAGTTTAAAAATTGCATTAAATAAAATATGTTCAAGGAATCAGGGTAAATTTAGAGAGAGAGAATACAAAGTAGACTATACATATAATTGTTATTGTATAAAAAGAAACATAAGGAATAGAAAAAAATAAATGAGTACCGTCAAATAAAATTGTTAAAAAGCAATACATTATTCTAACATCTAGAGATTAAAGACTAGATGAAAAATCTAGTCTAAGAATAAAAAGGAAACAGAGAAATCCATTTGTCACTTGGATTGTTGATGAACATTTTTTTTAAATTGTAAAAAGACACAAAGACATTGAGACTTAGAGAAGATTCTGATAATTTAAACAGATATAAATTGCACTGGTAGATTATGGTTTGTCCTCTTCTAACTCACTTTGAAGAGTGAAATTGTGACAACTTGTAAGCAACACTTAAACAAGTATTTGTGTTCTTAGGAGAAACTCATTATCTTCTCTTGAGAATGAGTGACTGCATTCATGAGGTTGCAGTGCTTACCCTGTGAGATGGTTTATATTGTCTGCCCACTTGACATGATCTAGAATCACCAAAAGATAAACCTGGTCAGATGCCTGTGGGATAAGCCCTGATTAGATCAACTGAGGTGGAAAAACTTCTAAAATAGTGTAGCGCTGTAGCGATGGTTGGCTCCATTATATGGGTGAGGTTCTAGATATATTAAAAGTCAAAAACAAGCTCAGCATGCTTTTCACACAACCTTCTCTTGGCCATGATGCATTAGCTCCCTTCAAACTGTCAATCAGAATTAACTGTCCTCACATGAAGTTTCTCTTCTCAGTTATTTTTTCACATCAGTGAAACAAGGAACTAATAGCGTATCCAAGGACGTTGTTATAAAGCAAGTCATACAAACAAATTTTCAATTTCTATTTGTCCATTTTCCCTTCTCCTCCTCAGCCATCTTGTTCCTGTTGGCAAGCTGTATGATAAGCTCCAAGACAGGGACTCTATTACTGTACCAACAGTAGATTTCCTTCAGTAAACATGTATACAAAACATGAAGACAGAAACTATGTAGTATTAATCATACTAAAATGTATTTTATTGAGGTTGAGTATGTAACTCAGTGTTGCAAGGATGACCATGATTCTAATCCATACCACTAGACGAATAAATCTTGAGCTTTAAAAGCTTAATTATTTACTAAATGGTTTGGTAACCATGACAAAGAACCTGACATACGCAAATTTCCTTTCTACACATTCATACTTAGGATTGATTAGCTCATTATTATAAAAGTATTTTCATTATTTAGTTACAAGAATAGGAGGAAAGAATACATGTAGAACAGTAGGAAATTAGCTTAAAATATTTTAATAAACACAGTAAAATTAATATTGGCAAAGATTTTAATGAGAATTATTAAAATATACATAATGCGGATCTAAGATGGCAGCACCTGGAGGACACTGTTCCTGACCACCAGCACAGCAGGGACAGAGAGTGACCAACACACAGAACTCTTGGCCCTAAAACACCAATGATTGTACTTCCCAGGTGAGAGGAAAGCCCATGTTGTGGGAATCAGTTGGGTTCAGGTCACCCAGGTAAACTCCTGGAAGTGCAGTTAGTCCCAGATGGCACTTGGTTGCCAGCCCAGAGTCACACACATGCATGCTCTGATCACCACCCTAGACTGAACTGCGGGCCCCACAACACCTGAGACCGGGATTTCCAGTCTGGAGAAAACCCCACGGTGAAGAAAGTGATTGGGAACCAACCCCAGGACATGCAGACAACCCCTGCAAGAGGTACCAGTGTCCTGCAGACACTCAGTTGCCAGCCCAGAGACATGCTGTGTACCTGACTCACCTACCCAGACAGAATTGTGTGCCCCAGGACACCAGAGACTGTCTTTCTCTGTCAGGAGGAAAATCCACAGTGTGGGAAACAGCAGGTCCTAACTCAGGGAACCACAACTCCAACCCTCCCACCCCAAGCCAGCAAGGTTCCTGCAGAAGTCCAGTCAATAGCAAGGCAGAGTCAAACTGCCTGCATGCTCTACTGGCCATCCCAGATGGAACTGTAGATGCCAAAAACACCATAGACTAGATCTTCCTGTTGGGAGGAAACCCCACAGTGGGGGATATATCAGGACTGACCTCAGGACACCTAGCTCCAGAAGAGTTTCTGGGGTCCTGCTGAGTTCCCACTGGGTTCCTGCAGGCTCCAGGATCTGGTCTCTGGTTGCACACATGAGCACTGGGTTCAACTGCCACGTATTACCACTAGGGTACTGTGGCACACAGCTCCAACCTCAGACCTACATAAACCTGAGAGTCATTGTATCAGCCCCTAGAGAATGCTACAAGTTGCAACCAGTTATCTCTAGCTAAACTGAAGAAACCACTGGGATCCCTGGTTCTTTGAGTGGGCTATAGTTAGAAAACACAATAAAGGAGCAACAGCAACAGCTCAATAAGTTCTGAGCAAGAAAGACAAAGGTAGGGTAGCTCTCTCCAGAACTTCTCCTGGGGAGAGGAGAGCCTTCCTGACTACCAAGGACCATAGTTACCACACAGGTCCTTATGCCTGAAGTGAGCTCTAGCAATTTTTGAGAAGCACCACCATTAAGTTGACTATACTGAAAGAGCTGAGGATGCCTTCTTCAGAATCCTGCCAAGGAGATTCTCCCTACCTCAGGATTCCAGCAGGTACCACAAATTAACAGCCCACACCTGAGACACCAACATGGGTAGAGGCCAGTATTAAAGCACAACCAACAAAAGGCAAAGCAATATGGCATCCCCATAACCCAGTTATCCAGTTACTCTGGGCATCCTAACAGAAGTGAAATTTAGGAAGATGACCTTACATCTATGTTGTGAAGAGGATGATGGACGAAACAAATAAAATGTGTAAAGAAATGGAAGGA
The DNA here is from genome assembly GCF_030254825.1 of Meriones unguiculatus. NCBI lineage: Eukaryota > Metazoa > Chordata > Mammalia > Rodentia > Muridae > Meriones > Meriones unguiculatus. The sequence continues at coordinate 43,318,582 of NC_083357.1, forward strand.
GATAGTCAAATTATGGCCATGGTCAAAGAAATGCAGGAGGATGCAGCTAAACAGTTGTGGCTTTCAGACAGGAAATGATCACTGAAAGAAGTAAATGAAACAGAGGAATGTTTAAACAAAAGGTGGACGAATTGAAGGAAAAACAGGAAAATACAGTCAGACAAGTGAAGGAAATAAAAAGAATGGTTCAGGATCTAAAGATAAAATTGGAAAAAATTAAACAAATCACAAACGGAGGAAACCATGGAGAGAAATAACTTAGGAAAGAACACAGAAACTATAGAGGTAAGCTTAATCATCATACTACAAGAGATGGAAGAAAGAATCTCAGCTGTGGAAGACAGAATAGAAGAAATAGATGTATCCATCAAAGAAAATAATAAATCCAAAAAAATTCTGACACAAAACATCCAACAAATCCAAGACAACACCTAAGAATAATAGGAATAGAAGAAAAAGAAGATTCCCTCCTCCAAGGCCCAGAAAATATTTTCAACAAAATCATTGAAGAAAATTTCCCAAGCTTAAAGGAGAGGCCTTTAAGCATAGGAGAGGCCTACAGAAAACCTAATAAATTAGACCAGAAAAAAAATATATCCTCCTTCCTCATAATGATCAAAACAGTAAGTATACAGAAGAAAAAATACTGAAAGCTGCAAGGTATAATGGACAAGTAATATATAATGGCAAACCCATCAGAATCATTCCTGACTACTCAACAGAGACTATAAAGTAAGAAGAGTCTGGACACATACAACGCAGACCCTAAGAGAACACAGATGTCAGACCAGGCTACTATACACAGCAAAACTCCCAGTCCTCATAGAAAAGAAAACAAGATATTCAATAACAACAACAACAAAATTCCAAAATACCTACACACAAATGCAGTGTGACAGAAGATACTAGAAGGAAAAATACAACCCAAGAAACTCTTAACAGGAAAACACAGGAGAAAAAAAAAAAAAAACAATACAGCAAAACTAAAAGTATTCAAGCACACAAACACACTACCATAGCCAACATCAAAATCAAAGGATCTAACTGCCACTGGTCATTAATCTCTGTCAAAATCAATGTACTTAAATAATAATAAAAAGACAAAGACTAACAGAATGAATGCATAAACAAGACCCAACAATTTATTGTATACAGAAACACACCTAAGTCACAAAGATAGACATTACCTGAGAGTAAAGGGCTGGAAGACAGTTTCCCGAGCAAATGGAACCAAGAAGCAAGCAGGAATATCCATTCTAATATTTTTTAAAAAAATAGACTTTTAACAAAAATTAATCAAAAGAGATGAGGAAGGACATGTCATACTCATAGAAGAAAAATTCAAGCAGGAAGACATCACAATCCTGAATATCTATGCCCCAAGTACAAGGGCAAACACATTTGTAAAAGAAACATTAATAAAACTTAAATCACACATAGATCCCTACACATTAATAGTGGGAGACTTCAACACCCATCTCTCAACAAAGGACAGGTCAACAAAACAGAAATTAAACATAGAGGTCATGAATCAAATGGACCTAAAAGATATTGACAGAAAGTTCCACACAAAAGAGAGAGAATTTACCTGCTTTTCAGCACCTCATGGAACTTTTGTATTCTCCAAAATACACCATATAGTTGGTGGCAAAGCAAGCCTCAACAGATAACAGATACAAAAATAATGAAATAATTTCTCGTATCATATCTGACCACCATGCCCTGAAGCTGGACCTCAACAACAACAGAAATTAAAAAAAAAAAAAAAAAGCCTACAAACTCATGGAAACTGAACAACTCACTACTCAATAATGACTGGGTTAGCGACGAAATAAAGAAAGATGCTACACCCACACCAGTGTCTGGTGTAGCATATCAGTAGATAGTGCTACTCAGACTAAGAGATATGTGTCTTTCAGATTATGCTCTCTGGAGGTCCCTAGCAGATGCCCCACCCCCGCCTGGCAAAAAGACATGTTCTGAGATTTCTGTGCTTTTCGGTCACGGTTTTGGTATTGGAACTTTGAGCATTTTGGTTTTTCTCTGTGACTCCTGATATAGCACACCTAATTTTACAAAGAAATTTATCATTAGTAAATTATTAAAGGCTTTAACAAGAATAAAATGTAAAAAGAATAAGCTTTAAAAAAGTAATAAAACAGATTCAGTATCAATAAGCATTATAAGAATAGTGAAAAAAAAAATAATGGGCTCCTTCTTAAGAAAAAAATAGCATGAGAAGTACAGCTGGTGGGAGTTTCCCCTCCCTTCAGCACCTTGTTCCTAGGGAAGATCGTAAATCTTTAGCAGGACATACAGGAGGATGGTTAACAAAGGTGTAATTAGATTTTGATACAGAGAAAGATTTTGGCAGACATCTGACTTAGCTCCTGACTTTCCTCTTCATTGGTTAGCAATAATAAAACTGCACTTGAAGTTTCTTTCCCTTTGTCTGCTTTGATCAAAAGTTTTCAGGCCAAGATTTTTTGTGGGCACTCCCCCCTGTTAAACTGTAAACTTTGTATTCTTGGTAAAAGTCTAAATGTTCTGGGAAGTGTGCCAAATTTAAGGTGCACTTTTGTAAAATCATCATAAAAATATTAACTTGAATTCAGTAAAGTGCAGCAGATTTCAAAGCCTCACTGGTCTTTGTCTGTCAATTCGCCCAAACTGTGCCTTCCTGATATTCAAAGCCTCATTCCCAGGGAATCAACATAGCCGACTGGGCTGGTCTGTGGCAGAAAGAAATTAAAGTCTTTCTAGTTCCAATGAATAGGAAAACAAAACATACCCAAACTTATTGGACACAATGAAAGCAGTACTAAGAGGAAATTTCATAGTGCTAAGTGCCTTCAAGAAGCAATTCGAAACATCTCATTCAAACAACTTAATGGCTCACCTAAAATCCCTAGGGGAAAAAAAAAAAGAAGTAGACATACCCAAGAGGAAGGGATGGCTGGAAATAATCAAACTCATGGCTGCAATAAATCAAATAAAACAATTCAAAGAACCAATGAAACCAAGAGCTGGTTCTTTGAGAAAATACAGAAGATAGTCAAGCCCTTAAACAAACTAACTAAAAGGCAGACACTATCCAATCAACAAAATCAGAAATCAAAAGAGGTTACATAACGACAGACAGTGAGGAAATCTAAACAATGATTAGGTCTTACTTCAAAAGCCTATATGCCACAAAATTTGAAAATCTAAATGAAATAGACAATTTTCTTGATTGGTTCCACTTACTAAAGCTGAATCAAGACCAGGTAAATCAAATAGCTCAATATCCCCTAAGTAAATAGAAGCTGTCAACAAAATTCTCCCATCCAAAAAATGCCCAGGGCCAGATGGTTTCAGCCCAGAATTCTACCAGACCTTCAAAGAAGAGCTAACTCCATTACTCTTCAAAGTACTCCACAAAATAAAAACTGAAGAAACACTACCAAAGTCATTCTATGAAGCCACAATCACCTTGTAACCTAAACCTCACAAAGATCCATCAAAGAAAGAGAATTTCAGGCCAAACTCCCTAATGAACATTGATGCAAAAACACACAACAAAATACTTGCTAACGGAATACAAGAACATATCAAAGATATCATCCACTATGACCAAGTAGACTTCATCCCAGGTATACAGGGGTGGTTCAATATATGGAAATCCATCAATGTAACCCAGCACATAAACAAACTGAAAGAAGGAAACACACACACACACACACACACACACACACAGTAATCTCCTTAGATGCTGAAAAAGCATTTGATAAATTCTAACATCTATACATGTTTAAAGTCTTGGAGAGATCAGGGAATAAAAGGCACTTACCTAAAGTAAAGGCAATATACAGCAAGCCTATAGTCAACATCAAACTAAGTGGAGAGAAACCTATATCAATCACACTGAAATCAGGGCAAGGCTGCCCACTCTCTCCATAGCTCTTCAACATAGGTCTTGAAGTCCTAGCTATATCAATAAGAAAATTAAAGGGGATTAAGGGAATCTAAACTGGAAAGGAAGAAGTCAAAGTATCACTATTTGCAGATGATAGGATACTATACATGAGTGACCCCAAAATTTCTACCAGGAAACTTCTACAGCTGATAAACACCTTCAGCAAATGACTAAATACAAAATTAACTCAAAAAAAAAAAATCAGTAGCACTTCTGTATAAAAAAGATAAAAGGGCTGAGAAAGAAATTAGGGAAACAGTCTCCTTCAAAAGAGCCACAAATGACATAAAGTACCTTGGTGTGGCCCTAACCAAGCCAGTCAAAGACCCTGAAATAAACACACATACTTATGGATAGCTCATTTTTTAAAAGATGCCAAAACCTTACAATGGAAAAATGATAGCATCTTCAACCAATGGTGCTGGTCTAACTGGATGTAGACATGTAGAAAAATGCAAATAGATCGATGCTTATCACCCTGCAGAGAACTAAAATCCAAGAGGATCAAAGAATTCAATATAAAACCAGACACACCAAAGCTGTTAGAAGAAAAAGCAGGGAAGAGCTCTGAACTCACTGGAACAGGGGACAACTTCCTGAACAGAACTCCAACAATACAGGCTCTAAGATCAACAATCAATAAATGGGACCTCATGAAAAGAAAAAAGCTTCTGTCAAGCAGAGGACACTGTCATCAGAGCAAAACGACTGCCTACAGATTGGGAAAGGATCTTCACCAACCCTATACCTGACAGAGGGCTAATATGCAGACAGCAAAAAACCAAGTAAACCAAATTTGCAAATGGGGTACAGAGCTAAACAGAGAATTTTCCATAGAAGAGTATCAATTGGCAGAGATACGCTTAAAGAAATGCGCAACGTCCTTAGTCATCAGGGAGATGCAAATCAAAACAATCCTGAGATTTCACCTTACACCCATCAGAATGGCCAAGATTGAAAACTCAAGAGACAACAAATGTAGGAGAGGATTAGACAAAGGAGAACCCTCCTCCATTGCTGGTGGGAATGTGAACTTTTAAACCACTCTGGAAATCAATTTGGTGCTTTCTCAGACATTAGGAATAGTGCTTCCTCAAGATCCAGCTATACCACTACTAGTCATATATCCAAGTTACTCAAGTATACAACAAGGACATTTGCTCAACCATGTTTGTAGCAGCTTTATGTGTAATAGCCAGAAACTAGAAACAACCCAGATGATCCTCAGTTGAGGGATGGATACAAAACTTGTGGTGCAATTACACAATAGTAGAGGACTCAGAAATTAAAAACAAGGAAATCATGAAATTTGTAGGCAAATAGTGGGAACTAGGAAAGGTCATCCTGAGTGAGGTATCTCAGAAGCAGGAAGACACACAGAATATATATTCACTCATAAGTGGAGATTAGACAAATAATATAGGATAAACATACTAAAATCTGTACACTGGAAGAAACTAATCAAGAAAGAAGACTTTGGGTAAGATGCTCAATCCTCATTCAGAAAAGCAAAGAGGATGGACATCAGAAAAGGGAGAAAACAGAAAACAGGACAGGAGCCTACCACAGAGGGACTCTAAAAGACTTTACACAACAGTGTATCAAAGCAGATGCTGAGACTCATAACCGAACTTTGGGCAGAGTGCAGGGAAGCTTATGAAAGTAGGGGGATATAGAATTACTTGGAGGGCACAGGAGCTCCACAAGGAGAGCAACAGAACCAACTGTCCTGGATAAAGGGGTGTTTTCTGGGACTGATATTTCGACCAAGGACCATGCATGGATATAACCTAGGACACCTGCACAGATGTAGCTCATGACACTCAGTGTCCAAGTGGGTGCCTTAGAAATGGGAACAGGGACTGTCTCTGATATAACTTACTGGCCTGATCTTTGATCACCTCCGGGCTTTCAGCCTCGCCAGGCCACAGAGGAATACAATGCAATCACTTCTTATGTGACCTGAGAGTCTAGGATCAGATGGATGGACAGGAGAACCACCCCTAACAGTGGACTGAGGGAGGGGCATGGGTGGAGGAAAGACAGAGAGGGTGGACTGGGAGGGGAAGAAGGAGAGAGCTACAGGTGGAATACAAAGTGAATAAACTGTAATTAATAACACCTTCAGCAAAGTGGCCAGATACAAAATTAACTCAAAAAAATCAGTAGCCCTCCTGTATACAAAAGGCAAAAGGACTGAGAAATAAATTAGGGAAACACACCCCTTTACAATAGCCACAAATGACATAAAGTACCTTGGTGTAACCCTAACCAAGTAAGTCAAAGACACGTATGAAAAAAATTTCAAGTCTCTGAAGAAAGAGTTATTAGAAGATATCAGAAGATGGAAAGATCTCCCATGCTCATGGCTTGGCAGGATTAGCATAGTATAAATGGCCATCTTACCAAAAGCAAGCTACAGATTTAATGCAATTCCCATCAAATTGCCAACACCATTCTTTACAGACCTGCAAAGAAAAATTCTCACCTTTATATGGAATAACAAGAAACCCAGAATTGCTAAAACAATCCTCTACAATAGAAGAACTTCTGGAGGTATCTCCATCCCTGATCTCAAGCTGTACTATAGAGCAACAGTTATCAAAACTACATGGTACTGGCATAAAAACAGAATGGTGAATCAATGGAACCGAGCAGAAGACCCAGAAATAAACCCACACACTTATGGACACCTGATTTTTGACAAAGATGCCAAAACCATACAATGGAAAAAAGATAGCATCTACAACAAATGGTGCTGGTCTAACTGGATGTCTACATGTAGAAAAATGAAAATAGATCCATATTTATCATCCTGCACAAAACTGAAGTCCAAGTGGATCAAAGACCTCAACATAAAAGCAGACACATTAAATCGGCTAGAAAAAAAAAAAGTGGGGAATACCCTATAACTCATTGGCACAGGACAACTTCATGAACAGAACACCTACAGCACAGGCTCTAAGAGCAAAAATCAATAAATGGGACCTCATGAAACTGAAGAGCTTCTGTAAAGCAAAGGACACCGTCATCAAAACAAAGCGACTACCTACAGATTGGGAAGGAATCTTCACCAACCCTTTATCTGACAGAGAACTCATATCCAGTATATATAAAGAACTAAAGAAGCTGAAAAGCAGCAAACCAAGTAATCCACTTGAAAAATGGGGAACAGGGCTAAACAGAGAACTCTCTGTAGGGGAATATTGAATGGCAGAGAAGCATTTAAAGAAATGCTCAACCTCATTAGCCATTAGGGAAATACAAATCCAAACAACCCTGCCTTTCTGAATGAGGATTGAGCATTTTAGCCAGAGTCTTCCTTCTTCATTAGTTTCTTTAGGTGTACAGATTTTAGTGTATTTATCCTATATTATATGTCTAATCTCCCCTTATGAGTATATACCCTGTGTGTCTTCCTGCTTCTGGGATACCTCACTCAGGATGAACTTTTGAGTACCCACCATTTGCCTGCAAATTTCATGATTTCTTTTTGCTGAGTAATATTCAAATTTCTGTATCCATTCCTCATTTGAGGGACATCTGGGTTGTTTCCAGCTTCTGGCTATTACATACAAAGCTACTACAAACATAGTTGAGCAGATGTCCTAGTGGTATACTTGAGCATGTTTTGGATATATGCCAGGTAGTGGTATAGCTGGATCTTGAGAAAGCACTGTTCTTAATTGTCTGAGAAAGTGCCAGATTGATTTCCAAAATGGATGTACAAGTTTACATTCCCACCAGCAATGGAGGAGGGTTCCCCTTTGTTCACATCCTCTCCAGCATATGCTGTCACTGGAGTTTTTGATCTGAGCTATTCTGAGGGCTATAAGGTGAAATCTCAGGGTCCTTTTGATTTACATTTCCCTTATGACTAAGGATGTTGAACATTTCTTTAAGTGTATCTCTGCCATTCTATATTCCTCATCAGAGGAGAGACATCAGAAAAGGAAGAAAACAGGGAACAGGAAAGGACCCTCCCACAGAGGGCCTCTGATAGACTCTGCTCTGCAGGGTATCAAAGGAGATGCTGAGACTTATGGCCAATATTTGGGCAGAGAGCAGGGAATCTTATGAAAGAAGTAAGCAAAAGTAAGACCTGAAAAGAACAGAGCTCCACAAGGAGAGCAACAGAACCAAGAAACCTGACCACAGGGATCTTTTCTGAGACTGATACTCCGAACAAGGACCATTCATGGAGATAACCTAGAACCCCTGCACAGGTGAAGCCCATGGCAGTTCAATGTCCAAGTGGATTCCATAGTAATGGGTACAGGGGCTGTCTCTGACAAGAACTGATTGGCCTGCTCTTTGATCACCTCCCCCTGAGGGGAGAGCAGCCCTACTAAGACACAGAGGAGACAACGCAGCCACTCCAGATGAGACCTGGTAGACTAGGATCAGAATGAAGGGGAGGAATATCTCCCCTATCATTGGACTGGGGAAGGGATAAGAGAAGGGGAGGGAGGGTGGGATTGAGAGGGGAAGGAGGAAGAAGCTACTGGGGAGATACAAAGTGAATAAATTGAAATTAATAAAATTTTAAAAATACATAAAAAAGAAATATTTCTGTAGGCCCCAATATCTTCAGTCAAGAATGGTTCTTTAATAAAATGTCATAGACTAAAATTGGAACATAAGAAAGGAGAACACTCCAGAAGTGGCTCTGCATTCAAGATTGCTAACAGATCTTTTTGTAAGTCAAGTTTTGTTCCCAGCACCCATGTTGAACAGCCTACAACTACTTGTAACTCCATCTCCTGGGGACCTGTTTTCAGAATAACACAGGCATAATTGTATATATGGAACACAGACACACACACACACACACACACACACACACACAAATAGAGATTAGAGAGTCAGATATATAAATGCAAAAAAAAACAATAAAAAACAAACAAAACAAAACATAAAATAAAAACAAAAAACAAAATTAAGCAGAAAAAATGGCTGTTTGAGGTTAAGGGGGAACCTTAAAACATTTTCAATTATAAGCAAAAGGAAGAGAAGAAACAGAATTTCTCCATTGAGTTTTTTCTTTTTTCTTTTTATTAATTACAATTTATTCACTTTGTATCTCCCCTGTACCTCCCTACATCCTCCCCTCCCAATCCCACCCTCCCTCTTCTCCACCTCTGTCCCTCTCCCAGTACACTGATAAGGGAGATCCTCCTCCCCTTCCCTCTGACCCTAGTCTATCATGTTTCATCAGGAGTGGTTGAATTGTCTTCTTCTGTGGCCTGGTAAGGATGCTCCCCCTCAGGGAGATCAAAGAGCAGGCCAATCAGTTCATGTCTGAGAAAGTCCCCGTCCCCATTAGTATGGAGGACACATGGACTCTGAACTGCCACAGGCTACCTCCGTGCAGGGGTTCCAAGCCATTTCCATGAGTAGTCCTTGGCTGGAGTGTTAGTCTCAGAAAAGACCCCAGTGCCCAGACTTTTTGGATCTGTTGCTGTCCTTGTGGAGTTCCTATCCTCTCCAGGTATTACTATCTTTCATGAGAGTCCCTGCACTCTGGCCAAAGTTTGGCTATGAGTTTCAGCATCTACCTTGATACACTGCAGGTTAGAGCCTTTCAGAGGCCTTCTGTGGTAGGCTCCTGTCCTGCACACTGTTTGCTCCCTCCTCAGATGTTCATCCTCTTGGGCTTTCTGAATGGGGATTGAGCAACTTAACCAGAGTCCTCCTTCCTGATTAGCATCCTTAAGTGTACAAATTTTAGTATGTTTATCCTACATTACATGTCTAATCTCCACTTATGAGTGAATATATAACCTGTGTGTCTTTCTGCTTTTGGGATACCTCACTCAGGATGATCTTTTTCAGTTCACACCCTGAAATCTCAGGGTCATTTTGATTTGCATTTCCAGGACAACTAAAGACGTTGAACATTTCTTTAAGTGTTTATCTGACATTAGATATTCCTCTATTGATAATTCTCTGTTTTGCTCTGTACCCCAATTTTAATTGGATTACTTGATTTGTTGCTGTTTAACTAAAAGAGTTATTTCTATATACTGGATATTAGCCGTCTGTCAAACATAGGTTTGGTGAAGATCCTTTCTCAATCTGTAGGCAGTTGTTTTTCTTCTAATAGGTTAAGTTTGTCTGGTTTTATACCGATGTCTTTGATCCACTTGCAATTTAGTTTTGTGCAGGGTGATAAGTATGAATCTATGTGCAGGATTCTACAAGTAGATTTCCAGTTAGATCATCACCATTTCTCGAAGATGCTATCTTTTTTTCCATTGTAAGGTTTTGGCAGCTTTGTCAAAAAACAGGTGTCCATAAGTATGTGGGTTTATTTCTGGGTCTTCTATTTGATTCCATTGATCCACCATTCAGTTTCTATGCCAGTACCATGCAGTTTTTATAACTGTTGCTCTATAGTACACCTTGAGATCAGGGATGGAGATACCTCCAGAAGATCTTTTATTGTAGAGGATTGTTTTAGCAATTTTGGGTTTCTTGTTTTTCCATATAAAGGTGAGAATTTTTCTTTCCAGATCTGTAAAGATTTGTGTTGGTAATTTGATGGGAATTGCATTGAATCTGTAGCTTGCTTTTGGTAAGATGGCCATTTATACTATGCTAATCCTGCCAAGCCATGACCATAGGAGATCTTTCCATCTTCTCATATCTTCTTCTAATTCTTTCTTCAGAGACTTGAAATTTTTTCATACAAGTCTTTGGCTTGCTTTGTTAGGTTCACACCAAGGTACTTTATGTCCTTTGTGGCTATTGTGAAGGGTGTTTTTTCCCTAATTTTTTTCTCAGCTCTTTTGTCTTTTGTATAAGGAGGGATACTGATTTTTTTAGTTAATTTAGTATCCAGCCACTTTGTTGAAGTGATATGGAGAGAGTGGGCAGCCATGCCTTGTCCCTGAGTTCAGTAGGATTGCTTTAAATTTCTCTCCGTTTAGTTTGATGTTGGCTATAGATTTGCTGTATATTGCCTTTACTATGTTTAGTTATGTGCCCTGTTTAAACATGAATGGATGTTGGATTTTTTCATATGCTTTTTCAGCATCTAAGGAGATTATCATTTGTTTTTTTTTTTCTTTATTTTTGTTAGCATGGTATATCACATTGATGGCTTTCCATATATTGAACCACCGCTGCATACCTGGGATGAAGCCTACTTAGTCATAGTGGATGATATCTTTGATGTTTTCTTGTATTCGGTTTGCAAATATGTTTTTGAGTATTTTTGCATCAATGTTCAATAGGGAGATTGGCATGAAATTTTCTTTCTTTGTTCGGTCTTCGTGAGGCCATAAAGAAGGGCAACACAGCCAGTCTGGATAAGATCTGATAAGCTTGGGTCATATGGAAGGGGAGCAAGATCACCCCTATCAGTGGACTTTCAGAAGGGCATCGGAGGAGATGAGGAAGGGAGGGTGGGACTAGGAAGGAATGACGAAGAAGCTTACAGCTGGGATACAAAATGAATAATTTGTAATTAATATAAATAATAAACATTTAAATAAAAAACAGAAAAAATTTAATTTTCTGTATGTTAAAACTCTTAACTCCCTGCAAAGATACCAGTGAGATATTAGGAAAAATATAGGTGATTATAGAAAATTACCAGGAAAAAAGAAAATGAGCAAGCTGAAGAGAAAAAATATCTAATTCCTTTTGAGATTCATAAAACTCTGTTCTGATTTCTGAGGTCATCAAACAAGAATTGCATTTTTAATAATACTTTGCAAAAAAAGGTTTCAAGTAGCAGTGTTATTTACTTACAATTGATATCTGCATTTGCCATTAGTCCAGAGAAAGGCCCTTTTCAATGGAAGACCCTTGAAGCAGCTATGGAATTCTGAAACTTTTGAAGAGAGAGAACAAGATAGGAAAGGGAATGAAGAGAGAAATGAAGGTGAAGATCAGACTTGGGGAAAGCAGGGGCAGAAAGAAAGAGGCCCTGTAGAGAAAAGATAAACCATGGGTGCAGGCATCTCTGTGACAAGCTGGATGCTTAGGACAGGGTAGGCTTCTGGGAAGATATGGGAGTGACTCTAGCTGAGACTCCATGTAGCAGGGTCCATGGAGACTGAAGAGGATACCCTCTAACTAGACAAGAATCTTAGTGGAGTGAGAGGAACAGCAACCCACCCACAAAAACTTCAACCAACTATTTACCCTGACTACAAGATGTGCAGGAATAAAGATAGAAATTGAGGGAATGTCCAACCAATGCCTGAACCTACCTGAGACTCATCCCATTGGAGAGAGTCAACCCCTGACAGTATTAAAAATACTCTGCTATGCTTGCAGAAAGGAGCCTAGCATAGATGTCCTCTGAGAGGCTACACCCAGCAGCAGTTCCAAACAGATGCAGTGTTTGACTTACAGCTAAACATTGGGCGAAGCATAGGGAGTCTTTTAGAAAAGTGGGGGGATAGATAGAAGGATCTGGAGGTGACCTGAGCTCCAAAAGAAGACCAACAGAGCCAACTATTCATGGCGCAAAGGGGCTTGTGGAGACCAAAGCACCAAGGACCTTGCAAGAGTGGACCTAGGCCCCTACACAGATGAAGCAGGCATTTCTCTGAAGGAGGCAAGGGAATCTACCCTGCTTGCCCTTCTGAATGAAGTTTAAACATCCTCTCTAGGGTCTTAATTGTTATTTAGATTCTTCAGGTCTGTAGATTTTAGTAAGGTTGTCCTATATTATATGTCTAGTATCTGCTTATAGGTGAGTGCATACCATGTGTGCCTTTCTGTTTCTGGGTTGCCTCAGTCAGGATGATCTTTTCTGTTTCTGTCCATTTGCCTGCAAATTTCATGATTTCCTTGTTTTTAATTCCATTGCGTAAATGTGTCACAATCTCTGTATGCATTCCTCTGTTGAGGGACATCTAGTTTGTTTCCAGATTCTGGCTGTTACAAATAAAGTTGCTATGAACATAGCTGAGCCAGAAGTGGTATTTGAGAGGGAACAGGATTCGAGCCTACTATAGAGGGTCCTCTGAAATGCTCCACCCAACAGGGGATAGAAGCAGAATTTGAGACTCACAGCCAAACATTGGGCAGAGCTCAGGGAGTCTTATGGAAGAAGAGGGAAATAGAAGGACATAGAGGAGAAAGAAGCCCCACAAGGAGGCCAACAAAGCTAAAATTTCTGAGTTAAGATGGTCTTGCAGAGAGAGATGCACCAACCAAGGACCATGCATGCAGAGGACCCAGACTGGCTGCTCAGATATAGTTAATAGGCAGCTCATTCTCCATGTGGGTTCCAAGTATGGGGAGCAGGGACTGCCTCTGTCATGAACTCAGTTGCCTGCTCATTGATCACTTGCCCCTGGTGTTATGGCCTTACCAGGACACAGAGGAAGAAGATCTAGGCAGTCCTGATGAGACTTGGTAAGCTATCTTATCAGTTTCTCTTCCCCTGGGCAGATGGCAGGGGATGGGAATGCCAATTTTCAGTGGTCATGGGGAAGGAGTTGAGGGAGGGGGCTACAATTGGGATATATAATGAATAAATTATAAAAAGAAAACACACACACACACACACACACACACACACATACACAAAAGGTGAAGCTAAAATACAGACTAAACCCTGGCTTTCCCTAACTCACACTGAACACAGGCCCCAGCAGTACCTATCCTACATGGAGAATTAGATGGGATTTTTTGTTTTGTTTTGTTTGTTAGTTTTGGGTTTGTTGTTGTTGTTAGTTTGTTTCTGCATTATATCTCCAAAAAATTCCAATGCATAAACACTTAGGGCTTTCGAAAAGAGGGATGCTCTTTCTGACCATACAAATCACTAGAACTCTCAGTCTCCTTTTACATATTCAGTGTAAAGAATATGATGTAACACCCCCAAGAGTAAGATAAAAACAGCACCCACTGTCAAACATGAGATAGCAGCATCTTGTTGAGAGATAATTAATGCACTAAATTATCGCGTGTAAAAAGAGTGAAATAGGTGTGTATGAATGGAAATGCCAATGAAGAAGGAGAATGAGGAAAGAAAAGAAGAAAAGTAGGAAGAAAGGAAGGAAGGAAGAAAAAGAAGGAGGGAAAAGGTAAGAAGGAAAGATGGAGAGAAGGATGGAGGGGGAAGGAGCTAAAGAAAATGCAACAATTGAAAAAAGTACACCACAGATGCAGACATCTTTTAGTGTGTTGGACATTGTCAGATTTGGAGTAGGGCATAATAACGTGGAAAAGGCCTAAGAGACAATATTAGCGTTGGGAAAATAGGTAGTTGAAATTCTTGAGCATTAAGAGAGAAATTCAAGGCAGAAAATATAGTTGAAAAAAATTATAACCAGTTGAGATGAGATGTGGTTTAGGGGTCATCAGTATTGACTATTCTTCCAGGGGACCTGGGTTTAACTCCCCGCTTCCACCTGGAGACACACAATCACCTATAACTCCAGTTACAGGGAATTTGCTACCCTCTTCTGGGCCCTGCAGTCACTGCATGTACACAAATGATACACAGGCGTGCAGGTAAAACACACATATACATTAAATTAAAATTATATATATATATATGTATATATATATATGTATATATATATATATATATGACATTGATATAATATGTGTGGCGGTAATTAATTTTAAAGGATGCAGGGTATTTCTGGGGATACAAAAAAAGGTCCCATCTACTCTCTTTCTCTATCTATCTCTCTGTCTGTCTCTCTCATTTGTTTTGAAACTTAATAAAAATTGTAAATAGTCTGTAAAGCTTTTCAACAGCTTGTCTGTGTTAGAGCTACAGTGACAGCTGGCTTTTTATTTATGCTTAAAGCCTGTTTTGAATCACTCCGGATATTAATTGGTGAAACCAGTAACTTGGAAGTCTATGCTCTTTGTCAGACTTCCTATTACATTCCTCTTTCAGTTACCACAAATCACTGTCCTTTACCCATTCTATAAATATTTGCCTAATGCCTGCATTTTTTGATGGGCACATCACCAAAGGAGAAGCATAATACTGAGAGTTAGTACATGAGGAACCTTTCATACAAAGCCGGGCCTGGATAATTAATATTTGTAATCCCAATACTCAGGAGCACAGATGCAGGAGGATCACATGTTTGAGATGATCCTGGGCTACATAGAAATAGCCTGGTTAAAAAATAATAGTAAGCCACCAACTCATCAGCTAGTCATAAGTGGAAGCCTTTTCTTGCCAGAAGCATGAGTGATGCCAAATGTTTTCCAAGGTGGGCTGGAGAAGAGGGCACACGCTACAGTCAATGTAGCAGTCCTGGGCGGAATGATAGAAGAAGCAGCTGCAAGTGCAAAGGACCACTAATACCCTGTAGGTAGAACTCTCTGTTATTCAGGAGCCCGACTCCCTGGCTTTTCCAATAAAAATGTTTATCTATATGGTACCATGAACCTTATTGGAAGTCACTCATGACCAGTGGCAAGAACTCATCTCTAGAAGATAGGTATTACTATTAACCATATTTAGAG
Organism: Meriones unguiculatus; assembly: GCF_030254825.1. Taxonomy (NCBI): domain Eukaryota; kingdom Metazoa; phylum Chordata; class Mammalia; order Rodentia; family Muridae; genus Meriones; species Meriones unguiculatus. The sequence goes on from NC_083357.1 coordinate 43,333,997, forward strand.
TGCTATCATGGTAGCAACTGCAGGAAAGAGTTACTGTCACTAAAAACCAGAGACATTTCAGAGGGCCATATCCTTATTTCCCTCATTACTTACCAAAGGTCTACCTTTGTCAAGCAAGGAAAGCCATGCCACCAGGGAAGCCATCTGGGGCAAGAGTCAGGTTATAATGTGTCTATGCCCCAAAATTCTTTTCCTGAGACCATCAGGAGCAGGACTACTTTCTCCATTCTCTGGACCTGCATATCCACGCACACATAGCATTTATGATCTCCCACCTCTGCCACCTTTGATGTAGTCACATGGCCACATTTCAGATTAAACTTCCTCTCTCCTTATTAAAAAAAAAAAAAGGAAAAGATATGGCCAGATAGCACCTGGAATTCCTCTTCATACAAATGAAGGATTCTCAGCACCTTGGCCCCAGCCAATGATATATACTCACTTCCAAATCCCCTACCCACACCCTAAGGTTTACATGTCCCTTGTTCACCCCTTGTAAAGAGATCTGTTTCACCAAAAACTATCTCCAGAGAAGGCTGTTTCTCTTGCCTAGCACCCACCAGGATTCTGCCTAACCCAACCACCCCAGCAAAGTTTTTCATTCCATTCCAGCCCAATGTGCAACAGTGCCTGGATACCTCAAGCAAGAAAGACAGCCGGGGTAACACATCTTCATTTTTCTTCATAATTATTTCTTATTTACACAAAAACAGAATACAAGAGGCAAAAATATAGATACCCCAATATAATTTAAAATTTTAATAGAATTTTTCTGCTTTTATACCCACAACAGAAGTCATTTCAAAGTGTTACATATAATCAAAAGATAATGCAGCACAAAACTAGGTATATGCTCTAGAATAGACAATTAACTGGACTCTCGGGGGATATTACTTGGTATACTACTTATGAAAGGCCAGTTTTGTGTTTTAGCTTCACACCTATCCTACTTTGCTGGGTTCTCATAGGCCAGACACTTATGGACATGGGTGTCATCCAACAGAGGCATTTCTGCCTGCTGTTATGTGAGTCCAGGAGCTCTTGGATTCAACAAAAGAGGTACTTCCTCTGTTCCCCTGAGGCATACCCAAAGATGAATGAAGGTAAAAATTCTGAGAACTTTCTCCTCTAAGAGATGCATCAAAAATTTCTCCACATCATAAACCCAATAGGCACTTCATTTTACTACGGAGACACTTGTCCAAACTTGTTCATTGCTGCTGTATTTATACTAGGTAGAAACTAGAAAAAACCAAGATGACTGCCAATAGGTGGATACATAATGAAAATGTGGTGCATTTACACAATGGAAAATTACTCAACTACAGAAAAATGAAATTAAGAAACTCACAAGTATATGGATGGAACTGGAAGGGAAAAACAGTCTAAATAAAGTTAAGCAGACCCAGCATGACAAATGAGTAATAATAAGATAAAATAAAATAAGATAAATAAAAACAAGCAAATTGAAATCTGACAAAACAACCAAAGGTGGAAAAGAGCCAAAGAAAAAGCACAATAAAGGCATATTGTCACATTAATAACACCAAACCGGAAGCCATAATAAACATACAAAGAAGCTGGAATGTAGGGGTGAAAAGCACACCTTGTGTGAGTATGCACCATGTGTGACTTTCTTCTTCTGGGTTACCTCACTCCAGATGGTCTTTTCAAGTTCCCACCATCACTCTATACATTTCATGATTCCCTTGTTTTAAATTGCTGAATAGTATTCCATTGTTTAAATGTACCACAATTTCTATATCTATTCCTCTGTTGAGAGACATCTAGGTTGTATCGAGATTCTGATTATTATGAAGAGAGCTGCTATGAAATGGTTGAGCAAATGTCCTTGTTGTACAGTCTGGCATATTTCAGTTATGTGCCTAGCAGTGGTATAGCTGAATCTTGAGGTAGCACTATTCCGAATATTCTGAGAAAGAACTAGATTGGTTTCCAAAGTGGTTGTATAATTTTACATTCCCACCAAAAATGGAGGAGGGTTCCATTTTTTCCACATCCTCTCCAGCAAGTGTTATCAATTGAAGTTTTGATCTTAGCCATTCTGAGGGTGTAAGGTGTAATCTCAGGGTATATTTGATTTACATCTCCCTGATGACTACGGAAGCTGAACCTTTAAGTGTTTCTCTGCCATTCAATATTCCTCTATTGAGAATTCTTTGTTTAGTTCTGTACCCCATTTTTAATTGGATTATTTGGTATTGCTGTTTAACTTCTTGAGTTCTTTATGTATTTTGGATATTAGCCCTCTATCAGATATAGGATTGGTGAATATTCTTTCCCAACGGTATATACTCACTCATAACTCATTATTAGATATATAATATTGGATAAACATGATAAATTCAAAAGTCCTAAAGAAGCTAAACAACAAGCATGACCCTAGGAATGATGCTCAATCCTCATTCAACAGGGCACATATGATAGACATCACAAAGGGGAGAAGACAGGGATCAGAACAGGGGCCTACCTCAAAGGCCCTCTGAAAGACTATAGTGATTAAGGTACCAAAGTAGATGCTGAGACTCATAGCCAATCTTTGGGCAGAGTGCATAGAATTTTATGAAAGAAGGGGAAGATAAAAAGACCAGGAGGCACAGGAGTTTCCAAAAGGAGACCAACTGAGCCAAAAGACCCTGGGCCCAGGGAGCCCTGCAGAGACTGATGTCCCAAACAAGGACCATGCATGGAGAGGACCTAAAACTCCTGCTCAAATGTAACCCAGTCTCCAAGTAAGTTCCCTACTAAGGTGAGCAGGGGCTTTCCCTGGCAGGGGCTCAGTAGCTTGCTCTCTAATCATCTCCCCATGGTGGGCAGGGTGCAGCCTTGTCAGGCCACAGAGGAAAACAATGCAGCCAGTCTGATGAGACCTGACAGGCTAGGGTCAGAGTGAATGCAAGAACCACCACTATGAGAGGACTAGGAGAGGGGCATAGGGGGTAAAGAGGGAGGGAGGGCGGGATAGGGAGGAGATCAGGGAGGGGGACACAGCCAGGATACAAAGTGAAAAAATTGTAATAAATAATAAATAAATAAATTTTAAAAATTAAAAATAAAAAAAAACACCTTGATTACTATTATTACACAAATAATTTCCCGAATTGCCATTGAATTACTTTTGTGTTGGCCATTTACTTCTGGGCATGGGGCCTCCCCCTAAAAGTGGTTTGTTGCCCCAGTGAGACTTTCTTGTACAAAACGTTTTTCACTTGCAAATGGCTATCAATTAAAGATCACTTCCCCATTGGCTGTCTACTTCTCCTTTAAGATCTAAGACGCCATCTGGTGCAAACCTGGGCATGCTCCTACAGCCTCTGTGAGATCACATGTGCACTAGCCCTGCTGTGTCTAGAAGGCCTTAATTCCTGCTGTCCTCCATTCCCTCTGGCTTTTACATGCCTTCTGCCTCCTCTTCCTCAGAATTCCCTGAGCTCTGAGGAGAGGGAGCTGATAGACATCCCACTAGTGATGCATTTGCCACGGTCTCTCACTCTGCAGAACTTATGGCTGTGAGTCTCTATATTTATTCACATCTGCTGCAGAGAGAAGCTTCTTGGATGATGGTTGAGAAAGACATGGATCTATGAGTAGAGCAGAATGCCTTGGAGTCACTTTATTGCTATGTTCCTTTTTCAGAACAGTAAGATTTGGTTCCCTAACATATCTGTCTACACTACTCAGTCATCATAGCAGAGCTGGCTGTGGGCTCCATCTCAAGGAAGGCGCCTTAGGTCAGATATTGGCTGTTTTGTCCCACAAGATTTGTGTCATTGTCCAGCATACTTTTCAGGCAGGACACCTGAAAAATAGACTGTAAGGTCTATGCTTGCCTTTATCCTTTGGTTGCATGAGGAGTACCTTCCAATTCCATAGAGGTTGACAGTTCTAGGTAGCTTTGACTCCTCCAAGTTCAATGAGTTGTATACTTGTTGTCTTCAGCAATCGTGTCTTACTGTTAGTTTGTGGAGAGCAACCTGTAACCTTTGCAAAAGCCTGTAGTATTTGGGATTTCCCATGTGACTCCCATGGCCAATAACTCAATTAGAAATACCCATTTCTTACTACTGAAGCTCCATTGGGTGATGAGAGATGTCAATTTCACACTCTCTTTCTGCTACTTGCTGACTTTATGTAGGTTGCCTTCACATATGTACATATTACATAGGATATTTCTACTGCATTCAGTTTTCATAAGACTCCTCAAATGGCTCTTGCTTTTAGCTATCCTTCCCTTTATTCTTTTTCTTGTCTTCCTCTTCCTTCTGACTCCCTATCTGACTTTCCAGTTTCAGTGCATATTCCCCATTCACAAATCTAATCTATTTTCCCCTCCTAGAGAGAACCATTCTTTTTGCTTTCTATCTAACTTCTGTGGTTATAATAATTGTAGCTCTGTGTGTGTGTGTGTGTGTGTGTGTGTGTGTGTGTGTGTGTGTGTTCGAGTATGTGGGGGGGTCTGTCTCTCTGTCTCTCCTTGTTTTTTTTTTTTGTTTGTTTGTTTTTTTAAGACGGGGTTTCTCTGTGTAGTTTTGGCTGTGTTGGACTCTTTGTAGACCAGATTGGCCTTGAATGCACTCCTTGCCTCTGCCTCCCTGAGTTCTGAATTTAAATGCATTCGCCACCACCTGCAGAATAGTAGATTTGTTATTAATGACTAAATGGCTAACATCCACATATAAATGAATACAATATTTGTTTGTCTGCTTGTCTGTCTGTCTATCTGTTTGTTTGTTTGTTTGTTTGTTTGTTAACCAGAGACAGGAAGGGTGTGGATCATCAGGATGAAAAGTGAGGTGATTAAAAACTAGGAATAGTAGGGGGAGGAGAAACCATAATCAGAATATATTACATAAAAATAATCTACATTCAATAATTGAACAAATTTCTGCCCTAGTCTTGGCAGGACAATATATACCACAGTTACTTATCAGTAGCATTTTTCTGTTACAAAATAGAGATTTGCAGACAGGAGCCTAGCCTAACAGTCAGTTGAGAGGCTGTGTCTAGCAGCCAATGGAAAAAGATGAAGAAACTCAGGTCAAACAATGACCTAGTTCAGGGAGTTTGGGGGCACAGTGAGAGGAAAGTGGGAGCCAGAGGGGGCAGGACTCCACAAGAAATCCTACAGAGTAAAGTACTCTGGGCCCATGGAATCTCCCAGAGACTGAACCCCCAACCAAGAGCATGCACAGGCTGACCTAGGCTCCCTTCACATATGGAGCACATGTGCAGCTTGGTCATCACGTGGGTCCCCTAACAATGAGTGGCTGTCTCTGACTCTGTTGCTTGTCTGAGGATCCCTTTTCCCTAGCTGGGCTCCCCTGTCTGGCCTCTGTGAGAAAGTATATTCTTAGTCCTGCTGCAACTTAAAGTGCCAAGATAAGTTGGTAAACCTTCGGGACTTAATATATTCTGAGGAGAAGGAGAAAAGGAGGAGGGTGAGGGTATAATGAAAGAAGAGGAGGGAGGGGGAAGGGTTCAGGCTGTAAAGTCATTAAATAAATAGATACATAAATAAATAAATGGAAAATTCATAGTTTTGGGGGCTGTTTTTATTTTATTCTTATGTTGTTTTTTTTTTTCAAGAGGACCCTAACTAAAATGCTCAATCCCCATCCTGAAAGGCAAAGAGGATGGACATCAGAAGAAGAAAACAGGAACCAACCTAGGAACCTGCCACAGAGGGCCTCTGAAAGCCTCTTAATTGAGAGGCCAATAAGAATACAAGAGGCATACAGAACACCCAATAAATTAGACCAAAAAAATAAATCCTCCTGCTACATAATAATCAAAAGAGTACGTATATGGAACAAAGAAAAAAATACTAAAAGCTGCAAGGGAAAAAGGCCAAGTAACATATAATGGCAAATCCATTAGAATCACACCTGACTTTTCAAGAGAGAATATGAAAGCCAGAAGGGCCTGGACAGATATCATGCAGACCCTAAGAGAACACAGATGTCAGCCCAGGCTACTATACCCCGTAAAACTCTCAGTCTTCATAGACAGAGAAAACAAGATATTCAATGTCAAAAACAAATTTCAACAATACCTACACACAAATCCAGTGTTAAAAAAGACACTAGAAGGGATAATATAACCCAAGAAAACTACCTACTTCCAAGAAAACCCAGGAAATAATTAACCACACTACCTTAAAACAAAAAAGCATCCAAGTACACAACAATAATGATCGCTGCCAACATCAAAGTCAAAGGATCTAACAGCCACTGGTCACTAATCTCTCTCATCATCAGTGGGCTCAACTCTCCAATAAAAAGACACAGACTAGAAGAATGGATGAGTAAACAAAACTCAGCAATCTCTTGCATACAAGAAACACACCTAAGTCACAAAGATAGACATTACCTGATGGTAAAGTTTTGGAAGACAGGTTTCCAAGCAAATTGAACCAAGAAACAAGCAGGAGTAGCCATTCTAATATCTGATAAAATAGACTTTCTACCAAAATTAATGAAAAGAGATGGGGAAGGACACTTCATACTCATCAAGGGAAAAATCCACCAGGAAGATATCACAATCCTGAACCTCTATGCCTCAAATGCAAGGGCACCCAGACTTGTATAATAAACGTTAATAAAACTTAAACCACACATAGACCCACCCACATTAATAGTGGGAGACTTCAACACCCCACTCTCAACAAAGGACAGGTCAACAAAACAGAAATCAAACAAAGGAAAAATATCTCTGACAGAGGTCATGAATCAAATAAACCTCCCGGACATCTACAGAACCTTACACCCAAACTCAAAAGAATTTACCTCCTTCTCAGCACCTCATGGAACTGTCTCCAAAATAGACCATATATTAATTCAAAAAGCAAGCCTCAACAGATACAAGAAGATTGAAATAATCCCTTGTATCCTATCTGATCACCATGGATTAAAACTGGATCTCAATGACAAAAATAGTAAAAGGCCTACACACACATGGAAACTGAACAACTTGCTATTAAATGACAGCTGGGTCAGAGAAGAAATAAAGAAAGAAATTAAAGACTTCCTAGAATTCAATAGAAATGAAGGCACAACATTCCCAAACTTAGGGGACACAATGAAAGCAGAGCTAAGAAGAAAGTTCATAGCACTAAGTGCCTTCAAGAAGAAATTGGAAACATTTCATGCAAGCAACTTAATGGCTAACTTAAAAGCCCAAGAAAAAAAAGAAGCAGACATATGAAAGAGGAGTAGACAGCTGGAAATAATTAGACTCAGGGCTGAAATCAATCAATCAGAAACAAATAAAACAATTCAAAGAATCAATGAAACCAAGAGCTGTTTCTTTGAGATAATCAAGATAGACAAACCCTTAGCCAAGCTAACTAAAAGGCAGATAGAAACTATCCAAATTAACAAAATAGAAATGAAAAGGGGGACATAACCGCAGACACTGAAGAAATCCAAACAATAATGAGGTCTTACTTTCAAAGTCCATATGCCACAAAATTTGAAAATCTAAATGAAATGGACAATTTTCTTGATGGATTCAAATTACCAAAGCTGAATCAGGACCAGGTAAATCAATTAAATAGTCCTATATCTCCTAAGGAAATTGAAGCTGTCATCAAAAGTCTACCATGCCAAAAAAGCCCAGGGTCAGATGGCTCCAGTGCAGAATTCTACAGGATCTTCAAAGAAGAGCTAACACCAATACTCTTCAAACTATTCCACAAAATAGAAACAGAAGGACACTACCAAACTCATTCATTCTATGAAGTCATAGTCACCTTGGTACCTAAACCTCACAAAGACCTAACAAAGAAAGAGAATTATAGGCCAATCTCCCTTATGAACATTGATGCAAAAATATTCAACAAAATACTTGCAAACCGAATCCAAGAACACATCAAAGATATCATCCACTTATGACCAAGTATGCTTCATCCCCGGCATACAAGGGAGGTTCACTATATGGAAATCCATCAATGTAATCCACCACATAAACCAACTGAAGGAGAAAAACCACATGATCATTTCCTTAGATGGTGAAAAGTCATTTGACAAAATCCAACATCTATTCATGTTTAAAGTATTCGAGAGATCGTGGATACAAGGCACATACCTGAACATAGTAAAGGCAATATACAGTAAGCATATAGCCAATATCAAACTCAGTGGACAGAGACATAAATCATTCCCACTTAAATCAGAGACAAGGCAAGGCTGTCCACTCTCTTAATATCTCTTCTTCATTTTTCTTGAAGTCCTTAGTAGAGCAATAAGACAATTGAAGATCAAGGGGATAGAATATGGAAAGGAAGAACTCAAATTATCTCTGTTTGCAGATGATATGATACTTTACCTGAGTGACCCCAAATATTCTATCAGGGAACTCCTACAGCTCATTAACATCTTCAGCAAATTTCCAGGATACAAAATTAACTAAAAAAAAAAAAATTCAGTAGCCCTCCTGTATACAAAAGACAAAATGGCCAAAAAACAAATTAGGTAAAAAACACCATTCACAAGTTATAGACGACATCAAACTGAACGAAGAGAAACTTAAAGCAATCCCACTAAAATCAGGGAAAAGACAAGGCTGCCCACTCTCTCCATATCTCTTCAACAGAGTTCTGGAAGTCCTTGCTAGGGCATTAAGACAGTTGAAGGAGATCAAGAGGATACAAATTGGAAAGGAAGAAATCAAATTATCACTATTTGCAGATGATATGAGAGTATACGTGAGTGACCCCAAAAACTCTACCAGGGAACACCTACAGCTGAAAAACACCTTCAGCAAAGTGACCAGATACAAAATTAACTCAAAAAAATCAGTAGCCCTCCTGTATACAAAAGACAAAAGGGCTGAGAAAGAAATTAGGGAAACAACACCCTTCACAATAGCCACAAATGACAAACGGTACCTCAGAGTAACCCTAACCAAGGAAGTCAAAGACTTGTATGAAAAAACTTTCAAATCTCTGAAGAAAGAATTAGAAGAAGATATGAGAAGATGGAAACATCTCCCATGCTCATGGCTTGGCAAGATTAACATAGTAAAAATGGCCATCTTACCAAAAGCAATCTAAAGATTCAATGCAATGCCCATCAAATTACCAACAAAATTCTTTACAGACCTGGAAAGAAAAATTCTCAACTTCATATGGAATAACAAGAAACCCAGAATTGCTAAAACAATCCTCTACAATAAAAGATCTTCTGGAGGTATCTCCATCCCTGATCTTAAGTTGTACTATAGAGCAACAGTTTTAAAATCTGCATAGTACTGGCATAGAAACAGAATGGTGGATCAATGGAACCGAACAGAGGACCCAGAAATAAACCCACACACTTATGGACACCTGATCTTTGACAAAGACACCAAAACCATTCAATGGAAAAAAGATAGCATCTTCAACAACTGGTGCTGGTCCAACTGGATGTCTACATGTAGAAAAATGAAAATAGATCCATACTTATCACCCTACACAAGACTGAATTCCAAGTGGATCAAAGACCTCAACATAAAACCAGACACATTAAATTGGCTTGAAAAAAAAAGTGAGAAATACCCTAGAACTCATTGGTACAGGAGAAAACTTCCTGAACAGAACACCAACAGCACAGGCTCAAAGAGCAACAATCAATAAATGAGATCTCATGAAACTGAAAAGCTTCTGCAAAGCAAAGGACACCGTCATCAAAATAAAGCAACTGCCTACAGATTGGGAAAAAATCTTCACCAACCCTTTATCTGACAGAGGACTCATATCCAGTATATATAAAAAACTAAAGAAGCTGAAAAGCAGCAAACCAAGTAATCCACTAAAAATTGGGGAACAGAGCTAAACAGAGAATTCTCTGTAGAGTAATACCGAATGGCAGAGAAGCACTTAAAGAAATGCTCAACCTCACTAGCCATTAGGGAAATGGAAATCAAAACAAGCCTGAGATTTCACCTTACACCCATGAGAATTGCCAAGATCAAAAACTCAAGTGACAACACATGCTGGAGAGGTTGTGGAGAAAGGGGAACCCTTCTCCACTGCTGGTGGAAATGTAAACTTGTACAACCACTCTGGAAATCAATCTGGCGCTTTCTCAGACACCTAGGAATAGCGCTTCCTCAAGATCCAGCCATACCACTACTGAGCATATATCCAAAAGAGGCTCAAGTACACAAAAAGGACATTTGCTCAACCATGTTTGTAGCAGCTTTATTTGTAATAGCCAGAAGCTGGAAACAACCCAGATGCCCCTCAACTAAAGAATGGATGCAGAAATTGTGGTACATCTACACAATGGAATATTACTCAGCAATGAAAAATAAGGAAATCATGAAATTCCCAGGTAAATGGTGGGATCTGGAAAGGATCATCCTGAGTGAGTTGTCCCAGAAGCAAAAAGACACACATGGTATATACTCACTCATATAGACATACAACATAGGACAAACCCACTAAAACCTGTGCATCTAAAGAAACTAAGCAAGAGAGAGGACCCTAACTAAAATGTCCAATCTCCATCCAGAAAGGCAAAGAGGATGGACGGCAGAAGAAGAAGAAAACAGGAAACAACCAAGGAACCTACCATAGAGGGCCTCTGAAAGACTCTGCCCTACAGACTATCAAAGCAGATGCTGAGTCTGATGGGCAACTGTTGGGCAGAGTGAATGGAATTTTAGGTAAGAACTGGGAAATAGTAAGAGCTGGAGAGGACAGGGTCTCCACAAGGAGAGCAACAGAACAAGAAAATTTGAATACAGGCAACTTCCCAGGGACTCATACTCCAACCAAGGACTATTCATGGAGATAACCCAGAACCCCTGCACAGATGTAGCCCAGGGCAGTTCAGAGTCCAATTGGGTTACATAGTAATGTGAAGAGGGACTGCCTCTGACATAATCTGATTGGCCTGCTCTTTGAGCACCTCCCTCTGGCGGGGAGCAGCCTTACCAGGCCATAGTAGAGGACAATGCAAACACTTTTGATGTGAACTGATAGACTAAGATCAGAAAGGAGAGGAGAACCTCCCCTATCAGTGGACTTGGGGAGTGGCATGCATGCAGAGGGAGGAGGGAGGGTGGGATCAGGAGTGTAGGGGGAAGGGGCTTATGGGGGGGATGCAGAATGAATAAAGTGTAATTGATGAAAAAAAAAAGACAAAATGGCCAAAAAAACAAATTAGGGAAACAACACCATTCACAAATAGCCACAAATGACATAAAGTACCTAGGTGTATCCCTAACCAAGCAAGTCAAAAACTTGTATGAAAAAAATTCTCAGTCTCTGAAGAAAGAATTAGAATAAGATATCAGCAAATAGAAAGATCTCCCATGCTCATGGCTTGGCAGGATTAATATAGTAAAAATGGCCATATTACAAATATCAATTTACAGATTCAATGCCATTCCCATCAAATTACCAGCACAATTCTTTACAGAACTCGAAAGAAAAATTCTCACCTTCATTTGGAACAAAAAGAGACCCAGAATTGCTAAAATAATCCTCTACAATAAAAGGTCTTCAGGAGGTATCTCCATCCCTGATCTCATGCTGTACTATAGAGCAACAATACTAAAAACTGCATGATACTGGCATAAAAACAGACTGGTGGATCAATGGAATCAAATAGAAAACCCTGACATAAATCAACACATTTATGGACACTTGATCTTTGACAAAGATGCCAAATCCATTAAATGGAATAAAAGACAGCATCTTCAATAAATAGTGCTGATCTAACTGGATGTCTGCGTGTAGAGAAATGAAAATAGGTCCATACTTATCACCCTGCACAAAAGTAAAGTCCAAGTGGATCAAAGACTGCAACATAAAACAAGACACACTAAACTGCTTAGAAGAAAAGTGGGGAATAGCCTTGAACTCATTGGCACAGGAGACAACTTCCTGAACAGAACACCTACATCACAGGCTCTAAGAGCAACAATCAATAAATGAGACCTCGTGAAACTGAAAAGCTTCTGTAAAGCAAAGGACACTGTTCTCAAAACAAAACAAGAGCCTACAGATTGGGAAAGGATCTTCACCCACCCTATATCAGATAGACGGCTAATATCCAGTATATATAAAGAAATAAAGGAGTTAAATATCAAAAAAAATCAAGTAATCCAATTAAACAATGGGGTACAGAGCTAAACAGAGAATTCTCTGCAGAGGAATATCGAAAGGCAGAGAAACACTTAAAGAAATGCTCAACCTCATTAGCCATCAGGGAAATGCAAATCAAAACGACCCTAAGATTTCACCTTACACCCATCAAAATGCTTGAGATCAAAAACTCAAGAGACAACACATGCTGGCGAGCTTGTGGAAAAGGGAACACTCTTCCACTGTTGGTGGGAATGTAAACTTGTACAGCCACTCTGGAAATCAATCTGGCACTTTCTCAGACAACTAGAAATAGTGCTTCCTTGAGATCCAGCTATACCACTCCTAGGCATATATCCAAAAGGTTCTTAAGTACACAATAAGGACAATTGCTTAAACATGTTTGTAGCAGCCTTATTTGTAGCAGCCAGAAGCTGGAAACAGCCCAGATGCCCCTCAGTGGAGGAATGGATGTACAAATTGTGGTATCTCTACACAATGGAATATTACTCAGAAATTAAATATATATATATACATATATATATATATATATATATATATATATATATATATATATAAAGGAAATCATGAAATTTGGAGGTAAATGGTGGGATCTAGAAAAGATCATCCTGAGTAAGCTTATCCTAGAAGCAGAAAGATGCACACGGTATATGTTCACTCATATAAACATATAAGATAGGATAAACCTACTAAAATCTTTACACATGAAACCAATCAAGAGGGAGTACTCTTGCTACAATGCTCAATTCCTATACAGAAAGGCAAAGAGGCTGGACATCAGAACAAGGAGAAAAGAGGGAACAAGTCAGGAGCCTGACACAAAAGAGCTCTGAAAAGCTCTGTCCTGCAGACTATCAATGCAGATGATGAGACTTATGGGCAACCATTGGGCAGAGTGCAGGGAATCTTAGGAAAGAAGTGGGAAACAGTAAGATATGGAGAGGACAGGAATTCTACAAGGAGAGCAACAGAACCAAAAAATCTGAGCACAGGGGTCTTTCCTGAGACTGCTATTCCAACCAAGGATTTTGCATGGAGATAACCTAAGATCCCTGCACAGATGTAGCCCATGGCAGTTCAGTATCCAAGTGGCTTCCATTGTAATAGGAACAGAGACTGTCTCTGACATGAACTGATTGGCCTGCTCTTTATTTACCTCCCCCTGAGTGGGAAGCAGCATTACCAGGCCACAGAAGAAGACACTGCAGCCACTCTTGATGAGACTAAATTGACTAGGATCAGAAGGAAGGAAAAGAAGACCTCCCCTATAGGTGGACTTGGGGAGGGGCATGCATTCAGAGGGTGGAGAATGGGTGGGATTGGGACAGGAGTAGGGAGGGAACCACAGGGGGAATACAAAGTAAATAAAGTATAATTAGCAAAGAAAAAATATAAAATAAAAAAAAAAAAACTAGAGAGCTTCAAGAACATTTTGCAAGATAGCAGAGTGTAGAAGGAGATAGGCATGTTTGGGGAGAGACAGGAATTTAGGTGGGAATTTATGATGTGTAACAACTACTTTTTTTTTTTTTTCAATGCAGATCATGGAAGCAAGCCAGATCCTCATCCTTAGCCAAATGTGGAGTTGTTTGTGACAGAGAGCACTCACCATCGGGAAGATGGAAGGCGGCAACCAGCTCCATCTTTAAGGTTTTGCATTACACAGCTCTCTACAGTTCACCCTTTTTGTTTTAGACGCATCAGTCAAGAGTAGAGGTCTGATCTCTGATATTAGAAATAAATTGGGACTTTGTACCAATGTTCATTTAGGTGTCATCCACCCAAAGAGTAACAACTACTTTTGTTTATGTTTCAGTTAATGTGGAGGCCAACCTGGGAGTTAATAATCTTATAGAGCAACAGGTCAATGGAGAGCCATATGTCCCTTTGCCAGAAGCATGGAAAATGGCTTCTCTTGCTGGACAAGAACTATCTTCCAAATTCACTGGTTCACAACTTGTGGAGCCTGAATCACTTTGAGGGTGTTTTATCAGTTGTGTCAGTTATATAAATATCAGGTATTTACATTATGATTCATAACAATAATGAAATTACATTTAAAAATAGCAATGAAATAAGTTTTTGGTTGGGTGTCACCACAACACGAGGAAATGTTTTAAAATGTTGAAACATTTGGAAGTTTAAGAACCACATTGATTTAGGCCATACCAACATTTCTCATGTCCCTCAAGAAAATAGCTTCTGAAAAAAAGGCTACTTCTTCAATTCCTTCACAATAGGTTCCCTGGGAAGTGACTTCTTTGTTTCTGTTACATTTTAAATCGTCCTCTCTTCCCTCACCTTCCCCTGAGGGGAGAGCAGCCTCTCCAGGCCACAGAGAAAGACATTGCAGCCACTCCTGATGAGAAATGATAGACTAGGATCAGAAGGAAGAGAAGAGTACCTCAACTATCAGTGGAGTTGAGGAAGGACATGGGTGGAGAAGGGGAAAGGAGGGTGGGAATGTGAGGGAATGAGGGAGGGAGCTACTGGGGAGGGGGTATAAAGTAAATAAATTGTAATTAATAAAAATTAAAATTAAAATGAATAAGAGTTAGTCTTCCTCTAGCTCAACAGAATTCTTCCTTGGGAATTGTGTCTGTATTTTAATACCACGTACCCTTGGCAATGTAGTACAAACTAGTTATGCACTGAATACCTGTTCTCCTAGGTGGAGACCTCTACAAGGAAAATCCTTATTTTCCCCTTATGGAAATCCTTGCAGAGTTTGCCGGGAAAGAATCACATCGAATCTTACTATGCCAAGGCCCCATAGAAATCAGAAGAGGGTGGAAAAGATAAATAAATAAATAAATAAATGACATCTCTCCTTGTTCAATGATGTTTTAGTTGTGTCTACTAACCCGTGAGCATGTGCCTCATGCCTGCCTAACTCCTAGAGACTACACTTTATTTTGTCTTATTATGAAAAAATAATTTGTTTTTTATTTCATTAAATGTTTTTGATGTTATAATTACTTCATTATTTTCTGCCATTTTTAACTATTTCAGGTTCTCATATATTACCTTGTTCTTTTTTGAAGACATGGTTTCTTGTTTTAGCAATTGTTACATACATATATGTATTAAAATATATATGTGTGTGTGTTTGAAAGAATATATATTTTAATGAGATAATTATAATGTATAATATATATATATATATAGTTGTATACCTTTCATGTAATCTAGTATAATATTATTTGTATGTATGTTTTCAGGAGTGGCCATTTGGTACAAGATCGCCAATTGTTCTGCTCTTCCTAAGGGAGGAGCTTTTTTCTTAATTTCAAAATTTCTCATTGTTACTCTTTGAAAAGAGTTTTCGCATGCTGGAGAGGTTGTGGAGAAAGGGGAACCCTTCTCCACTGCTGGTGGGAATGTAAACTTGTACAACCACTCTGGAAATCAATCTGGTCCTTTCTCAGACAACTAGGAATAGCGCTTCCTCAAGATCCAGCCATACCACTACTGGGCATATATCCAAAAGAGGCTCAAGTACACAAAAAGGACATTTGCTCAACCATGTTTGTATCAGCTTTATTTGTAATAGCCAGAACCTGGAAACAACCCAGATGCCCCTCAACTGAAGAATGGATGCAGAAATGTGGTACATCTACACAATAGAATATTACTCAGCAATGAAAAATAAGGAAATCATGAAATTTGCAGGTAAATGGTGGGATCTGGAAAGGATCATCCTGAGTGAGTTGTCCCAGAAGCAAAAAGACACACATGGTATATACTCACTCATATAGACATACAATATAGGACAAACCCACTAAAACCTGTGCATCTAAAGAGACTAAGCAAGAGAGAGGACCCTAACTAAAATGTCCAATCCCCATCCGGAAAGGCAAAGAGGATGGACATCAGAAGAAGAAGAAAATAGGAAACAACCGAGGAACCTACCACAGAGGGCCTCTGAAATCCTCTGCCCTTCAGAATATCAAAGCAGATGCTGAGCCTGATGGGCAACTGTTGGGCCGAGTGAATGGAATTTTAGGTAAGAACTGGGAAATAGTAAGAGCTGGAGAGTACAGGGTCTCCACAAGGAGAGCAACAGAACAAGAAAATTTGAACACAGGGAAATTCCCAGAGACTCATACTCCAACCAAGGACTATTCATGGAGATAACCCAGAACCCCTGCACAGATGTAGCCCAGGGCAGTTCAGAGTCCAATTGGGTTACATAGTAATGTGAAGAGGGACTGCCTCTGACATAATCTGATTGGCCTGCTCTTTGATCACCTCCCTCTGGGGGGGAGAGCCTTACCAGGCCATAGTAGAGGACAATGCAGCCACTTTTGATGTGAACTGACAGACTAAGATCAGAAAGGAGAGGAGAACCTCCCCTATTAGTGGATTTGGGGAGTGGCATGCAAGCAGAGGGAGAAGGGAGGGTGGGATTGGGATGGGAGGAGGGAGGGGCTTATGGGGGGATGCAGAATGAATAAAGTGTAATTGATGAAAAAAAAAGAAAAAAATAAAATCCAAAAAAAAAGAGTTTTCACTTAGTACAGGTTTTTTTCCTCTATACACATTTTCACTTTATTTTTGCAAATGTGTTAGTCAAATTTAAAAACCTGAATTATTTAAGATACTATTCTACTATTTGAATCTCAGTAAAGTATAGCAACAAACTTGAAAAGGAGACAGGTGTGGTAGCACATGTCAACAAATGTAGGAGTTTTGAAACTGATTCATTACAATTGCAAGTTGTTGGAGTACACTGAGAAATTTTCTCAAAACAAAATATTTTTTAAAAATTGCTTTTTTTTTAAAGACAGATTGTAGAAGCAAGAGGGAAAGTCCCTGACTGTAATGGTTGCTCAAAAGAGGCCACATACATATGTTTCTCTGAGCTCATAATTTCCAAATTACAGTGAAGAGATGAGAAGCAGATACTATCCCTACACTAATCAGGGGAAACTGTTGGAACCATTCACGTCATGAGAATAATAAGAAAAATCATTGAGTAAAGTCATGAGAATAATGAGGAGTCCAGGAGTGTTCTTCTTTGCATTATAGACACAACCGCCTGGGTACATTTCCTCTCCAACCTGACCAGTCCCTCGAGTTTCCTATCCTAGAAATGAAGACCTAGTGTCTGGATCATGTGGGCCTAAAACAAGGGAATGACCCAGCTGCTGACTATAAGTCTAGCAAAATTTTGTGTAATTTCTCCTAACTCCCCATCACTCCATGGCTGGAATTCCACACAGTTTATTTTAAAAGATAGTAATCAACTCATCTTAATATTTAAATGAAAGCTACTGATCATTTGCCATATAGGGTAGTTGGGAAAGCAAATGAATTTCATTTTGACTTTGGAGAATGAAAAAACTATAATGGTCAGTTTTCTTTTTTTTTTAAATTTTATTTGTCTATTTATTCACTAAAGTTTATGTACTTTGTGTCACCTCCAGGTCTTTTTATCTCCCTCTTCTTTCATAACATTCCCTGAACTCTGCCCAAAATCTGGCTATGAGTCTCAGGAAAGAGAGCTGTCAGGAGATAGAATAGAGAGAGTGACAAAAAAAAAGACAAAAAAACAATCAGAACACATTGCATGTGAAATTGTCAAAACACAAACATCACATACAAAGAGTGAAAGAATGAAACTCAGGCTCCCAAGGCAATGGTTTTCAAGAACATACTGAAAACATGAGAATGTTTGCTAGGAAGATGTATTTGTATCTCTTAAATGGGAAAACAAACCTCTTTGTGTTAGCTGTTTGAGATGCACAAGGTGTGTTCACTGAGGGAACAAGTGTTGAGAGCTGAGATGACTTCTTGTACAGGGAGAAGGTCAATGGAATCTGAATATTATTAATTCAGACAATATTTCCTTATTACTTATATGGAAAAGATTATTAAATTTAATTTTAAGCAAAATATAAAACTTTTAACTATTTCTCTTGGTATAGAAAATCTGAAAATAAACAAAGCAAAAAGGTTAGTATTCAACTAAATATAGGGTACACAGCTTTCTAAAACTGCTAAACCTTTAAAATCCGTAGTACAGTTCTTCTAGACATTCATCAATCACAAACAGACAAGTCTACAGCTAATTAAGAGCATCAAAAACTGTGTGCCCAGTTATTTCGTTCAACACAAGCTTTGCTGTGGTCCATCTACCATGGCATGAGCTCTGTGTGCCAAAATCATAGAGGTGATAAGTCCTCTGCTGCTCTGTGGTAGGAAGAATTGGGTCTTACTATAAGCAATTCCAACTGCAATGAAGAGCAAACTAAAAGAGACACTTGATTCTCTTTCTAGACATAAGAAAAGGTTTAACATAAAATAGGATTCCACTCACTTGCTTATGGATGGACGACAATATAGATATAGTCAGGACAGACAACAGCTGTGTTTACAAATCTATAAAGCTGTTATGCCTCAAGGGCAATTTTACAGCGACTTTTCCATAAGACTCCAAATTGGACCTGTGTTCAAAAAACTCTGTTTTGAGTAAAACTCAAAATAATAAAAATATTAATCATAGGAATACAAATGTAGGTACTGAGAAGACAATGAATCAGCATCTTGAATGCTTAAGATACAGAATACCTACATGCCAATTAAGTTATGATAAATTGCAAAAAGAGAAAGAAAACACTTAAAAAGAAAATCTTGAGATATGGGTGTAGATCTCATTCCTCACCAAAGAAGATTCTTCTTCTTTGTTTTTCTTTGCATGTATCAGGAAGAGACCATTATACAAAACTGCATGGTTCAGAATGCGGAGAACAACTGACTGTGGAGTTCCCAGACCCAGTTACTATATCTACAGCACAAGTTTTGCCCTCAAGATTCTGAGAACATTGCAGAAGAGGAGGCTAAGACTGTAAGAGACAGAAGACCAGGAAGTCTGCTGTGAGATTGTCCCTTCCAGCTATGACAGGGAAGCTGCACCCGTGAATTCTCAATGTGACTGCTTAAACAAGTTCTAAACAACTCCAAAACCAGGTGACATCCAAAAGTAGATGGAGGAAGTCTTACTCCTCCATTGTAGCAGGGCTACAATCAGCTAACAACGCTGAAAGAGGAAAACTTAGTCCTCCTCAAGGCTGAGAGCCCTGGCTGGCTATCCAATACCCTGAAAGCATGCATGCAGGCATGCATATGTAGCAACAATGGATAAAGAAGAGGTGTGAATTTAGGAATAGGTGACAAACATCTGTTGTCTGAGAAGGAAGCGAGGAAGGGGAGAAATTACATAATCATGTTTTATATATATTTAAAGAAATAACAGATATGGGAAGATAGCTTCATCAGGAAAGAGCTTGCCTTTAAGCAGGAAGACATGAGTTGTATCCTAGAACTCAGGGAAAATTAATGATTACTTGTAACTCTGTCACAGTGGAGGCCAAAAAAAAAAAAAAAAAAAAAGAAGCAGGTCACTGGGACTTAGTACCTACCCAGCATAGATAATAGTGAGTTTTAGACAAGAGATTCTATCTTAAAAATCAAGGTGGGCTGAGCCTATGGAATTACATCCATGATTGTTCTGGGACCTCTACAGGTCAATGCATATATATTCACACACATTTGTATATAAATGTATCCCCGGAAAGGAAATTAACAAGTAAAGTAACTTGGTAGCCATTTGATGAATAAAACAAGATTTACTACTGTATTTCAGTATTTACTTTGTTATCTGTTCTAGCTATGACAGAAAACTGCACCCATGAACTCTCAACATGGCTGCTTAAACAAGTTCTAAACAATGCCAGTCCCAGTAGACATCCAATATTAATGTTGGAAATTTCAGTCCTAGGTGCAGGGCTACAAACAACTAACAACTGCTGAAATTTTTATTATTTTGAGTTTTACTCTAAACATGTTTTTTTAATTTCTTGGCTTTTTTTTTTAAAGAAATTACTAGCCTAATTTTGTTTATCATTGTTATTTCCTTGTGAGACGCTGTCTCACTACCTGACCCAGGCTTGTCTGGAACATTTGCTTTTCCTGGCCTACTCTTCTGAGTGCCAGTTTTACATGTATATAGCACTATGCTTGCTTATCAGTCTAACTTTGTAAATCCATTCTTTATATTTTCTTCCACTGGTTGTACATATTTGCATGCAGACCAATAATAGAGATGCTATTTATTTGATGATATTATATAGACTATAATACACGATCTCACCATTTTTTTTTCCAGACAGGTGACAGCATGTCTCAGTACTATTTCTTGGAAGACCTATATTTGTCTGGCTCTCACATATTAAGACTTGCTACTAAACTAGATAGACTGTCCCCACCCCTTCTGATCCTTTGTCATTCTTCACAACTACATGAGTGGTTCCTGAACTTTAATAGTTCCATGGACATGGTAGGTTAAGCATGCTTTAACAGTGTGAATTTTTATGTAAGTTTGTTTATATTTGGATAGTTTCCAGTGTTAATCCATGTGACCAACAAAACAGGACTCTACCACTATGATTGTTCATGGTCAATTGTTAATTGCATTTCTGAGAACTTTCGCTACATGTATTTTAAGACTCTACGGGTAATCTACAGGACTCTACCACTATGATTGTTCATGGTCAATTGTTAATTGCATTTCTGAGAACTTTCGCTACATGTATTTTAAGACTCTATGGGTAATTATTAATTCTATTCTGTTCTTATGGAAGTTTTACTTGAATGTTTTATTAAGGATACCTTCTGCTATCTTTGTTATTTTGTTCCATCATAACCACCAAATTTTATAGTATATTCAATTACTAAGAATTACTAATACTATACACTTATTTCCCCAATGTCAGATGATGTGTGTTTTTCTATGCTATGGTGGTATTTAAAAATTTGTCTGTAAAGAATTAATTGAAGTTTAATTATGTCTTAGAATTAAAGCCATATTCCAGTATTTGTGACGCTTTATGAGGAAAAGAGACATCAGGTTGGGTGTGGGATTATGCAACAGAAAGAGCACATGAGGGTATTGCACAAATATCTCAACCTTCAAGGCTAGAAGAAACAATGTACAGGTAGTCAAACTTACCACTGATTGATTTTGGACTACTGTTCTCCAAAAATATATGCAAAAAGTTTATTCTTATGGCATTACCCAGAAATTTAAACTATTGTTATGAGAGCCCTAACAGAAGATTTGAAATCTCTGTTATTTATTAGGAACCTAAAGAACACCAACAGCACAGGCTCTAAGAGCAACAATCAATAAATGGGACCTCATGAAACTGAAAAGCTTCTGTAAAGCAAGGATACCGTCATCAAAACAAAACGACTGCCTACAGATTGGGAAAGAATCTTCACTAACCCTTTATCTGACAGAGGACTAATATCCAGTATATACAAAGAACTAAAGAAGCTGAAAAGCAGCAATCCAAGTAATCCAATTAAAAAATGGGGAACAGAGTTAAATAGAGAATTCTCAACAGAGGAATATCGAATGGCAGAAAAACACTTAAAGAAATGCTCATCCTCATTAGCCATCAGGGAAATGCAAATCAAAACGACCCTGAGATATCACCTTACACCCATCAGAATGGCCAAGATGAAAAACTCAAGTGATAACACATGCTGGAGAGGTTGTGGAGAAAGGGGAACCCTGCTCCACTGCTGGTGGGAATGTAAACTGGTACAACCACTCTGGAAAGCTATCTGGCGCTTTCTAAGACAAATAGGAATAGTGCTTCCTCCAGACCCAGCTATACCACTGCTAGGTATATACCCAAAGTTTGTTCAAGTACACAAAAAGGACACTTGCTCAACCATGTTTATAGCAGCTCTATTTGTAATAGCCAGAACCTGAAAACAACCCAGATGTCCATCAACGGAGGAATGGGTACAGAAATTGTGGCATTTTTATACAATGGAATACTACTCAGCAATCAAAAAGGAGGAAATCATGAAATTTGCAGGCAAATGGTGGGATCTAGAAAAGATCATTCTGAGTGAAATATCCCAGAAGGAGAAAGACAAACATGGGATACACTCACTTATATAGACCTATAAGATATGATAAACATAATGAAATCTATACCCCTAAAAAAGATAATCAATTGAGCGGACATGGGGCAAGATGATCAATCCTCATTCAGAAAGACAGATGGGATGTGCATTGAACGTATGACAGGAGTCTACTGAGCGCATCTGAAAGACTCTAACTAGCAGTGTTTTCAAAGCAAAGACTCATGACCAAACCTTTGGCAGAGTACAGGGAATCATAAGAAAGAAGGGGAGTTAGTCTGATGGGGAAAGGATAGGAGCTCCACAAGGACCAAATATATCTGGGCACAGGGTCTTTTCTGAGACTGACATTCAACCAAGGACCATGTATGGATATAACCTAGAACCTCCACTCAGATGTAGCCTGTGGTAGCTCAGTAACCAATTGGTTTCCCAAAGTGAGGGGAACAGGGACTATTTCTAACAGGAACTCAATGACTGGCTCTTTGGTCTCCCCACTCCCGAAGGGAGGAGCAGTCCTGTTAGGCCACAGAGGAGGGCTTTGCAGCCAGTCCTGAAGATACCTGATAAAACAGGATCAGATGAATGGGGAGGAGGTCCCCCCTATCAGTGGACTTGGAAAGGGGCACGGTGGAGATGAGGGAGGGAGGGAGGGACTGGGAGGGAATGAGGGATGGGGACACGGCTGGGATACAGAGTTAATAAAATGTAACTGATAAAAAAAATTAAAAAAAAAAGGAACCTAAAAAAAAAACAAAACAAAACAAAACTCTGTTTTGTTGAAATTATGGGTCAGTTAAATGCTAACTCACAGGTAATGTATTTATTTTAGTCTTAATGTATACAGGCTCCCCACTCAAGGACTATAAAAGTCAGTTAGGTCCATTTGACTCATGACCTCTGTTAGAGACATTGTTTCTTTGTTTAATTTCTGTTTTGTTGACCCGTCCTTTGTTAAAAATAGTTGAAGTCTCCCACTATTAATGTTTGGGGATCTATGTGTGGTTTAAGTTTTATTAATGTTTCTTTTACAAATATGGCTGCCCTTGTGTTTGGGGCATAGATGTCCAGGATTGTGATGTCTTCCTGGTGGAATTTTCCCTTGATGAGTATGGAATGTCCTTCCCCATCTCTTTTCGTTAATTTTCGTTGAAAGTCTATTTTATCAGATATTAGAATGGCTACTCCTGCTTGCTTCTTGGTTCCATTTGCTTAGAATGCTGTCATCCAGCCTTTTACCCTCAGAAAATGTCTATCTTTGTGACTTAGGTGTGTTTCTTGTATGCAACAGATTCTGGGTCTTGTTTAAACATTCATTCTCTTAGTCTGTGTCTTTTTATTGGAGAATTGAGTGTATTGATGTTGATAGAGATTTGTGACAAGGGCATGTTAGATCCTTTGATTTTGATGTTGGCTGTGGTCATAAGGTTGTGTGCTTGGTTGCTTTTTGTGTTACTGTATTGAGTTTAAATATTTCCTGTGTTTTCTTGAAAGTAACTAGTTTCATGGGGTTGTATTTTTCCTTCTAGTGTTTTCTGTAACGCTGGATTTGTGTGTAGGTATTGTTGAAATTTGTTTTTGACATTGAATATCTTGTTTTCTCTGTCTATGAGGACTGAGAGTTTTGCTGGGTATAGTAGCCAGGGCTGACATCTGTGTTCTCTTAGGGTTTGCATGATATCTGTCCAGGCCCTTCTGGCTTTCATAGTCTCTGTTGAGTAGTCAGGTGTGATTCTGATGGGTTTGCCATTATATGTTTCTTGGCCTTTTTCCCTTGTAGCTTTTAGTATTTTTTCTTTGTTCTGTATACTTACTGTTTTGATTATTATGTAGCAGGAAGATTTTCTTTTCTGATCTAATTCATTGGGTGTTCTGTAGGCCTATTGTATTCCTATTGTCCTCTCCTTTATGTTGGAGAAATTTTCTTCAATGATTTTGTTGAAAATATTTTCTGAGCCTTGGAGGAGGGAATCTTCTTTTTCCTCTATTCCCATTATTCTTAGGTCTTTTCTTTTTATGTTGTCTTGAATTTCTTGGACAGTTTGTGTCAGGAATTTTTTTAGATTTATTATTTTCTTTGATGGATATATTGATTTCTTCCATTGTATCTTGCACACCTGAGATTCTTTATTCCATCTCTTGTAGTCTATTGGTCATGCTTACCTCTGTAGTTACTGTTTTCTTCCCTAAGTTCTTTCTCTCCACAGTTTCCTCCATTTGTGTTTTCTTTAACTTTTCCAATTCTGTCTTCAGATCTTGAACCTTTTCTTTTTTTTTTTTTTTTCGTTCACCTGAGTGTATTTTCCTGTTTTTTTCTTCAATTCCTTCAGCTGTTTGCTTGAACAATCTTCTGTTTCCTTTATTTCTTTCAGTGATTTAAGTATTTCCTCTCTAAAGGCCACAAACTGTTTGGCTGCAACTTACTGTATTTCTTTCGGGTGGTCATAATCTGTTTTTCTTTATCCACCTCTATTTCTTTACAGATGGTCATAATCTGTTTTTTTTTACTATTTCTTTAAGTATGGCTGTAATCTGAGTTTATCTTACTTTAGGTCTTTACGTATTTTATTTGTTTCCCCTGTTATCCTCTTCATGAGAATATATGTTAGGTCATCTTGAATTTTAATTATTCTGGGGTTTCCAGGGCTCCCTGCCCCTGGATAACTGGGTTCTGGAGATGCCATGTTGCTCTCTCTTTGTTGGTTGACCTTTTATGCTGGCCTCTACCCATTGGGCTATCTTAGGTATTAGGTGCTAGTTTCTGGTGGTTCCTGGAATCCTGTGGTAGAGAGAATCCCCTTGGCAGGAAGATTTTTTTTCCTGGAGGAAGTTCCTCAGCTTTTTGGGTATGGTTACTGTATTGCCGGTGTTTTTCAGGAGTTGCAACACCTCAAATCAGGCATAGAGTGAATGCTAACTGTAGTCCTTGTTATTTGAGAGCGCTCTCCTCTCACCTGGAGAAGTCCTGGAGACAGCTGCCCTGCCTCTGGGGTTCTTGCTGTAAACTTAGTGAGCTGCTGCAGTAACCTGGGTGGTCCGTGGTTTCGTCAGTTTTGTTTGGGATAACTTGTTGCCCCTTGGAGCAATATCTGGTGGTTGATCTCAGGGATCTTGGGCTTCTGTAGGTCTGAGGTTGGGGCTCTGTGTTTCAGTGCCCAAGCTGTAATCTGTGGCAGGTGAATAATACTCTCCTGGTGGCAGCAGACTGGCTGGTACATAGCAGGTCCCTGGGTTGTGCCAGTCTGCTGCTGGACCTTTTCCAGGGATATACTGGGTGGCCTAAGTCCTTCCCCTTCGTTTTGTTCTCTGTGTGGATTTCTCCTGACTGAGACCCCAAGTGTCTGATGCCCTGGAGCACACAGTTCTGTCTTAGAAATAGTTGGTGCAGAGCAGGTCCCTGGGCTGGCCGTGTGCCTGCCTGTAGGTCTGTGGGACCTTTTCCATGGATATAGTGGATGACATAATTCTGGTCCCCATTTCCTTCCTTCCCTGGGGAGTTAATTCCTGACAGGGACTCCCAGACTTTGTTACCCTGGGGCACACATCTCTGTCTGTGCTGAAGTGCTAGCTGGTCAAGCAGCAAGTCTCTATGCTCGCTCGTGGAGCCCAGTACAGTGATGGCATCTTGCACCTGCTTGTCTGCAAGACCTTTTCCAGGGAAAGACTGAGTGACCCGTGGCCTGTCTGTTTCCTTCATTCCCTGTGTGTTTTTCTCACACCTGGGACTTCCAGTCTCCAGTGTTTTTTGTGTCCATCTTTCAGCCTGGGAAGGTGATCAGGACACCCAGGTGTGTGGCTCTGGTCTGGCGACCTAGTGCCTGTGTGACCGGAGATCTCTTCCCGAGTTCTGGCTGGGTGATCTGAGAGTGGACCCGACTGATTTCCATGCTGTGGGGGTTTCCTCTCACCTGGGAAACATGATTTCTACTGTTTTAGGGCCCAGAGTTCAGTCTCTTGGACCCTGTATGGAAAAAGTTGTCCTGAACCTCAGATGCAGTATTCTTCTGGTGCTGCCATCTCGTCCCCCTCGAGTTATTGTGTTTTTGTTTAATTTCTGTTTTGTTAAGCTGTCCTTTGTTGAGAGTGGGATGTTGAAGTATCCCACTATTAATGTGTGATGATCTATGTGTGGTTTAAGTTTTATTAATGTTTCTTTTACAAATGTGGGTGCCCTTGTATTTGGGGCATAGATGTTCTGCTTTTATGCTGCCCTCCACTCATCTTGCTGTCTCAGGGGTTGTCTGTTAATTTCTGGTGCCTGCTGGAGTCTTGGGTTGGGGAGAATCCCTTTGGCAGAGTTCTGAAGGAGATCGACTCAGCTTTTTTTAGTATGGTCAACTGAATGAGGGTGCATCTCAGTAATTGTCACAGTTCACCTCAGGCATATGGACCTGTGTGGTAACAGTGGTGTTCAGGAAGGCTCTACTCTCATCAGGAGAAGTCCTGAAGATGGCTGCCCTGCTGCTGGGTTTCATGCTCTGAATTCAGTGAGCTGCAGCTGCTGCTGTTAAGCTGTACCTCCTGGGTGCAGCCCTCATGAAGCACAACAGAGTCCCATGGTTTCATCAGACTAACTAGAGATAACTGGTTGTGTCAGACCTGGGGTCTCACAGCTCAGGAGTTCAAGATTTCCTCCCAGGAATTCCCACAGACCACAATTCGATGCAAAAGCAAGAGGTTTTATTTTAACCATTGCGCAATGGGGTCACCCCTACTGGTCAGTAAAGAGTGGCACCTGAGACAAAGGCCTTAGGTTTTTAAAAGACAATGTGTGGGAAATTTGTATTTGCAGTCTTGTCAATTTAGGATTGGATGAAGAAGCTATAAAGTAAGATAATTGGTTAGTCTTAGGTGCTCAAGCTTGGCCAGTCCTGCCCAAGTGTGGATGCAGCTGCAATTGAAGGTGGGGGTGGTTAACTCATCCTTGAAGATCAGGGCTGTGGGCTTTTGGCTGGAGGTCAGGAGCTACATAGAAGAAGGATTAAGGCCCTCTGGGTTGGTTGTTAAGAAACACTATCTCAAAGACAAGGGTCTGGTTGTTCCTTTTGCTGAGTGAAGGTCATTGCTTACTCACTTTTTATATCTGTCCTCACAGATAGGGTCACATTTCTCCATTCTCTGGAAAGGTACTAAGAGGCTTTAGTTTAACCTGGACCTAAAACTCAAAACTATAGGCTTTAGAAGACATATAGATTACAAAGTTAGTTTGACCCTTTTAGTTGCACCGTGGAGCAGTATCTGAGGTCTGGTCCAATGGCTCTCAGACATTTGTAGGTTTGAGGTGGGAGTGTTGTGCCCCAGTACCCTACCTGTCATTGGTGGCAGGTGAGCACAGCACTCATGTGTGCAGTAAAAGGCCAGAGCTTTGGGCCTGTGGGAACCTAGAAACTTTTCTGGAGCTGGGTGTCCTGAGGGGTGGAACCAATGTTTTCTCCGAGTCTGTGCTTTTTTTGGGGTCTGCAGTCTGTCTGGGATGGCTAGTAGAGCAAGCAGACACATGTGCTTGGCCCTGCCTTGGTGACGACTGGATGACTTGTGTCTAGGAGCTTGCTGGAACTTGGGGACTTTTCCTGAGAACTTTACTTTTTTGGGTATGGGGAGGGGGTCACCTGAGTACTCTGAGGTCAGAACTTCTCTTCTCCTCACTGTGGGCTTCCACTCAACAGAAAAACTCAGTTTCTTGTGCCCTAGTGCCCACAGTTCTGTCTGGGATGGTGAGTCAGGCGAGCAAGGAGAAATCTGTGCTGGTGGGTAAGCACTCCACTTCAGGCTGGTCCCTGGGTGCCCGCCAGACCCAGGTCTTGTTACAGGGATTGTCTGAGTGACCTAAGATCTGTCCAGATCACTTCCTGTATTGTGGGGTTTTCTCTCGACTGCAATCCCAGTCTGGTGTTGTGGGGCCCACAGTTCAGTCTGGGACAGTGATTAGAGCACCCCAGCAGAGTGTGGCTCTGGGCTGGCTCCTTCTCCCCTACTGTCTACCCTAGCCAATCAAGTCCCATCAGGACTACCTGGATCCTCTTCTTTTGTGGGCTGGCTAGGTGGCCCCACCAGGGAGAAGTGAACAAGGAGCAGGCAACCAAGTTCATGTCAGAGACCGTCTCTTCTCCTCTTACTAGAGAACCCACATGGAGATTGAGCTGCCTATTGGGTACATCTTAGCAGAAGGTCTAGGTCCTCTCTATGCATGGTCTTTGGCTGATGTATCAGTCTCTGCAGTATCCCCTGGGTCCAGCTTTTATTTGGCTTTGAAGAGAGTATTTGCAATTGACCACTGTTGGAGGGAGGAAATTCAGCTTTCTCCACTAGATAAACACTCTGTACATTGTCACAAATATTATACTTTAAAATGGTATTTTGTGTGTTCCTCTGAAATCGGTGCACACATGCATCACAAATGAGCTCAGAGATCAATTTGTGTCAAAACTTAGGTTGCTCTTTGTGGCAGGAGGCACTTTACCTACTGATCCAACTCACTGGTAGCTCAGTGCTGCTCTTAAGACTCCAACCAAGGACTATTCATGGATATAACCTAGAACATCTGCACAGATGTAGCACATGGCAGTTCAGTGTCCAAATGGGTTACATAGTAATGGGAAGAGGAACTGCCTCTGACATAATCTGATTGGCCTGCTCTTTGATCACCTCCCCCTGTGGGGGGAGCAGCCTTACCAGGCCACAGTAGAGGACAATGCAGTCACTTTTGATGTGTACTGGTAGACTAAGATCAGAAATGAGAGGAGAACCTCCCCTATCAGTGGACTTGGGGAGTGGCATGCATGCAGAAAGGGGAGGTAGGGTGGGATCAGGAGGGGAGGAGAGAGGGGCTTATGGAGGGATACAAAATGAATAAAGTGTAATTAATTAAATTAAAAAAACGTAAAAAAATAAAATAAAAAATAAAATAACAATCTGATATTTTGTAATTAAAGTTATAAATATAAAAATAAAAAAGACAGAATACAAAAGTTATGACAAACATTTCTGTTTCTATATTTGCAGATGGTATGCCTAAAGTAACCCGTAGTATTAACGCTGACTGTAAGCAACTTAGGACCAAAACCACCTAGGAAGCATCTGTGGCATCCAAAGGAATCTCTAAAATGGACTGAGACAGGAAGACCTACTCTAAGCCCATAGAGCAGTACTCTATGGCCTTGGGTCTTGGAATGAGTACAAAGGAGAAGGGTTTTTGAACACCTATTTTCCTTTTTCTGCTTCCTAATGCATGTGCAATACAATCATTGCCTCACATTTTTGTAACTTTGTTCTAAGCCATAATAGACTGAACCCACATACTGTGAGATTAAAACAAGATACACTCTTTCCTTCAGTTGTATCATTAGTCATTTTGTAGCAGCAGTAATAAATAAAAGCAAATAATATACATGCTCAGCTGTTTTATTTCTTTTTTCATTTCTGAGTGGTTTATCTAAAGGGAAAGCTTAATTTCACTTACATAGTTTAAAAAAATCATGAAATCTTTTTGGAAAACATGATCCAGAATTGCATACTAAATCTCTTTGTATAAAAACAGTGATAGTGATTTTTTTTTTACTCTATTCTAAACAACAACAATGAGAAAACATTTACAAAGGAACTCAATTATTTTTGATTTATCAAATACAAGATGATTAAAAATTCTCTATTAGTGCCAGTATTTTATGTTATTAATAAAATAAAACTATAGTTTGAAACTTATATTACAGAAAATAGAAGAAATCTCTATGGATGTATATGGATTGTTGCCTGACATGCATGCTGTGTTTCTCATAAGGGAAAAATGTCTAGATTTCCTCACACTTCTGCTGTTTCTGTGTGAATGCTGCTAATTTTACTACTGCACTTTGCAATGTGTTACACCTTCTGCTTTCTACTGTCCTATTGATTAGGCAGAAATTATTATCATTTAACTTATAAAACATCAGTTAATACTTCATTATAAATCAAAGATACATCTGAAAATAACTATATATTTTAAACATAATACAAAGGCATTTGGCTGTTACTGTTCATACTCAGTAATATAAATAAATAATAGACATCCCTTAATTTTTCAATTCTGTCAGTACATGATTAGTTATTCTGAAGTCTCATATTTCTCAAAAACTCACTCTGCATGTTCATCCTATTTTATTCTTAGACACTACTAAGACAAAATCACATTTACTGTTTTAACTCCCAAAGTGGGTTTCATTTTTTAATTTAATTTTTAATTTTTTTTTTCAATGCAGTTTATTCAGGAACCTTGAACAATCCTCGGACCCTGGGGAAAGCCAGCCCACAGATTAAATAGCCTCTGGGTAGCCAACCCAGGCGTGCCACGTGGGCAATGCAGATAGGTCCACATACATGGAAGCAAGCCAGATCCTCGGCCTTAGCCAAATATGGAGTTGTTCGTGACAGAGAGCACTCACCATCGGGAAGGTGGAAGGCGGAAACCAGCTCCATCTTTAAGGCATAGCATTCCGCAGCTCTCTACAGTTCCCCCTTTTTGTTTTAGACGCATCAGGCAAGAGTAGAGGTCTGATCTCTGATATTAGAAATAAATTGGGACTTTGTACCGATGTTCATTTAGGTGTCATCCACCCAAAGAGCATCAGACCCTTCCGATACCTTTTTCTCAGAGGCGGGACCTGGGGCATCAACCCACATGCAATCAGACATGCTCTTCTCTGGGTCGAAAGCGGCTGACCCTGAGTGCAGTGCTTAGCCTCGCATCCTGAGCGTATCATTTTATCTTTTTATGGTATCCAACCATGCTTGGGGAGAATGTCCTGCTTCAATGGCTGTAAAGGCCTGAATGATCATGGCTGCATCACACTGGCGGCTGTTGGAGCTACCACCAGGGCATTAGCCATGAGTCATACTGGGCAGACTGCTCAGACCCTGAATAATCATTTAGCCAATGTAGCTCATGCCTTAGTTGTACATAAAGGAATTAATGCTCAACTAAAAGGAAGCTTGATGGTGTTCAATCAGAGGATTGACCTCTTGCAGGAGCAAATTGATACCCTATGGCAAATCGCTCAACCTGGCTGTCAATGAAAGTATGCTGGACTTTGTGTCACTAGCATACAACATGAGAATTTTTCCTGTGCTGCAAATCTGTCTAATTTTTAATTTTTTATTAACAGTTTATTCATTTAGTATCCCAGATGTAGCCCCCTCCCTCATTACCTTCAAATACTACCCTCCATCCTTCATATTCTCCCATACCCCTCTCCAAGTCCACTGATAGGGGTGGTCCTCCTCCTCTTCCCTCTGATCCTAGCCTATCAGGACTCATGAGGACTGGGTGCATTATCTTCCTCTGTGGCCTGCTAAGGCTGCTACCCCCTTAGGGGGAGGTAATCAAAGAGCCAACCACTGGGTTCATGTCAGAGATAGTCCCTCTTCCGCTTACTAGGGAACCCACATGGATACTGAGCTACCATGGGCTACATCTGTACCAGGGTTCTAGGTTATCTCCATGCATGGTCCTTGGATGGAGTATCAGCCTCAGAAAAGAACCCTATGCCCAGATTTTTTTGGTTCTGTTGTTCTCCTTGGAAGCTCTTGTGCCCTCCAAGTCTTTCTATCTCCCTCTTCTTTCATAAGCTTCCCTGTATTCTGCCCAAAGTTTCCTTAAGAGCCTCAGCATCTGCTTTGATATTCTACTGGGTAGAGTCTTTCAGAGGCCCTCTGTGGTAGGCTCCTGTCCTGTTCCCTGTTTATTCCTTCTTCTGAAGTCTGTCCCATTTGCCATTCTGATTAAAGATTGATCATATTACCCAGTGTCCTCTTTCTTGCTTTGCTTATTTAGTTGAACATATTTTAGTATGTTTATCCTATAGCATATGTCTAAGATCCACCTATAAGTGAGTATATACCATGTGCTTTTCTGCTTCTGGGATACCTCATTCAGGATGATCTTTTCTAGATCTCACCATTTGCCTGCATGAATTCATCATTTCCTTGTTTTTAATTGCTGATTAGTATTCCTTTGTGTAAATGTACTACAGTTTCTGTATCCATTCCCCTATTAATTGAGCGGACATGGGGTAAGATGATCAATCCTCATTTAGAAAGACAGATGGGATGTGCATTGAAAGTATGACAGGAGTCTACTGAGCGCATCTGAAAGACTCTAACTAGCAGTGTTTTCAAAGCAAAGACTCATGACCAAACCTTTGGCAGAGTACAGGGAATCATAAGAAAGAAGGGGAGTTAGTCTGATGGGGAAAGGATAGGAGCTCCACAAGGACCAAATATATCTGGGCACAGGGTCTTTTCTGAGACTGACATTCAACCAAGGACCATGTATGGATATAACTTAGAACCTCCACTCAGATGTAGCCTGTGGTAGCTCAGTAACCAATTGGTTTCCCAAAGTGAGGGGAACAGGGACTATTTCTAACAGGAACTCAATGACTGGCTCTTTGGTCTCCCCACCCCCGAAGGGAGGAGCAGTCCTGTTAGGCCACAGAGGAGTGCTTTGCAGCCAGTCCTGAAGATACCTGATAAAACAGGATCAGATGAATGGGGAGGAGGTCCCCCCTATCAGTGGACTTGGAAAGGGGCACGGTGGAGATGAGGGAGGGAGGGAGGGACTGGGAGGGAATGAGGGAGTGGGATACAGCTGGGATACAGAGTTAATAAAATGTAACTGATAAAAAAAATAAAAAAATAAAAAATAAAGACTTGATCTCCCACCCCCCAAGGGAGGAACAGTCCTGTTAGGCCACAGAGGAGGACTTTTCAGCCAGTCCTGAAGATAGCTGATAAAACAGGATCAGATGAATGGGGAGGAGCCCCCCCATCAGTGAACTTGGAAAAGGGCAGGGTGGAGATGAGGGAGAGAGGGTGGGATTGGGAGGGAATGAGGGAGTGGGATACAGCTGGGATACAGAGTTAATAAAATGTAACTGATAAGAAAAACTAAAATTAAAAAAAAAAAAAAGACTGAGACTAATGGAGCTAAACAACTGTCATTAGCCAGGGGATAATAGATCAGTACATATAGCCATAGGCATGTGGTCTCATGTTGCCTGATGCGTCTAAAACAAAAAGGGGGAACTGTAGAGAGCTGTGTAATGCTGCGCCTTAAAGATGGAGCTGGTTTCCGCCTTCCACCTTCCCGATGGTGAGTGCTCTCTGTCACGAACAACTCCACATTTGGCTAAGGCCGAGGATCTGGCTTGCTTCCATGTATGTGGACCTATCTGCATTGCCCCCGTGGCACGCCTGGGTTGGCTACCCAGAGGCTATTTAAGCTGTGGGCTGGCTTTCCCCGGGGTCCGAGGATTGTTCAAGGTTCCTGAATAAACTGCATTGAAAAAAAAAAAAAAAAAAGGAGAAATAAAAAAAAAATCCTAATTTTCAGGGAAACAGAGTTACCCTGAGCAAGCTAAAATGTATTTTATCTTGAAAGAGTGTTATTTCTGAAGGATTATAATTTAGTCAAACAGAGCAGATATCACAGAGACTTAGGGACGGTCCATTCAATGCCTGGCCCAACTCAAGACCCACTCCATGGGGGAGAACCATCACCTGACACTACTAATGACACTCTGTTTTCAGACTGGAGTCAAGCAGAGTTGTCTTCTGAGAGGCTCTACCCAGCAGCAACCTCAAAACAGATGTTGAGACTCAGAGGCAAACTTTGGGTGAGGCTCTGGGAGCCTAAGGAAAAGCGGATGGTAAAAAAAAAAAAAAAAATGGACCTTTAGGCAACAGGACCTCCTCAAGAAACCAACACAGACAATTAACCAATGCCAAGTGGGGCTTGCTGAGACTTAAGCACCAACCAAGGCCGTTGCATGTACTGGAACTAGAACAAAGATGTAGCTGATGAGCTACTCATGCCTCATGTGGATTCCCTGGTCAGGGAAGCAGGCTTTCTCTGACATGGACTCTTGCCAGCTTTTCAATTACTGCACCCCAGAGGGACTGCCTTGCCATGCCACAGGGAAAAAGGACATGCTCATCCCTGATACAACCTGATTATCTGGGATAGATGGGAAATGGGACTTACCTTTTTCTGAGGAATAGAGAAGAGGAACAGGGAGAGGGAGGGAGAGTAGGACTGAGAGGTAAGGAGAGATGGAGCTGTGACCAGGATGTAAAGTAAATTGAAAATTTAATTAAGTCGTTTAAATTCATCAAATTAACATCATACATTCGTCTAGTAAATACTGGGAGAATTTGAGGACTGTTGTAAGTGATTACCTTCTGCATTTTTTCTGTCTTCAAAACACGGAAAATTGAAAGAATTATTAATGAGCTACTACATCTAAGAAATGAGCATTTCTTTTTCTTCAATTTTAAAAGTTTATTAGTGACATTAAATTACAAAAATTAAATTAAATAAATTAAAGAAATAACAAAATTAAAGAAATAACAAAAGTATAAAGTCATTCCAAAATCATTATTTTAATGCCACTTTTTTAAAAGATATTTATTTTCATTAATTGCAGTTTATTCACTTTGTATTCTCCTGGAACTCCATCCCTCCTTCCCTCCAAATCCCACCCTCCCCAAGTCCACTGATAGGGGAGATCTTCCTCTCTTTCCTTTTGATCCTAGTGTATCAGGTCTCATCAGGAGTGGCTGCATTGTCTTCTTCTGTGGCCTGGTAAGGCTGCTCCCACCTCAGGGGGAGATAATCAAAGCGCAGGCCAATCAGATTATGTCAGAGGCAGTCCCTGTTCCCATTACTATGGAATGCACACAGACACTGTGCTGCCATGGGCTACATCTGTGCAGAAGTTCTAGGTTATCTGCATACATTGTCCTCGTCTAGAGTATCAGTCTCAGAAAAGACCCCTGGGCCCAGATTTTTTTTGGTTCTGTTGCTCTCCTTATGGAGCCCCTGTCCACTCCATGTCTTATTATCTCCTACTTCTTTCATAAGATTCCCTGCACTCCGTCCAAAGTTTGGCTATAAGTCTCAGCACCTGCTCTGATTCCCTGCAAGGAAGAGCTTTCAGAAGCTCTCTATGGTAGGCTCTTGTCCTGTTCCCTGTTCTCTCCCTCTTCTAAGGTCCATCCTCTTTGCCTTTCTGAATGGGGATTGAGCATTTTATCCAGAGTCCTCTTGCATAATTAGTTTCTTTAGGTGTGCAGATTTTAAGTATGTTTATCTTACATTATTTATCTAGTATCCACTTATGAGTGAGTATATACCCCTGTGTCTTTCTGCCTCTGGGACACCTCACTCTGGTTGATCCTTCCAGTTCCCACCACTTGCCTGCATATTTCATGATTTCCTTGTTTTTTATTGCTGAGTAATATTCCATTATGTAGAAGTACCAACATTTTTGTATCCATTGCTCAACTGACGGACATCTGGGTTGTTCCCAACTTCTGGCTATTACAAATAAAGCTGCAGTAAATATGGCTGAGCAAATGTCCTTGTTGGATATATGCCTTAGAGTGGTATAGCTGGATCTTGAGGAAACACTATTCCTAATTGTCTGAGAAAGCACCAGATTGATTTCCAAAGTCGTTGTACAAGTTTAGTTTTGGCATTCCTATACATGTTTTTTTTTTCTATTTTTATATGATTGGCCCATGATTGTAATGTTTCCACTGAATACTACATACACAATTACAAGATTTACAGAGTACCTCACACATTCTTTCCTTCACAATCTTAAGTGTCTCTAGGATTAAGTATATAAACTTTACTCCACACTACTCAGCATGTGTTTTGCTCTGTACTCCTCAAAGATGTCTAACTTTTCTATGTGTGGACCTGTCTGACTCTACTTCAGTAAAGCACATTTCTCCATAAAGTCCCCCATGCTTTTTACATCTGTTAGAATTTAACGTTCACAGGGTTAATGATATCTACGTCCTGCCTTTTTCAATTTGAACTTTGATAGGTTAAAAATATTAGGGATTAATGTATGGGGAGAAATGTATATGTCACAATGTTTGTCAAATAATATTGCAGTTAGAGTGAACAATGATATCCATGTTACTACTTCACTGGCCAGTGTTTAGGAGTCACCTACTTTGGTCTTCATTGGGTTTTTTATATCAATCATGGTTTTTTGTGAATTATTCTATTATGTGAACAATTGGATTCTCCTAAGATACCTTACAATATTTCCTGCTTTACTTTCTAAACCATGAAAAGTGCTGGTAAATCCAACTGTTTTAATATATATATATATTACTCATTTATTTTAAAAAAATGATTTTAATTTTTATAGAATTACATTCCCCACCATTTCCTAAATTTTGACCAGTGGATCTGAACTTATGGGTCTTGACTGCTTTGGGGTTGGCATATCAGATATCTACTAGGTGTGAGATATTTACATTAGGATTCATAACAATAACTAAATTGCAGTTATAAAGTGGCAATGAAATAATCATTTGTTTGGTTGTCACCACAGCATAAGGGATCTATATTAAGTTATAAAATCATTCAGAAGTTTGAGAACCATTGATCTAGTCCAACCAACTGCCCTTCTTCAAACTTTCCCCACCACCCACAAGTCAATAACTTCTGAAAAAAGCCCACTCCTTCAATGTGTTCCCAATACATCTTTTCCTAAGTACCTCTTCTTTTCTGTTATTTTTTTCAGATAATCATATTTTTTATTATTTTTATTCATTTATTCATTTCTTTAACTTGATTGTAGTCCCCTTGCCCAATTCCTCCCAGTCTTACCCTCCATATCTCTACACCCTATTTTCTGCTAGACCACTGAATGGGGGAGTTCTCTTTTCCTTCCATCTTATTCTTACCTGACAAGTCGCACCAGGAATGCCTAGATCCTCTTCCTCTTCCTCTTCAGCAAGCCCACATTGTCAGCCTTCTATGATCAAAGTGCAGGCAACCAAGTTCATGACAAATGCACCCACATGGAGACTATGCTTCCTACCAGCTACGGCTGAGCAGGAGTTCTAAATACTCTCCATTCATGATCATTGTTGGTGTATCAATCTCTGCAGACTCCCGGGAGCAGATTTGTTGGCAGTGTTGTTTTTCTGTTTCATTTTAAATATGCCTATATTTCAACAGAATCCTGCCATGGAGCCTGTGTTTTAACATCATGCACCCCTGAAGATAAGTATGAACTAGTCTTATAACTTATGCAATGATTGCCTGTTTTCCTAGGTGGCGACCTGTATGAGGACAATCCTTATTTTTCATACATGGAAACCTGGGAGGAGTTCACCACAGAAGGACCACACTATACCTTATTATGCCAAGGCCCTGTGGAAATCAGAAGGGGCTGTCAAGGAAGAAAGGATATCTTTCCTTGTTTGACCATGTCCTGGTTATGTCTACTAACCTGTATGTATGTGTATATCATGTCAGCCTAACTATGCGGGGACACATTTGATTAGGCCTTAATATACAAAAATAAATATATTTTAATATTTTGTTCATTGTTTTGACATTAGAATTACTTCATTATTTAACCCCCCCTTTTAAAATAGTCCACAACCTCCCATATTCCCTTCCTTGTTCTTTTTAAAAAACTCATGGTTTCTTTTTTTAATTGTTGTTATATACATATATGTATATTGAGATAAATATATGTGTGTTTTAAGATATATATTTTACATAACTATAACCTTCTTTGTATAATATTAAATTATATATATGTTTTCAGGATTGTCCATTTGGTACCTGATACCCAACCTGTCTGCTTTCTCTATGGGAGGAGTATTTCTCTTACCCTCGAAATTACTCAGGGTCCCATACTGC
The DNA here is from genome assembly GCF_030254825.1 of Meriones unguiculatus. NCBI lineage: Eukaryota > Metazoa > Chordata > Mammalia > Rodentia > Muridae > Meriones > Meriones unguiculatus. The sequence continues at coordinate 43,371,766 of NC_083357.1, forward strand.
TTTGAGCAAGCTAGAGGTTTAGTGGACTTTCGTCTGTACACATTTTTCACTCTCTTTTCACAAATCTTTCAGTTAAACTGAGAATAATGAATTATTTAAGGTGCTTTTCTGCAGTTTGAATCTGGAAAAAGTATAGCATAAATGTGAAATGGAGGCAAGTTTGGTAGAATTCTAGCAATTTTGAAGCTGATTTATGAGGGTTGCAAGTTTGTAAAGTATGCTAAGAAATTTTCTCAAAACAACATATTAAAAACTTTTCCTGTTGTAAAGACAGATTGTTGAAGTGGAGGGAAAGTCCCTGATTATAACAGTTGCTCAGCAGGAGACAGATATGTGTGCTTCTCTGAGCTCATAACTTCCATGAGAGTGTGAAGAGATGAAAAGCAGTTACTATCCCTACACTCATTAGGGAAAACTGATGGAACAAAGCAGGTCATTCTTGGTGACCCGGCAGATGCTACAGAAGTCTGCTGTGGTTGCACCTTGTACATGGATGTATTGTCACATATGAGCTTGGAGGTGTTTTCTTGGAGCATGTCACATATAATCTCCAGGTGCCATGACTATAGCCTTCATACTATTTTGAAAGGTATGAAATAGTTACTGATCTCAATTAAATAATTTAAGTATATTCTAATAAGTACATCAATGAATGGATTGTAGTACAGACATCAATACATTTTTATTCAGTTTTTGGGACAAACTTTCTGGTAATCAGAGAATAATATTTGTGAAATTCCACTTAAAAATCATGAGAAAAATAAAACGTCCAGGAGAGCATTCTTTTTTTTTATTCTTTTTTTTAAATTTTTTATTTAACTTTTATAAATTACACTTTATTCATTTTGTAGCCCCTCCCTCCTCTTCTCCAGGTCCCACCCTCCCCGCACTGTTCTGCATGCATGCCCCTCTGAAAGTCCTCTGATAGGGGAGGTCCTCCTCTCCTTCTTTCTGATCTTAGTCTATCAGTTCTCATCAGAAGTGGCTGCATTGTCAGGGTTCTAGGTTATCTCCATGAATAGTCCTTGGTTGGAGTATGAGTCTCTGGGAAGTTCCCTGTATTCAAATTTTCTTGTTCTGTTGCTCTCCTTGTGGAGTTCCTGTCCTCTCCAGATCTTACTATTTCCCACTTCTTACATAAAATTCTATTCACTCTGCCCGACAGTTGGCCATCAGGCTCAGCATCTGCTATGATAGTCTGCAGGGCAGAGGCTTTCAAAGGCCCTCTGTGGCAGGTTGCTAGGTCTTTTCCTGTTTTCTACTTCTGGCTTTCAGAGGCCCGCTGTAGCAGGTTCCTAGGTTGTTTCCTGTTTTCTTCTTCTTCTGATGTCCATTATCTTTGCCTTTCAGGGTGGGGATTGAACATTTTAGTTAGGGTCCTCTCTTTGGCTTAGTTTGTTTAGATGTACAAATTTTAGTGGGTTTATCCTATATTGTATGTTTATATTAGTGAGTATATATTGTGTGTGTCTTTTTGCTTCTGGGACAAATCACTGAGGATGATCCTTTACAGGTCCCACCATTTAAGTGCAAATTTCATGATTTCCTTATTTTTCATTGCGGAGTAATATTCCATTGTGTAGATGTACCACAATTTCTGCATCCATTCTTCAGTTGAAGGGCATCTGGGCTGTTTCCACCTTCTGGCTATTACAAATAAAGCTGCTACAAACATGGTTGAGCAAATGTCCTTTTTGTGTACTTGACACTCTTTTGTATATATACCTAGGAGTGGTATGGCTGGATCCTGAGGAAGTGCTATTGATAGTTGTCAGAGAAAGTGCCAGATTGATTTTAAGAGTGGTTGTACAAGTTTAAAATCCCACCAGCAGTGGAGAAGGGTTCCCCTTTCTCCACAACCTCTCCAGCATGTGTTGTCACTTGAGTTTTTGATCTTGGCCATTCTCATGTGTGTAAGGTGAAATCTCAGGGTTGTTTTGATTTGCATTTCCCTAATGGCTAATGAGGTTGAGCAATTCTGTAAAGGCTTCTCTGCCATTCAATATTCTCTGTTTAGCTCTGTTCCACATTTTTTAAGTGGATTACTTGGTTTGCTGCTTTTCAGCTTCTTTAGTTCTTTATATATACTGGATATGAGTCATCTCTCAGATAAAGGGTTGGTGAAGATTCTTTTCCAATCTGTAGGCAGTCATTTTCTTTTGATGACGGTATCCTTTGATTTACAGAAGCTTTTCAGTTTCATGAGGGCCCATTTACTGATTGTTGCTCTTAGAGCCTATACTGTTGGTGTTCTGTTCAGGAAGTTTTTTTCCTGTACCAATGAGTTCTAGGGTATTCTCACTTTTTTTTTTTTTCGAGCCAATTTAATTTGTCTGGTTTTTGTTGAGTTCTTTGATCCACTTGGAATTCAGTTTTGTGCAGGGTGATAAGTATGGATCTATTTTCATTTTTCTAAATGTAGACATCCAATTGGACCAGCACCATTTGTTGAAAATGCTATCATTTTTCCATTGTATGGTTTTGGCATCTTTCTCAAAAATCAGGTTTCCATAAGTGTGTGGGTTTATTTCTGGGTCTTCTGTTCAGTTCCATTGATCCACCATTCTGTTTCTATAAAAGTATTGTGCCATTTTTATAACTGTTGCTCTATGGTACAGGTTGATATCAGGGATGGAGATACCTCCAGAAGATCTTTTATTGTAGAGGATGGTTTTAGCAATTCTGGGTTTCTTGTTATTCCATATGAAGTTGATAATTTTTCTTTCCAGGTCTGTAAAGAATTGTGTTGGCAATTTGATGGGAATTGCATTAAATCTGTAGATTGCTTTTGGTAACATGGCCATTTTTACTATGTTAATCCTGCCAAGCCATGAGCATGGGAAATCTTTCCATCATCTGATATCTTCTTCTAATTCTTTCTTAGGAGACTTGAAATTTTTTTCATACAGGTCTTTGACTTACTTGATTAGGGTTACACAAAGGTACTTTATGTCATTTGTGGCTATTGTGAAGGGTGCTGTTTCTCTAATTTCTTTCTCAGCCCTTTTGTCTTTTGTATATAGGAATCCTACTGATTTTTTATTTTTAGTTAATTTTGTATCCGGCCACTTTCCTGAAGGTGTTTATCAGCTGTAGGAGTTCCCTGGTAGAATTTTTGGATTCATTCATGTATACTATCATATCATCTGCCAATAGTGATAATTTGACTTCTTCTTTTCCAATCTGTATCCACTTGATCTCCTTCAACTGTCTTATTGCTCTAGCAAGGACTTCCAGAACTATGTTGAAGAGATATGGAGAGAGTGGGCAGCCTTGTCTTGTCCCTGATTTCAGTGGGATTGCTTGAAGTTTCTCTCCATTCAGTTTGATGTTGGCTATAGGCTGGCTGTATATTGCCTTTACTATGTTTAGATATGTGCCTTGTATCCCTGATCTGTCTAATACTTTAAACATGAATGGATGTTGGATTTTATCAATGCTTTTTCAGCATCTAGGGAGATTATCATGTGTGTTTTTTTTTTCTATCAGTTTGTTAATATGGTGAATCTCTTTGTTGGATTTCTATATATTGAACCACCCCTGCATACCTGGGAGGAAGGCTACTTGGTCATAGTGGATGATATCTTTGAGGTGTTCTTGTATTCAGTTTGTGAGTATTTTGTTGAGTATTTTTGCATCAATGTTCATAAGGAAGATTGGCCTGAAGTTCTATTTTTTTGTTTGGTCTTTGTGAGGTTTAGGTACCAAGGTGACTGTGGTTTCATAGAATGAGTTTGGTAATGTTCCTTCTGTTTCTATTTTGTAGAATAGTTTGAAGAGAATTGGAGTTAGCTCTTCTTTGAAGGTCTGGTAGAATTCTGCACTGAAGCCATCTGGACCTGGATAGAGACTGTTGATGACTGCTTCTATTTCTTTGGGGGATATAGGACTATTTAATTGAGTTACCTGGTCCTGATTCAGCCTTGGTAAGTCAAATCGATCAAGAAAATTGTCCATTTCATTTAGATTTTCAAATTTTGTGGCATATAGACTTTTGAAGTATGTCCTAATGATTGTTTGGATTTCCTCAGTGTGTGTAGTTATTTCCCCCTTTTCATTACTGATTTTGTTGTTATGGGTGGTGTCTCTCTGCCTTTTAGTTATCTTAGCTAAGGCTTTGTCTATCTTGTTGCTTTTCTCTAAGAACCAACTCTTGGTTTCATTGATTCGTTGAATTGTTTTATTTGTTTCTAATTGATTGATTTCAGCCTTGAGTTTGATTATTTCCTGTCATCTACTCCTTTTTGGTGTGTCTGCTTTGTCTTTTTCTAGGGTTTTATATTTCAATCTTCTTGTGTCTGTTGAGGCTTTCTATGTGACCAACTATATGGTCTATTTGGGAGAATGTTCCATATGGTGCTAAGAAGAAGGTAAATTCTTTTGTGTTTGGGTGTAAAGTTCTGTAAATGTCTATGAGGTCCATTTGATCCATGACCTCTGTCAGAGTTATTGTTTCTTTGTTTAATTTTTGTTTTGTTGACCTGTCCTTTGTTGAGAGTGGGGTGTTGAAGTCTCCCACTATTAATGTCTGGTGATCTATATGTGGTTTAAATTTTATCAATGTTTCCTTTACAAATGTTGGTGCTATTGTATTTGGGGCATAGACATTCAGGATTGTGATTTCTTCCTGGTGGAATTTTCCCTTGATGAGTATGAATTGTACTTCCCCATCTCTTTATTAATTTTGGTTGAAAGTCTTTTTTATCAGATATTAGAATGGCTACTCCTGCTTGCTTCTTGGATCCATTTGCTTGGAAAGTCGTCTTCCAACCTTTTACCCTCAGGTAATGTGTATCTTTGTGTCTTAGGTGTGTTTCTTGTATGCAACAGATTGCTGGGTTTTGTTTACGTATCCATTCTGTTAATCTGTGTCTTTTTATTGGAAAGTTGAGTCCATTGATGTTGAGCGAGATTAATGACCAGTGGCTGTTAGATCCTTTGAATTTGATGTTGGCTGTGGTCATATGGTTGTGTGCTTGGTTGCTTTTTGTTTTACTGTAGTGGGGTTATTTATTTCCTGTGTTTTCTTGAAAGAAGCTAATTTTCTTGGGTTGTATTTTCCCTTCAGGGTCATCTGTAATGCTGGATTTGTGTGTAGGTATTGTTGAAATTTGTTTTTGTCATTGATTATCTTGTTTTCTCTGTCTATGAGGACTGAGAGTTTTGCAGGTTATAGTAGCCTGGGCTGACATCTGTGTTCTCTTAAGGGTCTGCATGATATCCATCCAGGCCCTTCTGGTTCTCATAGTCTTGGTTGAAAAGTCAGGTGTAATTCTAATTGTTTTGCCATTATATGTTACTTGGCCTTTTTCCCTAACAGCCTTCAGTATTTTTTCTTTGTTCTGTATACTTATTGTTTTGATTATTATGTGGTGGGAGTATTTTCTTTTCTGGTCAAATTTGTTGGGTGTTCTGTAGGCCTCATGCATTCTTATTGGCTTCTCCTTTAACTTGGGGAAATTTTCTTCAATGATTTTATTGAAAATAATTTCTGGGCATTGGAGAAGAGAATCTTCTTTTTCCTCTATTCCTTTTATTCTTAGGTTGTGTCTTTCCATATTGTCTTGGATTTCTTGAATGGTCTGTGTCAGAAATTTTTTGGATTTAACATTTTCTTTGACAGATACATCAATTTCTTCCATTGTATCTCCTACACCTGAGATTCTTTCTTCCATCTTTTGTAGTCTGTTGTTTATGCTTCCCACTCTAGTTCCTGTTTTCTTCCCTAAATCCTTCCTCTCCATTATTTCCCCCATTTTTGTTTTCTTTAATTTTTCCAGTTCTATCTTCAGATCTTGAGTTGTTTTGTTTACTTCCTTCATCTGTCTAATTGTATTTTCCTCTTTTTCTTTTAGTTCCTTCAACACTGTTTCTTTTATTTCTTTCAGTGATTTAATTATTCGTTCTCTGAAGGTCGCAAACTGTTTGGCTGCATCTTCCCGTATTTCTTCATGGATGGCCATAATCTGCTTGTCTTTAACTTCCTCCATTTCTTTACGGATAGACATGATCTGTTTGGTTTTATTTTCCCGCTAATTCTTTATGTATTTTATTTGTTTCCTCTATTATCCTCGTCAGCAGTATAGATGTAAGGTCATCTTCTTGATTTTCTATTATGCTGCGTTGTCCAGGGCTGTTGACCCCTGGATGGCTGGGTTTGGGAGATGCCATATTATGCTGCCTTTTGTTGGTTGAGCTTTTACACTGACCTCTACCCATTGGGCTGTTTTAGGTGTTGGCTGTTTTTTTCTGTGCTTCCAGGAGTCCTGAGGTAGGTAGAATCCCCTTGGCCGGAAGATAACTTTTCCTGAAGGAGTCCTTCTCTGCTTTTTGGGTATGGTCACTGTATGGTCAGTGTTTCTCAGGAATTGCCACCGCTCACCTCAGATGTATAGACCTGAGTAGTAGCTGTGGTCTTTGTTATGCAGGGGTGGCTCTCCTCTTACCCATAGAAGTTCTCAAGACAGCTGCCCCACTGCTGGGTTTCTTGTTATAAATATAGGCACTCAGTCTCTGGTGCCCTAGGGACCACATTTCTATGTGAGGCTGTAAATCAGGTGTGCAGGCAGGGCTCTGGGAAGATGCCTGGGTCCCCAGGTCTGGCCCTGGGCTGGATCCTATGGTGCCCGTGGCACCTGAGTCTTTTCCAGGGGATGTCTGGGTGACCTAAGGTCGGTCCCAATCGATTCCTGCTCTGTGGGATTATCTGTCAACTGGAAAATCCAGTCTGTGATGTTGTGGGCCCACAGTTCTGTCTGGGACAGTGACCAGATCATGCTGGCATGTGGCTTTGGCCTGGCAACCAAGCGCCTGGTGGAACCAGGATTTCTTCTGAGGTTTAGTCAGATGAGTTAAAGCTGATTGAATCGCCCATGGGGTATCCTCTCACCTGGGAAACACAATCACTTGTGTTTTAAGGCCACAAGTGCTGATTGCTTGTCACTGTGCCAATCCTGCTGTGCTGCTGGTCAGAATGAGAGTTGTCCTGGTGCTGCCCAAGAGCATTCTTTTATACAACCAACTGTGAACATTTTACTCTCAGCCCGGGTCAGTCACTCTAAGCTACCAACCTAGAAAATGGTAACTTAGGGTATGACCAATGTAGGCCTAAAATAAGTGAATGACCCAGCTGTCTGTCAATCTGTCCATCTTTCATGTCATTTCTCCTCCACTCCCCTTCAGTCCACAGTTGGTATTCCTCAGATTTTATATATAAAAGATAGTAATCAACTCATTTGATATGTAAAAAAAACATACTGACCATATTCCACACAGTGTAGTTAAGAAATTAGTCAACTACATTTTGAGTTTTGAGAATAAAAGAAAGTAAATTGGTTAGTTTTCTAAAAGACTATACATTTGTATTCATTCAGTTGTTACAGATGCATTTAAATTATTTTGAAATTATAATTTATATTATGTAAAGAGGATCATCAAACACTTAAAAGATAATTGTAATTATTTCCATTTTCAAGACTGATTTTTCTTAGGAGAAATATTGAAATAAAAAGTTACAGGTTTAAGAATTTCTTCTGGACATATATATGCACATAAGTATATTTATATACATTTACAAAAATATATACACAAATAGATGACAGTAGAATGCAAATGTAAAAATAAATGTTTTCTATGTCTGTGATGCTTGTGTGTGTCTCTGTGCTTGTGTGTGAGTTTCTTGAAGCAAATGGTACATGATATGTTTGCATTTTTACTTTAGCCTGTCATATAAGATGGGGTGGGAATTCTTTCTCCATAGGATCATGTTAGTCTTCACATGTATTGACTTTAGAAATATTTACATGTAGGATTTTTCTTGTTGTTGTTGTTACTTTTTTAAGACCTCTGTAGCCTTGGCTGTCCTGGACTTGCTTCCGAGAGCAACTCACAGAGATCTACCTGCCTCTTCCCAACCCCCAAGGTCTGTGGTTACAGGCAGTTGCCACCATGCCCAGTTTACACCTCTGATTTTGACCATGGTTTATATTTATAACATACACTCTCCTGAATGTGAGAGAGGGGGATAAATGATCTTTAGTTGTGTATCCATATTTTAGCTCAACAATATCCAATGGAGAGTGAAATATCCAGGTTCACATAACAAATGACTTAGATACTACTCAGTCCATCATAAAAATTACAAAAATATTTACATATGCGAGAAGAAAAGCTATTTAGGGATAGAACTGAGAGGGTGACAAAAAAAAATCAGAGCACCTTGCATATATATGGGAAATTCTCAAAGAATAAACTTCATATAAAAAGAGTGAAAGAATGAAATGTATGCTCCTAGGTATTGTTTTCCAAGATGTTATTGATAACATCAGAATGCTTGAAAGGAAGATATGTTTGTAATCGCTTGAAAAGGTTCTTGGAAAACTGAATCCTCTTTGTGTTCCTTGCATGAAATACACACCATGCATTCACTTAAATAGCAATGGCAGTGAGCTGACATGACTTCTTAGTACAGTGTGAAGGACAACAGAAAGAGAATACTATTGCATCGGAGGGTATTTCTATAGTATTTATTTTGAAAATATTATTAAACTTAATTAAATTATAATTAAAAATTAATTTTCTATGTAAGCAAATTATGAAAATAAACAAAGAAAAAAATGTTAATACCCAACTAAATAGAGGGTAGAAATATTGAAACACAGGCTTTTTAAAAATGCTATGTCTTTAAAATCCACAGTACACTTTTCCCTAAACACTCATCAATCAGAAAACGATCAGTCTATGGCTATTTACGAGCATTGAAACGTGTGTACCAACTAACTTCTTTCAACCCAGGCATTGTTGAGATCTGTCTACCATGGCATGAGCTGTGTGTGCTTGGATCATAGAGATGGATGAGTCTCCCTCTGCTCTGGGGCAGGAAGAACTGGCACTTATGACAAGCAATTCCAAATTCAATGAAAAGCAAACTAACAGAGATACTTGATTCTTTTCTAGGTGTAAGAAAAAGTTCAAAATAAAACGTAGCATCTCCCTACGTTACCTTATGGATTGATGAGTATGTAGATCGAGTTAAGACAAAAACAAAAAAAAACCCACTCTCTGCTTCCAAGTCGATTCCCCTATTGTGTCCTATGGGAACATTTGTGGCCACTTTTCGGTAAGACCTACTGCTTGGACCAGTGTTCAAAAAAGGCTGGCTGTAGAAATTGTGGGGCAGTTTAATGCATACTTACATTAAATATACAAATCAGTTAATCAGAATATTTACAAAAGAAGAATTTATTTTAGTCTCTATCTGTTCAGACTCCCAACTCAACTTTTCAGCTCGTGTGATAAAGATGTGTCTACTTTTCACCACACACATTCCTACATGGAAGGTGGTTCCTTAGCTTTTGGTCAGTGATGCTCATCAGGATTTCCCAAGATCCTTGAGGTAGAAGTCAAGGATATTGTGCTCTATGAAGGATGTGACAGGAGCAGGGCTTACCTCAATCTCTACTCTTTTCACTCCAAAATGTCATGGTATTATCTGGGTTTTGAAAATAAACAAATTGATCTCTCTCCAATGATTTTGTGTAGTATAATTGAATTTGAAAAATACATTCTACGGTGCCATGATTATTTCCTAAAAATAGAGTATATAATTCTACAGATAAAAGTAGTAACTCTTAGATTACACAACGTCTTGAATGTCTGTGCAGCAGAATATCACTTGTGTCTATAGTCAACAGATGAGGTCCAGTGTCATTAGACCATCAGAGTCACAGTTGATTTGTGCACTGCAGGTAAATTTCAAAGTCACATTCTGATCTTTCATGAGAAAATGTGATCATGGTATACTGAGAATATCTTCAGCACAACAGTTGGAATCATAGGGATTGTGTGGTATAAACCTTCTGCTCTTCACAAGCATACACCAGAATTTATACTTCTCTTCCACATAAGAGTTCATTACAAGAAACCCCCACTTATGAGTTTCCTTGTTCCTGTGTAGGTTCCCTTGATGTTTCCTGCTATGTCACCTTTTAATTTGGTGATATCATATGTGTTGTCTATGTACACATGAGGTTGGGGCCACAAATATAATCCACCCTTCTGATAAGAATGGTTTCAGGCAGAATATAGAGTGGGGGAGCAGTTAATAGTAGAAACATGAAGTGCACTAGTCTTTTGTCAAGAATCAGTCCATAGCTCCACAGGATGTTAAAGAGAATTTCAGTATGAATATGCCACTCCAATTATGAATGTAGTAACATGGAGAAAGGGAATAGAATGTTCCTTACCACATGAATCACAACTTTCATCAAGGAGAAATAACTCACATATTAAACTTAAGAATGGAACAACGTGGTATCAGTTGTGAGCAAGGAGAATTGGCTTGCTTCCATGTATGTGGACCTATCTGCATTGCCCACGTGGCACGCCTGGGTTGGCTACCCAGAGGCTATTTAAGCTGTGGGCTGGCTTTCCCCAGGGTCCGAGGATTGTTCAAGGTTCCTGAATAAACTGCATTGAAAAAAAAAAAAAAAAAAAAAAAAGACTAGTGAACTGGAAAAGGACTAACCTTCAGATAAGAAAAAGATGTTCACCAAAAAATTAATGTTGACCATTATAAGACACTCTGAATATATCCAATGTCACTGAGGTCCAAACCATTCAACCTATAATTTGCATTCTATCAAATGTTAGTGCGGTGCATTCATCTTTAATCCATTTAAATTTGAGAATTATGTGCTACAGTAAAATAATGGAGAATTTATCATCAGGAAAATTGATGTTATGCCCCAACCAAATGAAGCACTAGTTTTCTAGGAACTAATATCTTATATGATCAATTATGTAATTCCTATGAAGAAAAAAACAATTTTTTTCTCACAAAATGTATTTTCCCTGGTTTAAGTGTGTTCTAACCAAAGTTCACGTGCTTTACAGAAGGCTTGTGTAGTGGCACCTTTCTTTATTTGTTGTTGTTATTATTTTTTATTGTGTATCTCGGCTGTGGGCCCTCCCCCATCTCCACCTAATCCAACCCAGCTCCCTCTTACTCCCTCTATGCCGCTTCTCTATTCCACTGTTAGAGGAGGGTCACCTCTCCTATTTGACCTAGCCTATCAGGTCTCAACAGGACTGGTTGCATTGTCTTTCTCTGTGACCTGACAAGGATGTATCCCCCAGGGGGAGGTAATCAGAGAGCCTGCCATAAAGTTCATGCCAGAGAAAGTCCCTCCTCCCCTACTAAGGCACCCACTTACACACTGAATCTATGGGCTATATTTCAACAGGGTAAAGGTACCTTTCGGTGTGAACACTACCTCAAGAGTTAAGGGGACACTGTAAGCCTTAATTATCCTTTTAGATATGAAATAAAGTTTGGAGAAATTTTTGGCACAGCCATTGTCACAGAGTTCTTGTTCCATGGTTATAGTCAAGGCTTGTATTTCCCCACCAGCATCTACACAATAGTTCACTTCCTACCCTGTAGTTTTCCAGGGAAATAACAGGACTAACAGCTACCCAGTCATGTGGAGAATGCCACTTACACTGGCATGCTCAGGGATGGCAATTGTCTTATAATATTTGTATGAGAAAGACCAGCTCTTTGGCCACATCCACCTGGTTGGGGGTGGGACAGGCTTGACAGGCCACAAAGGAAGAAAGTGGTGGCCTGGACTGATGAGACCTGATGGACTAGGGTCAGATAGTACGGGAGGAAGACATGTCCTATCAGAGGACTAGGGGTGAGGCATAGGGGGAGAAGAAGGAGGGAGGGTTGCACAGAGAGGAGATGAGAAATAGGGCAGAGCCTAGATACAAAGTCAATTAACTGTGATAAATAGTAATAATTTTAAAGTATGAAAAAATGGCATTTTTGAAGAGTGTAATTTTTTTCACTGTTTACATTACAGTTCTGTGGAGCAGAAAGAACAATGGTATCATGTTCTCCACAAGTATTTCACTCATTTTCATACTTTAATTCCTTAGTGATGTACAAATGACATTCTGAGTACCATATCTTTTATTAAAATTGTATTTGGTAGTTGTCCCCAAATGTGCTATTGATTAAAGGTTTTCTGGCTTCTAGTTTAAAGTCTCCTGTTAAAATGCATATTTTGTTTAATTTTGAGGAAATTCTGTATGCTGTTCTCTTCATTGTGGTGAACTGTCTTCTCCACTCAGTAGAGGTTACTGTACCATGTGTTCTCAACTCATCTGCTTCCTAGTTTGAAGTCAAGCAGGTTTCTGACATTCTCTTGCAGACAAAACATTTTGAAGACTGGCTTTGCTTGCTAGGCCAATGTGCTGTTACCTGATCATGTCTTTTTTTTTTTTCTGAAACATTTTTGAATACTTCCTAATTTAATAATGTGCACCACTGAACTGATAGTCTTATATTTAAAGCTAAGATGATATTGATAAAATGTTAACAATGATTACCTTGAAATAGTCTACCAGAGATTTCATCTTTTTGTATTGTCTGTTTTGATTGCATTTGAGCATATGTATTGATGCAGCCAAGAAGGGCAACAAGAAAACTCTTTCCCTGCAAATCTTCAATGGAGACATCCCAAGCTGTGCCAATGTATGTGAATATAAAATGAAAATTAACATTCCAGACTCATGACTAGAAGAGAGACTGTTTGTCGAGTAATGAAATAGGAAGACAAAAGAAGAAGTGTGAGGAGAGAAAGTGAGAATTTAGACAGTGGTATGCCAAAAATTAGAATTTTTTGTTATTGTTAAGTGCCTGAAAATTGAGTCAGCTAGATGCAACAATATACATTTTTCAATCCAAGTATTCCTCTTAGAATTCAAGTGTTTTCCCCAGTCTTTATAGCTTATATATAGCCTCATGTAGTGTTTCAATGATTGCTTATATTTTAAAATAGTTTTGTCTATTCATAAACTTCTAATCATGGAATATTAACATAAACAATTGTTACACAAGTATTATCAATAATTACATTCACTGTTCATATTGACCTGTTTGGTGACATTTGACCTATTATTTTAATTTTATTTTTCTTATTAGTTACATTTTGTTAACTCTGTGTCCCAGCAGTATCCTGCTCCCTCATTTCCTCCCCAACCCCACACTCCCTCCCTGGTCTCCTCCCTGCCCCTTTCCAAGTCCACTGATAGGGGAGGACCTCCTCTCCTTTCATTTGACCCTGTTTTATCAGGTATCTTCAGGGCTGGCTGCAAAGTCCTCCCCTGTGGCCTAACAGGACTGTTCCTCCCCTTGGGGGGGGGGGAGGTCAAAGATCCTGCCCTTGAGATCCTGTTAGAAATAGTCCTTGTTCCCCTTACTTTGGGAAACTACTTGGTTACTGAGCTACCATGGGTCACATCCAAGCAGAAGTTCTAGGTTGTATCCATAGATGGTCCTTAGTTGAGTGTCAGTCTCAGAAAAGACCCTGTGCCCAGATATATTTGGTCCTTGTAGAGCTTCTATCCTTTCCATATCATACTAACTTCCCTTCTTTCATATGATTCCCTGCACTCTGCGGAGGGTTTGGTTATGAGTCTTAGTGTCTGCTTAGAAACACTGTTAAGTAGAGTGTTTCACATGCCTTCTGCGGTAGACTCCTGTCATACGTTCAATGCACATCCCATTTGTCTTTCTAAATGAGGACTGATCATCCTCACCCATGCCCGCTTTCTTGATTATCTTCTTTAGGTGTGTAGATTTCATTATGTTTATCATATCTTGTAGGTCTATATAAATGAGTATATACCATGTTTGTCTTTCTCCTTCTGGGAGACTTCACTCAGAATGATCTTTTCTAGATCCCACCATTTGCCTGCAAATTTCATGATTTCCTCCTTTTTGATTGCTGAGTAGTATTCCATTGTGTAAAAATACCACAATTTCTGTATCCATTCCTCCGTTGATGGACATCTGGGTTGTTTCCAGGCATTTGACCTATTTTAACTCTACCCTCTGCTCTTCCTTTCTCTCACTGTGCATTCTCACACCTTCTTTTGAAGCTCAAGTACATAGTCATGTCTCCTTATCCTCAGATACATGTGAATCTTCTAGGCAAAAGTTATCTTTTCATGGAACTTCTGTTCACAAATCACCTTTATAAAATTTGTGAGAGAGACATTGAGAGAAAGAGAGATTACCTCTGTTTATAGTAGTTATGGTAGAACCCATGACCTCACATATACTACAAAGCTGTTCTGTCTCTGAGTATTAAATACTGAGAGACATACAATTAATTGTCTATTCTTTCAATTTTCATTTTATTCCTCTGTTTTCCACTACTGGAGTCAGTGTTGATCAGCAATTGAACTATTATGTAGAATGCAGAGCACTGAAGACCTTTCCTGTCATACCAGGATATAGTGTAGCTAAAAGGATCACCACGTTTCTGAACTTCATAACTGCTAATGGCTATTAAAACACATTTAAAGTCAATTTTCTAAAGTGTCACTGTTGGAATTGCACTAGAGTACACAAGGTTTTAAATATGAATACATTTTAGTTCACAAAGTGATGTTTTCGTCATACCTCATTCTCCATATTCTCCTGCGAGTTGTCTGCAATAATCTTTCAAACACATATACATATATGTATATATATATTTCTATATATATGTAGGTATACATATGTGTGTGTGGGTGAGTATGAGTGTGTGTGTGTGTATGTGTGTGTGTGTGTGTGTGTGTGTACTTTCTATGGACAAATTAGAAAATATTTTTTAAGCTACACTTACTCTAGGATTTTTTACCGGCCATTTTTTCTGTTGTTCTTATTACAAGTCTTGGAATTCGACATAGATCCTTCATACACTGCTTATATTTTAAACAAATGGATGGAGATGATTTTTGACATCTTTATTTGATAATTTTATACGTGTATACAAATTAACTGCCAACTCACAGGATCACTCCTAAAATTTCCCCAACATCTTCTTGTGTTCCTCCACTCTTCTCTCTGGCTCTTCTTTTGACTTCAATTGCAAGTATATGAAATACTGAATTTTTGACTCAGTATTTTACAGATATAAAAAAAAAAAACTACACTCTCATTATGAGTCATTCATTATGTAATGGCTGGAAGAAAGAATTTTCACTACATGCATAGATGACTTTAAACTCTTTTTAAATTCATGCCTTTTTACTGCTATCAACTATATTATTTAAACTTATCACTATTTTTCAGTAATAAGTTATTTTAAAGTGTAATTTCAATACTAGAGGTTTTTTATTTCTATCTGAAGATACACTTATTTTTTTGCATTAAACATATTTCCTTTATATCACTGAGCATTATTAAAAATTATTTAAAAATTATTATTCTTCATAGTTTGAACATGTGAGCTATTGTGAAGTTGGTCATCAATCTTTTTTTTTTTAGTTCTGTATTTTTATGTATTATTCATTACAATTTATTCACTTTGTACCCTGCTCTAGACCCCTCACTTGGGTCCTCCCAGTCCCACACTTCCTTCCTCTTCTCCTGCTATGCCCTTTCCCTGTTCCACTAATGGGGAAGGTGCTCCTCCCTTCTATCTGACATTAAGTCTTGCTTTATCTTCTTCCTCTGTGGCTTGGGAAAACTGCACACCCCAGGGCAACATGATCAAAGAGATGGCCACTGAGATCATGTCAGAGATGGCCTCTGCTTCCATTACTAAGGAAACCCACTTGGAAACTAAGTTGCCTATGGAGTACATCTGAACAGGGGGTCTAAGTCCTCTCCATGAATGGTCCTTGGTTGGAGTTTTTGTTTCGGTAGCCCACCCTGGTCCCAGGTTTTGGGGCTCTGTTAATCTCTTTGTGGAGCTTCTGTCTCATACTGGTCTTTCTGTCTCTCCCTTCTTCAGTAAGATTCCCTGAACTCTGCCCAAAGTTTTGTTATGAGTCTTCACATCTGCTTTGACACCCTGCCTCTTTCAGAGGCCATCTGTGGTAGGCTCCTGTCCTGTTCCATTTCTTCTCCAGCTTCCAATGGTCTTCACACTTAAGAATTATCTATGTATCCCTGGTTCATTATATGTCAAGTTTATTTTAACATATATACCAAAACTCAGGTTATATTTCCATTTTAGTGCTTTAATAAGCAGTATTTTTAGAAATTTTTGGGTTAAGAAGACTGTCTCTTGAAATGTGTTTGTTTTAAAACACAAAATCTTATCACAAACAAATATACACAGCAAGCAATCATAATCCAGGTCCTAATATGGTCCAAATATAGGTAAACTGTCCCAAATTCTCTAAAAACACAATATTTTACATGATGAGAATGAAATACTACTACCCTATCACATATGTGTTTTCTCTATAAATACTTCACTGGTTAAAATGATAGGGAAGAGTTTTTAAAGATTCAACAAAATGTCAGAAGCTTTACTTATCTTTAAAATTATTACTCTTACCATGCTTTGTGTGTGTGTATGTTTGTGTGTGTGCATATCAGTAGTTTCAAGTGTGAACACGTATATCAAAGTGCCTATGTTAAGGTAAGAAGGAAACTTGCTGGAGATTGTCTAATTCTATCATGCGAGCCCTGAACTATCTTTATTTCCAGAGACGATTGAGTTCACATTCTGAGCAGAAGCACACATTGTTCCTTCATGTGTGCATTAGTACTACAAGATCAGAGCAAATCTTTGAGAGTCTGAAGTGCTTTTCCATATATCCTAGCCTATAGTTAACAGGTTGTAAAATCACTAAGTGTAACTTACCCTTGTTCAAAAAATTCAATTAACCTGGCATGATATGTTAATAACTGGGGTAAATCTTCAGCAATAACAACAACAATAACACACACACACACACACACACACACACATACACACACACACACACTTCATTTTCAAGGAAATATTTTATGCTTAGTGGTTAAAAGATAATAAATATAAATACATTGAAAGATACAGGTTATCAATTAGTGTCTTTTGACTTTAATTTTTTATTGTCTATACATAGAGGGTAATCGTTCTGATTTTCTTTTTTAATATTCTTTTTTTTCCTTAAAGATTTATTTATTGTTTATACAGTATTCTGTGTGCATATACCTCTGCATGACAGAAGAGGGCACCAGATCTCATTATAGATGGTTGTGAGCCATCATGTTGTTCCTGGGAATTGAACTCAGGACTTCTGGAAGAACAGACAGTGCTCTTAACCACTAAGCCATCTCTCTAGCCCCCTCTGATTTTCTTTTTTAAGGGAAGTTTCCTAGCTTCTTAGAAACTTTAGTGATGATAACCTGGTACTACCGAAACTATCTGCATAATATATATCTATCTACTCATTGTCATATTCTATGGTGACAGCTTAGAATTCCAGTATATTAGTGGTATCAATTCTGATCAATTCCTACCATTTGAATTTATGCTATTTTCTTCAGGCTGTCTTCTTAGGTATCTGGAGCAGATTTAAATATGAAAGGCAGTAGAAAGCTAATATCATAAGCACTTGTTTATTCTCGAGATATGAAGTGATGGGGTTTCATCACTAAAAATATTTATTTTGGATTCCTACATCTATCACTGCAACGGGTTTTCAACATTGTATATCAATTCATTACAAAGACTGATATGGAGAAAATGCTCATTTCTATTTGTTTAAAGTTCTTGGTTTAAAGATCACTTCTTATCCTCATTATCCTTCAACTGTGCACAGGCGGTGCATGAAAATAAATCAGTAAAATGGTGGAAGTACAGTCAGGTAGGCTGGAGACAGTTCTGCTCTGTATCTATGGCTCCCCAACCCTTGCTGCCATAATGAAAGAAGAGAGTTCCAGCACCCATGGCTCCTCAGTCTGCCCTCATCATACACCACCAGTTACCTGTTTTAGTTTGAGTACCCGTTACCCAAGTACTTAATTTAGATTTGTGAGACTGACAAGTCTTCCAGAGTTGAATTATAAATATTGAAAGAAAAAAAAAAAAGGTGTTTAACCCAGGGCAGTTCAGGGTCCAATTGGGTTACATAGTAATGTGAAGAGGGACTGCCTCTGACATCATCTGATTGGCCTGCTCTTTGATCACCTCCCCCTGGGGGGAGCAGCCTTACCAGGCCATAGTAGAGGACAATGCAACCACTTTTGATGTGAACTGATAGACTAAGATCAGAAAGGAGAGGAGAACCTCCCCTATCAGTGGACTTGGGGAGTGGCATGCATGTAGAGGGGGGAAGGAGGGTAGGATTGGGAGGGGAGGAGGGAGGGGCTTATGGGGGGATGCAGAATGGATAAAGTGTAATTGATGAAAAATTAAAAAAAAGAAAAATAAATAAATAAATAAATATGCATAGCGAACACATAATTACAGGTAGTTTGGGATTACAGCTTTTTCAGACTCCATTTGGTGAACAGTATATTTACTCTGCTTAACATAACTCCTAAATAAATTACGAGGTCTAACAAAAACAAAACAAAAAAAAGCGGTGTTTAGGCTGCATTAGGTTTGTTATTGCATGTTGTACATCATAAGTAGTGATTAAATAATAACTAAGGGTATAATCATGTGATTTAAGTTATGCCATAATATTTTTTCTCTGTATTTTTATAGCCATTATATTTAACAGCAACAAACACTGAAACAGTGAATGATATTATGCAGAAGGTGGTGACAATGATAGGAATACCTGTAAGTTACTTTCAAACTACTTCAAGTTAACATTGAGTTTTGTTTTTGAGCTCCGCATATGTGCAGAAGTGCATATAAATAGATACAGAAGATACTTGATCATGACTAATTTGCCAATCTTATATTACAATATCCTTCTGGATATAAAAACATCTAAGATATAATAAGAGTCTTTAGAGAGGGACTTTGTTTTTTTAATTGTTGTCTAAAGTTCATGTGGAATAAAACTCATAGACCAATGGCATTGAGCCACACTTTTAGTTTCACTAGATAATGAACATTGATTATAATAAATAATTGAGATTCTTTGGTCATATTCTCCTACCTGGCTTAAAGGATATCATTCTTAGAGGAAAGTAGGTTTTTCATTTCATTTCATTTAAATTATGTTGTACTTCTTCTTTGGCATAATTTCTTCTCTTATCCCATTCCTTCTTTTTCCATTCTTGTTTGTGTTCAGGTACAGGTGTATATCTTCCGGGTGTTTTTTGTTTTTTTGTTTTGGAATCTTTAGTAAATCTTTAATAAATGTGTCTATATGTATTTCTGTCTCTGTTCTTTCTACATATGTATCAGTGTATAACCTTTTTTCTGTTTTAAATGTGCATGTATATTTCTGTGTAATATGTCTCTCTATCTGAGTATTTTTCTCTGTATGTGTATATGCCCTTCTCCATCACCATATGTGAGTTTGTTTATCTCTGTCAGGCTGTCTCTCTGTGTTTCTCTTTTTGTTTCTGTCTCTCCCCCTCTTTCTATCTGCATGGGTGTGTGTTTTTGTAGAGGGTTTTGGTGTGGGATTCTACCTGAGGGTGTATGTCTGCTAGTTTTAATATTTAATCTTATAGGGCATGATAATGGTTTTTAATCAGGAATCAACAATAAAGTAAAATTAATGACTACTCCAATTGAGCATATTTTTACTTTAGCCAATTTTAAGGTGCTAAATATTTCAACAGCATATTCTATTTATATGATTGTTTCAAGTGGATTCATGGCACTGTGAGCAGTAGTTATGTGTGGAACTTGTTTTCAGCATCTCGCCTATATTCCAGGTTGGACACATGTCATCCTCCTCCACAGACTGACCATCTCTTATGAAAGCCAAAAGGTTGTTTTTTTCCCTACGCAGTCTGAAAGCTTCTCTGTTTATTTTTTGTTTATTTTGTTATTTTATTTTTCTTCTGTGTGTCATTTTCTCCTTGTTTGTTCGTTTGCTTTTTCCTATAGTGTTGAGAGTTGCTCAATTTGCCCAAGCCATCAATGCCACTGTAGGTGTAAGACACTCTGGATAATACATTATGTAAAGGCGTGAAATTATAGTTCAATGTTCCACTTGAGACTGTACAGACAGATGTAAGAAATCTTAGTTAACCATATCCTTGGTTAGTGGGTATGGCTGAATGGAAATTCTTAGCCCATAATAATTCAGATCCAATTACAATCAGTAGATCTAGGCTCCATAAGACATCAAGTACTCAGGGTTTTCTCCTAAAATCAGCCCTATTTACTCAAACCTGTGGTCGGAAGACAAATCATTAATACTGCTCTTATAAACATTTCTGCTAGAGAGATGAAAATGGTTAGGAAAGAAATGATAAGACTCTTCCAGAGTCCACTGTCAGATCATTTGTGATTTTTTTAACCTCCTAGAATGTTCAAGATTACCAACTATGGTTCTGCTGTGGCCATAAAGAAACTCCCAGACCACTGCAAGGTGAGTAGCAGGAATATCCGAGTTCAATGTACTAATCTTGAATTTCCAATGCTTACATTTTTATTATTAAATTTAAATACACATTACTAACAAAGAAACATATAAATCATTTCATTCACTTCAGTCATAATTGACAATAATTTAATATAACCTTCAGACACATGATAAGTTCTTTATGTAACATTCTGAGGTCTGTTGAAAAATTAACTGTCATTTTTCCTGTGCTTTTCCATTTGAGAAACAGAAGTTTTCTAAAAAGACAAACAAAACAAAACATTGGTTTTCCTATTTCTGATGAAAAAAATCATTTGTTGAACTTTAAAGAAAATCTAACTAACTAGGGAGGTGTGTCAGTGGCTCCTAGTATCCACATGGTGGCCCACAGGCATCCAAAGCTTCATAAGGATTTGACTCTCTCTTTTGACCAGCTCAGGCACCAGGCACAACATGTAGACAGTTACACTTGTCAGCTAAACACTCACATACATAAATAAGTCTAAAATTAAAAGGTAACAATTTAAAAAATATTCTGAATGCTCCAAACAATGTGGATTCAGTTTTGTTACACAAATCTGAAATCTAGCCATTTCTCTGAATCCAATTAAAAATGTTCAGTTCACAATCTCTCCATTATGAGCATTTTCTCCCATTGCATGAGAAAACATAATCATATTCCTGGAGCCTTCCTGACTGAATCATCTGCTATTCCATATGCTGCGATTTTCTAGAATTTTTCACCAGATAATTGACAAATAAGTAACAGGAATAAAATCAAGGAATGCAATAATATAAGAATTATGAATCTGAAACCACCAGTGATATAACAAGCCTGACATTTTTTAAAATTTAGTTTACTTTTTACATTTTTTAATTACAGTTTATTCAATTTGTATCCCACCTGTAGCACCTCCATCATCCCCTTCCCATCCCAACTTCCTTCCCTCTTCTCCAATCATGCCCCTTGCCCAGTCCATTGATAGGGAGGTCCTCTTCCCCTTCCATCTGATCCTAGTCTGTTTATCAGGTCTCACCAGGACTGGCTGAATTGTCTTCCTCTGTGTCCTGGTAAGGTTGTTTCTCTCCCTCAAAAGGGAGGTGATCAAAATGGCAACCACTGAGTTCATGTCAGGGAAAGTCCGCATACCCCTTTTTAGGGCAACCACCTAGAATCTGAGCTGCCATGGGCTACATATGTGCAGGAGTTCTACGTTATCTTCATGAATGGTCCTTGGTGGAAAAGGGGGAGATAGAAAGACCTGGATAGGACAAGAGCTCCACAAGGAGAACAACTGAACCAAAAATTCTGGGCCTAAGGGGCTTTTCTGAGACTGACCCTCTAACCAAGGACATTCCCTTTAATTAATTAGTTTATTAAATTTACATGTATGATGTAGTCGACTCCTATCTCTCCTCCCAGTCCCACCCTCCCTCCTACAAACACACTCTCCCCCTTTTGAAGAACTGGGGAGATGAGATCCTTAAGCCTATACTCTGGCTCATCTACTATCAGAGAAACAAACTGTGAAACAGTCTTGAGTATTCAAAGTATAAAGTAAAACTAAACTACTATGATTTTCTACAATACTTACTTTTAGAGTTTTAGTGTATTGGATAATATACACGGGGTATACTCCATCCACGCTTAGGATCTTTTCTTGCTGTTTTGTTTTAAAGGCAAAGAATCTTGCAATTAAGTCTGGCAGGTAAGGGTTCATCTCTCAATCCTCACTGTCACTAAAATACTCAATGCCAGTATAATCCTCACTGGCACTCTAATCAGTGCTGAAAGTACAAGCACATGCAAAAAAAAAAAAAAAAAAAAAAAAAAAGCCTGGTCTTTGAGGGACCTTAAGTGTTATGAAACATCCATGCACCTAAAGTTCTAGTCCACATTCATTCACCATTATTGGAACACAGTTCAAGAACAGAGTTGTGCAAAATAAATTCTGAAATATTGTGAAAAATCATAAGGAAAAACAGACTAAAGTGTTGAAAGCTCAGTTTCCTTGAAAGCACTGTATTGTTCTTAACTGTGTTTTCGTGCCCCTCCCAGGTGTAGCAGATAGAAGGAAAATTGTGTCAACTGACCCGTCCTGCAGGTCTATCACTGGAGATCCTGAATGGGGGAGTGGGAATGAAAAAGGGGACAAGGGTCGAGAAATAAAGACCAAAACAGTATCTCTGATCAAAGTCTTCGTTTATTCGAATTTTCCATACAACTGTATAGGCAGAAGCAGAAGGAATGTAATTGCCTTTGGCAGGGTTACTAAGTGACTAGAAATCACAGGATGGCCCACCAAGATGTGCTAATAATGGTAATTTGGAAAGTTCCCCAGAAGAGGTACTTAGGAAGCACGGAGGGAGAGAAAGATTTAAGGTTTTTCAGGAAGATGATCTTACTGAAAGCCCCAGGTCAGCCAGGAATGCACTAGTTTATCTGGTCAAGCCAGATGCCAAAATTCAGGGAGCAGCAAGGTGCCAGAAGGCCCCCAACAGGTCCCCCTTTATTTTATTTTTACAAGGCCATAATCCCAAGGGAACCGTGCCTGTCTTAGGTGGGAATCCGGGATCTTCAACCCTTGCTAAGCCCGTCATTGGATACATCAGCAGCGATTGGCTGAGCTCCTGTCTTAGGCGGCAAAAGGGGGGAACAGAAGACCACTGTGGATTCTCTTACCCGTCACTGGCTAACCGGTTCAGCTCACTGGGATGATTAGCATTAGGCCTATTCATATTCTTGCCTGACTGTCTCCAGGCTTTGATAGTGCACCTGGATGTGCTGAACCTTTAGGGCATCAATCTGCTGTTTAATAAAAGCCATAATTTTGTTGAAAAAAACAGGTTCTATTGAAAGAATTATCAATAAGGTAAGCAGGGGACCAAGGAAAGGAAAGAGATAGAGAAGAAGGACATTCCTGTGCTGCTTGAGGATTGAAGTGTTCAAGTCCACCATGAACATATATCAGCTGTAGGAAAAGGATCACGGTCCATGGAAACAGTTGTTTTTCTTCCATCATTTCTGTAAAGAGATATAAAAAGAATATGTTCTCAGGGTAATTCTTTTACCCTGGATTGATGAGTATTATTATTATTATTATTATTATTATTATTATTATCTATATGCTTTACTAATCGTTCTGGCAACCATCTGGCTGCATCTATCACTTTAGAATAGATGCAAACTGCTCCTCTGCCCTGTATCAGGACAGGATCTGGACCATGCCATTTATTGTCCAAAGGATCTTTCCATACGACAGAAGCAAACTGTTTTTCTGTATCCATATGCCAGAAACCTTCCACAGCTGAAAGTCCATATTTTCGAGTTTCAGGCCCTTGTTAATTAAAGTGTTTATTAAAGCCTCACAGTACTTTTCCAGAGAACGGAGGAATGTAACTGCCCCAGACCCTGGTCCTCTGCTCTGGCAGAGATAAGGAAGTGAGCAATTGAAGAACTCCACTCTGCAAAGAAGAATGACCAGATCTATGCTTGAGAGATAACATCACCTAGCAATCAACCCAGATGGATTCAATTCTTCTGAACAACCCCCGAACTTCTCTCAGGATTGCTCCTCAGAGAAGACACAGGTTGAAGCTAATTGCTCTCCCACCTTTGACTGTAGCCACGTCCCCATTGGCAGGAATTTCTGAACCTGAATTAAAGCTCAGATACAGGTGTCTAGCCAGGGCTGATCAGACCTGAAAGTCAGCTACCTAGCCCCTCATCCAATTATGAGTAGCCAAGACTGCAATCCCTGCAGTCCCTGAACTTCCCTGCACTCCCTCCCCTAAAAACCTGAGGCTTGTGCACATTGGCCCCGATAAATCTTTTGCTTTTGCATAAAGCCTCCGAGAGTTTCCTTTGGCCACCTCTCTGGATATTAAGCTTGTGCCGGGCTTAACAGTCCAAATTTAAAAAATTTCAAACAAAAGCTGTATGGAATATAAAATTTCTAGGAGAACCGTTGATAGGGTACCACTCCCCCTTTTTTATTTTTTCAAAAGTATTCTTTATAGATAAATGTGCCCTTTGTACTATTTTTTTGTCCTGTGGATTATAAGGTATTCCTGTACTATGTTTAATATTAAGTTGTTGACAAAATTTTGAAAACATATTTCCAACATAGACAGGGCCATTATCTGTTTTGAGTTGTGTTGGAAGTTTTAATATAGCAATTGCTGACAGCATATGAGCAATAACATTTTTTCTAGCTTTACCACTTTGGAGTGTGGCAAATATAAACTCATTATAAGTCTCAACAAAAAGATGACCATATTTTAAATTAATATTTAAATTACCAAATTTAGGAATATGTGTAACATCCACTTGCCAAATAATATTAGGTACAATGCCACAGGGATTGATCCCAAGGGATCAATTGATCCCAGGGGAGAAGGCAAAAGGACAACACAAGAACGACATTGTTTAACCAAGTCAACTTTATAATTACCTTTAGTTAAAGGTCCTCGAAGGTTAGAATGAGCTTGTAAATGTTCAATATAAAAGGAAAAGTTTTTTTTTTTTCATCAAATTTTGAACTTGTAAAAATAAAAGTTTAGCAGGAGATGTCTAAATTTAATTTGCAGTCTCTAACCTAGGCAGAGACTGAGTTACATAGGCACTATTTGTAAAAATATTTAAAGACTGCTTATTAGAGTCAATACTGCAGGTAACTCTGTTATTTGCGCAGATGTGCTAGACACTTGAAAAGATATTGTTTTTTTATCATAAATATAGACAGCAACACCAGATGATGAACCATCAGTAAATTCCATTAAAACATTAACAAACAGAATAACTTTTATTAAAATGGAAAAACTACAAGTTGTACCTTTAAAAACTGAATTAATTTGTTTTCTTGTGCATCAACAGGTTGGACTCTGTCATAATAAGCTTACATATGTTCAAATGCCATATTTATCAGATCTCTGACAAGCCTGAGGGCCAGCATATTCAAGTTACTCTTTGTTTATCTTTATCATCTGTTCTAAACTGCATCCTATAAAACAGGATGACATAATTTCTAAATTTGGCATATTTTAATGCATGTTTTATAACCAAATTTCAAGTAAATCTATATAGGCAAATTTTATGGTTCCCCATTTTAGATTTAATCCTTTAAAAAAAAGAACAACTTAAACAAAGAGACTAGATAAAGCTCAATATTATATTTAACTATAATATTTAGCATAACTTTAAATCTGCTCTATTTAAACTAAAATCAAAGCAAAACTTTTAATCAGACAGTTTATAAAGGGGCTAGTAAATCTTATTAATCCTACCATATTGCATTAAGACTTAATAGCAAAAAAATTAAAAGGCAAAAGTTTTATTTAGCATTAAACAGAGAACTAAACTCAGCTTGTAGCCCTCAGCAAAAATGGAATATTTTGGCCATATCAAATCTATAGGCCAGAAAGAAACCACATTAATTTATTTATTTAGGCACTGGTAGCCAGGCATATATTTTATATAATGATTAACAATTATCTGAAAATATCCCTGCATAGCCCTGGACTAACATGGAACTGCAGTTCTTTTTTCCCTTTAAAAGACCATAAGCAAACATTTTGCATTGAAGAATCTCCAGCCTTTTTAAATGAAGAACAACATATTTTACAGTTCTTTGTTAGACTGCCCAAAGATTATTATTTTAAAATAATAACTATCACTCAGATTTCTGAAATATCATCATCCCAAGTTTACAGATAATCATACACACAGAGAGACATAAAAAAACGAACATAGAAATCTGACATTGTCACCCTAGAGCAACCAGAATACCCAGGCACCAAAATTGACAGGCCCCTACAGGACACAAGCCCCACAGATTCCAGGAGTGGATCCCCTTATGGGCATCCTCCACACACATAGATTTCAGAATGAATAGAGCACTCATGGCCTTCTCCACAGCTTCCAGCTGGAGAGTAGGCTCTAGCAGCCCTTTCTCCATCCAGAGTAAGGTCCCAGCAAGCCTCTTTCCTGGTCCCAAAAGGAGTACAGCCTTAATGGCCCCTTTCTCAGGAACTAGAGTGTCCTCCAGATTTCCTCTCCCAGACTGGAAACTCTCAAATTTCACCAGAGCTCCAGATCTCACTATAGATAGTTTAGGAGCCCAGGTGGTTCCCTGAGAATTGAACTCAGGACCTTTGAAAGAACAGCCAGTGCTCTTAACCTTTGAGCCAACTCTCCAGCTGCCTCACAAGCAAACCAAAACCAGAAATCAAACAGACATCAGGCAAGCAAAAACCAAACAAAAAACAGAGATAAAGACAAGAGACAACCGTAGTACCTGCTTTATAAACATTTAAATATTTTTTAAAACCTATTTTTATAATGTTAAAATACAGCATTTTTTAAGAATTAAATCATGTCTATATGAGTGAGAATGTACCCTGTGTCCTTCTGCTTCTGGGACAGCTCACTCAGGATGATCCTATCCAGGTCCCACCATTTACCTGCAAATTTCATTATTTCCTTATTTTTCATTGCAGAGTAATACTCCATAGTGTAGATGTACCACAATTTCTGCATCCATTCTTCATTTGAGGGGCATCTGGGCTGTTTCCAGCTTCTGGCTATTACAAATAAAGCTGCTACAAACATGGTTGAGCAAATGTCCTGATTGTGTACTTGAGCCTCTTTTGGGTATATGTCTAGGAGTGGTATGGCTGGATCTGAGGAAGTGCTATTCCTAGTTGTCTGAGAAAGCACCAGATTGATTTCCAGAGTGGTTGTACAAGTTTACATTCCCACCAGCAGTGGAGGAGGGTTCCCCTTTCTCCACAACCTCTCCAGCATGTGTTGTCACTTGAATTTTTCATCTTGGCCATTCTGATGGGAGTAAGGTGAAATCCCAGGGTTGTTTTGATTTGCCATTTTCCTAATGGCTAATGCCATTGAGAATTTTGACTAATCAAGAGAGAAGAACCTGACTAAAATACTCAATCTCCATCCTGAAAGGCAATGTAGATGGACATCAGAAGAAGAAGAAAACAGGAAACATCCTAGAAACCTGCCGCAGAGGGGCCTCTAAAAGGCTCTGCCCTGCAGACTATCAAAGCAGACAATGAGACTTACGCCCAAATGTTGGACAGAGTGATTGAAATATTATGTTAGAAGTGGGAAATAGTATGATCTGGAGAGGACAGGAGGTCCACAAGGAGAGCAACAGAACCAAAAAATTTGAACACAGGGGTCTTCCTAGAGACTCATACTCCAAACAAGTATCATGCATAGAGATAACCTAGAACCCCTGCACAGATGTAGCTCATGGCAGTTTAGTGTCCAAGTGGGCTCCATAGAAATGGGAAGAGGGACTGCTTCTGACCTGATCTGATTGGCCTGCTCTTTGATCACCTCCCCCTGAGTGGGGAGCAACCTTACCAGGCCACAGAGATGACAATGCAGCTACTCCTGATGTGATCTGATAGAATAAGATCAGAAGGAAGGAGAGGAGGTCCTCCCAGAGCAGTGGATTTGGAGAGGGGCATGCATGCAGAAGGGGGAGGGAGGGTGAGATCGGGAGGGGAGGAGGGAGGGGCTTATGAGGGGATACAAAGTGAATAAAGTGTAATTAATAAAGGAAATTAAATTAAAAAAATGAATTAATAAAGCATATTTATAATTTATAATTCAGGGTCCATGTGGACACCATTTCACCTGTCCTGCAAGTCTGTCACCGGTGATCCTGAGTGGGGGAGTGGGAATGAAAAAGGGAACAAGGTTGCGAGAAATGAAGACCAAAACAGTATCTCTGATCAAAATATCCATTTATTCGAATTTACACACAACTATATAGGCAGAAGCAGAAGGAATGTAATTGCCTTTGACAGGGATACTAAGTGACTAGAAATCACAGGATGACCCACCAAGATGTGCTAATAATGGTAATTTCGAAAGTTCCTTAGAAGAGGTACTTAGGAAGCCCTGAGGGAGAGGAGGGTTTAAGGTATTTCAGGAAGATGATCTTATCAAAAGCCCCAGATCTGCCAGGAATGCATTATTGTATCTGGGCAGTATTCTGGTCAAGCCAGATGCCAAAATACATGGGGCAACAATGTGCCAGAAGACTCTCGACAGTCAACCACAGTTATTCACAGGCCTCTATGGAAAAACAAGCTTTTGCCACATGCTGGTTGTCCTTGTGGTTGTAGAATCTACCCAGTTGACTCCCATTCTCTGAATGAAATTGGCTATCACATGCAATTTTCATCTGCTCATTTTTAGGATGGACTCCCTAAGAGACATGCCCCCAACTAGAAAGTTACACAAGTGCTGTGTGTCCAGGATGCTAAATGTGTTTTGTACTGCAAACAGCATTAACCTGAGCATTCGCAGAAAGTACAGCAACTGGAGGAAGGAGAAGCCATCCCACTTCACTGCTCCTGAGAACACTGTCCTCATACAGGGAATGGGAATGGATTCTTTACAAATGTGGCAGACATCAAGAGAAAGAGAGACAGAAAATGTACAAAGCAGTGCTTGACATGGCTAATAGAATTACTTAAAGAGTGCAAGTCCCCAAACCATGATGAATATAAGCATCTTTCTTTTTATTATATACAAGGGGTAGTAAATATTCGAACTCATTAATATAAAAAAAACCTAATGATGTAAGGATCTTAGTGACATCAAGGTTAAAACTGTTAAAGGGGAGAACAGCAAAAGCCCAAATCCACAAACACACAGTTTAGTGATGGGCCAATGTTTTCCAAACAAAGCGAAAGTTTTCATTTTTCTTCCCAAAATTTATGAGTTCTCAGTTACACAGGCTTACCTTATCAGGGTATCCCAGAGAGAGTGCTAATGCTCTAGGGTGTCCATTGTACTGTGGCCCTAAGCACAAGGAAAATAATATACAGCAGTGCATGCTAAATCCTACTGGCAGGTTTGCTCACACTTGTTACCACTAGTTTTATATTCACATTGTCTTCCCATAGGACATGAGATCCCACAGGACATCCTTATGAACAACATAGGAAATACCTTCAATTGATGAGAAAGGAATTTTACAGCTTTTCCATCCCTGACTGAAGTGTATGGGAATCATCAGAACTTGAATGATCATGGATGCTTCATCTTAAAGAACAGATAATCTTCAAGAAACCAAGAGCACAGCACTGAGTTCATGCTTCCTTGAAGTGCCCTTTCTCAGTTCCCACTTCTATTCTGCATGATATGTCAACATCTAGATTCATTTTCTTGCATGAGAAAAGGGGCACCACAGAAAACAAAAACATACAGCAATAGAGTTCAGGTCGGGCTCATGAGTACTCTAAATTGGGATGTCTTGACTCAGGTAGTTTTTAGGGAGAACTTTTTAAAATTAATTTATATATTAATTACAATCTATTCATTTTGTATCCCAACTGTAGCCCCCTCCTTTATTCCCTCCCACTCTCACCCTTCCTTCTTCTCCTCCCATGCTCCTGCCCCAGTCCACTGAGAGGAGCAGTCTTCCTCCAATTGTCTGTGACCCTAGCCTATCAGGTCTCATCAGAATTGGCAGCACTATCGTCCTCTGTGTCTTTGTAAGGCTGCTCCCGCATCAGCGGAGGTGATCAAAGTGCCAGCCACTGAGTTCATTTCAGAGACAGTCCCTATTCCACTTAATATGAGACACATTTGGATACAGAGCTGCTGTAGACTACATCTGAGAAGGAGTTCTAGGTTACAACCAGGAATTTTCCGTGGTTGGAGTATCAGTCTCAGCAAAGACTCCTGTGCCCAGATTTTTTGGTTCTGTCATTTACATTGTGTAGCTCCTGTCCCCTCCAGGTCTTTCATCTCCACCTTCTTTCATAAGATTTAGGGAGAACTTTTCATTTCCATCTTTCAGGCAGATAGTCACCACAGGGAGGAATGCCAAGGCACTGTGTACACAAAATTGTGTGTGCACACATCTTTTGTCCAATGAGAATATGATTGCTAAGAGCTGGATCCTCATATGTTCCCTCTTCTGTGGGCTTCATGATCAGAGCAGAAAATGCCCTAATAACTGAAGGTAGACAAACCTGTAGTGAATGATATACAAAAAAGTTAAATGTATGGAATGGAAGATAATTTATTTCTGGGCTTGTGAGAAAATGGCCTTAGGCTCAAAGGCCAGCCTCTAAGCTCATTTCATTTCCCAAAACAAGGATGTTTCACATGTGTCTTTTAAACCTGGTTCTGGACTAGAAATGGACCTAATATTTATACACTGGAGCACTTGAATTTATTTTACCATTTTTTCAAGTTATAATATTCTTCTGTTGTATATTCTCCTTAGCTTCCCTTTTCCAATCCTCCAGTGAACTTCCCTTGATGGCTTCCAATTTCTTGTCTTCTTTACAAAGATAGTTGAATATGTATATGTTTTAGCACTCATGCATACACACACAAACATACAAACACACTCACATATATTACTCATCTACCCAATAATACTTGTGTGTTTAGGCCTGACTATTTTAGACAGTCACCCAGTATTTTCTACTCTGAAGAAACCTATATTATGTTTTATGACTATTTTTTTTTACTCTTAATGCAATTGTTCTAAGTAACTTACTTATGACTTCAATTTGGTCTCATATTCTAAAATAAACCTTAGATGAACAAAATAAATATTTTTAAAAGATCTATTCATGTATTCATTTTCTGTAAATGAAACAGATCACACTATATATGGTTACTAGCTACCTTGATGTTGCTGAGAATTGACCTCAGGACATCTGGGAGACGTGCTAGGATTTTTTTTTTCCTGAGCCATCTCTCAAGGCCCTGCAAAGAAACTTTGATCTCAGATTTGAACTAATACTGTGGGAACAAGGATACAAGGATCTAGAGTTTGGCAGACAAAAGTAGCCCTGCATATTTTCTCATGAAGGGTACATGCTGATGATTAATGAATTTTGACTCAGTAAGAAAACTAAGAATGGGAGGAGATGCACTGTGACATTTGAGGACAATAAAAAACTTTCTAAAATGAAGGCCAGTGAAGGTAGCTATGGAAAAGAACGTGACCACTGAAGCAACTGACTGTCATATAACTCAGGGAGCTGGTTCAAATGTGTATCAAGCACTTCATGAGGAAATGTGCGAGTTATCCAATATTGTCTTGTGAGAATTCCAACAGGCAAATTCACTTCATGCCTCTATCATTAAAGATAGTATAGAATATAAGGAAAAAAATATCCACACAATGTAGGATGATTAACTAATATTAATATGTGGGGAATGTTCTATTAGAAATAATGTATTCATTACAAAAGCACTTCATGCAATTGTAATTGTTTTGTATTTTTGAAGTTATATAAATTACTCTACTGCATGTAATAATCTCATTCTGTCTTTAGATGTGGAGGAAATAAAAACCTGAAGAAAAGATTGCCCCACATAACTTAACTGTTCCACAAGGGCTCTGTGCCCCAACATGACAAAGTGAGCACTGCCCAGGCATTGGAAGAGCAAGGAAAATTATTCAGGAAAAAAACTGGTTGCTATTTGAAAGGATTGTATTCTTCCCAGTGCAGTTGTGGTGGGTCTCACAAGGTTCTTTTCTGGCAGTCCTAAGGATAAGAGATGATTTTTAAATATATCCTCCCTAGCTTTCAATTCTGTCCTCAAGTTGAGAAACTATTGTGATTCAATATGGCTTCAGAATAGGTAGGTAAAAGAGGGCTATTCACCTAAAACAGGTATTGGGAAAAGTGGGTTTAGTCACTTTGCTATGGTGGAAAACATGATAAGAAAATGTTTCCTGGGGTTTCAGTTATCGTTAAGGCGGTATGAGAACAACAAGAAATGGGGGCATCCAAGCAGTTCAAGGTCCTCTTCATCCCTGCCAGCCTTTGCATTGCACCTGTGAGCAGGGTTGGTCTGGTTCATA
Source organism: Meriones unguiculatus (assembly GCF_030254825.1). Lineage (NCBI taxonomy): Eukaryota > Metazoa > Chordata > Mammalia > Rodentia > Muridae > Meriones > Meriones unguiculatus. The sequence continues at coordinate 43,403,919 of NC_083357.1, forward strand.
AGAAGGAAAGAGTTCCTTGTGCTGTCCATGGAATGACAGGTACTTCCCTTTCTTCCTCTCAGGTTATGCTGTCTCTCATCAAGCAAAAAGGGCCAAACATTGAGGGTGTTTTTATATTATCAGCAAACATTACTTCTTGCCAAGTTTTGAAAGACAAACTAGACCATGGGCAGCACATAAATCTAAACAATGAAGGTGTTCATGATTTTGCTTCTGTCCTAAAGGTAGAGGGATTCCTAATGTCATCTACCCTCAAGATTCCTCCAGAACTCTGTAAGAAGTTTCTTCATAATGCATTTCCTGAATGACAGTAGATACCACTGTTTGAAATCTGGTAACCTCAAAGGTTCCCCTGATATTCACAACAGAAGGAAGAAGGATTCCAGCACAAAGCAGCCATCACAAACTGTAATGTAATGAAGAATATTCCAACCGCCTCATGGGACACCTGAGCACCCATGGGACACATATTATTTCAAAATAATAATAGTGTGTGGGAGGGTTCATTGCATATACACATGTGTCACCTGTTATGCATGCCTAGTCACATGCCTTCTTCATTTTCTGTCACTAATTCATTTCTGAGAGGCAGGTTTTTATACCTTGATATACAGCATGTGTCTCCTTAACATATATCTTCATTACAGATCCCTTTAAGATCTCATGATATCTCTCTCTCTCTCTTTCTAACACACACACACACACAAACACAACTAGTACTCAAATACAAATCCTCATGACAGGGAAACAGGCATTCTTAATCACTGAGATATCCCCTCAGCTCCATAAAATGATATATGTATTTTATTATTAAAATTAAAATTCAATTGCAACATTCCATTTCTTCCATTTCTTTGTTGTAAGATTCTTTCCCCACACCCTCTCACTTCCTGTCAAATACATGGCCCATTTTCTTTAATTGTCATTATTATAAAATACATATAAATCTGTTACTATGTTCAAATGATGAGTCGAGTCTCCTTATGGTTGGTAATATATGTATTATTTCTGAGCTAACCAATTGGTATTAGATCACCAATTAGGGGTTTATCTTTGAGAAAGACTAATTTTCTCACAATCAGTAGTATGTATGTGCTTATAGTTCTTTGTCTAGAGTTTGGCTTCAGGACATTTCCTCATCCAACTAACTTGGATGATGTTTTTCGTCAGGTATTGTTAAAGCAACCATATTTTTGGACTATCATGACTGAAGCCTGCCCCTCATTTCTAGGAGACCCAGATTTAAGACAGAATATCTGATCCTCTGCTTTATAGTCTTTCTGAGTCTTTTAGTTAAGTTCCTTGAGCCCACTGTTCGAGTTACCTTCATATGTGTCTATTGGGCTATGAACTACTTGAACATTTCTTTTCTGTATTTTGAACCACTGTGGTTTTCTGTCATAGTCTCATTACATTGCAAAGAGAACCTTTGATGAAGGGGTAAGAGCTACATTGTCTGTGACTATTAGCTTAAATATTTAGAATGCCTTTAGGACAAGACCTTTTTCTGTAATAGGCATAACCTTAGTTGCAAAGTTTCCAGTACCGGGCATGGATTTCTGCTGCTGAAAAAACAAACAATTACTTAACACACTTGTCATTGTTGTGGTTAATAGGTGCAGTTGTGTAGGATTACATTTTCCTGTCCCCAGCTCCTACTGTAGCTTACATAGCACCTTTAAATACTATTAAACCTGGTGCTCAGGGAGGAGTTTTTCCTGTCAGACCCAGCTTAGATCTTCCATCACCTAAGTCTGAATTAACAGAAGATAGATTTCAAATGGTTATTTTGATTCTCAGTATTTGAGTTTCTGAGTTATTAATTGACCAATTGGTTCTCAACTGTAAGCAGTACATTAGAGGAAATCATAACTCAGAAAATCTTTTCCTCATGTTGTGCAGAATAAAAGGACAGGAGAAAAAAGTAGGGTCCCCTTTATCCATTATCCCAGTTCCTCCAAATCTGCCTGTTCTTCCTTCCATGGAAGGTCTAGGAGTTCCCCAGGATCAAAGTGTCTTTCTCTACCAAAGCCACCTCGGTCCAAGAAAGGGCAAGCTCAGAACTCACGTTTGTCTCTACATCTGAACATTCCTCTAGATCCACCAGGGACCATAAGTCCTCCTCTTCTTTCCAGCCTGCAATCAGGCCCACAGTCACCATCCAGAGGTGGGAAGGGTGGTAGAAGTAAGTCTATGGTCTTAGGGGTCTTATACTGATGGTATTCTATTCCCCAGAAAATTTCTGGTTTCCAGAGCCCATCCTGGGATACTGCCACTCTCCAGCTCTGGGCTGGCCTTCCATGTCACCAATGTGTTCTCCCAAACTTCTTGGGAACTAGGATCTCCACAAAAATCAATACTTGATTGAGCAAAAAGTGGCATTTACTGCTTAAACCTAAAAGTATGAGCCATATGCAACTGGCTATCAAGTGCCTCGTGATGCAATCTCTTTATTATAAATATTATAATATTGATTATTTTCTGTGTATTTGTGGTGAGGCAGAAGGTTTGTTTGCTATAAAATGAAAAGAATATTTAACCCTTAAGTGAGTTCAATTACGATATACAATGACTGCCGTTTTTTCTTAGCTTCTCAGACCTCTGAGAAGATATAATTCATAAATATGACAACCGTATCAGGACCTATAATGAACAATGAAACTGTGAACATAACTCCACCAGCACCCAGTGAGGAAGATATCACTGTGCTTTCTCTCTTTCCACTAGGACCATTTGTGGGACACCAATTCGGCAGGTCTCTCACAAGTATTTGTAAGGATAGCAACCTGCCCACTCTTATGCTTGTAGTTAATTTTTGGTCTCTCTGTCTGTCCTGTCCCACATATTTTCTGTGGAACCCGTGCTCTCAATTTATAATTTATCAAACATGTAAATGTTTAGTTAACCTATCCATGAGGGTGAGATCCTTTTAAAATAATGTCTCCAAGAAATTAATCCCAGTGAATTTTGAATCATGTAATTAAACAAATTTAAAAACAAATGTATAATATGCCCAAGTTTTCCCCTGATTTCAGCACAAATCCCAATCCACCATCTAGTTGGAGGAAAGGATTCTATGGATGTGAGTCTGTTGGTGTCCCCAATTGTCAAATCTTCCAGCTTCTTTTAACCTCCATATTATTCTAGAGTCTCCTGTAATAGCATTGCCTCTGATATCATTCAGTCTTATAAGTCAATATATCTAGAGTGTTTTACATTACCTTACCAGGGAATTGGGTGTAATCATTTTTCTTTGCAATATATTAATCCTTTCATCCTAGAAAAATATACTTCAAATTCATCTAATATGGCTTGATCTATTTTAATTAAGTTATTAAATTACCATAGAGAATGAATATCTTTACTTTTCAGCAAGCATTTTAAAACTATATGGCAACATGTCAACAAGATTTTCATGTCAGACACTTGACAATTACTGCACATAACTTGACTATTATACAGAAAAATCTTTTGGTAACCATGACTGTAATAATTCCAACCTTGAAAATGGCAAAAATAGTGAATAAAGCAGTATATGATAGTTATATTTACACAGTGAAACTATGAAACTATGAAAGAGGAATTAAAACTCCTTGGGTCTTTGACTGGGATAACTTTTTACACTGATAGCTAAAACTATAACATCTCAGGAGATGGAAATGAAAGTCTCTATCAAAGGAACTTTCCTGAAAGGCAAAATCTTTCCCAAAAAGGATTTTAAGATTTAAGATTTTCAACAGAACCAAGGACTGACAGGAGGTGTTTGTGTCACTAAAAAAGAAATATCCCAATTGGAACTGGGAATGGCATGCTTGGGAAGGATATTCCTATAGGAGAAGGAAAAAGTAAGGGAGGAACAATCACCACAATTATAATTGTGACTCAGTGCCAAGGAGGATCTGATTCCAAGAAACCGCAATGTTTAAAATTAGGAAAAATGGATTGGGGAGAAAATATATTTAGAAGTAATGAACTCAAGGAGATGCTCCTTTACCTACCTCCACGCCCAAGGGAGGAACAGCTTTCCCTGGCCACAGAGGAGGACATTGCAGCCATTACTGAAGATACCTGATATGCTAGGGTCAGATGGAAGGGGAGGAGGACCTCCCCTAGCAGTGGACTTGGAAAGGGATAGGAAGGAGATGAGGGGGGGGGATTGGGAGGGAATGAGGAAGGGGGTTATGGCTGGGATGCAAAGTAAATAACCTGTGATGAATATTAAAAAAAAAGAAAAAAATATGAAATGTTCTTCAAACCTCCCAGTTGTAGTTACTGACCTATGATTGCCATTGCTCTGGTTCACAGTAAGACACACATTTATTCTTCAAACTTTTGGATGCATAATAATAGATGCATGTGTTTATCTCATAGAGGATGTGATATCAATCACTGGTGAAAAGGGACTAGATGAACAGCATTTATTCAGAAAATTAGTGACCAAACCATACTGGTTCCTACGGGAAAAGATTGACTTTCAACAGGAAGTAAATTTGAAACAGGAATCTGTGGTTGTCATAGCAGCGGTCTTCATGGTAATGTTTTTTACCATCCTCCATACTTAGCATCCCTCTAGACATGTGTGAGTACTTTCCTTCCTTGATATAAACTGCTGCTGACAGATTCCTTCAACTATGGAAACTGATGACCTGAGGACAAGAGGAAGATAAAGTTCTGAGAAGCTAAGGGATTCATCACAACAGACCATTGAAACCTTCTGTAGGCACTTTACTTCCTCCCATGTCAGATGTGCTTTGGTCTGGCAATGCAAATCATCCTGCTGTATTCACTTATGACCATACTATTTGAGATCATAACAAAAAATAATAATAGTGGTAAAAATGTGATATAAAAAACTCAAGTCTTGAATCATACTTACCAAAAATATACCCTTTATTACAAAAAAAAAGGTCAATATGGTTAATGCATCACCAACCTATTGGTTGCTTCCCTATGTCCAGTACATCCATGAAATTGTTTTCCTTCTCTACCAAAAAAAAAATCAAGTACTTTTATATTTATTACATTATCATCCCTTGCCAGAAATCAAGAGTTTTCTGAAGCTACTCAAAGTACCCTAGTACACACTGACCTTACACAGGAGCAATCAGTGGCTCTAGAGAAATAACATTGCCTGGTTTAAATTGGCCCATGCTCTGAGTTCACCACTCAGTAGACTTTGAAACTATAGCCTCAGACATAAAGCGAGAAGGTACTGTTCTGAGAGAAGACAGGATAGGTAACATCAGACAAAGCTACCACTTGATCCCTCCTTGACCTGGCGCTTGCCAATTATAGCTTGCTCTCATTGTCAGAAAGCTGGAACCTCATAGTGAGGAAGAAAGTAATCATCAGTGACCAGCAAGGCAGGCCTTTACCCTTAGTGTATTTTAAAAGTATAGGAACACCTGGAGTTTTCCCATTGTTCTCATTTCTCTACCCTTGGAACCTCAAAACATGGCTCACACTTCACAGATCAGAAATCATTGAAATTAATCATCCTTCACTGAATTATGAATTGTGGTTTTTACTGAACTAGTTACTCCTGAACAATTTTGGGCTATTTAGTATGAAGAGTAGATATGCGTATTATGAGCTGTATAATTTGATATCTCTTTTTCTTACTCAGATAATTAGGGATTTCTCCAATTTTTATTGGTATGTTTATTTTTTATTTTTATTTATGTATTTGCTTATTTATTTATTTTGAGACATGTCTGTGTTTGACACCCACTCTAGGCTCTAACCTAAGGCTCCACTGATTCATTCTGAGTGGGGATTCTAAGTATATAGTATAAATGCTTGCCTTGGCTTCACACTTCTCACTGTCCCTAGTCTTGTGAAACTGAAGTGCATGTGTGACTAAGGGCCAAGGTTGGAAGATCGAAATAAAGTCTTTGCTAGAGCAATAAGACAATTAAAGGAGATCAAGGGGATACAAATTGGAAAGGAAGAAGTCAAAGTATCACTATTTCCCAATGAGATGATAGTAAACATAGAGTGGCCCCAAAATTCTACTAGAAAACTCTTACAGCTGATTAACACCTTCAGCAAAGTGGCTGGATACAACATTAACTCAAAAAAAAAAAAAAATCAGTGGCCCTCCTGTATACAAAAGACAAAAGGGAGTAGAAAGAATTTAGGGAAACAACACCCTTCACAATAGCCACAAAAGACATAAAGTACCTTGGTGTGAACCTAACCAATCAAGTCAAAGACTTGTATGAAAAAAAAAAATCCCAGTCTCTGAAGAAAGAATTAGAAGAAGATATCAGAAGATGGAATGATCTCCCTTGCTCATGGCTTGGCAGGATTAATATGGTAAAAATGGCCATCTTATCAAAAACAATCTACAGATTCAATGCAATTCCCATCAAGTTACTGACACAATTCTTTACAGAACTTGAAAGAAAATTTCTCACCTTCATATGAAACAACAAGAATTGCTTAAACAATTCTCTACAGTAAAAGATCTTCGGGAGGTATCTCCATCCCTGATCTCAAGCTGTACTATTGAGCAACAATAGTAAAAACTTCATGGTACTGGCATAGAAACAGGCTGTTGTATCAATGGACTCGAATAGAAGACCCTGAAATAAATCCACACACTTATGGGTATATTCAGGAAAAAAGAAGCAAGTAAATATATTTTATACTCTCAACCACTGTTAATGATATTCTTTTCATAAACAGTTCTATTCAAATATATTACTTTAGGTTGTCAGATATGAAAACAAGGAAGGATAGTATTCTGAACTATTTGTGCATGAAATAAGAAAATAATCTAAGTGTGATATTCATGAAAATATTTTTTTGTTAAATATTTATCCTTGTGAAGCTAGATTTTAAGTGCTGAGCTGGGAGGAGATCCTCCCCTATGACGGGACTTGGGAAAGGTCATAAGGGGAGAAGAGGGAGGTTGGGTAGTACTAGAAGGAGAAGAGGGAGGGGGCTGCAGTAGAGAACATTTTGAATAAATTGTAATAAATAAATGATAAAAATTTAAAAAGACTGGCCAAGAATATAATTAGGTGAACCCTCGGAAGAAACATAAAAGTTAAACAGAAACAGTCATTGCTGTGATGATATTGAAACTTTTTCTTTCCTATTAGGCCATATTTTACTGACTGTATATTAAGTACATGCCCATACTATTCTTAGTCATTTCATAGGATCATACCTGTATGAAGTAACTACTAATTTTTTTTTGTAATTTCAAGATTCTCATATCAAATTTGTAAACAATGTTTAATGACAGGACCTTGGTTTTGCCTTGTTGATTTACAGGTTTCCCTTATGAGAATTCTCACTGAAAATTTTCCAAAGATCTTTGAAGAGGATACTACTACATTTTATAAAGACATGTTAAGGAGAGTTGAGAACATAAATTCCTCTGGTTTACAAACTGTGGTTGATAAATCTTGTGATAAGGCTGTTGCCAATGAGCAAAGTGAGAAAAAAAAACTTTCCTAATGATAATTCTGAAGAATTAAAGATTACAGCTGTTCCTTCTCAGGAGGAAGTTGCTACAAGTAACAGGAAGTTTTAGTAATCAGATGACAGCATCTCCTGATTTCACAAAACGGAAAGTAGTATCAGAGCAGTACTGGCACACACTATGGTATTAGAGCATGGGAAAAGTCTTATTTTAAACAACAGTAAAAGCTCAATTCCCATCCCGAAAGGCAATAAGGATGGACATCAGAAGAAGAAGAAAACAGGAAACATACTAGAAACCTGCCGCAGAGGGCCTCTGAAAGGCTCTGCCCTGCAGACTATCAAAACAGATGATGAGACTTATGGCTAACTGTTGGGCAGTGTGCATGGAATCTTATCTAAGAAGTGGGAAATAGTAAGATCTGGAGAGGACAGGAACTCCACAAGAAGAGCAACAGAACAAGAAAACTTGAACACAGGAGTCTTCCCAGAGACTCATACTCCAACCAAGTACCATGCACGGAGATAACCTAGAACCCCTGCACAGAAGTAGCCCATGGCAGTTTAGTGTCCAAGTGGGTTCCATAGAAATGGGAAGAGGGACTGCCTCTGACATAATCTGATTGGCCTGCTCTTTGATCACCTCCCCCTGAGGGGGGAGCAGTCTTACCAGGCCAGAGAAGATGACCATGCAGCCACTCCTGATGTGATATGATAGACTAAGATCAAAAGGAAGGAGAGAAGGACCTCCCTCATCAGTGGACTTGAGGAGGGTCATGTGTGAAGAAGGGAGAGGGAGGGTGGGATTGGGAGGGGAGGAGAGAGGGGTTTATGGAAGATACAAAGTGAATAAAGTGTAATTAATAAAATAAAATAAAACAAATAAGCATAGCTACATATGTACACACTTAAACACATATACATACATACATGATTGTATATACATATATGCATATATGTATGTGTGACAGATGAACTCCTAAATTAGGCCCTGAAAGATTCCCATAACATTATCTAGTTTGTTTCTCATCTTCCTTTCTCCTGTTCCCTGAGTCTAACTGTAGGATATCTTGGATACTGAAACTTTTACATTTGGAAATATCAGTTAGAGAAAATGCATTGATTCAAAAATCCCTCAAACATTCTGGAAGGTAAAACCCTGTGCCAATGTCAACAAACTATGCAACCCTTCTGCAAAATTACTAATGTTGGTTTGATTCCTTATGAGAGATAAATCTTGTCAAATGGTTAGTATTATGTAACTATTGGATTTACAAGATCCACTACAACAAATATGTGAGGAACGATAAATAGGCTAAAATGTACCTGAACCAACAATTAGCACCTCTCAAAATCAGATATATTGTAAAAATAAGAAATGTTCTCTATAGAGTTGTGGAAATAGTGTGAAAAACTCATTTTATCTGAATTGAGCTTAATCTGTTTTCTGAGAATATTTTTTTTTCGTTCAAAAATGTTTTAATCTAATGTCTTGTATGCTAATGACAAAACTGCAATAAAATAAGTAAAAGGGAACATATATCCAAGTAACAGAGTCATGGCTGAAGACAGGGAATACTGACCACTCCACTGTACTCTTGACACGTTTACATATGTGGATTCATTTCACACAAGCACATATCACCCATATTTATGCCACTAACAATATGGACATCTATACAGTCTGCCCTCGATAACTGCAGGCAGCACCCACAGGGTTAAGTGACTAAAGATCAAAAGTATTTTATAAAAGTTGTGCTTGTGCTGAATATGTATAGACATTTTTTTGCCATTACTTCTTTTTTTTTTCTTCTTTTTTTTTCAATGCAGTTTATTCAGGAACCTTGAACAATCCTCGGACCCTGGGGAAAGCCAGCCCACAGGTTAAATAGCCTCTGGGTAGCCAACCCAGGCATGCCACGTGGGCAATGCAGATAGGTCCACATACATGGAAGCAAGCCAGATCCTCAGCCTTAGCCAAATGTGGACTTGTTCGTGACAGAGAGCACTCACCATCGGGAAGGTGGAAGGCAGAAACCAGCTCCATCTTTAAGGCATAGCATTCCGCAGCTCTCTACAGTTCCCCCTTTTTGTTTTAGACGCATCAGGCAAGAGTAGAGGTCTGATCTCTGATATTAGAAATAAATTGGGACTTTGTACCGATGTTCATTTAGGTGTCATCCACCCAAAGGGCATCAACCCGCATGCAATCAGACATGCTCTTCTCTGGGTCGAAAGCGAGAATATTTTTAATCAAGGTGATATTTTATGTTTTATTTGACAGTGAATGTTGAAATAACTTTCTTCTCCAGTACAATCAATAATCTGGTGGAGCTTCATAACTGAAGAAGCTTTTGGAATGTCCAAGCAATCTTACTACTCTTCATTTTCTTATTAAACTGAATAATGGAATCCTCACAATTTCATTTACCTACATCCTTCCCTTCCTCTTATCACTTATTATAATACATTCCTAATGTTTTTCCATTTTATTTTGTTCTCATTTACAGTGTTTCACTTCTGTTTAACTTATGCTGTATATTAAATACTTCTATTGTTGTAATACATGTTTTTGAAAAATACCATTTGGCAGGCTTCTCCTCCATCCTAGCTCCTCAGGGTCCTGCGTTCATGAGATAGGTCCACAGGAATCAATTTATTAATCCAATTTCACACTCCCATCAGAATGGCATATTAAGTTCTCCTTAATAAATGAAAGCTGAGGATTTTTCTGGCCAAATTCTTTCAGATTCTAGCCACAAAATAGCCCCAAAGTTGAAGATTCAACTTAGGGGGTATACCACAAAACCTGACTCAACCCGGGCATTAGAACAACAATTACATTTAAGTTATTTTCCTTTTGCTGCGAAAAGGTGCTCTAGAATATTATTTATATTAGAAATACAATTGGTACAGTGTTTGCAGGCTCATGGCATCGTTATAGGGAAGGTCTGACGTCAGGAGGTCACAGCAAGTGAAGTTGCTTCCCTAGTTAAGAAGCAGAGGACAATGAGGACTCGTACTCACTGAGCGTTCTCCTGTTTATGCAATCGGGAAGTCATGCTTGTAATTTCACAGCCCAATTATAGCTGTTACAGTTTTCTCACCATGGTTACCTAATCTAGATGATTCCTCAGAAACATGGACAGAAGGCAATGTAATTGAAATAATCCAGAAGATTTGTGCTTAGAGTCCTGTATCATAGACGATTCCAGATAAAACACCATTAACAATCAAAATTAAGCATCACACATGATAGGTTAGGAGTACATTCCAATTGTAAGAATGTGCAAAATGGCCTGAAACGATGGTAAAAACTCTAAAGCAACAGAGATACAAGATGACATGATTTCAGATCATCAAAACTTACATTTAAAGATTTGCCACTGTATTTTTTTTTAAATCTTGTCACTTTTATTACATTTTGTTTTCCATAATTCTGATTTTTACACTTTATTCACTCTGTATCCCCCATAAAACCCTCTCTCTTCCCCTCTCAATCCCACCCTCCCTCTCCCTTCTTCATGCATACCCCTCCCCAAGTCCACTGATAGGGGAGAGTCATTCTCTCCTTCCTTCTAATCTTAGTCTATCAGATCACATCCAGAGTGGCTGCATGATCATCTTCTGTGGCCTGGTAAGACTGCTCTCCCCTCAGGGGGGAGGTGATCAAAGAACAAGCCTATCAGATTGTGGTGGAGGCAGTCCCCCTTCCCATTAGTATGTAACCCACTTAGACACTAAACTGCCATGGATTACATCTGCTCAGGGGTTCTAGGTTATCTCCATGCCTGGTACTTGGTTGGAGTATGGGTCTTTGGGAAGACCCCTGTGTTCAAATCTTCTGGTTCTGTTGCTCTCCTTGTGGGTTTCCTGTATTCACCACAACCTACTATTTCCCACTTCTTACATAAGATTCCATGCACTCTGCCTAACAGTTGGCCATAAAGTCTCAGTGTCTGCTTTGGTAGTCTGCAGGGCAGAGCCTTTCAGAGGCCCTCTGTGGAAGGTTTCTAGGATATTTCCTGTTTTCTTCTTCTTCTGATGTCCATCCTCTTTGCAATTCGGGATGGGGATTGAACATTTTAGTCAGAGTCCTCTCTATTGATAAGTTTTTTTAGACGGACAGATTTTAGGTTTAAACTATAAGTCTATATGAGTGAGTATATATCGTGTGTCTTTCTGCTTCTGGGAAAGCTCACTCAGTATGATCCTTTACAGGTCCCACCATTTACCTGCAAATTTCATGATTTCCTTATTTTTCATTGTAGAGTAATACACCATTGTGTAGATGTACCACAATTTCTGCATCCATTCTTCAGTTGAGGGGCATCTGGGCTGTTTCCAGCTTCTGGCTATTACAAATAAAGCTGCTACAAACATGGTCGAGCAAATGTCCTGATTGTGTACTTGAGCCTCTTTTGGGTATATGTCTAGGAGTGGAATGGCTGGATCTTGAGGAAGCACTATTTCTAGATGTCTGAGAAAGCACCAGATTGATTTCCAGAGTGGTTGTACAAGTTTACATTCCCACCAGCTGGGGAGGAGGGTTCCCCTTTCTCCACAACCTCTCCAGCATGTGTTGTCACTTGAGTTTTTCATCTTAGCCATTCTGATGGGTGTAAGGTGAAATCCCAGGGTTGTTTTGATTTGCATTTCCCTAATGGCTAATGAGGTTAAGCATTTCTTTAAGTGTTTCTCTGCCATTCGATATTCCTCTACAGAGAACTTCACTGTTTAGCTATGTTCCCCATTTTTTAATTGGATTACTTGGTTTGCTGCTTTTCAGCTTCTTTAGTTCTTTATATATGCTGGATATTAGCCCTCTGGCAGATAAAGGGTTAATGAAGATTCTTTCCCAATCTGTAGGCATTCATTTTCTTTTGATGATGGTATCCTTTGATTTCCAGAAGCTTTTCAGTTTCATGAGGTCCCATTTATTGATTGTTGCTCTTAGAGCCTGTGCTGTTGGTGTTCTGTTCAGGAAGTTGTCTCCTGTGCCAATGAGTTATAGGCTGTTCCCCCTTTTTTTCCCAAATGATTTAGAGTATTTGGTTTTATGTTGAGGTCTTTGATCCACTTGAACTTCACTTTTGTGCAGGGTGATAAGTATGGATCTATTTTCATTTTTCTACATGTAGACATCCAGTTGGACCAGCACCAGTTGTTGAAGATGCTATCTTTTTTCCATTGAATGGTTTTGGCGTCTTTGTCAAAGATCAGGTGTCCATAAGTGTGTGGGTTTATTTCTGGATCCTCTGTTCAGTTCCATTGATCCACCATTCTGTTTCTATGCCAGTACCATGCAGTTTTTAAAACTGTTGCTCTATAGTACAACTTAAGATCAGGGATGGAGATACCTCCAGAAGATCTTTTATTGTAGAGGATTGTTTTATCAATTCTGTGTTCTTGCTATTCCATATGAAGTGGAGAATTTTTTCTTTCCATGTTTGTAAAGAATTGTGTTGGCAATTTGATGGGAATTGCATTAAATCTGTAGATTGCTTTTGATAAGATGGCCACTTTTACTATGTTAATCCTACCAAGTCATGAGCATGGGAGATCTTTCCATCATCTCATATCTTCTTCTAATTCTTTCGTCAGAGACTTGAAATTTTTTTCATACAATTCTTTGTCTTGATTGGGTAGGTTTACTCCACGGTACTTTATGTCATTTGTGGCTATTGTGAAGGGTGATGTTTCCCTAATTTCTTTCTCAGCCCTTTTGTTTTTTGTATACAGGAGTGCTACTAATTTTTTTTAGTTAATTTTGTATCTGGCCACATTGCTGAAAGTATTTAGCAGGTGTAGGAGTTCCCTGGTAGAGTTTTTGGCGTCGCTCACCTATACTATCATATCATCTGCAAATAGTGATAATTTGACTTCTTCCTTTCCAATCTGTATCCACTTGATCTCCTTCAACTGTCTTATTGCTCTATCAATGACTTCCAGCACTATGTTGAAGAGATATGGAGAGAATGGGCAGCCTTATCTTGTCCCTGATTTCTGTGAGATTGCTTGTAGTTTCTCTCTGTTCAGTTGGATGTTGGCTATAATCTTGCTGTATATCGCCTTTACTATGTTTAGATATGTGCCTTGTATCCCTGATTTCTCCAATACTTTAAACATGAATGGATGTTGGATTTTGTCAAATGCATTTTCAGCATATAGGGAGATTATCATGTGTTTTTTTTTTCTTTCAGTTTTTTAATATGGTGGATCACATTGATGAATTTCCATATATTGAATCACATCTGCATACCTGGGATGAAGCCTACTTAGTCATAGTGGATAATATCTTTGATGTGTTCTTGTATTAGGTTTGTAAGTATTTTGTTAAGTATTTTTGCATCAATGTTCATGAGGAAGATTGGCCTGAAATTCTCTTTCTTTGTTGAGTCTTTGTGAGGTTTAGGTATCAAGGTAACTGTGGCTTCATACAATGAGTTTGATAATGTTCCTTCTGTTTCTATTTTGTGGAATAGTTTGAAGAGACTTGGAATTAGCTCTTTTTTGAAGGTCTGGTAGAATTCGGTGCTGATACCTTCTGGACCTTGCCCTTTTTTAAATGGGAGACTTTTGATGACCACTTCTATTTCCTTGGAGGATATAGGACTAATTAATTGAGGTACCTGTTCCTGATTCAGCTTTGGTAAGTCAAATCGATCAAGAAAATTGTCCATTTCATTTAGATTTTCATATTTTGTGGCATATAGACTTTTGAAGTAAGTCCTAATGATTGTTTGGATTTCCTCAGTGTCTGTAGTTATGTCCCCCTTTTCATTTTGATTTTGATGATTTGGGTGGTGTCTCTCTGTCTTTTAGTTAGCTTGGCTAAGGGTTTGTCACTCTTGTTGATTTTGTCAAAGAACCAGCTCTTGGTTTCATTGATTCTTTGAATTGCTTCATTTGTTTCTAATTGATTGATTTCAGCCCTGACTTTGATTATTTCCAGCTGTCTACTCCCTTTTGGTGTGTCTGCTTCTTCTTTGTCTAGGGTTTTTAAGTGGACCATTAAGTTGCTTGAATGAACTGTCTCGAATTTCTTCTTGAAGGCACTTACGGCTATGAACTTTCCTCTTAGCACTGCTTTCATTGTGTCTCACAAGTTTGGGTATGTTGTGTCTTCATTTTCATTGAGTTCTAGGAAGACTTTAATTTCTTTCTTTATTTCTTCCCTGACCCAGCTGTCACTTAGTGACAAGTTGTTCAGTTTCCATGTATATATAGCCTTTTTGCTATTTCTGTTTTTGTTGAGGTCAAGCTTTATTCCATAGTGATCAGACAAGATACAGGAGATTATTGCAATCTTCTTGTACCTGCTGAGGCTTGATCCCTGACCAACTATATGGTCTATTTTGGAGAAAGTTCCATGAGGTGCTGAGAAGAAGGTAAATTCTTTTGTGTTTGGGTGTAAGGTTCTGTAAATGTATGTTAGGTCCGTTAGAGACATTGTTTCTTTGTTTAATTTTTTTTTTTTTTTATCTGTCCTTTGTTGAGATTGGGGTGTTGAATTCCCTACTATTTGTGTGTGGGCATCTATATGTGGTTTAAGTTTTATCAATGTTTCTTTTACAAATGTGGGTGCTCTTGTATTTAGGGCATAGATGTTCAGGATTGTGATGTCTTCCTGGTGGCATTTTCCCTTGATGAGTATGAAGTGTCCTTCCTCATTTCTTTTTATTAATTTTGGTTGTAAGTCTTTTTTTATCAGATATTAGTATGGCTACTCCTGCTTGCTTCTTGGGTTCATTTGCTTATAAATTCATCTTGCCACCCTTTACCCTCAGGTAATGTCCTTCTTTGTGCCTTAGGTGTGTTTCTTGTAAACAACAGATTGTTGGGTTTTTTTTAGGCATCCATTCTGTTAGTCTGTGTCTTTTTATTGGAGAGATGAGTCCCTTGATGTTGAGAGAGATTAATGACCAGTGGCTGTTATATCCTTTGATTTTGATGTTGGCTGTGGTCATAATGTTGTGTGCGTGGTTGCTTTTTGTTTTACTGTATTAAGGTTAATTATTTCCTGTGATTTCTTGAAAGTAGCTAATTTTCTTGGGTTGTATTTTCTCTTCCAGTGTTTTCTGTAATGCTCGATTTGTGTGTAGGTACTGTTAAAATTTGTTTTTGTCATTGAATATCTTCTTTTCTTCGTCTATGAGGACTGAGATTTTTGCTGGGTACAGTAGCCTAGGCTGACATCTGTGTTCTCTTAGGGTCAGCATGATATCTGTCCAGGACTTTATGGTTTTCATAGTCTCGGTTGAAAAGTCAGGTGTATTTCTAATTGTTTTGCCATTATGTGTTACTTGGCCTTTTTCCCTTGAAGTCTGTAGTATTTTTTCTTTGTTCTGTATACTTTCTGTTTTGATTATTATGTGGTGCAAGGATTTTCTTTTCTGGTCAAATTTGTTGGGTATTCTGTAGACTTCTTGAATTCTTATTGGCTTCTCCTTTAACTTGGAGAAATTTTCTTCAATGGTTTTGTTGAAAATATTTTCTGGGCCTTGGAGAAGGGAATCTTCTTTTTCCTCTATTCCTATTATTCTCAGGTTTTGTCTTTTCATATTTTCCTGGATTTCTTGGAAGGTCTGTGTCAGGAATTTTTTGGATTTAACATTTTCTTTGACAGATACATCGATTTCTTCCATTGTAGCTTCTACACCTGAGACTCTTTCTTCCATCTCTTGTAGTCTGTTGTTTATGCTTACCTCTGTAGTTCCTGTTTTGTTCCCTAAATCCTTCCTCTCCATTATTTCCTCCATTTGTGTTTTCTTTAATTTTTCCAGTTCTATCTTCAGATCTTGAGTTGTTTTGTTTACTTCCTTAATCTCTCTGATTGTATTTTCCTCTTTTTCTTTTAGTTCCTTCAACTCTGTTTCTTTTATTTCTTTCAGTGATTTAATTATTCCTTCTCTGAAGGCCTCAAACTGTTTGGCTGCATCTTCCCGTATTGCTTCATGGATGGCCAAAATCTGCTTGTCTCTAACTTCCTCCATTTCTTTACAGATAGCCATGATCTGTTTTGTTTTATCTTCCTCTAATTCTTTACGTATTTTATTTGTTTCCTCTATTATCCTCTTCATCAGCATCTAAGTAAGGTCATCTTCTTGATTTTCTATTATGCTCGGTTGTCCAGGGCTGTTCGCCCCTGGATGGCTGGGTTCTGGAGATGCCTTATTGCTCTGCCTTTTGTTGGTTGAGCTTTCATGCTGACCTCTACCCATTGGGCTGTTTTAGGTATTGGCTGTTAGGTTCTGTGCTTCCTGGAGTCCTTAGGTAGGGAGAATCCCTTTGGCAGGAAGATGATTTTTCCTGAAGGAGTCCTCCTCTGCTTTTTGGGTATGGTCACTGTATGGCCAGTGTTTCTCAGGAATTGCCATTGCTCACCTCAGGTGTATAGACCTGCGTAGTAGCTGTGGTCTTTGTTAGGGAGAGGGGGCTCTCCTCTCACCCATAGAAGTTCTCAAGACAGCTGCCGCACTGCTGGGTTTCTCGTTATAAATTTAGTGAGCTGCTGCTGTTTTTACTGTTTTCCAGGTACAGTCCTCTTGAAGAACCTGGTGATTCCCTAGGTGTGGGGTTTTCTCCCAACATTGAAACTCAGTCTGTTATCCTGGGGCACACAGTTATCTCGGGGAAAGTGAGAGGAGCTCCCAGCAAGTCTCTGGGCCAGAGGTTGAGTGCTCTGCTCTGGGCCTAGAGAATGTGTGCCTAGGGTGAGTTGGTGCCTCTGGGTGCCCCTCTGGTCTGGAGGCTGTGCACTCCTCTCTAGGCTGGCAACTGAGGGCTGCTCTCTGGTCTGGAGGCTGGGTGCCTCACTATGGGCCGGAAACTGTGTGTCCCTGTCTGGGATGGCAGCTGCAGTCACCTCTCTGGTCAGGATGCTGTGCACCCCGGTCTGGGATGGTGGCTGGGTTTTCCCCTTTGGTTCAGAAGCTGTGCACTTCTCTCTAGGCTGGGAACTGAGGCTCCTCTCTGGTCTGGAGGCTGGGGCCAGAAGCTGTGTGTCCTTGTCTGGAATGGCGGCTGCGGGCTCCACTCTGGCCCAGATCCTCTGTGCTCTGATCTGGGCTCTTGCCACTGTTTTTAATTGCTGAGTAGTATTCCACTGAGCAAACTCAGCAATTAAAATACAAAGAAAACACGATAATTGCGGTCAAATAGTGGTAACTAGAAAAGATTATCCTGAGTGCAGTAACCTAGAAGCAGAAAGTCACAGATGGTATATACTCATTTATAAGTGGATATTAGTCATATCATATAGGATAATTATACTAAAATCCATACTCCCAAAGAAGCTAAACAAGAAGGAGGACACTAGGGAATTTGCTTAATCTGCACTCAGAAAGCAAATGGAATGATCATCAGATGTGGGAGAAAACAGGAAACAGTACCAGAGACTACCATAGAGGGCTTCTGAAAGACTCTACCCATATGTGTATCAATGCAAATATTGAGACTCCTATCTTTGGCTGTATGCACAGAATCTTATGGAAGAAGGGGGAAATAGCAAAACCTGGAGGGGACAGGAGCTCCACAATGAGAGCAACAGTTCCAGAAAAGTCTGGGCCCAGGGATCTTTGTAAAGACCAATACTCAAACCAAGGACTGTGCATGGAGATAACCTAGACCCCTAGCTCAGGTGTAGCCCATGCTAGCTCAGCCTACAAGTGGGTTTCCTGGCAAGGGAAGCAGGGGTTGTCTTTGACATGAACTCAGTGGCTAGATCTTTGATAACCTCCCCCTGGGGTTTGTGCAGCTGTACCTGTCCACAGAGGAAGACAATTCAGCCAGTCCAGATGATACTTGATAGGATAGAGTCAGACGGAAGGGAAGGAGTCCTTCTCCTATCAGTTGACTGGGGGAGGGGCATTGTGGGAGAAAAGGTAGGGAGGGTGTGATTGGGAGGAGATGAGGAGAGGGGCTAAATCTGGGATACAAAGTGAAAGAATTTTAATAATAAAAGATTTAAAAAAACAATTAAAACATCTTGCCACTGTAACACAAATATCTCCAAACCAGAAGCTTCTACCTCGAGATGGGAGTCAGAGGCAAAGGAATCAGTAGAAGATTCTTGGCTAGATATTCAGGACATGTTGTTCAGTGGTGAACAAAAGAGACCCTGAGTCAAAAACGATGGGAGAAAAATCCAACAGGTTGAAGCTGTCTTCTAACCTAAGAAAGCTCATGATCTCCGTGTCTTATATACACATACAAACACACACACACACACACACACAACACATAGACATTCACACATATCATACATATTCACCCATACATTGAAGACAGAAACACATATAAGTATACTGTATACTTGCTGTATCTCTCTTCATATGAAACCTTCATCAAACATGAAGAATTCCTTATTCATGATTTGACTTCCTAGAAAGGACTTTTAATATGATTTTGTGATGTGGAAATCTTAAAGAAAATCTCTAGTGAAAAAACTCATAAGTTCACATTAATAATGCCATGGGCAATCCTGAATGGTCATTAGCATATGCTCTCAATGTATCCTTTTATTACTATGGTAAAATTTTACTGAATTAGAATTATGTAGCTGTGTCCTCCTTTTCCTCCCACATAATCTGAAAGTTACAGACTCTGTTACATTGTTCTGTATGTGTTTAGGTGTTATATTTGTATGTATAAAAATATGAATACAACTTGAGTCTATTTTCTTGATTTATTTATATAATTTCCAGGTTTAATAATCTGTATTAAACTCTCCATTAGGAGGACATTTCTGAAATAAGCTAATAATTCCCTGAGCCTTTCATTAGTTGCCCGTAGTTCTTTGTCTAAAGGTGAACCACATGGAATTTTGAGTATTGAGTGTTAATATGTCTATTGATAGTTTCATCATGTGCTTTTGCATTCATTTGTATTAAAGATAATTTCAAAACAGACTATCAGGTTTTCTGGCTCTTACATTCCTTTAACCACCCCATTCTGCAATGTTCCCTAAGCTACAGCCTCTAGAGCTATAAGTATAGATGTCTGGGTTTCCCATTTTCCACTGATCTCTTCATTGGGTCCTGCTTTGGCTTTCAGCAACAGTCTCCATTTTCAGTACAGACAGGTTTTTTTAGAGAGGGGTGATTGTGGTTGTGAGATAAGAATATTACTTAGAATGCTGTAATGAAGTGGGCTGATTTAATGACTTCACTACTTTACTAGTTCCAAAAACCTGAACATATTTCCAGTACCAGACATGATTCTAATCCTGTTGAGAGAAATCTTTCCAATGTCCAGTCAAGGTGTTTCAAATGACTATCCCCCAAGACTGCAGTAGCACTTGTTTTCCTCTCGGTGTTGAGGGTGAATGCCTGTTGCTAAAGAATTCACACAGGGATCTCTTAGGATTCAAGTGATTCTAGCTGGATACCTCTAACTTAGAGCCAAGTGTCTATGGTACATAAGCAGAAGGCTAACTGACATGTTAGGGAAGTAATCCACAGTTGTACCCACCAGCAACTCAACTGAAGTGTGACAATAAGCAGCATGGCAAGCTATCACCATAGGTGCAATGAGTAATATTCACATATCTGGAGTAAGCAACAGATGTTTGGTTAAAATTAACTGTATTTCCTTAAACCACAAAATTTACCATATTTCCAAGTGGATGGAAAACCTGATGTGGAATGCTGGGTATTTCATTTTTGTTTCTCAGAAAATAAAGAGATAAAATTAAGGAATTATTTAGATCAAAAGAACAACAATAAAAAACCATGATCTCTGAAATACAATTCCAATTTTCATCATTTTATGCTTCCTTGTTATTCTTTTTTTTTAATTTGCTTCATGATTCCAATCTCATTGGATCTTTATTTCTCTTTCAAAAAGTATGCAAATTATGTTGTAAGCTAGTATCATGTGCCTTTTAATATAAAATAACATAAAATTTTAATAACAAAGTTAAAGCACAGTTTGGGGTACATTTCCATAGAAACATGAGCCACATTTCCAATAGAAACTTGTAAGGTAGGTGCTGTGATCCTCTATAGGTGAGAAAATGGTGTCAAGAAGAGAGCCACCAATGGCAGCATCTAGGCCAGTCTCTGTGTCCCTGTAGTTCTGACTCTGTGCTTTTCCATTGCATGACTCTAGATTCTGTAAGAGCAATCTTGGAGTTGCTCAACTGGCCCTTTTCCTTAGGACAATAGGCACGAATGGCCTCATAATTTCCATTCATTTCCCGTAATGCATTCTAAACACCAGTGATTTGCTTTTTTACAGCCTTCTGCGCTGTGCTTCTGAGCACTATTCCATACTGCATACCATTTCATAATGCCTTGTCTTTGTTTCCAAATAAAGCTCTTTATTCAACTTGGCTTTCCTCTGTGGTATGTTATTTACAATATCTTCTAAGTTAATACTTGCTCAGGGAAAACTAGGGTGTAATGGCCAACTTTTGTAGCTCATTGAGTACTCAGGCTCGGCCTTTTGGCTAAGATCAAGTGTAGCTTCCTTGTTATTCTTTAGGATTGTCTTATTGACTTGCCTAGGCCTTAGCAGAAAGATATTCATTTTCCAAGAACATTATGAAATAATAAAAATAAAATATAATTAAAAAATTTCCCCTTCTGGAAACTTTAATTCTCCATGTTAGATGTTTTGAATTAGCTCCAATCAATTATAGTCTTAAATGTTAAAAACTGAAATCTCTAGTTATAAAAATCTTGTGTATTAAATGAACTACTATACTGAGTCAAGAGAAGAGATTTTTACCAGTGACAGCGTCTCTCCTATATTGATGGTAATCATGCCATCACCCAGCATTTCCTCATAGTATCTGCTGCCTATCATTTAGGTACTTGTGAACTCTTGTGGTATCATGGTTGTATCTGCTCATCTTTGATCATCTTAATGGACCCTAGTGTCATACTGTACTTACAATCTTGCATAGGCAATAAGACCACTGAAGGAGATTAAGGTTATACAAGGTGGAAATTAAGAAGTCAAATATTCTTTATCTGAAAATTATGATAGTAAATATAAGTGACACTAAACATTCCAACAGAAAATTCATACTGCAGGTAAAATCTTTCATCAAGTAGTAGCAAACAAAGTTCACACAGATAAAACAACAACACTCCTATATACAAACAAAAAATGAAGTGAGGGGAAAATCGGGGAAACAACATTCATACTAGCCTCATATATCTTGTAGTAACTAACCAACAAGTGAAGGAGTTGTATTATTAAAAAACAAACAACACAATGAAACAAACAAAAACACTTTAGGACATTGAGGAAATAAACTCTTTCATCTTCATGTAGGTGGTTGTAAACTTAATTTTTTGTTATTGTGATTCAACTCAGTTGGAATATTGAGTGACTGCTTGACTCTTCAAAGGTAGAGATATATTGCCCTAGATGTAATTGAGCCCTCCTCCACACTGGAATCTAGGTATCGAGGTTTGGAATGATGATTAGATCCAAGGGATTATTTCTGGTTTGTCTTGGTTGCTTGGATATTTGTTCCTTTGATTCTGTTATAACCTTGGATTTTCAGAGCATTTGGTGGTTCTGTTGTTAGTTTGGTCTTTTTAACTGAATGTTGTGGCTGTTGAGAGTTTTAGGTAAAATATGTTTCTGGGTATTGGAAGCTGACACCTAAAAATGGGGATAGGCTAAGCTTCTGAAAGAGCTCATAGGCAGAAGAGGATATAGATTTTACCTTCTTTGAATGGAGGTAGACAGAGGAAAGACATCTATACAGGAGGTCTGCTAGAGAGCTGAGGAGACTGGGCATTTGAATGGAGAAGAACAGAAGGAGGAGGAAAGATGTGCAGAGAAACTATGTGCTTCCCTGGCAGTAGTATCCTGTAGGCTATCAGGGAATGCCTTGTTAGAGTTGGGGGCTGAGATAACACAACAGGCGCGTAGAGGTAAGTTAGGAAGGGAGATCTGAAGGATCCACAGGAGATGGGGAAGGGGAGAAGAAGAGGATGCAGCTGGTGTGTTGCATCCCTTGGGATTGACTGAAGTATTGAATCTGGAGGGGAGGTGGCAGTGGTGATGCTCTTCTGTTGGATTTCTTGTTTCCCTTAATGATCAACATTAAAAATAAATCATAGACTTCTTTGAGACAGACAATAGGCAAGCCACCAAATTATATGCAGTGGTCCTTGACCAAAGAATGCATAAGGAAGATTAAATTATATAACATATACAAAAGCAAGCAAAACTAAAATATTACCAAGTATATGAATGGATGTCCAAGTTCAAAGGTGAATTAAACTAAGCAATAATTTACATTTGTTAGGTTAGTCAGAGTGTGAGGGATAAGGACACAAGCTGACAGGGATATAGGCATTTATGGACTTGTTTCTTCCATCTGTGTAAACTGATAACCTATAATAAAGGGCAAACTGGCTTCTCTAAAATAATTGCCATTTTTATAAATGAATCCCGTGTTTTTGAGTAACTACAAAACATGCACACACAGAATACCTTACTCTATTCAGCTTGTAAATTTTGAATGTTCCTTTTATGTTCATTGCTGAATATGGTTAATGAAATTAAACAGTGTACACTTCCTGAAATATATATATTTATATAAAAACTCTGAAATATCATCATCTTTATTTTCTCAAAATACATTAGTTACACAAGCAATCTTTCAGTGTTACTCATTACAAATTATGTAAAGGCTTCTTCTGACCAATTAAATACAATTAATTCCCTTATGCAATCTGTAGGTAATCCAGATTTACCTTCACCTGCATTTATATATTCAACCACTCCATGTGTTGGCAAGTAGGTGTTTCACTTAAAATTTAACACAGAGCTTCCTTATTTTGAATTTATAAAGATGACAAGAATCTTGAATCCTTGCAGAATATTTGATCCCATTGTGAACCCTTTTATTATGTAGCATAAATAATGTTTCTACTTTTAGAGTGGCTCAAATCTTAGCACAAACCTTTTATCCAAGAACTTTATTTTCTTTGTAAACAGGTGGTTCTGTGGCTCAGCCCTACCAAACCTTAAATCTATGAGCTTTCTGTAAAGAGGTTTGAAAAAGTTAACCCTAGTTCAAGAGATGGAGCAAGAAATCATCTGATTAAACACAAAGGCTGAACTTTGGGATAAGGGTAACTATGACAGGGTGGCCAAAAGAAGGGCTTTTGGCTTTTGGCTTTTGCGTTTTTCTACTGAGACTTTAGCCAAGCATAAAGGCTTTTTCCTTCTGGGTTGCTGGCTAAGTAGGACAAGAGGATTTCTCTTCCTCTCTGAGCTAGCAGGTTTTTCCCACTACATCTGGCTCCTTATAATTCATTGGTAAAATCAAGCAATTGGATTTTTTTCCTTAATAACAAAAGTGTGTGCCTTCCCACTAGGTATAAAGAAGGATTGAACAAGTTATTGGATTCAACATGGAGGCAGTCAGTGACTAAAACAAAGAAGAATAAGGATGAGTGTGAGTAAAGAGGGAACAGAATAAGGAAGAAAAGAAGAAGGAAAAGAGAGAGATGGCTCTGGGGTTAAGAACACTTGTTGCTTTTACAGAGGATTCAGGTTGGGTTCTTAGAACTGAGGTGACATCTCAAACCTGCTGTAACTCAAATTCCAGGCTGCTCAACACCTACTTCTTGTCTCCACAAATACAAGCCACATATGTGACAAAAACATACATACAATTAGCGATTGCAACTTTTCAGAAGAAATATAAAAACCTTATCTGTATAAATATGAATATTATAAAGGCTCCCTATATCAGGCTCCCAGGAATACTGCTGTATAATATTTACATTAGAGGATGACTTCAAGAGAGGAGCAAAGCAATCCTTCAGTGTATAAGGAAATGTCTCTAAAATGTATATAATTGAATACAACAGAATGAAGGCATTGGGAGGATGAGATTACTCCAATCTGAATAATTTTCTATTAAACAGTAGTCTCAGGGAAAGACTGATAAGTTAATGGTATCAAATTAAATTTTTTAGTATTGCTTAATCTTTGAAAAATGAATTGTATTTGTCTAACTTAAAAAGAGAGAGTAGGAAGGGAAGGATAGAGGGAGGAAGACAAGGAGAGGAAGAGAAACAGGAAAAGAAGTAAACAAAGAAGGAAAAGAAGAGGAGGAAGAAGAGAGAGAGATGAAAATACTAGCATTGCAAAATCTGCCTAAAAATTGCCAAATTGTATCTTAGACTGTTAAAAAAAAGTGTCAAATTTTATCTTAGACTCTCCATGAGTACTTTTAAAATGATGTTTGCATTAAAACATGTCAAGTGCCTAATCATGCATATCTGTACATGTATTTTTAAACAAAAAACTCTTACTTTTAATAGTAAATAATTCTATTAATTGGCATCTGTAAAATTTTACTACACTATGCTACCAGTGACTTTTAAGTATTTTTATTAAGTGAGTTTTGAAAGAAAAAAGGTAGTATTTATTAGCACCCAGGTTTTTGTTTTTTAGACTTTAATTTATTTTTATGTGAGCTATGATTTTTTTTTCAATGCAGTTTATTCAGGAACCTTGAACAATCATCTGACCCTGGGGAAAGCCAGCCCACAGATTAAATAGCCTCTGGGTAGCCAACCCCAGCATGCCACATGGGCAATGCAGATAGGTCCACATACATGGAAGCAAGCCAGATCCTCAGCCTTAGCCAAATGTGGAGTTGTTCGTGACAGAGAGCACTCACCATCGGGGAGGTGGAAGGCGGAAACCAGCTCCATCTTTAAGGCGCGGCATTACTCATGAGCTATGTTTTTATTAAAAGGAGATCCAGCTTTTTTTTTAACCATAGGTCACTAGCATATCTCCTGATTAATGTTCCTTTCTACCTGTCAAGTGCTCCAAAGTCTTTCTTCAGCAATGACAAAGATTAATTTCAGTCATAATGTTTTCAATCCTAGTGAGTCATGTTAATGATCCAATGGGAAATGTTGTTTCAAGGGCTTTCCATTTGGTTGAACGTGATTTAGAATTGTATTTGCATTTCTGTCTCTTTCTGTCTCTGTTTCCATCAATATCACTCTCTATTTATCTCTCTTTGTCTCCCCCCCTCATCCCTCTTTATCTCTCTGTCTTTATGTGTGTGTTTCTTGCTCTATATGTATATGTTGTAATGTGTTCATGCACATATTTATGTTCAACCACCAGTCATCACTGGGCATCTCCCTCCTCTTTATTTGAAGGTGCTAATGAGGTCCTTCTTATGCATGGTAGGCACTTCATCACCCGACCCATCTCCACAGCCCGAAAACTCACATTTTCATTCTTTTCCACAATGATGAGTTCTTGATGCAAAGAAACCCTAGTCACAAAAGCTTATGATACAGAACTAGGAAGGCAAATCTGTGCAATGATAAAGGAGCTTGATGCTGAAAATGGGAGAGATACGTTATAGAAAACAAGTCAATTCCAAGATCCAGTGTGCAGGTTTCTAGACAGGATCTGTTGCACAGTACCTCAATAAGAACACGGGGACATGTAGTTTGTTTGTAATTGTTTCTTACCATTTATTTCTGACTGATTTATTTTGTAATTAGAATATTAATAGTATCAGGGAAGTTAATACGTGTTTAAAATGAGTAACAGGATTTCTCACACTTTATGAGAGAACATCTTGTGACTCGGTTAAACAAGATCTGGATATCCTGAGCATTCCATGTAATATTTTAATAATGTGCTTCCCCAGTGGAATCATCACAGATTACCAACAAAATAATACTAATAAACATAAGGTGGTCTTTGCAAAGAGACAAAGATGCTTCAGTGTATGAGTAAAACACTTTAAGACTTTTGAAATTAATGGGTTTCAAGTGACTACCTTAATCAGGGTTACTCTTGTTGTGGTGATCAAAGAAAAGTTGGGGAGGAAAGGGTTTATCTAGCTTACATTTCCATAGCACTGTTCATTATCAAAGAAAGTCAAACAGGAATTTAAACCGGGCAGGGCCTTGGAAGCAGGAGGTTATGCAGGGGAAATGGAAGAGTAAGTTTTGCTTGCTGGCTTGCTCTCCATTGTTTTCTGAGCTTCCTTTCTTTCTTTTATTATTTAATATTTACTTGTTTATGCAATTTACATCCCAGTTGAAGACACCTCCCACCTCTCCTCCTAATACCACAGTACCTTTCATATGCTCCTCCTTATTCTACAGAATAGGGGAACCCTGTAACCCATGCACCCCAGCTCTTATAGTCACAAGAGAGTGCAATTGTTTTCGTTCTCTGTGGGCTGGTGAGGCAGTCGGGGGAAGTTATCAAAAGCAGGCAAAAGAGGTCATTTCAGAGACAGCCACTGATATGCTCCTCTTATTAGTGTACCCACGTGAACTCTGAGCTTTCCATGGATACATATAGTTAGAAGACCTAGGTCCAGTCAGTGCATAGTTTTTGGTTGGTGCTTCGGTCTCCACAGGCCACTCTGGGCCCTGTTCAATCAGCACTGTTTTTCTTGTGGGGCTCTTGTCCTGTAATCATTATCACCCACTTTCCCACTAGACACCTTTCGCTCCCTCCAATGTTTGGCTGTGAGGCTCAGCAAATTTTTGAACCATTACTGGGTGGAGACTCTCAGAAGACAACTTGATAGGCTTTCATGTGCAAGCAGAGCACAGTATTGTTAACAGTGTTAGATGTTGTTAGCTTTCTTTATTTCGTTTGGCTAGGCATTGGTTGGAATTTCTCTTGATCTATCTCTTCTATCTTTGGTTCTACAGGTCTTGTAGAAAGGGTAAGCTTTGGATCAAAGTTTTTGTGGTTTAGTTTGTCTTTTCCTTTTTCCACTAGGATCTTGTCCACTAGGAGTCTTGTCTTGTTAGAGGCTATACTCTTCAGTTTCCCTGCTCTTAGGAGTTTCAGTTAGAGTCCATCTCATATCTTTCCAGATGCCCATTCTGAGTTAGGTCTCCAGATTGTCAAAGAACTGCCCCAACCCATCATTTCTCTTCTCTGTAGGCCTTCTGTCCCGCCCTGATCTCTACAGGTCTGATCTCCATTCTTATTTCTCTCTGTGCTCTCTCTTCTACCTTGTTCTCACTCTTCAACCACTACTTCTGTCGATTCTATTCCCCTTCTGAGTCAGATTTAAGTGTCCTCCTTTTGATAGCCCTTGTTAATCATCTTCTTGGTGTCTGTGCACTGTAGTATGTCTATACTGTACTGTAAGACTAAAATATGCTTATAAGTAAGCATACACCACGTGTGTCATTCTTGGTTGGTGTTAGCTCATTCAGGAAGATCTTTTCTAGTTCCAACCACTTGCCTGCAAATTTCATGATTTCCTTGGTTTTAATGGCTGTGTAGTATTCATATTGCAACTGTACCAGCTTCTTTAACTATACTTCTGTTGAGGGATGTATAGGTTGGTTCTGGTTATTGTTATCACAAAGAAAGTGGCTATGAACATGGTTGAGCAAATATCCTTGTGTGGTGGAGCATTTTTGGGGGTATGCCCAGGAGTGGTATAGTCAGGTGTTGAGGTAGAGCTATTCAAATTTTTCTGAGAAAATGCCACATTGATTGCCAGAAGGGTTGTACACTTTGCACTCTCACCAACAATGAAGGAATGTTCCCCTTTTCCACAAACTTGCCACTATGGTCTGTCAGTTGAGATTTTTTAATTATTATTTCTTATATTAATTACAGTTTATTCACTTTTTATCCCAGCCATAGCCCCATCCCCCAACACTTCCTAATCCCACCCTCCCTCCCTCTCTTTCTCCTATGCCTCTCCCCCAGTCCAATGATAGGGGAGGACTTCCTCCTCTTCCATCTGACCCTAGTCTATCAGGTCTCATCAGGACTGGCTTCATTGTCTTCCCCTGTGGACTGGTAAGGATGTTCCCCTCTCAGGTGAAATGATCAAAGAGCTAGCCCATGAGTTCATGTCAGAGATAGTCCCTAATCCTATTATTGGAGAACCCTCTTGGACAATGAACTGCCATGGGCTGTTTCTGTGCAAGGGTTCTAGGTTATCTCCATGCATGGTCCTTTTTGGACTACCAGTCTCAGAAAAGACAATTGTGCCAAGATTTTTTGGTTCTGTTGCTCTCCTTGTAGAGCTCTTGTTCCCTCCAGATCTTTCATCTCTGCTCTCTGCCTTCTTTCATAGGATTCCCTGCACTCTGCCCAAAGTTTGGCATATGCTGAGACTCTTTGTCATTTGAGGTTTTTTTGTTTTGTTTTGTTTTGTTTTGTTTTTTAATCTTAGCTATTCTGACAATGGTAAAATGGAATCTCAGAGTCATTTAAATTTGTATTTCCTTGATTGATAAAGACATTCGACATTTATTCAAGTGCTTCTTGGCCATTTGATATTCCACTGCTGAAAATTCTTTGTTTAACTATGTACCTGACTTCTTAATCGGACTGTTTGATTTTTTTTAGTATTTAACATCTTGAGTTTCATATATATATGTTTAGCTGTCTGTCCATTTTAGGGTTGGTGAAGACCTTTTCTCGGCCTGTAGGCTTTCGTTTTGTTCCATTGATAGGGTTCTTTGTTTTAGAGAAGCTTTTCAGTTTCAAGAGGTTCCATTTATTAATTGTAGATCTTAGAGCCTGAACTGTTGGTGTCCTGTTCTGAAAGTTGTTTCCTGTGCCAATAAATTCAAGGCTCTTTTCTGCTTTCTCTTCTAGCAGATTTAGTGTATCTGGTTTTGTGCTATGGTCTCTGATGCAGTTGGACCTGAGTTTTGTGAAGGTTGATAAATGTAGATGTATTTATTTAATTAAATAATTTATTAATTATTTATCAAAATTTATTGAATTTGTCCACACTGAAGCACCACCTTGTCTCTTCCCAGTCCCACCTAGTCTCCCTCTTCTCCACCTATGACCTTTCCATAGTCCACTGACAGGGAACAGCTTTCTCACCTTCCTTTTAACATTAGCCTATGAGGTCTTATGAGGACTGGCTGCATCATTGTCCTCTGTAGCCTGGAAAAGCTGCATATCCAAGGCAGAGGTGATCAAAGAACCATCTACTGAGATCATGTCATGAGATATGAACTCATGAGTTCATGAGACAGACCCTGCTTCCCTAACTAGGGAACCCACTTGGAAACTGAGAAGCCTATGTGCTTCCTCTGAGCAGGGGTCAGGATCCTTTCTCTGCATCATCTTTGTTTGGTGTAGCCATCTGTGCAAGACCCCCTGGGCCCAGGATTTTTGGCTCTGTGAGCTCCTGTCCCCCACAGGTCATTCTGTCTCCTACTTCTCCATAAGGTTTTTTGTACTCTGCCCTAATTTTTGCTATGAGTCTCAGTATCTCCTTCGATACCCTGATGGGTAGATCTTCTAGACAGCCCCTGTGGAAGGCTCCTGTCTTGTTCCTTGTCTTCTTCTACTTCAGATAACTATCCTATTTTCCCTTCTGAATGAGGTTTCAGCCTACTCCCTTGGGTCACTCTTGTTGTTTAGCTTCTTTAGAACTTTAGATTTTACTATGTTAATCCTATCCAGTATACCACTCCTGGGCACTTCTTGGGAAGAACATTCTGAGTCTGCCCAATGATTGCCAACAGCTTCCATACATAAGTGCCAACAAGAGTTTAGTAGCAAGATGTCCCAAAACTGTCCTCATAAATACACTTACACACACACACACACACTCAATGGGAATGCACACAGACATCTGCAAACACACTTTCACAAATATGCAAATACCTTAAGTCACCAATTCCAGGAGGCAGGCAATTGGTCTCCATTTCCAGAGACTAACCTTAAATTCCAAGTAAAAAAAAAAGCACAGATGTCCCACAGTGGAGGAATGGATGTACAAATTGTGGTATATCTACACAATGGAATATTACTCAGCAATAAAAAACAAGGAAATCATGAAATTTGCACATAAATGGTGGGATCTGGTAAAGATCATCCTGAGTGAGCTATCCCAGAAGCAGAAAGATGCACACAGTATATACTCACTCATATAGACAAATAACATAAGATAAACCTACTAAAATCTGTACACCTAAAGAAACTAATCAAGGGGACAAGATGGTGGAGCCAAGACAACTCTCATTCTGACCAGCAGAATAGCAGAATCAGCACAGTGACCAGCAATCAGAACTCACGGCCATAAAACACAAGGGATTGTGTTTCACAGGTGAGAGGATACCCCATGGTAGGGGATTCAATCAGCTTTAACTCACCCAACTAAACTGCGGAAGAGATCCTGTTTCTGCCAGGCGCTTGGTTGCCAGCCCAGGGCCACACGCCAGCGTGATCTTGTCACTGTCCCAGACTGAACTATGGGCACCACAACAACACAGACTGAAATTTCCAGTCGAGAGATAACTCCAAGTTGCAGGAAACGATTGGGACCTACCTTAGGTCACCCAGACATCCCCTGGAAAAGACTCAGGTTCCACGGGTGCCCCAGGAGCCAGTCCGGAGCCAGAGCCAGGGCCCCAGGCACC
The DNA here is from genome assembly GCF_030254825.1 of Meriones unguiculatus. Taxonomy (NCBI): domain Eukaryota; kingdom Metazoa; phylum Chordata; class Mammalia; order Rodentia; family Muridae; genus Meriones; species Meriones unguiculatus. The sequence goes on from NC_083357.1 coordinate 43,434,749, forward strand.
TGCAAAGAGCACTGCTGCACATATGATTTGCTGTGCGAGATAAAACTGTGGGCCGCAGGGCACCAGAGACTGAGTTTGACTGTTGGGTCCAAACCCACAGGGAGGGAAACAGCTGGTCTGATCTCAGAGCACTCAACCGACACTCCCACCGTGAAAAGGTCTCAGGAAAATTACCCAGTCTAGGCAGACGCCCAGGCTCCCAAAGGCCAGAAAGGCGGAGCCACAGGTGGGTGTCTCTGCCTGTGTGTTCTAATCAACACCCCAGACAGAACAGCGGTCCCCAAAGCAAAGAATGGGTGTCCCCAGCAGGAGGAAACCCCACAGCAGGGGGGATCATCAGGTCTAACGCTCAAGACACCCAGCACCAAAAGACTTTCTGGATTCATGAAGACTCTAGGCTCTAGCTTTCTACTGCAGGCAGGATCACTGTGCTTAGCCGCCATTGTTAAGTACCCCTAGGGCACTGGGGCACACAGCTGTATCCTCAGACCTACAAAAGCCATAGTGCCATTACAGCAGCCCTCAGAAACTGTGCCAATGATCAAAAAGTTATCCCTAGCTAGACTGACAAAACTGTGGGAATCCCTGGTCCTTCAAGAGGGCTGCACCCACAGTGTCCAGACCAAAGCTGTGCCCGCAGCTGCCATCCGAGACAGGGACACACAGCTTCTGGTCCAGAGCAAGGCAGCCAGCCTCCAGACCAGAGTGGAGCCTTCAGTTACCAAACTCCAGACCACAGTGGCACGCCCAGGCACCAACTCAACCTAGGTGCACATTCTCTAGGCCTAGAACGCAGCACTCAGACTCTGGCCCAGAGACTTGCTGGGAGCTCCTCTCACTTTCCCCGACAGAACTGTGTGCCCCAGGATAACAGATTGAGTTTCAATGTTGGGAGAAATCTCCACAGCTAGGGAATCACCAGGTTCTTCAAGAGGACTGTACCTGGAAAACTGTAACAACAGAAGCAGCTCACTAAATTAATAACGAGAAACCCAGCAGTGCGGCAGCTGTCTTGAGAACTTCTATGGGTGAGAGGAGAGCCACCTCTGCCTAACAAAGACCACAGCTACTACTCAGGTCTATACACCTGAGGTGAGCAGTGGCGATTCCTGAGAAACACTGGCCATACAGTGACCATACCCCAAAAGCAGAGGAGGACTCCTTCAGGAAAAATCATCTTCCGGCCAAGGGGAATCTTCCTACCTAAGGACTCCAGAAAGCACAGAAACTAAGAGCCAACACCTAAAACAGCCCAATGGGTAGAGGTCAGCATGAAAGCTCAACCAACAAAAGGCAGAGCAATATGGCATCTCCAGAACCCAGCCATCCAGGGGCAAACAGCCCTGGAAAACCCAGCATAATAGAAAATCAAGAAGATGAACTTACATCTATGCTGCTGAAGAGGATAATAGAGGAAACAAATAAAATAAATAAAGGATTAGAGGAAGAAAAAACCAAACAGATCATGGCTATCCGTAAAGAAATAGAGGAAGTTAAAGACAAGCAGATTATGGGATCCATGAAGAAATATGGAAAGATGCAGCCAAACAGTTTTCGGCCTTCAGAGGAAATAATTAAATCACTGAAAAAATAAAAGGAACAGAGTTGAAGGAACTAAAAGAAAAAGAGGAAAATACAATCAGACAGGTGAAGGAAGTAAACAAAACAACTCAAGACCTGAAGATAGAACTGGAAAAATTAAAGAAAACACAAATGGAGGAAATAATGGAGGGGGAGGATTTAGGGAAGAAAACAGGAACTACAAAGGTAAGCATAAACAACAGACGACAAGAGATGGAAGAAAGAATCTCAGGTGTAGAAGATACAATGGAAGAAATTGATGTATCTGTCAAAGAAAATGTTAAATCCAAAAATTCCTGACACAGACCTTCCAAGAAATCCAAGACAATATGAAAAGACAAAACTTAAGAATAATAGGTATAGAGAAAAAAGAAGACTCCCTTCTCCAAGGCCCAGAAAATCTTTTTAACAAAATCATTGAAGAAAATTTCCCCAAGTTAAAGGTGAGGCCAATAAGAATACAGAACACCCGACAAATTTGACCAGAAAAGAAAATAGAAAATTCTCCCACCACACAATAATCAAAACAGGATTTATACAGAAGAACAACAACAACAACAACAAAAAAATAGTAAAAGCTGCAAGGGAAAAAGGCCAAGTAACACATAATGGAAAACAGATGAGAATCACCCCTGAATTTTCACCAGAGACTATGAAAGCCAGAAGCACCTGGACGGATATCATGCAGAACATAAGAGAACAAAAATGTCAGCCCAGGCTACTATACCCTGCAAAATTCTCAGTCCTCACAGATGGAGAAAAGAAGATATTCAATGACAAAAACAAATTTCAAAAATACCTACACACAAATCCAGCATTACAGAAGACACTAGAAGGGAAAATACAACAAAAGAAAATTAGCTTCTTTCAAGAAAACACAGGAAATAATTAACCTTACTACAGTAAAAGAAAAAGCAACCAAGAACACAACCTCATGACCGCATCAAATCAAAGGATTTAACAGCCACTGGTCATTACTTTCTCGCAACATCAATGGACTCAACCCTCCAGTAAAAAGACACAGATTAACAGATTGGATAAGTAAACAAAACCCAGCAATCTGTTGCATACAAGAAAAACAACTAAGGCAGAAAGATAGACATTACATGAGGATAAAGGGGTGGAAGATGATTTTCCAAGCAAATGGACCCAAGAAGCAAGCAGGAGTAGCCATTCTAATATCTGATAAAATAAACTTTCAACCAAAATTAATCAAAAGTGATGGGAAAGGACACTTCATACTCATCAAAGGAAAATTCCACCAGGAAGACATCACAATCCTGAACATCTATGCACCAAATACAAGAGCACCCACATTTGTAAAAGAAACATTGATAAAATTTAAATCACATATAGATGCCCACACACTGATAGTGGGAGACTTCAACACCCCACTCTCAACAAAGGATAGTTCAACAAACAAGAAATTAAACAGAGAAACAATGACTCTGACAGAGATCATGAATCAAATGGACCTCACAGATATTTACAGAACTTTACACCCAAACACAAAAGAATTTACCTTTTTCTCAGGACCACATGGAACCTTCTCCAAAATAGACCATATAGTTGGTCACAAAGAAAGCCTCAACAGACACTAGAATATTGAAATAATCCCTTGTATCTTGTCTGGTCACCATGGAATAAAGATGGACCTCAACAACAACAGAAATAGAAAAAAGCCTACACACAGATGGAAACTGAACAACTTGCTTCTAAATGACAGCTGGATCAGGGAAGAAATAAAGAAAGAAATTAAAGTCTTCCTAGAATTCAATGAAAATAAAGACACAACATACCCAAAGTTGTGGGACACAATGAAAGCAGTGCTAAGAGGAAAGTTCATAGCAGTAAGTGCCTTCAAGAAGAAAATCGAGACAGCTCATTCAAGCAACTTAATGGTCCACTTAAAAACCCTAGACAAAGAAAAAGCAGACACACCAAAAAGGAGTAGACAGCTGGAAATAATCAAACTCAGGCTGAAATCAATCAATTACAAACAAATAAAGCAATTCAAAGAATCAATGAAACCAAGAACTGGTTCTTTGAGAAAATCAACAAGCTAATTGAAAGCCAGAGAGACACAACCCAAATCAACAAAATCAGAAATGAAAAGGGGGACATAACTACAGACACTGAGGAAATCCAAACAATCATTAGGACTTACTTCAAAGTCTATATGCCACAAAATTAGAAAATCTAAATGAAATGGACAATTTTCTTGATTGATTTGACTTACCAAAGCTGAATCAGGACCAGGTAAATCAATTAAATATTCCTATATCCCCCAAGGAAATAGAAGTGGTCATCAAATTCTCCCATCCCAAAAAAGCCCAGGACCAGTTGGCGTCAGCACAGAATTCCATGAGACCTTCAAAGAAGAGCTAATTCCAATTCTCTTCAGACTATTCCACCAAATAGAAACAGAAGGAACATTACCAAACCCATTCTATGTAGCCACAGTCACCTTGGTATGTAAACCTCACAAAGATTCAACATACAAAGAGAATTTCAGGCCAATCTCACTTATGAACATTGATGCAAAAATACTTAACAAAATACTTGCAAACCGAATACAAGAACACATCAAAGATATTATCCACTATGACTAAGTAGGCTTCATCCCAGGTATGCAGGGGTGGTCCAATATAAAGAAATCCATCAGTGTGATCCACCATATTAACAAACTGAAAGAAAAAAAACCACATGATAATCTCTCTAGATGCTGAAAATGCATTTGACAAAATCTAACATCCAATCATGTTTAAAGTTTTGGAGAGATCAGGGATACAAGACGCATATCTAAACATAGTAAAGGTGATATACAACAAGCCTATAGCCAACATCAAACTGAAAAGAAAGAAACTTCAAGCAATCCCACTGAAATCAGGGATAAGAAAAATCTGCCCATTCTCTCCATATCTCTTCAACATAGTGCTGGAAGTCCTTGCTAGAGCAATAAGACAGTTGAAGGAGATCAAAGGGGTACAGATTGGAAAGGAAGAAATCAAATTATCACTATTTGCAGATGATATGATAGTATACATGAGTGACCCCAGAAACTCTACCAGGGAACTCTTACTGCTGATAAACACATTCAGCAAAGTGGCCAGAGACAAAATTAATTAAAAAAAAAAATCATTAGCACTCCTGTATACAAAAGACAAAAGGGCTGAGAAAGAAATTAGAGAAACAACTCCATTCACAACAGCCACAAATGACATAAAGTACCTTGGTGTAACCCTAACCAAGCAAGTCAAAGACTTGTATGAAAAAAAAAATTTCAAGTATCTGAACAAAGAATTAGAAGAAGATGTGAGAAGATAGAAAGATCTCCCATGCTCATGGCATGGCAGGATTAACATAGTAAAAATGGTTATCTTACCAAAAGCAATCTACAGATTTAATGCAATTCCCATCAAATTGTGAACACAATTCTTTACAGACCTGGAAAGAAAAATGTTCAACTTTATATGGAATAACAAGAAACCCAGAATTGCTAAAACAATCCTCTACAATAAAAGATCTTCTGGAGGTATCTCCATCCCTTATCTCAAGCTGTAATAGAGAGCAACAGTAATAAAAACTGCATGGTACTGGCATAGAAACAGAATGTTTGATCAATGGACATGAATAGAAGACCCAGAAATAAACCCACACACGTATGGACACCTGATTTTTGACAAAGATGCCAAAACCATACAACGGATAAAAGATAGCATCTTCAACAAATGGTGCTGGTCCAACTGGATGTCTACATGTAGAAAAATAAAAATAGATGCATACTTATCACCCTGCACAAAACTGAAGTAAAAAGTGGATCAAAGACCTCAACATAAAACCAGACACATTAAATCGGCTCAAAAAAAAAAAAAAAAAAAAAAAAAGAAAAAGTGGGGAATACCCTTGAACTCATTGGCACAGGAGCAGGAGATGACTTCCTGAAAAGAACACCAACAGCACAGGCTCTAAGAGCAACAATCAATATATGGGACCTCATGAAACTGAAAAGCTTCTGTAAAGCAAATGTCACCATCATCAAAACAAAGCAACTGCCTACAGATTGGGAAAGAATCATCACCAACCTTTTATCTGACAGAGGACTCATATCCAGTATATATAAAGAACTAAAGAAGCTGAAAAGCAGCAAACCAAGTAATCTACTTAAAAAATGGGTAACAGAGCTAAACAGAGAATTCTCTGTAGAGGAATATGGAATGGCAGAGAAGCACTTAAAGAAATGCTCAACCTCATTAGCCATTAGGGAAATGCAAATCAAAACAACCCTGAGATTTCACCTTACACCCATCAGAATGGCCAAGATGAAAAACTCAAGTGACAATACATGTTGGAGAGGTTGTGGAGAAAGGGGAACCCTCCTCCCCTGCTGGTGGGAATGTAAACTTGTACAACCACTCTGGAAATCAATCTGGCGCTTTCTCAGACAACTAGAAATAGCGTTTCCTCAAGGTCCAGGCATACCACTCCTAGGTATATATCCAAAAGAGGCTCAAGTACACAAAAAGCACATTTGCTCAACCATGTTTGTAGCAGCTTTATTTGTAATAGCCAGAAGCTGGAAACAGCCGAGATGCCCCACAATTGAAGAATGGAGGCAGAAACTGTGGTACATCTATACAATGGAGTATTAATCAGCAATGAAAAATAAGGAAATCATGAAATTTTTAGGTATACGGTGGGACCTGTTAAGGCCTATAAAATGCATGATGATAGCTCACACACTACTGCCCTATACTCACACTGAGATTCATGCAATACGATCTGCTTTTCATTTGGAGCAAGCAGAATAGCTTATATTCCCAGGTTTCTGGTACTCCTACCCAGGCTTCAGTTTCTGACTTTCAGATGCACTCAGGAAAATTAGTTTGGGCATGAGGACTCCATGGAGGTGCAGCATCTTTTTATGTTTGGAAAGATAAGGTTGACACATAGGGATCAAGACAGTCAACAGAGAACTGGACATGATGACTACCTGTTTGTTCAAATCCTTGTCAGTAAAATGGGCCAGGATTGCATGCAGTTCATCCCTCTCACAGGTCACCCTCTGTAGCTGAATGATCCTTTTCTCTGAATTCATCATCTGCTGCTCCAGCTCATTGATTTTGAAGTATTGGGATGATTCCTTCCCAGTAGGGCTTGTTGGTAGAAAACAAAAGTGAATTTGCATAGGTAAATGGCACAGGGACAGGAGACCATGCTTTGTCACAGCATGGAGTCCATAAACCATGCTCTCTGCCCATAATCACCCTGGCTAGACATGTGCATAATTAAGTACTTCAATCTCCCTGGCCCTGCAAGGTGTAGCTAGCCCAGACATGCAGATTTAGAGGGGAATGTCAGCTGATATCTAAGGAAATGAAGGCATGTTCAAGAGTCCCTCACTATTAGCACCACCAAGCCCTGATCACATGTCTAAGCCCAATGGATCTAAATGTCTTAGTCCTTGGCAATTTCCCAGGGGAGTATTCCTCACTGTTATTGGTATCAGATACCTAAGGAACCTACAGAAATCTGCTGAGAATGGAGTGGATCCCTGAGAGGGACGCCTCATTAATCTCTCTGCCTGCCTGCTACCACACTCAGAATTAAATTAAGGGTCTTTCAGAATGGAGCTAGAGTCTTGTCAATTTCTGGCCTCCTGCCAAAATCACCATAACAAATCCTTGACCTGGGTCTGCTCTTTAAGAAACATAGAATCAGGATAGACCCTTTCCTTCCCAGAGGTGATGAGCTGTTGAGCCCCACTCCTAGAAGGCCTAGCTCAAACCCCATCTCTTCTGAGAAGCTCACCAACCCCTGTCCTCAACTCACTGTGCTTTCCACAGAACCACTTATTTCTTCTTCTGCTGCACCAAGATGGAAGGACAGATTCCTTCTGTCTCCTTCTGGCCTCTCCACACTTTCCCTTTGCTCTTCCCAGTAGCCTGCTCAGCCTAGACAACATTTCTACATTAGAAACCTATAGGCAAGACCAAATGCCACCAACGGTATTTACTGTTGCCACAAGAGTGATTACATCAGAGAGAATGCAGAGAGCTTGCTAGGAGACAACAGAATGTCCAGAAAAGGGACAGTTAGGGTCCCCCAGAGCAGCCCATATCAATATCCTAAAAAGCTCTTCCCCAAATCACTCAAATACAAACTCTCCTTTCCACTAGCCTTCTCTGAGAGACAATGGAAGGCCTTCAGCACCTCCTCCTTCCTATCCACTGAGCTCTCTATTTCAACAAAATCCTGTCTTGCCTTCATCTAAGGTAGATGAAGGCTCATTTTTTCCAAACACAGCTAAGCAGTGGATCTCACCCTCCTTAAAATCTCTAAGCAATAAAATAATTAATAAAGTTTTCCAGGAAATTATCTCAGGATGTTGAGGAAGAAATGTCAGTCTCCTTGTCATCAATAAACATGACAGGAATGATCTATTCAGCGGTTACAATGTTCAGGGGATGTGGGATATGTGGGGGTTCCTGTCAAAACAAAGATAGGTAATGATAGAAACTTCCCTCAAAGATTCAGCAGAATGCATTTCAGCCTTGATGTTAACAAAGTTGTGGTCAACTACTGACAGGGAAGGATGAAGATCCTAAGGACTTGGGATCCCAGGTGAGACCACAGACACTAGGAGCAAACACTCACAGGAAGATTCATGGCCCAAACTGCAGAAGAGTTTTTGGGAAAGTTGACTGGCTAGTGGAAGGACAGATGCTGCTATGTAATAGTATGCTCAGTGGCAAAATTAAATATATCTATCAGTCTGCAGAGACTGATGCACCAAACAAGGCCCATGACACATGGAGAGAACCTAGACACCCTGTTCATTTATACCCCATAGGCAGCTCAGTGGGTCCCAAGGTAAGTGTAGCAGAAGATGAACTCAGTTACCTGCTCCTCAATCACTTTCCCCTGTCAATGTGACCTTGCCAGTCTACACAGGAAGGGGATCCAGGCAGTCCTGATTAGACTTGATAAGCCAAGGTCAGATGGCATGGGAGAACTCTACATTTTGTGGGCTATGGGAAGGGAATAGGGAAAAGAAGAAGGGAGGGTTAGGCCTAGGAGAGTTGAGGGAGGAAGCTACAATCAATATATAAAATCAATAACATTTGTTTTAATTCTTAAAGCCCTATCAGTCATGTGGAGATTCTGTGGTGTGTCTCTGCTATGATTCTTCCACCTGAGCTACACTAAATCCAAAGTCCTTGATCTGGAGCCTGTACTGACATTTCACATGCTCTTAGAAAGGGTGACATAGCCAGCTTTTAGAAACTATCACTGGAGCGTGAAAAGGGCAAACAAAGTTCACAAGGAAACAGATTACTAAGGTGCCTTTGCCCTAGAGATTTACCAGAGCCCTATTTCACATTTTTTAAACTTAATGACAGTCCTGGAAATGAAGAGCTGATACCATGCTCACCCTAGATTGTAAATTCTCCAGAAATCTGGACTGTGACCTCAGAAGTGTCCTTGGTGGACCTCAGGCCAAAGAGGGATGTGTGGAAAAATCGTGTCTTTCATATGTTGTATCACACTGGCAAGACATGCTAGATGAGGTTAGCTACCTCAAGAATACTCAATTAGATAAGTGAAGTGACAGCACATGCCCTAAACACTACTTCATGTGAGCCCAAACCTGGCACACAGAAGGGTGGTCAGCAAGTAAACAGACAGGTGATACTTTGTCCTAGCTGTTTTTAAAAGAATTGGTCTCCCCCACTGTGGATGTCAACTCTACTATCTCTCTATGAGAAATTGCCTAGATTGTTCTCAAAGATCAATCTTGAGAATCAATGGCTATGAATGTCAAGTCTCCCCTAATTTTCTACAAGAAAGTCTGGTGTGCCTTTGTCTGGGGTCTCCTTTTTTTTATATATATTACTGACTGCTTGTGTTTCTTTTTATTTATTTATTTAACTTTTATTAATTACACTTTATTCACTAGGTATCCCCCCATAAGCCCTTCCCTCCTCCCCTCCCGATCCCACCCTCCTTTCCCCTTCTTCACGCATGCCCCACCCCCCAAGTCTACTGATAGGGGAGGTCCTCCTCTCCTTCTTTCTGATCTTAGTCTATCAGTGCTGCATTGTCATTTTCTGTGGCCTGGTAAGGCTGTTCCCCCCTCAGGGGGAGGTGATCAAAGAGCAGGCCAAACAGATTATGTCAGAGGCAGTCCCTCTTCTCATTACTATGTAACCCACTTGCCAAACCCTTCATGCAGGCTTCTTCCTTTCACAAAATAAAAAACACTCTTCCCAATTGCATTCGTGAGTGGTGGTCTCTGTGTGTCCCTTTCAGACTAATATAACTTGCAAAGCTCACCCTAAAGGTCTTTTCAGTTGCAGCTCCAGAGCAGACCTAAATGCCTGGCCTCCGAAGGACAAATACAGAAGGGTGGTGAATGATGGTTCAGATCCTTCACAGACCTGCTATGCTCACTACCTCAGAGGACCTAGTGATTGCATGTCCTGAGGCCCTAAAGTTGGACCCTGTGAGGGCCTTTTGCTGGGTTAATGCTTACTCATTCACTGTTCAGATTGCCTGATTTCTTTTCTTGGTATCTTTTAGCATTTTGTAGGTGTGGCTCACTAGTTAGTCTATCACATCATTCCCATAACCTAAAGTCACAGTATGTCAGGAGCCTTTTTTATTTGATTTGCTTGGATTCACAAAAAGACAAGAAATAAAAAAATCTGGTTTTGATATTTTTAGGCTTTTCTAATGTTTAAATTTTTGAAACAATGTTTCTCTGTGTAGCCTTGGCTGTCCTGGTCAGCTTTGTAGACCAGGCTGCCATCTGCCTCCCAGAGTGCTGGGATTACAAGCATGTACCACCACTGCCGGCTTTGTAGTGTTTAATTAAAATTTAGCAATCCTCAACTCTTGACTGTGTCCAGGCTTTTCAAACTTCTGCAAACACACACACACTATAAGAAGAGTGTCACACTTCTGCCCTGAAATTCCTCCTAATGTTTTCTCTCCTTTGGAATGATATTTAGAATAGCATTTAAAATTAGTATACAGAAATACAATTCATATTTCTACCTTGATCTCACATCCTGCAGCATTGCTAACCCTCTTTTTATCTTCCACATTGCCTGCAGTAATTTTTTCTTACAGTTTTTGTCCTGGATATTAAAATAAAACTGGACTCATTTCCTTTCATCTGATATCCTTTTATTATTTTTCCTTGAAGAAATTCTTTAGAAGAATCCTGGTTTAAAATATAGTAAAAGTGTTTTTGTTCTATTCCCAAAATTATGGGGCAAAATAATTCTATAATTCTAACTATATATAGGTGTTCTCTTGAGACCTGGAACGTGAGTTTACTAGATAGATGTAAAAAAAAAAAAATCTGCCTCCAAACTGAAATGCCACCAATAACCCAAAAATGGTCTTATATAAGTACAATTTGGCAACAATGACAAAGGGAAGAAGATGATCATAAATTCCAGGCCAGCCAGGAATCTTGTCCTTCCAATTGTATTGCTTTGAGGGCTGATAGTGTTGAGCATCTTCAAACGTGCCAGTGAAATATTTGGACATGTTCTTTAGGAAAAGGTTTGTTGAGATCCATTGCCCACTGTGACACTGGGGCTGGCCTCTGCGTGTTAATTCATAAAAGATCTTTATTTGTTCTGAACTCAAGGTTCTTACAAACCTATCTTTTTGTATACAATAAATGGAAATGTTTCAAAGAGCAGTAAAATCATGATGACTTCTTCCAGACACAAATGAATGCTAAAAGCAGGAATTTCTTCTGTAATATATACTTAATTCTTGACCGTACTGACACATACTTACTTATATTAACATGCCATGCTTTCGGGAGTAAGAGAGGGAACATGGAGTCTTTCATATGTGAGGCATGCTCACTCTACCCCTGAGCTACATGCACAGTCATATATGTTACTTAATTACTTAGTGATCTAATTACAATTTTACAAAGTTTGTCTGTATGTAATGAAGAGAGTAATAAAAGACAGACATCTCTGTTGTTGTTTTGGGTGGGTTTTTTGGTTTGGGTTATTGCTTTGATCTCTTTTTTTAATGAAAAGAATGTTATAACTGGACTTTTGGCTCCTTTATTGATTCTTTTTCCTGCCTCCCTACACCACCCCCATCGCTTTCAACTCTTCAATTCTAGATAGGAGAGAAAGATGGCTAGAAAGAAAAGGGGTCATCAATATCATTTGACTACTTTCTTCTGGTTATGGTGTCAAGTTCCTTGGAGCAGGAGCAAGATTGATCTTCACAGGCAGAATGTCTCCAACTATGAACCAGCAATCCAGTAAACAGCAGCAAACAACAACCAACAACAGCAGCGGCAGTAGGAACCGGAACCGACAGCAACAGGGAAAATGGCAGAAAGCCTCTGGGCCTCTAGCATTAGGTACCCTCTGAAGAAGCCCTAGAATTCCAAATGTAAACTAGCCTCATCTGGCAACATCATGACCTTGCTGAAACATGAGGAAAATCATCCTCAGCTGTTATGGACAATCTGAAGTAGCCCCATATCCCACAATTGGGATTCAAACAAACACATATTCACATAACATTTCTATGTTTTGAAATAAACCAAAATTCTCACTACAAAATGTTAATGAGAAGAAATTTAGGGGAAAGGGAACACTGAGATGGCTCAGCATGTAAGATCACTTTCTATATAAGCCTAATAACCTGAGCCCCATCCCTAGAATCTATGGTAGAAAGATGGAACCAATTCCCAACAGTTGGCCTCTGACCTCTACATATGTACCTTACACACACACACACACACACACACACACACACACACACACACACACAGAGACACCATAAACATCATACATATGCAGAAGCCACAGAGAAATGCTGCTCACTGGCTTGTTCCCCACAGCTTGTTCAATATGCTCTCTTATACCACTGAGAACCACTTGCCCAGGAGTACCACAAGCCACAGTCAGCTGTGTCCTCCACATCAATCACCAATCAAGAAAATGCCCAAGCAGACTTACTACCTGACAGTCTGATAGAGACCATCCCTCTGCTGAGATTTCCTCTTTCTTGTGTCTAGATTTGTATCAACTTGACAAAATTCAACCAGACCAATATCTGACAAGGCTCAGATACTACTGTGGAAAAGTGAGACAGAAAGAATGTAAGCATCAACATACAGGCAGAAATGCTGTAAAATGGAGTCTTTTGGACATGACATGGTGACTACAATCATAAACACAATACAGTTGTGTTTTATTGTGGAAATCCTATGTGAGATTAGAACATTATTGTGTCACTGTGCTTGGGAAGGGAATCATTAGGCCCCAACCCTCAATGAGAGACTACAGGCAGTAAATGTTAGAGGGGAGTAGCATACGATTTTTTAAAAGGGGAAAAATCACATAATCTATAATTCAACAACTTAAAATGCATGATTTTTCTTAGTACATTATGAGGGGAAACTATTAAAATAACACACAAACCATTCAATAAATAAAATGTTATCTTTCAGAAAAATATTTTTCTTTAAATTTCCTAATTTTTATTCTTTTTGATATAAATTATGATTTGCTGTATCAGTAGGTTGGTCACAGGGAGAAGCTCCAAAGAACCAAGGATTGACTGGAGCAGACTCTAGAAAGATAAGCAAGAATTATATGCTTGATCCCCAAAGCTTTGGAATTTATTTAACAGAAGTTGGTCTAGCACTTTATATTTGATTGTTTGTTATTTTGCCCCCTGAGGTCTGCTGGCTGTCTTTTATGAGCAGACAAAACCTACCCCAAAGTGACATTTGTAATCCTTGCCTTCAAGTTATCCCTGATTGGCTGAACAAATGCCTATACACCTAGGCAGAGCATAGTGAGGTAGATGTGGCCAAAGTTTTCAGACATTGAAGAGAGTAGAATCACAGGAAGGAGAGAGTTAGGAAGAGGAGAAGAGGAAGCAGAGTTGTGGACAGAGGAGGGCTAGAGGCCTGGGAGGAGAAACAGCATGGAAAGAAGTGGCCCAAAGAGAAAGCTCTGCAAGTATTTAGGGAGATAGTGGAGGGAAGTAGCCCAGGTTGAAATGGTTAAAACAAATAACATGGAATGTGAGGCTGAGAGGTGACAAGGTAGATTAGGGGGTAATATTTGTCCGATCCCAAGTGAAACAAGGCTTATTTAAATACAACAGGTGTCTATGTGTTTTATTAATATTGTACCTGGTTAATAATAACCATTATATTAATTAGAGGATTTAATAATAAGCTTTATTAGCAATCTGTATTTTCTACAACAATTAGAAGAATCACCAGTGTTTAAGAATAAACTTACAGCCGGGTATATTGGGACAAGTCTTTAATCCCAGCACTCAAGGAGGCAGAGGCAGGTGGATCACTGTGACTTTGAGGCCAGCCTGGTCTACAGAGTGAGTCCAGGACAGCCAACGCTACACAGAGAATCCCTGTCTCAAAAAAAAAAAAAATAAAATAAGGTTATGTATGAACCACTACAATACAAAATAGGAAGATTTATAATGCCCAAGTTGCACACAGACATTGAGATCATCATAGCTAAGAACCAGACAGTTTATTAATTGTATTTATTGAACAACCATGTGTTAAATCACAAAGACCAAGCAGTAGAGTCAAGATGACGGGATCCACTATTCAGCAACCATATGATTAATCCTTACAAATCAGATGGACAGGCAAGGTCCACTCAGGTCACAGAGTCTATGCAGGTATAATAGAGGGAACTATTGGAACCCACAGAAGGAGCTTGGAAGCCAGTCTTGGGTCAATAATATAGGCTCTATGTTAGAGGGGAACACTGAAGAGAGTAATCCAGAAAATTGAGAGCAGTGCCTGCAAACAGCTAGAGGTAGGAAAACTCACATTGGGGGCAGGAGAAGCTACAGAGAAAGGAGTGGAGTAGACAGGTAGCAAGACTTGAGGAAGGATAATTGGACGGCCACCTAACTGATAAGGATGTGTTAGTACATGCTATGGAAAGACAATTTTCCGAAGGGAAGAGCAAAGCAGTGAGAAAACATTGGGAAGAGTGTAAATGGCCCTTGCAAGGATCAGCTTGCACAGTGACTCCTGGTCTAAGCTGGATGAGTCTGGCTTTTCTACCATCATTATGAGAGGGTGATGATGACAGAAGTTAGTAAAGTACTGGCTAGAAACATGCAGGTCCAGAGACTCTGAGATTCAACATCAGATCATGAAGAAGAAGGAATAAATGTGTTTCTCTTTAGAAACATGTATGTTCACATCTTTTGTTTGATCTACTTAATAAGCATGTAGAAGTTTTTAACCAGAGGAAAGAGGTCATATGTGCTGTTTATAATTTACTTGAGAAATCCATCACTTAATCTAAATTTAACTCTTAAATTAGTGAGCATACCTTCTTCTGTTTCTCTGGTCATGTGCTTTACCAACACAGTCTGCCTCCAAAAAAAAAAAAAGTTGAGTGTTATTTATAGAAAGTTTAAAGTTATTATTATAAACATGATAGAGATTGGGAAAATACGTCTTAAGTAAGATTTTTAAAGACTAGACTAATGAGGCTTGGTTTAAGAAAACAAGATTATGTACATAAAATTCCATTTCATTTTAAATTTAGAGCATACAGAAGATATCTGTGCTACTAAGATCTGAACAAGATTTACATGAATATATAATCAGTAAATACACATTATTTAACTGAATGTTTCATTGATACAAAGATTAAATATATACATATTTATACTGAATGCACTATTTTTTTATTGAAGTAAACTTCTATATCACACATGCATGTGCTGCATGTAAATATATGTGGGCAAAACACCCATACACATAAGATACAATTTTTTAAATCTGTGTATACACTTGCTAAATATATTCATTTAGTTAATTATAAAATTATAAAAGTACTTTAGACTGTGTTGAGAATGTCCACCTATTTCTATGATGCCATTTAAATCTTTGCTTGGAAGAAATGAAATGGTTTTATTGACATCCCAAGCAGATGCAAAAACAGAAAGCATAACACAGCATGCTTTGGTGCTGATGAGAATGTGATAGTCCATGACCTCACTCATTGTAGGTATGAAGAGAGATTTCTTTGACTCACAGCTTCCCCAGTATTTGCAGACATTGCTTTCAGTGGCATTTCTGTGACAACAGCCCTACAGAAAAGTCCTGTAAAGGTAACAATTCAACACCAGAGGAGACTGAAACACTTCATGAAATGTCACGTTTCTCAAAAACTATGGTGAAAAGTAGCAGTGAGACATTATCTTCCATCCAAAGTTCTTTTATTAATTATTTCTCATAGGTAGTAGATTTTGTTATTTATATATTTTTCCGAAAATACTTCATATCATATAATTTCCACTTGATGGTTGTATAAATGGCTTTGTTGTTAAGAGATATGCTGTTCTTCCATAGGACCAAGTTCAGTCCTTAGCACTCATGTCTGGCAACTCACAACCACGTGTAAATATAGCTCCATGGAGCAAGATGCCCTCTTTGAGCCTGAGTACACACACACACACACAGAAAAATAAAAAGAAATGGCACTTCCCCAAATTCTTTATTTTTGTCCTAAAAGCATCCTTTCATTTCTTTTTCTTTTTCCTTCCTCACCCTCTCCATTTCATTTACTTGTTTGCTTGCATGTGTGTTATGGTGCTGACTGAGTCCAAAGGCTTGTATGAACTAACATACACTTTTCCCCTGAGCACACCTCAGGCCTGTATGAACAGATCTTAACTCTATGAACTGATAATTCCTGTGTGGCATATAACAAATTTAAGTAAACATCACTTTTTTTCTTCTAGTTCTTAAAAAGCACCTAGTAAAAGAGTTTCCTCTACTGACGCTGTGCTGTGGCCTTACCCTACACAATTTCCTTTCCTCCCCTTCAGTGACTTTTGAGTACCACACAAGTAGAATTTACAACTGAGGGCAACTGCTTTGAGAAAGAAATAGTGAAGAAGAGAGGGAAACAAAAGGGAAAAGGACAGACATGAAATACTAATGTGGTGAGCCTACTCCATCACCAGTCCCCAGTGTTCACGTAAACATCTTGAGAAATGAAGGCTCCTGTTTTGTTCTGACCTGTGAGAAGCTGGGGTGGCTTAACTCACAAAGGGAAAGTAACAAATATTAAGTTAATTTTACAAGTCTTTTGAGTACTAGTGTAAGACCTGGCGTCTCACAGCTCAGGAGTTTAATCGCAACCTTCCTAGAAACTCTCCCAGACCAAGACTTGATGCAAAAGCAAGAGGTTTATTAACCATTGTACAACAGGGTCACCCCTGCTGGTCAGCAAAGAGTGGCACCGGGAGACAAAGGCCTTTAGGTTTTTAAAAGAAAAATTGCGGGAAATTTGAAGTTGTAGTTTTGGCAATTTAGGATTGGATGAGGAAGTTATAAAGTAAGATAATTGGTTAGTCTTAGGTGTTCAAGCTTGGCCAGTCCTGCCAAGTGTGGATGTAGCTGCAATTTAAGGTGGGGGTGGTTAGCTCATCCTTGAAGATTAGGGGCTACAGACTTTTGGCTGGAGGTCAAAAGCTACTCAGAAGAAGTCTAGATTCCTTGCTAAGAAACGCTATCTCAAGGACAAGAGTCTGGTCCTCCTTTTGCTGAGTGAAGGTTATTGTTTGCTTACCCCTTTTTTATATCTGTCCTCACAGATAGGGTCACATTCCTTCACTCTCTGGAAACATACTAAGAGGCTTTAGCTTAACCTGGACCTAAGACTCAAAACTATAGGCTTTAGAAGACATATAGGTTACAAAGTTAGTCTAACCCTTCCATTTCCCCTTTCTCCTTGTAACTGCTTCAGTTATGAAGCAGCTGCAGAGTGAGAATTTTATTTTAAGAAAAATTTTTTTTTCTTTTGACTCAACATTTCAGCCTGTAGAATGGGACAATGGGCCGATGATCCGCCTTTTGGAATTTTTTTATGCTGATGATTGGATCGTTGATATCTCAGTTTGAAAGAGGCTGAAATGCTGGTCAAAAAGTTGGGGAGAGTACATGGGTAAAGATTACTAGGAGCCAGTCAAAGGCTGGTCAATGAGGCAGTCCTTAACAGTCTCTGGTTAGTTGATCCAATTGAAGAGACAGGGAGCAGTCATGTCAGCTTCCAACAAGTCCAGATTTTAGTTTGCAGCCCAGAGTCAACCAGGTGGAAAAAGTGAGGAATCCCAACAGCAGGGAAAAACACTTTGGGATTCATTTGAGTTATGCCAGATTTAGGTCTCATGACCTTTTGATTTTTATAAACTCATATGAATTTTTGGTACACAAAAGGAAATATATATATATATATATATATATATATATATATATATATTAAAAAACTCAGAAAAGTAACATATCCGTAAATCTAATACAGCAACATTTTGAGAGTAACAGGTAAAAACTATATCTAACAGAAACCAGTCAGCTGTTTGTTTTATATTTTTTATAAACAACTTAAGTGTGTCCATGTGGCAGCCTTTTTGGAGTTAACGGCATCTGAGCAGTGAAACTCAGCCTCTTGGCTATTTTCCAAAGTCCAGTCTCTCACTGACTGACCTTGGTGGTCTTATAGCGGACTGCTCTGACCCTGACAAACTCCGTGCAACCATAGTAACCAGACAGCAGGCTCTGTGCAACCTTGAGTAAACTCTCCTATATTTTGGCTAAGTAAAATTGCCAGCGTGAGAAATTGCTTGTACTTTTTTTTTTTTTTTTACTTAAGTGTTAACCTGACGTCCATTAAATTGACACTTTGATCAGTATGTAGACCAACATTTTTTAGATTTTTATAACCTGAAACTCCTATATCCTCAGACCCTATATAAACTTTATATATTTTTTTTATTTAATTATTATTATAAGACATTGGAAACTGATGTAAAGTCTGTGAGCAGGGCAAATTTGTTGTTTTTTTTTTTTTTTTTTTTTTTTTTTTTTACACAAAAGATATAGTACCTAGTAGTTTTAACTAACTAATGAACTGTCCAATGAGCTGATAGTGAACCTAACTGTGTGCTCTTTAGCTGCCAAGTTACTGTTAACTAAGCCTAGCCTTTTAGCCTAGCTGTCAAAGTGATCAGAGACCTGAGAAGGATAAATTATGAGCTAAGTAAATGTACCAATCAAAATGACAGAGATGACTAGTTAGTCCATCACCTAGGCAGTGTCCCTGGCTCATGTGGTCTCCTGGCTTTCTGAGCAGAGGCAGTCCAGCCATCAGGCATAGAGGATGAGAAACTGCTGCTGTGGAAAGAGGAACAGGAGAGATTGACCTCACCTTGCCTCTCACAATGTGAGACAATGGCTCTTCAGGTGTCCCTGGCTTTGTCCACAGTTTAGGCTGGGCCCTAGCAGTGGGCCAGTTGGGGCAGTATTGCCCAGTGGTTAGCATACCACAATCCAGAGTTGCAGTCATCTGTCATTGTTTAAATCTTCTCAGAGACCTTGGGGAGCTACTGCAAGGATTTTGGGACTTTCTGCCACAATAAACTTATATATCTTAAAATGCCATATTTATTAGATCTCTAATAAGCTTGAGGGCCAGCATATCTGAGTTACTCTTTGTTTTTATCATCTGTTTTAAACTGTGTCCTATAAAACAGAATGCTATTTAATCTAGTTTATCATATTTTTGAAATGTATGTTTTAGAACTATATATTTTAAGACAAATAGGCAAACTTTATAGTTACCCATCCTAGGCTTAACCTTAAAAAACCCTATACAAAGACACTAGGTAGAGCTTAACATCTTAACCAACTGCAGTCATTAGCATAGCTTTAAGTCTGCTCTTTCTGAACTAAAATTAAAGTAAACCTTTTAATTAGATACAGTTTATAGAGGGGCTAGTAAATCTTGCTGATCCTACCACTTTGTATTAAAATTGAACAGTAAAAAGCTTTGCACTTAACACTAATGAGAGGACTGAACATAACTGAGAGACCTAAATAAAATGGTGGTAAACTCATGGCTCCACCCTCTTTATCTCCGGACCAGCATGGCGGCTGGCCACGTGTAACTGAACTCAGCTGGAAGCTCTAAACATGGCAGCAAAACTACAGCTTTATGTGCTCTCTATCCCTGAACCATCATGGTGGCTAGCCATGTGTTAGCACAGGCTGTGACTGACAATATCAAACATAGCCATACCAAACCTATCAGCCAGAATTCTTTCCCCTTAAAAGAGCATAAAAAAACATTTTGCAATGAAGAATCACCAGCCTTTTAAATGAATTATAAGATATTTAAATACAGATTTTTTTTTCAAATCATATTAACTCTCTGGCTTTTTATAATATATCCACTAACCTTTTGGTATAACATCCTATATACCTTTAGGATTTTAGCTTTCTTTTTCTGGCTTAACATTTTTGCTTTAGACAAGTTATTTTTTTTTTTTAATATCTCTTGCTCACTCTCTCTTTCTTTTTAGATAACAGGAAAACTCTTATTATTTTTTTTAATTTTTTTAAGGGTTGGGAAACTGTTTTAAGTTTGTTGTTAGACTGCCCAAGAGTTATTGCTTAAAAAAATCTGATAAACTGTAGATGTTTTATCCTCTTAAACCTCTAAACAATTCTTAAAACTCGTCCCTGAAATATCAAAGCAAAGTATCTTTAGGAGTGAATTTACAAAGCATAGCCATAATTTTAAAAGTCAAAACCATATTTTAAGACCAAAATTTATCAGTGAAAACAACCCAATCTTTAGAACCAATATTAACTTAGAATAATACTTTTTTCTTATCCTAAAAAGAAATAAAATCATTTTGACTCAGAGATTTTGTAACCTTTGTTTTTTTCCTAAGCCACCCTATGTGGCAATTTACATTGTTGTTATTTAAACATATGCATTTATAGACCCTATAAACACATAGTCACATATATGTGTTTTAAACAAGAATTTGAATTTAACCTTAAAACATACCCAATTATTTTTTTATCATATCAACAATTTAAGACCAGTTGAAAACAATCTTATAATGGCCATATATTTAAACAGACAGATAAAACGTTTTTTTTTTATTATTTATATTCACCTGTAATTTTAAACATTACAGCAAGTATAGTTTTTTTTTTTTTTTTCTAAATTACTGTTTGATCTGTAAGTTGTAAGCCCCCTAGGTGGGAGGAGGGAAGAGAGCAGCAAGAGGGTGTGGTGAGCTCTTGCCACTCACTTTCCTCCTGAGCTGGCATGAAGGCAAGGGGGAGGAGTTTTTCCTCACTCTCGGCAGCCACAGCAGCTCCTGTCATGGAGCAGCTATGGTGCCAATCCCCGCCTAGCCATGTCTAAGGACTTTCACCCAGCAAGCCCATAAGCCTTGCCTGCTCCCTTGGCTCCCTTGTGAGCTTTACTCTACCTTACCTCTTCCGAAGGTCCTGAACCTGCTTCCTGGCTGGGCCTCTCTGCTCCCCCGTGTCCAACGCAACAAGGGGCCGCACCAAGCCCGTGCCCTGCTGGGTGTGTATTGTTATTTTTCAGACCTTTAAGTGCCTGAGCACCGCCTGCCCAAGCTCCAGCCCCAGCTCCACACATCTCCCCAGCCACCCAAAAGCATTTCCTCCTTGGCTCCCTCAGGAGGGAGAGCACACTGCTTGGTTTCCTGCCATGCAGCCATGTGCACTCCCTGGCCGAGAACTAGTTATAATTTTAACTACCCTCTGTCCGAATTTTTATCAGTCCAAGTCTACAAAGAAACAGACACAGAAAAATACATACATACATGAGAAACACAGGATTTAAATTGCTGGGGGAGCAGAATCTCTCTGCTCCACCCTCTTCACAGAAAGGAGCAAGCTGAGTGTCCTACAGGATGTCCTATGGACTTGGCATTAATGACATGTCTGTCTGCCTTAATGAAACCGTTCCAGGCGAGTGGCCTCGAACCACTGAGGGGACTCGAACCCCTTCTACAGATGCTCTCGAGCTAGACTATATCCCTGTCAAAAGAGTCAGAGAGGCAACAACAACAGAAACACAAAGAATCAGGCAAGTAATCAAACAAGGACACCCTTGTGAGTGGTACCACAGTGCTCTGATAGAATGGCTGCCTGGTGGTGGTCATTCTCTACGAAAATCAGACAGGAGGAGGACCATCTCAGATCCAACCTCCCAAACGGAAATTGGGGTGTCCCCCAGTTCACAGTCAAGCAATATTCTGACATGTCTGTCAATTGCAATGACTGATCAGATGACCAAAATGGTCCAGATAGGCGCCTAAACTGAAACAGATTGGTACCACAGAAATCTAATTGAGAGGCTGCCTCATGGCAGCCATCTCTGACAAGAAGCAGATTGGTAAGACAGAAACAGACTAACCTGTTCCGAGCTCAACCTCCGAGTTCAGTCTGATGAGGGTTCGGGAAGGGGAACGCCCTCTCCCAGCCAACGCACCAAAATTGTAAGACCTGGGGTCTCACAGCTCAGGAGTTCAATCGCGCCCTTCCCAGAAACTCCCCAAGAGCAAGACTCATTGCAAAAGCAAGAGGTTTATTAACCATTGTGCAACGGGGTCACCCCTGCCGGTCAGCAAAGAGTGGCACTGGGAGACAAAGGCCTTTAGGTTTTTAAAAGAAAAATTGCGGGAAATTTGAAGTTGCAGTTTTGGCAATTTAGGATTGGATGAGGAAGTTATAAAGTAAGATAATTGGCTAGTCTTAGGTGCTCAAGCTTGGCCAGTCCTGCCAAGTGTGGATGCAGCTGCAATTTAAGTTGGGGGTGGTTAGCTCATCCTTGAAGATTAGGGGCTACAGACTTTTGGCTGGAGGTAAAAAGCTACTCAGAAGAAGTTTAGGTTCGTTGCTAAGAAACGCTATCTCAAGGACAAGGGTCTGGTCCTCCTTTTGCTGAGTGAAGGTCATTGCTTGCTTGCCCTTTTTTTATATCTGTCCTCACAGATAGGGTCACATTCCTTCACTCTCTGGAAAGGTACTAAGAGGCTTTAGCTTAACCTGGACCTAAAACTCAAAACTATAGGCTTTAGAAGACATATAGGTTACAAAGTTAGTCTAACCCTTTCACTAGAAGAGCAACTGATAATTCTTCACTCAAATGAAGAAGGCTCAAAGTCACCAAAATCTGCCTGTAAGAGCTAGAAGAAGTGACTCTTTTCTAATGACAGATGTTTTTTGAGTCTCCTCAGGAGAGAAGCCAACAAGTTCCAGGATGAGAACCATCCAATTGGCTGAGTCCAGAGTAGCTCAAGGGACAACCTACAGAGAGGACTGATTTTTTTTCTTTATTTTCCAGTTAAGATTAATTTTCAAATGTCAAGAGGAAGGACTGAAAAGACCAACTTTGTGTGGCCTTAATAAAAACTATGTGAGGAAAGTACAAAGCAGGTTGTGTACAAAGGGTGTGAAAAATATTCTGTGTTATGCTACTGCATTGCTGATAATGCTTCAGAAAATATAATTAGCAATATATGTCTTATAAGGGCTAAAATAATACATGAGTTCATTTTTATTGTTTGTTTGCGGCTCATATCAGTTTAAAGCTATAAAGACTATATTTTTTTGCCATTCCGGAGATTATCTCATTTTTGAAAAACTAAAAGTAAAACGTAAAATGGCCATTATATCAAAAGGATCCTACCTTCCTTTGCGTCTCAGAATAGTAAGTACTTTGTTCATATTGGCCTGCTGAGCTAGATAAGGGACAAACAAGGAAAATGCAATCTCTCTATGGATGACCTGAAACTGGCCCTACAATTATCTTGCAGACCATTCCTAGGACCACTCTACAAAACCCAACAACTGAGTATTTCTTGAAAAGACTAGCACTAGTGACTCCTTAACATCAGTAAAACATCTGTTTGTTTAAAAAACAAGAGAGATTATTGTAATTTTTACTTAACATGCATCAGTCAACTAAACAACGCAATATTTCATCAAATTAAAAGCAAGTATTATATTAGAAACTGAAAATTGCCCGAACTGAACTGAAAACAAAAGACAATTTTACTAACCTTGTACAGGCCCTTTCTCAGGCTCTCACAAACAGGCTGAGGCACTGAGCTAGGAAGAAATGAGGCATCTCTTGGAGGCAAACAGGAGCTGTGTCTCACAGCAGGATAAAGCTTGGCAACATGAGGGCACTGTTGAACAGGCAGGGAAGTGAGAAGAGTGTCTAAGGTCATCTTCTGCTGCTTCACCTGCAGAAGCTTTTTTTTAGACACCTCCAGCCTTTCCATCACCCTATGAAGATTGCAACAAGGCTGTATTTAGCATCTCATTTTTCTCCTAAATAACTCATAAATGACTTGTATTGCCTTGAAAAATTGCTCAAGGACTAATCAGAATGTCCCATAAAATATCTGTGAGCTAAAAATGTATCAGAGCAAACCTACTTCACACAATTACAGATTTAACACTATTATGAAAGAATCATGTCTAATCTCAGACAAATTCCTCATTAGTGACACAAGAGACACCTGAGCAAGAGAAGGCTTCTTTCATTAGCTGTCAGTGTTATCTGGGTTATCCCTGAGTCATAACTGCAGGTGTAGCATTGCTAGCTTCTGGAAGGTTCTACACACAATATCCCTAAAGATGATAGCAGAAATATTTATGTTGAAAACAGTAAAATATGTGAAATTTGGGCTATGTTAATTTGCTTAACAATAACAGTGAGTCCCTATATGTGAATGTGTCAATATATCACATTGTGCTCCTTAAATGCATACAACTAATATGAACTAAAAAAGACCCACAAATCCTTGTAATGAGTAAACCACAAGGGTTTTTTTTTTTTAAATCATCCCCTGGATTTTGTCATCTATTTGCACTCACCATCTGTGCACTTTGTCCATAATCTATGCAAAAATTAAGATTTATCCCAAAGCGATCACTCAGAGCAGCATCTCTAGGGGAAGACGAAATAGCTGATGGGGTGATTAACAAGAACTGATGCCCTTGCAGTACTTACAGACAAGCTACAAAACCCCAGTTCCAAGCCTAGGAAACCCCCCTTTGGATTTTCATTAGAGGGATGCAAGAGGTTTCTAAAACAATGCTATCACCATTGCTCTTGGTTGTCTCAAAGAATTTGAAGGTAAGACCCTCTTTTCTGAAGACATTACACACATTTAGAATTCTTTAAAGAAGCAAAAAAAAAAAAAAAAAAAAAAAAAATCCAGGTAAACTCAGTGCAAAGACACTGTAGTTCACCCTCTACTGTTGTTTTTCAAAGTTGTTGGTATAATGTTTTTTAATGTATACACCTTACCCCTGTTCATTTACATACTGATTGCTCCCCCACCCCACCCCCAACTCTGGTTTCAATCCAGATGTTGCACTGGATACTCATTCTAAGCATCCTGTCTCAACTCTTGTGTAAACAGGAACAAAATAAAGCAACTGGACACAATGTTGAGCAGGGGGGAGCCAGAGGACAGGAAAGTGGGGACGAGCCAGAAAGCAGGAAAGAGTGGGAGGAGTTGAGGCAAGAGGGGAGAGGAGAGCAGAGCTGGAGGAGAGATCTTGGAAGACGTGAAGCATGAACCAGACCTAAGATTTCACAAAAAGCAAGTATAATGTGGGAAATCTAAATATTAGGAAACTGAAGGCTTGGAAGTTTAGGAGGGAGTAAATATTGCCCAGCATTGTGTTCTAGGTTAACTAAAAACCCAGTCTCTGTGTGGTGAGTTGGTTATACAGTTGCTGAGGATTAACAGCAGCTTTACTAGAAGATAAACCAATAGTAAATGTTAATAACCACCTACAACACAAAGTTTACTGTATAGTTAGCATTCACAGCATACTAATCGAAAAAATTGTTTTACTCAAATCATGTGTTCGAGACCAGTGAGTGGATTGAATTATTTTTGGTTACTGTGTTGCCTTACTTGCTTAGTGTATTAGAGAGTGATCTTCTCCTTTATTTTCTTCTACATAGAATTGTTGATATTTTTCCATTTCCCTTCTGGAAGTATCTACTTGACTTTTGATCTCAGGGAGTTTTGATTCCAAACTTTTCACTCTGAGTATCATTTGATTCATTCTTGAAGCATTATTGTTCTCTCCTAAATTCTCTAAGATTGTTTCCTTTTCTGCTTCTGTCTAAAACAAAAATAAATGTTTGTAAATAACTAAACCCAAAGTTAGTATTGTGTATGTGTCTCCAGTACACATAAATCACTGATACACAAAGCAGTTTTATATACTTGATACAACAAGCTGAACTTTAAAAGATTTATCTTCTTACACAATAGTAAGAGCTGGAGAGGACAGGAACTCCACAAGGAGAGCAACAGAACAAGAAAATTTGAACACAGGTAACTTCCCAGAGACTCATACTCCAACCAAGGACTATTCATGGAGAAAACCTAGAACCCTGACAATGCAGCCACTTCTGATGAGAACTGATAGACTAAGATCAGAAAGAAGGAGAGGAGGACCTCCCCTATCAGTGGACTTGGGGAGGGGCATGCATGCAGAAAGGGGGGGTGGGTGGGACTGGGAGGGGAAGAGGGAGAGGATTATGGGGTGATACAAAATGAATAACGTGTAATTAATAAAAGTTAAATAAAAAATTTTAAAAAAGTATGAGATTTTAACAAGGTCTTCTAATTACAATGAGTTTGCAAATAACTAACACAATATTCAAAACAACTTTTATAAGGTGAGTCTATTCATACAAAAGAAGTAGCTTCAAAACCTAATCCCATTGCTGTTTTGTATTGTTTGAATCTAAAAATTCTGTGAATGCTGGTTTAACTCCTGCATAATAAACAAGTTGCATATATCCTGTATTTGAGATAATAAAGCTATAAAATATTACTTGCAATAAGAATCACAATGTTTAGAGGTTTGGGCCATGAAATCACATATTCTAACTATATAAATAAAAACTACATTAAAACCAAAAACATGTCCAAACTGTATACCATGAATTACAGCTCAAAGAAAAAGTAACTTTGGATCCCCAAAAGGAATACCAAATACAATATTCTAACTTAAATCCAATGATCCATTCTGCTCTAAGTGTTATGTTGTATTTGTGAGGAGGTAGAACATTCATTCAAATTCTACTCTAAATAATGCAAGACACAATGGGCATAAACGAACAAAAGACAGAGGTAATGGTAGCAAGAAAATATGTTTATAATGAAGATCCAAAACATGTCAAAAAGCAAATCATCACGAGAATATTAAAGTCCTGTTTTGTGAGAATATTAAAGTCCTGTTTTGTACATAAAAAAGTCATCTATATCTAGACAGAGTTTCATTAATAGATGACCTAGTGGTATATGTGGGAGGTTTGTAAGCAAAATAAAATTGACAGAGAAAAATCCACAAAGAGCGAACTTCCTCTTTTTCCAAAGTCAGGAACCATCCCGATAATATTCCTGTGTCATTGTCAGCTTCCTCTGTCTTGCTGTAAGCCTTCATGAATACATGCAGCATTTAATGCTCTGTTGTTGGGAACAAGCAAAAGAAACTTTTCCAAGTCTTACCATTTTTTTCAGACTCCATTTAAACATGGGAAGAAAGGAAGTTCAAGGTTCCAGGCTCTGGGGAAGCTGTGGACTTCCCAATACCTGAACAGCTTCTGTTACAAAGAAACAGTTGTCTCAGTACAGACATCTCAGGGACTGCTTGTAAGGAAACATCTGACTGAGTCAAGACACCTCAAAGACAACTTCTCCATCTTGCTGCAGGGTCAAATTAAGCTCATGTTCCCAGGCATAGGGACCTACTCCTATCCTGGTTGATGGAAATTCCCTAGCTTAACCCCTTGTGTGAAAATATGATTGGACAATGCTACAGCCCACCCTGCTTACCCTTGCTCTATGGTTTTCACCATTTAAATATAATACAGCTTACCTTAGGGGACCAGGTTCAGATCCCAAACTGGCTGCCTCCCTGCACACACAGAAAATAAAGCTTGCATTTTTAAAGCTTTGTATCTGCAGTGAGTTTTCTCGACTTCCACCCTGAACCCACCACTGTCAGTGTACAGTGGAGAAAAACTAACAGTGTCTGTCTAGGTCCATGCTTCTACACTTAGCACCCTGCCTTTACCGGGTAATAGCTTCCACTCCCAGGCTTGTACTGGTTTGGTTTTAGATTAGTTGAATTGCAGAAATGTGCATCTATTTTTCAGGCTCATGATACATTTATGCAATGTACACCACATATATCTAATATCTAATTTTATTTTTTATTTAATTTTTTATTCACTTTACATCCTGGTTGTAGCCCCATTCCACCCTCCGTCCCCACTAGTGTCTAATTTTCAATTATTGATATTTTGTTTTATGGATTTATGATTTGTGTATTAAACATGTTAGTTCCTTTCATTTCAACTATAAGTAATCTAGCAGTCAATACAATTATCATCATCATTATTTTTGTGCTGTTATATAAATTGTCCTAATTTGTGTTAAAAATACATTCAGGTGACTAGAGACATGGCTCAGCAGTTAAGAACACTGGCTGCTTTTCCAAAGGACCCCAGTGTGAGTCCCAGCCCTCACATGGCAGCTGATAACCCCCTGTGACGCTAGTTGCAGAGAACCCAATACCCTCTTTGGACCTCTGTGCACACTGCATGCATATGGTGCACAGTCATGTAAGCAGGCAAAATACTCATACACATAAAATAGTAAATAAATTTTTTAATGTTTAAAGTATGTTCTTGATCTGGTTTGTGGTTCTCATAGTCTAATTTATTTTTATTTAAGCCTTAAAAGGTATGTGAAGTGTAACCCTAGACTGGAGACAAGAAGAAGTTGCAATAACATTTCAAGACTAAATTACTATAGAGACAGTCTTTCCATGTTGCGGGATATTCGATCTCATTGTGATGCCCAAAATTGTGAACTGTAAACCCAGTTTCTTTGTGTGGTTGAACCCTATTATACACCCTTAATCCAAGAATTTTGTTTGTGTAAACAGCTGATTATGTTGTTGATCAACCAGGCCTAGCACACACTTTAAATCCAAGAGCTCACAGTATACAAGATTTAATACAGTTAACCTGATGTCAAGAGGCAAAGCTAGAATCAGCTGAAAGAGATCAAAGAGTAGAAGGGACTTTGAGTTGAGAGGTGTTTAAGACAGCCTGGAGGAGAAGAAAGAGGATTAGCTCAGGCTCTGGTTTTAGCTTAGTCTTGAGTTCCTCAGCTCCCTGGCTTTTTGGGCTTTGAGCTGGCAAGCCGTCAGCCATGGGTTTTGTTTTGTTGTTTTGTTTTGCTTTGGATTTTTTTGTTTTGTTTTGTTTTGTTTATTTTTACCTTTTGCTCCTGGGCTGGCAACTGAGCTAGTGATCCTTTTGGCTTTTTTCCATCCAGACCTGAGCTGAGAAGGAAGGTTAGCTGGTTACTGTCTCTGCCTCTCTGAGCTAGCACGTTTTTACCCCAGCATCTGGCTCCTGAGTCTTTATTGGTAAATTATAACAAATGTGATTTCCTTCATTTAAACAACATTTCCAGGTGCATCTTTTCCTCTCAGACAGACATTTTTTAACTTAGAGAGAATTACCTTTACGTGTGCTTTTACTTTAGAGATGCCAAGTGGTGGCTCTTTCTTCAGAAGTTCAGGAAATGACCTTAATTTGTGTTTGAGGACTTTGTTAAGTCCAACACTTTGCTGGAATTGCTTGTCTGTTTTCATAGGAGGACATGCTGAATGTGGAGAAGTGTATCCTGTATCACATTTCTTCTTCCCCTTCTGTTCCTGAGATGTTTTTTGTAGATGATCAGACAGAAGCTTTGTTTTCCTGGCTTGAGATGTTTTTTTTTGTCTTGGAGGACTGGTTTTGAAAGCAACTTCATCCTTACAAGTTGTTGGGGGCAGGGTAGACACAGACCAGATAGAAATGAATTCATAGCACAATTATCTTCTTCATGTATGCTTAGCCACTCACAACCCACTGGCCTGTCATTAAGAACAGGGCTGCATAGTTCATTGGTGCAGCCCTTTCCTCAAAGGTATTAAATTCAGTTCCTAGCATCAGAAAATAATTTTAAAAACAAGGGAAAATAATTTATCATGACCTAGATGAGAAGAAAACCATCAGATAATAAATTTAGCTTTGTCAATGTTATTTGGAATAAACATTTCACTATGTGCTAAATTTAAGAAGTATTTTTTTACAGAGTCTCACTCTTCAGACTTGGCTATCCTCAAACTCAGAAATCTGTCTGCTTTTGCCTCCCAAGGATGGGATTAAAACTATGGTCCCCTACACACAAGTAAATTAGATGATCTTTTGATATATCAAAAGAAGTCAAACATAGTGGTACATGCCTTTAATCCAAGCACTGGGAGGCAGAGGTAGACAGATCTCTGTGAGTTTGAGGACATCTTGTTTTCCACTGTGACATCATGTTTGAGGACAGCCAGAACTACATATACTCTGTCTCAAAATTGGGAGAAGATCTTCACCAACCTTATATCCAACAAAGGGCTAATATCTAAAATATGTAAAGAACTCAACAAATTAAACACCTGCAAAACAAATAATCTAATTTTAAAATGGAGTACTGAGCTAAACAGAGAATTATCAACAGAGGAATCTCAGATGGCCGAGAAGCATGTATGAAATAGTGTCCTTAGTAATCAGGGTAATAGAAATCAAAACAACACTGAGATTCCATCTTATACCCATCAGAATGGTTGAGATCAAACACTCAAGTGACAGCACATGCTGGTGAGGATGTGGAGAAAGAGGAACACCCCTTCATTTATGTTAGGGGTGATAACTTGTACACCATTTTGAAAAATCAATATGGCACTTTCTCAGAAAATAGGAAATGGTTCTACCTCAAGACCCAGCTATACCACTCCTGGGCCTATACCCAAAAAGATGCTTCACCATACAACATGCACATTTGCTCAGCTATGTCATAGCAGCTTTATGCGTAATAGCCAGAAACTAGAAAGAACCCAGATGGCCTTCAACTGAAGAATGGATACAGAAACATGATACATTCACACAATGGAATATTTTTTAACTATTAAAACCAAGGACATCATGAAATTTGACGGCAAAATGGATGGAACTAGAAAAGATCCAGAGTGAGGTAACCCAGACCCAGAAAGATACACACGGTATTTACACACTTACAAGCAGATTTTAGCCATATGGTACAGGATAACCACACTACAATTCCCAGACCCAAAGAAGATAAGTAACAAGGACGACCCAAGGGAGAATGCTTAAATCTCACTCAGAGATTTAGAAGAAATAGAATAGAAAGCTGAAGAAAGGGAACAGGGTAGGAGAAGGAGTGCAGAGAAAATGAGGGTGGAGATCAGACCTGGGGAGAACGGAGGGAGGTCAGAGGCCTTGCAGAGAGAAAAGAAACTATGAGTGAGAGTATCTCTGTGACAAGCTGGAGAACTAAGAGAGGGTATGCTACCGGGAGGATATAGGGGTAATTCTGAAACTCCTGGTAGCAGGGGTCATGGAGACTGAAGAGGCTATCTTCTGACTAGAAAGAACTCCTAGTGGAGGTAGGGGAACACCAAGCCAACCATCTGTACCCAAAATTTACCCTGCCTACAAGGTGTGCCAGGACAAAAATAAAGCATAGGTGGAGAAAATGTCCAACCAATGTCTGGCCCAACCTGAGACCCGCCCCATGGCTGAGAGCCAACCCCTGACAGTATTAACAATGCTCTGCTATGCTTGCAGAGAGGAGCCTAGCATAGCTGTCCTCTGAGAGGCTTCACCCAGCAACAAATCAAAATAGATGCTGAAACTCACAGCCAAATATTGGGCAGAGTGTAGGCAGTATTGTGGAAAAGGAGGGAGGGTAGATAGAAAGACACAGGGGGAAGAGGAGCACCATAAATAAGACCAACAGAGCCAACTAACTGGGGCCCATGGCGGGGCTTGGGAGGGAACTTTCAGAGACAGAAGCACCAGCCAATATTAAATTACTCACAATTCCAACCAGTTAATAATACAGTTCAACTTAGGTCATGCCTTTATCACATAAACAAGAGCATGAAAACTAAACAGAGTGTCTGGAAAGGTGGCTCAGTGCTTAAGAAATTAACTAGTTTTTTTTTAATATTTTAATGGGAGATTAAGAGATGGCTCAGTGGTTAAGAGCACTTGCTACTCTTCCATAAGACCCAAGTTTGGTTCCAAGCACCCAAATGGTCAGGATCACAGACATCTGTGACTCCAAGAGATACAACACTTATTTCTGGCTTCCACAGGCACCAGGTACACACACTATAAAATGCTGAAATTTCCATAATGTCTTCAATGTTAGCCTATTACTTCCCAAGATTTAGTGAATCTTTTCTCTCTCTCTCTCTCTCTCTCTCTCTCTCTCTCTCTCTCTCTCTCTCTCTGTGTGTGTGTGTGTTTGTGTGTTTGTGTGTGTGTCTAGGCTTATGTAGCCTTGGCTGTCTTGAATTAACTTTGTAGACCAGGCTGGCATTGAACTCACAGAGATCCCCTTCTTTTTCCTTCTAAGTGCTGGGATTACAGCCACACCCAGCTTAGAAAAGCTCTCTTAAAACCTATATGCTAGTAACGTAAGGGTTTCCAAGGAAGATATGCCATGCTCTTTTGTGAATCTTAAGGAACCATGAGATTTCAAGATAATAACTGGTACTTTGGAACTTACTTATTTACATTTGAGTATTACCAAAATCACATTCGTTAATATAAAGATCATAATGTATATAGCAAAGTAAATAAAGCTCTTTCCATGAACTGTGAACATTAATGTTCAGATCCCAAGACCCACTGAAAAGCCAGGCAGGAATGGTGGCCCATCTATAACCCCCATCCTATGGAGTTAAGGAGACCCAGAGCAAGCTGGTTAGTCAAACCAACCAAATCCAGTAAGCTCCATGTTCAATGAGAGCTGCTGCATTAAAAATTGAAGTGGCCCAGAATAGAGGAAGGCACCCAAGATCAGCCATGAGCTTCTACACCCATGTGCACACATGTGTACATACATCACACACACACATGTGAGCACACATACATATACACCACACACAAACACATGAAAAAGAAAATAAATCGCTCATATATAGATTTAACCAAATAATCCCTGCTTGCTCTTTGTTTGTTTGTTTGTTTGTTTGTTTTGAGACACAGTCTCTCTATGTAGTGCTGGCTGTTCTAGAACTCACTATGTACACAAGGCTGGCCTAGAACCCAGTGAGATCTGCCTGCTGAGTGCTGAGATTAGAGATGCACACCATCACACCTGGGTCTGGCTTTTTTTTTTCATGTTTTTATTTATTTATTTATTTTTTATGTGAAAGAATGATTTGCCTACATGTAATTCTATGCTCCATGTGCATGCCAGGTACCCACAGAAGTGTAAGGAAGTCTTGGGATCCCCAACAACTGGAGTTACACATGGTTGTGAGACACCTGTGTGTGCTAGAAAAGATCCTGGTCCTCAGCCAGTTCTTCTAACCATTGAACCATCTCTCCATCTCAGTCTACCACTACATCCAAAGTATTTCAATAGTCATTTGGAATTTATGAAAGTAAAAAAAAAAATTAGTCATAGCTCTACAAAATGTTTCTTTTCCAAACCAACTCTCCATAAGAACCAATGCTAGGAAGGCAAACGTGGACTTTAGAAAACACAAATACCGAATTCACAGCAAGAATATTAATCTCACAAATGAGCCTATTACCTTAGTATCAACATTACTATCATCTTCTGTTGTTCAACTGGGGCCATCAGAACCAGATTTACAGGAAAACCTTCGGAGTAAAGACACAATAATGAGTGAGTTGGATATTTTAACAAAATCTGGGGAACGGTCAGTAATTTGTATATTATACAATATTTCATGATTTGCATAATTGGAAATTGACATTTGTTCATTTTTAATTAGAACTTTCTGTCTTCAGTTATCACAAATATATAACACATGATTAAATGAAGACTCAAGCATAAATCCATGTAAAAGAACAAAAGCCAACATTGGCAAAGCCTGAAATAATTTACATGTACAAACTGCCTGCCCTGAAGACTAAACTGAAATACTCTTTAATGACTATATAATGACTATTTGCTACCTGAACAGAAGCAAAGCCATAGTGGGCTGGAGTAGTAGCCCCACAGTTAAATTAACTTGCTGCTCTTCCAGGGAATCCAATTTTAGTTCCCAGCACCCAGTTTCCAGCGCCCACATCACATAGCTCACAACCACCTAAAACCCAGCTCCAGAGAATTCGATGCTTATGGCTTCAGGTATCTGTAGACACCTGCACCCATGTGTATATACCCAAATACAGTCACAAACATATTATACAAAATTAAAAATTATAAAAATATATTTTAAAAATTATTAAAACAACACAGAAGAAACATTGTTCCCACTCTCTATCTCTCAGTAAAGACTATGCAGTTCATGGACTTTCCATTGTCCATGTCTAATCAAACTCTCAGTAATTAAGATGGAAGTAGGTGATACCACAAGTGTACCTGCTATAGAGATCCTTGAAAAGTACTCAAGTTATTTTAAGATTGTCTAACAAAAAACTCAGAGTTCTTTTAGTTCTCTAACTATACTACGAAAAAGAATAAGCAGCAATGTTTTTTGAGTGCCTGGTTTGATATGCCTTCAGAATTCCTTCAATATACTTTATTTTGATTTTTAATATTATCTTTGTCAATCTTGTAAATTGCAATACTTTTTAACAATTTTCTAAAACCCGAGATTGCTACCAAAATGTTACTCCTCTTCAAATTCCATCTATCACCTTTGCTTCATTCCTATCCTTTACTATGACGCTCACTTGCTTATTTCACTCTTTATTAATACTGTGTGTGTATGTGTGTGTGTGTGTGTGTGTGTGTGTGTGTGTGTATGCACATGTGGAAGTCAGAAGACAACTTGGAGGAGCTTGGTTCTCTTCTTCCTCTGTATGAGATCCAGGGATCAAATTCAAGTTGTCAGCCTTGACAGCAAAAACCTTTATCCACAGATGACATGCTAATTCCAGTCTTATCTTTAGTAGGCTTCACTGCACAGACTTACCCACTATATTATTAAAATATTCACCTACATGTGGATAAATAAAAAGATTACTGGCCTTAAAATTATAGAACTGAGTCCAAGTTTCATTTCTGCCTCTGAGTGCATTTTCACGTTACTTTACTTTGCATTTCAGATTCTCCAAGAGAACAACCATTTGGGAAGAATGTGAAACATGAGTTAATGTACTACAAAGTATCTGGCCTGGTCTCTACAATTCCTTAAAATTCTGAACTTCTAAGCCATGTATGATGATGCATGTCTTTAATCCCCATACTCTGGAAGCAGAGGCAGGTGGATCTCTGAATTTGAGGCTACTGTGGTCTACAAAGCAAGTTCCAAGAAAATCTATATAAAGAAAGCCTGTCTGGAAAAAATCTTGAACTTCTAGATGCTTGAAATCTGTCTACAAAAGAAACAGAATAGTTAACAGTCAGAAATTAAGGTGGAGGAGAAGGAAGAACAAGAACAAGAAGAAGAGGAACAATAAAAAGAAGGAGAAAATTGAAAACTAGCCAGGCATGGTATCACAAGTCATTACTAATGCCAATACTCTGAAGGCACAATGATCTCTGTGAGTTCAAAGCCAACCTAGTCTATATAACAAGGTCCAAATTGCCAGGACTACATACAGAGACCTGGTCTAATAGGTTTAAAAAAAAAAATAAAGGATCTGGGCAGAGCCAAGATGGTGAGTAGCACACACAGTTTCTGAGCAGTGGAATACCTAAACTTCTGAGTTGGTGAATGGAAGGACCTCTAACCCAGGAAAACAACGGTGAGGCTTTCTAAACAACAGGGAAAAACGCAGGAGGTGAAAACTTTGGTCTCAGGTCACCTGGGGACTTTTATGGGGAAGGAGAGAAACGATCCTTTGATCTTGCGGCACTCCCCTCCCCCAGACCTCCCTACTCCTCATTACAGCTGGCTGGTCTTTCTCAGTGCAGAACTAACTGCCTGGGGTATACAGCCACTGAGACAGAGCCCCAAGGCCTTTAGTGTCAGGCAAAGGCCAGCAGTACGTGTCCTGGAGTCCCAGATTCACATGGTGGCTGCACTATCCTCCCAGGTCCCAAGTCTGCTAGACAACATACTAGCTCCACAGGATCGCCATCACTGATGGTATGGCCCTCCCAATACCACAGTGACAGAGAATATGCTATATACTAGACACACCAGGCTCTGGGCTTCCCAATCTTGGAGAGCACAGTGAAGAGACCCCAGGACTTTCCAGAAAGCATCAGGACTAGAGACCCAGTCTCCAGTTACAGCAGGACTTTCTAACCTGGCTGTGGAGAAGCACTGAGCTGGCAGGGTACAACAGCCCTCCAGTTTAAGACTAACCAGGGCCAAACCAGAGAACAGAGAGCCTGGTTACCCTGATTTCTACTGACATGATCACCCTGAAATCTTCAGCTGCAGCAAGACCACAGAACCTGGCCGTGACAGCAGCACAGAACTGGCAGAGCACATCAAAGAAGCAGGACCAAACCAGAGAGCAGAGAGCCCGAATATCCTGATTTCTGCCAAGTGACCTGCCTGTAAGTGAGTGCACCCTTGAGAATCTGCAGATCCCCAGATCCTGGGTCCTTCTAAAACAGAAGCCAGGCATCGAACCCCCTCCCACCCACATACCCACTTTGGGCAACAGAGGGGCACTAGGGACATTGAAGTTCCTGCTCTGTGGGTCTAATTGAGGAGTTAATGCAGTTAATCCAGAAATTGTGCTGCTATCATCACTAGCGCCTGCAACATATACAGGGCAGAGCCCCTCCCACACACTCAAGGGTTCAACATTAGCCATTACTCTGTCCCTCGAGACACACGTCCACGCACACTTACACACACACACACACACACACACACACAAACACACGCGTGAACGCTTGCATTTGCCCCGTTTGCTCCTGCATACTTTTCTCCCACAGGTACAGCTAGTCCTCAGCACACACTAGAGTTCTCAGCTTCCTGAAGAACTCTCCAGATGCCAGAGAGAGACAGTATCAGTCTGATCTGCAGAATCCAAAAACAAACAGGGAAGGTTTCAGATAAGCCAATGGCCAAGGGTAGGCAAAAGAACACTTCCAACATAAATCAGCACATCATGACTTCACCAGCAAACCCCAAAATCGATGGATACTCCAATTCATCAGAAGCACAGGAAAATGATTTTAAAGCCATGCTTGCCCAATTATTTGAGGCTCATAAGGAGGAAATGAACAAATCTTTCAAAGAGTTGGCCAGTCAATTGGAGGCAAAGAAAGAAGAAATAGACAATATCCTTAAAGAAACACAGGCAAACATAGCCAAACAAAAAGATACACAAGGAGAGGAAAAATTAGTGGCATATAAAAAGGAAATGAACAAAGAAATAGAGGCCATCATAGAGAGACAGGAATCCAAATTCAAACACATGAAAGAAATGGTGCAAGGCACGAAAGCAGAATTAGAATCAATAAAGAAAACACAAAATTAGAAAACCCTTGAGCTGGAGAAGTTGGAAAAAGATCAGGAACCACAAAAGTAAGCATCACCAACAGAATACAAGAGATGGAAGAGAGAATCTCTGGAGCTGAAGACACACTTGCAGAAATTGATACTTCTCTCAAAGAAAAAAGTAAAATCAGAAAAGTTCCAATCACAAAATATCCAAGAAATCAAGGATGCTATGAAAAGACAAAATCTAAGAATAATAGGAATTCATGAAAAAGAAGACTCCAGGCTCTAAGGTCCAGAAAATATTTTCAAGAAAATCATAGAAGAAAATTTTCCAAACTTAAAGAAAGAGATGTCCATAAATATACAAGAGGCCTACAGAACTCCAAATAGACTAGACCAGAAAAGAAACACATCACGTCACATCATAGTCAAAACACTAAATCTACAGAACAAAGAAAAGATATTAAAAGCAGCAAGGGAAAAAGGCCAAGTAACATATGAAGGTAGACCTATCAGAATCACACCGGACTTCTCATCAGAAACTATGAAAGCCAGAAGGGCCTGGGCAAGTATCATGGAGACTCTAAGAGATCACAAATGTCAACCCAGACTACTATACCCTGCAAAGCTTTCAATCAACATAGATGGAGAAAACGAAATTTTCCTTACAGAACTAAATTTACGCAATATCTACACAGCAAACCAACCCTACAGAAGATACTAGAAGGAAAACTCCAATCCAATGAAAACAAATTCACCCACGAAAACAGGGCATACAGATAATATCCCAACCAAGAGGAAAAGAAAACAAGCAATGAAACAGGGTTAGATCACCGACTCCATTACAAAAGGAACTAACATGCATTGGTCACTATTATCTATCAATATCAGTGGACTGAACTCACCAATAAAAAGACACAGGCTAACAGAATGGTTATGGAAACAGGATCCAACATTCTGTTGCATTCAAGTCGCACACCTATGTAACAAAGATAAATATTACCTCAGAGTAAAGGGCTGGAAAACTGTTTTTTAAGCAAATGGTTCCAGAAAAAAGAGCTGGAGTACCCATCCTAATATCTAATAAAATAGACTTTCAACCCAAGTTAATCAAAAAAGATAAGGAGGGCCACTATATTCTCATCAAAGGAAAAATCCACCAAGAGGACATCACAATCTTGAATATCTATGCCCCAAATACAAGAGCACCAACATTTGTAAATGAAACATTATTAAATCTTAAATCATACATTGATCCTAATACCTTAATAGTGGGAGACTTCAACATTCCACTCTCACCAAGGGACAGATCAACTAGACAGACACCAAATAGGGAAATAAAAGCACTAACAAAATCCCTAAATCAAATGGACCTAATAGACGTCTACAGATAGTTTCACCCAAACTCAAAAGAGTACACCTTTTTTTCAGCACCGCATGGAACCTTCTCCAAAATAGACCATATATTGGGTCACAAAGCAAGCCTCAACAGATACAAAAGGATTGATATAATCCCTTGTATAATATCTGACCACCATGGACTAAAGCTAGACATCAACATCAACAGAAACAACAAAAAGCCGACACGCACATGGAAACTGAACAACTTGTTACTCAATGACAGCTGGGTTAAGGAAGAAATAAAGAAAGAAATTAAAGACTTCCTAGAATTCAATGAAAAGGAAGGCACAACATACCCAAATTTATGGGACACATTGAAAGCAGTGCTCAGAGGAAAATTTATAGCACTAAGTGCCTGCAAGAAGAAATTCGTAATATCACGTACAAACAACTTCATGGCCCAACTGAAAAAACTAGAAAAAAGAAAAAGAAGCAGATACACCCAAGAGGAGCAGACAGCTGGAAATAATCAAACTAAGGGCTGAAATGAATCAATTAGAAACAAAACAAAAAAAACTATCCAAAGAATCAATGAAACAAAAAGCTGGTTCTTTGAGAAAATCACAAGATAGACAAACTCTTAGCCAAACTAAAAAGCAGAGAGAAACTATCCAAATCAGCAAAATCAGAAATGAAAATGGGGACATAACCACAGACACTGAAGAAATCCAAACAATTATTAGGTCATATTACAAAAGCCTATAGGCCACAAAATTTGAAAATCTAAATGAAATGGATAATTTTCTTGACAGATTCCATCTACCAAAACTAAGTCAAGATCATGTAGAAAGACTGAATAGCCCTATAACTCCCAAGGCAATTGAAGCAGTCATTAACAGTCTCCCCTCCAAAAAAAGCCGTGGGCCAGATGGCTTCAGTGCAGAATTCTACAAGACCTTCAAAGAAGTGCTAACTCCAATTTTCCTCAAACTATTCCACAAAATAGAAACAGAAAGAACCCTACCAAACTCATTATATGACACCACAGTCACCTTGATACCTAAACCACACAAAGATCCAACAAAAAAAGAGAACTTCAGACCTATCTCTCTTATGAACATTTATGCAAAAATACTCAATAAAATACTTGCAAACTGAATCCAACAACATATCAAAGATATCATCCACCATGACCAAGTAGGATTCATCCCAGGCATGCAAGGGTGGTTCAACATATGGAAATCCATCAACGTAATCCACCACATAAACAAACTGAAGGAGAAAAACCACACGATCATCTCCTTAGATGCTGAAAAAGCATTTGACAAAGTCCAACACCCTCTCATGTTTAAAGTCTTGGAGAGATCAGGGATACAAGGCACATACCTAACGATAGTAAAGCCAATATACAGCAAGCCTATAGCTAACATCAAACTCAATGGAGAGAAACTTAAATCAATCCCACTGAAATCAGGGATAAGACAAGGCTGCCCATTGTCTCCATATCTCTTCAACATAGTACTTGAAGTCCTAGCCAGAGCAATAAGACAACTAAAAAAGATCAAGGGGATAGAAATCTGAAAGGAAGAGGTCAAAATGTCACTATTTGCAGATGATATGATAGTATATATGAGCGACCCCAAAAATTCAACCAGAGAACTCCTTCAGCTGATAAACACCTTCAGCAAAGTGGCAGGATACAAAATCAACTCAAAAAAAAAAATCATAGGCCCTCCTGTATACCAAAGACAAAAAGGCTGAGAAAGAAATTAGGGAAACAACACCCTTCACAATAGCCACTAATAACATAAAGTACCTTGGTGTGACTCTAACCAAGCAAGTGAAAGACTTGTTTGAGAAAAAAATTCAAGTCTCTGAAGAAAGAAATCGAAGAAGATATCAGAAGATGGAAAGATCTCCTGTGCTCATGGATTGGTAGGATTAACATTGTGAAAATGGCCATACTGCCAAAAGCAATCTACAGATTCAATGCAATTCCCATCAAAATACCAACTCAATTCTTTACAGACCTTGAAAAAAAGATTCTCAGCTTCATATGGAGAAACAAAAAACCCAGAATCTCCAAAACGATCCTGTTCAACAACAGATCATCTGGAGGTATCTCCATCCCTGATCGCAAGCTGTTCTACAGGGCAACAGTAATAAAAACTGCATGGTATTGGCATAGAAACAGAAAGGAGGATCAATGGAACCACATAGAAAACCCAGAAATAAAACCACACACCTATGAATACTCGATATTTGACAAAGAAGCCAAATCCATTCAATGGAAAAAAGACAGCATCTTCAACAAATGGTGCTGGACCAACTGGATGTCTGCATGCACAAAAATGAAAATAGATCCATATTTATCACCCTGCACAAAACTAAAGTCAAAGTGGATCAAGGATTTCAACATAAAACCAAATACTCTAAATCAGTTGGGAATAAAAGTGGGGAACAGCCTATAACTCATTGGCACAGGAGACAACTTTCTGAACAAAACACCAACAGCACAGGCTCTAAGAGCAACAATCAATAAATGGGACCTCATGAAACTGAAAAGATTCTGTAAAGCAAAGGACACTGTCATCAAAACAAAACGACAGCCTACAGATTGGGAAAGAATCATCACCAACCCTTTATCTGACAGAAGGCTAATATCCAGTATATATAAAGAACTAAAGAAGCTGAAAAGCAGCAAACCAAGTAATCCACTTAAAAAATGGGGAACGGAGCTAAACAGAGAATTCTCAAAAGAGGAACATCGAATGGCAGAGAAACACTTAAAGAAATGTTCAACCTCATTAGCCATTTGGGAAATGCAAATCAAAATGACCCTGAGATTTTACCTTATACCCACCAGAATGGCCAAGATGAAAAACTCAAGTGATAACACATGCTGGAGAGGTTGTGGAGAAAGGGGAACCCTCCTCCATTGCTGGTGGGAATGTAAACTGGTACAACCACTTGGGAAGTCAATCTGGCACTTTCTCAGACAATTAGGAGTAGTGCTACCTCAAGACTCAGCTATACCACTCCTAGGTATATACCCAAAATTTGCTCAAGTACACAACAAGGGCATTTGTTCAACCATGTTTGTAGCAGCTTTATTTGTAATAGTCAGAACTTGGAAACAACCCAGATGTCCATCAATGGAGGAATGGATACAGAAAATGTGGTATTTTTACACAATGGAATACTACTAAGCAATCAAAAAGGAGGAAATCATGAAATTTGTAGGCAAGTGGTGCGATCTAGAAAAGATCATTCTGAGTGAAGTATTTCAGAAGGAGAAAGACAAACATGGTATATACTCACTTATATAGACCTACAAGATATGATAAACATAATGAAATCTCCACACCTAAAGAAGATAATCAAGAAAGTGGACAGGGGCGAAGATGATCAATCCTCATTTAGAAAGATAAATGGGATGTGCATTTAAGGTATGACAGGAATCTACCACAAAAGGCATTTGAAAGACTCTACCTAGCAGTGTTTCAAAGCAGACACTAAGACTCATAACCAAACCCTCAGCAGAGTGCAGGGAATCTTATAAAAAAAGGGGAGTTAATATGATATGGAAAGGATAGGAGCTCTACAAGGACCAAATATATCCGGGCACAGGGTCTTTTCTGAGACTGACACTCATCCAAGGACCATCTATGAATATAACCTAGAACTTCTGCTTGGATGTGGCCCGTAGTAGCTCAGTAACCAAATAGTTTTCCAAAGCAAGGGAAACAAGGACTATTTCTAACAGGATCTCAAGGTCAGGCTCCTTGAACCCCCCCCCCCCCAGGGGAGGAGCAGTCCTGTTAGGTCACATAGGAGGACTCCACAGCCAGCCCTGAAGATACCTGATAAAACAGGGTCAAATGAAAGGGGAGGAGGTCCTTCCCTATCAGTGGACTTGGAAAGGGGTAGGGAGGAGACCATGGAGGGAGTATGGGGTTGGGGAAGAAATGAGGGAGCGGGATACAGTGGGGACACAGAGTTAACAAAATGTAACTAAAAAGAAAAATGAAATTAAAAAAAAATAAGAATGCATATAGTCTTTGAAAAAAAAATAAAGGCAACTGACTTCCAATTAAAAGTTGGAATCAATAAAGAAAACACAAGCAGAGAAAGCCCTGGAACTAAAGAACAACTCAGAGAAAAGATCAGGAACCACAAAGTTAAGCATCCCCAATAAAATGAAAGAGATGGAAGAGAGAATCTCAGGTACTGAAGATTCACTTGCAGAAATTGATTCTTCTCTCAAAGAAAAAGTAAAATCTGAAAAGTTATGAACACAGAACATCCAAGAAATCAAGGACACCATGAAAAGGCAAAATCTAAGAATAATAGGAATAGATAAAAAAGAACATTATGGCTCCAAGGTCCAGAAAATATTTTCAAGAAAATCATAGAAAATTTTCCCAGCTTAAAGAAAGAGATGTCCATAAACATACAAGAGGCCTACAGATTAACAAATAGAGTAGACCAGAAAAGAAACTCCTCACATTATATCATAGTCAAAACATTAAATCTACAGAAAAAAGGAAAAAATATTAAAAGCAGTAAGGGGAAAAGGCCAAGAAGCATATAAAAGTAGAACTATCAGAATCATACCAGACTTCTCAGCAGAAACTCTAAAAGTCAGAAGGGCCTAGGAAGATGTCATGCAGACTTTAAGGGACCACAGATGCCAACCCAGACTACTATACCCAACAAAGCTTTCAATCAACATATATAGAGAAAACAAAATATTCCATGACAATATCTTAAAACTTAAACAAAACTTAAACATTATCTACACAGCAACCCAGACCTACAGAAAATACTAGAAGGAAAACTCCAATCCAATGAAAACAACTACACCCAAGAAAACATAGGATACAAATAAATTCACAACAAAAAAAAAAATTAAGAAAACAAACAATGAAACACAGTAACACCACCAAATCCACAAAAAAAAAAAAAAAAAAAAAAAGAAATTAACATTCATTGGTCACTATTATCTATCAACATCAACTGACTCAACTCTCCAATAAAAAGACACAGATTAAGAGAATGGATGCAGAAACAGGATCCAACATTGTACTGCATCCAAGAAACACACCTCGGCAACAAAGATGAACACTACCTCAGAGTAAATGGCTGAAAAAATGCTTTTCAAGCAAATGGACCAAGAAAACAAGCTGGGGTAGCTATCCTAATATCTAATAAAATAGACTTAAAAACCAAAATTATAAAAAAAGATGAAGAGGGGTACTTCATTCTCATCAAAGAAAAAATCCACCAGGAGGACATCACAATTCTGAACATCTATGCCCCAAATACAAGAACATCTCCATTTGTAAATGAAACACTATTAACGCTTAAATTGCACATTGATTGCAACACCTTAATAGTGGGAGACTTCAACACTCCACTCTCACCAAGGCATAGACCATCTAGACAAAAGCTAAATAGGGAAATAAAGACACAGATGTCCTAAATCAAATGGATCTAATAAAGGTTTACAGAACTTTTCCCCCAAATTCAAAAGGGAAAAAAGAGCTGGACCTTTGAGAAAATAAACAATATAGACAAACCCTTAGGCAAAGTAAGTAAAAGGCAGAGAGAAACTATCCAAATCAGCAAAATCAGAAATGAAAAGGGGGACATATCTACAGACACTGAGGAAATCCAAATAATCATTAGGACTTACTTCAAAAGTCTGTATGCCACAAAATTTGAAAATCTAAATAAAATGGGCAATTTTCTTGATCGATTCCAATGAATGAAGACCGAGAAAATCAATTAAATAGTCCTATATTCCCCAAGGAA
This sequence comes from Meriones unguiculatus, assembly GCF_030254825.1. Taxonomy (NCBI): domain Eukaryota; kingdom Metazoa; phylum Chordata; class Mammalia; order Rodentia; family Muridae; genus Meriones; species Meriones unguiculatus. The sequence continues at coordinate 43,478,901 of NC_083357.1, forward strand.
ATAGAAGCAGTCATCAAAAGTCTCCCATCCACAAAAAGCCCAGGACGAGATGGTTTCATTGCAGAATTCTACCAGACCTTCCAAGAAGAGCTAACTCCAGTTCTCTTCAGACTATTCCACAAAATAGAAACAGAAGGAACACTACCAAACTCATTCTATGAAGCCACAGTCACTTTGGTACCTAAACCTCACAAAGACCCAACGAAGAAAGAGAATTTTAGGCCAATCTCCCTTATGAACATTGATGCAAAAATACTCAAGAAAATACTTGCAAACCAAATACAAGAACATATCAAAGATATCATCAACTCTGACCAAATATACTGCATCTCAGGTATGCAGGGGTGGTTCAAATATGGAAATCCATCAATGTGATGCACCATATTAACAAAATGAAAAAAACACACACAAGATAATCTCTTTAGATGCTGAAAAAGCATTTGACAAAATGCAACATCCAAGCATGTTTAAAGTATTGGAGAGATCAGGGATACAAGGCAAATATCAAAACATAGTAAAGGCAATATATAGCAAGTCTATAGCCAACATCAAATTAAATGAAGAGAAACTCAAAGCAATTCCACTGAAATCAAGAACAAGGCAAGGCTGCCCATTCTCTCCATATCTCTTCAACCTTGTTCCAGAAGTCCTTGCTAGAGCAATAAGACAGGTGAAGGAGATCAAGGGAATACAAATTGGAAAGGAAGAAATCAAATTATCACATTTTGCAGATGATATGATAGTATACCCGAGTGACGCCAAAAATTCTACCAGATAATTCCTACAGCTGATAAACACCTTCAGCAAAGTGGCTGGATACAAAATTGACTCCAAAAGAATCAGTAGCCCTCCTGTATACAAAAGACAAAAGGGCTGAGAAAGAAATTAGGGAAACAACACCCTTCACAATAGCCACACATGACATAAAGTACCTTGTTGTAACCCTAACCAAGCAAGTCAAAGACTTATATGAAAAAAATTTCAAGTCTCTAAAGAAAGAATTAGAAGAAGATATCAGAAGAGGAAAAGATCTCCCATGCTCATGGCTTGGCAGGATTAACATGGTATAAATGGCCCTCTTAGCAAAAGCAATCTCCAGATTCAATGTCATCCCCATCAAATTACCAACACAATTCTTTACAGACCTGGAAAGAAAAATTCTCAACTGCATAAGGAATAACAAGAAACCGAGAATTGTTAAAACAATCCTCTACAATAAAAGAACTTCTGGAGGTATCTCCATCGCTGATCTTAAGCTATTCAATAGAGCAAATGTAATAAACACTGTATGGTATTGGCTTAGAAACAAAATGGGGGAGCAATGGAACTGAATAGAAGACCCATAAATAAACCCTCAAACTTATGGACACCTGAACTTTGACAAAGACGCCAAAACCATACAATGGAAAACAAGATAGCATTTTCAACAAATGGTGCTGATCTAACTGGATGTCTACATGTAGAAAAATAGAAATAGATCCATACTTATCACATGACCCAAAACTAAAGTCCAAGTGGATCAAATACCTCAACATAAAACCGGACACATTAAATCGGTTAGAAGAAAAAGTGGGGAAGACCCTAGAAGTCATTGGTACAGGAGAAAACTTCCTGAACAGAACACCTACAGCACAGGTTCTAAGAGCAACAATCAATAAATGGGACCTCATGAAACTTAAAAGATTCTGTAAAGCAAAGGTCACTGTAATCAAAAGAAAACGATTGCCTACAGATTGGGAAAGAATCTTCACCAACCCTTTATCTGACAGAGGGCTAATGACCAATATATATAAAGAACTAAAGAAGCTGAAATGCAGCAAACCTAGTAATCCAATTAAAAACTGGGGAATGGAGCTAAAGAGAGAATTCTCTGTAGAGTAATATCCAATGGCAGAGAAACACTTAAAGAAATGTTCAACCTCATTAGCCATTAGGGAAATGCAAATCAAAATGACCCTGAGATTTCATGTTACACCCATCAGAATAGCCAAGATCAAAAACTCAAGTGACAACACATGCTGGACAGGCTGCGGAGAAAGGGGAACCCTCCTTCACTGCTGATGGGAATGTAAACTTATACAACCACTCTGGAAAGAAATCTGGCACTTTGTCAGACAACTAGGAATAGTGCTTCCTCAAGACCCAGCCATACCCCTCCTAGGTATATATCCAAAACAGGTTCAAGTACACAAGAAGGATATTTGCTCAACCATGTTTGTAGCAGCTTTGTTTGTAATAGCCAGAAGCTGAAAACAACCCAGATGCCCCTCAACTGAAGAATGGATGCAGAAACTGTGGTACATCTACACAATGGAATATTACTCAGCAATGAAAAATATGGAAATGATGAAATTTGCAGATAAATGGTGGGAACTGGAAAGGATCATCCTGAGTGAGCTGTCCAGAAGCAGAAATACACACACACTATATACTCACTCACATAGACATATAATATAGGATAAACCTACTAAAATCTGTACATCTAAAGAAACTATTCAAGAGGGAGGATCCTGATCAATCCCCATCCTGAAAGGCAAAGAGGATGGACATCAGAAGAAGAAGAAAAGAGGAAGAAAGTTAGGAACCTGCCACAGAGGGCCTCTGAAAGGCTCTGCCCTGCAGACTATCAAAGTAGATGCTGAGACTTAGGGCCAACTGTTGGGCAGTGTTCATGGAATCTTATGAAACAAGTGAGAAATAGTAAGAGCTGTAGAGGACAGGAACTCCACAAGGAGAGTAACAGAACCAGAAACTTTGAACACAGGGGTCTTTCCAGAGACTCATACTCCAACCAAGTGCTATACATGGAGATAACCTAGAATCCCTGCACAGATGTAGCCCATGGCAGTTCAGTGTCCAGGTGTTTTAAATAATAATGGGAAGAGGGACTGCCTCTGACATAAACTGATTGGTCTGCTCTTTGATCACCTCCCCCTGAGGTGGGAACAGCCTTACCAGGCCACAAGCAATGACAGTGCAGCTATGCTTGATGATATCTGATAGACTAATATCAGAAGGAAGGAGAGGGGGACCTCCCCTATCAGTGGATTTGGGGAGAGCCATGCGTGAAGAATGGGGAGGGAAGGTGGGATTGGGAGGGGAGGAGGGAGAGGTTTATGGGGGGATACAAAGTAAATAAAGTGTAATTAATAAAAGTTAAAAAAAAGAAACGGGGTCAGAACAACAGACTCTGAGTGAAATCCAAATAATCATTAGGTCTTACTACAAAAGCCTATATGCCACAAAATTTGAAAATATAAATTAAATGGACAATTTTCTTGATAGATTCCATTTACCAAATTTAAATCAATATCACGTAAAAAGATTGAATAGTCCTATATCCCCCAAGGAAATAGAAGCAGTCATCAGAAGTCTCCCTTAAAAAAAAAAAAAAAAAAAAAAAAAAAAAAAACAACCAAAGCCCAGGGTAAGATAGTTTCATCGGAAAATTCTACCATACCTACAAAGAGCTAACTCCAATTCCTTTCAAACTATTCCACAAAATGGAAACAGAAGGAACATTACCAGAGTCATTCTATGAAGACAGTCACCTTGATACCTAAACCAAACCAAGACCTAACAAAAAAAGAGAACTGCAGAACTATCTCTCTTATGAACATTGATGCAAAAATACTCAATAAAATATTTGTGAACTGAATCCAAGAAAATATAAAAGACACCATCCATCATGACCAAATAGGCTTCATCCCAGGCATGCAGGGTTGGTTCAATACACAGAAATCCATCAATGTAATCCACCATATAAACAAAATGAAGGAGAAAATCCACATGATCATCTCCTTAGATGCCAAAAAACCATTTGACAAAATCCAAATTCCATAAAATGTTTAAAGTCTTGGAGAGTTCAGGAACACAAAACACATACCTAAACATATTAAAGACAATATACATCAAGACTATAGCCAACATCAAACTAAACACACAGAAATTTAAAGCAATCCCACTGAAATCAGGGGCAAGGCAAGGCTGCCAACTCTCTACATATATCTTCACCATAGTACTTGAAGACCTAGCTAGAGCAGTAAGACAATTAAAGGAGATCAAGGGGATACAAATTGGAAAGGAAGAAGTCAAAGTATCACTATTTGCAGATGATATGATAGTATATGTGAGCAACCCCAAAAATTCTACCAGGGAACTCCTACAGTTGACAAACACCTTCAGCAAAATGGCTGGATTCAACATTAACTCAAAAGAATCAAAAGCCTTCGCGTATACCCAACAGAAAAGGGCCGAGAAAAAAATTAGGGAAAAAAAAAAAAAAACAGCCACTGATAACATAAAGTACTTTGGTGTGACTCTAAGCAAGAAAGTGAAATACTTGTTTAAAACAAAATTGAAGTCTCTAAAGAAAGAAATTCATGAAGATATCAAAAGATGGAAAGATCACCCATGCTCATGGATTGGTAGGATTAACATACTGAAAATGGTCATCCTGCCAAAAGAAATCTACAGATTCATGTAATTACCATCAAAATTCCAACACAATTCTTTACAGACCTTGAAAGAAAATTTCTCAATTACATATGGAATAACAAGAAACCCAGAATTGCCAAAACGATCCCATACAACAACAGACCAGCTAGCAGTATCTCCATCCCTGATCTCCAGCTGTGCTACAGAGCAATAGTAATAAAAAATGCAAGGGACTGGCATAGACACAGAATGGTGGATCAATAGAATCGAACAGAAGACACAGAAGTAAACCCACACACCTACAGATACTTGATTTTTGAAAAAGATGCCAAACCCGACAATGGAAAAAAAAGGCAGCATCTTCAACAAATGATGTTGGTCTAACTAGATGTCTACATGTAGAAAAATGAAAATAGATCCATACTTATCACCCTGAAGAAAACTAAAGTCCAAGTATATCAAACACCTCAACATAAAACCACACACACTAAATTGGTTGGAGGAAAAAGTGCGGAAGACCCTAGAACTCATTGGCACAGGAGACAACTTCCTGAACAGAACACCAACAGCACAGGCTCTAAGATCAACAAGTAATAAATGGGGCCTCATGAAACTGAAAACTTCTGTAAAGCCAAGGACATTGTCATCAGAACAAAAGGACAGCCTACAGACTGGGAAAGGATCTTCATTAACACAATATCTGACAGAAGTCTAATATCCAGAATATATAAAGAACTAAAGAAGTTAAAAGGCAACAAATCAAGTAATCCAATTAAAAATTGAAGTACAGAGCTGAACAGAGAATTTGTTGTAGAGGAATATATAATGGAAGAAAAACACTTAAAGAAATGTTCAGCGTCCTTAGTCATCAGGGAATCCAAATCAAAACAATGCTGAGATTTCACCTAACACACATTACAATGGCTAAGATCAAAAACTCAAATGACAGTGCATGCTGAAGAGGATGTGGAGAAAGGGGAACCCTCCTCCATTGCTGGTGGGAATGTAAACTTGTACAACCACCTTGGAAATAAATATGGTACTTTCTCGGGCAATAAGGAATAGCACTTCCTCAAGATCTAGCTAAACCACTCCTAGGCATATATTCAAAATATGTTCAAGTATACAATAAGGATATTTGCTCAACCATGTTCATAGCAGCTTTATTAATTATAGCCAGAACCTGGAAACAACAAAAATGCCCCTAAACAGAGAAATGGATACTGAAATGGTGGTACATTTACACAATGGAATACTACTCAGCAATTACAAACAAGGAAATCATTAAATGTGCAGGCAAATGGTGGGAACTAGAAAAGATCATCCTGAGTGAGGTACCCCAGAAGAAGGACACACATGGTATATACTCACTTATAAGAGAGACAAATAAGAATTCAAGAAGTCTGCAGAACACCCAATAAATTAGACCAGAGAAGAAAATCCTCCCACCACATAATAATCAAAACAGTAACTATACAGAACAAAGAAAAGATACTAACAACTGCAAGGGAAAAAGGCCAAGTAACATAAAATGCCAAACCCATTAGAATCACACCTGACTTCTCAACAGAGACTATGAAAGACAGAAGGGCCTGAACAGTTATCATGCAGACCCTAAGAGAACACAGATGTCAGCCCAGGCTACTATACCCAGCAAAACTCTCAGTCCTCATAGACAGAGAAAAACAAGATATTCAATTACAAAAATAAATTTCAACAATACCTACACACAAATCCAACATTACAGAAGACACTAGAAGTGAAAATACAACCCAAGAAAACTAGCTACTTTCAAGAAAACACAGAAAATAATTAACCTCATTAAAGTAAAACAAAAAGCAACCAAACACACAATCTTATGACCACAGGCAACATAAAAAAAAAAAAAAAGGATCTAACAGCCACTGGGCATTAATCTCTCTCAACATCAATGGACTCAATTCTCAGATAAAAAGACACAGACTAACAGAATGGATGCATAAACAAAACCCAGCAATCCGTTGCATACAAGAAACTCACCTAAGTCACAAAGATAGACAACACCTGAGGGTAAAGGGTTGGAAGACGGCTTTCCAAGCAAATGGAGCCAATAAGCAAACAGGAGTAGACATTCTAATAGCTGATAAAATAGACTTTCAACCAAAATTAATCAAAAGAGATGGGGACGGACACTTCATACTCATCAAGGGAAAACTCCAACAAGAAGACATCACAATCCTGAACATCTATGCCCCAAATACAAGGGCATCCACATTTGTAAAACATTTGTAAGACATTGATAACATTTGAACCACACATAGATCCCCACACATTAATGGTAGGAGACTTCAACACCCCACTCTCAACAAAGGACAGGTCAACAAAACAGAAATTAAACAAAGAAACAATGTCTCTAACAGAGATCATGAATCAAATGGACCTGACAGACATTTACAGAACCTTACACCCAAACACAAAAGAATTTACCTTCTTCTCAGCAACTCATGGAACCTTCTCCAAAATAGACCATATAATTGGTCACAAAGTGAGCCTCAACAGTTACAAGAAGATTGCAATAATCCCCTGTATGCTGTCTGATCACCATGGAATAAAGCTGGACCTCAACAAAAACAGAAATAGCAAAAAGCCTACAGACACACATGGAAACTGAACAACTTGCTTCTAAATGACAGCTGGGTCAGGGAAGAAATAAAGAAAGAAATTAAAGTCTTCCTAGAACTCAATGATAATGAAAACACAACATACCCAAACTTGTGGGACACAATGAAAGCAGTGCTAAGAGGAAAGTTCATAGCACTAAGTGCCTTCAAGAAGAAATTCGAGACAGCACATTCAAGCAACTTAATGGCTCACCTAAAAACCCTAGAAATAGAAGAAGCAGACACATGAAAAAGGAGTAGACGGATGGAAATAATCAAACTCAGGGCTGAAATCAACCAATTAGAAACAAATAAAACAATTAAAAGAATCAATGAAACCAAAAGTTGGTTCTTTGAGAAAATCAACAAGATTGACAAACCATTAGCCAAACTAACTAAAAGGCAGAAAGACACCATCCAAATCAACAAAATCAGAAATGAAAAGGGGGGCATAACTACAGACACTGAGGAAATCCAAATAACCATTAGGACTTACTTCAAAAGTGTATATGCCACAAAATTTGAAAACCTAAATGAAATGGACAATTTTCTTGATCAATTTGACTTACCAAAGCTGAATCAGGACCAGGTAAATCAATTAAATAGTCCTTATATTTCCCAAGGAAATAGAAGCAGTAATCGGAAGTCTCCCATCCAAAAAAAGCCCAGGACCAGATGGTTTCAGTGCAGAATTCTACCAGACATTCAAAGAAGAGCTAAATCCAGTTCTCCTCAAAGTATTCCGTGAAATAGAAACAGAAGGAACACTACCAAACTCACTCTATGAAGCCACAGTCACGTTGGTACCTACACCACACAAAGACCCAACAAAGAAAGACAGTTTTAGGCCAATCTCCCTTATGAACATTGATGCAAAAATGCTCAACAAAATACTTGCAAAGCAAATACAAGAATACATCAAAGATATCATCCACTATGACCAAGTAGGCTTCATCCCAGGTATGCGGGGGTGGTTCAATATACGAAAATCCATCAATGTGATCCACCATAGTAGCAAACTGAAAGAAAAAAACCCACAGGATTTGACAAAATGCAACATCAATTCCTGTTTAAAGTATTGGAGAGATCAGGGATACAAGGCACATATCTAAACATAGTAAAGGCGATATACAGCAAGCCTATAGCCAACATCAAACTCAATGGAGAGAAACTTAAAGCAATCCCACTGAAATCAGGGACAAGACAAGGCTGCCCATTCTCTCCATATCTGTTCAACATAGTTCTGGAAGTCCTGGCTAGAGCAATAAGACAATTGAAGGAGATCAAGGGGATACAAATTGGAAAGGAAGAAGTCAAATTATCACTCTTTGCAAGTGATATGATAGTATACATGAGTGATGCCAAAAATTCTACCAGATAACTCCTACAGCTGATAAACACTTTCAGCAAAGTGGCTGGATACAAAATTGACTCCAAAAGAATCAGTAGCCCTCCTGTATACAAAAGACAAAAGGGCTGAGAAAGATATTAGGGAAACAACACCCTTCACAATAACCACAAATGACATAAAGTACCTTGGTGTAACTCTATCCAAGCAAGTCAAAGACTTAAATGAAAAAGACTTCAAGTCTCTGAAGAAAGAATTAGAAGAAGATATCAGAAGAGGAAAAGATCTCCCATGCTCATGGCTTGGCAGGATTAACATGGTATAAATGGCCATCTTACCAAAAGCAATCTCCAGATTCAATGCCATTCCCAGCAAATTACCAACACAATTCTTTACAGTCTTGGAAAGAAAAATTCTCAACTTCATGAGGAATAACAAGAAACCGAGAATTGTTAAAACAATCCTCTACAATAAAAGATCTTCCAGAGGTATCTCCATCGCTTATCTTAAGCTATACAATAGAGCAAATGTAATAAAAACTGCATGGTATTGGCTTAGAACCAGAATGGGGGATTAACGGAACTGAATAGAAGACCCATAAATAAACCCACAAACTTATGGACACCTGATCTTTGACAAAGATGCGAAAACCATACAATGGAAAAAAATATATAGAATATTCAACAAATGGTGCTGGTCCAACTGGATGACTACATGTAGAAAAATGAAAATAGATCCATATTTATCACCCTGCAAAAACTAAAGTCCTCATGGATCAAAGAACTCAACATAAAACCAGACACATTAAATTGGTTAGAAAAAAGTGGGGAAGACCCTTGAACTCATTGGCACAGGAGACAACTTCCTGAACAGAACACCAACAGCACAGGCTCTAAGAGCAACAATCAATAAATGGGACCTCATGAAGCTGAAAAGCTTCTGTAAATCAAAGGATACTGTCATCAAAACAAAATGACTGCCTACAGATTGGAAAAGAATCTTCACCAACCCTGTATCTGATAAAGGACCAATATCCAGTATATATAAAGAACTAAAGAAGCTGAAAAGCAGCAAACCAAGTAATCCAATTACAAAGTGGGGAACAGAGCTAAACAGACAATTCTCTGTAGAGGAATATCGAGTTGCAGAGAAAAACTTAAAGAAAAACTCAATGTCTTTAGGCATTAGAGAAATGAAAATCAAAACAACCCTGAGATTTCACGTTACACCATCAGAATGGCCAAGATGAAAAACTCAAGTGACAACACATGCTGGAGAGGTTGTGGAGAAAGGGGAACACTTCTCCACTGCTGGTGGGAATGTAAACTTGTACATCCACTCTGGAAAGAAATCTGATGCTTTCTCAGATAACTAGGAATAGCGCTTCCTCAAGGACCAGCTATACCACTCCTAGGCATATATCCAAAAGAGGCTCAAGTACACAATAAGGATATTTGCTCAACCATGTTTGCAGCAGCTTTATTTGTAATAGCCAGAAGCTGGAAACAGCCCAGATGCTCCTCAAATGAAGAATGGATGCAGAAATTGTGGTATGACTACAGAATGGAGTATTACTCAGCAACGAAAAATAAGGAAATCATGAAATATGTAGGTAAATGGTGGGAACTGGAAAGGATCATCCTCAGTGAACTGTCCCAGAAGCAGAAAGTATATGGTATATACTCACTCATATAGACATAACATAGTATACACCTACTAAAAACTGTACATCTAAAGAAACTAAGCAAGAGAGAGGACCCTGACTAAAATGCTCAATCCCCATCCTGAAAGGCAAAGAGGCTGGACATCAGAAGATGAAGAAAACAGGAAACAACCCAAGAACCTGCCATAGAGGGCCTCTGAAAGGCTCTGCCCTGCAGACTATCAAAGCAGATTCTGAGACTTATGGCCAACTCTTGGGCAGAGTGCATGGAATCTTATGTAAGAAGTGGGAAATAATAAGAGCTGGAGAGGACGGGAACCACACGAGGAGAGCAACAGAACCACAAAACTTGAACACAGGGAACTTCCCAGAGACTCATGCTCCAACCTAGGACTGTTCATGGAGATAACCTAGAACCCCTGCACAGATGTAGCACATGATAGTTCAGTGTCCAAGTGGGTTACATAGTAAACGAAGAGGGACTTCCTGTGACATAATCTGATTGGCCTGCTCTTTGATCACCTCCCCATGAGGGGGAAGCAGACTTACCATGCCACAGAAGATGACAATGCAGCCACTCCTGAGGTGATCTGATAGACTAAGATCAGAAGGAAGGAGAAGAGGAACTCCCCTATCATTGGACTTGGGGAGGGGCATGCATCAGGAATGGGGAAGGATGGTGAGGTTGGGAGGGGAGAAGGGAGGGGCTTATGGGGAAATAAAAATAAATAAAGTGTAATTAACAGTAAAAAAAATAAAAAAAATTAAAATAAAATAAAAAATAAAAAGTGTAAAGCCACAGAATAAAAAAAAAGAAAGAAATGTAGGAATAACTTTTAATTTGTTCCTCAACATACACAGGTGTGCACAAACACACACACACACACACACACACATATGAGCATGGAAGGAGAAGTTTGTTCTTTTTGGGGGGGTATTTTCTTATTTTTTGTTTTTTATATTAATATATTTTTATTTTTTTTTTATATTTCATACATTCACTTGTATCCCAGCTGTAGCCCAATCCCTCTTTCCCTCCCAACCTCCCCTCCCTCCCTCATCTCCTCCCTGGCCCCTTCCGAGTCCACTGAGAGGAGGTGTCCTCCTCTCCTTCTGTCTGGCCCTAGCTTATGAGGTATCTTCAGGATGGTTGCAATGTCCTTATCTGTGACTTGGCAAGGCTACCCCTCCCTCAGGGGGAAGGGGAAGCTCATGAGTTCATGTCAGAAACAATTCCTGTCCCCCTTACTAAGGAACCCAATTGGATACTGAGCTACCATGGGCTAAGTCTGAGCAGGGGTTGTAGGTTATATCCATGCATGGTTTTGATTGGATAAACAGTCTCATAGAAGACCCCTGTGCTCAGATATATTGGGACCTTGTGGGGATCCCTGTCCCCTCTAGGATATAATAATTCCTTCTCCCTTCATATGATTCCCTACACTCTGCCGAAGGCTTGGTTATGGGTCTCAGCATCTGCTTTGATACACTGCTAGGTAGGGTCTTTCAGGTGCCTTCTGTGGTAGGCTACTGTCCTGTTACTTGTTTTCTCCTATTTCCAATGTTCATCCCCTTTCTCTTTCTAGATGAGGATTGATCATCTTACCCCTGGACCTCTTTCTGGTTTATCTTCTTTAGGTGTACATATTTAATATGTTTATGCTATCTTATAGGTCTATATAAGTGAGTATATACCATGTGTGTCTTTCTGCTTTGGGGATACCTCACTCAGGATGATTTTATCTAGTTCCTACCATTTGCCTGCAAAATTCATGATTTCCTTGTTTTTAATTGCTGAGTAGTATTCCATTGTGTAAAAGTACCACAATTTCTGTATCCATTCCTCCGTTGATGGGCATCTGGATGGAAAAGTTTGTTCTTGCAAATGTTTTGTATGGATGGCTGCAGTAACTGTGGCTTTTGTATTTGTGTGCTCATGAAGTTATTCCTGTCTTATTCATCAGCTGGTGTCACTAGGGTACATAGTACAACCCTATCTCTGTCATGACACTTTGGAGGCATTTTATTGAGTGTGATGCTGTCTATAAAGAGGATGGGTCCACAGATCATGAACTCAATACCTGCTTCTAAGCATCCATAAAAAGCTACCATAAAAAGCTAAAATGTTATGCTCAGGATGCGAGGCTAAGCATTGAACTCAGGGTCAGCCACTTTCGACCCAGAGAAGAACAAGTCTGATTGCATGCGCGTTGATGCCCCAGGTCCCGCCTCTGAGAAAAAGGTATCAGATGGTCTTTGATGGTCTTTGGGTGGATGATGGTCTTTGGGTGGATGACACCTAAATGAACATCGGTACAAAGTCCCAATTTATTTCTAATATCAGAGATTAGACCTCTACTGTGGCCTGATGCATCTAAAACAACAAGGGGGAACTGTAGAGAGCTGCGTAATGCTGCACCTTAAAGATGGAGCTATTTCCCACCTTCCACCTTCCTGATGGTGAGTGCTCTCTGTCACAAACAACTCCACATTTGGCTAAGACTGAGGATCTGGCTTGCTTCCATGTATGTGGATCTTTCTGCATTGCCCACGTGGCACACTGGGGTTGGCTACCCAGAAGCTATTTAAGCTGTGGGCTGGCTTTCCCCAGGGTCAGATGGTTGTTCAAGGTTCCTGAATAAACTGCATTGCAAAAAAAAATCAAAAACCACAAAAAATAAAGTATATATCCTTTGGAAGAATAAAAAAAAATGAACCATACCTGCCCCGGGGAAACACTGTGTGTATATTTGCACCCTTCTCTATCAAAAGTTCTGCAATCAGATCTTTGTTTTGCTGAAGAGCAAGTGAAAGTCGTGTGAAACCATCCTGAGAAGTAAACACAATTAACAAAACATTGAATGAGGTATCTCTCAACTGAATGAAAAAATCTTTTGAATGTTATGAACATAAATTACACAGAGAGATGAACAGGTTCCTCCCCCTTGGCTCCCAGCTGCTCTTCCCCAGAGGCTGCTCCACCCCTTTGAAACTCCAGTTCTCTCCAAAACTCTTCTACTCACTGGTGCCAATAATCTTCACTTCACATGAGGGTGGGACAGGTGGGGAGAAGAGGCAGGGACTGGGACTGGGCTGCAAAGTGATTAAATAAATAAAATTATACATATATGATGAACTTCAATTTAAACAACAAAAAGAGTCTTCACTTCAGTATGTGGTTTTTCTCAACTAAAACAAGAGAATCGTGCTTCTAACCTATTGGAAGCCAGACCAGCTCCCTGAAAACCAGAATGTGCTGTGAGTGGATCTTAGCATAACCATCATCAAAGAGACATCATCCAGCAATTGATAAAAGCAGATACAGAGTCACACAGCAGAATATAAGGTGGAGCTCGGGGAGTCCTAGGAGGACTAGGAAGGATTGGAGGATCCAGAGGGATCAGGGACACCACAAGAACATGCCCCACAGAATCACCTGGCTGACTGCGGGTTCCCAGAGATCAGGGTGCCTGTGTGGGTCTGACCTGACCTGGGTCCTCTGCATACATGTTATGGCTCTGTAGCTCGGTGTTCTTGTGGGACTCCTAAAAGTGGGACAGGGCTGTCTCTGACTCTTTTGCCTGCTTTTGGGACCCTTCACCTCCCACTAGGTTGCCTCATCCAGCCTTGATGTTAGAATACATGACTGGTCTTATTGTAACTTGTTATGTTGATGTCCCCAGAAAGCCTGCTTTTTTCTGGGGGGAGAGATAGGAACAGACAAGGGGGAAAGGGGACATGGTGTAGGGAGACTGGGGAGAGGAGAGGGGAAGGAAACAGCAATCAGGATGTAGTGTGTGTTTTATAAATAAATTAAATTATATAAATACAAAATAAATAAATAAAACCAAGAGCTTCTTGAGGACACCAATGCTATCTTTCTCTTCCATTGCCCCACCCCTAGGACATGATAGCAATAGCAAAGGTTTTACGTTTGTTGTGTAAAGGAGCTAAACAGTCCTCTCCAGAACAAAGTCACTCAATCTGTATTTCACAGAATGTTTATTTTTCTAGAAGCGCCACAGAGACTGAAACATCCCATTATTACAGAACTATGATTACAGGTCCAGTATGAAAAAGACCCCTTGACTTACACCCATACTTGACAGCACTTTTGTGGGGAACATTCACATTTGAGGATGGGCTTCAGAGATGTGGTGCTCACAGTTTTCCAGTATGTTCGCACCAGGCTGGGGTGAAGGTCATCCTTTTTAGGGTGGCAGGAACAAGATACCATTGTCAGGTACTCCTGCTCCAAATGGGCCCCTCAGGAAATTGCTCTAAATTAAAGTTGATTGTCATTGCTTATTGCTGTAACAGGCAAGATCTGTATCTTTACAGTTAAAAACCTCAGTAGATAATTTTATTCTTTTTTTAAAAAAAATTTTTTGTTTATTATGTATACAGTGGTTTGCCTGCAGGACAGAAGAGGGTACCAGATCCTGCTATAGGTGGTTATGAGCCACTATGTAGTTGCTGGGGATTGAACTCAGGACCTCTGAAAGAGCAGTCAGGGTGTTTAATATCTGAGCCATCTCCCCAGCCCCAAACTTTATTCTTATGTATAGTAATGATCCAATAACAACATGAAAAACTACATTTTAGTAACTAAATTTCTTTTTTTTTTATTCTAGACAAAATATAAGCCAGCAATAAATATATAACAGTAAATTACTAAAAACTCTAATACTGACCTCTGACCTCTGAGTGGTCAGGTTAGCTGCAAAAGAACAAAAGGGCATATAACTTATAAGATAGTAGGGTCCCCCCTTAACCTTTGGGTTTTTTTTTATGGGGGTCACTAAAGGGCTATAATAAGAGTGGTCATCTGTTTTGATTAGTGAGCAAAGTCATCTCTAGACTAGTTTGTAACTCAAATTTTTTAATCAAACTAAGAGTTCTGTCTCCCCAACTAAAGAGCATTTTTTGCAGCGCAGGAAAAATTCTCATGTTGTATGCTAGTGACACAAAGTCCAGCATACTTTCATTGACAGCCAGGTTGAGCGATTTGCCATAGGGTATCAATTTGCTCCTGCAAGATGTCAATCCTCTGATTGAACACCATCAAGCTTCCTTTTAGTTGAGCATTAATTCCTTTATGTACAACTAAGGCATGAGCTACATTGGCTAAATGATTATTCAGGGTCTGAGCAGTCTGCCCAGTATGACTCATGGCTAATGCCCTGGTGGTAGCTCCAACAGCCGTGAATGAGATGGTAGTAACAATGGTGGCTGTAGTTCCAAGATCCCTTTTCTGTCTGAAGAGAGTCATAGCGTGAGGGGCATCAATGGGCATAGGCACCCAGTGAGGCATGCGAGTAACCAGGGCATACCTAACTTTACTAGCATTGGGGCTTACAAAAAGTATGCTGGACTTTGTGTCACTAGCATACAACATGAGAATTTTTCCTGCGCTGCAAATTTGTCTAAACAATTGTCGAGCTATATTTTAGGTAATTGGACTGGAGAATTCGATACTACGATGGAGCAGCTGAGAGTGGCCATTGTCACAGTAAATTCTACCGGAGTGGACGCAGGACTACCCACAGGATTATCAACATGGATTGCTGCAGCCATAAATCATCTGAAGGAATGGGCGGGCATGGGAGTGTTAGCAGGCCTTCTGGTGTTGGTCTCCTTGGTTTGCCTGTGGTATATATGCAAGATTAGAGTCTCACAACAGTGTGATGCAGCCATGATCATTCAGGCCTTTACAGCCATTGAAGCAAGACATTCTCCCCAAGCATGGTTGGATACCATAAAAAGCTAAAATGATACGCTCAGGATGCGAGGCTAAGCACTGCACTCAGGGTCAGCCGCTTTGGACCCAGAGAAGAGCATGTCTGATTGCATGCGGGTTGATGCCCCAGGTCCCGCCTCTGAGAAAAAGGTATCGGACGGGTCCGATGCTCTTTGGGTGGATGACACCTAAATGAACATCTGTACAAAGTCCCAATTCATTTCTAATATCAGAGATCAGACCTCTACTCTTGCCTGATGCGTCTAAAACAAAAAGGGGGAACTGTAGAGAGCTGCGGAATGCTATGCCTTAAAGATGGAGCTGGTTTCCGCCTTCCACC
This sequence comes from Meriones unguiculatus, assembly GCF_030254825.1. NCBI lineage: Eukaryota > Metazoa > Chordata > Mammalia > Rodentia > Muridae > Meriones > Meriones unguiculatus. The sequence continues at coordinate 43,495,068 of NC_083357.1, forward strand.
TTCCCGATGGTGAGTGCTCTCTGTCACGAACAACTCCACATTTGGCTAAGGCCGAGGATCTGGCTTGCTTACATGTATGTGGACCTATCTGCATTGCCCCCGTGGCACGCCTGGGTTGGCTACCCAGAGGCTATTTAAGCTGTGGGCTGGCTTTCCCCGGGGTCCGAGGATTGTTCAATGTTCCTGAATAAACTGCATTGAAAAAAAAAAAAAAAAAAAAAAGAGCATTTTTATCTGCTCATATAAACTTGGGAAAATTAATCAATGTTTTCTTTGTATTTCCCTTCCGTATCAGGTTTCCAAATTTGCCTTCTAATTACTACTCCATTCTCATTCTCCCTATTTCAGCCTCACCCCTGAGAGACAAACCATGTTGGTGGAATTTGTTGACAGCAACACAATCTCTATTTATTATAAAAGCTTCTTTTTAGTCATAAAACCCAACTTTAAGAAACTTGTTGTTTTCTTCTGTGGTTTTATATTAATTCCAAAAAAAGAGAGGCTTTGATTAAAAAAAAGATATGCAAAATAGTTGTACCTTTTAACAAATTCAGTGTTCCTAAAAGTATTTGCTATGCATTCACAGAAGAAATCTATAGCCTCTAAAAAATTTTGAAAGTGCCAATACTTTTGATACATTTGACATTGAGCCCTTTAGAGCACTTTTACTTGGTGAATGCCTGAACCTCTGTGCTGGAAAATGGAGCTGTGTGTATCAATATTTTATAAGCAATATATTACATGTGAATTGGAAATAAAAGCCAATGCTTTTTTACCTTTGTTTTAGCTTCAATGTTTGCACTATGCTCAAGGAGCTGGGAAGCTATGAAGGTGTTATGGCACACAGCATAGTGGAGTGTGGTGTTGCCAAGAGCATCCATAGCATTTGGTCAGCACCGTGTTGTAGCAGGAGAGCCACACATTCCTCATGCTGGTGCTGTGAGGCCTATGAGTGTTACATAAATACATCATTGGCTCAACTAAAAATAAGCATTCCACACTTCATCAATTACTGGTCATTAAATGAGATACAGTCATTGTTGTTATTCTAAGAAATATGCCTTGTTTTTTGAGACATGGTCATCTATGTAGCTCAGCCTTGCCTGAGTTCACATCTTCCTACCTTAGCCTCCCAAGTGGTAAGATTGAATACAGGTGTGTGTAAACACACCCAGATAGTCTAAGCACTTTTACAATATTTATTAATTCTTGGAAATTTTCATACAATGTGTGTTAATCATATTCACCCCTAACCCACCCGTCTAACTCCTCCCAGATCCATTCCCACCTCCCCACACTCTCCAACTTCGTGTCTTTTTAGTTATTTATTATTTAAATATCCCATGATTCCTATCTGAGCTGTCCATATACTCCTGGAGTGTGGTCATCTACTGGCATGTGGTCAATTTACTAGTAGCCATACCATTAGAAAGCTGACTCTCTCAGGCTCTGAGGTGGTTCATGTCTGTACTCCCAGTATTAGGAGAGGCAGAGGCAGGTGGAACTCTGTGATTTGAGGCCAGCCTGGACTACAAACTGAGTCCAGGACAGCCAAGGCTACACAGAGAAATCCTGTCTTGAAAAACTGAAATAATAATAATAATAATAATAATAATAATAATAATAATAATAATTTGACTCTCCTTCCCCAGAAGCCACCAAATGCCCTTGGCTCCTAAATTAAAGATGGGGCTCATGAACCAATTTCCCACTCCATGCTAGAATGCTTGATCTTGTTCAGGTCTTGGGCAGGGAATCCTGGCTGCTGTGAGTTCATGAGTACCTCAGTCTTGTCATGCCCACAAGACACTGTTTCACTCTGGTCCTCCCTGACCTCTGGCTCTTACAATCTCTAAGTGTAGGTAGCCAGAACTACCCAAGACTTCCTCAGAGATCCTGATGAAAAGACAAAGGGAACTTTTGTTCTGTATCCTTGTCCAGGAATGGACTTTGCAAGACAGTCTAGGAATGGAACAGTGCCTCAAAAGAGTCGAAGCTGAAGCTTCTGGGAACCCAACTCTTCCTCCTGGACTGTGGTAATCAGTCCTTTGACAGCTGTGTCTGAGGTATCCATGTTCTCATTGCCAATATTGACTTGGCTCTTTTCACCCTTGAAAATGGTGTGTGTGTGTGTGTGTGTGTGTGTGTGTGTGTGTGTGTGCGTGTACTTCTTAGGAAACCTTCTGGGGATGAGTCATCAGCAAGATCTACGGTCCCAGCTATGCTTTTTGTCTCCTTTATTTCTCATCCCTGCTACTCTATCTGAGACCCTTATTTCTATTGGTTTGGGTGATTTCAGCTTTCTGTCTTGAGATGTTCCCTGAGTCTTCCAGGAAGGAGTGTGATACAGAGGTCCCATTTGGGGCTAAGCGCTCCACACACACTTACTTATTCTCTACATTTTGACCAGTTATAACTTTCTGTGCTAGGTGTTTTCCACTGCACCAAGTCCAAGCATTTATGTCTCATCCATCTCATACTGAAATTGTTAGCCATTGTCTATCTACCTTAATTAGAGGTGTGCAGCTGTCGTCATCACAGGCATTAATGTCACAGTTCCTCTCTATTAGAAGAGTTACCACTCCCAGATGGCCACATGCACAAGCATAATGCAATGCAGTTCGGTGAAAATAAGAGGACTTTTTAGGAGGTAATGGAGACCTATGTTGAAGCACATGTATGTACATAATTTTAAAAATTAGATATTGTATAATTAATTTTCTTCTGAAGGAAGATAATTTCTTTCCTTCATTCCTTACAATTCTGGAGACATATGACAAAGCCTGCCCCATTCAGGGAAAGTGCTCAATCATGATTCCCTCCATGCTTGGAGTAGCCTGGTGAGTAAAAGGAGAAGTCCCAGTAGGTTTGTCTCGACTTGGATTTGAATTAATCGAATCTGTTACCTTCTAGCTACTACGATGTGCTCCATAACTCAACTTCCTCATCCACATGATAGGCATTAAACAGTAGCTATCTTACATGGTGCTCCTGTAATGCTTCACCTTAAATCTGTACAAAGTGTGTACAAATGTTGTTAGCACCTAACAGCTTAATGTTGGTGATAGAGTGATGATTAGTCTTCACACTGCTAACAAATACAACATTTCAATGAAGTAAAAGAATAGCATAGAATGCATGTGTGTTCACATGTGCGCATGCATGCTCATGCATGCTATTGAGTGTATGAAAGTCAGAGGGAAACATGAGGAGGTCAGTCCTCATCCACCATGTGGGTCCCTGGATAGGAAGTCAAGGTTTCGAGGTTGGCAGCAAGCACCTCTAGCTGCTGAGCCAGTCTCTCCTGCTGGAGAATTACAGATCTAGATAACTGTAGTTTTAACTGCAGAAGGGTCAGGTACACATTCAAATGGGAATGATCTTGAAATTGTATCCCTGCCTTCAACTAGCTAGCATTGCATACCAATGATCATTGTGTCTTCCTAAAATGCTCTTTATTTCACATTTTTAGTATCTATGACATCAGAATTCCAGTTACAATTTGCGACATTTTATAACTAGAATTAGCAGCTTTTTAAATTTTTGTTTAAATTTAATGTTTTAAATTTAAAACAAAAATTTAACACATCCTCCCTTATTCATTAGTGTAAAGTACCATGGATCGTATCATGACACAAAGGAGAATAAAAGCTTTCAAGTCTTCCCCCAGTTCTACTCATGAATGGTAGAGAAAAGAGGTAACCTGGGCTATTCTTTATGTCATGCACATTCCCACCTCAATTCAGGTGTCTCAACTTTAAAGCTACACTTAATACACAAGAAAACCTTAAGGAGTCTCCAAATTCTCACGTTTTCCCCAAAATTCTTCTTCTGGGACTAGTGAATGCTATCTGAGCTAGCCCACTGTTCAGGATAAGGAGAAACTCACATTCAGGCCTAGATTTGACCAGTCCTCTAGCAGTTAATGTGAAAAACTAGAGCCTCACTATCCTTTCCTTGGTGACCACATTGGGCAGTGTATCTACATAACCTACTATGTCCTGCTGCCCTCTCACAACAAAACATTGGGAGTTGATGACTTACAGCTAACCCCTCCATTGCACAGAGAAACTCTCCCTCATCATAATCACATCTGACTCAGTTGACTCAACTACTCTCCCTATCGGCCCAGCCTGCCGCCCACAGCCCCTTCACCCTTTGCTCCTACACACTCCCAGGTTCTATTACCTGTTCCTCTTGTCTGTGTCATTCACACCATTTACCCGGAACATGAGAAAACTCTCCACTGTAGTTACAACGCCTACACTCGCAGCCCAGTGGATCTGTCCCACCGCGCAGTATCCTGTGAGGTATCTGGGCACTTCGGGGCTATCACCACTAACACACCCACAGACCAGGGAGGCTGCCCACTGGGGAGTAGAGGAGCTGCCAGGCTCCAGGCCCCTTCTCCTGGACCAAAAGGTCCTCCTCATACTCGGGCCAAGTTGCCAGCCAGTCCTGCCCACCTCCCCCGCCGTCCCCACCTCCTCCCAGAAAAACTATGAAATAAAGCCAGCCAAGTCTCTCCACCCCACCACAGGAGCATCCATGGAGTCGGTGGTTCAGTGTGCAGGCAACCGCCCCCTCTGCTGCCTGGCAAAGCGGTTAAGTCAGGTGAGCGGGTGCATGTCTCAAGCTTTCCAACCCAGAAGGTTCCCAGTTCTCCACCTGCCAAATATGGATTTCATCCCCTAGCTGCTGAACGCCAGTGCACTCTGTTAAGTCAAAGTGTGCACACCTCAAAGATCCTCCCAGCAAAGAAGGAAGGGATTGGCTTCTGCCTACCTCCTTTCCTCATCGCCTAGCTTGCTACAGTTTTGGGCACACAGACTCCAGTGACAGGACCCTAGCCAATCATACAACCTCTGCTCATGAAAAGCCCTGTCAATCGCACCTCCCCCAGCAGACCTGCAGAACCAAACACCCAAGCATACTCGGTGATGATTCAGGTCCTTTGCCACACTGCAGCTACTCTTGCCTGCTCCAAAAGCCAAGTGATTCCTAGTTCCCAATGCAGACTGGTAGTTCAAAATGCATTTGTTATTTACTGTTCCAGAATAAACCAACTCTTTGGAGATGGAAACAGGGAAATCAGGGGTTTAAGATTGTTCTTCGCTACCTAGGAGTTCGAGGTCAGCCTGGGATACATGATATCTTGACAAACACACACACAAAACAGAAACAAACACTGGAATAAAATTATATTGGGAAAGGAAATAAGGAAATATTGATTGGCTGGAGTAACAGCCTGTTCTAGGACAAAGGCAAACCCTGTCTCGAAAAAAAGAACGAAAGAAAAAAAAAATGAAGATCTTTTCTTTCTCAGATATTTTTTGAGTAAATTTTGATAAAATCTGTAATAATAACTATGAAGAGGCAGACACAAGCACAAGACCAATGCAAGTTTGAAGCCAGTCTAGTCTGTATATCAGTGTCTCATGAAAGTGAATACAGAAAAATAATTAAAACTATGACTGTGCTTAGAAATTTGTTTTTTGTTTTGTTTGTTTGTTTGGTTTGTTTTGAGCAGAGTTTCTCTGCAGACCAGGGTGGCCTCAAGCTCACATATACAACTGCTTCTGCATCCCAAGTAGGAATTTGTATTAATGAGCCAGCTGCTCCTAGCTATAGCCTCTCTTTACCTGTTGTAGAATGTGTCACTTTCAGAAACACTTAGTGGCTATTTATTGTCATCTCAAATCTCAATAAATGTTTTGATGTTGATGGCCAGAAAAGCAAATTATTTTTTTCTTTCTTTCTCTTTCTCTGTCTTTCTTTTTTGTTTTGTTAGGTTTTGGTTTTGGTTTTTCCAGACAGGTTTTCTCTGTGTAGCCTGGGCTGTCCTAGACCTGCTTTGTAGACCATGCTGGTTTCAAACTCATATTGATCCACCTTCCTCTGCCTCCTAGAGTGCTGGGGTTACAGACAAGTTTGTGCCACCACAGCCAGCTAGAAAGGTAATATTTAGCCCACCTAAATATGTACATATATTTTTTTATGAAATGAACTTTTTTACTATGATCGAAATTCATTTTATGTTGCCCTTAAATTTTTATTTTCTTCATTTTCTTCTTCCATCCTTTTGAGGTAAGTGTCTGTGCCTGATGGTGTTATGGGTGTATATACATATGGAGGTCAGAGGATACATTTTCATGTCATCCTCAGGAATGTCACCTCCTTTGACTGGCCTAAAGCTCAACAATTAGGCTAGACTGGCAGCCAGTGTGCTTCAGGGATCCTCTGGTTTCCTGTTACAGTGCTGGGATTATAAAAGCACATCACCACATCTGTATTTTAGAGGGATGTCAAGCCCCTGCTTGCAAAGCATTGACTGAGCCACCCCTTCAGGACTACTTCTATTGTGTGTATGTGGGGGTTCAGGAAGTTGACACTGTGTATTCTTCAACAATTTAAATCCTCTTCTGCAATATAAGTGTCTATATTTAGAATTACCAGCTCATGTATGTTTCTTTTTGTGTCAGGCCATATGTTTGTCTTTTTATGTCATCCTAATTTGTCTACATTATCTATGGTCTGACACATTATCAGAGTAATTCTTCTCTTTTCTGGAGACAATTTCTGAATAAGTCCTTAAATATTAAAATATTTAAAAACACACACAAAAAACATGTGGTCAACCATCCAACATTCTTTCTAGAACTATCTCAACCAAGTTGTTATTCAGTATAATCAGGTAAAAAAAAATAAAATCTCATGAAAAGTTAATTTCTTTTAAATGCCTTATGGCTTCTAGCGATGTCTAATCCAGCTAGACTATGGACCTAGAAGCCCTAGGTAATCTGTACAAAGCCCTCAAATCTAAGCTGGTTAAACTCAAGCATCTATTAAGACATGACTCAAATCCTATTCTAGACTCAGGTAGAGTAAGTCTCAAGAAAGCAGAGAAAAGGTGCACTGAGCACCCACATTCTGTTTCTGAATTCCTATCTAACCAACTGCTAGATGAGAGGCTTTCTACGATCTGCACTCTGTAGGATACAAATAGGAAATGCAAATATCCATTGTCAACCAGTTCTAGCCAGAAAGCTACAATCACTAACTTCATATTAATCAGTGATTAAACAAACAATATAAAATATAAGATCATTCTGGGCATGTTGGCACATGTCTTTAATTCCAGCAGTCAGGGAGGCAGAGGTAGGAGGATCTCTGTGAGTTCAAGGCCAGCCTGCTCTACAGAAAGAAATCCAGGACACACTGAAAATCCCTGTCTCAAAAAACAAACAAACAAAAAAAGACCTGATACCTTAAATATATAACAGTAAGTGATATAGTAGAAACTATAATTACTAAGCACTGTAAGAGGTTACACAAAATTGATGCTAAAAGTTTAAATGCTCAAGTAATTCACTAGTTCTGGTTCTTCTCAGTACCCAGTAACTGCCAGATGGTTTTATAGGTCCTGAAACTTAGCTGAGAGCAACAAACAAACACTGCACACAGGAGTGTTGTATTGTGGTGGGATGATTTTAATCCACAAGAACACAAGGGGGTGATGAAAATATCAGGAAATGTGAGCACAATGAACAGCATACATGAGCACTCATAGCACACAAGCTAGTAGGGACAGTTTTAGACAGAGTGGTCCAGAATGACTTCTGGGAAGTGCCAAACATTGAAAAGCAAGAAACAGCTCTACAAGCAAGGAAAGGCATTCCAAAAGAACCCAGTGCAAATGTCCTGGTGAAAGATGAATTTGCTGCTTGTGATTTGTTTTGATTACTTTTGTGGTTATTCTGTTTTAATTTAGTTGCTGTTGTTATTTTTCTGAGGCAGCGACTCATGTAGTCCAGGGTAGCCTTGAGCTCCTAAATCCCCTACTCCTACAAACTTGACTTGGTTTGCTTCTTAAGGATGGGGCATGGGAGACACAGTGGCTAGGTGCAGAAACCAGGAGGAAATGTAATGCTAGGCTATAGGGCTGATAGGACAATGGGAAAATATCACAGAATCTGGTAACTGTGTAATATACAGCAGTTTTTGACATCTTTGACACTTTTCATACTGTAACTGCACATCACAACAGTAATTACATGGCAAATGCTATATCCGCCACCTATAACAGGTTATCAGTATTATGTACTTAAGGCACATTGAGATATACAGAGTTCAGAGCACAAGCACACAATGAAAGAGTTCCATGCTATTATTCATGGTCATAGTGATAAAACTGTGTAAATGGAGACTCTTCAGAGGACTCGGGGGATCTTGCTGAGTGTCACTAGAACTCAAGACAGGTAGATTTCATGTAGAAAGGAGAGATGATATTCCAAAAAGTTTGGGTGTGATTTAGTCAATCTAATAAAGTACTTGAGGTGAAGAACAAAAGTCAAGTGCAGGGACTGGAGAGATGACTCCTCCATTTTGAGCATTTGTTTCTCAGAAGACTCAAAGGGCAGCTAACATTCCTCTGTAACTTCAGCTCCAGGTGGAATCCAGTGCCCTCTTATGGCCTCTGGGAGAATTGTATGCATGTGGTGTATAGTCCTTCATTAGGCAGAACACCCATATGTGTACAAGAAATAAATCAAAAGAATAAAACAGAAACAAAAAGGAGGCAAAGACCTAGTCAAGTCCTACAGCACAAGACTAGACCATGACAAAAAACACAAAACATTTTAAAATATATATTTACCAAGATGTATGGTTCTCACTGATGTTGTAATTTAAGGAAATCAGAGGCAGATGGCTCTGGGTTTTCTGACTTTTTTTTTTATATCCCTGAGCAAATATTTATATTTATTAAGAAACATTTGAGCCATGCTGCTGTGTTTCTCATCAGTTTGTTTCACGTGATCATCCACAGAGTACCATATTTTAGGGGGAGTTAAATATATGACCACAGGGATACAGTATGGACACTATTTCCACAATGAAGTGGGTATCCATAGTGTTGGATACACTATCCACTTTGAAAGAACATTCCCTCTGTGTAGCCTTGGCTGGATGGCAACTCACTATGTAGCATTAGGCTAGGCCTTTGATCCTAGAAGAGATTCATTTCTGCCTGTGACTTCTGGGCTTACAGGTCTAAGACACCACATCTGACTAAAGAAGAGTCTGAAGAATTAACAGTGGAAGATTAATTTTTTTTGTAAATATACAATCATTTTACTCAATAGGGGATAATTGAATGGGATAGGAATTATAGACAGAATATAGCCTTAGCAAACTAGCAAGTCAATAACATCATCAAATGAAATAACAAATGAATAACAAAGCCTCAAACCAAAGAACACAATAAACCAAAACCCAAAAAATACTAAACCCAAAATTCAAACAATAAATTAACCTAAGCAACATTCTCTTGCTAGAGATTTGCACATAAAGTCATGCACATAAAGTCGATTGATATTGGATTCCAAAGTGAGTTCACATTTCAAAAGGGGTGTCTTTTTTTTTTTGAGGAGCCCTTGATCATAGAGTAAAAAATGCTGTGTTCAACTTCTCTGTCACTTTCTTTCTTTCTTTCTCTCTTTCTTTCATTCTTTCTTTCTTACTGTCTCCTCAGTTCTCTCAAGGGATCTGTCAGAGAAGAAGGAAAGACAATCAGTAAAACCCAGAGGCAACCATGCTAGGCCAAGGAAAGATAAAATCAAGGCCAGTTTACACATAGTCCAGCTGCAGAAGCTCTGTCTGTGGGGAGCTCTCTTCCTGGGTTGTGGCTCCTTCCAGGTCAGACTGGAGTCTTTCAGACCTACTGAAGGAAGAAGGAACAGAAGCCTAGTGAAGGCAAGCCATGTCAGCTGTTGACTCTACACAAGCTCTATTCAGCTGGACAGTCCAGGATGACCTTTCAGCTGAGGTCATTCCCTGCATTTCCCAAAGAAAAATTGTCAGAGAGTACATGTGCCTGGATATTTTTTTTTTCTCACATTTTTAAAAACTGCGGTAAGATGAACTGAAACCTACACACTGCATTGAAATAGAAAAATAACAGCACATTTCTCCAATAGTCCAGATGATTAATTAATTAACTAATTAATTAATGTCTGAGTCACACTTCAGAAAAGATGTGAGCAACCTAGTTATCTATGTAGAGTCCCCCTTCAGGGCCTACTCACATCAGTGAAGGCCTTGAGTTTTCCTACAGTGCAGAAACCTGCCTGGGTAACCTTCTCAATGAAGTGCCCTGTTTATAATCAAAGAAATCATCTCACAGGAATGCCCTGTCACTGCAGGGAGCCTGGATTCAGTAGGAGTATGCTATATGAAAATGTGCCCAAGTGTAGGAACTGACCTCTAAAGTGATGTTGCTGAAGGAAAATAACATGTCAAGAGTAACACTTTCTTCTACAAAGGATACGCCCCTTGCTAGGTTTAGTACTAAGAGGATTTGTGGGGAAACCAAGGGACAAGGTTCTCAGACAATACTAGAGAGGCTAGAAAAGAGGAGGGGTTTCACGATCCCCAGAAACACCTAAGGAACACATGTTGTTTCCTGGACAGAAGTTCTTGGTGACTGGACCAGCTAATACTCAGAGGTGTTCTTTCCACGGCTGTGGTTGAGAGCCATGCAGATGGTCAGAATCCCAACAGAACAAGACACAGAGGCACAGGGTACCCACTTGGCTCCACCCTCCACTCGATCCCTGGGTTCCTACCTCATCTCAATGACGTCAGTGTGATGCTGCATCTTTTCTGCGAAATCCCTTTCCTGAGTTGGTAGCATTTTCGGCTCCAGTAGGTCCTTAATTCTTTTCTCTATTGCTTATAGATCCTGTTTTTTAGAATATTGTGTTCAGCGGTGCTGTGAACTTGATTGTGCAAAAGCACCTGTGCACATTGACACACACACACACACACACATACAAACACAGACACACAAACTCCTGAACACCCAGAAATACATGTGTGCTCACATACAACTATACTGCATTGCAGTAACATAATTATTTTACAAGTAATGTAAGAGATCACCAGGGATACTATATAGAACAATGTTACCTTTCTTTAGAAAGGATAAGAAATTAGTGGACATGGGATATAGACAATTCAGTGGATAAAGTACTTTTCCTAAACCTTCTGTGTACACATGTTGACCCACTGGGTCTTGGCCTCTTAGCCAAGCCTACATAGCAAGTGCCCAAGGCTTGCAATATTGTTTTTTTTTCCCCAGTCCAAGACCTGGGGATGTTGGTGAAAGAGCTCCTTGTTCTGTCCCACTCTTTCCCAGTTGTGCCAAGGTGATCAGCTTCCTACTAATGGAGCTCGCTTATTCATAGCCTGCATCGCTTTGAATCCAAACAGTGAGCCTATGAAATGAGAAAATCTCCACAACTAAGACAAAAAAAAATGTTCTCCCTCTAAGATGATAGGATCAGGAATCTTTTTGAGTAACAGAAGGCTGATTAACTCAAGGCCAAATGATCTTGAGTGTCTTTATTTCATGATGAACAATATTTCCATGAAGGGTGGACCATATGGTACACTTATAAGCTAATGGACACCTGGAAATTTTCAACTTGTGGCTATTATGAAGAAGACTGTTATACCCCTGATGCCTTCTGTTTTATCTGTGGACACCTACTTCTAGTTCTGGAATTGCTGAGTCACCTTGTGACTGCAGTTCAGGATGTTGAAAAATTATTCATGGCCTCTCACAGGACTACCTCATTTTACACCACCAGGAATGTCTGGGGGACCTCACTTCTCCCAGCCCTCTTAAGGCTCATTTTGGATTATATTTGAGTGATTTAGAATAAAAGCAGTTACTGAGTGCTATAGACACAGCACAGGATGAATGCTTTAGACTTTTATAAGGTTAAGGGGGTTGCACTGACACAGCCCTGTACACAAACTTCAGCATTGCTATGGGATTTCTGCTGAACTGAGATGCAAACACACGCAACTCCAAATCTCTCAATGCATATAATCCAGGCCAAGCTCCAAGGCCTTTGTTTACCGAGCCAAGATTAGGTGAAGGAGGAAAGAAAATGTTTGCTGGAAATGATGACAACAAAACAGGATGCAGGGAAGACACAGAAAGGCACCACACTTTCCAGTTGACAGTCACTATTCACCAAGAGCAGAAAAAGCACACAGACCCTTAACCAGCCTTTCCTGACTCTCAAGCACCTTGTTTTTTATAGCAGCCTTCTTCTCACCTCCTTGTAGGATTTCTTTGAAGATGTGTATTTTTGCCTCTACAAAGTCTATGAGTTATAGCAGCTTTTGTGTCCATTGTTCTAAGCAAAAGTTGGGAATACAGAAAGATGGGCAGCAGCATGTGAGGTTTGATGTCTGAAAAGTCAGTCAACCTGACATTTTATCATTGAAGCTGGTCTCTTTCATCATTTAAGATGTTTCAAAAGCAAATCAACATATGTATATGCAGAAACACACACACACAAATTCACACATAAAAACACACACACACTGACACTCATACATACACTTGCACATACAAGCATCCAACACAAACACCTACACAAGCACTCACCTCTACACATACATGCAACATAACAACAAGGACTGACCCACACCTGAGCACATGCACACACACACACAACATGGATAGGGACAGTAATGTGCAAATAAGGGTCGACACACATGCGTAAGTACACAACTATTAACACACATATATAAAAACACACACATATGCTTACTCACAATCACACATTCACATAGATGACCACCAATTCACCACACACAGAAACACAACACATGCACACACATTCATGAACACACAGAGAGACACAAATACACACACACACACACACACACACACACAAACACACACCATGAAGAGAATTGCTGTTACAACACTTTTTCTGCTGCATAAGGAGTTACTAGGACCTTCCTGCTGTATACAAGGCTCTTTGACTTAGCTAGGATTTGGTGTCATCTATTGTGATTATTTCCTCTTCCAGGAACCTTTTCCATCCCAACACACACTGATATCATGGGCAAATTACAAGCACTGCACTGGTTCAGCTAAATTGAACCACAGAAGACCAAGTTCCCAAGAAGGAGGTCTCCAAGCTAACCTTCCAAATAGCTCCATGTTGATCCATCATGGTTTCCTTACCTAACCTATCCTGGTTCATGCAAAGAAGATCTTGGTAGCACTAAAGAAGTCAGTTACCTAGGTCATTACCCAGAATTCTTTTCAAAATATTACACTTCACATAATATGAAAACAGATCTCAGGTCAGGCGATATGAAGCTTAGGAAGTCACATGCAGGGATTTTCTGAAATGCAGCATTCTGAACAACTATGAGGAGGAATCTGTCCTGAGCTACAGGCCCCTGAAGTGATCACTCAAAGCTCTGTGATACTACCTAAGTTGGTTTCCACATAGCAACACTCCTATCATGGTGGCAAATAGGTGTGAGAAGTGTGAGCCACCTTTCTCCCTCAGTAGACTACAATTTCTAGCAGAGCAGGACACTTTGCTTTTCAATCATCCAGTTTCTCAAAAGAGGCTAACTCCCCAGATAGACTTGTAAATGATCACAGAAGTGAACAACTGGAAGAGATGTAGGTGAACAGATGGAAGGGTGGGTGGATGGTTACATGGGAGTGTCTGTTTTTGGTTGCTCAGGTGGGCCTCCTGCCCCTGCCCCCTCAACCTACCTGCTCCTTCCTAGCACACAGGCCGCACAGCTTCTCAAGGGCCTCGTCACAGAGCCTGTTTTTCTCCTGACAGGAATTTTGCAGCACAATATGTTTCCTCTGCAGCTCTCTGTTCTTCTTTCTCAATGTGGTAACTTGCAGTGTCAGCTTAGTCCAGTCAATCATGAGCTGGCAGTGATGAAGGCTGAACCAAAGCCAAAATATGGTGAGCCACTGACAGCAAGTATTTGCCTCCCCACATCCAAGTACCATCATCCTTACAATGTCCATGGTCTCCAGAGAGTCTCAGACTGGGGCCTACATTAGCTATTCCAGCATCACCTAGAGGCATGCCCAAAACAGAGACTATACACATTTCAGAAAGACTCAAAATTCTTCTCCTTACACCAAATGGAATTCATGCATCTCCAAGAGGAGGAAGTGTCCCCGATCTGTGTTTATCAGTCCATGATATCTGGAAGACATCAGCACATAGAGAGCAAACCATCTTTAAACTAGAACTTCAGTTCTTTCAAAATTCCAGGGTATTTAGGATCCCATTCAAACCAGCTATTTAAATCCACTGCAAGAGTCCCAAAAGACAACCCTTTCATGATGCAAATATTATTATTTTTCTCTCTAGAGGTTCTTGAGGATGGCAGGACAGTGTTGAGAGGGGCTCATAGTCTCTTCACACTGAACAAAAGTGAGTCCAAGTGGTACAAGTCCAAGAACCAAAAGGCAGGCTGCTTGCTCAGAGACAGGCTAGAACCAGAGCCCTCACTTTGGATTGAAAACAAAGAAGAGCAGATGCAGTACCATTCAAGTGCTGAGGTCCCAGCCAAGTCAGTCACTCACCTGAAGGATTCAGTCTCCTTAGTCAGCACCTTGTACTTGTCCAAGGCCTCACTTAACTCCTGGGGCAATTTCTGCAGGGCTGACATCATTTTCTGATGTTCCAGATTCAGGATTGCAAATTCAAAATTGAACTTGTTTTAAGATGTGGGGCCCAGAAGTGAATAACCTCATGAACAAAGCCTCAAGTATCACATGAATTTAGGCTGCATCCAGGATTACCTCAACCCAGGAGATGCTACATCCTGATTCCTAACTACTAGGACCTTCAGGTGCTTATTAAAGTTAAGATCCTGGTCTCAGGCCAGCAGAGGCAGGGATATCAAAGTGAAGGAGCTTGGCTGCATGAATAGTCTTGATAGCACTGAAGGAATATATCAGCTTTCTAAGAAGTGCCCAGGAGTCCATGCCACAGACCTGGGGCTTCCAGAAATTTGTGATGACATTTCTCCTATGTTTATATCAGGGACTCTCAAACCTGAGGTCTTAATGCTACAAAGATGCACGGAGAACATCATCAATATTTCCAGGGAAGAGGTTTTATTAACTCCCAAGGAAACTCCAAAGTGCCACCAAGGTGAGGACAAGGAACAAGTGATGACTCCCCAAAGGGCAGCTCCATGGCGTCATCACTGGCATCCCTTGAAAACTATAAGACAGCAAATTCTCAGGTCCTATCACCTACCACCAACTGCCAGGATCTAAAGGTGGTCTAAATGATCTAAATGAGAAGACAACACTCATTCATGCATGTGCCTTCAGGAATTTGCTAAATAACGCACACACACGCACACACACACACACACACACACACAAACTAACTAGCAATGAGCATGCCAAATTCAGGAAGGTGGTATTGTCTCAAAGTTCAATGAACAAGACCAAGAGAGGCCCTGATGAGCTCCATGCATTTCAGGCACATCATGACATGCACCAAGTGTGCCCAGGCTCCTCCAGCTCCGGCAAAGAGCAACCCGTCCCCATGTAACTGCTGGTCAAGTGCAAAGAATCACCATACATTCACAACATGTAGCATCTCCCCCAAACTAACACCTGTTAAGGCCTATAAAATGCATGATGATAGCTCTCACACTATTGTCCTATTGATACACTAAGATTCATGCCATAGGATCTGCTTTTCATTTGGAGCAAGTAGAATAGCCTATGTCCCCAGGCTTCTGGTACTCCTAACAAGGCTTCAGGTTCTGCCTTTCAAATGCACTAAGGAAAATTAGTTTGGTCATGAGGACACTATGGAGGTGCAGCCTCTTATGATGTTAGGAAAGATAGGGTTGACCCACAGCAATCAATACAATCAAAAGAGAACTGGGCATAATGACTACCTGTTGTTCAAATCCTTGTCAGTATAATGAGCCAGGATTGCACGCAGTTCATCCCTCTCACAGGTCATCCTCTGTAGTTGAATGATCATTTTCTCCAACTTCATCATCTGCTGCTCCAGCTCATTGATTTTGGAACATTGGAATGATTCCTTCCCAGAAGAGCCTGTTGGTAGATAAACACAAGTGAACTTGGATAGATGAATGGCGCAGCCACAGGAGAGACCATGCCTTGTCACAGCATGGAGTCCATAATCCATGCTCTGCCCATTACCACCCTGGCTAGACATGTGACTCATTAAGTGCTGCAATCTCCAGAGCCATGCAAGACATAACTTGCCCAAACATGCAGATTTAGAGGGGAATGTAAGCTGATATCTAAGGAAATGAAGGCAAGTCCCAGAGTCCCTCACTATTATCACCACCAAGCCCTGATCATAAGTGTCTACAGCAAATGCATCTGAATGTGTGAGTCCAAGGCAATTGCCCAGGGGAGTATTCCTCATTGTTATTGGTATCAGACACCTAAGGAACCTACAGAAATCTGTTGTGAAAGCAATGCATCAGCATGCTTCCCTGAGAGGGACACCTCATTAATATCTCTGCTGGCCTTCTCCCAACCTCAGAATGAAATTAAGGTCTCGCAGAATGGAGCTAGAGTCTTGTCATTTCCTGACACCCTGCCAAAATCACCATCACAAATCCCTGACCTGGGTTGTTCTTCAGGAAACAGAGAATCAGGAAAGACCCAGAGACAATCAGCTGTTGAGCCCTCCTCCTCGGAGACCTAGCTCAAACCCCATCTCTTCTGAGAAGCTCAGTAACTCCTGCCCTCAACTCACTGTGATTTCCACAGAACTACTTTTTTTCTTGTTCTTCTGTACGAAGATCGAAGGCCAGATTCCTTCTGTCTCCCTCTGGCCTCTCCACACTCTCCCTTTGCTCTTCCCAATAGCCTGCTCAGCCTAGACAACATTTCTACAGGAGAAACCTATAGGCACTGACCAAATGCCATCAACAATATTTACTGTTGCTACAACACTGATGACATCAGAGAGAATACAGAGAGCTTGCTAGGATACAACAGAATGTCCAGAAAAAGGACTTTTAATGTCCCCTGGAGCAGCCCATATCAATATCCTAAAAGCTCTTCCCCAAACCACTCAAAGCCAAACTTCCCTTTCCACTAGCCTTCTCTGACAGACAATGGAAGGCCTTCAGCACCTCCTCCTTCCTATCCACTGAGCTCTCTGTTTCAATATAATCCTATCACTCCTTCATCTAGGGTAGATAAAGGCTCATTTTCCAAACACAGCTAAGCAGTGGCTCTTACCCTCCTTAAAATCTCTAAGCAATAAAATAATTAATAAAGTTTTCCAGGAAATTAGGTCAGGTTTATGGGAAAGCAACATCAGTCCCCCTGTCATCAATAAGTATGTCAGGGATGATTCATACAGCTGTTGCAATGTTCTGGGGTTTGTGGGAGATGTTGGGGGTCCTGTCAAAACAAAGATAGGTAATGATGAAAACTTCTCTCAAAGATTCAGCAGAAGACATTCCAGGATTGATGTTCACAAAGGTGTGGTCAACTATTGACAGGGAAGGATGAAGAGGATTTGGGATCCCAGGGGATTCCCACACCTCAGACACTAGGAGCAAACACTCACAGGAAGATTCATGGCCCAAACTGTACAAGAGCTTTTGGGAAAGTTGACTGACTGGTGGGAGGACAGATGCTGCTATGTAATAGTATGCTCAGTGGCAAAATTAAATACATCTGTCAGTCTGCAGAGACTGATGCAACCAACCAAGGACCATGACACATGAAGAAAACATTGACCCCCTGCTCATTTATAGCCCATAGGCAGCTCAGTTGGTCCCAAGGTAAAGGTAGCAGAAGATGCCTCTGACATGAACTCAGTTACCTGCTCCTCAATCACTTCCCCTCAGGTAATGTGACCTTGTCAGGCGACAGATGAAGAGGATAAAGGCAGTCTGATGAGACTTGATGAGCTAGGGGCAGATGTCAAGGGAGTAGAACTCTCCATATCGGTGGAATAGGGAAAGGGAATAAGGGGAAGAAGAAGGGAGGGTGGGACCAAGGAGAGCTGAAGGAGGGAGCTACAATCAGGATATAAAATGAATATTTTTTTTTTTACTGTTTATTTATCTGCATATTTTATTTTTTAGATATTCCCTTAGGTTTTTTTAATCTTTTATGAGAACATTGGCTAACACTTTTGTATCTTAGATAACATTGCCGAAATTTTTTTTGTTAGAATTTTATAAAAATTATCAGCAACATGAATTTCTATTACAACATTTTTTATTTATTTTATTTATTTAACTTTTATTAGTTACATTTTATTGAATTTGTATCCTCACATAAGCCCCTCCCTCCTCCCCCCTTAATCCCACTCTCCCTTCCCCTTCTTCATGCATGTACCTCCCCAAGTCCACTGATAGGGTAGGTCCTCCTCTCCTTCCTTCTGATCTCAGTCTATCATATCTCATCAGTAGTGGCTGCATTGTCATCTCCTGTGGCCTTGTATGGTTGCTTCCCCCTCAGGGGGAAGTGATCAAAGAGCAGGCCAAACAGTTTATGTCAGAGGCAGTCCCTCTTCCCATTACTATGAAACCCACTTGGACACTGAACTGCCATGGGCTACATCTGTGCAGGGGTTCTAGGTTTTCTCCATGCATGGTCCTTGGTTGGAGTATGAGTCTCTGGAAAGACCCCTGTGTTCAAACTTTCTGGTTATGTTGCTCTCCTTGTGGAGTTCCTTTCCTCTCCATATTTACCTATTTCCCACTCCTTTCATAAGATTTCATGCTCTATCAGTCATGTGGAAATTATGTGGTGAGTCTCTGCTATGATTCTCCTCCCAGAGCTACACTAAATCCAAATTTCTTAATGTGGAGCCTGTACTAACAACGCACATGCATTAATTTTTGTCTTCTTGTAAACTGTAATGCTTTCCTTCCAAGAAGTTTTAAAAAAATCTTTACAAAATGATTTTAAATCCGTTATGATTTTTAGTACTATTGAACACTGTATTTTATTTTAATATTCAGTTGATTACTGCTGCAGAATGAATAATTACTACAGTAAAGGTATGTTTTCAAGAAACTGTAGCAAAATAAATCTAACATGAACTGCATCCCTTTATCATATTTTGTTTGGTCCTCTTCCGTGGGATTCAGTATTTGAATATTGTCGTGTAATTCTCATTACAGACATCTTTAGAACTCCCATCACATTGGAAACTTGTAATTACATACCCAAGAAGTAGTCCTTCCCACCCACTCTGGCCTGCCTCTGGAAATCCACCCCACTTTTTATTTCAGTTTGATATCTCTAAAAGTTCCTTATGAACAGAAACATTCATGCATTTGTGTTAGGACAGCGGGTTTATTTCACTTGGCATAAAGTGTTCATTTTTTTTAATATTGAAACCTGTCAGAGTTTCCACTGCCCTTAAAGATGATTAATATTTCACAGTTTTTAGTTGCATTTATATATTCATCATTCATAGATATTTTGGCTGCTTCTATTGTTTTATATTTATAATTAGAGCTGCTATTTCCCTAGTCAAACTTTATTTATGTTCCTAGTTTTGATTCTTTGGGTGTATACCCACAGAACATAATAAATTATTTAGGAACCATATTTTAATATTTCCACAGTTACATTTACACTTTACATTTGCAATAGCGTAAACAATGGTTTATCATTTTCCATTTATTTTGGTCAGCATGTGTTTGGTTTGGTCAGCATGTGTTCGGTTAACTTTTTTTCCATTTTCCTCCATCTTTTTTTCTCATCTCATTCTATTTTTGTTCCTACTTTTTATGCTTTTGTTGTTGTTGTTGTTGTTGTTAATATTTTACTTTGGTCCAACCAACTTGAGTTGTGGTCCAGGCAGTCTTTGTACTAAAACTCTGACTTACTAGTGCTCACTGATG
The DNA here is from genome assembly GCF_030254825.1 of Meriones unguiculatus. Taxonomy (NCBI): domain Eukaryota; kingdom Metazoa; phylum Chordata; class Mammalia; order Rodentia; family Muridae; genus Meriones; species Meriones unguiculatus. The sequence goes on from NC_083357.1 coordinate 43,514,808, forward strand.
GTCAAGCAACAGCATAGCTGTCTTTTCTTCTTCCCTAAATAATATACCCTTTTTTCTTATCATTTCAATATCTTCAAGTTTTTATATTTAATATCATTATTTAGTTGTCATTATTATAGAAAAATTAGATTTTCAGTTTTTAACATCATTTATATACCCACTTTGTGTGTGTATGAAATGGTGCACACATACCATAGTATGTGTGTGGAGATGGGAGGACAATTGATGGGCGTCAGTTCTCCCATTCTATCCTGTGTGTCTTTGAGCCTGAATTTAGGTTTCCAGGCATGATGGCAAGTGCCATTATCCACTGAAGCATGTAATAGAACAGTAGGTCTTATACATCAAAAGCTACATTCTACTCTTAATAAAATATAGCTGTCTCTGTTCCTTTCCTGTCAATCACTTTTCTCATTTGCTACTAACATGCTTTACCCCCTGATTTATTCTCTTTGAATGTGTGACTATTGGTAGGTTGCACATCCTCTAGTGGATAGGCCAGACATATATGGCAGCACCAAGTAGCCTCAGTGGGTTATTAAAATAAAAGAAGAGGTCATGAAATGGGCAAGTTGATTGTGTAAATGGGTACTGAGGTAGTTAGATGTGGGAAATGAGAAGTAAATGGGATTTTTGTGCCCAGATCACGAGATCCCAATAGACCACCAGGAGTCAAGTACACTGCAAAACACAGGAGGGCTTATTCGATACAAGCTAGAGCCCACATCACAAGCTCCCTCTAGAAACAAGAGAAAAATGAGGCCCCATGGTGTGCAGAAACAGGGTTTTTAAAGGGCAAAACCACAAGTAGAGGTTCCAAGCTTTGGGTACAGAGAGTCTACTTTAGGCACCAAGACCATAAAATGGTTCTGGCCAGCCTTGTGGAGAGGATTTTATCATGAATAATGCCTGGAATGTGCTGATTAGCTGTTGCTAGGGAAGAGTAATTAACACACTCTCTGGACATAAGCTAGACACTGTCTGAGTGAGATGTCAGGAAACGTCATCTCTTAAGGGCAGGAAGGAATGTGGTCAAGCCTGATTACTCCATGCATAGGGCCAGATATATCTTAATTAACCTGGTCTTTCTTCTAAACATGTTAAAAAATTATTTTTCCATTAATTACACTTTATTCACTTTCTATTTCAACTGTAGCCCCCTTCCTCCTACCCTCCCAATTCCACTTTCCCTCCCTCTCCTTCACCCATGTCCCCTCACAGTCCACTGATAGGAGAGGTCCTCCTCTCCTTCCATCTGATCCTAGTCTATCAGGTATCATCAGGACTGGCTGCATTGTCTTCCTCTGTAGCCTGCACCCCCATCAGGGGCAGGTAATCAAAGAGCAGCTCACTTAGTTCATATCAGAGACAGTCTCTGTTCCCATTTCTATGAAGCTGCCATGGGCTACATCTGTGCAGAGGTTCTAGGTTATCTTCATGAATGGTCCTTGGTTGGAGTATCAGTCTCAAAAAAGATACCTGAACCCAGATTTTTTGGTTCTGTTGTCTCCTTCTGGAATTCTTGTCCCCTCAGGTCTTTCATCTCCCTTTTCTATCATAAGATTCCCTGCACTCTGCCCAAAGTTTGGCTATGAGTCTCAGCCTCTGCTTTGTTACCCTTCAGAGTAGAGCCTTTCAGAGGCCCTCTGTGGTAGGCTCCTGTACTCTTCCCTGAATTCTTCCCTTTCTGATGTCCATCCTGTTTGCCTATCTGAATGAGGAATGATCATTATACCCAGGGTCATCCTTTTTGCTTAGCTTTGTTAGGTGTACAGATTTTAGTATGTTTATCTTGTATTATATGTTCAATATCCACTTATAAGTGAGGATATACCGGGTGTGCCTTTCTTTTTCTGGGATACCTCACTCAGGATGGTTTTTTATAGATCCCACCATTTGCCTGCACATTTCATGATTTCCTTGTTTTTAATTGCTGAGTAATATTCCATTATATACATGTACCACAATTTCTGTATACATTCCTCAAATGAGGGACATCTGGGTTTTTTCCAGATTCTAGCTTTTACAAATAAAGCTGCTATGAACATGATTGAGCAAATGTGCTTGTTGTATACTTGAGTATCTTTTGTATATATGACTAGGACTGGTATAGTTGGACCTTGAAGAAGCACTATTCCTAGTCACTATTCCTAGGTGCTTTGAGAAAGCACCAGATTAATTTCCAAAGTGGTTGTACAAGTTTACATTCCCACCATCAATGGAGTAGGCTTCCTCTTTCTCCACATCCTCTTCAGCATGTGTTGTCAGTTGAGTTTTTGATCTTAGCCATTCTCATTGGTTTAAGGTGAAATCTCAGGTTTGTTTTGATTGGCCTTTCCCTGATGACTAAGGTCATTGAGCATTTTTTAAATTATTATTTTTTATTTTTTATATTAATTACAGTTTACCCACCCTGTATCCCAGTTGTACCCCCTCCATCATTTCCTTCCAATCTGACCCTCCCTCTTCCATGCCCTCCTTGTCTCTCTCCAAGTTCACTGATGGGGGAGGACCTCCTCCCCTTCCATCCTACCCCAGCCCATCAGGTCTCATCAGGACTGGCTTCAAAGATCTTTTCCATGGCCTAGCAAGGCTGCTCCTCCCGTGGTGGGGGTAATGAGGTAACAGAGCCAGCTACTGAGTTCATGCCGGAGACAATCCCTGTTCCCCCAACCAGGTAACCCACCTGGATACTGAGCTGCCATGGGCTATGTCTGAACAGGGGCCCTAGTCTATATTCTTGGTTGGAGAATCAGTCTCAGAAAAGACTCCTGTACCCAAATGTATTAGGTCCTTTTGGAGCTCCTGTCCTCTCCAGGTCTCACTGACTCCCCCCTCCCTCATTGATTCCTTTCACTCTGCCCAAGGTTTGGTCATGTGTCTCAGCATCTGCTTTGATATACTGCTAGGCAGAGTTCTTCAGAGGTCCTCTATGGTAGCCTCCAGTCCTGTTTCCCATTCTATTCTACCTTCAATGTCCATCCCATTTGTCTTTCTAAGTGAGGATTGATTATCTTACCCTGGGTCCTCCTTCTTGTTTAGCTTCTTTAGGTGTACAAATTTTAGTATGTTTATCCACTTTTATGTGAGTATGTACCCTGTGTGTCTTTTTGCTTCTGGGATACCTCATTAAAGATGAGGGATACCTCATCTTTTCTAGGTCCCACCATTTGCTTGCAAATTTCATGATTTCCTTGTTTTTAGTTGCTCAGTAGTAATCCATTGTGCAAATGTACCACAATTTCTTTATCGATTTCTCCATTGAGGGACATCTAGGTTATTCCCAGGTTCTGGCCATTACCAATAAAGCTGCTATGAACATGGTTGAACAAATGTCTTTGTTGTATATATTTTGGATATATGCCTAGGAGTGGTATAGCTGTATATTGAGGTAGCACTATTCCTAATTGTATGAGAAAGCACCAGATTGATTTTCAAAGTGGTTTTACAGGTTTACATTCCCACCATCAATGAAATAGTGTTCTCTTTCTCCACATCCTCTCCAGCATGTGTTGTCACTTGAGTTTTGATCTGAGCCAATCTGATGGGTATAAGGTGAAATCTCAGGGTAGTTTTGATTTGCATTTCCCTGATGGCTAAGAACATTGAGCATTTCTTTATGTGTTTCCCTGCCATTTGATGTTCTTGTTAGAAAATGGGCAGCTGTGAAGGTTACATGGTGGGTTCACAAATCACACCACGAGATGGTTCCATGTGGGAAGTTATATTAGAGGAAGGGAAAAGGGGTCATAGAGAGACTAGGCAAAAGAGAAAGAGAGAGGGGAGGGGCTCCGCGAGTTTTCTTATAAGGTGACCCAGAGCATGTGCAGGTGGTTCCAGGTGATCAGCGGGTGGTCTTCTTGGTGGCATCAGGAATGCCTGATGACCGGTTTGTCAGGTCACTTGGAGCTGGCCATAGAGATGCCTGCTTACTGATCCCAGCAGTTCCTCTATTGGGAATTCCCTATTTAGTTAGCTCTGTACCCCATTTATTAATTGGATTTTTTGCTTTGTTGCTTTTTAACTTCTTTAGTTTTTTATATATTCTGGATATTATCCCTCAGTCAGATATAGGGTTGGTGAAGATCCTTTCCAGGCCATTGGCTGTCATTTTATTCTGATAAAAATTTCCTTTGCTTTACAGAAGCTTTTTAGTTTCATGAGGTCCCATCTATTGATTGTTGATCTTAGAACCTGTGATGTTGATGTTCTATTCAGGAAGTTTTCACCTGTGCCAATGAGTTTTAGGCTCTTCCCCACTTTTTCTTCTAACCGATTTAGTGTATCTCGTTTTATGTTGAGGTCTTTGATCCACTTGGACTTTACTTTTGTGCATGGTGATAAATCTGGATTGATTTGTATTTTTCTGCATGTAGAAATACAGGTAGACCAGCACAATTTGTTGAAGATGCTGTCTTTTTTCCAATGAATGGTTTTGACTTCTTTGTCAAAAATCAAGTATCCGTAGGTGTGTGCATTTATTTCTGGGTCTTCAATTTGATCCCATTGATCCACCGTTCTGGCTCTATGGCTGTACCATGCAGTTTTTATTACTATTGCTCTGTAATATAGCTTGAGACCAGGGATCGAGATACCTCAAGATGATCTGTTGTAATGATAGTAATACTTAAATCCTACTATTGTTACATTCCCTGCTCAGTTCTCTTGCTTCAGTATTCATTGCCATCTGTTTGTCCATATAAATTTCAGAATTAGCTTGATAATATTTACATAACATTCCTCTGAGATTTTGATTAAAATGTTTTCATAATTTTTGGTCAGTGATGGAAGAACAGACATCTTAGTAAATATCACATGTTCACATTTCTAAACAAAGACTATGTTATGATTTCTTTTGTTTTGTTTTGTTTTGTTTTCAAGCTGGCCTTTTAGTTTCTCTAGCTTCTTTACAACAAAATAAAAAAAAAATCTCTTAAATGAAATCTCTTTTAGTAATATATTTACATGAGTGCATTATATGGGCAGATTCTATCATAGGCAATGAAAGGAAAACAGATGTCTTAGTTTCTATGGGCAAATAATTGCCATCCCCAACTACAAGAAAATCAGAGAACAATTTGTGCGAGTTTGTTCTCTCCATCAAACATGTTTGTCCCACAGAAAGACCTCAGATATGTGAACGTAGCAATAAGTACCTTTATGCGCTGAGCCATCTCATCAACTGATTACTTAAGCCATGGAATTGAATAAGCTCTGTATCTGTATGGATGTTCTGTGTGCATGTCTTCCTTCATTTACAAAGAGTGGATTCTTTTAATCCTTGTATGATAGCACAAGTTTAAGGATACATAGTATTACATACTCCACACATTAACTCTCTCACACATGGTCAGTCTCAGAAGTCAGATACATTCCAGGGAAGCTTCACCAGATAAAAATCACTCATCTGGAATAAAAAACAAAAACAAAAAGAAAAAAAAAAAACACTTCCAGGTATACTCTGATTTCTTCTGTGGTGAGAGAGCAGCATGAACCATTCCCCTGCCTTCATAGCCTTGCACAGACATGCTTTCCATCAGACACCTGTGACCTCTGCTGTAGGCTCCTTCCATGCTGGCTCATATGATGCTTCTTCCCAAAAACTGTTTAGCTGGATCCTCAAGAGGAAGTTTTTAACACATGTCCATCCCCAGAGGGTCCTAACAATTGTGCCTTTTATCAGTTGAGCCTAATCTACATTTTAATGCAGATAAAATGTAAGAAATCTGCTCCAACCCTGAAAATAGGAGTTGCTGAGGCATGATACTGAACCCAAGATTGCCCTGCATGGATGCCTGGCAGGCTAAGACAATCAGCATGTTTACCTCATGTATGTGTCTCTACAAGTCTCCAGAAACTTCTCTCTTTGGTTGTGTGTGATCCAGCCAATCTAATAAAGTACGTGAGGTGAAGTAGAAAAGTCAAGTGCAGAGGCTGGCGAGATGGCTCATACATTTTGAGCCTTTGTTTCTCAGAGGACCCAAAGTAGGCTAAAAATCCTCTGTAACTTTGGTTCCAGTAGAATCCAGTGCCCTCTTATGGCCTCTGGGAAAATTGTATGCATGTGGTATATAGTGCTTCATCAGGCAAAATACCCATACATATAAAATAAATAAATAAATAAATAAATAAATGAATAAATAAATAAATAAAATAAAAAAAAAAGGAGGCAAGTACCTAGTCAAGGCCAACAGCACAAAACTTGACCATGGTAACAAAAAAAATAAAAAATAAAAAACAAAGAAACCAAACTCATCCCAACAAGTCTTTGAATTCATTGTCTCTGCTGTGTAGTTTTCACTGATGCTATATTTCAAGGAAAACAGAGTCAGATAGTTCTGGGTTTTCTGATTTCTTTCATAGTCCCTTAGTAAATATTTAAATTTCCTAAAAGGCATTATAGCAAAGCTGTTGTGTTTCTCATTAATTTGGTTCATGTGATCATCCACAGAATACCATATTTTAGGAGTACCTAAATATATGACCACAGGGATAGAGTATGGACACTATTTCCACAATGAAGTAGTTATCCATAGTGTTGGACACACTATCCACTTAGATTGAACATTCTCTCTGTGTAGCCTTCACTGGATGGAACTTACTATGTAGCCCAAGGCCCCTGCACCTAGAAGAGATTCATTTCTGCCAATGAGTTCTGGGGTTACATGACTCTAATACCACATCTGATTGAAGAAGAGTCTGAACAATTAACAGTTGAAGATTAATTATTTCTATTTCTAAAAACACAATCATTTTATATAATAAGGGATTAAGAGGGACAGACATTATATACAGGGTATAACCTTAGCAAACTAGCAAGTCAATAACAACATCACATGAAATAACAAATAAATAACAAAATTAAAACCAAAGAAAATAAAAAAAAAACACAATAGCAAACAAAATTCAACCCCAAAACCAAACAACAAATTAAGCTAAGCAGCATTCTCTTGCTAGAGATTTAGCAGCACAGACATATAGCCTTTGGCTGGCCTTGGAAACATGGTAGAAAGGTTGTCACTGATTACAATAACCCTTTCAAGATGAGTGTTGCCATACTTCTTTGAGGGGTTTATAAGTCAAGTACTCTCAAGGCAAAGGATGTGACAAGTTACAGGCTTTGGCTCAAAGCCTTTCAAATTCTCCTGCCTGATTTCCATTAAAATATTTAGATCAAGCACTAACTTACATGTTCAGGCTTCTCCTGGATGACAAGCATAACTTAATGTCCCTGAGAACTTCTCTGAAACCCTCCCAGGTTCATATTCCACAAGAGGGGTATCCCAATATCTGTGTGGAAACCCATTTGGGTGTCCTTTATACTGAGCTGTATATGATCAGAATCTATACGGATGGAAGTCAACATTTTTTGTGCTGGATAAAGGTCACCACACTGCCTCCAGATAATTTTGGAATGGCTTCTTGTTTATGCATGCTTCTTAGCTGATTTCACATTATCCAGCAACAGATGACATAGCTCTTGAATATTACTTTATCTGAAGTTTCCCAGCCAAATGAGGATTAGTCCCTATTGGCCATGGTCTTGCCATTGTGTGCTAGTTTCTAGAGCAACTTTTGTGGTTCTACAGGGTGCTTCTTGATGTATTATCACCCACTCTTGGCATAATATACACAGCCTTTATTCTCTGAGAAAGAATAAAGTCTACAGTGTAATGATTCTGTAATATGAACCTTTCAGCCAACATATGACTGTGAGTGCTAATTTGAGATCCAAAAATTCCAGAAGGAGAATCTGCCTGCCCAGAAGATGTCAAAGATCATTCAGACATCCTCTCTAAATCCATTTTCTGGACTAGTCACTTCAGAGTCCAGGCTGTGGAACTGAAGAATACCCAGTAGTTTTCCTTATTGAAGAACAAATGATTACAACAAGGAGTAAGGGACATGAAGAGTGAGGGACACAAGGAGTGAGGGACACAAGGAGTGAGGGATACAAGGAGTGAGGGACACAAGGAGTGAGGGACAGTTGTTATCTCTGTAGAGCACTGAGTTCAGCATCACATCTGTGTGACATGGAGTAGCTTCAACACTGTACTGGAGAGAGAATATGGTTGGTCTGTCTGGATTTACTACCATATATTGAGAGCTGACAATCTAGTCAACTTGCCAAAGCTCTTGATGGAATAAAACTTGCTCTGCAACTTATCCTCAGTGTTGCTGTCTCCCTCACTGTAACCATTTGCCAGTGAGTTTCAGGATTCTATATAAGCCTTTTCTCAGAGTTTTTTTTTTTTTTTTTTTTTTTTTTTTTTTTTTTTTTTTTTTATCTCAAGCTTATTTTTGATTGGTTTCTTTCCTCCTGGAATAGGGAGCAAACAGACATGTGGATCAGATTGGGGCTGTATCACCTGGAGGTCAGTTGATATTTGCTTCACAAGTGAGTTCACATTTTAAAAGGGGTGTTTTTTTTGAGGAGGTCCTGATCCTAGAGTTGAAAATGAATGTTGTGTTCAATTCAAGTTGTCTGTGTGTGTGTGTGTTTTTTTTTTTTTTTTTTTGGCCTCCGCAATTCTCTCAAGGGAGCTGTCAGAGAAAAGACAATCAATCAGTCAGACCCAGAAGCACCCTGCTAGGCCTCAGGCAAGACAAAACAGAGACCTATTTATAAATAGGAAACTAAAGTCAAGAAAGAAAAACCCCACCAAAATTGCCAGGTGCTGAGGACTGGATGGGGTGATCACTGCCTGGAAAACTCAGTTTTTCTGTTGCAGAAGCTCTGTCTGCAGGGAGCTTTCTTCCTGCGCTGTGGCTCCTTCCAGGTCAGACTGGAGTATTTCAGACCTACAGGAGGAAGGAACAGAGGCCCAGTGAAGGTAAAGACAGCTGTTGACTTTGCACTAGCTCTATTCAGCTGGACAATCCAGCAGGGCCTTTCAGCTGAGGTCATTCATCAGAGAGTATGTGGCACTGGATTTTTTTTTTTTTTTTCAGATTTTAAAAACTGTAGGAAAATGAACTGAAAACTACACACTGTGCTGGAATAGAAAAATAAAAATAAAAAACAGCACATTTCTTCCATAATTCAGATGCAATACTGTGAAAAAATTATTAGTGTAGCAATGTCTGAGTCACAATTCAGAAAAGATGTGAGCAACCTAGTAACCTATGAGGAGGCTCTCTTTAGAGCCTACTCACTGCAATGAAGGCCTTGATTATTCCTACAATGCAGAAACCTCTCTGGGTTCATTGTGTCAACCCCTTACTCTGTTTATAACCAAAGAAATCATCTCACAGGAATGCCCTGACACTGGAGGGAGCCTGAAAGCAGCAGGAATGTGCTGCATGCAAATCTGTCCAAGGGTAGAAACTGACCTCTAAAGGTGATGTTCCTGAAGGAAAATAATATGTCAGGGGACACACTGTCTTCCAAAAGTGATGCTCCCCTTGCTAGTTTTGGGACAAGGAAGATTTGTGGGGAGACCAAGGGACAAGGTACTTAGATCAGATTAGAAAAACCAGAAGGGAGGAAGAGGTGCACCATCCCCAGAAACAGTAAGGAAAACAAGTTGTTTCCTGGACAGAAGTTCTTGGTGAATGAATGAGCAAAATGCTTTGAGGTGTTCTTTCCATGACTGTGGCTGAGATCCATGCAGATGGCCAGAGACCCAAAAGGAAAAGACAGGCAGCCACCCACTTCTCCATGCCTGGGTTCCTACCTCATCTCAATGACATTAGTGCAATGCTGCATCTTTTCTGCCAAGTCCCTTTCCTGGGTTTCCAGGCTTTTCTTCTTCAGTGGGTGCTGAAGTCTTTTCTCCAATATTTCCAGATCCTGTTTTATAGAAGATTGTGTTCAGAGGAGTTGTGGACATGATTGTGCACAAGCAAACATGCACATGCATACACACACACACACACACACACACACACACACACACTCCTGAACACACAGAAGTACATGTGTGCACACATACAACTATACTGCATTGCCATAACATGTTTAGTTTCCCAGTTGAAGCTAATATAAGAAATCTCCCATGATATAGAACAATGTTACCTTTCTTTATAAGGGATAAGAAAATAGTGGACAAAGGGTATAGATAGTTCAGTGGATGAAGTACTTTTCCTGTAAACCTACTGGGCAGACATCTGGACCCACTAGGGTCTTGACCTCTTAGCTAAGCCTACATAGCAAGTTCCTAGGCTGTGCAATGTTGGCTTGTTCCCCAGCTCAGGACCCCTGGATGGTGGTGGAGCAGCTCCTTGTCCTGTCCCACTCTTTCCCAGTTGTTCCAAGGTGAGCGTCTTCCTAAAAATGGAGCTCTCTTATCCACAGGCTGCATCATTTCACACCCAAAGCATGAGCCTGGGGGAAAAAAATCTCTACAACTAGGAGGAAAAAAAAATTGTTCCTCTTTTGAGTGTGATTTGATGAGGGATCTTTTTGAGTAAGAGAAGGCTGACTAACTCAAGGCTAAATGATAGCATGTATTATTTCATGATGAACAATTTTCCCGTGAAGGGTGGACCACATTGTACTTTTATACTTATCAGCTAATGGACATCTGGATAGTTCCAACCTGTGGCTGCTCTGAAGAAGACTGCTACAACCCTAATGCCCTCTAGTTTCTTTGTGCACACCTACTTCTTGTTCTGGAATTGCTGTGTAGTCCTGTAACTGCAGTTCAGGAGGTTGTAAAATTATGCATGGCTTCTCACAGGAATACCCCATTTACACCACCAGCAATGTCTGAGGGTCGTCACTTCTCCCAGCCCTCTTAAGGCTCTTTTTCAATTAGATTTGAATGATTTAGAATAAAAGCAGTTTACTGAGTGCTGTAGACTCATAACAGGTTGAATATTTTAGGCTTTCATGAGGTTAAGGGGGATGCACTGACAGAGCCCTGTACGCAAACTTCAGCATGGCTATAGGATTTCTGCTGGATGAGATGCAACCACAAGCAACTCAAAATCTCTCAAAGAGTAAAATCTCTTAAATTAAAACTCTCTTAGTGATATATTTTCATGAGTGCTTTAGATGGGCAGATTCTATCATAGGCAAAGAAAGGAAAACAGATGTCTTAGTTTCTATGGGCAAAGAATTGCCATCCCCAACTGCAAGAAAATCAGAGAACAATTTGTGGGAGGTTGTTCTCTCCATCAAACATGTTTGTCCCACAGAAAGACCTCAGATATGTGGACGTAGCAACAAGTACCTTTATGCGCTGAGCCATCTCATCATCTGATTACTTAAGCCATGGAATTGAATAAGCTCTGTATCTGTATGAATGTTCTGTGTGCATGTCTTCCTTCATTTACAAAGATTGGATTCTTTTAATCCTTGGTATGATAGCACAAGTTTAAGGATACATGGTAGTACATACTCTACACATTAACTCTCTCACACATGGTCAGTCTCAGGAGTCAGATCCATTCCAGGGAAGCTTCACCAGATAAAAATCACTCACTTGGAAAACAAAACAAACAAAACAAAAACCTCCCCAATATACTTTGATATCTGCTGTGGTGAGAGAGCAGCCTGAACCATCCACCCACCTCAACAACCTTGCACAGACCTGCTTTTCACCAGACACGTGTGTCCTCTGCTGCAGGATCCATCCATGCTGGCTCTTATGAAGCTTCTTCCCCAAAACTATTTAGCTGGAGCCTCAAGAGGGAGTCCTTAACACACTTCAACCCCCAGAGGGTCCTCCCAATTGTGCCTTTGATCAGTTGAACCTAATCTACCTTGTAATGTGGGATAAGATGTAAGAAATCTGCTCCAACCCTGAAAATAAGAGATGCCTAGGCATGATACTGAACCCAAGAATGCCCTGCATGGATGCCTGGCAGCCTAAGACAATCAGCATGCCTACCTCATGTATGTGTTTCTACAGGTCTCCAGAAACTTCTCTGACACAGCACTGTTTTCACTTTAGCATAGCTATAGGACTTCTGTTGGATAGAGTCAGACATAAGCAACTCAAAATCTCTCAAACAGCCAAGCTCCAAGGCCTTAGTTTACTGAGCCAATGTTAGCCAAAGGAGGAAAGAAAAGTGTTGCTGGAAATTACGACAACAATAAAAGGAAGCAAGGAAGACACAGTAAGTTACAGGACTGTCGAGTGGACAGCAAGTATTAGGGACAAATACCCTTAGCTACTGTTTCCTGCCTTTCAAGCACCTTCTTTTGCCACAGGAGCCTTCTTCTCATCTCCATATAGCTCCTTCACCTCACATACTTTATTAGATTGGCTGGATCACATGCAACCAAAGAGAGAAGTTTTTTGATGTCTGCAAAGCCAATCAACATGATACTTTCTCATTGAAGTTGGTTCTATCATCATTTAAGATGTTCCAACAGCGAAAGAACATTTATGCAGGAACATAAATACAATTTCACACACACACAGACACACAGACACACACACTTGCAAAAGCACCCAACACAAACACCTAAACAAGTACTTACACCAACACATACATGCAAAATAGCAACAAGCAACTGACCCATACCTGGGCACATGTACACACACACAACATGGACAAGGATAGTAATGTGCAAATAATGGTCTGTACACATGCATAAGCACACAACTATTAACAAACATCATAAAACCAAACATAATGACAAACACACATATGTGCACACTAACAGTCACATGTTCACACAGATGGTCACCAATTCACCACACACAGACACACAGCAAGTAAAACACACACACAAACATACACACACAAACCAGGGAGAGAGTGGCTGTTACACCTTTTCTGCTGCATAGGAAGTTACTAGGGCCTACATACTGTACACAAGGGTCTTAGACTCAGCTAGGCTTTGGTGTCTTCCCTTGTGATTACTTCTTCTTCCAGGAACCTTTTCTATCCCAGCACACACTGATATCATGGGCAAATTACAAACTCTGCCCTGGTTCAGCTAAGTTGGACCACACAAGACCACGTCCCCAAGAAGGAGGTCTCCCAGCTAACCTTCCAGCTAGCTCCGTGTTGATCCATCATGGTCTCTTCACCTAACCTACCCTGGCTCCTGCAAAGAAGATCTTGGTAGTTCTAGAGGAAGTCAGTGACGCATGGTCATTATGCAAAAGCATTTCAAAAGATTACAGTTCATATAATATGAAAATAGCTCTCAGGTCAGGCAGGATGAAGTAAGTGAAGTCACCTGCAGGGCTTTTCTAAAATGCAGCATTCTGTACAACTATGAGGGGTAATCTGTCCCGAGCTACAGGCCCCTGACATCATCACTAAAAGCCCTGTGTAACTACCTAAGTGGGTATCCACATAGTGGATAAACTTGTAAATGATCACAGAAATGAAAAATTGGATGGGATGTACATGAACAGATCGATGGGTGGGTGCATGGGAACATGAGTGTGTCTCTTTATGGTTGGACAGGTGGGCCTCCTGACCATGCTTCCTCAACCTACCTGCTGCTTCTTGGCACAGAGGTCACAGATCTTCTCCAGGACCTCATCACAGAGCCTGTTTTTCTCCTGACAGGAATTTCGCAGCACAATATACTCCCTTTGAAGCTCTCTGTTATTCCTTCTCAAAGTAGTAACTTGAAGCTTCAGCTTACTCCAGTCAATCATGAGCTGGCAGAGAAGAAAGCTGAACCAAAGCCAAAATATGGTGAGTCCCAGACAGCTAGTATCTGCCTCTACAGATACAAGTACCATCATCCCAGCAAGGACTGTGGTCTGCAGAGAGCCCCAGACTGGGGCCTACACTAGCTATTTTAGCATCACCTAGAGGCATGCCAAAAACAAAGAGCCCAATTCCAGAAAGACTCAAAGTTCTTCAGAAAACCCTGACACTAAAGAAATTCATGTACTTCCAAGTGAAAGAAGTGTTCCCCATCTGTGTTTATCGGTACATATTTGGAAGACATCAACACATAGAGAACAAACCATCTCTAACTTAGGATTTAGAGATTCAAGAATTCCAAGGTATTTATGGGTCTCATGGAAACCAGGTTTTTTTTTTTGTTTTTTTTTTTAAATGCAGTTTATTCAGGAACCTTGAACAATCATCTGACCCTGGGGAAAGCCAGCCCACAGCTTAAATAGCCTCTGGGTAGCCAACCCCAGCGTGCCACGTGGGCAATGCAGATAGGTCCACATACATGGAAACAAGCCAGATCCTCAGCCTTAGCCAAATGTGGAATTGTTCGTGACAGAGAGCACTCACCATCGGGAAGGTGGAAGGCAGAAACCAGCTCCATTTTAAATCCACCGCCAGGGACCAAGAAGACAACTCTTTTATGGTGTATATATGTGTGTGTGTGTGTGTGTGTGTGTGTGTGTGTGTGTGTGTCTATATATATATACATATATATGTATATATATGTATATATGTATATGTATATATATATATATATATAGAGAGAGAGAGAGAGAGAGAGAGAGAGAGAGAGAGGTTCTTGAGAATGGCAGGACAGTTAGGACAGTGTTGGGAGGGTCTCATATTCTTATCCCACTGAACAAAAATGAATCCAAGAGTGTACTGGCTGTTTTCTAAGAGACACACAGGCTAGAACCAGAGCCCTCACTTTGGATTGAAAACAAAGAAGGGCAGATGCAGCCCCATCCAAGTGCTGGGGTCCCAGCCAAGTTAGTCACTCACCTGCAGGATTCAGTCTCCTTAGTCAGCACCGTGAACTTGTCCATGGCCTCACTTAAATCCTGGGGCAATTTCTGCACAGCTGACATCATTTTCTGATGGTCCAGATTCAGGAATGCCAGTTCAAAATTGAACCTGTTTCAAGGTATGTGGTCCGGAAGTGAATGATTTCATGAATAAAGGCCTCAAGGATCACATGAATTTAGCCTACATCCAGGATTACCCCAGGCCAGGAGATGCTAGATTGTGATTCCTAATTGCTAGGACCTTCTGGTGCTTATTAAACTTAAGATTCTGGCCTCAGGCCAGCAGTTGCAGGGGTATCAAAGTGAATGAGCTGGCTGCATGAACTCCCTTGTTGGCCCTGAAAGAATAGATCAGATTTCTTACAAGTTCCACAAGTCCATTCCACAGACCTTGGCTATCCAGCAACCTTTGATGACATTTTTCTTATTTTCATAGCAGGGACTCTCAAACCTATGTTCCTACTACTACACAGATGACCAGAGTACATCATCAATATTTCCAGGAAGAGGCTTTATTAACTTCCATGGAGATTCCAATGAGCCACCAAGATGAAGAAAAGTGCCATGTGCTGTGCTACCCAAAGTGAAGCACCCAGGCTTCAGCACTGGTGTTCTCTGGAAATTAATAGAAAAGAAAATCCTCAGGTCCCATCTCTCCAGGATCTGAAGTGAGTACACACAGTAGACAGCACTCATGTATCTTCGGAATTGTGCTGACAAACACACACAAACACACACACACATACACACACACAGACAGTTAGGAGGCCAAATTCAGGTAAATGACATTGTCTCAGAGTACAATGAACAAGACCAGAGAGGAGCAGTGATGAGCTCCAGGCTTTCCAGTCACACCTTGAGATGCACCAAGTGAGTCCAGGCTTCTCCAGCTCCTGACAAGAGAAAACAGTCAAGTACAAAGACTCACCATAAACTTGTAGCACCTACCATCTCTAACAAGCTAACACCTGTTAAGGCCTTTAAATTGCATGATGAGAGTTCACACAATATTGCCTTATCCTCACACTGTGATTCATGCCATAGGATCTCTTTTCTTCTGGAGGAAGCAGAATAGCCTATGTCCCCAGGCTTCTTGAAATCCTACCCTGGCTTCAGGTTCTGACTTTCAGATGCACTCAGGAAAGTTAGTTTGGGCATGAGGGTGCTGTGGAGGTGCAGCTTCCTGTGATGTGAGGAAAGATGTGGTTGACACATAGGGCTCAAGACAGTCAACAGAAAACGTGGCATAACGACTACCTGAAGTTCATTTCCTTGTCAGTAGAATGGGCAAGGATTCCAAGCAGTTCGTCCCTCTCACGGGTCATTCTCTGTAGTTCTCTGATCTTTTCTCCCACCGTCATCACCTGTTGCTCCAGCTCACTGATTTTGTTGCATTGGATTGATGCCTTTCCAGAAGAGCCTGTAGGTAGATAAATGCAAATGAACTTGCACAGTTGAATGGCACAGTGACAAGAGAGACCATGTTGAGTCACAAAAAGAAGCCTGAGAGAGGTATTACTAGAGACCCAGTAAAGCCCTGAAAGAGCAGGAAGTTATCCTCAAGTTGGGGTCTATAAGCCAACCTCTGTGCTTAAACTCTCTGGCTAGACATGTGTCTCATTAGTACTGCAATCTCCATGGTCCTGCAAGGCATAGCTAGCCCAGACACACTGATTTAGAGGGGAACATCAGCTGATATCTGAGGGAATGCAGCAAGCCCAGGAGTCGCTCACTGTTAACACCACCAATCCATGATCATTTGTCTAAGCCCAATGCATCTGAATGGCTAAGACCCTGGTATATACCCAGCGGAGTATTCCTCCCTGTTATTGGTATCAGATACCTAAGGCACCTACAGAAATTTACTGAGATTGGAGTGTATCAACATGCTACCCTGACAGGGATACCTCATTAGTCTCTCTGCTCACCTTCTCCCACCCTCAAAATGAAATTAAGGAGCTGCAGTCCTGTCGTTTCCTGGCCCCTTGACAAAATAACTAAAAGAAATCCTTGACCTATGTCTGATCTTTAGAAAGCAGAGAATCAGGATAGATCCTTTTCTTCCCAGGGGACCAGCTGTTGAGCCCCACTACTGGAAGGCCTAGTTCAAATCCCATCACCTCTGGGAAGCTCACCAAACCCTGCCCTCAACTCACTGCGCTTTCCACAGGACCACTTATTTCTTGTTCTTGTACACCATGACCGACGGCCAGATTCCTTCTGCCTCATACTGGCCTCTCCACACTCTCCATTTGTTCTTCCCAATAGCCTGTTCAGCCTAGACAACATGACTACAGGCGAAACCTATAGGCACTGACCAAATGCCACCAACGGTATTTACGTTGCCACAACAGTGATGACATCAGAGAGAATGCAGAGAGCTCTAGGATACAACAGAATGTCCAGAAAAGGGACTGTTAGGGTCTCCTGTAGCAGCCCGTTTCTAAATCCTAACCAGCTCTTCCCCAAATCAACCAAAGCCAAGCTGTCCCTTCTAGTAGCCTTTCCTAGACAGAAGGGAAGTCCCTTTGCACCTGTTCCTTCCTATCCACAAATCTCTGTGATTAGTTAGAATCCTATTACTACTTCATCTATGGAAGATGAAGACTAACTTTCAAACACAGCTTAGCAATTGTTCTCCCCCTCCTTAAAATCTCTAAGCAATAAAATAAAAATAAAGGTTGCTATGAAATTAGGTCAGGATGACGAAGAAGAAAGATCAGTCCCCCTGATGCGAATAAGCATGTCAGGGATGATTCATAGAGCTGTTACAACGTTCTGGGGTTTGGGGGACATATGGGGTCATGTCAGAACAAAGATAGGTAATGATAAAAATTTCCCTCACAGATTCAGCAGGACACTTTCCAGCCTTGATGTTAACAAAGGTGTGGTCAACTCTTTACAGGGAATGGTGACGATATTAATGATGTGGGATCCTAGGTGAGACTTAGACACCAGAGGCAAACACTCACAGGAAGATTCGTGGCCCAACTTACACATGAGTTGGAGGATAGTTGACTGACAATTGGGAGGCATGGTGTTGTTATGTAATAGTATTCTCTGTGGCAAAATTAAATATTTCAATCAGACTGCAGAGAATAACATATGGAGATGACCTAGACATCGTACTCATATGTAGCCCGTAGGCAGACCAGTCTCCAGGTGGGTCCCTGGGTAAGGGGAGCAGAGGCTGCCTCTGACATGAACTCAGTTGCCTGCTCCTTAATCACTTCCCCCTGGTGATATGGCCTTGCCAGGCCACAGAGGAAGAGGATCCAGGAAGTCCTGATGAAACTTGATAAGCTAGGAGGGAGGAAGTGTATGACTGAGGAGAGTTGAGGGAGGGAGCTACAATCAGGTTATAAACTGAATATTTTTTTTTAATTAAAAAATCCCTATCTATAATATGGAGAGTATGTGGTGTGTCACTCCTATGGTTCTACCCCCAGAGCTACACAAAATGCAAAATCCTTGATCCGGAGCCTGCAGTGACAATGCACATGTCCTTAGGAAGGGTGACATAGCCAGCTTTTAAAAAGAATATCACTGGAGCATGAGAAGAGCAAGCAAACGGCACAAGAAAACAGATTACTAAGGTGCCTTTGCTCTAGACATTTACCAGAGCCCTATTTCACATTTTTTACACTCGCTGACAATCTAGGAAATTAAGAGCTGATACCATGCACAGCCTAGATTGCAAATTCTCCAGAAATCTGGACTGTGGCCTCAGAAGTATACCGTTAGACCTCAGGACAAGAGGGATGTCTGAAGAACTGTGTCTTTCATATGTTGTATCACACTGGCAAGACATGCTAAATGAGGTTAGCTACCTCAGGAATACATAATTAAAGAAGTGAAGTGACAGCACATGCCTTAAACACTACATCTGAGCCCAAACCTGGAACATCGAAGGCTGGTCAGCAAGTAAATGGACAGGTGGTACTTTGCCCCAGGTGGTTCTGAGAAATTTGGGTCTCCCCAACTGTGGACGTCAACTCTCCCATCCCTCTATAGGGAGGTGGGTGTCTCATAATAAGTTGGGTTCTTCTAACTTTCTGTGCAAGCTAACCCAAGGATCAGGCTCCTCGGGCTTATTCACAGCTGCACAGTATGCAACTTGGTTTTAGAGCTCTCAGCCATGTGCTTTCCAAAGCCATGAGAAAACTGACAATGTCCACAAGCAGTCAGGTAGTTTATGGATGTCCAAGTTACTTGCTACATGCTTCAGACTTATGTTTTGGGCTGGCACAATGAGGGACATTTGGCATATATGATGGTAGACCAGGTATCCAAGGACACAGCCCATGGCCACTAGATTGGTGGGCAGCAGCAGCAGGCAGCCAAAAGCAAGGGTTGGAAAACTTCTGAGTTGTTGCAGAGCCCCCAGCAGATAACAACAGACTCAACTTTATTTCTAATGTCTGGTAGAGAACAGCAAGTTGAGGCCACAGTGTGTTCTATGAGTAAAGCATGTGCATAAATTGTTATGAAAAAAAAAATCTGTATGAACATACAGAGGGGGATGGTGGAGAAGAAAGGAGAAGGAAAGAGACAGACAGAGAGAAAGAGAGAGAATTAGAGAGTATGCCTTGAGCACATGAAGCCAGAAATGAGGCAATGGATGTAGAAGGAAAAGTATGAGAGATTGCCTGCAAATCTCAGCAACTAAGAGACCTGGAGCCAATGTGTTTTTGGGACTTCAGGTGTGGCAAGCCGTGGCTATTAGGCTATTAAGTTGCCGAGCCTAAGAGATGGCGCCTGGAGGATGTACTGATTGCTGATAAACAAGTCCATATTTGGTCAAGGCAAGCGTGGCACTGGCCCATTGGCTGCCTGCTGCTGGTCTGACGAGTGAATATGGTTGGCTGTGATTGGCTGATGTGGTTGCCTATATAATTGGGAAGGGCCCGGGGTATGGGGGGCGAAGAAGCTGGCAAAGGCCTGAATAAACTGCTTGAGGAAGAGCTGGTGGTTGCGTCTTTCTTGTTGGTTGAGACAGGCGCGACAAGTAGTGGCCTGTATGGGGATCCTCCGATATCTTCCCCACAGGAATTGCTCAGAACCTCAAGTAGTCAGGGAACGTCAACGGGGTAAGTCTACAAAGGGCTTACAACCCCAGGAAATTGGGGAAGGTCCTCGGTACATAGAGGCTATTTTAGGTTGCCAGGAAGTAGGCATTAGCTGAGCCGAATCTGGCTCAAAAGTGAAACCATGGGCGAGTCCTCTTAGCGCTCAATTTTTTTGGCTCTTAAGGAGCTGCTTCGTTCTAAGAATTTAAAGATTAAGAAAAACATCTTAGAAAGATTTCTAAAGGAGTGCGATACCATTGCACCGTGGTTCGAAGTCTCTGGGAATCTTATGGTCTCTTCGTGGGAGAAACTAGGAAAAGATTTAGACTTTGCTTTTGAACAGGGAACCCTTAAAGGTGGCGTAAGACCTATCTGGAAACTGGTGAGGGGCTGTCTTGAAGACCAGCGGTGTAGTGAGGCAGTAGAAAATGGACAGGCCGCTTTAGAGATGTTACAGGAGGAGAGATCAGAACAGGTGGCCAGTGAGAAGGGAAGTAAGAATAAGAATAAACTATATCCCAGTCTCACAGAATTGGATGACTTGGAGTCTACAGACTCAGAGGAAGAACTACAGACTCTCATAGAGCAGATGGAGGGAACAAAGTTACGAAAGAGGGAGAAAAAGAAGGAGAAGGGAAATCCCGAGAGGGAGGAGTGTAGCGAGCCTCCTTCTTGTCAAGTAGTGCCGTCCACACCCCTCCTTATGAGGAAGGAAAGAATGGCAGCTTGGGGCGCTCCTTTTGTCCAGGAACCTGGAGGGCAGTGAGGACAGAATTAAGGTTGGCTTTCCCAGTGTTTCAAGACCCACAAGGAAATAGATATGAAGAACCTCTAGACTTTAAGGTGATCAAGTCCTTAGCTGAATCTGTAAGAGCTTATGGGATCACGGCCTCTTTTACTATGGCACAGCTGGAAGCCCTAAACAGACACTGTCTGACTCCTAGTGATTGGGGTGGGCTAGCTCGAGCTTGCCTAAGCCCAGGCCAGTACTTAGACTGGAGAGCTTTTCTAATTGAGTACGCCACCGAACAAGCTGCAGCTAATCAAGCGGCCGGGAATCCGGCATGGGATAGAGATATGCTGCTCGGGCAGGGTCGTTTTGCCAATCAGCAGACAGGATACCCAATACCAAGGAATGTAGGGCTGCCATAACACCTTACAAAGGTAAAGGATTGGAGGCATGGATGAAGGTCTGCAGAGAACTCGGAGGGCCTCTGACTAATGCTGGCTTAGCAGCTGCAGTTCAAGTGCTCACAGGTGTGGCATGCAGAGAGGGTTTCCAGATTGCCTACACCCTCAAGGTGCCTGGTGGGGAGCCTATCACAAGTCACATGTGGTGGGCACAGCAGGTGAGTAGATGCAAGAACAGATAGATACTCTCTGGCAGTTTGCTCAATTAGGTTGTGAATGGAAGTACCCAGGGTTATGTGTAACCTCAGTTCAATTTCATAATTTCACCAGAGCTGCTAACTTGTCTAAGATCTTATCTCAACAGTTACTCGGCAATTGGTCTCAGGATTTTGAACACCTCCTTAGAGATTTGAGGCTGGCCATTGTGATGGTGAATTCCACTCATGTAGATCCTTCTATTGCTGAGAGCCTGATGTCCTGGATTTCTGCAAAGTTTAGCCACCTGAAGGAAGGGGCGGGATTAAGGGTCTTGGCAACAATGAGGTGTTGTGCTTGAGTGTTGTGTGTGGTTTATGTGCCGTATGCAGCAATGTCAACATCATGCCAAAGCCATGATTACACAAGCCTTTGCAGCAGTAGAAGCCAGACAGTCCCCTCAAGTATGGCTCGCTGCCATAAAGTAAGCTTATCATCACACTCAGGATGCGAGGCTAAGCACTGCACAGAGAGTTAGCCTGTGAGCGGTTAGGCAGCTCTCTGAGAGGCAAGTTTGATTGCATGGAGGTTTGTACCCTAGGCCCCTCCCCCTGGGAAAAAAGGTACAGGACAGGTCTGGGTCAGTTACTGGTGATGGGCCTGTGGCTGACCTCAGTACATCGCCCCACATGTCTTGCACACCAGGGATCAAACCTCTACCTCTACCCGTTGTGTTCTGTTCTTTGCTTGCTTTAATAAAAAAGGGGGAACTGTGGCAAGCCATGGCTATTAGTGGCAATTAGGCTATTAAGTTGCCGAGCCTAAAAGATGGCGCCTGCCGGATGTACTGACTGCTGATAAACAAGTCCATATTTGGTAAAGGCGAGCATGACACTGGCCCATTGGCTGCCTGCCTCAGGTCTGATGAGTGAGTGTGGTTGGCTGTGATTGGCTGATGTGGTTGCCTATATAATTGGGAAGGGCCCAGGGTACGGGGGGAGAAGAAGCTGGCAAAAGCTTGAATAAACTGCTTGAGGAAGAGGTGGTGGTTGCTTCTTTCTTGCTGGTTGAGACAGGCTCGATATTCAGGCAGATTGGCCTTTCTCTCAAATGATGGTGAGACATTACATTTCCCTAAGTAAAGCCACAGTGTAGGAGATACAGTAACTGCACCCCAGGCAAACTGACACTGAACCCCAACACATATCTATCTGTCTCTTATCACACTGATCTCCCATAGCAGAAGCTGCTCAGTGTTCTTCTGTGAGATCCAGCTGACAAGTGACAACACCTGCCTTCTACAGTGCTTCATCTCAGCTCACCCTTGGCACATTGATGGTGTTCAGGAAGAGAAATGGCAGATGAGATGTTGCCTAGCTTGTTCTCAAAGAACATGCTCATGCTCGAGACTCACCGGCTATGAATGTCAAGTCTCCATGTCTCTACAGGGAGGTCATACTCAGTGGTCAGCTGGTGCCTTCTCCCTCCATTCCCATGCTTCAGGTGACCCAGGCAATAGCCTCCTCAAACTTATTCACTGATGCACAGAATGCGGCTTGGCTTCAGAGTCCTCAAGTCTGGCCTCAGAAGCCAGGAGAAAAACTAAACAGTTCACAGAGATAATGTAAACATGCCAGGTCATTTCCTTCAGGTCCTTGCTGTCAAGTCCTCACATGTGTCATAGCTTATGCAATTGTTTCTAGAAAGCCACCTTGTGGGAAGAACATTCTGAGTCTGCCCATCCATTTTCTACAGCTACCTAACATAAGTGCTATCAAGAGTTAAGTAGCAAGATGTACCTAAACTTGTATAAAACTGTCTTCATGAGCACACGCCGTACCTCCCCCACACTCACACATTCATTGGGAATGCACATACACATGTGCAAGCACACGTTTAAAAACAGGCAAATACATAGACATGTTCATACACATTCACTCACACACACACACACTGAGACATGAGGAGAATGAAGATATACAATATCAAGAAAGATAGGAAAGTTCTTCTAATAGGTGAGGTATGAAGGATTGCTTCAAATTTCAGAACCCAGGAGGCAGGCTGGGAAACAATTGTTTCCTGGGGCTTTCAGAGAAGCCATGTGAACAATGAACACTGAGACAATACACATTCATGGCCTAAGCTCCAGCCAACAAAAGCCCACAAAGAGCTTCTTGTTTGTAATTGCTGTTCTCACACTGAGGTGTCACAAAAAAAAAAATTACCTCCCACGGACTCTGAGACAGAGTAGCTGCGGGCCAGTATCTTCTATACATACTATATGATCATATTATAACCCCAGAACACTAAAAGTTGTTCTGAAAATATACCGAGAGGTGACAATTTACACTATCTGTTTCTGAAATCATAGTGTGGGGATGTCGTATTTCTTGCATCTTTGTAGAGATGTAGGTGCTGGTTTTCTCTGACTCCCTTAAACATACCTCAGGGGACCCCAGTGACAGTCTCCTTGGCATATTCATAGCTGCACAGGCCACAGCTTGGCTTTAGAACACTGAAGCCTGTGGTCCATTAGGTCACTCAGATAGCCTGATGGAGAACTGGAGGGTCTTTATAAGGAGGAAGAAATGGTTAGAGAGTTCTTCCAGCTTCTGATCTCTGAGCCTGGAAAGCAATGGGGAGGTCTTCCAAACTTAATATTATAGGGATGAATCCCTCCCTATATGGTATACAGCAGCCCTAAAACAAGAAGGGAATCTCTCCACTCTTCACTGTACTCTAATGAGAGTTTTGTTCCTGTTTCATTTTTTTAAATTAATTTTTATTGTTTTATATTAATTTCAGTTTATTTATTTGTATCTCAGCTGTAGCCCCCTCTCTCATTCCCTTTCCATCCCCTCTCCCTTATCTCCTTCCTGCCCATCTCTAAGTCCACTGATAGGGGAGCTCCTCCTCCCCTTCCATCTGGTCTCACTAGAACTGGCAGCAATGTCCTCCTCTGTGGCCTAGCCAGGCTGCTCCTCCCACAGGGGTGGGAAGGTCAAAGAGCTAGCCACAGAGTTCATGCCAGAGACAGTCCCTGTTCCCCTTACTAGGAAAACCCACTTGGACATTGAGCTGCCATGTGCTATGTCTGAGCAGGGATTCTAAGTTATATCCATGCATGGTCCCTGGCTGGAGAATCAGTCTCAGAAAAGATCCTGTGCCTAGATATATTTGGTCCTTATGGAGTGCCTGTCCTCTCCAGGTCTTACTAACTCTCTCTTCTTTCATGTGATTCCCTGCACTCTGACCAAAGTTTGGCCATAAATCTCAGCATCTGCTTTGATACACTGGTAGGTAGAGTCTTTCAGAGGCTGTCTGTGGTAGGCTCCTATTCTGCTTCTCCTTTTCTCCTACTTCCAATGTACATCCCATTTGTCTTTCTAAGTAAGGATTGATCTTCTTACCCCTGGTCCTCCTTCTTCTTTGGCTTCTTCAAGTGTACATACTTTAGTATGTTTATCCAATCGTAGAGGTCTAGTATTCACTTATATGTGAGTATATACCATGTGTGTCTTTCTGTCTGGGACACGTAACTCAGGATGATCTTTTCTAGTTACCACGATTTGCCTGCAAAATTCATGATTTCCTTGTTTTTAATTGTTGAGGAATATTCCTTGTGTAAATGTACCAAAATTTCGGTATCCATCCCTTCACTGAGGGACAACTGGTTTGTTTCCAGATTCTGGCTATTACGAACAAAGCTGCTACAAACATGGTTGAACAAATGTTCTTGTTATGCACTTGAGCATATTTTGGATATATGCCTAGGAGTGTTATAACTGGATCTTGAGGAAGCACTATTCCTAATTGTCTGAGAAAATGCCAGATTGATTTCCAAAGTGAGTGGTTGTACAAGTTTACATTCCCACCAGCAATGGAGGAAGGTTCCCCTTTCTCCAAAACCTCTCCAGCATGTATTGTTACTTGAGTTTTTGATCTTAGCCATTCTGATGGGTGTAAGGTGAAATCTCAGGGTTGTTTTGATTTGCATGACCCTGGTGGCTAAAGACATTGAACATTTCTTCAAGTGTTTCTCTGCCACTCTACATACCTCTACAGAGAGTTCTCTGTTTAGCTCTTTTCCCCCTTTTTTAATTACATTATTTGATTTGTTGATTTTTAAATTCTTTAGTTCTTTATATATTCTAGATATTAGCCCTCTGTCAAATATAGGGTTGGTGAAGATCCTTTCCCAGTCTGTAGGCTGTCATGTTGTTCTGACAACAGTATCTTTTGCTTTACAGAAACATTTCAGTTTCATGAGGTCCCATTTGTTGATTGTTGTTCTTAGAGCCTGTGCTGTTGGTGTTCTGTTCAGAAAGTTGTTTCCTGTGCCAATGAGTTCTAGGCTCTTCCTCACTTTTTCTTCTAACCGATTTAATGTGTCTGATTTTATATTGAGGTGTTTAATCCACTTGGACTTTAGTCTTCTGAGTGATGATAAATATGGACCTGTTTTCAGTTTTTTGCATGTAGACATCTCTTTGGACTAGCACCATTTGCTGAAGATGCTCTCTTTTTTTCTATTGAATGGTTTTGGCTTCTTTGTCTAAAAGCTAGTATTGATAGGTGTGTGGATTTATTTCTGTGTCTTTTATTTGGTTCCATTGATCCTCCTTACTGTTTCCATGGCTGTACCATGTACTTTTTATTACTATTGCTCTGTAGTACAGCTTGAGATCAGGGATGGGGATATCTCCAGACAATCTGTTGTTGTAAAATATCCTTTCCACAAATCTGGGTTTTTTGTTTTTCATAAGTTGAGAATTGTTCTTTCAAGGTCTGTAAAGGATTGTGTTGTTATTTTGATGGGAATTGCATTGAATCTGTAGATTGCTTTTGGCAGAATGGCCATTTTCACTATGTTAATCCTACTGATCCATGAGCATGGGAGATCATTCCATCTTCTGATATCTTCTTCAATTTCTTTCTTTAGAGAATTAAAGTTTTTTTTTCAAACATGTTTTTCATTTGCATAGTTAGAGTAACACCAAGGTACTTTATGTTATTAGTGGCTATTTTGAAGGGTATTGTTTCCCTAAATTCTTTCTTGGCCTTTTTGTCTTTGGTATACAGGAGGTCTTCTAATTTTTTTTTAGTTTATTTTATATACAGTCACATTGCTGAAGGCGTTTATCAGCTGAAAGATTTTTCTGGTTGAATTTTTGGCCTCACTCATGTATACTATAATTAGGCTCATGCTGGGCGATATTATATCATCTGCTAATAGTGATACTTTGGCTTCTGGCTTCTTCCTTTCTGATGTGTATCTCCTTGATCTCCTTTAGTTGTCTTATTGCTTTATGTAGGACTTCAAGTACTATGTGGAAGAGATATGCGGGCAGCCTTGCTTTGTCCCTGATTTCAGTGGGATTGAGTTAAGTTTCTCTCCATTGAGTTTGATGTTGGCTATAGGCTTGCTGTATATTGCCTTTACTATGTTTAGGTACCTGCCTTGTATCCCTGATCTCTCTAAGAATTTAAACATGACTGGGTGTTGGATTTTGTCAAATGTTTTTTGGTATCTAAAGAGATGATCATGTGGTTTTTCTCCTTCAGTTTGTTTATATGTTGGATTACATTGATGGATTTTCACATATTGAACCACCCTTGCATGCCTGGGATGAAGCTTACTTGGTCATGTTGGCTGATATTTTTTATGTGTTCTTGGATTCTGTTTGCACGTATTTTGTTGAGTAATTTTGCATCAATGTTCATAAGAGAGCTAGGTCTGAAGTTCTCTCTTTTGTTTGGTCTTTGTTTCGTTTAGGTATCAAGGTGACTGTGGCCTCATAGAATGAATTTGATAATGTTCCTTTTGTTTTTTATTTGTGGCATAATTTGAAGAGAATTGGAGTTAGCTCTTCTCTGAGAGTCTTTTAGAATTCTGCGCTGAAATCATCTTGCCCTGTGCTTACTTTGGAAGGGAAATTTTTGATGATTGCTTCTATTTCCTTGGGGGATATCAGACTCTTCAATCATTGTACCTGACCTTGACTTAATTTTGGTAGATGGAATCTATCAAGAAAAGTGTCCATTTCCTTTAGATTTTCAAATTTTGTGGCATATAGGCTTTTGTAGTAAGATGTAATGATTGTTTGGATTTCCTCAGTATCTGTAGTTGTGTCCTCTTTTTCATTTCTGATTTTTCTGATTTGGATAGTTTCTCTCTGCCTTTTAGTTACTTTGCTAACAGCTTGTCTATCTTGTTGAATTTCTCAAAGAACCAGCTCTTGATTTCACTGATTCTTTGAAATTTTTTATTTATTTCCAATGTATTGAATTCTGCCATGAGCTTGAGTTTTCCAGATGTCTACTCCTCTTGGGTGTGTCTGCCTCTTTTTTTTCCTCCCCAAGGACTTTCAGGTGAGCTATTAAGTTGCTCGTATGAGATGTTTCAAATTTCTTCTTGAAGGCATTTAGTGCTATGGGCTTTCCTGTTAGCATTGTTTTCATTGTGTTCCATAAGTTTAGGTATGTAGTGCCTTCATTTTCATTGAATTCTAGGAAGTCTTTAATTTCTTTCCTTATTTCTTCCCTAACCTAGCTGTCATTGAGTAGTGAGTTGTTCAGTTTCCATGTTTGTGTAGGCTTTTTGCTTTTCCCATTGTTATTGTGGTCCACCTTTAGTGCATGGTGCTCAGACAGGATACAAGAGATTATTTCAATCTTCTTGTATCTTTTGAGGTTTGATTTCTGACCAACCATATGGTCTATTTTGGAGAAGGTTCCATGAAATACTGAGAAGGTACATTTTTTTGTGTTACGATGAATGGTCTTGAGATGTCTGTTAGGTTCATTTGATCCATGACCTCGGTTAGAGTCATTGTTTTTATGTTTAATTTCTGTTTTATTGACCTGTCCTTTTATGAAAGTGGGGTATTAATGTCTCCCACTACTTAATGTATGGGGATCTATTTGTGAATTAAGTTTTATCAAAGTTTATTTTACAACTGTGGGGCCCTTGCTTTTGGGATGTAGATGTTCAGGATTGTAACATCTTCTTGGTGGAATTTTCCTTTGATGAATGTGATGTGCCTTTCCCCATCTCTTTTGATTAATTTTGGTTGAAATTCTATTTTATTCGATATTTGAATGGCTATTCCTTCTTGCTTCTTTGGTCCATTTGCTTGGAAAACCATCTTCCAGCCCTTTATTCTCAGGTAATGTCTATCTTTGTTATTAGATGTTTTTCTCTCATGCAACAGATTGTTTGGTCTTGTTTAAGCATCTATTATTCATTCTGAAATAAGACTCTAACTTTAAACTTTGGACCTCTCAGGATCACATTTCATTTTATAGAAGTATACAAAGAATATTTTTAATTAAAATGGACTTTTTAGGACCTATATGTTCTTATTCTAGGCTTTTCGTGTTCAATGTTAATATTATGAATGTTAAAAACAAAACAGAAAATGTTTTTAGGGTATTTAACTTCTTTTAGTTTGATCACAGTGTACTGTTTTATTTCTTTAATTTTGAGATGCTTCTATTTTTACACATTGAATGTTTTCTTAATTATTTAAAGGAAAAATATATATAATCTTACATCTTATAAAACTCAATGTTTACCAGTAGCAAAAATTAATAAATGGAGAGAAAGTGTTCTGAAAACACATAGACATTAGTTATTAGTCCCACCCAAAAGTGATATATTTGATGTTCAACTGTATTCAACATTGTACAATCAAATGAAAATAATCAATAAAATCAATTAAAAAATGTATAGTTCAAGTCTTCAAGTGCCTGTGGAGTTGTGTACAGTTTCAATTACTGTGTAATTGTCATGTAAAGTATAGAGACAATTTGCTATGGATCCATACCCCTCTATCTTCCCAGTGTTTTGCACCTCACTATCTTTCTTGAATTAATGTCATGACCTGCAAACTTGGTACTATCAATTTCTTACTGTAAAAAGTTTTGCTTTGATTAGGTTGACTAAGAAATGTTCAAATCTCCTTCTTTCTGGAAAAATGAGACTTTTACAGCATTTCATCCAATATTTCTAGTCTTCGTTTATGACCACTCAATTATTATGTTGGCTCTGACTTCTAGGTTTATGTCCCACATTTTCAGTGTTCTTGCCTTGTTCCTAGACTATAAGAAATTTTATAAAATTTTCTGTAATAGGTATATTGTTATTTTCAAGATATGCTTGGACTCATTTCATTTTAATCCATTGATTTCTCATTTTAACTAATTTGTTGGGTCAGTTTTTATGAGCAATAAAAGTAGAAGTTAAGTCTCTATGTGGTCCAGACAGTTATTGTGAATTGATATTTAGTAGAGACAACTGTGGAAGAGGCATGGTATACAGGGTTATGCTAGCATTCTGATTATTGATGGATAGTGATGAAATATTCAGACTCTCTTATCATCCCTTATCACCCTCTGTCATTGCCAATGTGTCAGTGTGTCCTATCTGAGAGAGGTGAGGGAGGAAAAGAGGGAGGGTGCAAGAGAGAAAGGGAGTCATGCATCTTGTGAGATCTGTATCTGAGAAAGGAAATACAATTTCCAACTTCCATTTCTGTGGACGAGTATTTATTTCTTTGTAAAAGCCATAATTTTGTAGCTGAAACTGTACTGGTACAGTACAGTACATTACTGGACCTGCAGAACACAGATATACAAATTTAGTACCAAGGTTTGGTGCCCTGATATTACCGTAATGGTATTTTCACACATGGATGCTGAAAACTGGACTAGCACATTTTTCTTTGAAAGGAAGAGACAGATATATAAGTGGACAGTGGTCTATAATTAAATTATAACCCTCAGGTGCTCTGAAACCTGAACACAACCTAGAACACAGCCATAAACTATCAGTGCTAAGAGTGCTTGGTGTTGTATAATATCGGCTCAAGGTTCTCAGGAACTAGTTAATTCTGCCTGATGTTTAGAAGACTGGCTTCAATCACAAAACACTGGAACTATAAAGTCTATAAAGAGGGTGAGAAATGTAGCTACACATGGGTCAGCAAAAAAGATTGCATTTGGAGCATAAGCAACAAGAGGGAGATTAGCTTAGCCCTGATGTTTCTAGAGATCATGGACACAAAGGATGAAAAAGACTACCAGATCTCACTTCCAAAGTCTTGAAACACTACAGGGACAGGCGAAATACCCACAACATTCCTGCCATGGGTGGTAGTGGGTGGAGTGGATCATCACATGTCTGGATAAAACACGTAAGATCTTGCATTTGCCCATTTTCCCTCCTCAATCTTTCAAACAAAAATTGTTTGATCTTAAATTCAATTTAGTAAGAATTTTTATGTGAAACTTTCTTAATGTGTTCTGTAGTGATGTGAGCATGAATCCAATGACTGAGATGGAAGGAATTACAGATGTTTTGTAAAGTCTTGGTACCTATTAATACCATCTATTTATATATAGTAGGGTATTAAAATGGCTGTTTGTTGCTGTTTAACTTTTTGAGTTCTTTATATATTCTGGATATTAACCCTCTGTCAGATATGGGGTTGGTGAAGTTCCTTTCCTAATCTGTATGCTGTCACTTTGTTCTGATGACACTGACCTTTGCTTTACAGAAGGTTTTCAGTTTCATGAGGTCCAATTATTGATTGTTCCTCTTAAAGCCTGTGCTGTTGTTGTTCTGTTCAGGAAGTTGTCTCCTGTTCCAATGAGTTCTAGGTTCTTCCCCAATTTTTCTTCTAGCCAATTTAGTATGTCTGGCTTTATGTTGAGATCTTTGATCCACTTGGACTTTAGTTTTGTGCAGGGTGATAAATATGGATCTATTTTCCCATTTTCTGCATGTCCTTATCCAGTTAGACCAGCACAACTTGTTGAAAATGCTGTCTTTTTTCTACTGTATGGTTTTGGCATCTTTGTCAAAGATCAGGTGTCCATATGTGTGTGGGTTTATTTCTGGGTCATTTATTTGATTCTATTGATCCACCATTCTGTTTCTATGCCAGCACCATGCAGTTTTTATTATTATTGCTCTATACCACAGCTTGAGATTAGGGGTGGAAATACCTCTAGAAGATCTTTTATTGTAGAGGCTTGTTTTAGCAATTCTGGGTTTCTAATTATTGCATATGGAGTTGCGAATTTTTCCTTCAAGTTCTGTAAAGAATTATGTTTGTAATTTAATGGGAGTTGCATTGAATCTGTAGATTGTTTTTGATGAGATGGCCATTTTTACCTTGTTAATCCTGCCAAGCCAAGAGCATGAGAGATCTTTCCATCTTCTGATAGCTCCTTCTATTTCTTTCTTCAGAGACTTGATGTATTTTTTTTTTTTCATACAAGTCTTTGACTTGCTTGGTTAGAGTAAAACCAAGGTACTTTAGGTCATTAGTGGCTATTGTGAAGTGTGTTGTTTCCCTAATTTCTTTCTCAGCCCATTTCTGTTTTGTATAAAAGAGGGTTACTTTTTTTTTTAATATAATTTTGTATCCAGCCACTTTGCTGAACGTGTTTGTCAGCTTAACGCATTGCACATTATATTTTTTAGGCTTACTTATTTACTGTCCCAGGATAAAATATGTATTCCTGCTTTACTTACTAGAATTCAGAAACTTCACCATATAAATCTATAGAGAAGGAAACAATGCAGATTTTCCTATAAATTCTACAGAAATGGGAATGATCTCTTTTACAGCAAAAGTTAATTTCAAAGATCTATAGTTTACAATGTTTGACATATAGTATGATGCATCCATCATATATCTAACCCAGAGAAATTAAAAAAAAAAATACTGTCCTAATTTTCCTTTTGTTTTTTGTCTCTCTCTTTCTTTCTTTCTTTCTTTCTTTCTTTCTTTCTTTCTTTCTTTCTTTCTTTCTTTCTTTCTTTCTTCTTTCCCTTCCCTTCCTTCCTTCCTTCCTTCCTTCCTTCCTTCCTTCCTTCCTTCCTTCGTTCCTTTTTTCTATTTATTTATTACAATTTATTCACTTTGTATCCTGGCTTATCTCCTTCAAGACCCACCTTCCCTCCCTCTTCTCTCCTTGCCTCTCCCCTAGTCCACTGATAGGGGAGGTTCTCCTCCCCTACTATCTGACCCTAGCCTATCAGGTCTCATCAGGACTCTGGCCTGGCTAGGTTGCTGCCCCAGGGGCAGGTGATCATGGTCCCATTTTTTTCTCATTATATAAATCCTAGTCCTTAAATGCCTTACAATAAGCTTTACAAGATCACTAGTTACTGCAGTGAGTTAATCTTACAAAGTTTATAGGTGAGAAAGTCTTGTAAAGAAAGAAATGTACAACAGTGTGTGAATGGACAACAATGTGTGAATGGATCTTCGGTGTGGTTGCTTTTAACTCTTTCTTCATCCAAGTAGAGCTTCAGTTGAATATCACCGTTGTCTCATTAGGTCCATCTCAATCAAGTGAGTAGGAAAGCACTCATTTTAGTACTTACATTTAGACACTTTGTCAATCAAACAAGTATCATCTTCAGTACTGGGTAAAAACTGTAATTTTTTACCACCTGTCTCAACACCTTGAGCTTTTACATTTAATAGAGTCATCTGTTTCTTTATGTCACCCCTCAATATAGGTATTTTAAAGCTGCTTCTGTCATCCCTACTTAAACATGATGTAAATATGTTTGCGTATCTCCTCATTTGAAGGTAAAGATCAGCTTGCATATGTCTCAATGTTTCTGCTTGCATAGGAGCTGCAGTTCTCTCAGTCCCTTGGTTTTATGATCATTTCAGATATATATATATATATATATATATATATTTTTTTTTTTCAATGCAGTTTATTCAGGAACATTGAACAATCCTCGGACCCCGGGGAAAGCCAGCCCACAGCTTAAATAGCCTCTGGGTAGCCAACCCAGGCGTGCCATGGGGGCAAAGCAGATAGGTCCACATACATGGAAGCAAGCCAGATCCTCGGCCTTAGCCAAATGTGGAGTTTTTCGTGACAGAGAGCACTCACCATCGGGAAGGTGGAAGGCAGAAACCAGCTCCATCTTTAAGGCATAGCATTCCGCAGCTCTCTACAGTTCCCCCTTTTTGTTTTAGACGCATCAGGCAAGAGTAGTGGTCTGATCTCTGATATTAGAAATAAATTGGGACTTTGTACAGATGTTCATTTAGGTGTCATCCACCCAAAGAGCATCAGACCCGTCTGATACCTTTTTCTCAGAGGCGGGACCTGGGGCATCAACCCGCATGCAATCAGACATGCTCTTCTCTGGGTCCAAAGCGGCTGACCCTGAGTGCAGTGCTTAGCCTCGCATCCTGAGCATAACATTTTAGCTTTTTATGGTATCCAACCATGCTTGGGGAGAATGTCCTGCTTCAATGGCTGTAAAGGCCTGAATGATCATGGCTGCATTACACTGTTGTGAGACTCTAATCTTGCATATATACCACAGGCAAACCAAGGAGACCAACACCAGAAGGCCTGCTAACACTCCCATGCCCGCCCATTCCTTCAGATGATTCATGGCTGCAGCAATCCATGTTGATAATCCTGTGGCTAGTCCTGCGTCCACTCTGGTAGAATTTACTGTGACAATGGCCACTCTCAGCTACTTCATCGTAGTATCGAATTCTCCAGTCCAATTACCTAAAATATAGCTCGACAATTGTTTAGACAGATTTGCAGCACAGGAAAAATTCTCATTGTCATTTCAGATATTTTTAAGGCAAGTGAAAAAAATACAATGGGAATATTGAGACACTAACTCTGCAAGGAATGAGCTATTGTGTACTGTTCTGCAAACAATTTCTGATTAAGACAGGTCACCTGAGCTAATCATAGGCATAGGAAGCATAAGCTAAGAAACATTCCTCAGGTCCCACCATCTCTCTGCAAATTTCATGATTTCCTTCTTTTTCATTGCTGAGTAATACTCCATTGTATAGATGTACCATAGTTTCTGCATCCATTCTTCAGTTGAGGGGCATCTGGGCTGTTTCCAGCTTCTGGCTAATACAAATAAAGCTGCTTCAAACATGGTTGAGCAAATATCCTTTTTGTGTACTTGAGCCTCTTTTGGATATATGCCCAGTAGTGGTATTGCTGGATCTTGGGGAAGTGCTATTCCTAGTTGTCTGAGAAAGCACCAGATTGATTTCCAGAGTGCTTGTACAAGTTTACATTCCCACCAGCAGTGGAGCAGGGTTCCCCTTTCTCCACAACCTCTCCAGCATGTGTTGTCACTTGAGTTTTTGATCTTGGCCATTCTCATGGGTGTAAGGTGAAATCTCAGGGTGGTTTTGATTTGCATTTCCCTAATGGCTAATGAGGTTCAGCATTTCTTTAAGTGCTTTTCTGCCATTCGGTATTCCTCTACAGAGAATTCTCTGTTTAGCTCTGTTCCCCATTTTTTAAGTGGATTACTTAGTATGCTGCTTTTCAGCTTCTTTAGTTCTTTATATCTACTGGATATGAGTCCTCTATCAGATAAAGGGTTGGTGAAGATTCTTTCCCAATCTGTAGGCAGTCGCTTTTTGTTGATGACAGTGTCCTTTGCTTTGCAGAAGATTTTCAGTTTCATGAAGTCCCATTTATTGATTGTTGCTCTTAGAGCCTGTGCTGTTGGTGTTCTGTTCAAGAAGTTGTCTCCTGTACAAATGAGCTCTAGGGTATTCCCCACTTTTTTTCTAGCCAATTTAATATGTCTGGTTTAATGTTGAGGTCTTTGATCCACTTGGACTTCAGTTTTGTGCAGGGTGATGAGTATGGATCAATTTTCATTTTTTTTTCACATTTTTTTTTATTATTATTATTTTTTTTCAATGCAGTTTATTCAGGAACATTGAACAATCCTCGGACCCCGGGGAAAGCCAGCCCACAGCTTAAATAGCCTCTGGGTAGCCAACCCAGGCGTGCCACGGGAGCAATGCAGATAGGTCCACATACATGGAAGCAAGCCAGATCCTCGGCCTTAGCCAAATGTGGAGTTTTTCGTGACAGAGAGCACTCACCATCGGGAAGGTGGAAGGCGGAAACCAGCTCCATCTTTAAGGCATAGCATTCCGCAGCTCTCTACAGTTCGCCCTTTTTGTTTTAGACGCATCAGGCAAGAGTAGAGGTCTGATCTCTGATATTAGAAATAAATTGGGACTTTGTACCGATGTTCATTTAGGTGTCATCCACCCAAAGAGCATCAGACCCGTCTGATACCTTTTTCTCAGAGGCGGGACCTGGGGCATCAACCTGCATACAGAGTCCAATTGGGTTACATAGTAATGTGAAGAGGGACTGCCTCTGACATAATCTGATTGGCCTGCTCTTTGATCACCTCCCTCTGGGGGGAGGGGGAGCAGCCTTACCAGGCCACAGTAGAGGACAATACAGCCACTTTTGATGTGAACTGACAGACTAAGATCAGAAAGGAGAGGAGAACCTCCCCTATTAGTGGACTTGGGGAGTGGCATGCAAGCAGAGGGAGGAGGGAGGGTGGGATTGGGATGGGAGGAGGGAGGGGCTTATGGGGGGATGCAGAATGAATAAAGTGTAATTGATGAAAAATTTAAGAAAAAAGGGAAAAAAAATAATTTAAGAACCTTAAATGACTTTCAAAATTGGAGGAAAACATGGAGTTAGTCAATTGGCATGGAGCAGGTCTTGCCCCTGGGGGCAATGGTCTCCTGAACCTACTCAGACCTCGGACACCACCACTGCTAGTTCTAGAACTGACGCAGGATGTTCCAACGAGGGGTTAAGGCTTCTCATAATATTTCCTATAAGCCCACACCTGTTTGTCTATATCCCCCATTCTTATTCATTATTAGCCAGATAGAGCCAAGTAATTGTGGTAATGATACTTGCTTTTTTGCCCAATGCTGGAATGCTAGTAAAGTTAGGTATGCCCTGGTTACTCGCATGCCTCACTGGGTGCCTATGCCCATTGATGCCCCTCACGCTATGACTCTCTTCAGACAGAAAAGGGATCTTGGAACTACAGCCACCATTGTTACTACCATCTCATTGACGGCTGTTGGAGCTACCACCAGGGCATTAGCCATGAGTCATACTGGGCAGACTGCTCAGACCCTGAATAATCATTTAGCCAATGTAGCTCATGCCTTAGTTGTACATAAAGGAATTAATGCTCAACTAAAAGGAAGCTTGATGGTGTTCAATCAGAGGATTGACCTCTTGCAGGAGCAAATTGATACCCTATGGCAAATCGCTCAACCTGGCTGTCAATGAAAGTATGCTGGACTTTGTGTCACTAGCATACAACATGAGAATTTTTCCTGTGCTGCAAATCTGTCTAAACAATTGTCGAGCTATATTTTAGGTAATTGGACTGGAGAATTCGATACTACGATGGAGCAGCTGAGAGTGGCCATTGTCACAGTAAATTCTACTGAGTGGACGCAGGACTAGCCACAGGATTATCAACATGGATTGCTGCAGCCATGAATCAATTTTCATTTTTCTACATGTAGACATCCAGTTGGGCCAGAAATATTTGTTGAAGATGAAATCTTTTTTCCATTGTATGGTTTTGGCATCTTTGTCAAAGATCAGGTGTCTATAAGTGTGTGGGTTTATTTCTGGATCCTCTGTTCGGTTCCATTGATCCACCATTCTGTTTCTATGCCAGTACCGTAGAGTTTTTAAAACTGTTGCTCTATAGTACAACTTAAGATCAGGGATGGAGATACCTCCAGAAGATCTTTTATTGTAGAGGATTGTTTTAGCAATTCTGGGTTTTTTGTTATTCCATATGAAATTGAGAACTTTTCTTTCCAGGTCTGTAAAGAATTGTGTTGGTAATTTGATGGGAATTGCATTGCATCTGTAGCTTGCTTTTGGTAAGATGGCCATTTTTACTATGTTAATCCTGCCAAGCCATGAGCATGGGAGATCTTTCCATCTTCTCACATCTTCTTCTAATTCTTTCTTCAGAGACTTGAAATTTTTTTCATACAAGTCTTTAACTTCCTTGGTTAGGGTTACTCAGAGGTACCTTAGGTCATTTGTGGCTATTGTGAAGGGTCTTGTTTCCCTAATGTCTTTCTCAGCGCTTTTTTCTTTTGTATACAGGAGGGCTACTGATTTTTTTGAGTTAATTTTTTATCTGGCCACTTTGCTGAAGGTGTTTATCAGCTGTAGGAGTTCCCTGGTAGAGTTTTAGGTGTCACTCAGGTATACTATCATATCATCTGCAAATAGTGATAATTTGACTTCTTTTTTTCCAATTTGTATCCCCTTGCTCTCCTTCAACTGTATTATTGCTCTAGCAAGGACTTCCAGAACTATGTTTTAGAGATGTGGAGAGAGTGGTCAGCCTTGTCTTGTCCCTGATTTCAGTGGGATTGCTTTAAGTTTCTCTCTGTTTAGTTTGATGTTGGCTATAGGTTTGCTGTATATCGCCTTTACTATGTTTAGTTGTGTGCCTTGTATCCCTGATCTTTAAACATGAATGGATGTTGGATTTTGTCAAATGCTTTTTCAGCAACTAGGGAGATTATCATGTTTTTTTTTTTTTTTTTTTTTTTTCTTTCAGTTTAATAATATGGTGGATCATCCTGAGTGAGTTGTCCCAGAAGCAAAAAGACACACATGGTCTATACTCACTCATATAGACATACAACATAGGACAAACCCACTAAAATCTGTGCATCTAAAGAAACCAAGCAAGAGAGAGGACCCTAACTGAAACGGTCAATCCCCATCCTAAAAGACAAAGAGGATGGACATCAGAAGAAGAAGAAAACAGGAAACAACCTAGGAACCTTCTACAGAGGGTTTCTGAAAGCCAGAAGAAGAAAACAGGAAACAAACTAGGAACCTACCACAGAGGGCCTCTGAAAGCCTCTGCCCTACAGAATATCAAAGAAGATGCTGAGCCTGATGGTCAACTGTTGTGCAGAGTGAATGGAATTTTATGTAAGAAGTTGGAAATAGTAAGAGCTGGAGAGGACAGGTTCTCCACAAGGAGAGCAACAAAACAAGGAAATTTGAACACAGGGAACTTCCCAGAGACTCATAGTCCAACCAAGGACTATTCATGGAGATGACCTAGTACCTCTGCACAGATGTAGCCCATGGCAGTTCAGAGTCCAATTGGGTTACATAGTAATGGGAAGAGGGACTGCCTCTGACTTCCCTGATTGGCCTGTTCTTTGATCACCTCCCCCGGAGGGGGGAGCAGCCTTACCAGGCCACAGTAGAGGACAATGCAGCCACTTTTGATTTGCACTGATAGACTAAGATCAGAAAGGAGAGGAGAACCTCCCCTATCAGTGGACTTGGGGAGTACCATGCATGCAGAAAGGGGAGGGAGGGTGGGATCGGGAGGGGAGGAGAGAGGGACTTATGGGGGGATACAAAATGAATAAATTGCAATTAATAAAATAAAATAAAAAAGAAACATTCCTCAGAATTGAGGAGTACCCACTCAGCATCTTACTCTTCTTAGCCCCACATCCACAGTACCCTGATTTGGTATTGAGCACACGCCCCACTTTCTTAAAATGGAACTATTTCAGCATTTTGCCTCATGGTGATCCCATGGATGAATGGCTCAATTTCTCTTTATTCAACCTCATATCTTCTTTCGACCATTATTATGGTTGTCAATGTTATGTTTGTTTATGAATTACACATTTTACAGGTGTCTGCTCTCACCTTAACTGCACACACACACACACACACACACACACACACACATACACATAAATATATTTTTTTCTTGATGAAATTTGTCCCCTAAATTATTTCTCTTCCCTATATGATTTCCATTTACTGCTCAAATCTTACTGTGTGGGATGGAAATTGGTAGAAAAATAAAGAAACCAGTCAAATGCCCTTTAAAACTATAAGAACTGACTATTTTTAGAGCAGTGGATCTCAGCTTTCCTAATGCTGTGACCCTTTAATACAGTTTCTCATGTTGTGGTGACCCCTAATTGTAAAATTATTTCCTTGCTACTTCATAACTGTACTTTTGCCACTCCTATGAATCATGATGTAAACATCTAATATTCAGGATACCTGACATGTGTCCTGTATGAAAGGGTCATTGGATTCCCCAAGGGGTCATGAGAATCCCTCCTTTAGAACCAGGTGAGCAAACCTGAAACATTAAAAGTTACTGTCGCCTTCAACATTGTTTTTAGAGGGATTTATATTTCTCCTCATGCTTTTACTGTTTAAGCACACAAATGGTATGTTTAATCACACAGCTGGAATCTTTCCAGTAAGATAGGCCATTTTCTTTTAGCAGTGCCTGACGGAATATTTGAAGCTAAGAAAAATTTCCAACTCTCTTGATCCCCTGGAGGAGATTGGATTTTTCAGTCTCATGGTTACATTACTGTTGGACTAGTTAGTCACCCACACTTTTCTTCCCTTTCATCAATTCCCTTTGCCATTGTGATATAAATTCTAATGCATAAACCTGAAAGTAAGCAGAAATGGAACTTTTTATTTGAAATGTATTATAAATATAAGATGGAAAAGAAACAGGTGTTTCACAAAAGGAAGAAGAGCTCAATAAGTGAGATGAGCAACTTAATTTTAGAAACTGATGTGTTTCTTGAATTCTTCCACATTACCAGAGTATTGGAAGTGAAAAAAGAAGTGGTATGTGCAGCAAGTTTAAAAAACAAAAAAACAAAACAAAACAAAACACCCAAAAGTTTGTAGTTACATTTCTTTTCCTTGAAAGAGTTATTTCGAAAATTTAAGAGTAGAGGAAAGAACACAGGATTTTAGTTTCTGAAGGTTTAACTTGGAATCTGTTATTCACTCTGCAGAGCTATGGACTGATTCAAGCTATTCAGCTTTTGTGTACCATTTAACTTTCGTACTATTTTCTTTTCCTATTACTTTGGGGGTTAAAGAATGCACGGGTTGTTTGAAAGTCTTGAGCAAAACTTGTTAGTTCTCTAGGACTGTTATTGAGACCTAGAATGTTAACAAGTGAACTCTACTAGTATTTTCATTTGTTTTTCGTAAGTGATACACTGCAATGGCAACTTCTTGCTTTTTCTTTATGTTGTTACTTAAATAGAGCTTGTTAAATTTCTTACATACAACTATATATATTTGTTTGTTCATTATATAAAAACAATAACCATAATAGGCCTATGAGATGAGTCAGTCAGCAAAGGCATATAGACCCATGTTCTCTCCTGGGACCCAAACATTGGAGGAAGAGGGCTGACTCCCTTAAGTTATCCTGTGACCTCAATATGTGTCCTATAGCACGTATGCACTATAACACACATGGTACAAAATAAATAGATAACATCAATAAACAATAACTACAGCAAAGATAAAGGGAAGAAGCATAGCTGAAGAGAAATCCATAGCAAACTAAATAAATAATATATATTTAGAAAATATAAAAAGAAAAAAATATGGCAATTTTTGAAAATTATCTTTGACTTTGCCTTTCCTGACAGTGATGATGACCACATAAATGAAATAGATTTCCTCAGCAGTTCCCTTGTGTGATGGTTATTCTTGATTTTCAATTTGACTATATCTGTAATGAGAAAATTCTAAAAATGAAGTACACACCTGTGAGCTATTTTTGTTAATTTTATTTAGGAAGATTCCCTTCTAATTTAATCTTTGAAGTAGGAAGACACTTCTTTAATCCAAATCTTTTGAACTTTGAAAAGATGTGCCCTTAATCCAGATCTAGAGGAGGGAGGACACATCTGTAATCTGGACCACACCTTCAACCAGAAGCCTATATAAGGGCATAAAAGAAGGAAGGTTTTGCTCTTTGCATCCTTTCTCTTACTTCACTAGCAAGTCTGTTCCTTCACTGGCATTAAAGCCTACTCCTTCAGAATTCTAGCATTTACTGAATATCAGTGGAGACATCCAGCCTTGTGTATTGAGCAACATCTGTATTATTGGATGTTGTGCTTATAGCCATCCATGTTAGAGTAGTATGACCACAGCCTGTAAGACCCCTTTACATATATATGTGTATACATACATACAAATATATGTATACAGAACATTATATGTGTATAATGTATTAGATTATATATGTACACACACAAATACATATATATATTTTTCTGTGCACATCTATAATATTTGAACACACACATATATATGCATATATATATATACACATATATATATACACACACACATACACAATATACATATTGTTCTGTTACCCTAGAGAACTATGACTAATGAATCTTGTTTCTAAAAAAATTCAAGGATAACCAAGTTTCTTCTTGGGTCTGCAGCCAGGCTATTGTCATCTGGATGGTTGCTGGCCAGAGTTTTTCCTTATTGAATCATTCAATCTCTACCAGTTGTGTGATCATATCAAAGTTTAGAACTTAGTAATATAAACACCATCCTTAACAACCCCCTGATGACTGGTAATGGCAGTGGGGCTATAGGGTGTGGGATATAAAGAGAGGCGTAAGTTAGTCTTCTTTTTAATATATTCATGAACCCAAGTCTAGACAAATTTCTTACCTATTTTTTTTTGTAGATAGGATTTCTGTCTCTGAAGAACTTCAACAGTTTACATTGTGTTGATACTATAGCTTAATTTCTCTTTATTCAGCCTTATATAATGTTTCCAGTGTGTGTGTGTGTGTGTGTACATGCACACATACACAAGCACGTATTAGTACATGCCTGTGTATGTTTGTTCATATGTGTATGTGCATATGTGTATTTGTGTGGTATGAGAGAACAAGATAGAATGAGAGATCTAAAGAGAGGGAGTGGTCACAGTTAGTAGGAATATTTTTCAGAGGTGATTATTAGTGATTTGTTTTTAAAGATGTTAAGAGGTTATGATTTTAGAGGCTGGAAAGAAGGCTCAGAGTTTAAGAGCACTTGTTGGTTTTGCAGGCGGCACCCAATCATGTTTCACTCCACTTCTATGTAACCTAACACTGTCATTTGGCCTCAGAGGGCACCAGGCATGCATTGGTATGCTTATATATACACGGATAAAACATTCATACACATAAAATTATATATATATATATATATATATTAATAAAAAAGATGTGGTGGTTTAGATACTAAATGCCTCCCACAGGTTCATGTGTTGAACACTGGTTCTCTGTGGATGGTATTATTAGGGACATAATCTGGAAAACTTTCTAAGTGGTAGTTGCAAGAAATATGTCACTGAATACATGCGTACAAAGCCCACACTTTGTCCTCAGTATCCTCTTTGCTCTCTGTTTTCAGTTCCTCATGAAGTGAACAGCTTCCTTCTTAACATTCATGAACTCCAATAATTTTGAACTATTTAAAAATCTCTGACGTTTTTTGAAACTTATGTACTCAAATGTCCCTTGGTACATGGCATGCACATTCAGACTTAACTATGTGAAGCCACAGAAATCCTGATTTTACTATTGATGCTGATATAGGATGATTTCCTCATTTACTGTGACATGCTCATTTTTAAGCCTCTGCCCTGGAATGGACCTGCAGGGAGATCTCAGGTC
Organism: Meriones unguiculatus; assembly: GCF_030254825.1. NCBI lineage: Eukaryota > Metazoa > Chordata > Mammalia > Rodentia > Muridae > Meriones > Meriones unguiculatus. The sequence continues at coordinate 43,557,246 of NC_083357.1, forward strand.
CAGACTCTTTTTTTATTTCATCCCAATGTTTCAGTATTTATTCATTTTTTTTCCTGTCTTCACTCTCTAAATCACCATGGGATGGGAATTCATGCTTGGGAAAAATAAGATGGAGAAACCACCATGACTTTACAGGCTGAGGCTTAGAAATAAGGAGATTGTTTGCATTCTCATCTTCATTACCACATGGTGGGTGTTATTTCTATTTTACCCAAGCCTGGCTTGATGAACTAACGAATTAAATAGTTTCATTAATGCAGAATTCCAGATACAGAGTAATAAACAATTGCACATGACTTCAGAACAGTAGCTTCCTCTAAGGAGTCATGATTGTTGTTTCAAGGGCAGCTCTCAGTGAATAACCTAGACTAGAAATTTATTATTAGAATTACTAATTGTACTAACTAGCTACAAGCTTCTTTCCCATAACCCTGCTTTTCTTTAATTTTAGACTTGTTCAGTTTTTTGTTTATTAGTCAAAGTTGGAGGCTCTTTCTCTTCTTTTTTTTAATGAAATGTTAAGCCATAAACATAACTGTGATATCCTACAAGTGTTTGCAGCTTCTGAAAACTACAAGGTAGTTCCTAAATATGCAAATTAAATTAGTTGTACCTGTGTGTTTCAGAAAAAAAGACAATATTTATGGGTTCTGCTTATTTTGATTACAACTTGTTTCATTGCATTTAAAGTATGTAGAAAAGAGCTTTCCAATTAACTCAGATACAATGATCCAGTCTAGAGAAAAGAACATTGCAATGTAGATCTGAAAGTGTGGATTTCAGCTTCAACCCTGCCTAGAAGATAGCATGATGGTTATCTCTTTCAAAAATGCATAGCAACTTGGCTGTCAATGAAAATGTGGTGCACTTTGAGTCACTAGCATATAACATGAGAATTTTCCTGTGCTGCAAATCTGTCTAAACAATTGTCGAGCTATATTTTAGGTAATTGGACTGGAGAATTCGATACTACGATGGAGCAGGTGAGAGTGGCCATTGTCACAGTAAATTCTACTAGAGTGGACGCAGGACTAGCCACAGGATTATCATCATGGATTGCTGCAGCCATGAATCATCTGAAGGAATGGGTGGGCATGGGAGCGTTAGCAGGCCTTCTGGTGTTGGTCTCCTTGGTTTGCATGTGGTATATATGCAAGATTAGAGTCTCACAACAGTGTGATGCAGCCACGATCATTCAGGCCTTTACAGCCATTGAAGCAGGACATTCTCCCCAAGCATGGTTGGATACCATAAAAAGCTAAAATGTTATGCTCAGGATGCGAGGCTAAGCACTGCACTCACAGTCAGCCGCTTTGGACCCAGAGAAGAGCATGTCTGATTGTATGCAGGTTGAGACCCCAGGTCCCGCCTCTGAGAAAAAGGTATCAGACGGGTCTGATGCTCTTTGGGTGGATGACACCTAAATGAACATCGGTACAAAGTCCAAATTTATTTCTAATATCAGAGATCAGACCTCTACTCTTGCCTGATGCGTCTAAAACAAAAAGGGGGAACTGTAGAGAGCTGCGGAATGTTGTGCCTTAAAGATGGAGCTGGTATCCGCCTTCCACCTTCCCGATGGTGAGTTCTCTCTGTCACAAACAACTCCACATTTGGCTAAGGCTGAGGATCTGGCTTGCTTCCATGTATGTGGACCTCTCGGCATTGCCCACGTGGCACGCCTGGGTTGGCTACCCAGAGGCTATTTAAGCTGTGGGCTGGCTTTCCCCAGGGTCAGATGATTGTTCAAGGTTCCTGAATAAACTGCATTGAAAAAGAAAAAAAAATTTCTAGAACACTTGACCACTACAGACTTACCTGTGTTTAAAACCCTTTCCTTTCTTTACGAATCATAAAATTAAAATAGAATTCTCCGTTCAGTTTGATGTTGGCTATAGGCTTGCTGTGTATCGCCTTTACTATGTTTAGATATGTGCCTTGTATCCTTGATCTCTCCAATACTTTGAACATGAATGGATGTTGGATTTTGTCAAAGGCTTTTTCAGCATCTAGGGAGATTTTCATGTGGTTTTTTTTCTTTCAGTTTGTTAATATGGTGGATCACATTGATGGATTTCCATATATTGAACCACCCCTGCATACCTGGGATGAAGCCTCCTTGGTCATAGTAGATAATATCTTTGATGTGTTCTTGGATTCGGTTTGCAAGTATTTTATTAAGTATTTTTGCATCAATGTTCATAAGGGAGATTGGCCGGAAATTCTCTTTCTTTGTTGAGTCTTTGTGAGGTTTAGGTACCAAGGTGACTGTGGCTTCATAGAAGGAATTTGGTAATATTCCCTCTGTTTCTATTTTGTGGAATAGTTTGAAGAGAATTGGTGTTAGCTCTTCTTTGAAGGTCTGGTAGAATTCTGCGCTGCAGCCATCTGGTCCTGGGCTTTTTTTGGATGGGAGACTTTTGATGACCGCTTCTATTTCTTTGGGGGATATAGGATTATTTAATTGATTTACCTGGTCCTGATTCAGTTTTGGTAAGTCAAATCGATCAAGAAAATTGTCCATTTCATTTAGATTTTCAAATTTTGTGGCATATAGACTTTTGAAGTAAGTCCTAATGATTGTTTGGATTTCCTCAGTGTCTGTAGTTATAGCCCCCTTTTCATTTCTGATTTTGTTGATTTGGGTGGTGTCACTCTGCCTTTTAGTTAGCCTGGCTAAGGGTTTGTCGATCTTGTTGATTTTCTCAAAGAACTAGCTCTTGGTTTCATTGGTTCTTTGAATTGTTTTATTTGTTTCCAATTGATTGATTTCAGCCCTGAGTTTGATTATTTCCAGCCATCTACTCCTTCTTGGTGTGTCTGCTTCTTCTTTTTCTATGGTTTTTAAGTGAGCCATTAGGGTGCTTGAATGACCTGTCTCGAATTTCTTCTTGAAGGCACTTAGTGATATGAACTTTCCTCTTAGCCTTAAAGCAATCCCACTGAAATCAGGGACAAAACAAGGCTGCCCACTCTCTCCATATCTCTTCAACATAGTGCTGGAAGTCCTTGCTTGAGCAATAAGAGAGTTGAAGGAGATCAAGGGGATACAAATTGGAAAGGAAGAAGTCAAATTATCACTATTTGTAGATGATATGATAGTATACGTGAGTGACCCCAAAAACTCTACCAGGGAACTCCTACAGCTGATAAACACCTTCAGCAAAGTGGCCGGATACAAAATTAACTCAAAAAAATCAGTAGCCCTCCTGTATACAAAAGAAAAATGCGCTGAGAAAGACATTAGGGAAACAACACCCTTCACAATAGCCACAAATGACATAAGGTACCTCGGAGTAACCCTAACGAAGGAAGTCAAAGACTTGTATGAAAAAAATTTCAAAACTCTGAAGAAAGAATTAGTAGAAGATATGAGAAGATGGAAAGATCTCCCATGCTCATGGCTTGGCAAGATTAACATAGTAAAAATGGCCATCTTACCAAAAGCAATCTACAGATTCAATGCAATGCCCATCAAATTACCAACACAATTCTTTACAGACCTGGAAAGAAAAATTCTCAACTTCATATGGAATAACAAGAAACCCAGAATTGCTAAAACAATCCTCTACAATAAAAGATCTTCCGGAGGTATCTCCATCCCTGATCTTAAGTTGTACTAGAGAGCAACAGTTTTAAAAACTGCATGGTACTGGCATAGAAACAGAATGGTGGATCAATGGAACCGAACAGAGGACCCAGAAATAAACCCACACACTTATGGACACCTGATCTTTGACAAAGACGCCAAAACCATGAAATGGAAAAAAGATAGCATCTTCAACAAATGGTGCTGGTCTAACTGGATGTCTACATGTAGAAAAATGAAAATAGATCCATACTTGTCACCCTGCACAAAACTGAAGTCCAAGTGGAACAAAGACCTCAACATAAAACCAGACACATTAAATCGGCTTGAAAAAAAGTGGGAAATACCCTAGAACTCATTGGTAGAGGGGAAAACTTCCTGAACAGAACACCCACAGCACAGGCTCTAAGAGCAACAGTCAATAAATGGGACCTCATGAAACTGAAAAGCTTCTGCAAAGCAAAGGACACCGTCATCAAAACAAAGCAACCACCTACAGATTGGGAAAGAATCTTCACCAACCTTTATCTGACAGAGGACTCATATCCAGTATATATAAAGAACTAAAGAAGCTGAAAAGCAGCAAACCAAGTAATCCACATAAAAAATGGGGAACAGAGCTAAACAGAGAATTCTCTGTAGAGGAATACCGAATGGCAGAGAAGCACTTAAAGAAATGCTCAACCTCACTAGCCATTAGGGAAATGCAAATCAAAACAACCCTGAGATTTCACCTTACACCCATGAGAATGGCCAAGATCAAAAACTCAAGTGACAACACATGCTGGAAAGGTTGTGGAGAAAGGGGAACCTTTCTCCACTGCTGGTGGGAATGTAAACTTGTACAACCAATCTGGAAATCAATCTGGCGCTTTCTTAGACAACTAGGAATAGCGCTTCCTCAAGATCCAGCCATACCACTACTGAGCATATATACAAAAGAGGCTCAAGTACACAAAAAGACATTTGCTCAACCATGTTTGTAGCAGCTTTATTTGTAATAGCCAGAAGCTAGAAACAACCCAGATGCCCCTCAACTGAAGAATGGATGCAGAAATTGTGGTATATCTACACAATGGAATATTACTCAGCAATGAAAATTAAGGAAATCATGAAATTCGCAGGTAAATGGTGGGATCTGGAAAGGATCATCCTGAGTGAGTTGTCCCAGAAGCAAAAAGACACACATGGTATATATTCACTCATATAGACATACAACATAGGACAAACCCACTAAAACCTGTGCATCTAAAGAAACTAAGCAAGAGAGAGGACCCTAACTAAATTTCCAATCCCCATCCGGAAAGGCAAAGAAGATGGACATCAGAAGAAGAAGAAAACAGGAAACAACCTAGGAACCTACCACAGAGGGCCTCTGAAAGCCTCTGCCCTTCAGACTATCAAAGCAGATGCTGAGCCTGATGGGCAACTGTTGGGCAGAGTGAATGGAATTTTAGGTAAGAACTGGGAAATAGTAAGAGCTGGAGAGGACATGTTCTCCACAAGGAGAGCAACAGAACAAGAAAATTTGAACACAGGGAACTTCCCAGAGACTCATACTCCAACCAAAGAATATTCATGGAGATGACCCAGAACCCCTGCACAGATGTAGCCCAGGGCAGTTCAGAGTCCAATTGGGTTACATAGTAATGTGAGGAGGGACTGCCTCTGACATAATCTGATTGGCCCTCTGGGGGGGAGCAGCCTTACCAGGCCATAGTAGAGGACAATGCAGCCACTTTTGATGTGAACTGACAGACTAAGATCAGAAAGGAGAGGAGAACCTCCCCTATTAGTGGACTTGGGGAGTGGCATGCATGCAGAGGAAGGAGGGAGGGTGGGATTGGGAGGGGAGGAGGGAGGGGCTTATGGGGGGATGCAGAATGAATAAAGTGTAATTGATGAAAAATTTAAAAAAAATATCCATTCACAATAAAAAAAAAGAAATAAAGATTATAATACTTTTAAAAATAATAGAATTCTGTTTGTTCTAACATTTTCCTGAAAAAAAAATGCAATAGTAAAGTGACCACAAGGTTTTTTTGGTGGTCTATTATGAGAGAAAAATAACACGGGGAAGAAAAAAAAAAAAAAAACTTTATGAATCTTAGAGTATTACGAAACTGTCTTTCAGGTCCATTTTCCAGGACTTTTTGATATTTTCACTAAAATGAACAGATTTAGTTTCAAAGGTAATTTTCTAATTTTATTTGCCTTCCTAAAATACAATATATATTAAGATGCTTTCTATGTTTGAAATGGTTGGTCCCTCTACAGAAAACCATGGAAATTATAAAACTGGAAATCCCATGTAAATGTAAGTTGATTTGTGCTTTTGTCATGTCTCAGGTTTTGTATACCTGGGTTATAGGGCTATTAATTCATTGTGCAATGTTTCATGACTATGACGCAGCTAATACCTTTCTTGAAACATTTAGAAATTGTGTAATCTTAACTTTTTTCAGGATAACGAGAAGGCAGAAAGGTCTTCAGTGTGTTAGAACCTTAAGGATTGGTGTTCAAGGGAATCACATGTATCCTTACTTTATCACATGCTCCCAGTTTATCAGCCTTCAACTCCAAAAGAGACTATTCTTTCAAAACTGAGTGTTCAGAACTAGTTTTTGGTTTGTTTTCTTTTAAGTTTTTTATTTGTTTGTTTTTTCAGAGTGTGGACATAAAACATTCCCTTTTTCTGTGGTTTATTTATTTTTTGACTGGATTATGAGGTGTAAGGATTTACAGGCGCAGAGGAAACATTATTTGTATGTTGATTTTAAAGAAAAAATTATATTAATTTGAGCAAAAAGTGCAAAGATACTAGACAGTAAAGAGATTTGTAAATAATTATATGAAAATTGTTTGTAATTCTTTTTAAAGATAATATAATTTTATATCTTCTTTACTTTTTACCCTTCCCATTGTTTAGTCAAAGCTGTGTCTGTGTCTTGGAAAGAGTAGGATATTATGTGACATGCCATTAGGCAGGATATTCTCTCTTCATAGAAGATATTTGACCTGTCTCCAAGCAAACTCTGCTGTGCAAAGTGATTTTTCGTGATTTTGATTTATTTGTTTTTTTATTACTAGGCCACCATTTAATTTCCTAAACATTTTTTACTGGGCATTAAAGTTGTTGGCAATATTTCATTGTGTTATAAAAAGTTAGGCTTTGAGCAATGTTATTTAATCTATAAAACAAGACCACGACAGTTTACTTCACACACTTTATTTGAGAAATGCATAAAATAAAATTTGAGGCAATTGCAATAACACATATTGGTCCAAAACTTTTCATGCCATTTAGGTTTTCAAATGATTTGTCACATGGCCTAGACCTTCATATTTGATATTTTTTTTCTCTGCATCTATGCATATGCCAATCTCTTTCAAAATACTTCAGTTTCCTTTTATTATATTTATACTTTTCTGATATTACTGGGTTATGTTTTCAACAACTATGCATAGATGACTTTCCTTTGTTAGGCACAGTGCTTAAGGCTAGATGTAATCAGTGTCATACTAGAGCTGGCGAATATTCTTACATGAGACTTGTAGATCTTTATCAGTGTATCAAACAAAGTAAAGAAAATGAGTAATGCTTCGAGAATGAACTTAATGAGGAGTCTAGCTTATTGTTATATTGTTCTTGTGGAATGTATACAATTTATCCTTGATTATTCACATGCTGATTTCTCTACCCCACTTTCAGGTTTCAATCAGGACATTGCATTGTGATGCTTATTCTAAGCAGTACCTATTTCAAGTCTGTGTAAACATGCCACCATTTGTTCTCTGTATTGCCAATAAAACAATCAGCCAGTACTGAGCAATGGAGAGAATAAGGTGGGACATCCTGTTCCAGAAGGGAGGAGAAAGAAGTGAGTGGTAGGAGAGAGATCTGAGATGAGAAGCCTTGGAACCACCAGGAGAGACGAAACTGGAATTAAGATATGACTAAAAGAGAGTATAATGTAGGAAATCTGAATGGGAGGAAGCTATGAAGACTTTGCTCAGCATTGTGCTCTAGGTTAATTAAATAAATCCTAGTCTCTGTGTGGTGGTCTGGGTATGCAGTTCGTTTAGGAATAACTGTGATTAAACTAAAATGTAACATTAAATATTAATAATCAACAACACTAGCTTCTAAAAAAGTGTCCAAGAAAGGCCTTTCTGGAGAAATGGCATCAAAACTAGGATATGCACAAGAGGAATGAGAATACATAAGAAACACACAGGCAGGGAAAGAAAAGGAACTGTAGTAATAATGTTTGCGCTGTGACAGATGACTGAAAAACAATGGAGTTAGGAATCAGTATACAATGAGAGATTTCATGCTGAAAAGAATGAGCTTGGGCTGGAGTCACATATACCATTGAAGTCCCTAATAGTTCAGTGTAACTTGAAGCTTCCATCAATTCATGATGTGTTAACTGATGAGGCAAAATGATCTTTAAAACATCCTTTTTCTTGGTATTCCTCTTAGTAACATATTTTTTTAATCATTATGATACCGAGGTTTTAATTTTAGTGTAAAAGAATCTTAATGAGTTTAGAAATTTTCATATATATTTTCACATACGGAGAAGTAGAACTTGAATTTTGATGGGAAAATTCTACCTATTCTTCATCTGTGAATGGAGGTTGTTTTCACTTGCCTTTTGGTCTGTCCAGTTTTACTATATATAGACTGCAATAAATCCTTTTTTTAAAAAAAAACCCTGCTGCTATTTTACTTAATTTTATGCTGCCTGACTTAGAAATTTGATTATACTGGATCTGGTGAGATGAATCAGTCAGTAAAGTCCTTGCTACCCAGGTTTGAGGACCTAAGTTCAGATTCCCAGGAGCCCATGGAAAAAAACAGGCACCAGAAGTTTGACACCAAGGAGAACAAAAACAAGCAAACAAACAACCTATCAAGTACTGAAATTCATTATCTTTCAACTGGAACTCATGATGGATTCACTTGGGCTCTAATGGTTTCGGTTTGTCTTACTTCTTCAACTCCCATTGGTCTGAATTTTTGTCCCTTCCTTCCTTCCTTCCTTCCTTCCTTCCTTCCTTCCTTCCTTCCTTCCTTCCTTCCTTCCTTCCTTCCTTCCTTCCTTCCTTCCTTCCTTCCTCCTCCTCCTCCTCCTCCTCCTCCTCCTCCTTCTCTCTCTCTCTCTCTCTCTCTTTCTTTCTTACAATTTATTCACTTTGTATCACCCTTCCTGGTTTCCTCCTTGTCCTACCACCCTACTTCTTCTCTCCCTATGCCCCTTCCCTAGTTCCCTGATGGGGGAAGACCTCCTCTGCTTCTATCTGACCTTAGCTTACCAAGTGTCATCAGGGCTGACTACATCATCTTCCTCTGTAGCCTGGCAAGTCTGCACCCCCCCAGTGGGAGGTAATCAATGAGCTAGTCACAGAGTTCATGTCAGAGACAACCTCTGAACCCCTTACTGGGGAACCATTTGGAAACTGAGCAGCCTATGTCCTTCCTCTTAACAGCGGTTCTAGGTCCCCTCCATGCATGGTCCAGAATATCTGTTTCTTCAGGGACACCTGGGTCCAGATTTTTTGTCTCTGTTTTTCTACTTGTGGAGTTGCTGATTGTTCCATGTATTTCTATTTCTCTCTTCTTCCCATAAGATTTCCTGTACTCTGCCTAATGTTTGTCTATGAGTCTCAGTATCTCCTTCGATACCCTGGTGGGTAGATTCTCTCAGTGGCCTCCCATGGAAGGGTCCTGTCCTGTTCCCTGTCTTGTCCTACTTCTGATGTCTATGCTGTCTGCTCTTCTTAATGAAGGTTTCAGCCTCTTCCCTAAGGTCATCCTTATTGTTAGCTTCTTCAGAACTATAAATTTTAGTAGGCTGTCCTATATTATATGCCTAATAACCACTTATATGTGACTATATACCACATGTGTCTCCCTGGGTTACCTCACTCAAGATGATTTTTTCTAGGTCCCACCATTTGCCTGCAAATTTCATGATTTTCTTGTTTTTAATTGCTGAGTAGTAAACCATTACGTAAATGTACCACAATTTCTATATCCATTCCTTGGTTAAGGGACATCTAGGTTATTTCCAGATTCTGGCTATTACAAATAAAGCTGCTATGAACACAGTTGAGCAGATGTTCTTATTGAATGATAAGGCATATTTTCAGTATATGCTCAGGAGTGGTATACCTGGATCTTGAAGTAGCAATATTCCTAATTTTTTGAGAAAGCACCAGATTCATTTCCAAAGTGGTTGTATAAGGTGACCCCCCAAATTTTACCAGACAGCTCCTTAAGTTAATAAACACCTAGAGCAAAGTGGCTGGATACAAAATTAACTCAAAAAGTCTGAAGTCTTCCTGTATATAAAAGGTGAATGGGCTGATAAAGAAAAGTAGAGAATCAAATGCTTTCATAATAGCCACAAATAACATAAAATACCTTGGTGTAACTCTCACCAACCAAGTGAAAGATCTGTATTAAAAAAACAAAAACAAAACAAAACAAAACAAAACAAAAGCTTCAAGTCTCTAAAGAAAGAAATTGAAGATATCAGAAGATGGAAAGATTTCCCATGCTCATGGTTCATTAGGAGTAACATAGTGAAAATGACCATTCTACAAAAGCAATCTACAAATTCAATGCACTTCCCATCAAATTACCAGCACAATTTTTGACAGCCCTTGAAAGAACAATTCTCAGTTTCATATACACAAACAAAAAACCCAGAATAGTTAAAACAATCCTGTGAGTTGTTGGTTCAGTGAGTGATCCTGCAAGGTAAATAATGTTGATATTGATGCAGGAAGACACTCACCATAAGCCAGTCTCTGCACACAGGTACACCTTATAAATGTGTGCCCACACATATGCAAACATGTAACAAACATACACAACATACATACACATATCCAAAGATGGAATTCTTCTGTGCCATTTTTCTTATTAGCTTCTTTCTACAAGATTTCCAAATTTGTGTGCCCTGGAGTTGATTCAAATACTCTATTGTAGATATTGCTCTAATATGCAAGCCTTAAGCCTTAAGCAAATGAATTAGAGAGTGACAATTAAAAACTTTGTCTACTGAGTCATGCATGTCCCTAAGAAATGTTTTACACATAAAAGTATATTTTCCTGTTACATGTAAAAGTCCACTTTTCTGTTACTAGCTCACTGAGACATGTACACAAATCTCTCCTTTCTATAATATAAGGTCATTCATTATTTCTGTAGTGCAAAGTTAAAATGACCCCACAAGATGCCCATGATAGAGAGCAATTAGTTAATCAACATTAGTGTAGTATCAAATTTCTAGTACATAATAATACTTCAAAGGATATTTTTGGCATTACATTTTGTGATAGACATTAATTAAAAGGAAAATAGTTATTTCATTGTGTTATGTACTAGATATAAAACAGCATTCCAATTAGTTACCCAATATAAGAATAGTATGATACTTACTAAACAAGTTATAATTAGGAATATATATATGTACATATATATATACAAATACATATATGCATTTAAGAACAATTAAAAATGAATTTTAAAAGATGAATTTTAAAAGATCAAAATGGGGAATATGAGAGGCTTTGGAGGGGGGAATACAAAGAAGAAATTATGCAATTGTATTACAATCTCAAAATTAAAAGTTTACTATAAATCATTAATCTTTCACAATATACAGATATTGTCATGTGCATTATGAAATACAAACAAAAATTTAAACACAAATATAATTAGACTCCCAAGCAAATCTTTTCCTGGTGGGATTCTTAGACCTCTGTGGATCGTAACTCTGCTGTATAATAGAAATTTCTCTCCTGTTGAGTATCTTCATTAGGTAGTGTTCAGAGAATGGATACCATTAGCTATATGTGGCTAGGGAATCCTTAAACTATAGCTAGCTAGAGTGATACAATAAATTCTAGACTTAATTTAACTTTAATTGAGTTCAACTAAAATAGTCCTGGTGGCTGAGATGTAGTCCAGTGGCAGAACACTGCACAACAGTCAAATCAAATCAACTCAAATCAAATCAAGTATTATCAAAACTGACCATTGAGCAACACATATCTAGAGAGAGTGAAGCTGTGATAAGAGGAAAAGAACACTGTCTTTGACCTTGATCCACAGCACCCATCTTACCTGAAAGAAGTCCTCTAACCCACTTATAAAGAGATCAAAGATATGTTTCCTCCATGAGGTCTCTGATAAGCTTCCTCTTCCTAATTAAGCCTGTCTATCATGGTTAATTGTACTTTTTGCTAGCATGCTCTTAGCTAGGTGCTTATTTATGCTGGCTCTACTGAGACAATCATTCAGTGGATCTAGGTGTTGCCACTTTGACTTCTTCTCTCCAGACTCCCTGAGGTTGACCTCAGCACACCCCACCCAACCCAACACTGTTATTACTCAGCGGTCCTCAGATCCTCCCAACCTTACCAAATTCATCTTGCAACAATGAAGGTGTTGCCATGAGATATGAATTGCATTCTGAACTTATTATAGTTTTCCAAGCACTCCCTGGAGACTAATTTAAAAGGTGGTCTCATCTCCCAGTCTCATCTTAAACTATTGTTTAAGACCAATTTGTTCTTTTAATCAGCCGAGTAAAGTCTCTCCTGAAAGATGCTTTTATTTTTACTCTTAAATTAAATAACCCTGCTTGGTTTTTCCACACATCTTTGGAGTATAATGGCACATAATATGCAAGGATTGGTTGAGAAAGCCTTGGATAAGAATTGCAATTCTGCTCTCAAATTCCAGTAGGGCTGTTCCTCAGGGTGTCCCTTTAGTTTGCTGCCAAAGAAAGCTTTAGGCTACCAGTCACTTATATTGGAGAAGGTTTGGGATCCTTTCCAAAAGTGGGATATAGAAATTTATAGTACAGTTATGTTTTATTTTTTAAAGTCACATGGCCACTAGAGAAACAGCTCCTTTGTTTTATGGCTGTTGCACACTGACTACACACACACACACACACAACACAGAGAGATAGACAGAAAGAGAGAGAGAGAGAGAGAGAGAGAGACAGACAGACAGACAGACAGACAGAGAGACAGAGACAGAGACAGAGTCATCCAGAAACTTCAAATATAGCCAACTATATTATGGACTCTATTTTCAGCTTTGGGCCTCACATTGCTTTCTTTCCTCATTAGTGTGGCCAATTACACAACAAGAATTTGCTAACAGAAGGAAGAATTTAATTCGGTTCACACTTTATCTCATACTACCCATCTTAGCAGGGAAGTTATAAAGGCAAGAGCTTGAGGCAGCTGGTCACATCGCATCTTCAGCCAGAATATATAGAGATGATTGCTGGTACTTGGGTCACTTTCTTCTTTCTATTCAGTGTAGGATAGCAACCTAAGGAATGGTGCAACCCACATTAGGGTGAGTCTTCCCACCTTAATTAATCTAATCTAGAACATTCCTCATACTTGTGCAGGTTTTTTTTTCCTATTCTAGATCATTCTAGATCTAGAATTAGGTTATTTTACATTATTCTATTCTAATATTATTATTATTCTATATTATTCTAGATCTCATAGATTATTCTAGATCTCATAAGTTGACAATCAAGATAACCATCAGAAGCCTGTATCTGAAAGGTAGGTGGCTAAATCAATGCTGAAGCTCATAAATTATATTTCCCCAGGCATATGAATTAGGTCACTAATAGAAAATAAAATCTCAGCAAAAATATTACAAAATAATCTTCAACAAGAGATTTGCTGAGCAGGTTCATGTCCCCCAGTTTTGTATTTGGATAAAACAATGAAAATCTCATCATATTACAAAGCAGAGTTAAAAAATCCTAAATTAATGAGTAATAAGAATAAAAATAAATGGAAAAAGAAATTAATTAGAAAATAACTCAAAGAATAGAACTGAAAAAAAACAGATGCATTAAATTCTCAGGTGTGATTATCCTATATTATATGTCTAGACCCTGTTAAGATGCTCAATCTTCATTCAGAAAGGCAAACGAGATGGACATCAAAAGAAGGAGAAAACGGAACAGGTCAGGAGCTTATCACAAAGGGCCCCTGAAAGACTACCTGGCTGGTTTTCAAAACATATTCTGAGATTCATAGCCATTCTTCTACCAGAATGCAGGGAATCTTATGAAATATGGGAGAGATAGAAAGACCAGGAGGGAACAGGAACTCCGCAAGGAGAGCAACAGAAGCAAAAAATCTGGGCACTTTTTTTTTTTTTTTTTCTGAGACTGATAACTTAGAACTCCTATACAAAAGAAGCCGGTGGCAGCTCAGTGTCCAAGAGTTTTTCCCAATAATAGGAATAGGGACCTTCTCTGATATGAACTCGTGGGCTGGCTCTTTGATCACCTCCATCTGAGGTGGGGAGCAGCCTTACCAGTTCACAGAGGAAGTCAAAGAAGCCAATACTGATGAGAACTGATAGACTAAGGTCAGATGGAAGGGGAGGAGGACCGCCCCTATCATTAGACTGGGGAAGGGGCATAGGAGAGGTAGGAGGAACGAGGGTGGGATTGGGAGGTGATGTTGAGGGGGCTATAGCTGGGATACAAAGTGAAAAAACCCTAATCAATAAAAATAAAATTAAAAAAATTCTCAGGTGTTACTTTCCATTCAATCTGTTTTACTGTTATTTCAAAACATGAGTTAGCCTTCAAAATGTTGTATACTAGATACAAATAATTTAGCTACATTAAAATCTGACAAGAATGGTAAAGAATTTATATTTTTCTTAAAAGTTGGGATGCATGTCTAAAATGATAAACATATCAAACAAGAGTACAAGTTAGTACAAGTTAGGTTTTTTATTTTTTAACTTTTTATTCATTACAATTTATTCACTTTGTATCCAAGCTGTAGCCCCTCCCTTTTCTCCTCCAAGTCCCACCCTGCCTCCCTCTTCTCCTTCCATGCCCCTCTCCAAGTCCACTGATAGGGGAGGTCATCCTCCCCTTCTATCTGACCCTAGCCTATCAGGTCTCATCAGGACTGGCTGCAGTGTCTTCCTCTGTGGCCTGGTAAGGCTGCCCCTTCCCGCTCCCACCAGGGGGAGGTGATCAAAGAGCCAGCCACTGAGTTTATGACAGAGACAGGCCCAGCTCCACTTACTAAGAAATCCTCTTGGAGACTGAGCTGCTTAGTTAGGGTTTTAATGCTGTGAAGAGAAACCATGACCAAGGCAACTCTTATAAAGGAAAACACTTAACTGGGGCTGGCTTACAGGTTCAGAGGTTTGTGCCATTATCATCATGGTTGGAAGCATGACAGAGTGCAGGGAGAATTAGGACTGGAGGAGCCAAGAGTTATACATATTGATCTGAAGGTAGGCAAGAGGAGGCTGGATGTGTCTGACACTGAGTGAAGCTTGATCATTGTTGGCCTCATAGCCCTGCCTCCATAGTGCCCCCTTCCTCTAACAAGGCCACACCTCCACTAATAAGGCCACCCTTCCTAACATTGCCAGTTCCCATGGCCAAACATTTAAACCCAGGAATCTATTCAAACCACTACAAAGAGTAAATATAATTTATAGAGTACATGGAAGCAATACTGAGGCAGGGTCTCCAGTATCAGTATCTACTGTGTTGTTTCAGATACATAACACACCATCAAAGATTACCTGTGTTAGCATGAAACATTTTGCAGTTTCTCTGCCCAAAGCACAGCAGATTCTGCTCAGCCAAATTAATGATATCTCAGAGTCATGGGAAAGGGCCTTTACCCTGTCCAGGCAG
Organism: Meriones unguiculatus; assembly: GCF_030254825.1. NCBI lineage: Eukaryota > Metazoa > Chordata > Mammalia > Rodentia > Muridae > Meriones > Meriones unguiculatus. The sequence continues at coordinate 43,572,573 of NC_083357.1, forward strand.
CTAAAATGAAATGCTATAAGTAGCTGAATATCAACAAATAACATATACCTGGCAATATTTTGCATAGAAGTCTGAGATCAGGCTACTGGAATAGCTGTGTTTTTTGGAGGGAATCTTCTGCCAGATGAGAAACTATTGAATTCTCTTTACTCCCTTACTTGTCTGGAGGGAGCTACCACTGACCTGTTTGTACAAGGAAATTAATTCTGTTTGTGGCAGCTCTACCCAGCTCATTGAATTCAAAGTGCCATATCCAATGTTACCCTTTGAAAATTAGGATGTCAGTGTATAAATCTGGGGAAGCTGTGAACATATAGTTCATAACACCACAACTGGCGGGGGGTTAGTCATATGTTTGGATACCATGTTAGTATGAGCCTAAGCTGGGAAGGCTAAAAGGGTGATCTTGTTTCAGATTGTCTACCCCTATAGTGAGCCTCCTGATGGACCTGTATTTCTGGCAGTTGGATGCTTGGCTATAATGGCAGGTTTAGGAGGAAATGTTTCAGTACAGAAGTTTCAGATGACGTACTTCAGAAGAGGGAATACTACCAAATCTATCAAATTCCGCTGGCTGTATGGCCACTAATGAGACTTTGACTAACCCTCTATAATAACAGCTGATGGTAAATATAAGATTAGAATCATTAAATATGGCAAAGTGAATGAGTATATTTACTACATTGTACCATTGACAATGGAAGTATAATATAGATTTTATATATTAAAATATTTAGTAAAATAAATAGTTGTAAAATATTTTTCTCTAATTTTTCAAGACAAGATATCAAAAATTAGATGATTAATTTTTCATGTTTTATTTTTATTTTGAATAGCATGTATAATTGAAATGGGCTCACTGTGATGTTTTGACACATTCATATAATACTGATAAATTCAAAGTATTTAGTATTCACTTCTAAATTTTATGTTTGGGTGCTTTATGCTTCTTTCTACAAAGGCTTCATAAAATGTATAATGACCATGTAAACTACAGTCATCTAGTCACTGATATGTGCTTAGATACACCATAAATTATTCCTCCTGATAAGCCTTACCTCAAGTATCTGTTTTCTAGTGTCCTTCATCCTCTCTTCCTTTCTTAACCTCTCACAATCGCTATGTCACATTCAACTAATGTCTTAGCTCCCCTCTGTGAGACATAGCATTTACTATGTCTGTCCACATTCATTTTTCTTTACTTATCATAAGTTCCTCCTGTGAAATTTAAACTTTTGTATGGTTTTATGAAGGTGCTTATATTTCACTTCTTCACTTAGAATTTCCTTATGCATCTCTGATGAAACAGGTCTGGAAGTGGTATATGTCTTCAGGTTTCTCTCATTGAAGACTCTCTGTGTTTCATTCTTTCCTGAATCATAGTTTTGCTATGTATCCTTTTCTTTGTTGGGAATCATTTTCTTGCTGTACCTATTATTTTATCCTAATTTCCACTGTCTTGCAAGACTTCTGTTGATGAGCTTATTCTTAGTCTATTGAGAGTAGCCTTAATGTGGTTGGTACATTTCTCTCAAAGCATTTACAATTTTCTCCTTTCCTTGTAACTTTTAATGTAATATGCCATGGATGAAGCTGTTCCTATTTAGGGACCTAGAGATCTCCTGAACCTGGCTGTCCACTTATTTTCCCTGAATTAGGAAGATATATTTACTTGCAGTCTATGTAGATATCTAGATATCTATATCTAACTCTCTTTACCTATCAAAGGTATCATTCTTTTCCAACATTTATTCATTTCATTTGTCTGTATGTATCCCAGCTACCATTATGGATAAAAAAATCTGAATGAATATCAACGGAACATTAGTCTAATGAATGGAATATTATTTCAATAAAAATTTGAACTTCTAAATGACAAAAGTGTATATATTCATTTTACACATGTAGACAAATGCTTATAATGTAGTAGAGCTAAAAAGAAGAAGGATCTATAAGAAAACTGTGTATACGTAGAAAATCTGGAAAGATGTAGCAGAGGCAATTCCAGGGACAATTCTATCTCTCCTTCCTGTTTTCTCTTTGTCAGAGCCCTGATTTTAGGTGGATGTGCACACACCTGTGTGTGTGTGTGCTTGTGTGTAATTCACCATTCAGCACAAAGCCTTGTGCTTCAGTAACTTAAACTCTATAACCTCATTTTCACTCCCAGTGATGTGTTTAAGAAATGGCATGTGACTCAAATATAATAAATGGTATGAAGGGACGTTTTCTTGGGGGCTCTGGAAATGCTTTCTTGTTCTTAAAAGGCTGAAAGGGGACCTGTTTTTCAATTCAGTGCATTGGTATTTACACGTAATGTTGTAGCTACCCTGCAACCCCGAAGGAATCTAAGTCAATAAGATGTGAGCTGCTAAATAGAAAACTACTGCTTTGAATCACTGGATAAACCAGGCTCAAGGAAAGTCATCTTGATATTTTATCTCATTTTATAAGATACTTCTGTGAGTTGGTTGAAAATTGCTCTCTACAAATTCATATATTTGCACACCTGGTTCAAGGATGATATGGTTGTTTCAAGAGATTGTAGAAACTTTATGATATGGAGCCTAGTAGATATAGGCACCATGGGCAAGAATTTGAAGGGTATATTTACCGGCAACTCTGGCATGTTTTTTTTCTCACCGTGTGAGGAAGGGGCAGCCACATGCTTATGTCACAGCAGATCTGTCTTCTTTGCCTTCATCACCACAATGTGAAGACATCTTCTGAAAGAATAAGCCAAAATGTAAATCCCACATTCCTTATGCTACTTCTGTCATATCTTTTGTTACAGAAGGAAAGAAGTAGATGAAAAAGAAAGTTGTTATGAAATAACAGTTTTATGCATTATTACTGTAAAAAGGCAGGGTTTAAGCTTAAGAACCTCTAAAATGTTATTAAGTGGAGCTTGATGGGTAAGTGGAAGCTCAGAAGGATAAAATACTAGAAGAGATGAATACAGCAAATACCGAGCTCATGAGGTTTCATGTGAAGACTAGGGGCTGTTGTGTTATACTTTGTGTTATAAATGGTGTGTTCTGCTCATGTCCTAAAAATTTGAGTGATATTCATTTTAAAGGGAAAGGACAAATTCATTTAGTAGAAGAAATTCAAGACATTACAACATTTAAGCTGTGATATGACACTCATTTCGTGTATCTTAATCAGATTTTTTATATGAATAAAGTCGTATTTATTGAAAATTTGCTTCATTGGGTCTTCAAGTTCTTCCAGTGTGCTTCTAGATTGTCTTTTGTTTTATACAAAACTTTACATGCTAGTTTAAATTTTCCCTTTATTTATTTATTTACTTATTTAATCACTTTACTGCCTGATCCTAGCCCCCTTCCTCCTTTCCTCTCAGTCCCACCCTCGTGCCCCCTCTCCTTCTCTGAGAAGGGAAGTCCCCCAAGGGATATCAATCAACCCTGACACCTTAAGTCACAGCAGGCCTAAGTACATCCTCTCCTACCATGTCCAAACAGGGCAGCCCAGCTAAGGGAAGGGGATCCAAAAGCAGGCAACAGGTCAGAGACAGCACCCACTCCCATTGTTAGGGGACCCACATGATAACCAAGCTGCCACATCTGCTACATATGTGTAGGGGGCCTAGGCCCAGCCAATGCATGCTCTTTGGCTCTTTGAACCACCGTTCAGTCTCTGTGAGCCCTCATGGGCCCAGGTTAGTTTATTCTGTAGTTCTTCCTGTGGTGTCCTTGACCCCTCTAGCATCCCTAATCCTTCCTTCCACTATTTCACAAAACTCTCCCAGCTCAGCCTATTATTTTGTCTTGGATCTCTATCTGTTTCCATCAGCTGCTGGCTGAAGCCTTCCAGAAGACAGTTATGTTAGGCTCGTGTCCTCAAGCAAAACAGAGTATCATTAATAGTGACAAGGATTGGCTCTCTCCCATTGGATGGGGATCAAGTATGGCCATTCATTTGTTTGCCATTCCTTCAAACTCTGCTCTACCTTTATCCCGCCACTTCATGTAGGCAAGACAAATTTTGGATTGAAGGTTTTATGGGTTGGTGTCCCCCTCTCTCCACTAGAAGTCCCACCAAGCTACATGTATATTAGTTTATATTTGGTGACCTCAGACCATATCATAACCAGCTTAACAGTGAGACTTCAAAGCAGAAACTATTATAGAAAAGCAAAGAAAATGTACAGTAAAGTCAGAAAAAAAATTAGAGTCTATTTTAAAGTTGTAGATAATTCAGAGGAACCAAATAGCTGTACTTATTAAAGAGAACAGCAGTATCCAAGAGAAGACATTGAGTTTTGCTGCGGAAAAAAAAATGAAAGATGCTTTGAAAGCAAAACCCCACCTAGGGCATAAAAGCTCTAGGATAAATGCAAATTCATATGAAAAGCACAAAATACATTTGAAATGAAAATTCATTTTAAATATTCACTTGGAAAGAAATTGCCTGAGAATATAAGGCTGCCAAGGTATTTTGCTTACACAGGACCATCTATGGTAATGCTTTTACCAGTTCAGTTATCTAGAGAGTTAGAGCCATTGCAACCATGGTCTTAGGGGCCATGATCTATCTCTCTGATGGTAGCAAGCTTAATGTTTTCCATATGGTATTATTTTTTTTTAGATACATAAAATGCAAGCATGATTTGAGTCATTGGAAGTCTGTATACAGGTTCCAGATCAAAGCATGAGTTTGGGTAATGGAATGGAATGCGATTCCCTGCAGAGAGGCCCTTAGTTGCAAGTGAAGGTGTGAGGATAAAGCCAAGATACAAAGAAGACCCAGGGGATGTAAGATGGAGATGCTAGGATGTGGAATACCTACTGCAGACAACTAGAGGTTCCTAAGTACAAGAGAGTGTTCACATGTGTGCTACATGTCAACAGTGGCAGAACTGTTGACATGATGCTGCTGAGACTGGTTAGAGCGCACTAATTCCAGACAATGATCTGCAGGATTACTTCTTTGCTCTGATAAATTTATTTCACCTAGCTAACTCCAATTGTTATCCTCCATTTTTTTTTACTAATTATACTTTATTCACTTTGTATCCCCCCATAAGCCCCCCCTCCCCTGATAATCCCACCATCCCACCCCCTTCTTCACGCATGCCCCTCCTCAAGTCCACTGATAGGGGAGGTCCTCCTCTCCTTCCTCCTGATCTTAGTCTATCAGATCTCATCAGGAGTGGCTGCATTGTCATCTTCTGTGGCCTGGTAAGGCTGCCCCCCCCGCCCTCAGGGGGAGGTGATCAAAGAACAGGCCAATCAAATTGTGTCAGAGGCAGTCCCTCTTCCCATTACTATGTAACCCACTTGGACATTAAACTGCCATTTTATCAAGTGGAAATGGCTACTCTGTATCATTACAGATTTTAAATGTTTAACTTATTTCTTGGTTTTACAGGGACTCAAGCTCAGGTTTTGCTTTGAGTCTCAAAAGAGATTTTGAAGTTTATATTTTCAAACACACTGCAGACTTAAGATGGTGGTGATATTTGAAACTGGAATGAATGCATTTTATTTTCAGTGGTAGTGCAGAGCTTATAATGCACACAGTGGTAGATTGTCAATGTGAAATATCCCCTGTAGCCTCATGAGTTTTAACATCAGGTCCATAACTGGTGGCATTATTTTACAGACTAAAACCTCTGGGATGAAATACATGGAAACCCAAAGACCAACATTTAAAGATCATAGTGTGCTGGTCTCATTCAGTGTTTCCCGATCCTTCAAAATATGAACAGGTGCTTTGTCTCAGGCTCTAGCCGCCAAAGACTGCTGTTCATGCTGATTTGTCTTCCATGTGGGAAACCCTGAAATTCTTTGAGATGAACTAAAATAAAACCTGCTTCCCATAAGTTACTTCAGTAAGAGTTTTGTCACAATATTGAGAACAGTCTCTAAAACACAAGTTCTTCCTTCTTATCCATGAATTTGGTCTGATGTTGCCTCTTCTAGATGAGCTAACTTTATTTGAGATCAAGTACTAAAGCATGGCTATGGGCTGAGTGTGTACCTCAAGGGTTTGAGAATTGATGAGTCAATTTCCAATTTTTGGATTGTTTGTTACATAGCATCCTCTATTTTAAGATAAAATAGATTGACTAGGATAAGCAGAAGAAATCCCATTTTATTAAAATTTATCTATTAAAAACCTTGACTAATAGCCAGCAGAACTATTTTAGATGATGGCCAAGCATATTTTTACATAATACAAAAAAAAAAAAAAACATAGAAGAAAGAAGCACTGTGATGTAATCAACAGAACAGAGAATAGTACAGAAGAAGCCCTAGAACTGGGCATTGGATGGGGGACCGTTTATTTTGTTGTTTGTGTTGGTTGGTTGTTTTTTTTGTTGTTGTTGTTGTTGTTGTTTATTTTATTTATTTACTTTTTGATGTTTCATTCAGTCCAAGTTTGCAATCTCAGAGTTTTGATTTGCATTTCCCTGATGACTAAGGACACTGAACATTTCTTTAAATGTTTCCCTGCAATTTGGTATTCTTCTGTTGAGAATTGTCTACTTAGAACTGAAACCAATTTTTTAATTGGATTCTTTGGTTTGTTGGTGTTTAATTTCTTGAGTATATATATATTGCACATTAGCCTTCAGTCTGATGTTTATTTGGTGAAGAAGGGGTCTCAAATAAGACCACTCAGACCAGATTTTTGGTTCTGTTGCTCTCTTTGTGGAGCTCCTGTCCCTTCCAGGTCTTTCTATCTCCCTCTTCTTTCATATGATCCTCTGCATTCTGTCCAAAGTTTGGCTTTGATTCTCAGCATCTGCTTTGATACCCTGCTAGGTAGAGTCTTTCAGAGGCCCTCTGTGGTAGGCTCCTGCCATGTTCCGTCTTCTCCTGCTGAGGTCGGGGTCATGTTTCTACCAGTGGGTAGTTTGTAGAGAGATTAGTTTCTCTCAGAACTCCATATTCGAGTTTCACTATAAGCTGGGTAAACTTTCATTGGAGAGCTAGAGGCATTTTTGCCAAGGGAAAAGCTACTATGAACAGCAGGAAAAAGCATTTGCTTAGGTTTATAATGACATAAGCTTTTAGATTCTGTTGTTGGCTCCTTTTAGTGTAACCCTTTCCCAAATGGTCAATGCTGATGGCAAAAACTAATCCAATATAACTGATGTTATATTAGGACTCTTACAGTAAATCACCTTACAAGCAGATATCTAGGAGACCCTGTATGTATGTATGTATGTATGTATGCATGCAGCTATCTATCTATCTATCTATCTATCTATCTATCTATCTATCTACCTGTCTATCTGTATGTATGTGTCTATGTGTCTATGTGTTTTTCTGTCTATCACCCATCTATCATCATCATCATCATCATCATCATCTATATCAAGCACCTTTTGGAATTATTTTATTATTTATATTTATTAAAGTATTATATGAAGCAACAGAAAAATATCTAATATCTAAAATATCTAAGTAACTATTTATCTTTCTATCATCTATCTATATCTTCATCTATCTTTTCTGTCTGTTTTGATATAAAGAGCCTTCTTTGTAAGTTCTGACCCCATAAAGTTCTACCTTCTAAAACCATTAGCAATTTGTTTGTATAAGTTGTTCTTTTTAGAGCAATGAGATAAGTAATTATGGCTTTTTGAATGAAAAATGTTCCTTGTTGACTTTTATACGAGACACTTTGTCTTTAGATTCTGTGCTGTTTATTCAGGTTATGGAACTTTAAGAGGCAGAACCTTGGTGGATGATGTACATCACCATGAGTAATGCTTGAAGGTTTGTAGCTTTGCTCACTTCCTGATCTCCCTCTGCTTTCCACATGGAGGTGAAAAATGTTATCCAATTTCACAATCCTGCTGTCATGCCATGCCTTTTGCCCCACAGTAGACTGTATCCCTCTGGAACCACCAGAAAAAAAAAAAAAAACTTTTCCTCCCTAAGTGCTAGTCCTCCCTGCTTCTAGTTAAGGTATTTTGTCAAGCAACAGAAAAAAAGTCTAATATGTAAAAGATCTAAGCAACTAAAGTACCCAGTAATCTAAATAACATTTTCTAGAATCTTCAAGCAGAAAGAGAGTGATTGGACTGGCAGAGTTGGACCTTTCTGTTGTACTTTAAAATATATATTTCATATATCTCTCTCACCCTATTACACTCCCATCCATTCCAGCTCCAGGTAGGAGAGAGAAAAGGTTAGTGGGAAAGGGGCCACAGTTCATTCTTAGCTGCTTTCTGCTGGTCAGGGTCATTGAGTTCCTTGGAGCCAGTCTAATCCTCCAGTCAGGAAATTCCTAACTTCTTGTCTCACAACAGCAACTGGAAGCAAGGGAAAAGCAGCATAAGCCTTGTTTTGTTTTGTTTTGTTTTCTCTTACCTCCATTCTCTGGGCTATGGCATCATTCTCTCTCTAGAGTCCTCAGATTCAAACTATCTGCAGCTGGCAAAGAACTCCTCTCAGAGCCTGTGTGAGGCAAATAGTCTGCTGCTGTGGACCATCTGAATCAGTCCCACATCCCACATCTGGAACCAAAACAATAACATGTTTATATCCACAACACATTTCATTCTAGAAAGTACATTCTATTCCTGGTCACACAGCAGTTGTGTAAAAGCCAAGACGGAAACCAAGAGACATCCCTCATACCAGCATTCTAAACAGGGCTTTAAGAAAACATGTTAAAGATAATATATGGAACTGACTTTTCATTATATTAATTCTTTCTTTCATGATATCCCCATTGTTTGTCTTTGTCCATTATCTACCTCCAGCTATTTCGAGGAGTCATGGAATTAAGTATTAGTGAATTTCCCATGGAGAATGAAATTGACCCTGACAATTGTATAGAAATCCACAACTTACAATGAACATTTGATTTTCAATATTATTTCCTTAGCATAACAAAAAGTCATTAAATAGAGAACAAAGAGTCATTAAGTCAAGGAAAATATTTCAAAATTATTCATATAGAGGTCTCAGTATCGTACTAGGTAAGAATTCATAGTTGTGAAAAAACAAAAGAAAATTAATACATGAATTTTAATTTCTGTTCTGCATCACTTCATGGTATGTTTGAGCTTTTAAAAACTTGTTGAGGCTACACTATTTGTAATTGGTCTACAATAAAGTAATGTCAAAAGAAGGAAAAATGGATTTTTTAAAAGGCTAATACTGCCAATGTCAAAGGCATAATTTTTAAAGCTTTATAGAAAATTGTTAGAATTTTGGGTGTAATTGAATTAGATTATGGTGAATTCAAAACTAATTTTTTTTTTCTGGAAAAGGAGAATATTTATAGAATAACAAAATAAGCCTATCCAGTAGCATTTCTCAGGGTATTTCAAAAGCATTCATAATTGTTTTTTTGTCATAGACATCTTGCCTTAGAAATTTAAAGATATTTATTGAAAGGTAGATTTCTAAGTAAATGCTTTTATTCGGCCTTTTAGTTTCCCTTTGAAAAATGACTTCTCAACACACAGAAAAAAAAAGTTGGAAAGATTTTCAATAAAGGTGCATTGAACAAAGTCTGTATAGAGACCAGAAAGGAGTTCTATGAGACGACGAGATTGGCTTGTTGTTTAGAAAAGAAAATTGTTCTTCCTTGAGAAATGGATCTGCTCTAAGATCTAGCATGAAAAAGCAACCTTCTTTATGAGACTAACTTGTACAAGTTACTGTTTATCAATGATGCCTCATCTTTAATTTTTGTATTTATTGATTTTAAAATTTATTTTTGTGTTTGTGTATACTGTGAATGTATACATTTGTATGTATGTGTGTGAAGGTATGTGTGTGTCTAAACCAGAGATAAATATTGCATGTGAATCAATCACTTTCCATTTTACTTTTTGAGACTAGGTCTCTAATAAACCTGGCGCTCATCTGCTTTTTTAGACCAGTTACTAATAAAACTAAGAGACCTTGTCTCCATCTAACCAGCTTTGGGGTTATGGGGATTCACAGAATTTTATGTAGATGCTGAGTGTTTCAATTTAGGTCTTCATACTTATGTGACATGCACTTTACCCCTGAACCATCTTTCCAACCACAATCCTTTATCTTTAATAAGACTAAATTATATCTTACACTTCTGTCTCGTATTTATTGCTCTTATATTCTCTTTGCTGTGAAAACAATTTGGTCAATTACGTATCTTAAATAAAAAATTCCCTCTCTTTGATATGGAATGAGAATACATAGGATTCCTTTATATGCTTCTTTTTTTCTGATAGGAGGGGAACTTATTTGTTTATGTAATGTCTCAGTGATTTAACTATTTTACTTTAGACAGTGTCAAAATATACATCCTTTTCAAATCACCTAACCATTCCTTTCTTTACACATCACATATCCTGTGGAATAACTGTCCCTAGAATTGTCAAAGATAAACTACCCTTGTGGCCAAAGAGCCTTTCCTCTCACTGGTTTGAGAATCTCTCTTCTTTTCTTCCTTCTCCTCTACCTACTCTGTTCTTCTAGAGGGCCATCAGTATGAACTCTCCTTCATGTGGCATGTGTTTCTGAGAAACACTCACTAACTTTTCAGTGTCCCCAAGAGCATATTCATTTTTTAGCTCAACTGCAAACCAAAATATAGTTTCAGAGTGATGAACTCTATCTATTCTTTCTTGCATCTAAATCTTTATGCTTTTTTCTCTCTTTCTTTTTTTAAAAATTATGTATTTATGCAATTTACATATTGGATGCACACCCTCCCTTCTCTGCTTCTGGTCCCATACTCCAACCCTCTTCCTCTTTTTTCCCCTTCCTTCTCCTCAGAAAAGGGGAGCCTTTCCTTACCATCCAATTTGGCACATCCAGTTGCATCAGGGCTAAGCACATTCTCTTCCACTGATGCCAGAGAAGGCAGTCAAGCAAGGGGAAAATGATCTAAAAGCAGGTAACAGAATCCATGATATAGACAGCCCCAGCTCCATTGGCTAGAGGACTCACATGAAGAGGAAGCTCTCCCTCAGTTACATTTATGTTGGGGCCAAAGTTCAGTCCATTCCTGTACTGCGGTTTGTGCTTCAGTCTCTGTAAGCCTCCATGGGCCAAGGTTAGTTGACTCTGTTGGTCTTCTTGTGGAGTTCTTTTTCTCTCTGTGTACTTCTATGCTTTTTGCTCACTTCCACAAGACTCCCTGAGCTCTGTCTAATGTTTGGCTGTTTTGATCCACTGCTGGGTGGGATCTCTCAGAGTACAGTCATGCTGGGTTCCCATCTGTAAGCATGGCAAAATATCATTACTAGTGTTAGGGATTGGCTCTCTTCTATGGTTGGATCTCAGGTTGGGACAGTTATTGGATGGCCATTCCCACAATCCTACTCCATCTTTATCCCTGGATTTTTTGTAGGTAGGGTAAATTTTCAGTCGAGTGGGTTTGTATTTCCCGTTTTAAAAAAAATATTAATTACACTTTATTCACTTTGTACTCCCCCATAGCACCCCCTTCGCTCCTAATCCCATCTTCCCTTACTCTTCTCCATGCATGCCCCTCCCCAAGTCCACTGATGGGGAGGTCTTCCTCTCCTTCATTCTCATCCTAGTCTATCAGATCTCATCAGGAGTGGCTGCATAAGTAATGCCTTAGAAAAGCTCTTGGGTTCCAACAATAAAGAACAAATATTTTCAGTTTGAATTAAAAATTGCTAAACATTAGCAAAGATAATCTACAGCCACCATTGTTACTACCATCTCATTGACGGCTGTTGGAGCTACCACCAGGGCATTAGCCATGAGTCATACTGGGCAGACTGCTCAGACCCTGAATAATCATTTAGCCAATGTAGCTCATGCCTTAGTTGTACATAAAGGAATTAAAGCTCAACTAAAAGGAAGCTTGATGGTGTTCAATCAGAGGATTGACCTCTTGCAGGAGCAAATTGATACCCTATGGCAAATCGCTCAACCTGGCTGTCAATGAAAGTATGCTGGACTTTGTGTCACTAGCATACAACATGAGAATTTTTCCTGCGCTGCAAATCTGTCTAAACAATTGTCGAGCTATATTTTAGGTAATTGGACTGGAGAATTCGATACTACGATGGAGCAGCTGAGAGTGGCCATTGTCACAGTAAATTCTACCGGAGCGGACGCAGGACTAGCCACAGGATTATCAACATGGATTGCTGCAGCCATGAATCATCTGAAGGAATGGGCGGGCATGGGAGTGTTAGCAGGCCTTCTGGTGTTGGTCTCCTTGGTTTGCCTGTGGTATATATGCAAGTTTAGAGTCTCACAACAGTGTGATGCAGCCATGATCATTCAGGCCTTTACAGCCATTGAAGCAGGACATTCTCCCCAAGCATGGTTGGATACCATAAAAAGCTAAAATGATACGCTCAGGATGCGAGGCTAAGCACTGCACTCAGGGTCAGCCGCTTTGGACCCAGAGAAGAGCATATCTGATTGCATGCGGGTTGATGCCCCAGGTCCCGCCGCTGAGAAAAAGGTATCAGACGGGTCTGATGCTCTTTGGGTGGATGACACCTAAATGAACATCTGTACAAAGTCCCAATTTATTTCTAATATCAGAGATCAGACCTCTACTCTTGCCTGATGCGTCTAAAACAAAAAGGGGGAACTGTAGAGAGCTGCGGAATGCTATGCCTTAAAGATGGAGCTGGTTTCCGCCTTCCACCTTCCCGATGGTGAGTGCTCTCTGTCACGAACAACTCCACATTTGGCTAAGGCCGAGGATCTGGCTTGCTTCCATGTATGTGGACCTATCTGCATTGCCCCCGTGGCACGCCTGGGTTGGCTACCCAGAGGCTATTTAAGCTGTGGGCTGGCTTTCCCCGGGGTCCGAGGATTGTTCAATGTTCCTGAATAAACTGCATTGAAAATAAATAAATAAATAAATAAATAAATAAATAAATAAATAAACCTGAGCTCCTACAGAAAAATATCCATTTGTAAAAATCTAATTTGTGGAATCTGGATTTAAGTATGATTCTAATATAGGACATAAAATAAAAATTGGGAGGAAAGAAGCAAGGTCAACTGGAAAGGGTGTGTATAAATAACAGTGCACAGAGGAAGGAGAAAGCAAGTCAACAGGAATAAGTGGAATTGCATCTAAATACTCACACTCACATATGCAGACATATCAAACATTGAGACATAAATGTAGAAGTAAGGTAGTTGAAGTAAGGGAGAAAAGGAGAGGGAGTGAAGAGTGACAAAGTTGGTAAGAGCAAAGTACAATGATTTACATATTTAGACAATTTAAAAATTGAAAACATACATGCCTTTAATCCCAGCTCTTTCTAGGCAAAGCCATGTGGGTCTCTGTGAAATTGAGGCCATCCTGGTCTACCTAGTAAGACCACCTACCCTAAAAGAGAGAGCTAACCCCTTATATGCTTCAGTTCTTGCACAGGAGCCTCCATAACTGTCCTCTGAGAGGCTCCACCCAGCAGGGGATCCAGACAGATGCAGAGACTCACAGCAAAACGTTGGGCAGAGCTTTGTGGAAGAGGGAGGGGGAAGAATAGAAGAACCTGGGGAGACAAGAACTCCACAAAAGACCAACAGAGTCAACTAACCTGAGAAAGGGTAGGGGTTTATGGAGACTGAAGCACTAGCCAAGGACCCTTCATGGACTGGACCTATGGCGCCTACACATATGTAGCCAATGAACATCTTAGTCTTCATGTGGATTCTTCCTAAGGGGAGCAGGGGTTCTGACATCAACTCTGTTGCCTGTTTCCAGATCACAACCCCCTGTTGCAGTTGGCTTGCCTGGCCTCAGTGGAAGAGGATGTGCTTAGTCCTGATGCAACTTGATGTGCTGAGATGGGCTGTTGTTGGTAGGGCTCCCCTTTTCTGAGAAGTAGGGAAGCTGGGAGCAGGGTAAGTTATAGAAAAGGTGAGACCTGGAGGAGAGCACGTATGTGGATACAATTTAGATATAAAGTGAATAAACAGAAATTTTAAAACAGAGCAAAAATAATAAATAGATAAATTGATAGACAGATAGATATACTGATAGATAAAATAGTGTTGTGAAAAATACTTTATATTGAAATAGAAGCTCTTTGTGTACAAAGATATTTAGAACAGAAACAAAACTATCAGAATCAACCAGATAAGTTTTCAAGCTGTCCTGAAATGATGTCCTTCATAAAAGAGGATATAAATAGTGTTAAAACACATAGGTTGAAAATTACTAAATACAGTATATCTAATGACAAGCAATATATTTAATCAATAATTTAAATAAGAAACTCAAGAATATATAACAGTGTTTCAGGAATGACAATGCATTTTAGAAAATGCTTAAAATTTTCTATGGATTCAATAAATTATTATAACAGAATATGATTATTAGAAATACTCAATAAAATTTACTACTTATTTTTACAAGAATATAGAAGGTAGAAGGTTTGAAATTGAACATAATTTTCTTTTAAAATGTTTTTATTAATTATTGTTATTTATTACAATTTATTTACTTGGTATCCTGGCTGTGGCCCCTCCCTCATCTCCTTCCAGCCCCACCCTCCCTTCCTCTTCTCCTCCTATGCTCCTCCCCTAGTCCACTGATAGTGGAGGACTTCTTCTCCTCCTACCTGACCCTAGGCTATCAGGTCTCATCAGGACTGGCTGCATTGTCTTCCTCTGTGGCCTGGCAAGTCTGCACCCCAACCAAGGAACAGGCATGGAGAGGACCTAAAGCACCTGCTCAGATGTAGCCCATAGACTCAGTTTCTAAGTGGGTACCCTAGTAAGGGGAGCAGGGGCGTTCTCGGGCATGAACTCCGTGGCAGGCTCTCTGATCATACATTTATTTAATATTCATACTTCTATATATTGTACTTGAATGCAACCTTCCCACCATTCTCTCCCCTCCAACTCCTCCTCTGTCCTCCCTACTTTTAAAAATTATATTTATTTATTGAGTTTACATTCTCATTACAGCCTCCTTCTTCTCCAATTCCCCCACCGTTGCAAACCCCTTACCTCAGAGCAGGGGGAGGTCTCCCATGGGCACCATCCCAACTGGGCACATTAAATCACTGTAGCACCAGGAGCATCTTCTTCCACTAAAGCTAGACAAGACAGCCCAGTTAAGGGGACAGGATCCAGTGTGAAGCATCACAGTCTGAGTGACTCACTCCAGTTATTGGGGGAGCCACATTAGGAACAAGCTGTATATAGGCTACATACATGCAGGGGGCTTAGGATCAGTCCATGTATGCTCTTTTCTTGGTAGTTCATAAACTGTGAGCCCCCATAGAACCAGGTTAGTTGACTCTGTAGGTCTTCTTGTGGAGTCCTTGATCCCTCTGGCTCCCTCATTTGTTCATCCAACTCTTCCATATGACTTCCCAAGCTCTGTCTAATGTTTGGCTGTTGTTCTCTGCATCTGTTTCCATCAGATGCTGAGGAAAGCATCTCAGAGGAGTTTTGCTGGGCTCCTGTCCACAAGCATAGCAGAGTAACATTAATAGTGTTAGAAACTGGTTCTCTCTCATGGGATGGGTCTCAAGTAGGGTCAGTTTTTTTTTTTTTTTTTTTTTTTTTTTTTTTGACCATTTCCTCAAACTTTGTTCCATCTTTGTCTCTGCACATCTTGTAGACAGGACAAATTTTGGGTAGAAGGCTTTATGGGTAGGTTGATGTTCTTATCCCTTCACTAGAATTCCTGCCTGGCTTCAAGAAGTGGCTACTTCAGGGTCCATATTCTCGCTGCTGTGAGTCTAAGCTAGCATAACCCCTATAGACCCCAGGTCTCTGACAAGTTCCAGAGATGCCCCTCACCTCTGATTTCTGTTCTCTCACCCAGCGCTCTCTTCCCTACAGTCCCTACTTGTAGTCGCCACCCCTGCTCCCCCATCCCTTTTTTTACCCCGCTCCCTTCCTCCATCCACTTCCAATGACTATTTGATTTTCTCATCCTACAGGAAATTCATTCTCTTAGCCAATATGTTTAAAACATATTGTTGAAATATCCTAAATATATCATTTCTAAATGAAAGTAATCTAAATATCTAATAATTTAACTAAGAAACTCAAGAATATAAGAGTGTTTCAGAAATGAAAACACATTTTAAAAAATAAAAAAATTTTCAATAGGTTAATATAATGTAATATGATTACTTAAAACATTCAATAACATTCACTACTTATTTGTATAAGAATATAGAAAGTACAAGGCTTGAAGTTGAACATCAATTTCTTAATCCAATAATAAACAATAGGAAATTATAGCAATCATCAAACTAGTGAGACTTTGGTACATTTCATTAAATTTAAAGGTACTTTCTTAGCTTTTACTACTCATTTTTTTTCACAAATAAATACAATCTTCTGAGCTCATTCATGTTCTTCTTGTATACATGGTTTCAAGGATGACCCATGTCTATTGGACAATCAGTAAGCTGTCTCATCCCTGGAAGAAAGAACTCTCCCTCTTGAAGGCAGTCATTAGTAGCCTATAGTTCTTTAGCTGTCCATAGTTGCCTATAAGTCTAGGACCCTGTGAAATTTTCTACCTTTGAAATTAGCATGTCTATCACTTAGTTGTGATGGTAACAGATAGTGTGAACTTTAAAATGTTAGAAAAACAAAGTGGAAAGATAATTAAAGATAATTTAAATGAAAATAACATCAGTAAGGAGCTAGAATACAAGAATCAAGATTCCTGAAAGAAAAACCCAGAAAGGGCATTCTTTGAACTTGTTTTTTGTTTTTTATTTTTTATTTTTGTATGGAAATATGTCAGTTTAGAGTGTGTTACAAGACAGTGAAAATGAAGCAGAGGGCTTTGGCTAGAATGGAAACAAGATGCTACCTTATCGAGTAGTTCCTCATCAATGTGCACTTAAATATTTGACTTCAAGTTCCTTTTGGAAGTTAAGGTTTAATATCCAAGTTTGCAAGAAAGTCTGAGAATCAAATAAGCAATCTAGTATTTGCACAAGAAAGAACTTATTAAAATTTTAAACTGTGCCCCTTACTATGGGAAACCAATTGGTTATTGAGCTACCACAAGCTTCATCCAAGTAAAGGTTCTAGGTTATATCCATACATGGTCCTTGGTTGGAGCATCAGTTTCAGAAAAACCCCTGTGCCCAGATATATTTGATCCTTGTGGAACTATCTCTGACAGGAACTCAATGGCAGGCTCTTTGACCTCCCCACCCCCAAAGGAAGGAGCAGTTCTGCTAGGCCACAGAGGTGGACTTTGCAGCCATCCCTGAAGATACCTGATAAAACAGGGACAGATGAAAGGGGAGGAGGTCCTCCCCAATCCATGAACTTGGAAAGGGGTAGGGAGGAGATGAGGGAGGGAAGGTGGGATTGGGAGGGAATAAGGGAGTGGGATACAGCTGGGATACAGAGTTAATAAAATGTAACTAATAATAATAAACAACAAAAAAATTTTAA
This sequence comes from Meriones unguiculatus, assembly GCF_030254825.1. Classification (NCBI taxonomy): domain Eukaryota; kingdom Metazoa; phylum Chordata; class Mammalia; order Rodentia; family Muridae; genus Meriones; species Meriones unguiculatus. The sequence continues at coordinate 43,589,948 of NC_083357.1, forward strand.
ACTGTGAGGGAAAAAGATGAACCCATGACATAGAATACCATCAACAACTAGTTCATAGAGTTTGTGAACCTTTTAATGCAAATAAAATCAAAGCTGGAGATCAGAACTCACAAGCAAGTAGAGCTTTTTTTTTTTCTTTTTGTTTTCTACATAATATTTTTATAGATTACTTGGGAATTTCACTTAATGCACCCTGTTCACACTTCCTTACTAGTCCTCCCAGGCCTTCCCCCAACCCTTGGGGCCATCTCAAAGAAAAAAGGAGAAGAAAAGAGAAAGAAAGGAGGAAATAAATAAATAAATAAATAAATAAATAAATACAAGTTCAATTTTTGTTGTCCATGTACTTTTTTGGGACATGGTCAAACTCTCAGTGGCCAGACCCTTAAAAAAAATAAAAAAGAAAGAAACCTGAATTCTTCCCATGTACACCCCACCAGAAACCATCAATTGTGGAAAGCTACACTTCGGCATCCTTATCACAATTTTTAAAGAGTTCAATAGCTTTCTGTCTAGGCTCTTACAATTTTGGAGGATGAGAATGGGATGAGTTAGGGATTGTCACAGAAGTCTTCTATGTCTTCTTTTTTTTCAACTATGAGTCTGCAGTATCCGTACCATTGCAAAAGTAGCTTCCTTGTCCTTTAAAGTCAGTGGGAGTACAGATCATGGAATTCCACATGGTTTCTGGCAAGAGCATAGACCACAGACATTCATATGGGCCCTGGCATTAGCACATGTCACAGACCTCAGCATGGTCTCCAGTGGCAGCATAAGCCATGGACATCAACATTGGCCTGTTTTATAGCACAAGACATGGACACTTTCTTGGCCCTCAGAGACAGCATAGGCCACCAACATGGCCTCTGAGGCAAAATGGATCACAGATAGCAACATTCCTCCCTCCCCTGCAGCAGCATGGCACTGAACAAAATCAACATGCTTCAGGAAGCAGCACAGACCAGGAACAGCTGCTTGGACTTTGGTAGTAACACGGGCCATGGACATAGACACAACCCCTGACTGTAGCAGGACCATGAACTTCAACAAGGTCCTCAGTAGCAACAAGAGCCATGGGCATCAACATGGCTTCTGTCACTAAATTTTATTAAAGTTGACAATTATGGCTCTGGTAAAACTACATGCTAAAATAAGCAGTGAGTACCTTGGAAGCAAAAATTCCAGTGCAGTGAACATGCAGTTGATAAATCTTTGAAAAGTTAGAGTAAATTTTCTTTAAGGCTTGAAGAATCTGAGAATGCCTATTCTGGGATATATAACTTACAAGGAAGAGAGTAATAGTAAATACATCAGACTGTGGATCATCAATGGCAGGCCCCTGGGGGCAAATCAGGCCAAGATTTATAAAGAGCAGCAAGCATAGACGATTCTGTCAGTCCTTAATTTGCTCTAAAAAGGGATATTTGCACACACTCTCTGGAAATTAATTAGCAGGCATGCCAGAATTAAAAAAAAAAAAAAAAGACTGGGACAGGGGTAGAAGTAAATACACAAATACACAGATCCATCAACTTATGATCCACTCACTGGAACTATCATTGTGAGCACAGAATTCCATTAAAAACACTAGAAAATCATTGCACTATACAGTATTTCATTAGAGAATTGAAATTCAGCTTAAAAATTGCATGTTTGATTCATGAAATAGAAACAAAAAATTTAACATGCATGATTATCTTTTCGATAAATGCAACACAAAGATGGCATTGCCCATAGAACACAAATCATTAGCCAAACTAAAAATTATTTAAAACTTTTGAGGAAAATATTCAAAAGTTTAAAAAACGAGCTCTTCCAAGATGGTGGAAGCTACTGTGCAGCTTTGCTGAAGGGGAGAGGACCAGCAATGCGGAAATTGGTGAGTGAAGGGGTTGATTAACCCAGAACAGAGTTATCTAGACTTCCAAGAAGAAAGAGACTAACCATGATCTGAGTCCATCTAGAATCAGGTCACAGCAGACTCCTCCGGGAGGAAACACGCCGATAGGTGATCTCCAGGCACTTCCCAGCACCCAAAACCCTACTCCCTCTTTGGAGGAGGAAGGAGGCATTCAGGAGAATCTGCCACAAACCACACTGTCTGTACCCCAGCCCCAGCAAGAGCTGCAGCTCCCACAAAAAAAAAAAAAAAAAAAAAAAAAAAAAGATCTAGGCTGAGAAAACCCAATCCTTTCGGGCACTCCCCTGAGAACCAGAATGCTTAACCCTGCCACAGTGGAGCAGAAGGATAGAGAGGCACACAGTGGCTTCACAGTGCCTGGACCCCAGTGCTGCCAGCTGCTCCTAGCAAACAAACTTCAGCTCGGGATCTGGGACTGTGGTCATTCAACACCTCCCGAGACTCTCCCAGGTCCAGCACAATAAGGTCTAGCACCAAGTCCTAACACCAGTGGCCCTCAGACACTTGGCAGAGAAACCCCGGCTCAGGATTGGGACTGAGAAGTCATAAACACTTCTGGCACTCCGCTGAAAGTGCCATCATAAACTAGTCCTAGTGGAGGGGAAGATCAGAGGGGAAGGACAGAGAGGCAGCCTGCCACAGGACACAGAACCCGCTCTCCACCTCACCCAGCAGCTCCTGGCAGAAAAACCCAAGCTCTGGATCTGAGGACACTCAACCATACCTGGTACTCTCTCGGAATCAGCAAACAAAGGATCTACCACCAGGCTGCGTCTGGCAGAGAGATCTGGGACCCGGATCTGGGATTGAGAACACTCAACCTAACTCTTTCCCACGCTACCCCGGACCAGTCAACATAACCCCTCCTGGCAGAAGGAAAGGACAGAGAGGCAGCAAACAGGAAAGGTGGACACCAAGTCCTGCGTCCACAGTGCCACAGAGCTGACTGTTAGAATACCCGCACATTTCCCGCAGCAGGACCAAATCAGAGAGTAGATATCAAGAGGAATCCCTGTGAATTCCAACTGGTCCTGCAAGAGAGTGAGTGAACCTTCTAGGGAGAGTTTACCCCAGACCAAGGACTTCTCCACAGAAGTAACGAGATAAGATCCCTGCGACCCACACCTCTAGTGTGGGCATCATAGGGATTATTGGTATAGTGATACCAACATTGAAGCCTCTGCCTTGTGGGTCCGCCAGTGTAATCCAAGAAAACAATCCCTAGATTTCAGACAACTGCATAATAGTGGCCTGCAGGCCACTGCAATAGTCAGAGAATCTACACATGCACACTGCGCCCTCTAAAAGCACATGCAAATAACATCACATTCCTTTCTTAGGCAAAACTGAAACCAAACCAGTGAACCTCTCTCATCTTCCTGAAAAAACAGTCCAGAAAACAGAAAGAGAAATCATAGCCTGAACTACAAAATCAAGAAATAAACAGTGAGGGTTATAAATAACCAGATGACTAGAGGCAGACATAAGAACACACCCAACAAAAATCAGGACATAATAAACTCACCAGCAACCCCACAAAACAATGGAAACTTCAAGTCACTAGATATACAAGAAAACGACCTCAAAACTATGTTTCTCCAGCTATTAGAGGCCCATAAAGATGAAATGAACAAAGCCCTCAGAGAAATAGCCAAAGAAATCGAGATGAACAAAGGGGAAACCAATAGAGCTCTCAGAGAAATGACCACGAAAATTGAGGCAAACAAAGAATAAACAAAGCTCTCAAAGAAATGTCCACACAAATGAATGCAAATAAAGAAGAAACAAACAAAGCTCTCACAGAAATACAGGCAATTATAGCCAAAGAAGTAGAGGCCCAATTAGTGATACATAGAGAGGAAACAGACAAAAAAAAATAGAAGCTGTCATTGAAAAGCAGGACTCCACATTTAAACAGATGAAGGAAATGGTGCAAGACATAAAAACAGAATTAGAATCAATAAAGAAAATACAAATAGAGAAAAACCTGGAGCTGGAGAACATAGAGAAAAGATCAAGAACTACAAAGGTAAGCATCACCAACAGGATACAAAAGATGGAAGAAAGAATCTCAGGAGCCGGAGATACACTTGCGGAAATTGACAAGTCTCTCAAAGAAAAAATAAAATCAGAAAAGTTCCAAACACAAAACATTCAAGAAATCAAGGACACCATGAAAAGACAAAATCTAAGAATAATAGGAGTAGAAGAAAAAGAAAACATTAGGCTCAAAGGTTCGGAAAATATTTCCACGAAAATTAAAGAAGAAAATTTTCCCAACTTAAAGAAAGATATGTCCATAAACATACAAGAGGCCTACAGAACACCAAGTAGACTAGACCAGAAAAGATATTTTTCATGTCACATCATAGTCAAAACACTGAAACTACAGAACAAAGAAAAAATTCTAAAAGCAGCAAGGGAAAAAGGCCAAGTAACATATGAAGGTAGACCTATCATAAGCACACCAGATTTCTCAACAGAAACTATGAAAGGCAGAAGGGCCTGGACAGAAATCATACAGTCCTTAAGGGAACACAAATTACAACCCAGACTACTATACCCAGCAAAACTTTCAATCAACATAGACAGAGATTTCAAAATATTCCATGACAAAACCAAATTTAAACAATATCTACATAGTAACCCAGCTCTACAGAAGTTACTAGAAGGGAAATTCAAAACCAAGGAAAACAACTACATCTAAGGAAACACAGAAAATAGATAACTACACAACAACAACAACAACAACAACAAAAACCAAAAGAATACAAGCAATGAAACTAAGTGATACCACCAAACCCACCTCAAAAGTAAGTAACAATTGTTGGTTACAAGTATCTATCAACATCAAAGGATTCAACTCCCCAATAAAAAGACACAGACTAACAGAATGGTTGCAGAAACAGGATCCAACATTCTGTTGCATACAAGAAACACACCTATGCAACAAAGATAAACACTACCATATAGTAAAGGGCTGGAAAAATGTTTTCAAGCAAATAGTTCCAGAAAACAAGCTGGAGTAGCCATCCTAATATCTAATAAAATAGACTTTCAACCCAAGTTAATCAAAAAAGATAAGGAGGGCCACTATATTCTCATCAAAGGAAAAATCCACCAAGAGCACATCATAATTTTGAATATCTATGTCCCAAATACAAGAGCACCTACATTCGGAAATGAAACAATATTAAAGCTTAAATCACTCATTGATCCTAATACCTTAATATTGGAAGATTTCAACACTCCACTCTCACCAAGGGACAGATCAACTAGACAGAAAAGAAATAGGGAAATAAAAACACTTACAGAGTCCCTAAATCAAATGGAACTAATAGATGTCTATAGATCTTTTCATCCAAACACAAAAGAGTATAACTTCTTTTCAGCACCGCATGGAACCTTCTCCAAAATAGACCATATAGTTGGTCATAAAGCAAGCCTCAACAGATACAAAAAGATTAAAATGATCCCTTGTATTCTATCTGACCACCATGGACTAAAGCTGGACCTCAAAAACAACAGAAATAACAAAAAGCCAACATGCACATGGAAACTGAACAACTTGTTACTCAATGACAGCTGGGTCAAGGAAGAAATAAAGAAAGAAATTAAAGAATTCCTAGAATTAAATGAAAATGAAGGCACAACATACCCAAATTTATGGGACACATTAAAAGCAGTGCTCAGAGGAAAATTTATAGCACTAAGTGCCTTCAAGAAGAAATTTGTAACATCACATACAAGCACCTTAATGGCCCAACTGAAAACACTAGGAAAAAAAAAAAAAAAGCAGATACCCAAGAGGAGCAGAAGGCTGGAAATAATCAAACTCAGGGCTGAAATCAATCAATTAGAAACAAATAAATCTATTCAAAGAATCAATGAACCAAAAAGCTGGTTCTTTGAGAAAATCAACAAGATAGACAAACCCTTAGCCAAGTTAACGAAAAAGCAGAGAGAATCTATCAAAATCAGCAAAATCAGAAATGAAAAGGGTCACATAATTACAGACACTGAGGAAATATAAACAACCATTAGGTCATACTACAAAAGCCTATATGCCACAAAATTTGAAAACCTTAATGAAATGGAAAAAATTTTTGATAGATTCCATCTTCCAAAATTAAGTCAAGATCAGGTAGAAAAATTGAATAGCCCTATATTCCCCAAGGAAATTGAAGCAGTCATTAATAGTCTCCCCTCCAAAAAAAGCCCTGGGCCAGATCGTTTCATCTCAGAATTCTACCAGACCTTCAAAGAAGTGCTAACACCAACTCTCCTCAAACTATTCCACAAAATAGTAACAAAAGGTACATTACCAAACTCATTTTACGAAATGACAGTCACCCTGATACCTAAACCACACAAAGACCCAACAAAAAAAGAGAACTTCAGACCTATCTCTCTTATGAACATTGACTCAAAAATAATGAATAAAATACTTGCAAACCGAATCCAAGAACACATCAAACATATCATCCACCATGACAAAATAGGCTACATCCAAGGCATGCAAGTGTTGTTCAACATACGGAAATCCATCAATGTAATCCGCCACATAAACAAACTGAAGGGTAAAAAGCACATGATCATCTCCTTAGATGCTCAAAAAGCATTTGACAAAATCCAACACCCATTCATGTTTAAAGTCTTAGAGAAATCAGGGATACAAGGAACATATCTAAACATAGTAAAGGAAAATCACAGCAAGCCTATAGCCAACATCAAACTCAATGGAGAGAAACTTAAATCAATCCCACTGAAATCAGGGACAAGGCAAGGCTGCCCACTCTCTCCATATCTCTTCAACATAGTACTTGAAGTCCTAGCCAGAGCAATAAGACAACTAAAAGAGATCAAAGGGATACAAATCGAAAAGGAAGAGGTCAAAGTGTCACTATTAGCAGATGTTATTATAGTATATATGAGTGACCCCAAAAATTCAACCAGAGAAATCCTCCAGCTGATAAACACCTTCAGCAAAGTGGCAGGATACAAAATCAACTCATAAAAAACAAAAGCCCTTGGATTCGGTTTGCAAGTATTTTATTAAGTATTTTTGCATCAATGTTCATAAGGGAGATTGGCCGGAAATTCTCTTTCTTTGTTGAGTCTTTGTGAGGTTTAGGTACCAAGGTGACTGTGGCTTCATAGAATGAATTTGGTAATATTCCTTCTGTTTCTATTTTGTGGAATAGTTTGAAGAGAATTGGTGTTAGCTCTTCTTTGAAGGTCTGGTAGAATTCTGCGCTGAAGCCATCTGGTCCTGGGCTTTTTTTGGATGGGAGACTTTTGATGACCGCTTCTATTTCTTTGGGGGATATAGGTTTATTTAGTTGATTTACCTGGTCCTGGTTCAGCTTTGGTAAGTCAAATCGATCAAGAAAATTGTCCATTTCATTTAGATTTTCAAATTTTGTGGCATATAGACTTTTGAAGTCCTAATGATTGTTTGGATTTCCTCAGTGTCTGTAGTTATATCCCCCTTTTCATTTCTGATTTTGTTGATTTGGGTGGTGTCTCTCTGCCTTTTAGTTAGCCTGGCTAAGGGTTTGTCAATCTTGTTGATTTTCTCAAAGAACCAGCTCTTGGTTTCATTGATTCTTTGAATTGTTTTATTTGTTTCCAATTGATTGATTTCAGCCCTGAGTTTTATTATTTCCAGCCGTCTACTCCTTCTTGGTGTGTCTGCTTCTTCTTTTTCTAGGGTTTTTAAGCGAGCCATTAGGGTGCTTGAATGAGCTGTCTCGAATTTCTTCTTGAAGGCACTTAGTGCTATGAACTTTCCTCTTAGCACTGCTTTCATTGTGTCCCACAAGTTCGGGTATGTTGTGTCTTCATTTTCATTGATTTCTAGAAAGACTTTAATTTCTTTCTTTATTTCTTCCCTGACCCAGCTGTCATTTAGTAACAAGTTGTTCAGTTTCCATGTGTGTGTAGGCTTTTTGTTATTTCTGTTATTGTTGAGGTCCAGCTTTACTCCATGGTGATCAGATAAGATACATGGGATTATTTCAATCTTCTTGTATCTGTTGAGGCTCGCTTTGTGACCCACTATGTGGTCTATTTTGGAGAAGGTTCCATGAGGTGCTGAGAAGAAGGTAAATTCTTTTGTGTTTGGGTGTAAAGTTCTGTAAATGTCTGTTAGGTCCATTTGATTCATGACCTCTGTCAGAGACATTGTTTCTTTGTTTAATTTCTGTTTGGTTGACCTGTCCTTTGTTGAGAGTGGGGTGTTGAAGTCTCCCACTATTAATGTGTGGGGATCAAAGATATTATCCACTATGACCAAGTAGGCTTCATCGCAGGTATGCAGGGGTGGTTCAATATACGGAAATCCATCAATGTGATCCACCATATTAACAAACTGAAAGAAAAAACCACATGATAATCTCCCTAGATGCTGAAAAAGCCTTTGACAAAATCCAACATCCATTCATGTTCAAAGTATTGGAGAGATCAGGGATACAAGGCACATATCTAAACATAGTAAAGGCGATATACAGCAAGCCTATAGCCAACATCAAACTGAATGGAGAGAAACTTCAAGCAATCCCACTGAAATCAGGGACAAAACAAGGCTGCCCACTCTCTCCATATCTCTTCAACATAGTGTTGGAAGTCCTTGCTAGAGCAATAAGACAGTTGAAGGAGATCAAGGGGATACAAATTGGAAAGGAAGAAGTCAAATTATCACTATTTGCAGATGATATGATAGTATACGTGAGTGACCCCAAAAACTCTACCAGGGAACTCCTACAGCTGATAAACACCTTCAGCAAAGTGGCAGGATACAAAATTAACTCAAAAATATCAGTAGCCCTCCTGTATACAAAAGACAAAAGGGCTGAGAAAGAAATTAAGGAAACAACACCCTTCACAATAGCCACAAATGACATAAGGTACCTCGGAGTAACCCTAACCAAGGAAGTCAAAGACTTGTATGAAAAAAATTTCAAATCTCTGAAGAAAGAATTAGAAGAAGATATGAGAAGATGGAAAGATCTCCCATGCTCATGGCTTGGTAGGATTAACATAGTAAAAATGGCCATCTTACCAAAAGCAATCTACAGATTCAATGCAATGCCCATCAAATTACCAACACAATTCTTTACAGACCTTGAAAAGAAAATTCTCAACTTCATATGGAATAACAAGAAACCCAGAATTGCTAAAACAATCCTCTACAATAAAAGATCTTCTGGAGGTATCTCCATCCCTGATCTTAAGTTGTACTATAGAGCAACAGTTTTAAAAACTGCATGGTACTGGCATAGAAACAGAATGGTGGATCAATGGAACCGAACAGAGGACCCAGAAATAAACCCACACACTTATGGACACCTGATCTTTGACAAAGACTCCAAATCCTTACAATGGAAAAAAGATAGCATCTTCAACAAATGGTGCTGGTCTAACTGGATGTCTACATGTAGAAAAATGAAAATAGATCCATACTTGTCACCCTGCACAAAACTGAAGTCCAAGTGGATCAAAGACCTCAACATAAAACCAGACACATTAAATCGGCTTGAAAAAAAAGTGGGAAATACCCTAGAACTCATTGGTACAGGGGAAAACTTCCTGAACAGAACACCAACAGCACAGGCTCTAAGAGCAACAACCAATAAATGGGACCTCATGAAACTGAAAAGCTTCTGTAAAGCAAAGGACACCGTCATCAAAACAAAGCGACCACCTACAGACTGGGAAAGAATCTTCACCAACCCTTTATCTGACAGAGGACTCATATCCAGTATATATAAAGAACTAAAGAAGCTGAAATGCCGCAAACCAAGTAATCCACTTAAAAAATGGGGAACAGAGCTAAACAGAGAATTCTCTGTAGAGGAATACCGAATGGCAGAGAAACACTTAAAGAAATGCTCAACCTCACTAGCCATTAGGGAAATGCAAATCAAAACAACCCTGAGATTTCACCTTACACCCATGAGAATGGCCAAGATCAAAAACTCAAGTGACAACACATGCTGGGGAAGATGTGGAGAAAGGTATCCTTCCTCCATTGCTGGTGGGAGTACAAACTCTACAACCTCTTTGGAAATCAATTAGGCACTTTCTCAGAAAACTGATAATAAAACCTTAAGAACCAGCTATACCACTCCTGGGCAAACACTTGAAAGATGCTCCACCATACAATAAGGACATTTGCTCAAAATGTTTATGGTAGCTTTATCTTTAATAGCAAAAACTGAAAACAACCTACATGTTTCTCAACCGAAGAACGGACAAAGAAATTGTGATATATTTACACCGTGGAATACTACTCAACCATTAAAAAAAAGGAAACCATGAAATTTGCAGGCAAATGGATGGAACTATAATATATCATCCTGAGTGAGGTAACACAGACGTAGAAAGACACACATGGTATGTACTCACAAGCGAATTTTAGTCTTATGGTACAGGATAGACATACTACAATGTACAGATCTCAAGAAGATAAGTCCAATGGGCATCTTAGGCTTCATGTAGCCCCAGTAGCTAGGGGAGTGGGGGATGTCTCTGACATAGACTTTGTTACCTGCGTTTTTTTTTTGTTTGTTTGTTTGTTTTGTTTTGTTTTTTTTTTTTTGTTTTGTATCACTTTCCCCTGATGGGACTTCACTACAAGACCACAGGGGAAGAAGATGAACTCTTTCCTCATTGGAATAGATGAACTGGGGTGTCTGGGTAGGAGTAAAAATAGTGGAGAGGGGAAGTGGGAGGGAGGGTAGGGCGGGGAGAAGAGGAGGAAGGGGCCTATGGCTGAGATGTAAATTGAATTAATTAATAAAAGGAAAAAAATTAAAGTAAGAGAAAAAAAAACAAATACAAAAAAAAAAAAAAAAAAAGCCCTCCTGTATACGAAAGAAAAAAGGGTCGAGAAAAAATTAGGGAAACAACACCCTTCACAATAGCCACTAAAGTCTAAGTGGATCAAAGACCTCAACATAAAGATGGGGAACAGAGCTAAACAGAGAATTCTCGACAGAGGAATATCGAATGGCAGAGAAACACTTAAAGAAATGCTCATCCTCATTAGAAATCAGGGAAATGCAAATCAAAAGAACCCTGAGATTTCACCTTACACCCATCAGAATGGCCCAGATGAAACTCAAGGGACAACACATGCTGGAGAGGTTGTGGAGGAAGGGGAACCCTCCTCCACTGCTGGTGGGAATGTAAACTGGTACAACCACTCTGGAAATCTATCTGGCGCTTTCTAAGACAATTAGGAATAGTGCTTCCTCAAGACCCAGCTATACCAGTGTTGGGTATATACCCAAACTTTGCTCAAGTACACAAAAGGGATACTTGCTCAACCATGTTTATAGCAGCTTTATTTGTAATAGCCAGAACCTGGAAACAACCAAGATGTCCATCAACGGAGGAATGGGTACAGAAATTGTGGTATTTTTACACAATGGAATACTACTCAGCAATCAAAAAGGAGGAAATCATGAAATTTGCAGGCAAATGGTGGGATCTAGAAAAGATCATTCTGAGTGAAATATCCCAGAAGGAAAAAGAAAAACATGGTATAAACTCACTTATACAGACCTATAAGATATGATAGTCATAATGAACTCTATATATCTAAAAAAGATAATCAAGAGAGAGGACATGGGGTAAGATGATTAATCCTCGTTTAGAAAGACAGATGGGATGTGCATTGAATGTATGACAGGAGTCTACTGAGGGCATCTGAAAGACTCTATCTAGCAGTGTTTTCAAAGCAAAGACTCATAACCAAACCTTTGGCAGAGTACAGGGAATCATAAGAAATAAGGGGAGTTAGTCTGATGGGGAAAGGATAGGAGCTCCACAAGGACCAAATATATCTGGGCACAGGGTCTTTTCTGAGACTGACATTCAACCAAGGACCATGTATGTGACCCACGTAATTGTCTCGCCAGCAAGAACGCACGCGGACACCAGGATCTTTCTGCAGCAAACGTTTATTACAATGAATAGAGGAAGACCCTAACTGCCAGAATGGTGCTGCTTAAATACACCCTATGGCGGTGTGTACTCCACTGGTTGACTGCTTGCCCACTGCCCCGTATGATGCCCCGGACTGGGCAGTGACGCCCCCGGGCTGGACAGTGGCTTGGCCCGCTTTTGCAACTTGCACACGCACTCTATTATTTGTTCATTAGGGCCGGGGCCGGATGTCGGCGCCATCTCGTAATGGCGATTGCATTCTCTCGGCTCTCCACACATGTATGAATATTACCTAGAACCTCCACTCAGATGTAGCCTGTGGTAGCTCAGTAACCAATTGGTTTCCCAAAGTGAGGGAAACAAGGACTACTTCTAGCAGGAACTCAATGACTGACTCTTTGGCCTCCCCACCCCCAAGTGAGGAGCAGTCCTGTTAGGCCACAGAGTTTGCAGCCAGTCGTGAAAATACCTGATAAAACAGGATCAGATGAAGGGGGAGGAGGTCCCCCCAATCAGTTCACTTGGAAAGGGGCACGGTGGAGATGAGGGAGGGAGGGAGGGACTGGGAGGGAATGAGAGATCGGGACACAGCTGGGATACAGAGTTAATAAAATGTAACTGATAAGAAAAAAAAATTAAATAAAAAAAAGAAAAAAAATCAGAAGCCCTCCTGTATACGAAAGAAAAAAGGGCCAAGAAAGAAATTAGGGAAAAAACATACTTCACAATAGCCATTAATAATATAAAGTACCTTGGGGTGACACTAACCAAACAAGTGAAAGACCTGTTTGAGAAAAACATCAAGTCTCTGAAGAAAGAAATTGAAGAAGATATCAGAAGATGGAACGATCTCCCATTGTCATGGATTGGTAGGATTAATATTGTGAAAATGGCCATCCTGACAAAAGCAATCTACAGATTCAATGCAATTCCCATCAAAATACCAACCCAATTCATTACAGACATTGAAAAAAAGATTCTCAGCTTCATATGGAGAAACAAATAACCCAGAATCTCCAAAACAATCCTGTACAACAACAGATCATGTGGAGGTATCTCCATCCCCGATCTCAAGCTGTACTACAGAGCAATAGTAATAAAAACTGCATGGTATTGGCATAAAAACAGAAAGGAGGATCAATGGAACCACATAGAAGACCCAGAAATAAAACCACACACCTATGAGTACTCGATTATTGACAAAGAAGCCAAATCCATTCAATGGAAAAAAGACAGCATCTTCAACAAATGGTGCTGGTCCAACTGGATGTCTACATGCAGAAAAATGAAAATAGATCCATATTTATCACCCTGCACAAAACTAATGTCCAAGTAGATCAAAGACCTCAACATAAAACCAGATACTCTAAATCTGTTAGAAGTAAAAGTGGGAACAGCGTAGAACTCATTGGCACAGGAGACAACTTCCTGAACAGAACACCAACAGCACAGGCTCTAAGAGCAACAATCAATAAATGGGACCTCATGAAACAGAAAAGCTTCTGTAAAGCAAAGGACACCATCATCAAAACAAAATGACTGCCTACAGCTTGGTAAAGAATCTTCACTAACCCTTTATCTGACAGAGGACTAATATCCAGTATATACAAAGAAATAAAGAAGCTGAAAAGCAGCAAATCAAGTAACCCAATTAAAAGATGGGGAACAGAGCTAAACAGAGAATTCTCAACAGAGGAATATTGAATGGTAGAGGAACACTTAAAGAAATGCTCAATCTCATTAGCCATCAGGGAAATGCAAATCAAAACGACCCTGAAATTTCACCTTACACCCATCAGAATGTCCAAGATGAAAAACTCAAGTGACAACACATACTGGAGAGGCTGTGGAGGAAGGGGAACCCTCCTTCACTGCTGGTGGGAATGTAAACTGGTACAACTACTTTGGAAATCTATCTGGCACTTTCTCAGACAATTAGGAATAGTGATTCCTTAAGACCCAGCTATACCACTGCTAGGTATACACCCAAACTTTGCTCAAGTACACAAATGGGATACTTGCTCAACCATGTTTATAGCAGCTTTATTTGTGATAGCCAGAACCTGGAAACTACCCAGATGTCCATCAATGGAGAAATGGATACATATATTGTGCTATTTTTACACAATGGAATACTACTCAGCAATCAAAAAGGAGGAAATCATGAAATTTGCAGGCAAATGGTGCGAGCTAGAAAAGATCATTCTGAGTGAAGTATCCTAGAAGGAGAAAGACAAACATGGGGTATATACTCACTTATATAGACCTATAAGTTATGCTAAACATAATGAAATCTATACACCTAAAAAAGATAATCAAGAGAGAGAACATGGGGTAAGATGATCAATCCTCGTTTAGAAAGTCAGATGGGATATGCATTGAACATATTACAGGAGTCTACTGAGGGCATCTTAAAGACTCTACCTAGCAGTGTCTTCAAAGCAGATACAAGGACTCTTGACCAAACCTTCGGGAGAGTACAGGGAATTATATGAACGAAGGGGAGTTAGTATGATGAGGAAAGGATAGGAACTCCACAAGGACCAAATATATCTGGGCACAGGGTCTTTTCTGAGACTGACATTCAACCAAAGACCATGTATGAATATAACCTAGAATCTCTGCTTGGATGTATTCCGTTTTAAGTCAGTAACCAATTGTTTTCCCATAGAGAGGGGAACAAAGACTATTTCTAACAGGAACTCAATGGCTGGCTCTTTGACCTCCCCACCCTCCTCGGGATGAGCAGTCCTTTTAGGCCACAGAGGAGGGCTTTGCAGACAGTCCTAAAGATACCTGATAAAACAGGATCGGTTGAATGGGGAGGAGGTCCCCCCCTCAGTGGACTTGGAAAGGGCCATGGTGGAGATGAGCAAGGAAGGGTGAGATTAGGAGGAAATGAGGGAGCAGCATACAGCTGGGATACAGACTTAATAAAATGTAACTGATAAGAAAAAAAATGAAATAAATTACTCTACTGCATGTAATCACCTCATTCTTTCTTTAGATGGGGAGGAAAAAAACAAACCGAAGAAAAGATGGCCCCACATATCTTCACTGTTCCACAAGGGCTCTGTGCCCCAACATGACAAAGTGAGCACTGCCCAGGCATTGGGGAAGCAAGGAAAAATATTCAGGAAAAAAATGATTGCTATTTGCAAGGACGGCATTCTGCCCAGTGCAGTCGTGGTGGGTCTCACAAGGTTCTTTTCTAGCTGTCCTAAGGATAAGAGCTGCTTCTTAAATAACCCCTTCCTAGCCTTCAATCCTGTCCTCAAGTTGAGAAACTATTGTGATTCAAAGGGATGGCTTCAGAATAGGTAGGTAAAAGAGGGCTATTCACCTAAAACAGGTATTGGGAAAGGTGAGTTTAGTCACTTTAATATGGTGGGAAACATGATAAGAAAATGTTTCCTGGGGTTTCAGTTATCGTTAAGGCGGTATGAGAACAACAAGAGATGGGGGCACCCAAGCAGTTCAAGGTCCTCTTCATCCATGCCAGCTTTTGCATTGCACCTGTGAGCAGGGTTGGTCTGGTTCATAAAAAGCAAAGAGTGACTTGTGCTGTAGATGGAATGACAGGTACTTTCCTTTCATCCACTCAGGACATGCTGTCTGTCATCAAGCAAGAAGGGCCAAACATTGAGGGTGTTTTTATATTATCAGCAAACATTACTTCTTGCCAAGTTTTGAAAGACAAACTAGACCATGGGCAGCACGTAAATCTAAACAACGAAGGTGTTCATCATGTCACTTCAGTCCTAAAGGTAGGGGGATTTCCTAGTGTCATCTACCCTCAAGATTTCCCTAGAGCTCTGTAAGTAGTTTCTTCATAATGCATTTCCTGAGTGACAGTAGATACCACTGTTAGAAATCTGGTAACCTCAAAGGTTCCCCTGATATTCACAACAGAAGGAATAAGGATTCCAGCACAAAGCATCCATCATAAACTGTAATGTAATGAAGAATATTCCATCCTCCTCATGGGACACATGAGCACTCATGGGACACATTGCTACAGCCACTCCAGCATCTTCAGTGCAGCATTTCAATAGATTGTGTTACTAGTCAAGAGATAAGCTTTCTTTGGAAATATGCTCCCTGGAGGTCCCTAGCAAGTGTCTCCCAAACCACCTAAGCTAAAAAGACGCATTCTTAGATTTCTACACTTTCTCGGTTGCGGTTGTGGGTTTGGATTAATGAGTCTTTTGATCTTTCTTTATGATTCTTGGAACGGCACAGTTAATTATTCAAGAAAACACATTTTTGATAGATTACTAAAAGCTTTAACACGAACAGAATGGAAGAAAAATGATTTTAAGAGAAGTAATGAATCAGATTTAGTATTATAAACATTACAAGAATAGTGAAAAAATAATGGGCTCCTTAGATATCATGAGAAAGTACAGCTGGCTCAAGCATGCCTCCTTATGGCGTCCTGTTTCTAAGGAAAATTATAAATCTTTAGCAAGGCATATGGGAGGATGGTTAACAAAGGTGTATTTAGACTTTGATGCAGAGAAAGATTTTGGCAGGTATCTGACTTAACTCCTGACTTTTGTCTTCACTGGTTAGCAATAACGAAACTGCTGTGTTAGGGTTTTTTTTTTTTTTTTTTTTTTTTTTTGTCCTTTGTTTGCTTTGATCAAAAAGTTCTCAGGCCAAGATTTCTTGTGGGCACTGCTTTATGTTTGGCTACACTTTTGAGTTAAAATGTAAACTTTGTATTCTTGGTAAAATCTGACTCTTCTGGGAAGCATGCCAACTTTAAGGTGTTTCCTTATGTAATTACCATAAAATTATTAGCCTGACTTCAGTAAAATCACAGGAGAATCACTCTTCTGTGTGGGCTCTGACTGCCTTTTGCCAAAACTGTGCCTTCCTGATATCCAAAGCCCTGATTCTCCCGCGGTTTGTGGGACCTGGCTGGGTCAGTCCGTGTCAACACAAATTATTTCAAAATAATAATAGTGTGTGGGAGGGTTCATTTCATATACACATGTGTCACCTGTTACGCATGCCTAGTCACATGCCTTTGTGAAGAGTGTTCTTCATTTTCTGTCACTAATTCATTTCTGAGAGGAAGGTTTTTCTACCATGATATACAGCAAGTGTCTCCTTCACATATATCTTCATTACAAATCCCTTTACGATCTCATGATCTCTCTCTCTCTCTTTTGCTAACACACACAGACAAACACAACTAGTACTCAAATACAAATCCTCATGACAGGGAAACAGGCGTTCTTAATCACTGAGATATCTCCTCAGGTCCATAAAATTATATTTGTATTTTATTATTAAAATTACAATTCAATTGCAACATTTCATTTCTTCCATTTCTTTGTTCTAAGATTCTTTCCCCACACCCTCCCACTTCCTGTCAAATACACGGCCCATTTTCTTTAATTGTTATTATTATATAAATACATATAAATCTGTTACTATGTTCAAACATCCTGATGAGTCCCTTTATGGTTGGTAGTATATGTATTATTTCTGAGCTAACCATTTGGTATTGGATCACCAATTAGGGGTTTTTCTTGAGAAAGATTAATGTTCTCACACTCAGTAGTATTTATGTGCTTATAATTCTTTGTCTAGAGTTTGGATTCAGGACATTTCCTCATCCAACTAACTCGGATGATGATTCAGGTATTATTAAAGCAACCATGTTGTCAGACTATCATGACTGAAGCCTGCCCCTCATTTCTAGGAGACCCAGATTTAAGACAGATTATCTGATCCTCTGCTTTATAGTCTTTCTGAGTCTTTTAATTAAGCTCCCTGCATTCACTGTTCAAGAGTTTCCTTCATATGTGTCCATTGAGTTACGAACCACTGGAACATTTATTTTCTGTATTTTGAACAGCTGTGGTTTTCTGTAATAGTCTCATTCCATTGCAAAGAGAACCTTTGATGAAGGGGTAAGAGCTACATTATCTTTGTGTATTAGCTTAAATATTTAAAATGCCTTTAAGACAAGACCTTTTCCTCTAATAGGCATGACCTTAGTTGCAAGGATCCCAGTACCAGGAATGCTTTTCTGCTGCTGAGAAATCACACAATTACTTACCACTTGTCATTGTTGTGGTTCATAGGTGCAGTTGTGTAGGATTATTTTTTTTCTTTCCCCAGCCCTTCCTGTAGCTTGCATAGTCCCTTTAAATACTATTAAACCTGGTGCTCAGGGAGGAGCTTTACATGTCAGACCCAGCTGAGATCTTCCATCACCTAAGTCTGAATTAATAGAGAATTGATATCAAATGGTTCTTTTGATTCTCAGTATTTGAGTTTCTGAGTTATTATTAATTGACCAATTGCTTCTGGTCTGTAATGAATACATTAGAGGAAAGCATAACTCAGAAAATCTTTTCCTCATGTTGTGCAGAATGAATGGACAGGAGAAAAAATATAGAGTCCCCTTTATAACTTATTCCAGGTCCTCCAAATCTCCCTGTTCTTCCTCCCATGGAAGGTCCAGGAGATCCCCCAGGATCAAAGTGTCTTTCTGTACCAAAACCACCTCGGTCCAAGAAAGGGCAAGCTCAGAACTCATGTGTGCCTCTATATCTGAACATTGGTGCTCCAAATGCACCAAGGTCCATCAGTCCTCAACTTCTTCCTCGCATGCCATCAGGCCCACAGTCACCATCCGGAGTTGGGAAGGGTGGCAGAAGGAAGTCCTTTGTCTTTGGGGTATTAAAGTGATGTATTTTATTCCCCAGAAAACTTCTGGTTCCCAGAACACATCCTGGGATACTGCCACTCTCCAGCTCAGGCTGGACTAATCCTCTTCCAGAGGGGGATCCATCTTGAGCCCTGGCGTCCATTTCAGGGTGAAGTCTCTTAAGAACTGGCATTGCAGAAACATAACTATCCAGTTCTCCACAAAAAGGCCTTAGTTCAAATACCTTTCAATATAACTGGCCTGTGGATGAAGCTTTTACTGTTGAGTCTGCACTGAACAATCAGAGACCATGACTACTGCTGCTAAAGTGGTTTTTCATGTGTCTTCTTTTTCAGCACCTAATGGGAATATTCAATTAGACGGTGCCCACGTTCAAAGGTGCTACATTTCCTTCTGAGTTGTGTTTCTATGAGCATCCTTTCACAACATGCTCAGCCATGAGATTGACAAGTGGAATTAAAATTACTCAGGTTGACACTATATTCTAGCCATTGCAATGAGAAAACTGGAAATCACCTCTGTTATAGAGGATTGCACAGTGATGATCACATTTTAACATCAGATCTCAAAATCAACTTTTAAATTTTTAACAGTAAAATCCCCCCTTTATCTTATAACAGCTGACTCTTTCTCAGAATACTGCAATGCATATGGTTAGCCTCCAAGACTCATATATCAAATGTGATTTCAAGACCTTTGCTTTTTCCCTGTTTCTGACACAGATTCCTTTTGGTAAATTTTCTTATTAAAAACTTCCCACTAATATTTGGAGAGGACAGGGTTTGCTACCAAACATCATTGTTAAATCCACACGAAAAGAAAACTTCAGGTTCCCTGCAAAATATAACTGATGTTGGTGGAAAAAAAGAAATAGAACAACTAGACAACTGCTCCCACAGTGGGATGACATGCCCCACATATAGTGGCAAAGTGCCCAGAAGTCCAACAGCTCCTATTGACAATGAGGGGATTATAGGTAAGAATAGAAGTTCTATTATTGTTAATTTTTTCACCACTTATTTTAATGTTTCTTCACAAATAGTGACAATACTAAAGTATAGCCAAGGAAAAATCAAAATTTTGCTGCCAACATTATAAATATGGAATTATACATTAAAAATATTTTCTGGTGTAAAAATGAAACTGATCATCAGTGAAGCTCTGCAGGTCTCTAGTAGGGTGGGTCTCTGTATTCCTGATTTGTTCCACTTTATCCCTTATCCCAGGTCCTCCATGTCTGCCTTTTCTTCCTCCCAGGAGATCCTCCAGGATCAAAGCGTCTTTCTCCACCAAATCCACTTCTGTCCAACAAAGGGCAAGCTCAGAACTCACATTTGTCTCTACATCTGAACATTCCTCTAGATCCACCAGGGTCCATATGTCCTCCTTTTCTTCTTCTTATGCCATCAGGCCCACAGTCACCCTCTGGAGGTGGAAAGGGTGGCAGAAGGAAGTCCTTGGTCCTCGGAGTATTACAGTGATTGCTCTCAATTAATGATTTATCTATTCCCCAACAAATTTCTGGTTTCCAGAGCCCATCCTGGGATACTGCCACTCTCCAGCTCAGGCTGGACTAATCCTCTTCCAGAGGAGGATCCCTCTTGAGCCTTGGCATCAATTTCAGCATGAAGTCTCCTCTGTCTCCTCCACAGACTTCCATGTTGCCAGTGTGTCCTCCCAAACTTCCTTGGCCACCAGGATCTCCACAATATCAATGCTTGATTGAGCAAAAAGTGGCATTTACTGATTAAACCTAAAGGTATGAGCCATATGCAACTGGCTATCAAGTACCTCGTGATGCAATCTCTTCATTATAAATATTACAATATTGATTATTTTCTGTGCATTTGTGGTGAGGCAGAAGGTATGTGTGCTATAAAATGAAAAGAGCATTCAACCCTTAAGTGAGTTCAATTAGGATATACAATGACTGCCCTTTTTTCTTAGCTTCTGAGACATCTGAGAAGATATCATTCATAACTATGACAACTATATCAGGACCTGATAAAAACAATGAAACTGTACACATAACTCCACCAGCACCCAATGAGGAAGATATCATTGTGCTTTCTTCCTCCCCACCAGGACCATTGTGGGACACCAATTGGCAGGTTTTTCACAAGTATTTGTAAGGATAGCATGCTGCTCTCTGGTATGCTTGTAAGTTAATTTTTGATCTCTCTGGCTGTCCTGTCCCACATACTTGATGGAGAACATGTGCTCTCAATTAATAATTTATCAAACATGTGAATGTTTAGATAACCTATCCATGAGGGTGAGATCCTTTTAAAATAATGTTTCAAAGAAATAAATCCCAGTGAAATTTGAGTCATGTAATTAAACAAAATTGAAAAACAAATGTATAATATGCCCACGTTTCCCCCTGATTTCAGCACAAATTCCAATCCACCATCTAGTTGGAGGAAAGGATTCTATGGATGTGAGTCTGTTGGTGTCCCCAACTGTCAAATCTTCCAGCTTCTTTTAATCCCCATATTATTCTAGAGTCTCTTGTAATAGCATTGCCTCTGAGATCATTTAATCCTATCAGTCAATATATCTAGAGTGTTTTATATTACCTTATCAGGGAATTAGGTTTAATCATTTTTCTTTGCTATATATCAATCTTTTCATCCTAGAAAAATATATTTCAAATTCATCTAATATGGCTTCTTCTATTTTAAATATGCTATTAAATTGCCATAGAGCATGACAATATGTACTGTTCAGCAAGCATTTTAAAACTATATGGTAGCATGTCAACAAGATTATCATGTCAGACACATGACAATTACTGTACATACCTTGAGTACTTTACAGCAAACTCTTTTGTTAACCATGACTATAATCATTCCAACGTTGAAAAAAGCAAACATAGTGAATAAAGCAGTATATGGTAGTTATTTTACACAATGAAAGCATGAAAGAGGAATTAAAACTCCTTGGGTCTTTGACTGAGACAACTTTTTACATTGATAGCTAAACTATAACTTCTCAGGAGAAGGAAATGAAAGTCTCTATCAAAGGAACTTTCCTGATAGGCAAAATGTCTCCTAAAAAGACAGATTTTAAGATTGAAAACAGTACCCAGGACTAAAAAGAAATATCCCAATTGGAACTGGGAATGGCATGCTTGGGAAGGATATTCCTACAGGAGAAGAAAAAGTAAGGGAGGAACAATCACCACAACTATTTAGGGAACCTAATTGTGACACAATGCCAAGGAGGATCTGATTCCAACAAACCCCAATATTTAAAATTGGGAAAAATGGATTGGG
This sequence comes from Meriones unguiculatus, assembly GCF_030254825.1. Taxonomy (NCBI): domain Eukaryota; kingdom Metazoa; phylum Chordata; class Mammalia; order Rodentia; family Muridae; genus Meriones; species Meriones unguiculatus. Next base: position 43,611,792 of record NC_083357.1, read on the forward strand.
AGAAAATATATTCAGAAGTAATGAACTCAAGGATAGGCTCCTTTACCGCCCCCCACTCCGGAGAGAGGAACAGCTTTCCCCGGACACAGAGGACATTGCATCCATTACTGAAGATACCTGATATGCTAGGGTCAGATGGAAGGGGAGGAGGATGTCTCCTAGCAGTGGACTTGGAAAGGGATAGGAAGGAGATGAGGGAGGGGACGGGATTGGGAGGGAATGAAGGAGGGAGTTATGGATGGGATGCAAAGTAAATAACCTGTGATAAATATTTAAAAAAGAAAAGATACAAAATCTTCTTCATTCCTCCCAGTTGTAGTTACTGACTTATGATTGCCATTGCTCTGGTTCACAGTAACAGACACATTCTTTCTTCAAACTTTTAGATGAATAATAATAGAAGCATGTGTTTATTTCATAGAGACCAGGATATCAATCATTGGTGAAAAGGAACTAGATGAACCCCATTTATTCAGAAAATTACTGACCAAACCATACTGGAACCTACAGGAAAATATTGACTTTCAACAGAAAGTAAATTTGAAAGAGGAATCAATGGTTGTCACAACAGAGGTCTTCATGGTAATGTTTTTACCATATTCCATACTTAGCATCCCTTCAGACATGTGTGAGTACTTTCCTTCCTTGAGATAAACTGCTGCTGACAGATTCCTTCAACTATGGAAACTGATGACCTGAGGACAAGAGAAAGATAAAATTTTGAGAAGCTAAGGGATTCATCACAACAGACCATTGAAAACCTTCTGTAGGCACTTAACTTCCTCCCATGTCAGATGTGCTTAGGTTTGGCAATGCAAATCATCCTGATGATTTCACCTATGACCATACTATGTGAGGTCATAAGAAAACATGTAATAATAGTGATAAAAATGTGACTTAAAAACTCAAGTCTTGAATAATACTTAGCAAAAAATATATTCTTCACAAATAAAGACATTTCAAGATGGTTAATCCATCACCAACCTGTTGGATTTTGCCCTCCGTCCAGTACGTACATGAAATTGTTTTCCTTCTCTACCAAAAAAAAAATAATCAAGTACTTTTATATTTATTATATTATTATCCCATGTCACAAAATCAAGAGTTTTCTGAAGCTACTCAAAGTACTCTACTACAAGCTAAACTTACTCAGGAGCAAACAGTGGTTCTAGAGAAATAACATTGCTCGGTTCAAATTGGGCCATGCTCTCAGTTCACCATTCAGTAGACTCTGGAGCTATAGCCTCAGACATAAAGAGAGAAGGTATTGTTCTGAGAGAAGACAGGATAGGTAACATCAGACAAAGCCAGAACTTGATCCCTCCTTGAACTGGAGCTTGCCAAGTATGGCTTAATCTCATTGCCAGAAAGCTGGGACCTCATAGTGAGGAAGAAAGTAATCATCAGTGACCAGCAAGGCAAGGCTGTACATTTAGGGTACTTTAAAGGTACAGGAACACCTGGAGTTTTCCCATTGTTCTCATTACTCTACCCTTGGAACCTCAAATCATGGCTGACACTTCACAAATCAGAAATCAGTGAAATTAATCATCCTTTACTGAATTATGAATTGTGGTTTTTACTGAACTAGTTAGTCCTGAACAATTTTGGGCTATTTAGTAAGAAGAAAAGATATGCATATTATGAACTATATAATTTGATATCTCTTTTTCTTACTCAGGTAATTAGGGATTTCTCCAATTTTTATTGGTATGTTTATTTTTCATTTTTATTCATGTATTTGCTTATATATGTATTCTGAGACATGTCTGTGTTTGACACCCACTCTAGTCTCTTACCTAAGGCCCCACTGATTCATTCTAAATGGGGATTCTATCTATATAGTATAAATGCTTGCCTTGGCTTCACACTTCTCACTGTCCCTAGTCTTTTGAAACTGCAGTGTATGTGTGACCAAGGACAAAGGTTGGAAAATTGAAATAAAGTCTATGCTAGAACAATAAGACAATTAAAGGAGATCAAGGGGATACAAATTGGAAAGGAAGAAGTCAAAGTATCAGTATTTGCAGATGATATGATAGTATACATGAGCAACCCCAAAAGTTCTACTAGAAAATTCTTACAGCTGATTAACACCTTCAGCAAAGTGGCTGGATACAATATTAACTCAAAAATTCAGTAGCCCTCCTGTATACAAAAGACAAAATGGAGGAGAAAGAAATTAGGGAAACAACACCTGTCACAATAGCCACAAATGTCATAAAGTACCTTGGTGTGAACCTAACCAAGCAAGTCAAAGACTTGTATGAAAAAAAATCTAGTCTTTAAAGAAAGAATTAGAAGATGATATCAGAAGATGGAAAGATCTCCCATGCTCATAGCTTGGCAGGATTAATATAGTAAAAATGGCCATCTTACCAAAAACAATCTACAGATTCAATGCAATTCCCATCAAATTACTGACACAATTCTTAACGTACTTGAAAGAAAAATTCTCACATTCATATGGAACAACAAGAAACCAAGAAGTGCTAAAACAATTCTCTACAGTAAAAGCTCTTCAGGAGTTATCTCCATCCCTGATCTCAAGCTGTACTATTGAGCAACAATAGTAAAAACTGCATGGTACTGGCATAGAATCAGGCTGGTGGATCAATGGAATCGAATAGAAGACCCTGAAATAAATCCACACACTTATGGACACACACTATGGACACATTCAGGAAAAAAGGAGCAAGTAAATATATTTTATACTCTCAACCACTGTTAAGGATATTCTTTTCATAAACAGTTCTACTCAAATATATTACTTTAGGTTGCCAGATATGAAAACAAAGAAGGATAAGTATTCTGAATTATTTCTGCATGAAATATGAAAATAATCCAAGTGTGATATTCATGGAATTTTTTTTTTTTGTAAAATATTTTTGGTTGTGAAGCTAGATTTTAACTGCTGAGCTGGGAGGAGGTCCTCCCCTATGACTGGACATGGGAAAGGGCATAAAGTGAAAAGAGGGAGGTTGGGTGGTACTAGAAGGAGAAGAGGGAGGGGGCTGCAGGAGAGAAAATTTTGAATACATTGTAATATATTAATAAATAATAAATAATTAAAAAATTAAAAAGACTGGTCAAGTATAAAATTAGGTGAACCCTTGAAAGAAACATAAAAGTTGAACAGAAATAGTCATTGCTGTGAGGATATTGAAACTTTTTCTTTCCTATTATACCATATCTTACTGACTGTATATTAAGTACATGCCCATACTATTCTTAGTCATTTCATGGGTTCATACCTGTATAAAGTAACTATTAATTTTTTTTGTCATTTCAAGATTCTCATATCAAATTTGTAAACAATGTTAATGACAGGACCTTGTTTCTGCATTGTTGATTTACAGGTTTCCCTTATGAGAATTCTCATTAAAAATTTTCCAAAGGTCTTTGAAGAGGATACTACTACATTTTATAAAGACATGTTAAGGAGAATTGAGAACATAAAGAATTCCTCTGGTTTAAAAACTGCTGTTGATAAATCTTGTGATAAGGCTGTTGCCAATGAGCAAAGTGAGAAAAAAAAACTTTCCTAATGATAATTCTGAAGAATTAAAGATTACAGCTGTTCCTTCTCAGGAGGCAGTTGCTACAGGTAACAGGAAGTTTTAGTAATCAAATGACATCATCTCCTGATTTCACAAAACTGAAAAGAGTATCAGAGCAGTACTGGCACACACTATGGTATTAGAGCATGGGAAAGGTCTTGTTTTAAGCAACAGTAAACGCTCAGTCCCCATCCCGAAAGGCAAAGAGGATGGACATCAGGAGAAGAAGAAAACAGGAAACAACCTAGAAACCTGCCACAGAGGGCCTCTGAAAGGCTCTGCCCTGAAGACTATCAAAGCAGACAGTGAGACTTATGGCCAACTGTTGGGCAGAGTGCATAGAATCTTATGTAAGAAGTTGGAAATAGTAAGATCTGGAGAGGACAGGAACTTCACAAGGAGAGCAACAGAACTAGAAAATTTTAACATAGTAGTCTTCCCAGAGACTCATACTCCAACCAAGTACCATGCATGGAGATAACCTAGAACCCCTGCACAGATGGCAGTTTAGTGTCTAATTGGGTTCCATAGAAATGGGAAGAGGGACTGCCTCTGACATAATTTGATTGGCCTGCTCTTTGATCACCTCCCCCTGAGGGGGGAGCAGCCTTACCATGCCACAGAAGATGACAATGCAGCCACTCCTGATGAGATCTGATAGAATAAGTTCAGAAGGAAGGAGAGGAGGACCTCCTTTATCAGTGGGTTTGGGGAGGAGCATTCGTGAAGAAGGGGGAAGGAGGGTGGGATCAGGAGGGGAGGAGAAAGGAGCTTATGGGGGATACAAAGTGAATAAACTGTAATTAATAAAATAAAATATAAAGAATGAAAACTCACCTCCTTTAGCCCTTACAGGCAGATTTTGGTGACTTTGAGCCTTCTTCATTTGAGGAAAGCATTATCAGTTGCTCTTCTAGTACTCAGAAGACTTGTAAAATTAACTTAATTGTTGTCAATTTCCCTTTGTGAGCTAAGCCACCCCAGCTTCTCTAAGGTCAAAAAAAAAAAAAAAATAGGAGCCTTCATTTCTCAAGATGTTTATGTGAACATTGGGGACTGGTGACGGAGAATGCTCATCATGTTAGCATTTCATGCCTGTCCTTTTCCCTTTTTTCCCCTCTCTTCTTTGCTATTTCTTTCTCAAAGCAGTTGCCCTCAGTTGTAATTTCTACTTGTGTGGTATTCAAGAGTCCCTGAAGGGGGGAAAAGAAATTGTGTAGGGTAAGGCCACTGCACAGTGGCAGTAGAAGAAACTCTTTTACCAGGTGCTCTTTAAGAACTAGGAGTAAAAAGTGCTGTTTACTTACGTTTGATTTACACCAAACAGGAATTATCTGTTCATAGAGTTAAGATTTGTACATATAGGCCTGAGGTGTGTTCAGAGCAAACGTGTATGTTAATTCATACAAGCCCTTGGATTCAGTCAGCATAAAAACACACATGCAAGCAAGCATGTGAATGAAATGGAGAGAGTAAGGAAGGGAAAAGAAAAAAGAAATGACAGGATGCTTTTAGGATAAAAAAAAGGAATTTGGGGTAGTGCTATTTCTTTTTATTTTTCTGCTCACGCACTTGTGTGTGTGTGTGTGTGTGTGTGTGTGTGTGTGTGTGTACTCAGGCTCAAAGAATGCTGCAGAACACCCTTGTGAGACTTTTCTGTCTTTAACATTGCTACAACTAATAGGTCCCACCGTTCTTGTGGGACTCCTAAAAGAGGGGACAGGACTGTCTCTGACTCTTTTGCCTCCTTTTGGGACCCTTCACCTCCCACTAGGTTGCCTCATCCAGCCTTGATGTTAGAATACATGACTGGTCTTATTGTAGCTTGTTATGTTGATGTCCCCAGAAAGCCTGCTTTTTTCTGGGGGAAGAGACAGGAACAGACAAGGGAGAAAGGGGACATGGTGTAGGGAGACTGGGGAGAGGAGAGGGGAAGGAAACAGCAATCAGGATGTAGTGTGTGTTTTATAAATAAATTAAATTATATAAATACAAAATAAATAAATAAAACCAAGAGCTTCTTGAGGACACCAATGCTATCTTTCTCTTCCATTGCCCCATCCCTAGGACATGATAGCAATAGCAAAGGTTTTATGTTTGTTGGGTAAAGGAGTTAAACAGTTCTCTCCAGAACAAAGTCACTCAATCTGTATTTCTTTTTTTTTTTCTTTTTTTTTTTTTTTTTTTTTTTACATTTTATTAACTCTGTATCCCAGCCGTGTCCCGATCCCTCATTCCCTCCCAGTCCCTCCCTCCCTCCCTCCCTCATCTCCACCGTGCCCCTTTCCAAGTCCACTGATGGGGGGGACCTCCTCCCCATTCATCTGATCCTGTTTTATCAGGTATCTTCAGGACTGGCTGCAAAGCCCTCCTCTGTGGCCTAAAAGGACTGCTCCTCCCTTCGGGGGTGGGGAGACCAAAGAGCCAGTCATCGAGTTCCTGTTAGAAATAGTCCCTGTTCCCCTCACTTTGGGAAACCAATTGGTTACTGAGCTACCACAGGTTACATCTGAGTGGAGGTTCTAGGTTATATCCATACATGGTCCTTGGTTGAATGTCAGTCTCAGAAAAGACCCTGTGCCCAGATATATTTGGTCCTTGTGGAGCTCCTATCCTTTCCCCATCAGACTAACTCCCCTTCTTTCTTATGATTCCCTGTACTCTGCCAAAGGTTTGGTCATGAGTCTTTGCTTTGAAAACACTGCTAGTTAGAGTCTTTCAGATGCGCTCAGTAGACTCCTGTCATACATTCAATGCACATCCCATCTGTCTTTCTAAATGAGGATTGATCATCTTACCCCATGTCCGCTCAATTGATTATCTTTTTTAGGTGTATAGATTTCATTATGTTTATCATATCTTATAGGTCTATATAAGTGAGTATATCCCATGTTTGTCTTTCTCCTTCTGGGATATTTCACTCAGAATGATCTTTTCTAGATCCCACCATTTGCCTGCAAATTTCATGATTTCCTCCTTTTTGATTGCTGAGTAGTATTCCATTGTATAAAAATACCACAATTTCTGTACCCATTCCACCGTTGATGGACATCTGGGTTGTTTCCAGGTTCTGGCTATTACAAATAGAGCTGCTATAAACATGGTTGAGCAAGTGTCCTTTTAAGTATGGGTGTAAGTCAAGGGGTCTTTTTCATACTGGACCTGTAATCATAGTTCTGTAATAATGGGATGTTTCAGTCTCTGTGGCGCTTCTAGAAAAATAAACATTCTGTGAAATACAGATTGAGCTGCTATAAACATGGTTGAGTATGAAAAAGACCCCTTGACTTACACCCATACTTGACAGCACTTTTGTGGGGAACATTCACATTTGAGGATGGGCTTCAGAGATGTGGTGCTCACAGTTTTCCAGTATGTTTGCACCAGGCTGGGGTGAAGGTCATCCTCTTTAGGGTGGCAGGAACAAGATACCATTGTCAGGTACTCCTGCTCCAAATGGGCCCCTCAGGAAATTGCTCTGAATTAAAGTTTAATTGTCATTGCTTATTGCTGTAAGAGGCAAGATCTGTATCTTTGCAGTTAAAAACCTCAGTAGAGAATTTTATTCTTTTTTTTTAAAGATTTGTTTGTTTATTATGTATACAGTGGTTTGCCTGCAGGACAGAAGAGGGTACCAGATCCTGCTATAGGTGGTTATGAGCCACTATGTAGTTGCTGGGGATTGAACTCAGGACCTCTGAAAGAGCAGTCAGGGTGTTTAATATCTGAGCCATCTCCCCAGCCCCAAAACTTTATTCTTATATATAGTAATGATCCAATAACAACATGAAAGACTACATTTTAGTAACTAAATTTCTTTTTTTTTGTATTCTAGACAAAATATAAGCCAGCAATAAATATATAACAGTAAATTAATAAAAACTCTAATACTGACCTCTGACCTCTGAGTGGTCAGGTTAGCTGCAAAAGAGCAACAGGGCACATAACTTATAAGATAGTAGGGTCCCCAGTTAACCTTTGGAGTTTTCTTTTATGGGGGTCACTAAAGGGCTATAATAAGAGTGGTCATCTGTTTTGATTAGTGAGCAAAGTCATCTCTAGACTAGTTTGTAACTCAACTTTTTTAATCAAACTAAGAGTTCTGTCTCCCCAACTAAAGAGCATTTTTATCTGCTCATATAAACTTGGGAAAATTAAACAATGTTTTCTTTGTATTTCCCTTCCGTATCAGGTTTCCAAATTTGCCTTCTAATTACTACTCCATTCTCATTCTCCCTATTTCAGCCTCACCCCTGAGAGACAAACCATGTTGGTGGAATTTGTTGACAGCAACACAATCTCTATTTATTATAAAAGCTTCTTTTTAGTCATAAAACCCAACTTTAAGAAACTTGTTGTTTTCTTCTATGGTTTTATATTAATTCCAAAAAAAAGAGAGGCTTTGATTAAAAAAAATAAATGCAAAATATTTGTACCTTTTAACAAATTCAGTGTTCCTAAAAGTATTTGCTATGCATTCATAGAAGAAATCTATAGCCTCTAAAAAATTTTGAAAGTGCCAATACTTTTGATACATTTGACATTGAGCCCTTTAGAGCACTTTTTCTTGGTGAATGCCTGAGCCTCTGTGTAGGAAAATAGAGCTGTGTGTATCAATATTTTATAAGCAATATATTACATGTGAATTGGAAATAAAAGCCAATGCTTTTTTACCTTTGTTTTAGCTTCAATGTTTGCACTATGCTCAAGTAGCTGGGAAGTTATGAAGGTGTTACAATTTCGCACAGCATAGTGGAGGGCGGTGTTGCCAAGAGCATCCATAGCGTTTGGTCAGCACCGTGTTGTAGCAGGAGAGCCACACATTCCTCATGCTGGTGCTGTGAGGCCTATGAGTGTTACATAAATACATCATTGGCTCAACTAAAAATAAGCATTCCACACTTCATCAATTACTGGTCATTATATGAGTTACAGTCATTGTTGTTATTCTAAGAAATATGCCTTTTCTTTTTTGAGACATGGTCATCTATGTAGCTCAGCCTTGCCTGAGTTCACATCTTCCTACCTGAGCCTCCCAAGTGGTAAGATTGAATACAGGTGTGTGTAAACACACCCAGATAGTCTAAGCACTTTTACAATATTTATTAATTCTTGGAAATTTTCATACAATGTGTGTTAATCATATTCACCCCTAACCCACCCGTCTAACTCCTCCCAGATCCATTCCCACCTCCCCACACTCTCCAACTTCATGTCTTTTTAGTTATTTATTATTTAAATATCCCATGATTCCTATCTGAGCTGTCCATGTACTCTTGGAGTGTGGTCATCTACTGGCATGTGGTAGATTTACTAGTTGCCATACCATTAGAAAGCTGACTCTCTCAGGCTCTGAGGTGGTTCATGTCTGTACTCCCAGTATTTGGAGAGGCAGAGGTAGGTGGAACTCTGTGATTTGAGGCCAGCCTGGACTACAAACTGAGTCCAGGACAGCCAAGGCTACACAGAGGAATCCTGCCTTGAAAAACTGAAATAATAATAATAATAATAATAATAATAATAATAATAATAATCTGACTCCCCTTCCCCAGAAGCCACCAAATGCCCTTGGCTCCTAAATTAAAGATGGGGCTCATGAACCAATTTCCCACTCAGGGAAATTGTTCAGGTCTTGGGCAGGGAATCCTGGCTGCTGTGAGCTCATGAGTACCTCAGTCTTGTCATGCCCACAAGACGCTGTTTCACTCTGGTCCTCCCTGATCTCTGGCTCTTACAATCTCTAAGTGTAGGTAGCCAGAACTACCCAAGACTTCCTCAGAGATGCTGATGAAAAGACAAAGGGAACTTTTGTTCTGTATCCTTGTCCAGGAGTGGACTTTGCAAGACAGTCTAGGAATGGAACAGTGCCTCAAAAGAGTCGAAGCTGAAGCTTCTGGGAACCCAACTCTTCCTCCTGGACTGTGGTAATCAGTCCTTTGACAGCTGTGTCTGAGGTATCCATGTTCTCATTGCCAATATCGACTTGGCTCTTTTCACCCTTGAAAATGGTGTGTGTGTGTGTGTGTGTGTGTGTGTGTGTGTGTGTGTGTGCGTGTACTTCTTAGGAAACCTTCTGGGGATGAGTCATCAGCAAGATCTACTGTCCCAGCTATGCTTTTTGTCTCCTTTATTTCTCATCCCTGCTCCTCTATCTGAGACCCTTATTTCTATTGGTTTGGGTCATTTCAGCTTTCTGTCTTGAGATGTTCCCTGAGTCTTCCAGGAAGGAGTGTGATACAGAGGTCCCATTTGGGGCTAAGCACTCCACAGACACTTACTTATTCTCTACATTTTGACCAGTTATGACTTTCTGTGCTAGGTGTTTTCCACTGCACCAAGTCCCAGCATTTATGTCTCATCCATCTCATACTGAAATTGTTAGCCATTATCTATCTACCTTAATTAGAGGTGTGCAGCTGTTGTAGTCACAGACATTAATGTCACAGTTCCTCTCTATTAGAAGAATTACCACACCCAGATGGCCACTTGCACAAGCATAATGCAGTGCAGTTCTGTGAAAATAAGAGGACTTTTTAGGAGGTAATGGAGACCTATGTTGAAGCACATGTATGCACATAATTTTAAAAATTAGATATTGTATAATTAATTTTCTTCTGAAGGAAGATCATTTCTTTCCTTCATTCCTTACAATTCTGGAGACATATGACAAAGCCTGCCCCATTCAGGGAAAGTGCTCAATCATGATTCCCTCCATGCTTGGAGTAACCTGGTGAGTAAAAGGAGAAGTCCCAGTAGGTTTGTCTTGGCTTGGATTTGAATTAATCGAATCTGTTACCTTCTAGTTACTACCATGTGCTCCATAACTCAACTTCCTCATCCACATGATGGGCATTAAACAGTAGCTATCTTACATGGTGCTCCTGCAATGCTTCACCTTAAATCTGTACAAAGTGTGTACAAATGTTGCTAGCACCTGACAGCTTAATGTTGGTGATAGAGTGATGATTAGTCTTCACAATGCTAACAAATACAACATTTCAATGAAGTGAAAGAATAGCATAGAATGCATGTGTGTTCACATGTGCGCATGCATGTTCATGCATGCTATTGAATGTATGAAAGTCAGAGGGAAACTTGAGGAGGCAAGTCCTCATCCACCATGTGGGTCCCCGGAAAGGAAGTCAAGGTTTCGAGGTTGGCAGCAAGCACCTCTATCTGCTGAGCCAGTCTCTCCTGCTGGAGAATTACAGATCTAGATAACTGTAGTTTTAACTGCAGAAGGGTCTGGTACACATTCAAATGGGAATGATCTTGAAATTGTATCCCTGCCTTCAACTAGCTAGCATTGCATACCAATGATCATTGTGTCTTCCTAAAGTGCTATTTATTTCACATTTTTTAGTATCTATGACATCAGAATTCCAGTTACAATTTGCGACATTTTATAACTAGAATTAGCAGCTTTTTAAATTTTTGTTTAAATTTAAAACAAAAATTTAACACATCCTCCCTTATTCATTAGTGTAAAGTACCATGGATCGTATCATGACACAAAGGAGAATAAAAACTTTCAAGTCTTCCCCCAGTTCTACTCATGAATGGTAGAGAAAAGAGGTAACCTGGGCTATTCTTTATGTCATGCACATTCCCACCTCAATTCAGGTGTCTCAAATTTAAAGCTACACTTAATACACAAGAAAACCTTAAGGAGTATCCAAATTCTCATGTTTCTCCCAAAATTCTTCTTTTGGGACTAGTGAATGCTATCTGAGCTAGCCCACTGTTCAGGATAAGGAGAAACTCACATTCAGGCCTAGATTTGACCAGTCCTCTAGCAGTTAATGTGAAAAAGTAGAGCCTCACTATCCTTTCCTTGGTGACCACATTGGGCAGTGTATCTACATAACCTACTATGTCCTGCTGCCCTCTCACAACAAAACATTGGGAGTTGATGACTTACAGCTAACCCCTCCATTGCACAGAGAAACTCTCCCTCATCATAATCACATCTGACTCAGTTGACTCATCCACTCCCCCTATCGGCCCAGCCTGCCGCCCACAGCCCCTTCACCCTTTGCTCCTAACCACTCCCAGGTTCTATTACCTGTTCCTCTTGTCTGTGTCATTCCCACCTTTTACCCGGAACATGAGAAAACTCTCCACTGTAGTTACAACGCCTACACACGCAGCCCAGTGGATCTCTCCCACTGCTCAGTATCCTGTGAGGTATCTGGGCACTTCGGGGCTATCACCACTAACACACCCACAGCCCAGGGAGGCTGCCCACTGGGGAGTAGAGGAGCTGCCAGGCTCCAGGCCCCTTCTCCTGGACCAAAAGGTCCTCCTCATACTCGGGCCAAGTTGCCAGCCAGTCCTGCCCACCTCCCCCGCCGTCCCCACCTCCTCCCAGAAAAACTGTGAAATAAAGCCAACCAAGTCTCTCCACCCCACCACAGGAGCATCCATGGAGTCGGTGGTTCAGTGTGCAGGCAACCGCCCCCTCTGCTGCCTGGCAAAGGGGTTAAGTTAGGCGAGTGGGTGCATGTCTCAAGCTTTCCAACCCGGAAGGTTCCCAGTTCTCCACCTGCCAAATATGGATTTCATCCCCTAGCTGCTGAACGCCAGTGCACTCTGTTAAGTCAAAGTGTGCACACCTCAAAGATCCTCCCAGCAAAGAAGGAAGGGATTGGCTGCTGCCTACCTCCTTTCCTCATCGCCTAGCTTGCTACAGTTTTGGGCACACAGACTCCAGTGACAGGACCCTAGCCAATCATACAACCTGTGCTCATGAAAAGCCCTGTCAATCGCACCTCCCCCAGCAGACCTGCAGAACCAAACACCCAAGCATGCTGGGTGATGATTCAGGTCCTTTGCCACACTGCAGTTCACTCTTGCCTGCTCCAAAAGCCAAGTGATTCCTAGTTCCCAATGCAGACTGGTAGTTCAAAATGGCATTTGTTATTTACTGTTCCAGAATAAACCAACTCTTTGGAGATGGAAACAGGGAAAACAGGGGTTTAAGCTTATCCTTCGCTACCTAGGAGTTCGAGGTCAGCCTGGGATACATGATATCTTGACAAACACACACAAAAAACAAAAACAAACACTAGAATAAAATTATATTGGGAAAGGAAATAAGGAAATATTGATTGGCTGGAGTGACAGCCTGTTCTAGGACAAAGGCAAACCCTGTCTCGAAAAAAAGAACGAAAGAAGAAAAAATGAAGATCTTTTCTTTCTCAGATAACTTTGAGTAAATTTTGATAAAATCTGTAATAATAGATATGAAGAGGCAGACACAAGCACAAGACCAATGCAAGTTTGAAGCCAATCTAGTCTCTATATCAGTGTCTCATGAAAGTAAATACAGAAAAATAATTAAAAATATGACTGTGCTTAGAAATTTGTTTTTTGTTTTGTTTGTTTGTTTGTTTTGTTTTGTTTTGAGCCGAGTTTCTCTGCAGACCAGGGTGGCCTCAAGCTCAAATATACACCTGCTTCTGCATCCCAAGTAGGAATTTGTATTAATGAACCAGCTGCTCCTAGCTATAGCTTCTCTTTACCTGTTGTAGAATGCGTCACTTTCAGAAACACTTATTTATTGTCATCTCAAATCTCAATAAATGTTTTGAGGTTGATGGCCAGAAAAGCAAATTATTTTTTTCTTTCTTTCTTTCTCTCTGTCTTTCTTTTTTGTTTTGTTAGGTTTTGGTTTTGGTTTTTCCAGACAGGTTTTCTCTGTGTAGCCTGGGCTGTCCTAGACCTGCTTTGTAGACCATGCTGGTTTCAAACTCATATTGATCCACCTTCCTCTGCCTCCTAGAGTGCTGGGGTTACAGACAAGTTTGTGCCACCACAGCCAGCTAGAAAGGTAATATTTAGCCCACCTAAATATGTACATATATTTTCTATGAAATGAACTTTTTTACTATGATCGAAATTCATTTTATGTTGCCCTTAAATTTTTATTTTCTTCATTTTCTACTTCCATCCTTTTGATGTAAGTGTCTGTGCCTGATGATGTTATGGGTGTATATACATATGGAGGCCAGAGGATAGATTTACATGTCATCCTCAGGAATGTCACCTCCTTTGACTGGCCTAAAGCTCAATAATTAGGCTAGACTGGCAGCCAGTGTGCTTCAGAGATCCTCTGGTTTCCTGTTACAGTGCTGGGATTATAAAAGCACATCACCACAGCTGTATTTTAGAGGGATGTCATGCCCCTGCTTGCAAAGCATTGACTGAGCCACCCCTTCAGGACTACTTCTATTGTGTGTATGTGGGGGTTCAGGAAGTTGACACTGTGTATTCTTCAACAATTTAAATCCTCTTCTGCAATATAAGTGTCTATATTTAGAATTACCAGCTCATGTATGTTTCTTTTTGTGTCAGCCTATATGTCTGTCTTTTTATGTCATCCTAATTTGTCTACATTATCTATGGTCTGACACATTATCAGAGTAATTCTTCTCTTTTCTGGAGAAAATTTCTGAATAAGTCCTTAAATATTAAAATATTTAAAAACACACACAAAAACATGTGGTCAACCATCCAACATTCTTTCTAGAACTATCTTAACCAAGTTGTTATTCAGTGTAATCAGGTAAAAAAAAAAATCTCATGAAAAGTTAATTTCTTTTGAATGCCTTATGGCTTCTAGTGATGTCTAGTCCAGCTAGACTATGGACCTAGAAGCCCTAGGTAATCTGAACAAAGCCCTCAATTCTAAGCTGGTTAAACTCAAGCATCTGTTAAGACATGACTCAAATCCTATTCTAGACTCAGGAAGAATAAGACTCAAGAAAGCAGAGAAAAGGTGCACTGAGCACCCACAATCTGTTTCTGAATTCCTATCCAACCAACTGCTAGATGAGAGGCTTTCTAGGATCTGCCCTCTGCAGGATACAAATAGGAAATGCAAATATCCATTGTCAACCAGTTCTAGCCAGAAAGCTACAATCACTAACTTCATATTAATCAGTGATTAAACAAACAATATAAAATATAAGATCATTCTAGGCATGTTGGCACATGTCTTTAATTCCAGCACTCAGGGAGGCAGAGGTAGAAGGATCTCTGTGAGTTCAAGGCCAGCCTGCTCTACAGAAAGAAATCCAGGACACACTGAAAATCCCTGTCTCAAAAAACAAACAAACAAAAAAAGACCTGATACCTTAAATATATAACAGTAAGTGATATAGTAGAAACTATAATTACTAAGCACTGTAAGCGGTTACACAAAATTGATGCTAAAAGTTTAAATGCTCAAGTAATTCACTAGTTCTGGTTCTTCTCAGTACCCAGTAACTGCCAGATGGTTTTATAGGTCCTGAAACTTAGCTGAGAGCAACAAACAAACACTGCATACAGGAGGGTTCTATTGTGGTGGGATGATTTTGATCCACAAGAACACAAGGGAGTGATGAAAATATCAGGAAATGTGAGCACAATGAACAGCATACATGAGCACTCATAGCACACAAGCTAGTAGGGACAGTTTTAGACAGAGTGGTCCAGAATGACTTCTGGGAAGTGCCAAACATTGAAAAGCAAGAAACAGCTCTACAAGCAAGGAAAGGCATTCCAAAAGAACCCAGTGCAAATGTCCTGGTGAAAG
Source organism: Meriones unguiculatus (assembly GCF_030254825.1). Taxonomy (NCBI): domain Eukaryota; kingdom Metazoa; phylum Chordata; class Mammalia; order Rodentia; family Muridae; genus Meriones; species Meriones unguiculatus. Next base: position 43,626,933 of record NC_083357.1, read on the forward strand.
ATGAACTTGCTGCTTGTGATTTGTTTTGATTACTTTTGTGGTTATTCTGTTTTAATTTAGTTGCTGTTGTTAATTTTCTGAGGCAGTGACTCATGTAGTCCAGGGTGGCTTTGAGCTCCTAAACCCCCTACAAACTTGACATGGTTTCCTTCTTAAGGATCGGGCATGGGAGACACAGTGGCTAGGTGCAGAAACCAGGAGGAAATATAATGCTAGGCTATAGGGCTGATAGGACAATGGGAAAATATCACAGAATCCGGTAACTGTGTAATCCACAGCAGTTTTTGACATCTCTGACACTTTTCATACTGTAACTGTACATCACAACAGTAATTACGTGGCAAATACTATATCTGCCACCTACAGCAGGTTATCAGTATTATGTACTTAAGGCACATTGAGATATACAGAGTTCAGAGCACAAGCACACAATGAAAGAGTTCCATGCTATTATTCATGGTCATAGTGATAAAACTGTAAATGGAGTCTCTTCAGAGGACTCGGGGGATCTTGCTGGAGTGTCACTAGAACTCAAGACAGGTAGATTTCATATAGAAAGGAGAGATGATATTCCATAAAGTTTGGGTGTGATTTAGTCAATCTAATAAAGTACTTGAGGTGAAGAACAAAAGTCATGTGCAGGGGCTGGAGAGATGACTCCTCCATTTTGAACATTTGTTTCTCAGAAGACTCAAAGGGCAGCTAACATTCCTCTGTAACTTCAGCTCCAGGTGGAATCCAGTGCCCTCTTATGGCCTCTGGGAGAATTGTATGCATGTGGTGTACAGTCCTTCATTAGGCAGAACACCCATATGTGTACAAGAAATAAATCAAAAAACTCAAACCAAAAGAAAAAGGAGGCAAAGACCTAGTCAAGGCCCACAGCACAAGACTAGACCATGACAAAAAAAAAAAACAAAAAAAAAAAAAAAAAAAACATTTAAACATATATATTTACCAAGATGTATGGTTCTCACTGATGTTGTAATTTAAGGAAATCAGAGGCAGATGGCTCTGGGTTTTCTGACTTTTTTTTTTTATATATCCCTGAGCAAATATTTATATTTATTAAGAAACATTTGAGCCATGCTGCTGTGTTTCTCATCAGTTTGTTTCACGTGATCATCCACAGAGTACCATATTTTAGGGGGAGTTAAATATATGACTACAGGGATACAGTATGTACACTATTTCCACAATGAAGTGGGTATCCATAGTGTTGGATACACTATCCACTTTGAAAGAACATTCCCTCTGTGTAGCCTTGGCTGGATGGCAACTCACTATGTAGTCTTAGGCCTTTGAACCTAGAAGAGATTCATTTCTACCTGTGACTTCTGGGCTTACAGGTCTAAGACACCACATCTGACTAAAGAAGAGTCTGAGGAATTAAGAGTGGAAGATTAATTTTTATTTGTAAATATACAATCATTTTACTCAGTAGGGGATAATTGAATGGGATAGGAATTATCAGCCTTAGCAAACTAGCAAGTCAATAACATCATCAAATGAAATAACAAATGAATAACAAAGCCTCAAACCAAAGAACACAATAAACCAAAACCAAAAAAATCTTAACACAAAATTCAACAATAAATTAAGCTAAGAAACATTCTCTTGCTAGAGATTTAGCAGCATGCACAAAAGTCAATTGATACTGGATTCAAAGGTGAGTTCACATTTCAAAAGGGGTGTTCTTTTTTTTTTTTTGAGCAGCCCTTGATCATAGAGTAAAAAATGCTGTGTTCAACTTCTCTGTCGCTTTCTTTCTTTCTTTCTTTCTTTCTTTCTTTCTTTCTTTCTTTCTTTCTTTCCTTCTTTCTTTCTTTTTTACTGTCTCTTCAGTTCTCTTAAGGGAGCTGTCAGAGAAGAAGGAAAGACAATCAATAAAACCCAGAGGCATCCATGCTAGGCCTGAGGAAAGATAAAATCAAGGCCAATTTACACATAGGAAACCAAAGTCAAGGAAGAAAAACCACCCCAGGATTGCCAGAGTTGCTGAGGATGGGATGAGATGGTCGTCCAATTACCTGGAAAACTCAGTTGTCCAGCTGCAGAAGCTCTGTCTGTGGGGAGCTCTCTTCCTGGGCTGTGGCTCCTTCCAGGTCAGACTGTAGTCGTTCAGACCTACTGAAGGAAGAAGGAACAAAAGCCTAGTGAAGGCAAGCCATGTCAGCTGTTGACTCTACACAAGCTCTATTCAGCTGTACAGTCCAGGATGACCTTTCGGCTGAGGTCATTCCCTGCATTTCCCAAAGAAAAATTGTCAGAGAGTACATGTGCCTGGATATTTTTTTTTTCTCACATTTTTAAAAACTGCACAAGATGAACTGAAACCTACACACTGCATTGAAATAAAAAAAAATAACAGCACATTTCTCTAATAGTCCAGATGATTAATTAATTAACTAATTAATTAATGTCTGAGTCACACTTCAGAAAAGATGTGAGCAACCTAGTTATCTATGTAGAGTCCCCCTTCAGGGCCTACTCACATCAGTGAAGGCCTTGAGTTTTCCTACAGTGCAGAAACCTGCCTGGGTAACCTTGTCAACGAAGTGCCCTGTTTATAATCAAAGAAATCACCTCACAGGAATGCCCTGTAACTGCAGGGAGCCTGGATTCAGTAGGAGTATCCTATATGAAAATGTGCCCAAGTGTAGGAACTGACCTCTAAAGGTGATGTTCCCGAAGGAAAATAACATGTCAAGAGTCACACTTTCTTCTACAAAGGATATGCCCCTTGCTAGGTTTAGTACTAAGAGGATTTGTGGGGAAACCAAGGGACAAGGTTCTCAGATAATACTAGAGAGGCTAGAAAAGAGGAGGGGGTGCACGATCCCCAGAAACACTAAGGAACACATGTTGTTTCCTGGACAGAAGTTCTTGGTGACTGGACCAGCTAATACTCAGAGGTGTTCTTTCCACGGCTGTGGTTGAGAGCCATGCAGATGTCCAGAATTCCAACAGAACAAGATACACAGGCACAGGGTACCCACTTGGCTCCACCCTCCACTCGATCCCTGGGTTCCTACTTCATCTCAATGACATCAGTGTGATGCTGCATCTTTTTAGCCAAATCCCTTTCCTGAGTTGGCAGCATTTTCGGCTCCAGTAGGTCCTTAATTCTTTTCTCTTTTGCTTTTTAGGAGATCTGTTTTTTAGAAGATTGTGTTCAGAGGTGCTATGAACATGATTGTGCAAAAGCACCTGTGCACATTGACACACACACACACACACACACACATACAAACTCCTGAACACACAGAAATACATGTGTGCTCACAGACAACTATACTGCATTGCAGTAACATAATTATTTTACAAGTAATGTAAGAGATCACCAGGGATCCTGTATAGAACAATGTTACCTTTCTTTAGAAAGGATAAGAAATTAGTGGACATAGAATATAGACAGTTCAGTGGATAAAGTACTTTTCCTAAACCTTCTGTGTAGACATGTTGACCCACTGGTCTTGGCCTCTTAGCCAAGCCTATATAGCAAGTGCCCAAGGCTTGCAATATTGTTTTTTCCCCAGTCCAAGACCTGGGGATGTTGGTGAAACAGCTCCTTGTTCTGTCCCACTCTTTCCCAGTTGTTCCAGGGTGATCAGCTTCCTACTAATGCATCGCTTTGAACCCGAACAGTGAGCCTATGAAATGAGAAAATCTCCACAACTAAGACAAAAAAAATGTTCTCCCTCTAAGATGATAGATAGGATCAGGGATCTTTTTGAGTAACAGAAGGCTGATTAACTCAAGGCCAAATGATCTTGAGTGTCTTTATTTCATGATGAACAATATTTCCATGAAGGGTGGACTGTATGGTACACTTATAAGCTAATGGACACCTGGAAAGTTTCAACTTGTGGCTACTATGAAGAAGACTGTTACAACCCTGATGCCTTCTGTTTTATCTGTGGACACCTACTTCTAGTTCTGGAATTGCGAAGTCACCTTGTGACTGCATTTCAGGATGTTGAAAAATTATTCATGGCCTCTCACAGGACTAACTCATTTTATACCACCAGCAATGTCTGGGGGACCTCACTTCTCCCAGGCCTCTTAAGGCTCATTTTGGATTGAATTTGAGTGATTTAGAATAAAAGCAGTTACTGAGTGCTGTAGACTAATAACAGGATGAATTTTTTAGACTTTCGTGAGTTAAGGGGGCTGCACTTACACAGCCCTGTACACAAACTTCAGCATTGCTATGGGATTTCTGCTGAACTGAGATGCAACCACATGCAACTCCAAATCTCTCAATGCTTAAAATCAAGGCCAAGCTCCAAGGCCTTTGTTTACTGAGCCAAGATTAGGTGAAAGAGGAAAGAAAATGGTTGCTGGAAATGATGACAACAAAACAGGATGCAGGGAAGACACAGAAAGGCACCCCACTGTCCACTGGACAGTCACTATTCACCAAGAGCAGAAAAAGCACACAAACCCTTAACCAGCCTTTCCTGACTCTCAAGCACCTTGTTTTTTATAGCAGCCTTCTTCTCACCTCCTTGTAGGATTTCTTTGAAGATGTGTATTTTTGCCTCTACAAAGTCTGTGAGTTAAAGCAGCTTTTGTGTCCATTGTTCTAAGCAAAAGTTGGGAATGCAGAAGGATGGGCAGCAGGATGTGAGGTTTGATGTCTGAAAAGTCAGTCAACCTGACATTTTCTCATTGAAGCTGGTCTCTTTCATCATTTAAGATGTTTCAAGAGCAAATCAACATATGTATATGCAGAAACACACACACACAAATTCACACATAAAAACACACACACACTGACACTCATACATACACTTGCACATACATGCATCCAACACAAACACCTACACAAGCACTCACCTCTACACATACATGCAACATAATAACAAGGACTGACCCACACCTGAGCACATGCACACACACACACACACACACACACAACATGGATAGGGAGAGTAATGTGCAAATAAGGGTTGACACACATCCGTAAGTACACAACTATTAACACACATATATAAAAACACACACATATGCTTTCTCACAATCACACATTCACATAGATGACCACCAATTCACCACACACAGAAACACAACACATGCACACACATTCATGAACACACAGAGAGACACATATACACACACACACACACACACAAACAAACACACACCATGAAGAGAATTGCTGTTACAACACTTTTTCTGCTGCATAAGGAGTTACTAGGACCCGCCTGCTGTATACAAGGCTCTTTGACTTAGCTAGGATTTGGTGTCATCTATTGTGATTATTTACTCTTCCAGGAACTTTTCCATCCCAACACACACTGATATCATGGGCAAATTACAAGCACTGCACTGGTTCAGCTAAATTGAACCACAGAATACCAAGTTCCCAATAAGGAGGTCTCCAAGCTAACCTTCCAAATAGCTCCATGTTGATCCATCATGGTTTCCTTACCTAACCTATCCTGGTTCATGCAAAGAAGATCTTGGTAGCTCTAAAGAAGTCAGTTACCTAGGTCATTACCCAGAATTCTTTTCAAAATATTACACTTCACATAATATGAAAACAGATCTCAGGTCAGGCAGTATGAAGCTTAGGAAGTCACATGCAGGGATTTTCTGAAATGCAGCATTTTGAACAACTATGAGGAGGAATCTGTCCTGAGCTACAGGCCCCTGAGGTGATCACTCAAAGCTCTGTGATACTACCTGAGTGGGTTTCCACATAGCAACACTCCTATCATGGTGGCAAGTACGTGTGAGAAGTATGAGCCACCTTTCTCCCTCAGTGGACTACAAATTCTAGCAGAGCAGGACACTTTGCTTTTCAATCATCCAGTTTCTCAAAAGAGGCTAACTCCCCAGATAGACTTGTAAATAATCACAGAAGTGAACAACTGGAAGAGATGAAGGTGAACAGATGGAAGGGTGGGTGGATGGTTACAAGGGAGTGTCTGGTTTTGGTTGCTCAGGTGGGCCTCCTGCCCATGCCCCCTCAACCTACCTTCTCCTTCCTAGCACACAGGCTGCACATCTTCTCAAGGGCCTGGTCACAGACCCTGTTTTTCTCCTGACAGGAATTTTGCAGCACAATATGCTTCCTCTGCAGCTCTCTGTTCTTCTTTCTCAATATGGTAACTTGCAGCATCAGCTTAGTCCAGTCAATCATGAGCTGGCAGTGATGAAGGCTGAACCAAAGCCAAAATATGGTGAGCCCCTGACAGCAAGTATTTGCCTCCCCACATCCAAGTACCATCATCCTTACAATGTCCATGGTCTCCAGAGAGTCTCAGACTGGGGCCTACATTAGCTATTCCAGCATCACCTAGAGGCATGCCCAAAGGAGAGACTATACACATTTCAGAAAGACTCAAAATTCTTCTGAAAACCCTGACACCAAATGGAATTCATGCATCTCCAAGAGGAGGAAGTGTCCCTGATCTGTGTTTATCAGTCCATGATATCTGGAAGACATCAGCACATCGAGAGCAAACCATGTTTAAGCTAGAACTGCAGTTCTTTCAAAATTCCAGGGTATTTAGTATCCGATTCAAACCAGCTATTTAAATCCACTGCAAGAGTCCCAAAAGACAACCCTTTCATGATGCAAATATTATTATTTTTTTCTTTCTAGAGGCTCTTGAGGATGGCAGGACAGTGTTCGGAGGGGCTCATAGTCTCTTCACACTGAACAAAAGTGAGTCCAAGTGGTACAAGTCCAAGAACCAAAAGGCAGGCTGCTTGCTCAGAGACAGACAGGCTAGAACCAGAGCCCTCACTTTGGATTGAAAACAAAGAAGAGCAGATGCAGTACCATTCAAGTGCTGAGGTCCCAGCCAAGTCAGTCACTCACCTGAAAGATTCAGTCTCCTTAGTCAGCACCTTGTACTTGTCCAAGGCCTCACTTAACTCCGGTGGCAATCTCTGCAGGGCTGACATCATTTTCTGATGTTCCAGATTCAGGATTGCAAATTCAAAATTGAACCTGTTTTAAGATGTGGGGCCCAGAAGTGAATAACCTCATGAACAAAGCCTCAAGTATCACATAAATTTAGGCTGCATCCAGGATTACCTCAACCCAGGAGATGCTACATCCTGATTCCTAACTACTAGGACCTTCAGGTGCTTATTAAAGTTAAGATCCTGGTCTCAGGCCAGCAGAGGCAGGGGTATCAAAGTGAAGGAGCTGGGCTGCATGAATAGTCTTGATAGCACTGAAGGAATATATAAGCTTTCTAAGAAGTCCCCAGGAGTCCATGCCACAGACCTGGGGCTTCCAGAAATTTGTGATGACATTTCTCCTATGTTTATATCAGGGACTCTTAAACCTGAGGTCTTAATGCTACAAAGATGCAAGAAGAACATCATCAATATTTCCAGGGAAGACGTTTTATTAACTCCCAAGGAAACTCCAAAGTGCCACCAAGGTGAGGACAAGGAACAAGTGCTGACTCCCCAAAGGGTAGCTCCATGGCATCATTACTGGCATCCCTTGAAAACTATAAGACAGCAAATTCTCAGGTCCTATCACCTACCACCAACTGCCAGGATCTAAAGGTGGTCTAAATGATCTAAATGCGAAGACAACACTCATTCATGCATGTGCCTTCAGGAATTTGCTAAATAACACACATACACACACACACACACACACACAAACACAAACTAACTAGCAATTAGCATGCCAAATTCAGGAAGGTGGTATTGTCTCAAAGTACAATGAACAAGACCAAGAGAGGCCCTGATGAGCTCCATGCATTTCAGGCACATCTTGAGATGCAGCAAGTGTGCCCAGGCTCCTCCAGCTCTGGCCAAGAGCAACCCGTCCCCATGTAACTGCTGGCCAAGTGCAAAGAATCACCATACATTCACAACATGTAGCATCTCCCCCAAACTAACACCTGTTAAGGCCTATAAAATGCATGATGATAGCTCTCACACTATTGTCATATTGATACACTAAGATTCACGTCATAGGATCTGCTTTTCATTTGGAGCAAGCAGAATAGCCTATGTCCCCAGGCTTCTGGTAGTCCTAACAAGGCTTCAGGTTCTGCCTTTCAAATGCACTAAGGAAAATTAGTTTGGCCATGAGGACACTATGGAGGTGCAGCCTCTTATGATGTTAGGAAAGATAGGGGTGACCCACAGCAATCAAGACAATCAACAGAGAACTGGGCATAATGACTACCTGTTGTTCAAATCCTTGTCAGTATAATGAGCCAGGATTGCACGCAGTTCATCCCTCTCACAGGTTATCCTCTGTAGTTGAATGATCATTTTCTCCAACTTCGTCATCTCCTGCTCCAGCACAATGATTTTGGAACATTGGAATGATTCCTTCCCAGAAGAGCCTGTTGGTAGATAAACACAAGTGAACTTGGACAGATGAATGGCACAGCCACAGGAGAGAACATGCATTGTCACAGCATGGAGTCCATAATCCATGCTCTGCCCATAACCACCCTGGCTAGACATGTGACTCATTAAGTGCTGCAATCTCCAGAGCCATGCAAGACATAACTTGCCCAAACATGCAGATTTAGAGGGGAATGTAAGCTGATATCTAAGGAAATGAAGGCAAGTCCCAGAGTCCCTCACCATTAGCACCACCAAGCCCTGATCATATGTGTCTACGACAAATGCATCTGAATGTGTGAGTCCAAGGCAATTGCCCAGGGGAGTATTCCTCATTGTTATTGGTATCAGATACCTAAGGAACCTACAGAAATCTGCTGTGAATGCAGTGCATCAACACGCTTCCCTGAGAAGGACACCTCATTAATATCTCTGCTGGCCTTCTCCCAACCTCAGAATGAAATTAAGAATGGAGCTAGAGTCTTGTCATTTCCTGACACCCTGACAAAATCATCATCACAAATCCCTGACCTGGGTTGTTCTTCAGGAAACAGAGAATCAGGAAAGACCCAGAGGCAATCAGCTGTTGAGCCCTCCTCCTCGGAGGCCTAGCTCAAACCCCATCTCTTCTGAGAAGCTCAGTAACTCCTGCCCTCAACTCACTGTGATTTCCACAGAACCACTTTTTTTCTTGTTCTTCTGTACGAAGATCGAAGGCCAGATTCCTTCTGTCTCCCTCTGGCCTCTCCACACTCTCCCTCTGCTCTTCCCAATAGCCTGCTCAGCCTAGACAACATTTCTACAGGAGAAACCTATAGACACTGACCAAATGCCACCAACAATATTTACTGTTGCTACAACACTGATGACATCAGAGAGAATACAGAAAGCTTGCTAGGATACAACAGAATGTCCAGAAAAAGGACTTTTAATGTCTCCTGGAGCAGCCCATATCAATATCCTAAAAGCTCTTCCCCAAACCACTCAAAGCCAAACTGCCCTTTCCACTAGCCTTCTCTGACAGACAATGGAAGGCCTTCAGCAACTCCTCCTTCCTATCCACTGAGCTCTCTGTTTCAATATAATCCTATCACTCCTTCATCTAGGGTAGATAAAGGCTCATTTTCCAAACAGCTAAGCAGTGGCTCTTACCCTCCTTAAAATCTCTAAGCAATAAAATAATTAATAAAGTTTTCCAGGAAATTAGGTCAGGTTTATGGGAAAGCAACATCAGTCCCCCTGTCATCAATAAGTATGTCAGGGATGATTCATACAGCTGTTGCAATGTTCTGGGGTTTGTGGGAGATGATGGGGGTCCTGTCAAAACAAAGATAGGTAATGATGAAAACTCCTCTCAAAGATTCAGCAGAAGACATTCCAGGCTTCATGTTCACAAAGGTGTGGTCAACTATTGACAGGGAAGGATGAAGAGGATTTGGGATCCCAGGGGATTCCCACATCTCAGACACTGGGAGCAAACACTCACAGGAAGATTCATGGCCCAAACTGCACAAGAGCTTTTGGGAAAGTTGACTGACTGGTGGGAGGACAGATGCTGCTATGTAATAGTATGCTCAGTGGCAAAATTAAATACATCTGTCAGTCTGCAGAGACTGATGGAACCAACCAAGGACCATGACACATGAAGAAAACATTGACCCCCTGCTCATTTATAGCCCATAGGCAGCTCAGTTGGTCCCAAGGTAAAGGTAGCAGAAGATGCCTCTGACATGAACTCAGTTACCTGCTCCTCAATCACTTCCCCTCAGGTAATGTGACCTTGCCAGGCAACAGATGGAGAGGATAAAGGCAGTCTGATGAGACTTGATAAGCTAGGGGCAGATGTCAAGGGAGTAGAACTCTCCATATCGGGGGAACAGGGAAAGGGAATAAGGGGAAGAAGAAGGGAGGGTGGGACCAAGGGGAGCTGAAGGAGGGAGCTACAATCAGGATATAAAATGAATATTTTTTTTTACTGTTTGTTTATCTGCATACTTTATTTTTTAGATATTTCCTTAGGTTTTTTTTAATCTTTTATGAGAACATTGGCTAACACTTTTGTATCTTAGATAACATTGCCGAATTTTTTTTTTGTTAGAATTTTATAAAAATTATCAGCAACATGAATTTCTATTACAACATTTTTTATTTATATTATTTATTTAACTTTTATTAGTTACATTTTATTCAATTTGTATCCTCACATAAGCCCCTCCCTCCTCCCCCCTTAATCCCACTCTCCCTCCCCCTTCTTCATGCATGCACCTCCCCAAGTCCACTGATAGGGTAGGTCCTCCTCTCCTTCCTTCTGATCTCAGTCTATCATATCTCATCAGTAGTGGCTGCATTGTCATCTCCTGTGGCCTTGTATGGTTGCTTCCCCCTCAGGGGGAAGTGATCAAAGAGCAGGCCAATCAGTTTATGTCAGAGGCAGTCCCTCTTCCCATTACTATGAAACCCACTTGGACACTGAACTGCCATGGGCTACATCTGTGCAGGAGTTCTAGGTTTTCTCCATGCATGGTTCTTGGTTGGAGTATGAGTCTCTGGAAAGACCCCTGTGTTCAAACTTTCTGGTTATGTTGCTCTCCTTGTGGAGTTCCTTTCCTCTCCATATTTACCCATTTCCTACTCCTTTCATAAGATTTCATGCTCTATCAATCATGTGGAAAATATGTGGTGAGTCTCTGCTATGATTCTTCTCCCAGAGCTACACTAAATCCAAATTCCTTAATGTGGAGCCTGTACTAACAACGCACATGCATTAATTTTTGTCTTCTTGTAAACTTCAATGCTTTCCTTTCAAGAAGTTTAAAAAAAAATCTTTACAAAATGATTTTATTTTATTTTTTTTCTGGCTAAATATATATTTTTTATTTTTTTTATCAGTTACATTTTATTAAATCTCTATCCCAGCCATGTCCCGATCCCTCATTCCCTCCCAGTCCCTCCCTCCCTCCCTCATCTCCACCGTGCCCCTTTCCAAGTCCACTGATAGGGGGGAACCTCCTCCCCATTCATCTGATCCTGTTTTATCAGGTATCTTCAGGACTGGCTGCAAAGCCCTCCTCTAGGTGGCCTAACAAGACTGCTCCACCCTTCGGGGGTGGGGAGACCAAAGAGCCAGTCATTGAGTTCCTGTTAGAAATAGTCCCTGTTCCCCTCACTCTGGGAAACCAATTGGTTACTGAGCTACCACAGGCTACATCTGAGTGGAGGTTCTAGGTTATATCCATACATGGTCCTTGGTTGAATGTCAGTCTCAGAAAAGACCCTGTGCCCAGATATATTTGGTCCTTGTGGAGCTCCTATACTTTTCCCCATCAGACTAACTCCCCTTCTTTCTTATGATTCCCTGTACTCTGCCAAAGGTTTGGTCATGAGTCTTTGCTTTGAAAACACTGCTAGTTAGAGTCTTTCAGATGCACTCAGTAGACTCCTGTCATACATTCAATGCACATTCCATCTGTCTTTCTAAATGAGGATTGATCATCTTACCCCATGTCAGCTCAATTGATTATCTTTTTTAGGTGTATAGATTTCATTATGTTTATCATATCTTATAGGTCTATATAAGTGAGTATATCCCATGTTTGTCTTTCTCCTTCTGGGATATTTCACTCAGAATGATCTTTTCTAGATCCCACCATTTGCCTGCAAATTTCATGATTTCCTCCTTTTTGATTGCTGAGTAGTATTCCATTGTATAAAAATACCACAATTTCTGTACCCATTCAACCGTTGATGGACATCTGGGTTGTTTCCACGTTCAGGCTATTACAAATAGAGCTGCTATAAACATGGTTGAGCAAGTGTCCTTTTTGTGTACTTGAACAAACTTTGGGTATATACCTAGCAGTGGTATAGCTGGGTCTGGAGGAAGCACTATTCCTATTTGTCTTAGAAAGCGCCATATAGCTTTCCAGAGTGGTTGTACCAGTTTACATTCCCAACAGCAGTGGAGAAGGGTTCCCCTTTCTCCACAACCGCTCCAGCATGTGTTATCACTTGAGTTTTTCATCTTGGCCATTCTGATGGGTGTAAGGTGATATCTCAGGGTCGTTTTGATTTGCATTTCCCTGATGGCTAATGAGGATGAGCATTTCTTTAAGTGTTTTTCTGCCATTCTATATTCCTCTGTCGAGAATTCTCTGTTTAGCTCTGTTCCCGATTTTTTAATTGGATTACTTGGATTGCTGCTTTTCAGCTTCTTTAGTTCTTTGTATATACTGGATATTAGTCCTCTGTCAGATAAAGGGTTAGTGAAGATTCTTTCCCAATCTGTAGGCTGTCGTTTTGTTTTGATGACGGTATCCTTTGCTTTACAGAAACTTTTCAGTTTCATGAGGTCCCATTTATTGATTGTTGCTCTTAGAGCCTGTGCTGTTGGTGTTCTGTTCAGGAAGTTGTCTCTTGTGCCAATGAGTTCTAGGCTGTTCCCCACTTTTTTTTTCCAATTGATTTAGGGTATCTGGTTTTATGTTGAGGTCCTTGATCCACTTTGACTTTAGTTTTGTGCAGGGTGATAAATATGGATCTATTTTCATTTTTCTGCATGTAGACATCCAGTTGGTCCAGCACCATTTGTTGAAGATGCTGTCTTTTTTCCATTAAATGGAATTGGCTTCTTTGTCGAATATGGAGTATTCATAGGTGTGTGGATTTATTTCTGGGTCTTCTATGCGGTTCCATTGATCCTCCTTTCTGTTTCTATGCCAATACCATGCAGTTTTTATTACTGTCGCCCTGTAGTACAGCTTGAGATCAGGAATGGAGATACCTCCAGATGATCTGTTGTCGTACGGGATCATTTTGGAGATTCTGGGTTTTTTGTTTCTCCATATAAAGCTGAGAATCTTTTTTTCAAGGTCTGGAAAGAATTGAGTTGGTATTTTGATGGGAATTGCATTGAATCTGTAGATTGCTTTTGGCAGTATGGCCATTTTCACAATGTTAATCCTACCAATCCATGAGCATGGGAGATCTTTCCATCTCTGATATCTTCTTCGATTTCTTTCTTAAGAGACTTGAAGTTTTCAAAAAAACAGGTCTTTCACTTGCTTGGTTAGAGTCACACCAAGGTACTTTATGTTGTTAGTGGCTATTTTGAAGGGTGTTGTTTCCCTAATTTCTTTCTCAGCCTTTTTGTCTTTGGTATATAGGAGGGCTTCTGATTTTTTGAGTTGATTTTGTATCCTGCCACTTTGCTGAAGGTGTTTATCAGCTGAAGGAGTTCTCTGGTTGAATTTTTGGGGTTGCTCCTGTATACTATCATATCATCTGCAAATAGTGACACTTTGACCTCTTCCTTTCCGATTTGTATCCCCTTGATCTCCTTTAGTTTTCTTATTGCTCTGGCTAGGACTTCAAGTACTATGTTGAAGAGATATGGGGACAATGGACAGCCTAGTCTAGTCCCTGATTTCAGTGGGATTGATTTAAGTTTCTCTCCATTGAGTTTGATGTTAGCTATAGGCTTGCTATATATTGCCTTTACTATGTTTAGGTATGTGCCTTGTATCCCTGATCTCTCCAAGACTTTAAACATGAATGGGTGTTGGACTTTGTCAAATGCTTTCTCCGCATCTAAGGAGATGATCATGTGGTTTTTCTCCTTCAGTTTGTTTATGTAGTGGATTACATTGATGGATTTCCGTATGTTGAACCACCCTTGCATGCCTGGGATGAAGCCTACTTGGTCATGGTGGATGATATCTTTGATGTGTTCTTGGATTCGGTTTGCAAGTATTTTATTGAGTATTTTTGCATCAATGTTCATAAGAGAGATAGGCCTGAAGTTCTCTTTTTTTGTTGGGTCTTTGTGTGGTTTAGGTATTAAGGTAACTGTGGCTTCACAGAATGAGTTTGGTAGTGTTCCTTCTCTTTCTATTTTGTGGAATAGCTTGAGGAGAATTGGAGTTAGCACTTCTTTGAAGGTCTTGTAGAATTCTGCGCTGAAGCCATCTGGTCGAGGGCTTTTTTTGGAGGGGAGACTGTTAATGACTGCTTCAATTTCCTTGGGAGATATAGGGCTATTCAGTCTTTTTACCTGATCTTGACTTAGTTTTGGTAGATGGAATCTTTCAAGAAAATTATCCATTTCATTTAGATTCTCAAATTTTGTGGCATATAGGCTTTTGTAGTATGACCTAATAATTGTTTGGATTTCCTCAATGTCTGTGGTTATGTCCCCATTTTCCTTTCTGATTTTGCTGATCTGGGTAGTTTCTCTCTGCTTTTTAGTTAGTTTGGCTAAGGGTTTGTCCATCTTGTTGATTTTCTCAAAGAACCAGCTTTTTGTTTCATTGATTCTTTGGATAGTTTTATTTGTTTCTAGTTGATTGATTTCAGCCCTTAGTTTGATTATTTCCAGCCGTCTGCTCCTCTTGGGTGTATCTGCTTCTTTTTTTTCTAGGGTTTTCAGTTGGGCCATTAAGTTGTTTGTATGTGATGTTACGAATTTCTTCTTGCAGGCACTTAGTGCTATACATTTTCCTCTGAGCACTGCTTGCAATGTGTCCCATAAATTTGGGTATGTTGTGCCTTCCTTTTCATTGAATTCTAGGAAGTCTTTAATTTCTTTCTTTATTTCTTCCTTAACCCAGCTGTCATTGAGTAGTAAGTTGTTCAGTTTCCATGTGCGTGTCGGCTTTTTGTTGTTTCTGTTGTTGTTGAGGTCGATCTTTAGTCCATGGTGGTCAGATAGTATACAAGGGATTATTTCAATCCTTTTGTATCTGTTAAGGCTTGCTTTGTGGCCCACTATATGGTCTATTTTGGAAAAGGTTCCATGCGGTGCTGAAAAAAAGGTGTACTCTTTTGAGTTTGGGTGAAATGATCTGTAGACGTCTATTAGGTCCATTTGATTTAGGGATTCTGTGAGTGCTTTTATTTCCCTATTTGGTGTCTGTCTAGTTGATCTGTCCCTTGGTGAGAGTGGAGTGTTGAAGTCTCCCACTATTAAGGTATTAGGATCAATGTATGATTTAAGCTTTAATAATGTTTCATTTGCGAATGTCGGTGCTCTTGTATTTGGGGCATAGATATTCAAGATTGTGATGTCCTCTTGGTGGATTTTTCCTTTGATGAGAATATAGTGGCCCTCCTTATCTTTTTTGATTAACTTGGGTTGAAAGTCTATTTTATTAGATATTAGGATGGCTACTCCAGCTTGTTTTCTGGAACCATTTGCTTGAAAAACATTTTTCCAGCCCTCTACTCTGAGGTAGTGTTTGTCTTTGTTGCATAGGTGTGTTTCTTGGATGCAACAGAATGTTGGATCCTGTTTCCTTAACCATTCTGCTAGCCTGTGTCTTTTTATTGGTGAGTTGAGTCCATAGATATTGATAGATAATAGTGACCAATGCATGTTAGTTCCTTTTGTAATGGAGTCGATGATCTAACCCTGTTTCATTGCTTGTTTTCTTTTCATTTTTGTTGGGACATTATCTGTATGCCCTGTTTTCTTGGGTGAATTTGTTTTCATTGGATTGGAGTTCTCCTTCTAGTATCTTCTGTAGGGATGGTTTGCTGTGTAGGTATTGTGTAAATTTAGTTTTGTCATGGAATATTTTGTTTTCTCCATCTATGTTGATTGAAAGCTTTGCAGGGTAAATGTCTGGGTTGACATTTGTGATCTCTTAGAGTCTCCATGATACTTGCCCAGGCCCTTCTGGCTTTCATAGTTTCTGATGAGAAGTCCGGTGTGATTCTGATAGGTCTACCTTCATATGTTACTTGGCCTTTTTCCCTTGCTGCTTTTAATATCTTTTCTTTTTTCTGTAGATTTAGTGTTTTGACTATGATGTGACGTGATGTGTTTCTTTTCTGGTCTAGTCTATTTGGAGTTCAGTAGGCCTCTTGTACATTTATGGACATCTCTTTCTTTAAGTTGGGAAAATTTTCTTCTATGATTTTCTTGAAAATATTTTCTGGACCTTGGAGTCTGGAGTCTTCTTTTTCGTGAATTCCTATTAATCTTAGATTTTGTCTTTTCATAGCATCCTTGATTTCTTGGATATTTTGTGATTGGAACTTTTCTGATTTTACTTTTTCTTTGAGAGAAGTATCCATTTCTGCAAGTGTTTCTTCAGCTCCAGAGATTCTCTCTTCCATCTCTTGTATTCTGTTGGTGATGCTTACTTTTGTGGTTCCTGATCTTTTCTCCAAGTTCTCCAGCTCAAGGGTTTTCTCATTTTGTGTTTTCTTTATTGATTCTAATTCTGTTTTCATGCCTTGCACCATTTCTTTCATGTGTTTGAATTTGGATTCATGTCTCTCTACGATGGCCTCTATTTCTTTTTTCATTTCCTTCTTATATGCCACTAATTTTTCCTCTACTTGTGTATCTATTTGTTTGGCTATGTTTGCCTGTGTTTCAAAGGATATTGTCTATTCTTTCTTTGCCTCCAATTGACTGGCCATCTCTTTGAAAGACTTGTTCATTTCCTCCTTATGAGCCTCAAATAGTTGGGCAAGCATGGCTTTAAAATCATTTTCCTGTGCTTCTGCTGAATTGGTGTATCCATCGATTTTGGGGTTTGCTGGTGAAGTCATGATGTCCTGATTTATGTTGGAAGTGTTCTTTCGCCTACCTCTGGCCATTGGCTTATCTGAAACCTTCCCTGTTTGTTTTTGGATTCTGCAGATCAGACTGGTGCTGTCTCTCTCTGGTGTCTGGAGAGTTCTTCAGGAAGCTGAGCACTCTCAGCGTGTGCTGAGGACTAGCTGTACCTGTGGGAGGAAAGTACGCAGGCGCAAATGGGGCAAATAGAAGCGTGTGTGCGCGCCCACGTGTGTGTGTCTGTGTGTGTAAGTGTGCGTGGATGAGTTTCTCGAGGGACAGAGTGATGGCTAATGTTGAACCCTTGAGTGTGTGGGAGGGGCTCTGCACTGTATATGTCGCAGGCGCTAATGATGATTGCAGCGCAATTTCTGGAATTAACTGTCTTAACTCCTCAATCAGGCCCACAGGGCAGGAACTTCAATGTCCCTAGTGCCCCTCTGTTTCCCAAAGTGGGTATGTGGGTGGGAGGGGGGTTCGATGCCTGGCTTCTGATTTAGAAGGACCCAGGATCTGGGGAACTGCAGATTCTCAAGGGTGCACTCACTTACAGGCAGGTCTCTTGGCAGAGATCTTGGTATCCAGGGCTCTCTGCTCGCTGGTTTGGCCCTGCTTCTTTGATGTGTTCCGCCAGTTCTGTGATGCTGTCACTGCCAGGTTCTGAGGTCTTGCTGCAGCTGGAGATTCCAGGGTGGTCACTTCAGCAGGGATGGGGTAACCAGGCTCTCTGTTCTCTGGTTTGGCCCTGGTTAGTCTTAAACTGGAGGGCTGTGGTGCCCCGCCAGTTCAGTGCTACTCCGCTGCCATGTCCCTCTGTAACTGGAGACTGGGTTGCTAGTCCCAATGCTTTCTGGGAAGTCCTGAGATCTCTTCGTTGTGCTCTCCAAGCTTGGGAGGCCCAGCGCCTGGTGCGTCCAGGTTGTATGACGTTTCTGCCTGGTTTTGGTGAGTATATAGCGTATTCTCTGTCACTGTGGGATTGGGCGGGCCATACCTTCAGTGATGGCGATCCTTCGGAGCTAGTATGGTGTCTAGCAGATTTGCGCCCTGGGAGGATGGTGCAGCCGCTGGGCGAATTTGGGACTCCGGGGCATGTACTGCTGGCTTTTGTCTGCTGCTAAAGTGCTTGGGGTTCTGTCTCAGCGGCTGTATACCCCAGGCAGTTAGGTCTGCGCTGAGAAAGATGAGTCCCCTGTGCTGCTGTGCTGAGGAGGAAGGAGGTCTGGGGAAAAGGAGTGCCTCAAGAACAAAGGATCGTTTCTCTCCTTCCCCAAGCAAGTCTCCGGGTGACTGGAGACCAAAGTTTTCACCTCCTGCGATGTTCCCTGGTGTTCAGAAAGCCTCGCTGTGGTTTTCCTGGGTTGGGGGTCCTTCCATTCTCCAACTCAGAAGATCAGGTATCCCACCGCTCAGAAACTGTGTGTGCTAGTCGCCATCTTGGCTCTGCCCCTCTCCAAAATGATTTTAAATCCGTTATGATTTCTAGTACTATTGAATACTGTATTTTATTTTAATATTCAGTTGATTACTGCTGCAGAATGAATAATTACTACAGTAAAGGTATGTTTTCAAGAAACTGTAGCAAAATAAATCTAACATGAACTGCATCCCTTTATCATATTTTGCTTGGTCCTCCTCAGTGGGATTCAGTATTTGAATATTGTTGTGTAACACTCATTACAGACATCTTTAGAACTCCCATCACATTGGAAACTTGTAATTACATACCCAAGAAGTAGTCCTTCCCACCCACTCTGGCCTGCCTCTGGAAACCCACCCCACTTTTTATTTCAGTTTGAAATCTCTAAAAGTTCCTTATGAACAGAACCATTCATGCATTTGTGTTAGGACAGTGGGTTTATTTCACTTGGCATAAAGTGTTCATGTTTTTTTAATATTGAAACCTGTCAGAGTTTCCACTGCCCTTAAAGATGATTAATATTTCACAGTTTTTAGTTGCATTTATATATTCATCATTCATAGATATTTTGGCTGCTTCTATTGTTTGATATTTATAATTAGAGCTGCTATTTCTCTAGTCAAACTTTATTTATGTTCCTAGTTTTGATTCTTTTGGGTGTATACCCACAGAACAAAATAAATTATTTAGGAACCGTATTTTATGATTTCCACATTTACATTTACAGTTTACATTTGCAATAGCTTAAACAACGGTTTATCATTTTCCATTTATTTTGGTCAGCATGTGTTTGGTTTGGTCAGCATGTGTTTGGTCAACTTTTTTTCCATTTTCCTCCATCTTTTTTTCTCATCTCATTCTATTTTTGTTCCTACTTTTTATGCTTTTGTTGTTGTTGTTGTTGTTGCTGTTAATATTTTACTTTGGTCCCATCAACTTGAGTTGTGGTCCAGGCAGTCTTTGAACTAAAACTCTGACTTACTAGTGCTCACTGATGGTCAAGCAACAGCATAGCTGTCTTTTCTTCTTCCCTAAATATTATACCCTTTTTTTCTTATCATTTCAATATCTTCAAGTTTTTATAGCTAATATCATTATTTAGTTGTCATTATTATAGAAAAATTAGATTTTCAGTTTTTAACATCATTTATATACCCACTTTGTGTGTGTATGAAATGTTGCACACATACCATAGAATGTGTGTGGAGATGGGAGGAAAATTGATGGGAGTCAGTTCTCCCATTCTATCGTGTTTGTCTTTGAGCCTGAATTTAGGTTTCCAGGCATGATGGCAAGTGCCATTATCCACTGAAGCATGTAATAGAACAGTAGGTCTTATACATCAAAAGCTACATTATACTCTTAATAGAATATAGCTGTCTCTGTTCCTTTCCTGTCAATCACTTTTCCCATTTGCTACTAACATGCTTTACCCCCTGATTTATTCTCTTTGAATGTGTGACTATTGGTAGGTTGCCCATACTCTACAGATAGGCCAGACATATATGGCAGTACCAAGTAGCCTTAGTGGGTTATTAAAATAAAAGAAGAGGTCATGAAATGGGCAAGTTAATTGTGTACATGGGTACTGAGGTAGTTAGATGTGGGAAATGAGAAGTAAATGGGATTTTTGTGCCCATATCACGAGATCCCAATAGACCACCAGGAGTCAAGTCCACTGCAAAACACAGGAGGGCTTATTCAATACAAGCTAGAGCCCACATCACAAGCTCCCTCTAGAAACAAGAGAAAAATGAGGCCCCATGGTGTGCAGAAACAGGGTTTTTAAAGGGCAAAACTACAAGTAGAGGTTCCAAGCTTTGGGTAGGGAGAGTCTACTTTAGGCACCAAGACCATAAAACGGTTCTGGCCAGCCTTGTGGAGAGGATTTTATCATGAATAATGCCTGGAAGGTGCTGATTAGCTGTTGCTAGGGAAGAGTAATTAACACACTCTCTGGACATAAGCTAGACACTGTCTAGTGAGATGTCAGGAAACGTCATCTCTTAAGTGCAGGAAGGAATGTGGTCAAGCCTGATTACTCCATGCATAGGGCCAGATATATCTTAATTAACCTGGTCTTTCTTCTAAACATGTTAAAAAATTATTTTTCCATTAATTACACTTTATTCACTTTCTATTTCAACTGTAGCCCCCTTCCTCCTACCCTCCCAATTCCACTTTCCCTCCCTCTTCTTCACCCATGTCCCCTCACAGTCCACTGATAGGGGAGGTCCTCCTCCCCTTCCATCTGATCCTAGTCTATCAGGTATCATCAGGACTGGCTGCATTGTCTTCCTCTGTAGCCTGTACCCCCATCAGGGTCAGGTAATCAAAGAGCAGCTCACTGAGTTCATATCAGAGACAGTCTCTGTTCCCATTTCTATGGAGCTGCCATGGGCTACATCTGTGCAGAGATTCTAGGTTATCTTCATGAATTGTCCTTGGTTGGAGTATCAGTCTCAGAAAAGATACCTGAACCCAGATTTTTTGGTTCTGTTGTCTCCTTGTGGAATTCTTGTCCCCTTCAGGTCTTTCATCTCCCTTTTCTATCATAAGATTCCCTGCACTCTGCCCAAAGTTTGGCTATGAGTCTCAGCCTCTGCTTTGTTACCCTTCAGAGTAGAGCCTTTCAGAGGCCCTCTGTGGTAGGCTCCTGTACTCTTCCCTGAATTCTTCCCTTTCTGATGTCCATCCTGTTTGCCTATCTGAATGAGGAATGATCATTATACCCAGGGTCATCCTTTTTGTTTAGCTATGTTAGTGTACAGATTATAGTATGTTTATCTTGTATTATATGTTTAATATCCACTTATAAGTGAGTATATACCAGGTGTGCCTTTCTGTTTCTGGGATACCTCACTCAGGATGGTTTTTTATAGATCCCACCATTTGCCTGCAAATTTCATGATTTCCTTGTTTTTAATTGCTGAGTAGTGTTCCATTGTATAAATGTACCACAATTTCTGTATACATTCCTCAAATGAGGGACATCTGGGTTTTTTCCAGATTCTAGCTATTACAAATAAAGCTGCTATGAACATGATTGAGCAAATGTGCTTGTTGTATACTTGAGTATCTTTTGTATATATGACTAGGACTGGTATAGTTGGACCTTGAAGAAGCACTATTCTTAGTCACTATTCCTAGGTGCTTTGAGAAAGCATCAGATTAATTTCCAAAGTGGTTGTACAAGTTTACATTCCCACCAGCAATGGAGGAGGGTTTCTCTTTCTCCACATCCTCCCCAGCATAGATTGTCAGTTCAGTTTTTTATCTTAGCCATTCTCATTGGTTTAAGCCGAAATCTCAGGTTTGTTTTGATTTGCCTTTCCCTGATGACTAAGGACATTGAGCATTTTTTAATTTATTTTTTTATTTTTTATATTAATTACAGTTTACCCACCCTGTATCCCAGTTGTACCCCCTCCATCATTCCCTTCCAATCTGACCCTCCCTCTTCCATGCCCTCCCTGCCTCTCTCCAAGTTCACTGATGGGGGAGGACCTCCTCCCCTTCCATCCTACCCCAGCCCATCAGGTCTCAACAGGACTGGCTTCAAAGACCTTTTCCATGGCCTAGCAAGGCTGCTCCTCCCTTGGTGGGGGTAATGAGGTAACAGAGCCAGCCACTGAGTTCATGCCAGAGACAATCACTATTCCTCCAACCAGGTAACCCAGCTGGATACTGAGCTGCAATGGGCTATGTCTGAACAGGGGCCCTAGTCTATATTCATACATGGCCCTTGGTTGGAGAATCAGTCTCAGAAAAGACTCCTGTGCCCAAATGTATTAGGTCCTTTTGGAGCTCCTGTCCTCTCCAGGTCTCACTAATTCCCCCCTCCCTCATTGATTCCTTACACTCTGCCCAAGGTTTGGTCATGAGTCTCAGCATCTGGTTTGATACACTGCTAGGCAGAGTTCTTCAGAGGCCCTCCATGGTAGGCTACAGTCCTGTTTCCCATTCTATTCTACCTTCAATGTCCATCCCATTTGTCTTTCTAAGTGAGGACTGATTATCTTACCCTGGGTCCTCCTTCTTGTTTAGCTTCTTTAGGTGTACAAATTTTAGTATGTTTTTCCACTTTTATGTGAGTATGTACCCTGTGTATCTTTCTGCTTCTGGGATACCTCATTAAAGATGAGGGATACCTCATCTTTTCTAGGTCCCACCATTTGCCTGCAAATTTCATGATTTCCTTGTTTTTAGTTGCTGAGTAGTAATCCATTGTGCAAATGTACCACAATTTCTTTATCGATTTCTCCATTGAGGGACATCTAGGTGATTCCCAGGTTCTAGCTATTACCAATAAAGCTGCTATGAACATGGTTGAACAAATGTCTTTGTTGTATATATTTTAGATATATGCCTAGAAGTGGTATAGCTGTATATTGAGGTAGCACTATTCCTAATTGTATAAAAAAGCACCAGATTGATTTCCAAAGTGGTTTTACAGGTTTACATTCCCACCATCAATGAAATAGTGTTCTCTTTTTCCACATCCTCTCCAGCATGTGTTGTCACTTGAGTTTTGATCTTAGCCAATCTGATGGGTGTAAGGTGAAATCTCAGGGTAGTTTTGATTTTCATTTCCCTGATGGCTAAGGACATTGAGCATTTCTTTATGTGTTTCCCTGCCATTTGATGTTCTTGTTAGAAAATGGGCAGCTGTGAAGGTTACATGGTGGGTTCACAAATCACACCACAAGATGGTTCCATGTGGGAAGTTATATTAGAGGAAGGGAAAAGGGGTCATAGAGAGACTAGGCAAAAGAGAAAGAGAGAGGGGAGGGGCTCCGCGAGTTTTCTTATAAGGTGACCCAGAGCATGTGCAGGTGGTTCCAGGTGATCAGCGGGTGGTCTTCTTGGTGGCATCAGGAATGCCTGATGACCATTTGTCAGGTCACATGGAGCTGGCCATAGAGATGCCTGCTTACGGATCCCAACAGTTCCTCTATTGGGAATTCCCTATTTAGTTATCTCTGTACCCCATTCATTAATTGGATTTCTTGCTTTGTTGCTTTTTAACTTCTTTAGTTTTTTATATATTCTGGATATTATCCCTCAGTCATATATAGGGTTGGTGAAGATCTTTTCCCAGGCCATAGGCTGTCATTTTATTCTGATAAAAATTTCCTTTGCTTTACAGAAGCTTTTTAGTTTCATGAGGTCCCATCTATTGATTGTTGATCTTAGAACCTGTGATGTTGATGTTCTATTCAGGAAGTTTTCACCTGTTCCAATGAGTTTTAGGCTCTTCCCCACTTTTTCTTCTAACCGATTTAGTGTATCTCGTTTTATGTTGAGGTCTTTGATCCACTTGGACTTTACTTTGTGCATGGTGATAAATCTGGATTGATTTTCTGCATGTAGAAATACAGGTAGACCAGCACAATTTGTTGAAGATGCTGTCTTTTTTCCAATGAATGGTTTTGACTTCTTTGTCAAAAATCAATTATCCGTAGGTGTGTGCATTAATTTCTGGGTCTTCAATTTGATCCCATTGATCCACCATTCTGGCTCTATGGCTGTACCATGCAGTTTTTATTACTATTGCTCTGTAATATAGCTTGAGACCAGGGATCGAGATACCTCAAGATGATCTGTTGTAATGATAGTAATACTTAAATCCTACTATTGTTACATTCCCTGCTCAGTTCTTTTGCTTCAGTATTCATTGCCATCTGTTTGTCCACATAAATTTCAGAATTAGCTTGATAACATTTACAGAACATTCCTCTGAGATTTTGATTAAAATGTTTTCATAATTTTTGGTCAGTGATGGAAGAACAGACATCTTAGTAAATATCACATGTTCACATTTCTAAACAAAGACTATGTTATGATTTCTTTTGTTTTGTTTTGTTTTGTTTTCAAGCTGGCCTTTTAGTTTCTCTAGCTTCTTGACAACAAAATAAAAAATAATTTCTTAAATGAAATCTCTTTTAGTAATATATTTACATGAGTGCATTAGATGGGCAGATTCTATCATAGGCAATGAAAGGAAAACAGATGTCTTAGTTTCTATGGCAAAGACTTGCAGTCCCCAACTACAAGAAAATCAGAGAACACTTTGTGCGAGTTTGTTCTCTCCATCAAACATGGTTGTCCCACAGAAAGACCTCAGATATGTGGACATAGCAACAAGTACCTTTAAGTGCTGAGCCATCTCATCAACTGATTACTTCAGCCATGGAATTGAATGAGTTCTGTATCTGTATGGATGTTCTGTGTGCATGTCTTCCTTCATTTACAAAGAGTGGATTCTTTTAAGAGTGCTATCCTTGGTATGATAGCACAAGTTTAACGATACATAGTATTACATACTCCACACATTAACTCTCTCACACATGGTCAGTCTCAGAAGTCAGATACATTCCAGGGAAGCTTCACCAGATAACAATCACTCATCTGGAATAAAAAACAAAAACAAAAAGAAAAAAAAAAAACACTTCCCAGTATACTCTGATATCTGCTGTGGTGAGAGAGCAGCATGAACCATTCCCCTGCCTTCATAGCCTTGCACAGACATGCTTTCCATCAGACACCTGTGACCTCTACTGTAGGCTCCTTCCATGCTGGCTCATATGATGCTTCTTCCCAAAACCTGTTTAGCTGGATCCTCAAGAGGAAGTTTTTAACACACGTCCACCCCCAGAGGGTCCTAACAATTGTGCCTTTTATCAGTTGAACCTAATCTACATTGTAATGCAGATAAAATGTAAGAAATCTGCTCCAACCCTGAAAATAGGAGATGCTGAGGCATGATACTGAACCCAAGATTGCCCTGCATGGATGCCTGGCAGCCTAAGACAATCAGCATGCTTACCTCTTGTATGTTTCTCTACAAGTCTCCAGAAACTTCTCTCTTTGGTTGCCTGTGATCCAGCCAATCTAATAAAGTACGTGAGGTGAAGTAGAAAAATCAAGTGCAGAGGCTAGCGAGATGGCTCATACATTTTGAGCCTTTGTTTCTCAGAGGACCCAAAGTAGGCTAACAATCCTCTGTAACTTTGGTTCCAGTAGAATCCAGTGCCCTCTTATGGCCTCTGGGAGAATTGTATGCATGTAGTGTATAGTGCTTCATCAGGCAAAATACCCATACATATACAATAAATAAATAAATAAATACAATCAAAATAAAACAAAAAGGAGGCAAGTACCTAGTCAAGGCCAACAGCACAAAACTTGACCATGGTAACAAAAAAAAAAAAATTAAAAAACAAAGAAACCAAACTCATCCCAACAAGTCTTTGAATTCTTTGTCTCTGCTGTGTAGTTTTCACTGATGCTATATTTCAAGGAAAACAGAGTCAGATAGTTCTGGGTTTTCTGATTTCTTTCATAGTCCCTTAGTAAATATTTAAATTTTCTAAAAGGCATTATAGCAAAGCTGTTGTGTTTCTCATTAATTTGGTTCATGTGATCATCCACAGAATACCATATTTTAGGAGTACCTAATATATGACCACAGGGATAGAGTATGGACACTATTTCCACAATGAAGTAGTTACCCATAGTGTTGGACACACTATCCACTTAGATTGAACATTCTCTCTGTGTAGCCTTCACTGGATGGAACTTACTATGTAGCCCAAGGCCCCTGCACCTAGAAGAGATTCATTTCTGCCAATGAGTTCTGGGGTTACATGACTCTGATACCACATCTGATTGAAGAAAAGTCTGAACAATTAACAGTTGAAGATTAATTCCTATTTCTAAGAACACAATCATTTTATACAATAAGGGATTAAGAGGGACAGACATTATATACAGGGTATAACCTTAGCAAACTAGCAAGTCAATAACAACACCAAATGAAATAACAAATAACAAACTTCAAACCAAAGAAAATTAAAAAAAAGAAAAACAATACCAAACAAAATTCAACCCAAAACCAAACAACAAATTAAGCTAAGCAGCATTCTCTTGCTAGAGATTTAGCAGCACAGACATATAGCCTTTGGCTGGCCTTGGAAACATGGTAGAAAGGTTGTCACTGATTACAATAACCCTTTCAAGATGAGTGTTGCCATACTTCTTTGAGGGGTTTATAAGTCAAGTACTCTCAAGGCAAAGGATGTGACAAGTTACAGGCTTTGGCTCAAAGCCTTTCAAATTCACCTGCCTGATTTCCATTAAAATATTTAGATCAAGCACTAACTTACATGCTCAGGCTTCTCCTGGATGACAAGCATAACTTAATGTGCCTGAGAACTTCTCTGAAACCCTCCCAGGTTCATATTCCACAAGAGGGGTATCCCAATATCTGTGTGGAAACCCATTTGGGTGTCCTTTATACTCAGCCGTATATGATCAGAATCTATACAGATGGAAGTCAACATTTTTTGTGCTGGCCTCCAGATAATTTTAGAATGGCTTCTTGTTTATGCATGCTTCTTAGCTGATTTCACATTATCCAGCAACAGATGACATAGCTCTTGAATATTACTTTATCTGAAGTTTCCCAGCCAAATGAGGATTAGTCCCTATTGGCCATGTTCTTGCCATTGTGTGATAGTTTCGAGAGCACCTTTTGTGGTTCTACAGGGTGCTTCTTGATGTATTATCACCCACTCTTGGCATAATATACACAGCCTTTATTCTCTGAGAAAGAATAAAGTCTACAGTGTACTGATTCTGTAATATGAACCTTTCAGCCAACATATGACTATGAGTGCTAATTTGAGATCCAAAAATTCCAGAAAGAGAATCTGCCTGCCCAGAAGATGTCAAAGATCATTCAGACATCCTCTCTAAATCCATTTTCTGGACTAGTCACTTCAGAGTCCAGGCTGTCGAACTGAAGAATACCCAGTAGTTTTCCTTATTGAAGAACAAATGATTACAAAAAGGAGTAAGGGACATGAAGAGTGAGGGACACAAGGAGTGAGGGACACATGGAGTGAGGGATACAAGGAATGAGGGACACAAGGAGTGAGGGACAGTTGTTATCTCTGTAGAGCACTGAGTTCAGCATCACATCTGTGTGAGATGGAGTAGCTTCAACACTGTACTGGCGAGAGAATATGCTTTTGGTTGGTCTGTCTGGATTTACTACCACATATTGAGAGCTGACAATCTAGTCAACTTGACAAAGCTCTTGATGGAATAACACTTGCTCTGCAACTTATCCTCAGTGTTGCTGTCTCCCTTACTGTAACCATTTGCCAGTGAGTTTCAGGATTCTGTGTAAGCCTCTTCTCAGAGGTTTTTTTTTTTTTTTTTTTTTTTTTTTTTTTTTTTTTTTATCTCAAGCTTATTTTTGATGGTTTCTTTCCTCCTGGAATAGGGAGCAAACAGACATGTGGATCAGATTGGGGTTGTATCACCTGGAGGTCAGTTGATATTTGCTTCACAGGTGAGTTCACATTTCAAAGGGGGTGTCTTTTTTTGAGGAGGCCCTGATCCTAGAGTTGAAAATGAATGTTGTGTTCAATTCAAGTTGTCTTTTTTTTTTTTTTTTTTTGGCCTCCGCAATTCTCTCAAAGGAGCTGTCAGAGAAAAGGCAATCAATCAATCAGACCCAGAAGCACCCTTGCTAGGCCTCAGACAAGACAAAACTGAGACCTATTTATAAATAGGAAACCAAAGTCAAGAAAGAAAAGCCCCACCAAAATGGCCAGGTGCTGAGGATAGGATGGAATGGTCGCTGCCTGGAAAACTCAGTTTTTCTGTTGCAGAAGCTCTGTCTGCAGGGAGCTCTCTTCCTGGGCTGTGGCTCCTTCCAGGTCAGACTGGAGTATTTCAGACCTACAGGAGGAAGGAACAGAGGCCCAGTGAAGGTAAAGACAGCTGTTGACTTTGCACCAGCTCTATTCAGCTGGACAATCCAGCATGGCCTTTAGGCTGAGGTCATTCATCAGAGAGTATGTGGCACTGGATTTTTTTTTTCAGCTTTTAAAAACTGTAGAAAAATGAACTGAAAACTACACACTGTGCTGGAATAGAAAAATAAAAATAAAAAAACAGCACATTTTTTCCATAGTTCAGATGCAATACTTTGAAAAAATTATTAGTGTAGCAATGTCTGAGTCACAATTCAGAAAAGATGTGAGCAACCTAGTAACCTATGAGGAGGCCTTCTTTAGAGCCTACTCACTGCAATGAAGGCCTTGATTATTCCTACAATGCAGAAACCTCTCTGGGTTCACTGTGTCAACCCCTTACTCTGTTTATAACCAAAGAAATCATCTCACAGGAATGCCCTGACACTGGAGGGAGTCTGAAATCAGCAGGAATGTGCTGCATGCCAATCTGTCCAAGGGTAGGAACTGACCTCTAAAGGTGATGTTCCTGAAGGAAAATATCATGTCAGGGGACACACTGTCTTCCAAAAGTGATGCTCCCCTTGCTAGGTTTAGGACAAGGAAGATTTGTGGGGAGACCAAGGGATAAGGTACTTAGATCAGACTAGAAAAACCAGAAGGGAGGAAGAGGTGCACCATCCCCAGAAACAGTAAGGAACACAAGTTGTTTCCTGGACAGAAGTTCTTGGTGAATGGATGAGCAAAATGCTTTGAGGTGTTCTTTCCATGACTGTGTCTGAGATCCATGCAGATGGCCAGAGACCCAAAAGTAAAAGACAGGCAGCCACAGGGTACCCACTTGGCTCGACCCACTTCTCCATGCCTGGGTTCCTACCTCATCTCAATGACATTAGTGCAATGCTGCATCTTTTCTGCCAAGTCCCTTTCCTGGGTTTCCAGGCTTTTCTTCTTCAGTGGGTGCTGAAGTCTTTGCTCCAATATTTCCAGATCCTGTTTTATAGAAGATTGTGGTCAGAGGAGTTGTGGACATGATTGTGCACAAGCACACATGCATACATGCACACACACACGCACACACACACACACGCACACACACACACACACACACACACACACTCCTGAACATACAGAAGTACATGTGTGCACACATACAACTATACTGCATTGCCATAACATGTTTAGTATCCCTTGGTTGAAGCTAATATAAGAAATCTCCCATGATATAGAACAATGTTAACTTTCTTTATAAGGGATAAGAAAATAGTGGACAAAGGGTATAGACAGTTCAGTGGATGAAGTCCTTTTCCTGTAAACCTACTGGGCAGACATCTGTACCCACTGGGGTCTTGACCTCTTAGCTAAGCCTACATAGCAAGTTCCTAGGCTGTGCAATGTTGACTTGTTCTCCAGCTCAAGACCATTGGATGGTGGTAGAGCAGCTCCTTGTCCTGTCCCACTCTTTCCCAGTTGTTCCAAGGTGAGCGTCTTCCTAAAAATGGAGCTCTCTTATCCACAGGCTGCATCATTTGACACCCAAAGCGTGAGCCTGGGGGAAAAAAATCTCTACAACTAGGAGGAAAAAAAATTGTTCCTCTTTTGAGTGTGATTTGATGAGGGATCTTTTTGAGTAACAGAAGGCTTACTAACTCAAGGCTAAATAATAGCATGTATTATTTCATGATGAACAATTTTCCCCTGAAGAGTGGAACAGATTGTACTTTTATAATTATCAGCTAATGGACATCTGGATAGTTCCAACCTGTGGCTGCTCTGAAGAAGACTGCTACAACCCTGATGCCCTCTAGTTTCTCTGTGCATACCTACTTCTTGTTCTGGAATTGCTGTGTAGTCCTGTAACTGCAGTTCAGGATGTTGTAAAATTATGCATGGCTTCTCACAGGAATACCCCATTTACACCACCAGCAATGTCTGAGGGTCGTCACTTCTCCCAGGCCTCTTAAGGCTCTTTTTCAAATAGATTTGAATGATTTAGAATAAAAGCAGTTACTGAGTGCTATAGACTCATAACAGGTTGAATATTTTAGGCTTTCATGAGGTTAAGGGGGATGCACTGACAGAGCCCTGTACGTAAACTTCAGCATGGCTATAGGATTTCTCCTGGATGAGATGCAACCACAAGCAACTCAAAATCTCTCAAAGAGTAAAATCTCTTAAATGAAAACTCTTTTAGTGATATATTTTCATGAGTGCTTTAGATGGGCAGATTCTATCATAGGCAAGGAAAGAAAAACAGATGTCTTAGTTTCTATGGGCAAAGACTTGCCATCCCCAACTGCAAGAAAATCAGATAACAATTTGTGGGCGTTTGTTCTCTCCATCAAACATGTTTGTCCCACAGAAAGACCTCAGATATGTGGACGTAGCAATAAGTACCTTTATGTGCTGAGCCATCTCATCAACTGATTACTTAAGGCATGGAATTGAATAAGCTCTGTATCTGTATGGATGTTCTGTGTGCATGTCTTCCTTCATTTACAAAGGGTGGATTCTTTTAATCCTTGGTATGATAGCACAAGTTTAAGGATACATGGTAGTACATACTCTACACATTAACTCTCTCACACATGGTCAGTCTCAGGAGTCAGGTCCATTCCAGGGAAGCTTCACCAGATAAAAATCACTCACTTGGAAAACAAAACAAAACAAAAACCTCCCCAATATACTTTGATATCTGCTGTGGTGAGAGAGCAGCCTGAACCATCCACCCACCTCAACAACCTTGCACAGACCTGCTTTTCACCAGACACGTGTGGCCTCTGCTGTAGGATCCATCCATGCTGGCTCTTATGAAGCTTCTTCCCCAAAACTGTTTAGCTAGAGCCTCAAGAGGGAGTCCTTAACATACTTCAACCCCCAGAGGGTCCTCCCAATTGTGCCTTTGATCAGTTGAACCTAATCTACCTTGTAATGCGGGATAAGATGTAAGAAATCTGCTCCAACCCTGAAAATAAGAGATGCCTAGGCATGGTACTAAACCGAAGAATGCCCTGCATGGATGCCTGGCAACCTAAGACAATCAGCATGCCTACCTCATGTATGTGTTTCTACAGGTCTCCAGAAACTTCTCTGAGACAGCACTGTTTTCACTTTAGCATAGCTATAGGACTTCTGTTGGATAGAGTCAGACACAAGCAACTCAAAATCTCTCAAACAGCCAAGCTCCAAGGCCTTAGTTTACTGAGACAATGTTAGCCAAAGGAGGAAAGAAAAGGGTTGCTGGAAATGACGACAACAATAAAAGGAAGCAAGGAAGACACAGTAAGCTACACGACTGTCCAGTGGACAGCAACTATTAGGGAAAAAGACCCTTAGCTACCGTTTCCCGCCTCTCAAGCACCTTCGTTTGCCACAGGAGCCTTCTTCTCATCTCCATATAGCTCCTTCACCTCACATACTTTATTAGATTGGCTGGATCACATACAACCAAAGAGAGAAGTTTTTTGATGTTTGCAAAGCCAATCAACATGATACTTTCTCATTGAAGTTGGTTCTATCATCATGTAAGATGTTCCAACAGTGAAAGAACATATATGCAGGAACATAAATACAATTTCACACAGACACACAGACACACACACTTGCACATACAAGCACCCAACACAAACACCTAAACAAGTACTTACACCAATACATACATGCAACATAGCAACAAGCAATTGACCCATATCTGGGCACATGTACACACACACAACATGGATAGGGATAGTAATGTGCAAATAATGGTCTGTACACATGCATAAGCACACAACTATTAAAAAACATCATAAAACCAAACATAATGACAAACACACATATGTGCACACTAACAGTCACAAGTTCACACAGATGGTCACCAATTCACCACACACAGACACACAGCAAGTAAAACACACACACACACACACAAACACACACACACACACACACACCAGGGAGAGAGTGGCTGTTACACCTTTTCTGCTGCATAAGGAGTTACTAGGGCCTACATACTGTACACAAGGTTCTTAGACTCAGCTAGGCTTTGGTGTCTTCACTTGTGCTTACTTCTTCTTCCAGGAACCTTTTCTATCCTAACACACACTGATATCATGGGCAAATTACAAACTCTGCCCTGGTTCAGCTAAGCTGGACCACACAAGACCAAGTCCCCAAGAAGGAGGTCTCCCAGCTAACCTTCCAGCTAGCTCCATGTTGATCCATCATGGTCTCCTCACCTAACCTACCCTTACTCCTGCAAAGAAGATCATGGTAGTTCTAGAGGAAGTCAGTGACGCATGGTCATTATGCAAAAGCATTTCAAAAGATTACAGTTCATATAATATGAAAACAGCTCTCAGGTCAGGCAGGATGAAGTAAGTGAAGTCACCTGCAGGGCTTTTCTGAAATGCAGCATTCTGTACAACTATGAGGAGGAATCTGTCCTGAGCTACAGGCCCCTGACATCATCACTAAAAGCCCTGTGGGTATCCACATAGTGGATAAACTTGTAAATGATCACAGAAATGAAAATTTGGATGGGATGTACATGAACAGATTGATGGGTGGGTGGATGGGTATATGAGTGTGTCTCTTTATGGTTGAACAGGTGGGCCTCCTGCCCATGCTGCCTCAACCTACCTGCTGCTTCTTGGCACAGAGGTCACAGATCTTCTCCAGGACCTCATCACAGAGCCTGTTTTTCTCCTGACAGGAATTTTTCAGCACAATATACTCTCTCTGAAGCTCTCTGTTGTTCCTTCTCAAAGTAGTAACTTGAAGCTTCAGCTTAGTCCAGTCAATCATGAGCTGGCAGAGAAGAAAGCTGAACCAAAGCCAAAATATGGTGAGCCCCAGACAGCCAGTATCTGCCTCTCCAGATACAAGTACCATCATCCCAGCAAGGACTGTGGTCTGCAGAGAGCCCCAGACTGGGGCCTACACTAGCTATTTTAGCATCACCTAGAGGCATGCCAAAAACAAAGAGCCCAATTCCAGAAAATTCAAAGTTCTTCAGAAAACCCTGACACTAAAGAAATTCATGTACCTCCAAGTGAAAGAAGTGTTCCCCATCTGTGTTTATCGGTACATATTTGGAAGACATCAACACATAGAAAACAAACCATCTCTAACTTAGGATTTAGAAATTCAAGAATTCCAAGGTAGTTATGGGTCTCATGGAAACCAGGTTTTTTTTTTTTTTTTCAATGCAGTTTATTCAGGAACCTTGAACAATCATCTGAACCTGGGGAAAGCCAGCCCACAGTTTAAATAGCCTCTGGGTAGCCAATCCCAGCGTGCCATGTGGGCAATGCAGATAGGTCCACATACATGGAAGAAAGCCAGATCCTCAGCCTTAGCCGAATGTGGAATTGTTCGTGACAGAGAGCACTCACCACTGGGAAGGTGGAAGGCAGAAACCAGCTCCATTTTAAATCCACAGCCAGGGACCAAGAAGACAACTCCTTTATGGTATATATATATATATATATATATATATATATATATATATATATATGTGTGTGTGTGTGTGTGTGTGTGTGTGTGTGTGTGTGTGTATATATATATATATATATATATAGAGAGAGAGAGAGAGAGAGAGAGAGAGGTTCTTGAGAATGGCAGGACAGTTAGGACAGTGTTGGGAGGGTCTCATATTCTCTTCCCACTGAACAAAAATGAATCCAAGAGTGTACTGGCTGTTTTCTAAGAGACACACAGGCTAGAACCAGAGCCCTCACTTTTGATTGAAAACAAAGAAGGGCAGATGCAGCCCCATCCAAGTGCTGGTGTCCCAGCCAAGTTAGTCACTCACCTGCAGGATTCAGTCTCCTTAGTCAGCACCCTGAACTTGTCCATGACCTCACTTAACTCCTGGGGCAATTTCTGCACAGCTGACATAATTTTCTGATGGTCCAGATTCAGGACTGCCAGTTCAAAATTGAACCTGTTTTAAGGTATGGGTTCCAGAAGTGAATGATTTCATGAATAAAGGCCTCAAGGATCACATGAATTTAGCCTATATCCAGGATTACCCCAGGCCAGGAGATGCTAGATTGTGATTCCTAACTGCTAGGGCCTTCTGGTGCTTATTAAACTTAAGATTCTGGCCTCAGGCCAGCAGTGGCAGGGGTATCAAAGTGAATGAGCTGGCTGCATGAACTCCCTTGTTGGCCCTGAAAGAATAGATCAGATTTCTTTGAAGTTCCACAAGTCCATTCCACAGACCTTGGCTATCCAGCAACCTTTGATGACATTTTTCTTATTTTCATAGCAGGGACTCTCAACCCTAGGTTCCTACTACTACACAGATGACCAGAGTACATCATCAATATTTCCAGGACGAGGCTTTATTAACTTCCAAGGAGATTCCAATGAGCCACCAAGATGAGGAAAAGTGCCATGTGCTGTGCTACCCAAAGTGAAGCACCCAGGCTTCAGCACTGGTGTTCTCTGGAAATTAATAGAAAAGAAAATCCTCAGGTCCCATCTCCCCAGGATCTGAAGGGAGTACACACAGTAGACAGCACTCATGCATGCATGTATCTTCAGAATTGTGCTGACAAACACACACAAACACACACACACATACACACACACACAGTTAGGAGGCCAAATTCAGGTAAATGACATTGTCTCAGAGTACAGTGAACAAGACCAGAGAGGAGCAGTGATGAGCTCCAGGCTTCCCAGTCACACCTTGAGATGCACCAAGTGAGTCCAGGCTCCTCCAGCTCCTGACAAGAGAAAACAGTCAAGTACAAAGACTCACCATAAACTCGTAGCACCTACCATCTCCAACAAGCTAACACCTGTTAAGGCCTTTAAATTGCATGGTGATAGCTCAAACACTATTGCCTTATCCTCACACTGTGCTTCATGCCATAGGATCTGCTTTTCATCTGGAGGAAGCAGAATAGCCTATGTCCCCAGGCTTCTTGAAATCCTACCCTGGCTTCAGGTTCTGACTTTCAGATGCACTCAGGAAAATTAGTTTGGGCATGAGGGTGCTGTGGAGGTGCAGCTTCCTGTGATGTGAGGAAAGATGTGGTTGACACATAGGGCTCAAGACAGTCAACAGAGAACGTGGCATAACGACTACCTGATGTTCAATTCCTTGTCAGTAGAATGGGCAAGGATTCCAAGCAGTTCGTCCCTCTCACAGGTCATTCTCTGTAGTTCTCTGATCATTTCTCCCACCGTCATCACCTGTTGCTCCAGCTCACTGATTTTGTTGCATTGGGTTGATGCCTTTCCAGAAGAGCCTGTAGGTAGATAAATGCAAATGAACTTGCACAGTTGAATGGCACAGTGACAAGAGAGACCATGTTGAGTCACAAAAAGAAGCCTGAGAGAGGTATTACTAGAGACCCAGTAAAGCCCTGAAAGAGCAGGAAGTTATCCTCAAGCTGGGGTCTATAAGCCAACCTCTGTGCTTAAACTCCCTGGCTAGACATGTGTCTCATTAGTACTGCAATCTCCCTGGTCCTGCAAGGCATAGCTAGCCCAGACACACTGATTTAGAGGGGAACATCAGCTCATATCTGAGGGAATGCAGCAAGCCCAGGAGTCCCTCACTGTTAACACCACCAAGCTGTGATCATGTGTCTAAGCCCAATGCATCTGAATGGCTAAGACCCTGGTATATACCCAGCGGAGTATTCCTCCCTGTTATTGGTATCAGATACCTAAGGCACGTACAGAAATTTACTGAGATTGGAGTGTATCAACATACTACCCTGAGAGGGATACCTCATTAGTCTCTCTGCTCACCTTCTCCCACCCTCAAAATAAAATTAAGGAGCTGCAGTCCTGTCCTTTCCTGGCCCCTTGACAAAATAACTAAAAGAAATCCTTGACCTGTATCTGCTCTTTAGGAAACAGAGAATCAGGATAGATCCTTTTCTTCCCAGGGGACCAGCTGTTGAGCCCCACTACTGGAAGGCCTAGTTCAAATCCCATCACCTCTGGGAAGCTCACCAAACCCTGCCCTCAACTCACTGCGCTTTCCACAGAACCACTTATTTCTTGTTCTTGTACACCATGACCGAAGGCCAGATTCCTTCTGCCTCATACTGGCCTCTCCACACTCTCCGTTTGCTCTTCCCAATAGCCTGTTCAGCCTAGACAACATGACTACGGGAGAAACCTATAGGCACTGACCAAATGCCACCAACGGTATTTACTGTTGCCACAACAGTGATGACATCAGAGAGAATGCAGAGAGCTCTAGGATACAACAGAATGTCCAGAAAAGGGACTGTTAGGGTCTCCTGTAGCAGCCCGTTTCAAAATCCTAACCAGCTCTTCCCCAAATCAACCAAAGCCAAGCTGTCCCTTCCAGTAGCCTTTTCTAGACAGAAGGGAAGTCCCTTAGCACCTCTTCCTTCCTATCCACAAATCTCTGTGATTAGTTAGAATCCTATTACTACTTCATCTATGGAAGATGAAGACGAACTTTCAAACACAGCTTAGCAATTGCTCTCCCCCTCCTTAAAATCTCTAAGCAATAAAATAAAAATAAAGGTTGCTATGAAATTAGGTCAGGATGACGGAGAAGAAAGATCAGTCCCCCTGATGCCAATAAGCATATCAGGGATGATTCATAGAGCTGTTACAACGTTCTGGGGTTTGGAGGACATATGGGGTCGTGTCAGAACAAAGATAGGTAATGATAAAAATTTCCCTCACAGATTCAGCAGGACACTTTCCAGCCTTGATGTTACTGGTGATGGGCCTGTGGCTGACCTTAGTACATCGCCCCACACGTCTTGCATACCAGGGATCAAACCTCTACCTCTACCCGTTGTGCTCTGTTCTTTGCTTGCTTTAATAAAGAAGGGGGAACTGTGGCAAGCCATGGCTATTAGTGGCTATTAGGCTATTAAGTTGCCGAGCCTAAAAGATGGCGCCTGCGGATGTACTGACTGCTGATAAACAAGTCCATATTTGGTCAAGGCGAGCATGACACTGGCCCATTGGCTGCCTGCTGCAGGTCTGATGAGTGAGCGTGGTTGGCTGTGATTGGCTGATGTGGTTGCCTATATAATTGGGAAGGGCCCAGGGTACGGGGGGAGAAGAAGCTGGCAAAGGCCTGAATAAACTGCTTGAGGAAGAGCTGGTGGTTGCTTCTTTCTTGCTGGTCTAGACAGGCTCGATATTCAGGCAGATTGGCCTTTCTCTCAAATGATGGTGAGACATTACATTTCCCTGAGTAAAGCCACAGTGTAGGAGATACAGTAACTGCACCCCAGGCAAACTGACACTGAACCCCAACACATATCTATCTGTCTCTTATCACACTGATCTCCCATAGCAGAAGCTGCTCACTGTTCTTCTGTGAGATCCAGCTGACAAGTGACAACACCTGCCTTCTACAGTGCTTCATCTCAGCTCACCCTTGGCACATTGATGGTGTTCAGGAAGAGAAATGGCAGATGAGATGTTGCCTAGCTTGTTCTCAAAGAACATGCTCGAGACTCACCGGCTATGAATGTCAAATCTACATGTCTCTACAAGGAGGTCATACTCAGTGGTCAGCTGGTGCCTTCTCCCTCCATTCCCATGCTTCAGGTGACCCAGGCAATAGCCTCCTCAACCTTATTCACTGATGCACAGAATGCCACTTGGCTTCAGAGTCCTCATGTCTGGCCTCAGAAGCCAGGAGAAAAACTAAACAGTTCACAGAGATAATGTAGACATGCCAGGTCATTTCCTTCAGGTCCTTATGTCAAGTCCTCACATGTGTCATAGCTAATGCAATTGTTTCTAGAAAGCCACCTTGTGGGAAGAACATTCTGAGTCTGCCCATCCATTTTCCACAGCTTCCTTACATAAGTGCTGTCAAGAGTTAAGTAGCAAGATGTACCTAAACTTGTATAAAACTGTCTTCATGAGCACACGCCGTACCTCCCCCACACTCACACATTCAATGGGAATGCACATTCACATGTGCAAGCAAACATTTAAAAACAGGCCAATACATAGACGTGTTCATACACATTCACTCACACACACACACACACACACACACACACACTGAGACATGAGGAGAATGAAGTTATACAATATCAAGAAAGGATAGGAAAGTTCTTCTAATAGGTGAGGTATGAAGGATTGCTTCAAATTTCAGAACCCAGGAGGCAGGCTGGGAAACAATTGCTTCCTGGGGCTTTCAGACAGCTTGACCATGTGAACAATGAACAGCGAGACAATACACATTCATGGCCTAAGCTCCAGCCAACAAAAGCCCACAAAGAGCTTCTTGTTTGTAATTGCT
The DNA here is from genome assembly GCF_030254825.1 of Meriones unguiculatus. NCBI lineage: Eukaryota > Metazoa > Chordata > Mammalia > Rodentia > Muridae > Meriones > Meriones unguiculatus. The sequence continues at coordinate 43,665,281 of NC_083357.1, forward strand.
GTTCTCACACTGAGGTGTCACAAAAAAAAAAAAAAAAAAAAAAAAAATTACCTCCCACGGACTCTGAGACAGAGCAGCTGCGGGCCAGTATCTTCTATACACACTACATGATCATATTATGAACCCAGAACTCTAAAAGTTGTTCAGAAAATATACCGTCAGGTGTCAATTTACACTATCTGTTTCTGAAATCATAGTGTGGGGATGTTGTATTTCCTGCATCTTTGTAGAGATGTAGGTGCTGGTTTTCTCTGGCTCCCTTAAACATACCTCAGGGGACCCCAGTGACAGTCTCCTTGGCTTATTCACAGCTGCACAGGCCACAGCTTGGCTTTAGAACACTGAAGCCTGTGGTCCATTAGGTCACTCAGATAGCCTGATGGAGAACTGGAGGGTCTTTATAAGGAGGAAGAAATGGTTAGAGAGTTCTTCCAGCTTCTGATCTCTGAGCCTGGAAAGCAATGGGGAGGTCTTCCAAACTTAATATTATAGGGATGAATCCCTCCCTATATGGTATACAGCAGCCCTAAAACAAGAAGGGAATCTCTCCACTCTTCACTGTACTCTAATGAGAGTTTTGTTCCTGTTTCATTTTTTTAAATTAATTTTTATTGTTTTATATTAATTTCAGTTTATTTATTTGTATCTCAGCTGTAGCCCTCTCTCTCATTCCATTTCCATCCCCTCTCCCTTACCTTCTTCCTGCCCATCTCTAAGTCCACTGATTGGGGAGCTCCTCCTCCCCTTCCATCTTGTCTCACTAGAACTGGCAGCAATGTCCTCCTCTGTGGCCTAGCCAGGCTGCTCCTCCCACAGGGGTGGGAAGGTCAAAGCTAGGCACAGAGTTCATGCCAGAGACAGTCCCTGTTCCCCTTACTAAAAACCCACTTGGACATTCAGCTGCCATGTGCTATGTCTGAGCAGGGATTCTAAGTTATATCCATGCATGGTCCCTGGCTGGAGAATCAGTCTCAGAAAAGATCCTGTGCCTAGATATATTTGGTCCTTATGGAGTGCCTGTCCTCTCCAGGTCTTACTAACTCTCTCTTCTTTCATGTGATTCCCTGCACTCTGACCACAGTTTGGCCATAAATCTCAGCATCTGCTTTGATACACTGGTAGGTAGAGTCTTTCAGAGGCCGTCTGTGGTAGGCTCCTATTCTGCTTCTCCTTTTCTCCTACTTCCAATGTACATCCCATTTGTCTTTCTAAGTAAGGATTGATCTTCTTACCCCTGATCCTCCTTCTTCTTTGGCTTCTTCAAGTGTACAGACTTTAGTATGTTTATCCAATCGTAGAGGTCTAGTATTCACTTATATGTGAGTATATACCATGTGTGTCTTTCTGTCTGGGACACGTAACTCAGGATGATCTTTTCTAGTTACCACGATTTGCCTGCAAAATTCATGATTTCCTTGTTTTTAATTGTTGAGGAATATTCCTTGTGTAAATGTACCAAAATTTCGGTATCCATCCCTTCACTGAGGGACAACTGGTTTGTTTCCAGATTCTGGCTATTACGAACAAAGCTGCTACAAACATGGTTGAACAAATGTTCTTGTTATGCACTTGAGCATATTTTGGATATATGCCTAGGAGTGTTATAACTGGATCTTGAGGAAGCACTATTCCTAATTGTCTGAGAAAATGCCAGATTGATTTCCAAAGTGAGTGGTTGTACAAGTTTACATTCCCACCAGCAACGGAGGAAGGTTCCCCTTTCTCCAAAACCTCTCCAGCATGTATTGTTACTTGAGTTTTTGATCTTAGCCATTCTGATGGGTGTAAGGTGAAATCTCAGGGTTGTTTTGATTTGCATGTCCCTGGTGGCTAAGGACATTGAACATTTCTTTGAGTGTTTCTCTGCCACTCTACATACCTCTACAGAGTTCTCTGTTTAGCTCTTTTCCCCCTTTTTTAATTACATTATTTGATTTGTTGATTTTTAAATTCTTTAGTTCTTTATATATTCTAGATATTAGCCCTCTGTCAAATATAGGGTTGGTGAAGATCCTTTCCCAGTCTTTAGGCTGTCATGTTGTTCTGACAACAGTATCTTTTGCTTTACAGAAACATTTCAGTTTCATGAGGTCCCATTTGTTGATTGTTGCTCTTAGAGCCTGTGCTGTTGGTGTTCTGTTCAGAAAGTTGTTTCCTGTGCCAATGAGTTCTAGGCTCTTCCTCACTTTTTCTTCTAACCGATTTAATGTGTCTGATTTTATATTGAGGTGTTTAATCCACTTGGACTTTAGTCTTCTGAGTGATGATAAATATGGACCTGTTTTCATTTTTCTGCATGTAGACATCTCTTTGGACTAGCACCATTTGCTGAAGATGCTCTCCTCTTTTCTATTGAATGGTTTTGGCTTCTTTGTCTAAAAGCTAGTATTGATAGGTGTGTGGATTTATTTCTGTGTCTTTTATTTGGTTCCATTGATCCTCCTTACTGTTTCCATGGCTGTACCATGCAGTTTTTATTACTATTGCTCTGTAGTACAGCTTGAGATCAGGGATGGAGATACCTCCACACAATCTGTTGTTGGAAGTATCCTTACCACAAATCTGGGTTTTTTTGTTTTTCATATTAAGTTGAGAATTTTTCTTTCAAGGTCTGTAAAGGATTGTGTTGTTATTTTGATGGGAATTGCATTGAATCTGTAGATTGCTTTTGGCAGAATGGCCATTTTCACTATGTTAATCCTACTGATCCATGAGCATGGGAGATCATTCCATCTTCTGATATCTTCTTCAATTTCTTTCTTCAGAGAATTGAAGTTTTTTTTTTTTTCAAACATGTCTTCCATTTGCTTAGTTAGAGTAACACCAAGGTACTTTATGTTATTAGTGGCTATTTTGAAGGGTATTGTTTCCCTAAATTCTTTCTTGGCCTTTTTGTCTTTGGTATACAGGAGGTCTTCTAATTTTTTTTAGTTGATTTTATATACAGTCACATTGCTGAAGGTGTTTATCAGCTGAAAGAGTTTTCTGGCTGAATTTTTGGCCTCACTCATGTATGCTATAATTAATCTCATGCTGGGCGCTATTATATCATCTGCTAATAGTGGTACTTTGGCTTCTTCCTTTCTGATGTGTATCCCCTTGATCTCCTTTAGTTGTCTTATTGCTTTATGTAGGACTTCAAGTACTATGTGGAAGAGATATGCGGGCAGCCTTGCTTTGTCCCTGATTTCAGGTGGGATTGAGTTAAGTTTCTCTCCATTGAGTTTGATGTTGGCTATAGGCTTGCTGTATATTACCTTTACTATGTTTAGGTGCCTGCCTTGTATCCCTGATCTCTCTAAGAATTTAAACATGACTGGGTGTTGGATTTTGTCAAATGCTTTTTTGGTATCTAAAGAGATGATCATGTGTTTTTTCTCCTTCAGTTTGTTTATACGGTGGTTTACATTGATGGATTTTCATATATTGAACCACCCTTGCATGCCTGGGATGAAGCTTACTTGGTCATGTTGGCTGATATCTTTTATGTGTTCTTGGATTCTCTTTGCACGTATTTTGTTGAGTAATTTTGCATCACTGTTCATAAGAGAGCTAGGTCTGAAGTTCTCTCTTTTGTATGGTCTTTGTTTTGTTTAGGTATCAAGGTGACTGGGGCCTCATAGAATGAATTTGATAATGTTCCTTTTGTTGTTTTATTTGTGGCATAATTTGAAGAGAATTGGAGTTAGCTCTTCTCTGAGAGTCTTTTAGAATTCTGCGCTGAAATCATCTTGCCCTGTGCTTACTTTGGAAGGGAAATTTTTGATGATTGCTTCTATTTCCTTGGGGGATATCAGACTCTTCAATCATTGTACCTGACCTTGACTTAATTTTGGTAGATGGAATCTATCAAGAAAAGTGTCCATTTCCTTTAGATTTTCAAATTTTGTGGCATATAGGCTTTTGTAGTAAGATGTAATGATTGTTTGGATTTCCTCAGTGTCTGTAGTTATGTCGTCTTTTTCATTTCTGATTTTTCTGATTTGGATAGTTTCTCTCTGCCTTTTAGTTACTTTGCTAACAGCTTGTCTATCTTGTTGAATTTCTCAAAGAACCAGCTCTTGATTTCACTGATTCTTTGAAATTTTTTATTTATTTCCAATGTATTGAATTCTGCCATGAGCTTGCGTTTTCCAGATGTCTACTCCTCTTGGGTGTGTCTGCCTCTTTTTTATCCTCCCCAAGGACTTTCAGTTGAGCTATTAAGTTGCTTGTATGATATGTTTCAAATTTCTTCTTGAAGGCATTTAGTGCTATGGGCTTTCCTGTTAGCATTGTTTTCATTGTGTTCCATAAGTTTAGGTATGTAGTGCCTTCATTTTCATTGAATTCTAGGAAGTCTTTAATTTCTTTCCTTATTTCTTCCCTAAAATAGCTGTCATTGAGTAGTGAGTTGTTCAGTTTCCATGTTTGTGTAGGCTTTTTGCTTTTCCCATTGTTATTGTGGTCCACCTTTAGTGCATGGTGCTCAGACAGGATACAATAGATTATTTCAATCTTCTTGTATCTTTTGAGGTTTGATTTCTGACCAACCATATGGTCTATTTTGGAGAAGGTTCCATGAAATACTGAGAAGAAGGTACATTTTTTGTGTTACGATGAATGGTCTTGTAGATGTCTGTTAGGTTCATTTGATCCATGACCTCGGTTAGAGTCATTGTTTTTATGTTTAATTTCTGTTTTATTGACCTGTCCTTTTATGAAAGAGGGGTATTAATGTCTCCCACTACTTAATGTATGGGGATCTATGTGTGAATTAAGTTTCATCAAAGTTTATTTTACAACTGTGGGGCCCTTGCTTTTGGGATGTAGATGTTCAGGATTGTAACATCTTCTTGGTGGAATTTTCCTTTGATGAATGTGATGTGCCTTTCCCCATCTCTTTTGATTAATTTTGGTTGAAATTCTATTTTATTCGATATTTGAATGGCTATTCCTTCTTGCTTCTTTGGTCCATTTGCTTGGAAAACCATCTTCCAGCCCTTTATTCTCAGGTAATGTCTATCTTTGTTATGAGATGTTTTTCTCTCATGCAACAGATTGTTTGGTCTTGTTTAAGCATCTATTATTCATTCTGAAATAAGACTCTAACTTTAAACTTTGGACCTCTCAGGATCACATTTCATTTTATAGAAGTATACAAAGAATATATTTAATTAAAATGGACTTTTTAGGACCTATATGTTTTTATTCTATGCTTTTCGTGTTCAATGTTAATATTATGAATGTTAAAAACAAAACAGAAAATGTTTTTAGGGTATTTAACTTCTTTTAGTTTGATCACAGTGTACATTTTTATTTCTTTAATTTTGAAATGCTTCTATTTTTACACATTGAATGTTTTCTTAATTATTTAAAGGAAAAATATATATAATCTTACATCTTATAAAACTCAATGTTTACCAGTAGCAAAAATTAATAAATGGAGAGAAATAAAGTGTGCTGAAAACACATAGACATTAGTTATTAGTCCCACCCAAAAGTGATATATTTGATGTTCAACTGTATTCACCATTGTACAATCAAATGAAAATAATCAATAAAATCAATTAAAAAATGTATAGTTCTGTGACAATGGCCATTCTCAGCTGCTCCATCGTAGTATCGAATTCTCCAGTCCAATTACCTAAAATATAGCTCGACAATTGTTTAGACAGATTTTCAGCACAGGAAAAATTCTCATGTTGTATGCTAGTGACACAAAGTCCAGCATACTTTCATTGACAGCCAGGTTGAGCGATTTGCCATAGGGTATCAATTTGCTCCTGCAAGAGGTCAATCCTCTGATTGAACACCATCAAGCTTCCTTTTAGTTGAGCATTAATTCCTTTATGTACAACTAAGGCATGAGCTACATTGGCTAAATAATTATTCAGGGTCTGAGCAGTCTGCCCAGTATGACTCATGGCTAATGCCCTGGTGGTAGCTCCAACAGCCGTCAATGAGATGGTAGTAACAATGGTGGCTGTAGTTCCAAGATCCCTTTTCTGTCTGAAGAGAGTCATAGCGTGAGGGGCATCAATGGGCACAGGCACCCAGTGAGGCATGCGAGTAACCAGGGCATACCTAAATTTACTAGCATTCCAGCATTGGGCCAAAAAGCAAGTATCATTACCACAATTACTTGGCTCTATCTGGCTAATAATGAATAAAAATGGGGGATATAGACAAACAGATGTGGGCTTATAGGAAATATTATGAGAAGCCTTAACCCCTCGTTGGAACATCCTGCGTCAGTTCTAGAACTAGCAGTGGTGGTGTCCGAGGTCTGAGGAGGTTCAGGAGACCATTGCCCCCAGGGGTGAGTAAATTCTAACGGAGTGGACGCAGGACTAGCCACAGGATTATCAACATGGATTGCTGCAGCCATGAATCATCTGAAGGAATGGGCGGGCATGGGAGTGTTAGCAGGCCTTCTGGTGTTGGTCTCCTTGGTTTGCCTGTGGTATATATGCAAGATTAGAGTCTCACAACAGTGTGATGCAGCCATGATCATTCAGGCCTTTACAGCCATTGAAGCAGGACATTCTCCCCAAGCATGGTTGGATACCATAAAAAGCTAAAATGATAGGGATGCGAGGCTAAGCACTGCACTCAGGGTCAGCCGCTTTGGACCCAGAGAAGAGCATGTCTGATTGCATGCGGGTTGATGCCCCAGGTCCCGCCTCTGAGAAAAAGGTATCGGACGGGTCTGATGCTCTTTGGGTGGATGACACCTAAATGAACATCTGTACAAAGTCCCAATTTATTTCTAATATCAGAGATCAGACCTCTACTCTTGCCTGATGCGTCTAAAACAAAAAGGGGGAACTGTAGAGAGCTGCGGAATGCTATGCCTTAAAGATGGAGCTGGTTTCCGCCTTCCACCTTCCCGATGGTGAGTGCTCTCTGTCACGAACAACTCCACATTTGGCTAAGGCCGAGGATCTGGCTTGCTTCCATGTATGTGGACCTATCTGCATTGCCCCCGTGGCACGCCTGGGTTGGCTACCCAGAGGCTATTTAAGCTGTGGGCTGGCTTTCCCCGGGGTCCGAGGATTGTTCAATGTTCTTGAATAAACTGCATTGAAAAAAAAAAAAAAGAAAGAAAATGCAACTATAAAACTTGATTGTGTATAATGGTTCCCTGGACTCTTCTTCACCCATAGACAATGCTCACAGTGAATGTTGTGTCAGCAATATTTGACATGTCTTTGCAGAAATTGATTTAAGCCCTGGCTATAATTATTTTTAAATACTGGAATGAACTGTCTACAAAAAGTACTTCCATGCTTCTGAGACCTTCATGATGAGAGCCAAAGTGAGGTAGAATTACTGCCCAGGATAGGTTGGCCACTCCTCCAGCCAAGTTTCGGTTCAGATCCTTTCTTGTAAATAGCATCACATTTTCCGTCTAAACTTATTGGCTTATTAAAGCATTAATTTTTGTCTTCTTGTTAAGTTTAATGCATTCCTTCCAAGAAGTTTTGAAAAAAATCTTTACAAAATTATTTTAAATCCCTTATAATTTCTAGTACTATTGAAAACTGTATTTTATTTTAATATTCAGTTGATTACTGCTGCAGAATGAATAACTACTACAGTAAATGTATGTTTCTAAGAATCTGTAGCAAAATAAATCTAACATGAACTGCATCCCTTTATCATATTTTGCTTGGTCCTGTTCAGTGGGATTCAGTATTTGAATATTGTTGTGTAACTCTCATTACAGCCATCTTTAGAACACCCATCAACTTGGAAACTTGTAATTACATACCCAAGAAGTAGTCCTTCCCACCCACTCTGGTCTGCCTCTGGCAACCCACCCCACTTTTTATTTCCATCAGTTTGATATCTCTAAATATTCCTTATGAATAGAACCATTCATGTATTTGTGTTAGGACAGCGAGCTTATTTCACTTGGCATAAAATGTTCATGTTTCTCAAAATTGAAACCTGTCAGAGTTTCCACTGCTCTCAAAGAAGATTAATATTCCACAGATTTTAATTGCATTTATATATTCATCATTCATAGATATTTTGGCTGCTTCTATGGTTTGATATTTATAATTAGAGCTGCTATTTCCCTAGTCAAACTTCATTCATGTTCCTGGTTTTGATTCTTTTGGGTGTATACCCACAGAACATACTAAGTTATTTAGTAACTATATTTTAAGATTTCCACAGTGACATTTACTCTTTACATTTGCAATAGTGTAAACAATGCTCTATCATTTTCCATTTATTTTGGTGGTCAGCATGTGTTTGGTTTTGTCAGCATGTGTTTGGTTAACATTTTTTCCATTTTCCTCCATCTTTTTTCCTAACTCATCTTATTTTTGTTAATCCTTTTTATGTTTTTGTTGTTGTTGTTGTTGTTAATATTTTACTTTGGTCCCACTAACTTGAGTTGTGGTCCAGGCAGTCTTTGAACTAAAACTCTTATTTACTAGTGCTCACTGATGGTCAAGCAACAGCATAGCTGTCTTTTCTTCTTCCCTCAATATTATTCCCTTTTTTCTTCTCATTTCAATATCTTCAAGTTTTTATAGTTAATATCATTATTTATTTGTCATTATTATAGAAAAATTAGATTTTCAGTTTTTAACATCATTTATACACTCACTTTGTGTGTGTATGAAAGGGTGCACACATACCATAGTTTGTGTGTGGAGATGGGGGGACAATTGATGGGCGTCAGTTCTCCCATTCTATCGTGTGTGTCTTTGGCCCTGAATTTAGGTTTCCAGGCATGATGGCAAGTGCCATTATCCACTGAAGCATGTAATAGAACAGTAGGTCTTATACATCAAAAGATACATTCTACTCTTAATAGAATATAGCTGTCTCTGTTCCTTTCCTGTCAATCACTTTTCCCATTTGCTACTAACATGATTTACCCCCTTATTTATTCTCTTTGAATGTGTGACTATTGGTAGGTTGCCCATCCTCTACTGGATAGGCCAGGCACATATGGCAGCACCAAGTAGCCTTAGTAGGTTATTAAAATAAAAGAAGAGGTCATGAAATGAGCAAGTGGATTGTGTAGATGGATACTGAGGTAGTTAGATGTGGGAAATGGGGAGTAGATGGGATTGTTGTGCCCAGATCACGAGATCAAAATAGACCACCACAAGTCAAGTCCACTGCAAAACACAGGAGGGCTTATTCGATACAAGCTAGAGCCCACGTCACAAGCTCCCTCTAGAAACAAGAGAGGAATGAGGACCCAAGGTGTGCAGAAACAGGGTTTTTAAAGGACAAAACCACAAGTAGAGGCTCCAAGCTTTGGGTAGGGAGGGTCTACTTTAGGCACCAAGACCATAAAATGGTTCTGGCCAGCCTTGTGGAGAGGATTTTATCATGAATAATGCCTGGAAGGTGCTGATTAGCTGTTGCTAGGGAAGAGTAATTAACACACTCTCTGGACATAAGCTAGACACTGTCTGGGTGGGATGCCAGGAAATGTTATCTCTTAAGTGCAGGAAGGAATGTGGTCAAGCCTGATTACTCCATGCACAGGGCCAGATATATCTTAATTAACCCGGTCTTTCTTCTAAACATTTTAAATATTTTATTTTATTTTCCATTAATTACAGTTTATTCACTTTCTATCACAACTGTAGCCCCCTTCCTCCTATCCTCCCAATTCCACTTTCCCTCCCTCTTCTTCATCCATGTCCCCTCCATTTCCACTGATAGGGGAGGTCCGCCTCCCCTTCCTTCTGATCCTAGTCTATCAGGTCTCATCAGGACTGGCTGCATTGTCTTCCTCTGTAGCTTGGTAAGGCTGCACCCCCATCAGGGGCAGGTAATCAAAGAACAGGCCACTGAGTTCATATCAGAGAGAGTCTCTGTTCCCATTTCTATGGAGCTGTCATGGCATACATCTGTGTAGAGGTTCTAGATTATCCTCATGAATGATCTTTGGTTAGAGTATTAGTCTCAGAAAAGATACCTGAACCCTGATTTTTTGGTTCTGTTGTCTCCTTGTGGAATTCCAGTCCCCTCCAAGTCTTTCATCTCTGTTTTCTATCAAAAGATTCCCTGCACTCTGCCCAAAGTTTGGCTATGATTCTCAGCCTCTGCCTTGTTACCCTTCAGGGTAGAGCCTTTCAGAGGCCCTCTGTGGTAGGCTCCTGTACTCTTCCCCGAATTCTTCCCTTTCCTATGTCCATCCTGTTTGCCTTTCTGAATGAGGAATGATCATTATACCCAGGGTCATCCTTTTTGCTTAGCTTTGTTAGGTGTACAGATTTTAGTATGTTTATCTTGTATTATATGTTTAATATCCACTTATAAGTGAGTATATACCAGGTGTGCCTTTCTGTTTCTGTGATACCTAACTCAGGATGGTTTTTTATAGATCCCACCATTTGCCTGCAAGTTTCATGATTTCCTTGTTTTTAATTGCTGAGTAGTATTCCATTGTATACATGTACCACAATTTCTGTATACATTCCTCAAATGAGGGACATCTGGGTTTTTTCCATATTCTAGCTATTACAAATAAAGCTGCTATGAACATGATTGAGCAAAAGTGCTTGTTGTATACTTGAGTATCTTTTGGATATATGACTAGGACTGGTATAGTTGGACCTTGAAGAAGCACTATTCCTAGTCATTTGAGAAAGCACCAGATTAATTTCCAAAGTGGTTGTACAAGTTTACATTCCCACCAGCAATGGAGGAGGGTTCCTCTTTCTCCACATCCTCTCCAGCATGTGTTGTCCATTGAGTTTTTGAACTTAGCCATTCTGAAGGGTGTAAGGTGAAGTATCAGGGTTGTTTTGATTTGCCTTTCCCTGATGACTGAGGACATTGAGCATTTTTTAATAATTTTTTTTATTTTTATATGAATTACAGTTTACCCACCCTGTATCCCAGTTGTACCTCCTCCATCATTCCTTTCCAATCTGACCCTCTCTCTCCCACACCCTCCCTTCTCCTCTCAAAGTTCACTGATGGGGGAAGACCTCCTCCTCTTCCATCCTACCCCTGCCCAACAGGACTCATCAGGACTAGCTTCAAAGTCCTCTTCCATGGCTTAGCAAGGCTGCTCCTCCCTTGGTGGGGGGAAATGAGGTCAAAGAGCTAGCCACTGATTTCATGCCAGAGACAATCCCTGTTCCCCCTACCAGGTAACCCACCTGGATACTGAGCTGCCATAGGCTATGTCTGAATAGAGGCCCCAGTTTATATCCATACATGGCCCTTGGTTGGGGAATCAGTCTCAGAAAAGACTCCTGTGCCCAAATGTATTGGGTCCTTTTGGAACTCCTGTCCTCTCCAGGTCTCACTACTTCCCCCCCTCCCTCATTGATTCTTTGCACTCTGCCCAAGGTTTGGTCATGAGTCTCAGCATCTGCTTTGATACAATGCTAGGTAGAGTTCTTCAGAGGCCCTCTATGGTAGGCTCCAGTCCTGTTCCCCATTCTATCCTACCTTCAATGTCCATCCCATTTGTTTCTCTAAGTGAGGAGTGATTATCTTACCCTGGGTCCTCTTTCTTGTTGAGCTTCTTTAGGTGTACAAATTTTAGTATGTTTATCCACTTTTATGTGAGTATATACCCTGTGTATCCTTCTGCTTCTGAAACACCTCATTAAAGATTATCTTTTCTAGGTCCCACCATTTGCCTGCAAATGTCATGATTTCCTTGTTTTTAGTTGCTGAGTAGTAATCCATTGGGCAAATGTACCACAATTTCTTTATCTATTCCTTCACTGAGGGACATCAAGGTTATTCCCAGTTTCTGGCTATTACCAATAAAGCTGCTATAAACATGGTTGATGAAATATCCTTGTTGTATATATTTTGGATATATGCCTAGGAGTGGTATAGCTGAATATTGAGGTATCACTATTCCTAATTGTATGAGAAAGCACCAGATTGATTTCCAAAGTGGTTTTACAAGTTTACATTCCCAGCAGGATTAGAATAGTGTTCTCTTTCTCCACATCCTCTCCAGCATGTGTTGTCACTTGAGTTTTGATCTTAGGGAATCTGATGGGTATAAGGAGAAATCTCAGGGTAGTTTTGATTTGCACTTCCCTGATGGCTAAGGATGTTGAGCATTTCTTTAAGTGTTTCCCTGCCATTCGATGTTTCTGTTAGAAAACAGGCAGCTGTGAAGGTTACAGGGTGGGTTCACAAATCACACCACAAGATGGTTCCATGTGGGGAGTTATAATAGGGGAAGGGGAAAAGGGTCACAGAGAGACTAGGCAAAAGAGAAAGAGGGGAGGGGCTCCGCGAGTTCTCTTATAAGGTGACCCAGAGCATGTGCAGGTGGTTCCAGGTGATCAGCGGGTGGTCTCTTTGGTGGCATCAGGAATGCCTGATGACTGGTTTGTCAGGTCCCTTGGAGCTGGCCATATAGATGCCTGTTTACTGATCCCAACAGTTCCTCTATTGGGAATTTCCTGTTTAGTTAGCACCGTACCCCATTTATTAATTGGATTTCTTGCTTTGTTGCTTTTTAACTTCTTTAGTTTTTTATAAATTCTGGATATTAGCCCTCACTCAGATATAGGGTTGCTGAAGATCCTTTCCCAGTACATAGGCTGTCATTTTATTCTGATAAAAATTTCCTTTGCTTTACAGAAAGTTTTTAGTTTCATGAGGTCCCATTTATCGATTGTTGATCTTAGAACATGTGATGTTGTTGTTCTGTTGAGGAAGATGTCACCTGTGCCAATGAGATTTAGGCTCTTCCCCACTTTTTCTTCTAACCGATTTAGTGTATTTCGTTTTATGTTGAGGTCTTTGATCCACTTGGACCTTAGTTTTGTGCATGGTGATGAATCTGGATTTATTTGTATTTTTTGCACGTAGAAATCCAGGTAAACCAGCACAATTTGTTGAAGATGCTGTCTTTTTTCCAATGAATGGTTTTGACTTCTTTGTCAAAAATCAAGTAAACATGGGTGTGTGCATTTATTATTAGGTCTTCAATTTGATCCCATTGATCCACCGTTCTGTTTCTATGGCTGTACTATGCAGTTTTTATTACTATTGCTCTGTAATATAGCTTGAGACCAGGGATCGAGATACCTCAAGATCATCTGTCATAATGATAGTAATACTTAAATCCTACTATTGTTACATTCCCTGCTCAGTTCTCTTCCTTCAGTATTCATTATCATCTGTTTGTCCACATAAATTTCAGAATTAGCTTGTTAACATTTACAGAATATTCCCCTGATATTTTTTTTCAATTTATCATCAATTACACTTTTTTCATTCTGCATCCCCCCATAAGCCCCTCCCTCCTCCCCTCCCAACCCCACCCTCCCTCCTCCCTCTGCTTGCATGCCACTCCCCAAGTCCACTGATAGGGGAGGTTCTCCTCTCCTTTCTGATCTTAGTCTATCAGTTCAAATCAAAAGTGGCTGCATTGTCCTCTACTATGGCCTGGTAAGGCTGCTCCCCCCCAGGGGGAGGTGATCAAAGAGCAGACCAATCAGATTATGTCAGAGGCAGTCCCTCTTCACATTACTATGTAACCCAATTGGACTCTGAACTGCCCTGGGCTACATCTGTGCAGGGGTTCTGGGTTATCTCCATGAATAGTCCTTGGTTGGAGTATGAGTCTCTGGGAAGACCCCTGTGTTCAAATTTTCTTGTTCTGATGCTCTCCTTGTGGAGACCCTGTCCTCTCCAGCTCTTACTGTTTCCCATTTCTTACCTAGAATTCCATTCACTCTGCCCAACAGTTGCCCATCAGGCTCAGCATCTGCTTTGATAGTCTGAAGGGCAGAGGCTTTCAGAGGCCCTCTGTGGTAGGTTCCTAGGTTGTTTCCTGTTTTCTTCTTCTTCTGATGTCCATCCTCTTTGCCTTTCTGGATGGGGATTGGACATTTTTGTTAGGGTCCTCTCTCTTGCTTACTTTCTTTAGATGCACAGGTTTTAGTGGGTTTGTCCTATGACCCGAAAGATGGTGAACTATGCCTGGGCAGGGCGAAGTCAGAGGAAACTCTAGTGGAGGTCCGTAGCGGTCCCCTGATATTTTGATTAAAATGCTTTCCCAATTTTCCGTCAGTGATGGGAGAATAGATGTCTTAGTAAATATTACATCTTCACATTTCTAAAAAAAGCTATGTCATGATTTTTTTGTTTTGTTTTGTTTTCAAGCTGGCCTATTAATTTCTATAGCTTCTTGACAACAAAATAAAAAAAAAGAAATCTTTTAAATGAAATCTCTTAGTAATATATTTACATGAGTACATTAGATAGGCAGATTCTATCATAGGCAAGGAAGGGGAAACAGATGTCTTAGTTTCTATGGGAAAAGACTTGCAGTCCCCAACTACAAGAAAATCAGAGAACATTTTGTGTGAGTTTGTTCTCTCCATCAAACATTTTTGTCCCACAGAAAGACCTCAGATATGTGGACATAGCAACAAGTACCTTTATACACTGAGCTATCTCATCAACTGATTACTTAAGCCATGGAGTTGAATAAGTTCTTTATCTGTATGTATGTTCTCTGTGTATGTCTTCCTTCATTTACAAAGAGTGGATTCTTTTAATCCTTGGTATGATAGCACAAGTTTAAGAATACATAGTATTACATACTCCACACATTAACACTCTCACACATGGTCAGTCTCAGGAGTCAGATCCATTCCAGGGAAGCTTCACCAGATAAAAATCACTCTTCTGGAAAAAAAAAAAAACACTTCCCAGTATACTCTGATATCTACTGTGGTGAGGGAGCAGCTTTAACCATTCCCCTGCCTTCATAGCCTTGCACAGACATGTTTTCCACCAGACACATGTGACCTCTGTTGCAGGCTCCATCCATGCTGGCTCATATGATGCTTCTTCCCAAAAACTGTTTAGCTGACGCCTCAAGAGGAAGTCCTTAACACACTTCAACCCCCAGAGGGTCCTCCCAATTGTGCCTTTGATCAGTTGAGCCTAATCTACCTTGTAATGCTGGATAAGATGTAAGAAATCTGCTCCAACCTTGAAAATAAGAGATGCTAAGGTATGATTCTGAACCCAAGTATGCCCTGCATGGATACCTGGCAGCCTAAGACAATCAGGATGCCTACCTCATGTATGTGTCTCTACAGGTTTCCAGAAACTTCTCTCTTTGGTTGTGTGTGTTCCAGCCAATCTAATAAAGTACATGAGGTGAAGTAGAAAAGTCAAGTGCAGAGGCTGGCGAGATGACTCATACATTTTGAGCCTTTGTTTCTCAGAGGACCCAAAGGCAGCTAACAATCCGTTGTAAATTTGGTTCCAGTAGAATCCAGGGCCCTCTTATGGCCTCTGGGAGAATTGTATGCATGTGGTATATAGTCCTTCATCAGGCAAAACACCCATACATATACAATAAATAAATGAACAAATAAATAAATAAATAAATAAATAGATAAAAACAATTAAAAAAAAGGAGGCAAGTACCTAGTCAAGGCCAACAGCACAAAACATGACCATGGTAACAAAAAAAAAAATTAAAAAACAAACCAAACTCATCCCAACAAGTCTTTGAATTCATTGTCAATGCTGTTTAGTTCTCACTGATGCTATATTTCAAGGAAAACAGAGGCAGATAGTTCTGGGTTTTCTGATTTCTTTCATAGTCCCTTAGTAAATATTTAAATTTCCTAAAATGCATTAGAGCAAAGCTGTTGTGTTTCTCATTAATTGGTTCATGTGATCATCCACAGAATACCATATTTTAGGAATGGCTAAATATATGACCACAGGGATAGAGTATGGACACTATTTCCACAATGAAGTAGTTATCCATAGTATTGGACACACTATCCACTTTGAATGAACATACTCTCTGTATAGCCTTGGCTGGATGGCAACTTACTATGTAGCCCAAGGCCCCTACACCTAGAAGAGATTCATTTCTGCCTATGAGTTCTAGGTTACATGACTGTGATACCACATCTGATTATAGAAGAGTCTGGAAGATTAATTTTTATTTCTAAAAATACAATCATTTTACACAATACTGGATTAAGAGGGACAGACATTATATACAGGGTATAACCTTAGCAAACTACCAAGTCAATAACAACATCACATGAAATAACAAATAAATAACAAAATTCAAACCAAAGAAAATTAAAAAAAAACACAATAGGAAACAAAATTCAACCCCAAAACCAAACAACAAATTAAGCTAAGTAGCATTCTCCTGCTAGAGATTTAGCAGCACAGACATATAGCCTTTGGCTGGCCTTGGAAACATGGTAGAAAGGTAGTCACTGATTACAATAACCCTTTCAAGATGAGTGTTGCCATGCTTCTTTGGGGGCTTTGTAAGTCAAGTACTCTCAAGGCAAAGGATGTGACACTTACAGGCTTTGGCTCAAAGCCTTTCAAATTCTCCTGCTTGATTTCTATTAAAATATTTAGATCAAGCACTAATTTACATGCTCAGGCTTCCCCTGGATGACCTGAGAACTTCACTGAAACCCTCCCAGGTTCATATTCCACAAGAGAGGTATCCAAATATCTGTGTGGAAATGCATTTGGATGTCCTTTATACTCATCTGTATATAATCAGAATCTATACGGATGGAAGTCAATATTTTTTTTGTCCTGGTTAAAGGTCATCACAGTGCCTCCAGATAATTTTGAAATGGCTTCTTGTTTATGCATGCTTCTTAGCTGATTTCACATTATCCAGCAACAGATGACATAGCTCTTGAATATCACTTTATCTGAAGTTTCCCAGCCAAATGAGGAATAGTCCCTTTGGCCATGGTCTTGCCTTTGTGTGCTAGTTTCTAGAGCAATTTTTGTGGTTCTACAGGGTGCTTCTTGATGGATTATCACCCACTCTTGGCATAATATACACAGCCTTTATTCCTTGAGAAAGAATAAAGTCTACAGTGTACTGATCCTGTAATATGACCCTTTCAGCCAACATATGACTATGAGAGCTAATTTGAGATCCAAAAATTCCAGAAGGAGAATCTGAGTGCCCAGAAGATGTCAAAGATCATTCATACATCCTCTCTAAATCCATTTTCTGGACTAGTCACTTCAGAGTCCAGGCTGTGGAACTGAAGAATACCCAGTAGTTTTCCTTATTGAAGAACAAATGATTACAACAAGGAGTAAGGGACATGAAGAGTGAGGGACACAAGGAGTGAGGGACAGTTGTTATCTCTGTACAGCACTGAGTTCAGCATCACATGTGTGTGATATAGAGTAGCTTCAACACTGTACTGAAGAGAGAATATGGTGTTTTTTGTTGGTCTGTCTGGATTTATTACCACATATTGAGAGCTGGCAATCTAGTCAACTTGCAAAAGCTCTTGATGGAGTAACACGTGCTCTGCAACTTATCCTCAATGATGCTGTGTTCCTCACTGTAACCATTTGCCAGTGCGTTTCAGGATTCTGTGTAAGCCTTTTCTCAGTGTTTTTCTATCTCAAGCTTATTTTTGATGGTTTCTTTCCTCCTGGAATAGGGAGCAAACAGACATGTGGATCAGATTGGGGCTGCATCACCTGGAGGTCAGTTGATATTTGCTTCACAGGTGAGTTCACATTTCAAAGGGGGTGTCTTTTTTCTGAGGAGGCTCTGATCCTAGAATTAAAAATGTTGTGTTCAAGTTATCTGTGACATTTTTTTGGCCTCCTCAATTCTCTCAAGGGAGCTGTCAGCGAAAAGGCAATCAATCAGTCAGACCCAGAAGCACCCTTGCTAGGCCTCAGACAAGACAAAACTGAGACCTATTTATAAATAGGAAACCCAAGTCAAGAAAGAAAAGCCCCACCAAAATCGCCAGGAGCTGAGGATAGGATGGGATGGTCGCTGCCTGGAAAACTCAGTTTTTCTGTTGCAGAAGCTCTGTCTGCAGGGAGCTCTCTTCCCGGGCTGTGGCTCCTTCCAGGTCAGACTGGAGTATTTCAGACCTACAGGAGGAAGGAACAGAGGCCTAGTGAAGGCAATGACAGCTGTTGAATTTGCACCAGCTCTATTCAGCTGGACAATCCAGCATGGCCTTTCAGCTGAGGTCATTCATCAGAGAGTATGTGGCACTGGATTTTTTTTATCAGCTTTTAAAAACTGTAGGAAGATGAACTGAAAACTACACACTGTGCTGGAATAGAAAAAAAAATAAAAATAAAAAAAAAAACCAGCACATTTCTTCCTTAATTCAGATGCAATACTTTGAAAAAATTATTAGTGTAGCAATGTCTTAGTCACAATTCAGAAAAGATGTGCGCAACGTAGTAAGTAACCTATGAGGAAGACCTCTTTAGAGCCTACTCACTGCAATGAAGGCCTTGATTATTCCTACAATGCAGAAACCTCTTTGGATTCACCGTGTCAACCCCTTACTCTGTTTATAACCAAAGAAATCATCTCACAGGAATTCCCTGACACTGGAGGGAGCCTGAAATCAGCAGGAATGTGCTGCATGCAAATCTGTCCAAGGGTAGGAACTGACCTCTAAAGGTGATGTTACTGAAGGAAAATAACATGTCAGGGGACACACTGTCTTCCAAAAGTGATGCTCCCCTTGTTAGGTTTGGGATATGGAAGATTTGTGGGGAGACCAAGGAACAAGGCACTTAGATCAGACTTGAAAAACCAGAAGGGAGGAAGAGGTGCACCATCCCCAGAAACACTAAGGAACACAAGTTATTTCCTGGACAGAAGATCTTGGTGAATTGACTAGCAAAATGCTTTGAGGTGGTCTTTCCATGGCTGTGACTGAGATCCATGCAGATGGCCAGAGACCCAAAAAGAAAAGACAGGTAGTCATAGGGTACCCACTTGGCTCGACCCACTTCTCCATGCCTGGGTTCCTACCTCATCTCAATGACATCAGTGCAATGCTGCATCTTTTCTGCCAAGTCCCTTTCTTGGGTTTCCAGGCTTTTCTTCTTCAGTGGGTGCTGAAGTCTTTTCTCCAATATTTCCAGATCCTATTTTATAGAAGATTGTTTTCAGAGGAGCTGTGGACATGATTGTGCACAAGCACACATGCACACATGCACACACACACACACACACACACACACACACACTCCTGAACACACAGAAGTACATGTGTGCACACATACAACTATACTGCATTGCCATAACATGTTTAGTTTCCCAGTTGAAGCTAATATAAGAGATCTCCCATGATTCTATATAGAACAATGTTACCTTTCTTTATAAGGGATAAGAAAATAGTGGACAAAGGGTATAGACAGTTCAGTGGATGAAGTACTTTTCTTGTAAACACACTGGGCAGACATCTGGACCCACTGGGGTCTTGACCTCTTAGCTAAGCCTACATAGCAAATTCTCAGGCTGTGCAATGTTGGCTTGTTCCCCAGCTCTGGACCATTGGATAGTGGTGGAGCAGCTCCTTGTCCTGTCCCACTCTTTCCCAGTTGTTCCAAGGTGAGCATCTTCCTATAAATGGAACTCTCTTATCCACAGGCTGCATCATTTCACACCAAAAGCCTGAGCATCGGGAAAAAAATCTCTACAACTAGGAAGAAAAAAAAAATGTTCCTCTTTTGAGTGTGATTTGATGAGGGATCTTTTTGAGTAACAGAAGGCTGACTAACTCAAGGCTAAATTATAGCATGCATTATTTCATGATCAACAATTTTCCCCTGAAGGGTGGATAACATTATTTTTATACTTATCAGCTAATGGACATCTGGATAGTTCCAACCTGTGGCTGCTTTGAAGAAGACTGCTACAACCCTGATGCCTTCCAATTTCTCTGTGCACACCTACTTCTTGTTATGGAGTTGCTGGGTCGCCCTGTATCTGCAGTTCAGGATGTTGTAAAATTATGCATGGCTTCTCACAGGAACACCTCATTTATACCACTAGCAATGTCTGAGGATCCTCACTTCTCCCAGCCCTCTTAAGGCTCTTTTTGAATTAGATTTGAATGATTTAGAATAAAAGCAGTTACTGAGTGCTGTAGACTCATAACAGGTTGAATATTTTAGGCTTTCATGAGGTTAAGGGGGCTGCACTGAAAGAGCCCTGTACGCAAACTTCAGCATGGTTATAGGATTTCTGCTGGATGAAATGCAACCAGAAGCAACTCAAAATCTCTCAAAAAGTAAAATCTCTTAAATGAAAACTCTTTTAGTGATGAATTTACATGAGTGCATTAGATGGGCAGATTCTATCATGGGCAAGGAAAGGAATACAGATGTCTTAGTTTCTATGGCAAAGACTTGCAGTCCCCAACTAAAAGAAAATCAGAGAACAATTTGTGGGAGGTTGTTCTTTCCATCAAACATGTTTGTCCCACAGAAAGACCTCAGATATGTGGACGTAGCAACAAGTACCTTTATGCGCTGAGCCATCTCATCATCTGATTACTTAAGCCATGGAATTGAATAAGCCCTGTATCTGTATGGATGTTCTGTGTGCATGTCTTCCTTCATTTACAAAGAGTGGATTCTTTTAATCCTTGGTATGATAGCACAAGTTTAAGGATACATGGTAGTACATACTCTACACATTAACTCTCTCACACATGGTCAGTCTCAGGAGTCAGATCCATTCCAGGGAAGCTTCACCAGATAAAAATCACTCACTTGGAAAACAAAACAAAACAAAACAAAAACCTCCCTAATATACTTTGATATCTGCTGTGGTGTGAGAACAGCCTGAACCATCTGCCCACCTCACCAACCTTGCACAGACCTGCTTTTCACCAGACACGTGTGGCCTCTGCTGCAGGATCCATCCATGCTGGCTCATATGATGTTTCTTTCCAAAATCTGTTTAGCTGGAGCCTCAAGAGGGAGTCCTTAACACACTTCAACCCCCAGAGGGTCCTTCCAATTGTGCCTTTGATCAGTTGAGCCTAATCTACCTTGTAATGCGGGATAAGATGTAAGAAATCTGCTCCAACCTTGAAAATAAGAGATGCCTAGGCATGATATTGACCCCAAGAATGCCCTGGATGGATGTCTGGCAACCTAAGACAATCAGCATGCCTACCTCATGTATGTGTCTCTACAGGTCTCCAGAAACTTCTCTGAGACAGAACTGTTCTCACTTCAGCAGAGCTATAGGACTTCTGTTGGACAGAGTCAGACAAAAGCAACTCAAAAATCTCTCAAATAGCCAAGCTCCAAGGCCTTAGTTTACTGAGCCAAGGTTAGGCAAAGGAGGAAAGAAAAGTGTTGCTGGAAATGATGACGACAACAAAAAAAGGAAGCAAGGAAGACACATTAAGCTACACGACTGTCCAGTGGACAGCAATTATTTGGGACAAAGACCCTTAGCTAACTTTGCCTGCCTTTCAAGCACCTTCTTTTGCCACAGGAGCCTTCTTTTCACCTCCATATAGCTCCTTGCTTTGTTTTTCTAGAAAGGATTTCTTTGCTGATAATATTCTTGCCTCTACGAACACCTGAAAGTCTGTGAGCTATATCAGTTTTTGTGACCTTTGTTCTAGGGAACTAGGTGGGAATGCAGAATGATAGTCAGCATCATGTGTTTTTTGATGTCTGCAAAGCCAATCAACATGATACTTTCTCATTGAAGTTGGTTCTATCATCATTTAAAATGTTCCAAGAGCGAACGGACATATATGCAGGAACATAAATACAAATTCACACACACACAGACACACACACACACACACACTTGCACATACAAGCACCCAACACAAACACCTAAACAAGTACTTACACCAACACATACATGCAACATAGCGACAAACAACTGACCCATACCTGGGCACATGTACACTCACACAACATGGATAGGGATAGTAATGTGCAAATATGGTCTGTACACATGCATAAGCACACAACTTTTAAAACACATACATAAAAACGTTCATAATCACAAGCACATATATGCACACTAACAGTCACATGTTCACACAGATGGTCACCAATTCACCACACACAGACACACAGCAAGCAAAACATACACACATACACACACACACACACACACACACACACACACACCAGGGAGAGAATGGCTGTTATACCTTTTCTGCTGCATAAGGAGTTACTAGGGACTTCATACTGTATACAAGGCTCTTAGACTCAGCTAGGCTTTGGTGTCTTCCCTTGTGCTTACTTCCTCTTCCAGGAATGTTTTCTATCCCAGCACACACTGATATGATATCACGGGCAAATTACAAACTCTGCACTGGTTCAGCTAAGTTGGACCACACAAGACCAAGTCCCCAAGGAGGTCTCCAAGCTAATCTTCCAGCTAGCTCCATGTTGATCCATCATGGTCTCCTCACCTAACCTACCCTTGTTCCTGCAAAGAAGATCTTGGTAGTTCTAGAGGAAGTCAGTGACGCATGGTCATTATGCAAAAGCATTTGAAAAGATTACAGTTCATATAATATGAAAACAGCTCTCAGATCAGGCAGGATGAAGTAAGTGAACACACGTGCAGGGATTTTCTGAAATGCAGCATTCTGTACAACTATGAGGAGGAATCTGTCCTGAGATACAGGCCCCTGACATCATCACTGAAAGCCCTGTGTAACTACCTAAGTGGGTATCCACATAGTGGATAAACTTGTAAATGATCACAGGAATGAAAAATTGGATGAGAATTAATGAAAAATTGGATTAGAATCCTGTTGCTACTTCATCTATGGAAGATGAAGACTAACTTTCAAACACGGCTTAACAATTGCTCTCCCCCTCCTTAAAATCTCTAAGCAATAAAATAAAAATAAAAGTTGCTATGAAATTAGGTCAGGATGACGAGGAAGAAAGATCATTCCCCCTGATGCTAATAAGCATGTCAGGGATGATTCATAGAGCTGTTACAATGTTCTGGGGTTTGGGGGACATATGGGGTCATGTCAGAATAAAGATAGGTAATGATAAAAATTTCTCTCAAAGATTCAGCAGGACACTTTCCAGCCTTGATGTTAACAAAGGTGTGGTCAACTCTTTACAGGGAATGGTGACGATATTAATGATGTGGGTTCCTAGGTGAGACTTAGACACCAGAGGCAAACACTCACAGGAAGATTCATGGTCCAACTTACACATGAGTTGGAAGATAGTTGACCGACAATTGGGAGGCATGGTTTTGTTATGTAATAGTATTCTCTGTGGCAAAATTAAATATTTCAATCAGACTGCAGAAACTAACATATGGAGATGACCTAGACATCCTGCTTCTATGTAGCCTATAGGCAGACCAATCTCCAGGTGGGTCCCTGGGTAAGGGGAGCAGAGGCTGCCTCTGACATTAACTCAGTTGCTTACTCCTCAATCACTTCCCCCTGGTGTTATGGCCTTGCTAGGCCACAGAGGAAGAGGATCCAGGAAGTCCTGATGAAACTTGATAAGCTAGGAGGGAAGAAGAGTGTGACAGAAAAGAGTTGAGGGAGGGAGCTACAATCAGGTTATAAACTGAATTTTTTTTTAATTAAAAAATCCCTATCTGTAATATGGAGAGTATGTGGTGTATCACTCCTATGGTTCTGCCCCCAGAGCTCCACAAAATCCAAAATCCCTGATCTGGAGCCTGCAATGACAATGCACATGTCCTTAGGAAGGGTGACATAGCTAGCTTTTAAAAACAATATCACTGGAGCATGAGAAGAGCAAGCAAACAGTACAAGAAAACAGATTACTAAGGTACCTTTGCCCTAGATATTTACCAGTGCCCTATTTCACATTTTTTTACACTCACAGACAATCTTGGAAATGAAGAGCTGATACCATGCACAGCCTAGATTGCAAATTCTCCAGAAATATGGACTGTGGCCTCAGCAGTGTACCTTTAGACCTCAGAACAAGAGGGATGTGTGAAGAACTGTGTCTTTCATATGTTGTATCACACTGGCAAGGCATGCTAGATGAGGTTAGCTACCTCAGGAATACATAATTAAAGAAGGGAAGTGACAGCACATGCCTTAAACACTACTTCATCTGAGCCCAAACCTGGCACATTGAAGGCTGGTCAGCAAGTAAATGGACAGGTGGTTCTTTGCCCTAGCTGGTTCTGAGAGACTTGGGTCTCCCCCACTGTGGAGGTCGACTCTCCCATCCCTCTATAGGGAGGTGGGTGTCTCATAATAAGTTGGGTTCTTCTAACATTCTGTGCAAGCTGACTCAGGGATCAGCCTCCTCGGGCTTATTCACAGCTGTACAGTATGCAACTTGGTTTTAGAGCTCTCAGCCATGTGCTTTCCAAAGCCATGAGAAAACTGATAATGTCCACAAGCAGTCAGGTAGTTTACAGATGTGCAAGTTACTTGCTGCATGCTTCAGACTTATGTTTCAGGCTGGCACAATGAGGGTCAGTTGGCATATATGACCGTAGACCAGGCCTCCAAGGACACAGTCCATGGCCACTAGATTGGTGGGCAGCAGCAGCAGGCAGCCAAAAACAAGGGTTGAAAAACTTCTGAGTTGTTGCAGAGCCCTCAGCAGATAACAACTGACTCAACTCTATTTCTAATGTCTGGTAGAGAACAGCAAGTTGAGGCCACAGAGTCTTCTATGAGTAAGGCATGTGCATAAATTGTTATGAAAAAAAAATCTGTATGAACATACAGAGGGGGATGGTGGAGAAGAAAGGAAAAGGAAAGAGAGAGAGACAGAGAGAAAGAGACAAAGACAGACAGAGAGAAAGAGAGAGAATTAGAGAGTATGCCTTGAGCACATGAGCCAGAGATGAGGCAATGGATGTACAAGGCAAAGTATGAGAGATTGCCTGCAAATCTCAGGAACTTAGAGACCTGGAGCCAATGTGTTCTTGGGACTTCAAGCAGATTGGCCTTTCTCTCAAATGATGGTGAGACATCACTTTTCCCTGAGGAAAGCCACAGCCTAGGAGATACAGTAACTGCACCCCAGGCAAACTGATACCGAACCCCAACACATATCTACCTGTCTCTTATCACACTGATCTCCCATAGCAGAAGCTGCTCAGTGTTCTTCTGTGAGATCCAGCTGACAAGTGACAACACCTGCCTTCTACAGTGTATCATCTCACCTCACCCTTGGCACTTTGAGGGTGTTCAGGAAGAGAAATGGCAGATGAGATGTTGCCTTGCTTGTTCTCAAAGATCATGCTTGAGACTCACCGGCTATGAATATCAAGTCTCCATGTCTCTACAGGGAGGTCATACTCAGTGGTCAGCTGGTGCCTTCTCCCTCCATTCCCATGTTTCAGGTGATCTAGGAAACAGCCTCCTCCACCTTATTCACTGATGCACATAATGCTGCTTGGATTCAGAGTCCTCAAGTCTGGCCTCAGAAGCCAGGAGAAAAACTAAACAGTTCACAGAGATAATGTAGACATGCCAGGTCATTTCCTTCAGGTCCTTGCTGTCAAGTCCTCACATGTGCCATAGCTTATGCAATTGTTTCTAGAAAGCCACCTTGTGGGAAGAACATTCTGAGTCTGCCCATCCATTTTCCACAGCTTCCTTACATAAGCGCTAACAAGAGTTAAGTAGCAAGATGTACTTAACTTTTATAAAACTGTCTTCATGAGCACACCCCGTACCTCCCCCACACTCACACATTCAATGGGAATGCACATTCACATGTGCAAGCACACGTGTAAAAACAGGCAAATACATAGACGTGTTCATACACATTCACTCTCACACACACACACTGAGACATTAGGAGAATGAAGATATACAATCTCAAGAAAAGATAGGAAAGTTCTTCTAATAGGTGAGGTATGAAGGATTGCTTCAAATTTCAGAACCCAGGAGGCAGGCTGGGAAACAATTGTTTCCTGGTGCTTTCAGACAGCTTGTGAACAATGAACAGCGAGACAACAAACATTCATGGCCTAAGCTCCAGCCAATAAAAGCACACAAAGAGCTTCTTGTTTGTAATTGCTGTTCTCACACTGACGTGTCACAAAAAAAAAAAAAAATCTCCCACGGACTCTGAGAGAGAACAGCTGAGGGCCAGTACCTTCTATACACACTACATGATTATATTATAACCCCAGAACACTAAAAGATGTTCAGAAAATATACCGAGAGGTGACAATTTACACTACTGGTTCTGAAATCATAGCGTGGGGTTGTCATATTTCCTGCAGCTTTATAGAGATGTGGGTGCTGGTTTTCTCTGGCTCCCTTAGCACATACCTCAGGGGACCCCAGTGAAGTCTTTTTGGCATATTCACAGCTGCACAGGCCACAGCCAGGCTTTAGAACACTGAAGCCTGTGGTCTATTAGTTCACTCAGATAGCCTGATGGAGAACTGGAGGGTCTTTATAAGGAGGAAGAAATGGTTAGAGAGTTCTTCCAACTTCTGATCTCTGAGCCTGGGAAGCAATGGGGATGTCTTCCAAACTTAATTTTAATATTATAGGGATGAATCCCTCCTTATGTGGTATACAGCAGCCCTAAAACAAGAAGGGAATCTCTCCACTCTTCACTGGACTCTAATGAGAGTTTTTTTCTTGTTTAATTTTTTAAATTATTTTTATTGTTTTAAATTAATTTCAGTTTATTTATTTGTATCTCAGCTATAGCCCCCTCTCTCATTCCCTTCCCATCCCCCCTCCCTTATCTCCTCCCTGCCCCTCTCTAAGTCCACTGATAGGGGAGCTCCTCCTCCCCTACCATCTGACCCTAGCTTATCAGGTCACACTAGAACTGGCAGCAATGTCCTCCTCTGTGGCCTAGCCAGGCTGCTCCTCCCAGGGGGTAGGGAGGTCAAAGAGCTAGCCACAGAGTTCATGCCAGAGACAGTCCCTTTTCCCCTTACTAGAAAATCCCACTTGGATATTGAGCTGCCATGGGCTATGTCTGAGCAAGGATTCTAAATTATATCCATGCATGGTCCCTGGTTGGAGAATCAGTCTCAGAAAAGTTCCTGTGCCTAGATATATTTGGTCCTTATGGAGCGCCTGTCCTCTCCAGGTCTCACTAACTCTCTCTTTTTCTTGTGATTTCCTGCACTCTGACCAAAGTTTGGCCATGAATCTCAGCATCTGCTTTGATACACTTGTAGGTAGAGTCTTTCAGAGGCCGTCTGTGGTAGGCTCCTATTCTGCTTCTCCTTTTCTCCTACTTCCAATGTACATCCCATTTGTCTTTCTAAGTAAGGATTGATCTTCATATCTCTGGTCCTCCTTATTCTTTGGCTTCTTTAAGTGTACAGATTTTAGTATGTTTATCCAATCTTAGAAGTCTAGTATCCACTTATATGTGAATATATACTGTGTGTGTCTTTCTGTCTGGGACACGTAACTCAGGATGATCTTTACTAGTTATCACCGTTTGCCTGCAAAATTCATGATTTCCTTGTTTTTAATTGTTGAGGAATATTCTTTGTGTAAATGTACCAAAATTTCTGTATTCATCCCTTCACTGATGGACAACTGGTTTGTTTCCAGATTCTGGATATTATGAACAAAGCTGCTACAAACATGGTTGAACAAATGTTCTTGTTATGCACTTGAGCATATTTTGGATATATGCCTAGGAGTGCTATAACTGGATCTTGAGGAAGCACTATTCCTAATTGTCTGAGAAAATGCCAGATTGATTTCCAAAGTGAGTGGTTGTACAAGTTTCTATTCCCACCAGCAATGGAGGAAGGTTCCCCTTTCTCCAAAACATTGTTGTTTTGTATTGCATGTATTGTTACTTGAGTTTTTGATCTTAGCCATTCTGATGGGTGTAAGGTGAAATCTCAGGGTTGTTTTGATTTGCATGTCCCTGATGGCTAAGGAAATTGAACATTTCTTCAAGTGTTTCTCTGCCACTCTACATTCCTCTTCAGAGAGTTCTCTGTTTAGCTCTTTTCCCCCTTTTTTAATTAAATTATTTGATTTGTTGATTTTTAAATTCTTTAGTTCTTTATGTATCCTAGATATTAGCCCTCTGTCAAATATAGGGTTGGTGAAGATTCTTTCGCAGTCTGTAGGCTGTCATTTTGTTCTGACAACAGTATCTTTTGCTTTACAGAAGCATTTCAGTTTCATGAGGTCTCATTTGTTGATTGCTGCTCTTGGAGCCTATGCTGTGGGTGTTCTGTTTAGAAAGTTGTTTCCTGTGCCAATGAGTTCTAGGCTCTTACTCACTTTTTCTTCTATCCGAATTAATGTGTCTGATTTTATATTGAGGTGTTTGATCCACTTGGACTTTAGTCTTGTGCTTGATGATAAATATGGATCTGTTTTCATTTTTCTACATGTAGAAGTCTAGTTGGACCAGCACAATTTGCTGAATATGCTGTCTTTTTTTTCTATTGAATGGTTTTGGCTTCTTTGTCCAAAATCAAGTATTCATAGGTGTGTGGATTTATTTCTGTGTCTTTTATTCAGTTTCATTGATCCTCCTTTCTGTTTCCATGGCTGTACCATGCAGTTTTTATTACTATTGCTCTGTAGTACAGCTTGAGATCAGGGATGGAGATACCTCCAGACAATCTGTTGTTGTAAAGGATCCTTTCCACAAATCTGAGTTTTCTGTTTTTCATATTAAGTTGAGAATTTTTCTTTCAAGGTCTGTAAAGAATTGTGTTGTTATTTTGATGGGAATTGCATTGAATCTGTAGATTGCTTTTGGCAGAATGGCCATTTTCACTATGTTAATCCTACTGATGCATGAGCATAGGAGTTTATTCCATCTTCTGATATCTTCTTCAATTTCTTACTTCAGAGAATTGACATTTTTTTTCAAACAGGTCTTTCATTTGCTTAGTTAGAGTAACACCAAGGTACTTTATGTTATTAGTGGCTATTTTGAAGAGTGATGTTTCCCTAATTTCTTTCTTGGCCCTTTTGTCTTTGGTATACAGGAGGTCTTCTAAATTTTTTTTAGTTGATTTTATATACAGTCACGTTGCTAAAGGTGTTTATCAGCTGAAAGAGTTTTCTGGTTGAATTTTTGGCCTCAGTCATGTATAGTATAATTAGACTCATGCTGGGCGCTATTATATCATCTGCTAATAGTGATACTATGGCTTCTTCCTTTCTGATGTGTATCCCCTTGATCTCCTTTAGTTGTCTTATTGCTTTATGTAGGACTTCAAGTACTATGTTGAAGAGATATGCAGGCAGCCTTGCCTTGTCCTTCATTTCAGTGGGATTGAGTTAAGTTTCTCTCCATTGAGTTTGATGTTGGCTATAGGCTTGCTTCATATTGCCTTTATTATGTTTAGGTATGTGCCTTGTATCCCTGATCTCTCTAAGAATTTAAACATGACTGGATGTTGGATTTTGTCAAATGATTTTTCGGCATCTAAAGAGATGATCATGTGATTTTTCTCCTTCAGTTTTTTTTTAATTCTTTTATTAATTACACTTTATTCATTTTGTATCCCCCATAGACCCCTCCCTCCTCTCCTCCATATCCCACCCTCCCTCCTCTTTCTGCATGCATACCACTCCCCAAGTCCATTGATAGGGGAGGTTCTCCTCTCCTTTCTGATCTTAGTCTATCAGTTCACATCAAAAGTGGCTGCATTGTCCTCTACTGTGGCCTGGTAAGGCTGTTCCCGCCCAGGGGGAGGTGATCAAAGAGCAGGCCAGTCAGATTATGTCAGAGTCAGTCGCTCTGCCCATTACTATGTAACCCACTTGAACACTGAAATGCCATGGGCTACATCTGTGCAGGGGTTCTAGGTTATCTCCATGAATAGTCCTTAGTTGGAGTATGAGTCTCTGGGAAATTCCTTGTGTTCAAATTTCCTTATTCTGTTGCTCTCTTTGTGGAGACCCTGTCCTCTCCAGCTCTTACTATTTCCCACTTCTTACATAAAATTCCATTCACTCTGTCCAACAGTTGACCATCAGGCTCAGCATCTGCTTTGATAGTCTGTAGGGCAGAGGCTTTCATAGGCCCTCTGTGGTAGGTTCCTAGTTCTTTTTCCTGTTTTCTTCTTCTGGCTTTCAGTAATCCTCTGTAGAAGGTTCCTAGGTTGTTTCCTGGTTTCTTCTTCTTCTGATGTCTATCCTCTTTGCCTTTCTGGATGGGGATTGGACCTTTTAGTTAGGGTCCTCTCTCGTGCTTAGTTTCTTTAGATGCACATATTTTAGTGGGTTTGTCCTATGTTGTATGTCTATATGAATGAGTGTATACTGTGTGTGTCTTTTTGCTTCTGGGACAACTCACTCAGGATGATCCTTTCCAGGTCTAACCATTTACCTGCAAATTTCATGATTTCCTTATTTTTCCTTGCTGAGTAATATTCTATTGTATAGATTTACCACAATTTTTGCATCCATTCTTCAGTTGAGGGGCATCTGGGTTGTTTCCAGCTTCTGGCTATTACAAATAAAGCTGCTACAAACATGGTTGAGCTAATGTCCTTTTTGTGTACTTGAGCCTTTTTGGGATATATGCCCTGGAGTGGTACGGCTGGATCTTGGGGAAGCGCTATTCCTAGTTGTCTGAGAAAGTGCCAGATTGATTTCCAGAGTGGTTGTACAAGTTTACATTCCCACCAGCAGTGGAGAAGGGTTCCCCTTTCTCCACAACCTCTCCAGCATGTGTTGTCACTTGAGTTTTTGATCTTGGCCATTCTGATGGGTTTAAGGTGAAATCTCAGGGTTGTTTTGATTTGCATTTCCCAATTGGCTAGTGAGGTTGAGCATTTCTTTAAGTGTTTCTCTGCCATTTGATATTCCCCTACAGGGAATTCTCTGTTTAGCTCTGTTCCCCATTTTTTAAGTGGATTACTTGGTTTGCTGCTTTTCAGCTTCTTTAGTTTTACCAACACAATTCTTTACAGACCTGGAAAGAAAAATTATCAACTTCATAATGAATAACAAGAAACCCAGAATTTCTAAAACAATCCTCTACAATAAAAGATCTTCTGGAGGTATCTCCATAACTGATTTTAAGTTTTACTATAGAGCAACAGTTTTAAAACCTGCATGGTACTGGCATAGAAACAGAATTGTGGATCAATGGAACTGAACAGAGGACCCAGAAATAAACCCACACACTTATGGACACCTGATCTTTGACAAAGATGCCAAAACCTTACAATGGAAAAAAGATAGCATCTTCAACAAATGGTGCTTGTCCAACTGGATGTCTACATGCAGAAAAATAAAAATAGATCTATACTTATCACCCTGTACAAAACTGAAGTCCAAGTGGATCAAAGACCTCAACATAAAAGCAGACACATTAAATTGGCTTGAAAAAAAAGTGGGGAATACCCTAGAACTCATTGGTACAGGAGAAAAATTCCTGAACAGAACACCAACAGCACAGGCTCTAAGAGCAACAATCAATAAATGGGACCTCATGAAACTGAAAAGCTTATGCAAAGCAAAGGACATCATCATCAAAACAAAGCGACTGTCTACAGATTTGGAAAGAATCTTCACCAAACCTTTATCTGACAGAGGACTCATATCCAGTATATATAAAGAACTAAAGAAGCTCCTTCAGTTTCTTTATATGGTGGATTACATTGATGGATTTTCATATATTGAACCACCCTTGCATGCCTGGGATGAAGCTTACTTGGTCATGTTGGCTGATATCTTTTATGTGTTCTTGGATTCTGTTTGCACGTATTTTGTTGAGTAATTTTGCATCAATGTTCATAAGAGTGATAGGTCTGAAGTTCTCTCTTTTGTTTGGTCTTTGTTTTGTTTAGGTATCAAGGTGACTGGGGCCTCGTAGAATGAATTTGATAATGTTCCTTTTGTTTCTATTTTGTGGCATAATTTGAAGAGAATTGGAGTTAGCTCTTCTCTGAGGGTCTTTTAGAATTCTGCACTGAAATCATCTTGCCCTGTGCTTATTTTGGAAGGGAAACTTTTGATGATTGGTTCTATTTCCTTGGGGGATATCAGACTATTCAATCGTTGTACCTGATCTTGACTTAATTTTGGTAGATGGAAAATATCAAGAAAATTGTCCATTTCCTTTAGATTTTCAAATTTTGTGGCATATAGTCTTTTGTAGTAAGATGTAATGATTGTTTAGATTTCCTCAGTGTCTGTAGTTATGTCCCCTTTTTCATTTCTGATTTTGCTGATTTGCATAGTTTCTCTCTGCCTTTTAGTTACTTTGCTAACAGCTTGTCTATCTTGTTGAATTTCTCAACGAACCACCTCTTGGTTTCACTGATTCTTTGAATTTTTTTATTTATTTCCAATGTATTGAATTCTGCCATGAGCTTGAGTTTTTCAGATGTCTACTCCTCTTGGGTCTCTCTCTCTCTCTCTCTCTCTCTTTCTCTCTCTCTCTCTTTTCCCCTAGGGCTTTCAGGTGAGCTATTAAGTTGCTCGTATGAGATCTTTCAAATTTCTTCTTGAAAGCATTTAGTGCTATGACCTTTCCTGTTAGCATTGTTTTCATTGTGTTCCATAAATTTAGGTATGTTGTACCTTCATTTTCATTGAATTCTAGGAAGTCTTTAATTTCTTTCTTTATTTCTTCCCTAACCTAGCTGTCATTGAGTAGTGAGGTGTTCAGTTTCCATATTTGTGTAGGCTTTTTGCTTTTGCCATTGTTATTGAGGTCCAGCTTTATTGCATGGTGCTCAGACAGGATACAAGAGATTATTTCAATCTTCTTGTTTCAGTTGAGGTTTGATTTCTGACCAAACATATGGTTTATTTTGGAGAAGGTTCCATCAAGTATTGAGAAGATAAATTTTTTTGTGTTAGGGTAAATGGTTTTGTAGATGTCTGTTAGGTCCATTTGATTCATGACCTCGGTTAGAGTCATTGTTTTTATGTTTAATTTCTGTTTTATTGACCTGTCCTTTTTTGAAAGGGGGTATTAATGTCTCCCACTAATTAATGTAGGGGAATCTATGTGTGGATTAAGTTTTATCAATGTTTGTTTTACAAATGTGGGGCCCTTGCATTTGGGATGTAGATGTTCAGGATTGTAACATCTTCTTGGTGGAATTTTCCTTTGATGAATGTGAAGTGCCTTTCCCCGTCTCTTTTGATTAATTTTGGTTGAAATTCTATTTTACTCGATATTTGAATGGCTATTCCTTCTTGCTTCTTTGGTCCATTTGCTTGCTACAAGATGTATAAGGAGAAAAATACAGCAAAGACTGAGGAAATGTCCAGCCGATGCCTTGCCCATCCTGAGACCCAACCCCTGGGAGAGGGACAACTGCTAACACTATTAACACTCTGCTATGCTTGCTTGGGGAGTGAGGGAATAGAAGGACCCAGATGGTACCGGAGCTGCAGAAGAAGACCAACAGAGCCAAATAACCTGGGCCCAGGCAGGGGTTCTTTTGTAGCTCCAACCAAGTACCGTGCATGGACTCGACCAAGGGTCCTTACACATATGTGTAAGAGTAGCTTGGATAAAATAGAGAATGGGAATGGGAGGAGGAAAGGGAGGGCTTATGATCAGCAGAAAAAGTCAATAAATAAATAATAAATAAACAAAGTACTGAGTTTTTTCATTGAAATTATTCAGCTTCCAACACATAACCATCATTGTGAAACTGGAGTACTTTCTATTGCCATATGTAAATATCCTGAAACTATTATGTGTTCTGTTTATATCTTAACTATGTCTATTTCTACATGTCACTTTTATGGAGATGTGCTTCCAATTTTAACCATATTAATGCACTTACATTAGTTCTTATTAGTTCCAAATTTTAGCCATTTAATTAATAGTCTACAGCATTACTATACAAATTTTTCATTTTGTTACTGAAAAGATACACATTTATTTATAATCTCTAGTATAAATAATTACACAAAGCACATCATTTTATGTTTTATGTGTAAAGGTGCAAGACTTGTGGAGTTTTACAATTATACATTGTACCTTATTATAGATAAAAAAAAATCATGTAATGGGTTGTAAATGCTTAAAATGATTAAATGTCATATGGCATGATTTGCTATACTAAAGAATAACATGTTGAACATAAAACTTGTGTCTCAAGTAATTTTGCATTATCAAATAATAATAAAGAAGATTGCTGTCTTGACATAATCTAGTTAAAGATTTTCAACCTTATGATGTTTTAGTCATGAAACTTAGAAGCTATACTTCATTTTTTAATTTTTATCTTCTCCTGTGCTAGTGGTTTGTAACATGAAACTGTTTTTCAAGTCAGTCACTGCAGTTAGCCATGGTTCAAAGATGAAACAGTATGCTGTAGTGAACTGTGGAGCCAAGAAAGGATACTTGTTAGGCTAACTGAATTAAAATTCATTTGCATTTGTGATTTTTTCAATTATGATGAGCTTATTGACACAGAAACCCATTTCTAGATGTAGGAAATTGCTACTCCACCTACACAGCAAGTAGTAGAATTATGGGTATTTGCATATTTTTGTTATATGTCTATTAAATGTATATCATTTTATAAGGTTTAGGTTACATGTTGTTCTCCAGGACATAAGCTGAAAGCAATAAACGCAGTAATATGTATAAGGCAAGTGAAACTGCAAATGATATAATTAATGATCCACAATGCACTTTCATCATGATTAGAAAGAAGCTCACTATTGTAATATAAAATGATAAGCCATATCTTTTAAAGACACAGTCAAGGTCTCATCATTCCCTCATAAAACAAGAAGCTGAAGATGATTATCTACTTTTAAGTAAACTTCAATTCTATACCAATAATGTGTCAATAATGTTAAGAGAGCTGAGAAATAATTTAATGGCAATAATTTGGTAGCATCTATAAAGCTAGTAAATCAAATAACACAGAGAAAATGACACCTATCAGAATTCTAAAATAAAAGAAATCTTATAAGAAGAACTACATACAGGAATGCCAGATCCAAAGGAATGAAGATCTGATGTACTCTTTGCAAGGAGCCTAATCTCGGGACTCATCAAAGCATTTACAAACAATCCAGGATGTGTCCCTTGGATGTACCTGTGTCTTAGTTACTTCTCTGTTGCTGTTACAATGTGCCCTGACAAAAGCAAGTCAAAGGAGGAAGGGTTTTGACTTATAGTTTTTGACTTATAGTGCCAGCGGGGGAAGACATGCCAGTAGTCAAGGGAGTTATAGTGACAGTAGCAGAAAGTTGGTCGCTTTGTCATAAAACATCCACACCCAGAAAACACAGAGAACTGGAAGTAGAGAGGAGCTACAAAGCCTCCGAGTCTGTCACGGTTTCCCACTTCCTACAAGGCTCCATCTCCTAAATGTTCCACAATGGCCTCAAAGCCAGCAGCTGGGGGACATGTGTTCAGACAAAGGAGCCTATGTGTGGACTTTCTCCTTTAAACACAACAGTCTAGGACAATATTATTTCCTTTCTGATAGAAAAGAGTTTGGGGAACTTATGACATATGTAAAACATTTATTATTATTTGAAGGAAAATATGTTCTCAAAATAAAGATAGTGTAGATATAATGGTAAGTATTAAGTAAATGTTACAAAAGATTTTAACATTTTAAGAATTCAGTTGTTAAATTGTGTTCATTTGGCCTACTGTTTAAACCATTTGAAATACTCAATAAGATCTAATGTAAGCAAGTAATAATTTTCATTATTGTAGAGTAATAAATTTAATCATTAGAATTTTACTTGTGTTTAATACTTAATAAAGATATTTTTCAACTTTTATGGATGTGAAACATGTTTTATAAACTGCAGGTTAAAAGTAATATACCCTAAAGAAACAATATTTATCAATTTCAAGCCATCATGTATAAAAAAAGAAATAAAAATACTACTAATTTATATTTTATTGTGTATGTTTTTCAAGTTACAAAATTAACTCTTTTTTTTTAGTCAATTGAAAAAATCAAAGTTGAGAGAAATAAAAGACTTACATGCATCTCAAACCACACACCCAATCACACTCACATTGAGTAATGAACAATAGCAGCCTGGTACACACATTTCACACCTTGTTCTTGTTCATCTTGGTGCTTCAGAATATATCCATACACGTATTTTTTTGTGACCAGTATTGACTCATCCATGCACACTGGTTTTCAGTGTTTCATTTTATGTAGCTATTTCTGTGCACCAGTAGATAGATATCAATCTGTAATATCAATCTGTAACTAAATCTAGAAATTCTAAAACTGCATTGGGCATATTGTTTTGCTTTTAGTCTTCTCTCTCCTTTTAATCCATATCCTTCTATTACATCTTTAATCACATCACAGTAACACATCAGCAAGCCACATGTAGGTCACAAGTTCTGTGCTAGAGTCGCCTGTCAAGCCACAGTAAAGTTCATGGCCTTGTAAAAATAAATTGTACCAATAATAGGGATTTTAGCTGTTGTAGTTAATAAAATATGTGACTCTTATAAACTATAGCTGTTTAGTTTCTTCAAACAGTTGAACATATGCTCCAGAATTCACGCCAAACTGCATGAGAGAAAAGCCCAGGAGTCCTCAGCCCCATACAAAGAAAAATGGGACACTGAGCAAGGCTGGGATTAGAAGTGGTTCCTTTCAACAGTGATTGGTCCAGTGCAAACACCTAACCCTGAAACCATGAATACAACTAACCTCATATGAAACAAAAGGTATATTTAGAAATATACAAGTATATGCAAATCTATGCTTTCCATAATAGTTAATGAAAAAAAGAGACCACGAATTGAAAGGAGAGCTGGGAAAGGTATACAGGAGAATTTGGAAGGAGGAAAGGAAGAAATGTAATTAAATTATAATCTCAATATAATTAAAAATAGAAGACTATATTAAACATAATTGTCATCTGAAGAACCATCATATGAAAAACAAAAGACATAAAACTTTTGTTAATTTGCTTGAAATGCCCAAATTTATATTTGTTTGAGACAAATCTTGTATCACAGTTATTTCTGGAAGAAGAAAAACATTCTACTTTCAAATCTGAACTTAGCAGGCATGGAGAAAAAACTAGGATTCATGCCTCTGGGTACTCAACAGTTTAAAAATTATGTTATGTTTGGAGGTAACTTTTTTGAACTACTTGCACACACCTCATTTGAAGTCATTAAAGTGGGGAAAATGATGTCCCAGAGTGAAAATATAACTTGCTTAGGGTTTTCACAGCTAATTAAAGTCAAATATAGGATTCTATTGCAGCCTAGAAATGCCTTTTTCTTGTTTTCTCAATATTGTCTTTTTCTCAAAATGTTGAGTTAAAATTAACTTCCGTGATGATACAGAACATTTATGAGACTACACAGTTCCTCAGTATCTTAAAAATGAATGTGTCCTCAGATCTGTGCTATGAAATTCCTTTGAGGGGGGTCTCTATAGCCTGAAAGCTTCACACTTGTGAACTGCCAGCTCCTAGCAAATATTCGCTAGAATGAGTGGTGGAGAGATGTCTCAGCAGTTAACAGCAATTGCTGTTCTTGCAAAGGACCTCAATTCAGTCCCCAGAACTCACACATGTGCCTCACAACTATTCTAGCTGCAAAAATTTTGATGCCTCGTTTTTCACTGCTGATAGTATCCCACTGTGTACATGTACCATAATTTCTGTATCCATTCCTCGGTTGAGGGATATCTAGGCTGTTCCCTGATTCTGGCTACTATGACTGAAGCTTCTATGAATATAGATGAGCCAATGTCGTTGCTGTATACTTGAGCATGTTTTTGCAGTAAAGTGGATAGGCTAGAAAAGCTGAGTGAGGTAACCCAGAAACAGAAATGCACACAAGGTATAAAGACACACATGGTAAATACTCACTTATGAGTGGCTATTAGAAATATAACATAAGATAAACATACTAAAATCTATATTCCTAAAGAAGCTAAACAACTAAGAGGACCTTGGGTAAGATACTTAATCCTCATTCAGAAGGGTGAACAGGATGGATTATCGGAAGCAGGAGAAGACAAAGAACAAGATAGGAGCCTTCCACATGGGGCCTCTGAAAGTGTCTACTAAGGAAAAAGTACCGAAGCAGAATTCACCTCTGATTTTAAGTGATTAATTTTGAGGCAAAGAATAGGAGGGTCTTGAAATTCAAGTTGACTTGAGTATTTTTTTGTTTTGTTTTGTTTTGCTTTCTATTTTACACAGATTGAAGAGAAAAGTGAATAAAAATTAATAAATATATATTCATTGTGACATTCTCTAAATAGTTGCTTTCTGTAGTTAACCCATGTGCCCACGTGAAGAAGTAACTCAAAAATATAAAAAAGAAAAAAAGAAAGCTTTAATATTTGTTACAAAGTTTACCTCCTATTTTTTTGGCTTTTATTTCGAGAATACTATTTCTGTCTCGTATCACTTATATGTTTAGAAAGTTCTCCCTAAACAGTAATTTGTTGCCATGAGCTAGAATTATAATTCATTATTTGTCTTTGAATATGAGCTAGTGCAAAATTATCCGTGCCTCATATTCTAGATCTATGTACTACAATAACTTCATTCTCAACAGGAAAAAAAGAATCTATAGGGCTTGATAACTGCTAAGGAAAGGAATATGATTTTCAGAAAACCCTGAAAAGCAATGGGTAGTAAAATACTATTAAAATAAAGATGACTTCAGAACAGTAGCATTCTTTTTAAAAGTCCACTTGGAGGTAACTGTAGGTTGATGACTCATTTATCATCCCCCTTCTCATCAGCTAATGAAAAATTATAGTATTAAAAAAGCCCACTGTGTCTTGTAGATATAAAGTCAGAAAATCAATTTGTGAATCACAGGAGGTCATGGTAGGTACTAGGGATGAGGGAGTTTTTGAGATTTTTAAGCTTTTATCCACTTTTTTTAAATTTTATTTTATTTTATTAATTACACTTTATTTACTTTGTATCCCCCCATAAGCCTCTCCCCCTCCACTCCCTGTCCCAGCCTCCCTCCCCTTTCTTCACGCATGCCCCTCCCCAAGCCCACTGATAGGGGAGGACCTTCTCTCCTTCCTTCTGATCTTAGTCTATCAGATCACATCATGAGTGGATGCATTGTCATCTTCTGTGGCCAGGTAAGCCTGCGCCCCACTCAAGGGGAGGTATTCAAAGAGCAGGCCAATCAGATTATATCAGAGGCAGTCCCTCTTCCCATTACTATGTAACCCACTTGGACACTAAACTGCCATGGACTACATCTGTGCAGTGGTTCTAGGTTCTAGGTTTTCTCCATGCCTGGTACTTGGTTGGAGTATGAGCATGGAGGAAGTAGGAAGCTTTGAATCAAAGTAACACTTTCATTTAGGTACTTTAGAATAAGTCTGTCTCTATACAATCCATGAATTTCTATAGTCCTTAGGTAAGACAAAATTTGTTATAATGAATGGATTCATCCTAAGTAAATATTGGATTCAAATCAGTTATTTTTTTTTCTTTCTCTAGTGTACACTTTCTAATATAATATTGTGTTAATGGATAAAACATAAATTTTGCTCAAAATGAAATAGATTAATATTATACAGAAATAGAAGCTTCCTAGTCAACTGGGCTTTGAAAAAACGGTAATTTCACTCGAGTATTTCACCTGCATTGCCACTTTCACATATCCTTACACAAATTTATATTTTGAGTTATTTTCCTGTTGCTATTTTCATCTTTGGGTCATTATGGAGCAGTTTACTAGTTGTATGCTATGAAATATAGAAAAAGCACAGGAAAGTGGGTTAAAACTTCTGACTTTGCTCTACCTTTCTGTGGTTGAGATAAAACACCATGAACAAAGCAACTTAAAGAAGAAAGGGCTTATTTCGGCTTCAAGTTCCAAAGAGTTATAAAACCCATGATGATATCAAGAAAGCCCTGGTATGGCAATGAGGGCAAAACACTGAGAGTCAAAAAAGAAAGTGGTATGAGACAATAAACCTCAAAGCTTGTTCCCGGTGACATATTTCTTCCAGGAATGCTGCATTTCCTAAAGGATTCATACCCTCTCTGCCTTAATGAATTTTCTATTGCTGAGAAGACAACATAACATATAAAACTTATAAAAGAAAGCATTGAATTTTGAATGTGGTTTCAGAGGACTAGAGTTATGATGGTGTAGCAGAGGCAAGGTGGTAGGAACAGCTGAAAACTTATACCAGGACAGTAGAGACATACTGGGAATGCTCTGCCCCTGTGACACACCTTCTCTAACAAGGTTACACCTCCTAGTCCTTCCCAAACAACTCCACCAACTGGGAACCCAGTATTTAAACATTAGGAGTCCATAGGGACTACTGTCATTCAATTTACCATACCCCCCAAATAGCAGTAACTACCGAGAAACAAGTGTTACCATATAAGATTCTAAAGGAGACATTTCTTATTTAAGCCACCAGAGAATATAATATTAAGTTGGGCCAAAACCAAATTGATTTGCATTCTATAGAAATAGAAGATTTCTATATAATTGGTAATTTAAAAACAAATAATTTGTATCTGACATTTATAAATATCATGTATACTGAAAGTTTTGTATGTCTATATAATTTTATACTAAGTTATTTTTTCATCAATAATTTATTTATGAATCATTATAAGGCATTTTTCTAGTTCTGTGCTATAAGTTTTAGAAAAACATAGACATGCACTAAAAAGATTTCAATAAGCACTTCCAAACAATATATGGTGCAATGAAGTACTTTCTATATTTAGGTAGAACAAGCCAAACAGAAAGCACTAATTCAGAAACAGAAATAAATTATTGTCATTAAATTAATTGATTCAAAATACTTTCTATCGTCAGAGCCTTATTTTTTTTATATCCTGGCTTCACTCTGCTAATGCACAGGCTTTCTAATGAGTTGGAAGGCACCATGCATAGTGTAGCCACATGGTTTATTGCAGCATTCAAAAGTAAAGGTTACCAAAACAGAGTGAGAAAAGCAAAAACAAAAAAACAAAAAAAAAAAAACAAAAAAAACTTTACATGATAGTTATATGACCCTCCAAACACCTGTGTAATAGGTCAAATAGAAAAAGAACTACTATCCTAAGCTTCAGTTCTAAAAAGTCTCCTTTTTTAGGAATTTCATTCTTAATTCAACTCAGCTATGACCAATCACATCCTCTAATTCTATGCTGCCCTAAACCTCAACTTTGTGTTAGAAGCATATCATAATGTCTGAATTCATGTTGGTTTGGAAATGGAAACTGATCAAACTAAATTAAAATGCCTGAGGATAATAAAGACTGTCTGAAGAGCCTTAACTGGGATTTTAGTGCTTACATTCACAAACATAGCAATGGATATTACAAAAAGAATTTAACTTAAATTCATTCATTACTGCTAAATATGCCAAAAACTTGAATCTGAGGATAACTTCTATTACAGAAATTTGGCATCTGATATTGAGGCTATGCAATAGTTCAAGCTAAATAATGATTACATTTTCTACTTTCTTTGTGATAGGCTAAGGTTTTCTATTTTATTATTCCCTTATTTTATATACTAAATGGAGATTGTGTAATCTTTAATTATTAAAATGAAAACAAAGTGACCGTCAGTTTGTTTTCCATTTTTAATAAAGAAAATCAACCGATATTTCAAAATAATAACCACAAAGTTCTTTCTAATGATATATTAACAAAAAAATTAAAGTCTAAGTACTCATGTATAATAGTGGAAGAGAAAAATGTTTTCTCTTGGTTCTCTCTCAAGAGGGCCATGGACCCAGACATGAGTGCTCTGCTATCATGATGTTCCAACACCTAATATTTACTTTGAGATTGGAAATTCAACCAATGACTTGGAAGAAAACCATACATTTCAACCACTGTGACCATATTAGTGTGGTGTCAGTTTAAACTTTATACCTACTCAGTTATTACATAGTGTTTTTGTTGGGATCAGTAAGCAGGCACTTCTACAGGCAGCCCTAAGGGACCTGACAGACCAGTTATCAGGCATTTGTGAAGACACCCAGAACACCTGCTGACCACCTGGAACTACCTGAGCATGCCCTGGGTCACCCTATAAGAGAACTGGAGCCCTCCCCCCACTCTCTTACTCTTTCTTTCTCTCTCCCTCTCTCTGCAACCCCCTTCCCCTAATAAACCTCCCACGTGGAACCAATCTCGTGGTGTGATTTGTGAACCCACGTGTAACCTCCACATTGGTGGGCTGGTCCTAACATTGGTGTGTTTTGGCCAGGATAGGTCCCTTCAGTGAGTTCACTGAGCGGGTAATGCCGGCACCCACTGGAGCTTCTGGAGACCTATTTTTTCTCCAAATCCACCTGAGAGACTCACTTTCCTGCTACCAGTTCGCTACAGAGTCATCCAACACCGGCTACATTGGTAACTTTCCCTTTTGGTCAGCATAAACGTTTCTCTAGACAGGAGGAGAGTGACTGATGAGAGTCCGGCACCTCCCGACTGCTCTTTTGCTAGACCACACCTCTATTAGGGCCTTAGTTTACCCTAGGAGAGCTTTCTCTGTCTACACATGGTTTATTTCTCTCTCTTGCTCACTGACTCTCTCGACCTGCTGTTGTTGAAAGCCCTAGCTAGGCAAAACCGTGTTCTCTCGGCCATGCTACAGGGCATTGTGCCTTGGTCCCTGGCCAAAATCTGACGAGATATTGGACAAGACCGGACCAATCTGTCTAAAGATTCGCCTTCATCTGAGACGCCATTAAAAGGCCTTGTCTCTTTCACTCCCCAGTGGATAATGCCCATATGACACCGTTTATTTCCTCAGCTTCTCCACTAGGATGTCTTCTAAAAAGTTTTAAGACTTTGGGTCTACAACCCCAGTCCAAACTCATACGCCTCTGTAATAAAACCTGGCCTACATACTCTTAGGTAAGGGTCCAAATTGGCTGATTAATGGCACGTTAAATCCCAGTATTTTACAGATTCTCAAACATTGTCAGCAAACTGGTAAAGGAAAAGAGGTACCCATGCTTTCTTTCTCCTTTGCTCTAAAACTCCTCTCTGTTCCTCCTGTTCTCCTACTAAACTCCTTCTAACCATAAAACTAAATCTAAGGAGTTCTGCCTTTGACCCAGAGGATAAAGTTCCACCCTGCCGCCACCACCTCACTCCTCCTGCTTCCTGCCCGGGTGGCCTGCTGCCCACCATGCCTGGCTCGGCCACAGGTGGTTGGGTCTGGGTCTTTAACAAGGTAAACAGCCTGAGTGGTGCCAGTCTCAGTGGCCAACAGCGCCCTGAGACACTGAGACACACAGCGCTAAAATTGACTTTTCAAAACTTGGTAGGGAGTATTGCAAATTTTAAAATTTCCACAAAAATCCCTGGGTGTGGCCATCTTGGCTTTGGGAAGAAATGGGCGTGACCTTGGTTTCATCAGAGGCTTCCACATGGCCTGCGCAATCTTTAATTCTGGCAAAGAGGCCCCGCCTCCTGTGTGCCTTTCTCCAGCGCCATCCCTCCGCCCATTTCCCAAGTGGCCTCTATTTAAAAGCTCTCATCCTGATTCCTATATTCCACTCATATATTTTCAAATGCTTTATATAATCATTATAATTTTCTCATTGGGGTTACATTTATAAGTCTTAACCATAATTAACTGTTTCTCTTATCTTTTAGGCCTCATTTCAAGTTGGTATGAATTTTTTATAAAAATGCAAGGTTACATTTCACTATCCTGCTTCAAAATAAATTTTATATAATAATAAAATTTCAAAGTTACAAATATCTGTTCAAATTGAGTTGCTTTAAAATATAAGACTATTAAATTGCTTTATACTGTTCTACTTAGGGGTTCATTGTTACATACAAATTGTTTATCAATATTTTAAATTAAGACCTAAAGTAGGTACCATAAAAAAAAAATCTAGTAATGCCCTGAGGGAAGAGCCACCTCACTGCTTGCATTCTTTCCCTACCCACTAGAGATACAGTTGCTAGGAAACTGGACCATCCCCCTAGGGAGGGACACCTGGTCATTAATGGTCTGGGAAACTTCCTATAGCCAATCGATTCAAAATGTAGCATTTTGACCAATAGATGCTTGCCAGGCAGGAATTGCCCCTGCCTTGGGCATGCAGAGATGGAGCAAAATCTTTAAATCACCCAACTAACCTGGGTGCAGCGTGCTGGACTCCCACCGCTTTGGTGGTGGGGCTGTGTAGGCCCAAGCTGCAGCTTGTAATTTATAATAATAATAATAATAATAAAAACCTCATGTATTTACAGTGGAGTCTGTTTATTCCTGGTCTTTTGGGGTTCGTAAACTGGGCAGAACATTTTGGGGGCTCGTCCCAGGACCCCAAGACTCCAGGAACCTGACCCGGAGGTTTTTATGCCAGCCGTAAGTGTAATGTTTCTGTGAAATGTCTGTATGTGTAGTACTTTCTGTTCTCTGTTCTAAAACTTCCTCAGAGCTCCAGGTGTCTGGATCTGCATAGCAAGACGTGATCAAAGTGGTCTCAGCTGCCTAAGTTCAGGGGGACGCCCCTAGCTTCATCAGTATTTTCAATATTTTGGTGGGTAATCTGTACACCTGGTCCCAGTGAGTGCCACTGGGTGTCTCCTGGGGCAACAGCCCACTCTTGGTTTCTTACTGGGGCATCAGGGCCTTTATCTCGTGCACCTAATACGGGAGGAATTAGGTATGTTCGGCCTGCCCTAAAGGAAAATTTGGTCAGCTGGTTAATGTTTTTGTCTCAATGTCTCTGTGCAGTATTTGTTTGTATCTACCTTCTGTTTTCTGTTCTAAAAGGCCTCATAAAACTTGTTTAAAATGTGTGCCTATGTGTTTATAAGCTCTATAAACGCATATGTATAGGTTACCACGTGGTATATAAAGTGGCTCTTGACTTTACCATGTGGGTTATAATGTGACTGCCATCTTGGTATGGGTA
Organism: Meriones unguiculatus; assembly: GCF_030254825.1. Taxonomy (NCBI): domain Eukaryota; kingdom Metazoa; phylum Chordata; class Mammalia; order Rodentia; family Muridae; genus Meriones; species Meriones unguiculatus. The sequence continues at coordinate 43,709,865 of NC_083357.1, forward strand.
ATAAAAAAAAAGGAAACCTTGGTCAAATAATTCTCATTTCCTTCTAGGTTAAAAGGATGAGTTATTTTAAATTGGTATTGGTTTTAAAAATTAAATTGTTTACACTGGTAAATTCTGGTTTTAAAATCTGGGTTTGACTTTTAAGATTATGGTTATGCCTTGTGACTTCTACAAAAGGGGTACTATGTTTTGATATTGCAAAAACGGGTTTTAAAAAATGTTTAAATGTTTAAGACTATAAAATGTTTAAAGTTTATCAGGCATTTGGGTATAAAAATGATCTTGGGTAGTCTAACAAAAAATTTGAAAGTTTCTCGATACTTTGGGGGAGAATAAAATACTTTGGTGTTTATTTTATTAATTTTACTAAATAAAACTAAGCCATGTGGTTTGCACTAATTAAAAAGATTGCAGTTTTTACAATGTATTTTGTGGAGAGCTGTTTGTTAAGCTGCTTTGTTTATGGAAAAACATGTTTCCACCCTGATCTTTACCTTGAGACAAAGAAAAGAGGAAGTTTCACCAAGTTCCTTAAAGCTTGTTCTAAGTTCCTTAGAGTTTATGTGACCTTGGACCATCTTGTCTGCTACAGGGAACTAATTTTAGAGAAAGAGTTTAGCAGTTTCAGAACTTTTTGTATTAATGTAACTTGCTTTGCTTTGCCTATCAAGCAAATTGTAAATGCTCCACAGTGTTTGCTGTATCATCAGCAACACCTAATGGCTATGTTTGGTATTGTCAGTCACAGCCTGTGCTAACACGTGGCTAGCTGGCATGGTGGTTCAGCAATAGAGAGAGCGTGGAGCTGTAGTTTTGCTGCCATATTTGTTTAGGGCTTCCAGCTGAGTTCAGTTACACGTGGCCAGCCGCCATGTTGGTCTGGGGATAAACAGGTGGAGCCATGAGTTTGCGATCATCTTTGTTTAGGTCTCAAGTGGTAGGAGCAGCAAGATTTGCTAGCCTCTCTATGAACTGTATCTGATTAAAAGATTTGCTTTGATTTTATTTCAGAAAGAGCAGATTTAAAGTCATGCTAAATACGACAGTTGAGCCTTACCTAGTCTCTTTGTTTAGGTTTAAGGTTAAGCCTAGGATGGGTAACTAAAGTTGCCTTTATAAATCTACTTAAAATATGGTTCTAGATAACATTCTATTTTATTGGACACAGTTTAGAGCAGATAATAAAAACAAAGTAACTCAGACATGCTAACCCTCAAGCTTGTCAGAGATCTGATGAATATGGCATTTTAACATGTGTAAGCTTATTGTGACAGAAAGTCCCAAAGTCCTGACAGTAGCTCCCCAAGGTCTCCGAGAAGAGTTGAGCACAATGACTGTTATACCAGGTTCACGGGACCCTCAGAGACCTCCAGGAGATGAACTCGATGCAATTGCAAGAGAGCTTTATTACAAGAGCGATCGAACTCGGGACCCAAGTCTCACTGGCGCAGCAGTAGAGAAGTGGGACCTCGAGTTCTGAGTGAACAGAATTTTTAAACCTAAAGTCTATGAGCAGCGGGTTTCCATGGCAGCAAGCAGGGGGGAACAAGCCTTGGCGTTACAGAATTGGGTGAAGTTTAGCAGGTCAGGGTGACCTTTTCTGAGGTACATAATCACAATGGCTAAGGCATATAATCACAATGGCTATTTTTCTAAACCATATCTGAAACATTGGGAAGAATTTTCCCACCTGATTCTCAACCAATTCCCATTGATTATTGCCAGGAAGTTTGTCTCTATTTCCTATGAAGCATTTATTCTGTTATATTTCCTGGAGGCTGTTGCTAGGAGAGTTAACTTTGTTTTCTGCCAGGTGTACATTTTGTAATATTTCCTGGTACCTTAATTTAGTTCCCATTCAAGATCTTTATTTCAAAATGGAGTTATATTCAGGCTATCTTAAGCTTTTCACAACAGATGACTTCAACTCTGGATTGTGGTATGCTAACCACTGGGCAATACTGCCTCAACTGGCCCACTGCTAAGGCCCAGCCTAAACTATGGACAAAACTGTGGACACCAGGAGAGTCAATGTTTCATGTTGCTAAAGGTGAGGTGAGGTCATTCTCTCATTTCTTTCTCCACAGAAACAGTTTCATCTTCTGTGCCTAGCTGGACCACCTCTGCTCATGACGTTATGAGACCCCAGGAGCCAGGGACACTGCCTAGGTGATGGACTAACTAGTCATCTCTGTCATTTTGATTGTTACATAGATCAGTATATTTATTTAGCTCATAACTTATTCTTCTCAGGTCTCTGATCACCTTGACGGCTATGCTAAGCTAATGGTAGCTTTGCAGCTAAAGAGCAGACAATTAGATCCACTGTTAGCTCACTAATCAGTTTAAGATATATCACTAGATAAAATATATATAACTTATGTAGGGTCTAAGGATAACAGGAGTTTAGGTTATAAAAATACAAGTTACACATATTTGAGAGTCTTAAAAAGTGCCTTAAGGTTGGAAAATGTAAGTTATACATATATGAGAGTCTAAAAATGTGTCTTAAGGTTGGTAATACAACTTATAAATGTTTGAGGGTCTCAAAAATGTTTTAAGGTTGGTAAATGCAAGTTATAAAGGTTACAAGGTCTAAGGTGATTTAAGGTATCTTAAATAGGTAAAAAGGCTTAATATTTCTTCCTGTTGTTCTGCTACTGTTGTATTGACTGTCCAGAGTTTTGACCTTTATCAGTAGGACTCTAATTTATTAATCTAACTCTAATACAAAAAAATTCCACTATACCACTATGCCACTATTATGGTCCTAAGCTCAAGATTGTAAGCCTCCATAATGTCTATGCTTATACTAGAGTTAAGATCAATTGAGTTTCTCTTTACTTCATAAAAGGCTTTTGCCTTTTCAGAGCTCACCTTAAAAAATATGTATGCCGTTAACACATATGTATGTCTACTGCCTTTTACTCAATGCACAGTACAATTATAATACTAACATGTCTAAAGTTTAATCTCCTTCTTAAAACTTAAAAGTAATTCTTGTTAGCTACATTAAGTCCACCTAAATCTACCTCTCAGGACAACTAGACTCCAGATAAGTACTATATTTATTGCCTATCTCAAAAGGTGGGACTCCTCCCCTTTCCCTGGTTTTGGGACTTCCTTTCCTGGCTACCAGACTACTGTTTACTGCATACAACCACTGGCTAGATTGGTGAGTTCACTCCATTTTTCTCGGTATACACACCTCTCTTCGTAGGGGAAGCTTGACCACAGAGCTCTGGCAACTTCCTACTATCTTTTGAGACAGAGGGACGCCCCCCTCAGCCGTAGCCTTAATTGTCTAGGTTTGACCCTCTGTTGACTTTCACTTTAGGGCCACACTCTCCCTTGGTCTGTATACCCCCTCTATGGGTTCCTTCCCCCCTCACTCCCACATGCACTTGCTCGCTCGTGGGAAGGTCCCCTCTCCAACACGGTTCCTCTACTTCTCTGCCCCCAATGGGAGACGCCCAGATGCCCGTCCATCCAGACAGGCTGGAGAATTTTAGGTTTCTACACCTAGTGCCAGCTGGCACCAGGGCCTCTAAGTTTACATGCTTCTATAGCCAAACCTCACCTTGATGACAAATGGAAAACAAAGCCTTCTTTAAATATTGCCAGTGAATGGGTAAATAAAGGTCCCTCCAGGTAGACAGAGGTTCCCATGTACAAGCCTCATCAATCCAAACCTTTCAATGTATACCTACAGGATTTTCTCTATACTCAACTTTATCTTTTGCCTATATATGTGTTTCAGTGTCCTGTCAGACAAATGTTTCCTATAGCCACAACAGTGCCAAAGCAGCTACAGGTGTTCAGCTCTGACCTCACAGACTTCCAAGAAGCTACAGGTGTTCAGCTCTGACCTTACAGACTTCCAACAAGCTGGACCTGCACTTTCCCTCCCAGCCATGGGTGCTCTCACAGACCTGAGAAAACTTCAAAGCAGCCTATTCTTCCTGGAGTTGGCCAACACATCAGCCTTTTGACCACCCTACAGCACCCCCAGTGTCAGCAGGAAATAGCCAGAAGAGAATCTATGCCCGTTATTCACTTGTTGTTAACAAAAGGCTGAAGTGGTGTGATTCAGGACCAGGACAAGCGGCTCCAGGTTCTCCCAGTGTTCCCCTGTCCCTACTGGCTGCCTTGCATGGCTGGAAACTCTCTCTGTTGACAACCCTCTACCCTAAACCCTCTACCCTGAGTTTTCCAGAGCAGGGACTTCTCTTGCAACCTGACCATTTGTTGCTATAACTCTTCTCTCTTAACCTCTTGCATGACAACCAAGAGCTGCTTCCAATGAGCCTAAATTTATATACTTTAACTTACCTTATAAAAGGCAGCCCAACAAAGAAACACTTAAAGAAATGCTCACTGTCATTAGCCATTAGGGAAATGCAAATCAAAACGACCCTAAGATTTCACCTTACACCCATCAGAATGGCCAAGATGAAAAACACAAATGACAACACATGTTGGAGAGGTTGTGGAGAAAGGGGAACCCTCCTCCATTGCTGGTGGGAATGTAAACTGGTACAACCACTTTGGAAGTCAATCTGGTGCTTTCTCAGACAATTAGGAAAAGCACTTCCTCAAGACCCAGCTATACCACTGCTAGGCATATACCCAAAATTTTCTGAAGTACACAATAAGGACATTTGCTCAACCATGTTTGTAGCAGCTTTATTTGTAATAGCCAGAACCTGGAAACAACCCAGATGTCTATCAACAGAGGAATGGATACAGAAATTGTGGTATTTTTACACAATGGAATACTACTCAGCAATCAAAAAGGAGGAAATCATGAAATTTCCAGGCAAATGGTGGGATCTAGAAAAGATCATTCTTAGTGAAGTATCCCAGAAGGAGAAAGACAAACATGGAATATACTCGCTTATATAGACCTAAAAGATAGGATAAACATAATGAAATCTATACACCTAAAGAAGATAATCAAGAAAGCAGACACGGGGTATGATGATCTATCCTCATTTAGAAAGACAAATGGGATATGCATTGAACGTATGACAGGAGTATACCGCAGAAAGCATCTGAAAGACTCTACCTAGCAGTGCTCCAAAATAGATACTAAGACTCACAACCAAACCTTCGGCAGAGTGCAGGAAATCATATGAAAGAAGGGGAGTTTGATGTGGAAAGGATAGGAGCTCCACAAGGGCCAAACGTATCTGGGCACAGGGTTTTTTCTGAGATGTACACTCAACCAAAGTCCATGAGAGGATAAAACCTAGAACCTCTGCTCAGATGTGACCCGTGATAGCTCAGTAATCAATTGGTTTCCCATAGTAAGGGGAACAAGGACTATTTCTAACAGGAACTCAATGACTGGCTCTTTGACCTCCCTACCTCCCAAGGGAGGAGCAGTACTGTTAGGCCACAGAGGAGGACTTTGCAGTCAGTCCTGAAAATACCTGATAAAGGGAGTCATATGAAAGGGGAGGAGGTCCTCCCCTATTAGTGGACTTGGAAAGGGGCAGGGAGGATATGAAAGAGGTAGGGAGGGTGGGATTGGGGAGGGAATGAGGGATACAGCTGGGACACAGAATTAACAAAATGTAACTAATGAGAAAAATAAAATTATAGAAAAAAAAGAAATAAATAAAAAGCAGCCCAAGCTCCCTATTTTTAATTATAGAAAAAGGGAGGAATGTTGGGATCAGTAAGCAGGCACTTCTACAGGCAGCCCCAAGGGACCTGACAGGCCAGTTATCAGGCATTTGTGAAGATACCCAGGCCACCTGCTGACCACCTGGAACTACCTTCACATGCCCTGGATCACCCTATAAGAGAACAGGAGCCCTCTCCCCACTCTCTTACTCTTCCTTTCTCTCTCCCTCTCTCTGCAACCCCTTCTCCTAATAAACCTCCCACGTGGATCCGATCTCGTGGTGTGATCTGTGAACCCGCGTGTTACCTCCACATTGGTGCGCTGGTCCTAACAGTTTTTTCCTCATAGATTCTAGATTCCATGCAGTTTTCTGGGAAGAGTTAAAGTAATAATAAAATCCAACCATTAAGTGCTCAGTCAGAAAATTCAAAGGCCTGAGGAAAAGTGCTTTGCTTGGGACAATTTCATGTTAGTGTTTTTTACTAGATTCTATAATTCTGCAATAAAGTTAATGCTCCAGACACCTCTAAAATGCTGTTTCCAATATAAATTTTCTAGCATAAAGTTCCTTGGTTTTGTCCCCAGAGAACATCTTAAGCTTAGATACATGTCAAATTCCTTTCATAGGTGATGAAGCAAAGAAAAAAAGATAGTCATCTAAGGAAGGAACTCAAAGAAATTTTAATTAGGTCAATTTACATTCTCTTGATTCCACATACATTCCCCAACAGCCCACATTTTTGCTTCTTCTCAGGCCCCTACTGGCTCCTGATAAATGATTCTTTGCACAACCTAAAGGGCCAGTGTATATACATGGCATGTAATTTGATGGCAAATGAATTATATCTGTAGCAATGATTTGTTAACTGCATTTCTTTTCTTGTGAAAATACACAATATAGTTTTGTAAAAGATAATGCAAACGGTTATGCTGAGTTAACATTTGTTTCTGGGGCTAGACAGAAACAGATGATGAAAACAGCACAGTGTAATGCTCAGAATTTGCCTGCACAACATGTTGTAAATGCAATCTTCTGGAAGACAGGGTTTCCTAAGAGAAAGAGTACTTTTAGAGCATTAGAGTCTTGTGCATTTTCCCTTAGGGGAGAGATCTTTATGGAGGCTTTATGACAAAATTCTTTGATGGAGTGATGTATAAACAATGAGCCCATTTTCCCCTTCACATCCGATAGCCCCAGTTGTTTCCTTAGCATTATAGAAACCTTTTCATGTTATGATGTCCCATCTGTCGATTGTTGGAAAACTGAGAAAGGTAGTAGAAAGCAACTTACCCATGACCTGCCCAGAAAATTATTTCCAATATTGCAAGAGTGGTATTTTATCTTGGGGAAAGCCAACAGCTGTCTACTTAGACTTAAAGCTTGCTCAATAGGATGGCATTTCTACCTCATATTATAAGTCTAGCCATCTAGATGGCCAGAAAGTTTATAGACTCCAGCAGAGAACATGCTACTGTCATTTTGCTAAACCAGCAATATTCTTAACTGCACTCTAAATACTTATCCTTATTACAGAGATTTAAAACTGATCATATCATGTAGACAAAGTGGCAATAGGGTGCACAGCTCCATTTAGTCCATCTGTAATGCTACTCTTATACCTGAGTCTTTAGGAAACCTGAAGGCAAGAGGATGTCTGGTACAAGAGAGTGTCTTCTAGACATGATTACGTTGTCAGGTCAGTAAAATCTCAGCTGCGATGTTGCCTAAACAAGGCCTGCATAATATCAACACCATCTGATATGCTACTTTGGATAAGGAAAATTTCACAAGGCCTGACCATTAGATGAAGAGCTACAAGCAATTAATGGCTGCTGAAAGAAGGAGAATCAAGCTTCTTCAAGGACACAACTCCTGATAGGTTATCAAATATAAGTGTCAGGCTCAAACCCACATATAAATGAACAACACTAAATAGACTAAAGCATTATGTGTGTGTGTGGGTGAGTAGAAGTATAATACTTAATGAAGATGTTGTAAATTTAAGAGGAAGAGAGTCATGGGAGGAGATGGAGGGAAAGGACCAGAAATGAATTTTTCTTGATGGATGGATATTCTCTGGTTTGTACAAACTTCAATCCCCCCTTGAAAATATTCTCCTAAGCACCAAAGACTTTTTCTCGCATTGGAGTCAGAGAATTGTCCTAAATACATAGACTAGGGAAAATTTGTCCCACTAGGCCATTAAGTACTGGGGAAGCGACTGAGCACGAGAAACCATCAGGCACAGAAAATAACATGCTAAAGTGGACAATCAGGCAAAGACTGCCTATGATTTCATATAAAGCAGCTGCTTGTCTAACAGGAGTCACTTTCTCTAATATAACAAATTCCCAACTCTTGCTGACTCCTTTACTCTAAAGAGCCCTTCAAGGGGGTCTAAGGGATCTTAGCTACAGTGCTACTCCTAAAAGTGGGTCTCTGAGTAAAATGCACCTTTCCTACAGTGTTCCATAGCCATGTCCGCTAAAAAAAGGTTTCTGTTGGGTGTTGAGTTTTCCAAATAAACCATGGAATAACAGACACAGCCAGACTAACTATATACAATCAATAAACCTTCCAGGTTTCTCATATTTTCATGTGATCCATGTAAGCAGTTTTTCCCTCTCAAGGTACTGAATGTAAATCAAATTATTTTGGAGAGCGAGAATAATAAACAAACAAACAAATAAACAAAAGCTCAAAAAACAAACAAAAAACTGGTGAGAAGTTACTGAGACAAGTATAACCCTTAGATTTTCTAGATAATTTAAACCAATGAACTAAGCCTTAATTTTGTAATGACTTTAAAATGTTCTTCATTGGAGGCAAATGAAGATGCCTGGACCAGCTAGTATAGACATAGTCACTGCCCTAAGATCATGATCTCTATTATTCAGAAACTGCAGCAAGTCATTATCTTCTTCATTCCTTCCGAATATGGTCCAAATGCCCCTGACATACAAACTCCAACATCTGATTCATCATGGCTCATGCCAGTCATCCTGTTTGGGCAGTCTCACTGGCTTTCAGAAATGCAGATGAACCAAGCCTGCTTATATCTCAGGGCTTCAACACTTCTTACACTTTGTTTTCAGATTTCACAATTTTTTAGAATATTTTTTGTCACAACATATTTTAATAACAACTAAGGGATATTGTTATTTCATATTATACACCCATGAATGTGTGTTTTAATCTTTTGATGTTTTTTTAAATCACCATGTTTTAGAAATATATAAAAAATCATATACAATAAAATTTAGAATTTGTAATTATGACTTTCATTCATAAAATAAACAATGTGTGTATGTGTGTGTCTCTGTGTATGTATGTATGTGTCTGTGTGTATGTATGAGTATGTGAGTGTGTACATTTATGTGTAGATGTGTGTGGAAGCAAGAGGCCAAGGGTAGGTGTCTTCACTCATAGGCTTCTACCTTATCTTTTGAAATGGAGACTATCACTGGATCTATATATATATTGAAAATCAAAGCCTCTCTCTCTCTCTCTATATATATATATATATATATATATATATATATATATATATATATATATATATATAATCAAAGCCTCTTATTGCAGGTTTCTTAGGCATGTGCATTCCTTGGATTGAACTCACATGCTGCAAGCCAACATAGATGAAAATATTAGAAGACATGACCATGTAGGCAATAGAATGGGCATCAGTCAGTAAGATGTGTCCTTCATTGTGGTCTTTCTACTTGTTAGGCAAGCTTATTTAGAATGGAAATAAGAAATTCAATCTCCATGTTTTTTTATTATTTAAAAATATTTTGTTCGTGACAGAGAGCACTCACCATTGGGAAGGTGGAAGGCAGAAACCAGCCTCCATCTTTAAGGCATAGCATTCCGCAGCTCTCTACAGTTCCCCCTTTTTGTTTTAGACGCATCAGGCTGGCTTTCCCCGGGGTCTGAGGAGGATTGTTCAATGTTCCTGAATAAACTGCATTGAAAAAAAAATATTTTACTGTCTATACAATGGACATATTTCAGGCTTCATTTAATGTGGAATGTTTAATGTCTAGACCTGGGATACATTCTTTGAGAATTAGCCTACCACCTCTGTGAACCTGCACTAGGAAGTAACTATGATATGTGTGTTGAGGGAGGCCAAGGACCAGGATGCACCAGACCTGAAACAATCTGCTATAATAAACTTAGAGCATTTTGATGGGAATAGCCTTTTCCATTCCTAGCTTACATTTCATTAAACAGACATTACATTTGCTACTGCAGCCATTTAGCATCAACACTGATTTTTTTTTAATTATGTCTTTGGAATTTACACAAAATAGATTACTTTCACCATTAGTATAATATGTAGTGTTTGTGTGGTGTGTGTGTTGGCCTACTGTGTGTATTAAAACCGTGTGATGATCCACTTGGCCCAATCTTTTGCACTTACATTGAGTTTGCCATAAATGCGTGCAAAAGAGTTATTTAGATAAGCTGAACAATATTCCCTTGGGAAAGTATAAATCAGTGGAACAAAATTAAGATTTTGAATATTTTGCAATTTATTTAAAAGAAAATTTCTGCTCTATCACCTGATAACTGCATAGATTTAATTTTTCTAAAACTCAGCTGCTGTTTTTATATTCATGCCTCAAAATTTGTGAGCCATTAATTAGATTACACATGTAAATTAAAAGATCTGAAATACCAATTAGGCATGTAAGGGTCATTGTTCCTCTCTTCACCCCCTTTCCATGTTTTGTTCTCATATAACAAAAATAACTTGCCCATTGTATTTACTGAAGTCTTGGTTTTTATTTGTTTGTTTGTTGTTAGTATTTGTTGTTTTATTTTCATTTGGTCTCAGGGCCTTTTGTTTTGATCTCAATATTTGTACCAGTGAACTTCAAGTGATTTAGAATTTCTACTTTAAAAGTATCATTTCTCTGACCTCATCACAAGTCTTCAATTAGTTTTTATATTACTGTCAGCTGTGTGCCTGTGAAACTGGTAGAGTCCAATGCAGAAAAGCCTATATTCTACAACACTGAAACTGGGACATGGTTTAATGTCATGGACACGATGGTGACCACTGCAGCTTTTCAACGTTCAAGCATATTGACACTGATGATCACAAGTCTCTAACAGCTTTTTACTTTCATTTTTTTATTGTTTTATTAATTATAGTTTATTCACTTAGTATCCAAGCTGTAGCCCCCTCCCAATCCCACTGTCCCTCCCTTCTCTCCTCCCATACCCTTCCCCAAGTCCACTGATAGGGGAGGTCCTCCTCCATTTCCCTCTAATCCTAGTCTCATCGGGAGTGGCTGCATTGTGTTCTTCTGTGACTTGGTAATATTTTTAATGATTTTTCCTATGTATTATGGGAGTTGGGGAAATTATGTTTTTTCCTTTGGGAAATTTTATATGGGCTTTGGTAGAGGATATGAATGTATACAATGGCAGTCTCAAAAACTTTTTGGAAAAAGTCTCCACCACCGTGGAACCCTATAGTATGATAACTCTGCCTGCTCCTACCCAAGAATACCCACTGTGCCACCTGTGTGCACCAGAAATAGAGAAGATAAAGGTTTACTAATTGAAAATGGTTCTAGAAACTCTTAGACATTTACAGCTGGTCCCGAAGATGGATGCATACAATCCAGAAAAACAATGGGTCCAGACCCAGAGTCTGAGGCCTTGGCAGCTGAGGGCAAGAGTTCAGTTAATGAGTATAGAATAGTGCCCATGATTGATTCCTTGGGTACGTGATTTACAGGATGAAAATACCTGGGACACTTCAAGATCATTACTTTTCTACTTTCATGCAGAAAAGCAATCTTCAAGCAAAATTTATATTCTTTGTTTTCTACTGTGAGCAAAACCATCCATGTTTCCTTGTCACTTATGGTCTCTACTACTGGATATTCAATATGTTGAATTGTTCTGCCTGTCTTAATTACAAAATTAACCCAGATGCATTGGAGGCTACCTATAAATGATGCAGCACTTTGATTACTGTCATACTTCCATCCTAACCACAAAAGACTCATCTGTTTTGCTGCATAATAGACTTGCTCCTCTGACACTAACAATACTCTAATCATTGATTATCTCCATTCTGGGATTTTTCTCTCACAGAACTGTGGCAAAGAAATCATGAACCTAAACAGAACTGAAGTATCTGATTAGTTTTCCACAAGTGGCCCACAGGCAAGGGATATTTTCACTGGTTAAACCACTGGAACACTGTAGAACGTAAAGAAGGGAGGGGTGTCAAGCTAAGCTGTCTGCAATCTACAGTTCTTGGAAAGGTGGCATAAACTACATCTCGTGTGAGCAATATATTCTGACACCATGTGCATATATCTTTTGTTCTTCTTCTGAACAAGAACTCAGAAATAATTTGTACACGTGTAAAACATATTTCATTTCAGGTCACCTTTCTGCCCCAAGATCTTAGGTCAGAGCATAGTACATGAAATAAATTAAGGATTTTCAAGATCATCAAACACGTTTAATATAGAAGCTTACTCCAGCTGACTCAGAAAGATCATCACTTAGGGACTTAAAAATCAATGGCAGAAGTAAGAAAAGTAATATTAAAATAGTAACCGAAATGGGTTTAGGTTGATAGAAAAATGACAAAAAAAAAAAAAAAAAAGTGTGGTTTAAAGTAGTAAGGAATGAGCAGCAGGGAGCTTCCATTTCACTGTGGTAGAAATGCAGTGTAAGATCTAAGTTCAGAAAAATATATTAGGGAATATTGTCAACCCCAGGAATGTAATTGTACAAACAGATGTGTAGAACATACTATTTCCGCACAGCTGAGACTACATCCACTGATTAGCAGCGTGTTCTTCAGATTCAGTAACCATAAATCTACTCCAGCTGTATGTTACACCACTTTATGTATACCATATCAATGTGATCTTGCATCATTGTGTTTTGTGGCCTTATATAGCACAATATTTTCAAGTTCATCCCTACTGTGGTGTATTCAATATTTCTTATAAAAATAAAAAAAATTAAAAAAATATTCAAAGGCTAAATGATCTGTTATTGAATGTCATTCCATCTGTCTATTTATCTATTAATGAGCATTCAGGTTTTTTCCTTATTTTGGATATTATGAATAGTGTGGCCATGAACAATGGAGTGTCAGTATTTCACAGTGCTAATTTTAGGATGCAAGGGAACACTGTGTCCAATATCTGTCACCTCATTCATCAACAGAGTAGAGGAAGCTGAAGTGACTGACTATGCAAATGTACCCTTCATCACTCATAAATCCATGGCCATCCTCCTGGTGGCTTTCTCTGACACAGGAGGGAAATTGTTTGGCAAAGGCTGTATGAGTGGCTGTGCTTGTTGAGAATATGCAGACAAGCTCTCAAAAGACCCTTATTTTCGGGGTAAAAACTCAGGAATGGAATGCTTGGGTTTCATTTGAAATGTATTTTTATTTTGATACTTTTCATAGTGGCGACATCATTATTCCTAAACCAGTTGTATGCCCAAATCATCACACAGAGACTAGGATAATTTAGTTAATCTGGAGCACAATGCTGGGCAATGATTACACAATTCTAAATCTCCAAGCCCACATAGTTTCTTTCCATTCAGAATTTATACATTATACTTGCTTTTAGTAATATCTTTAGTCTGGGTCCTCTCTCCTCATGGTTCCAGGTCCTCTCCTGCTGATCTCTACTCTCCAACTCCCCACAATGACTTTCTTCTCCACCTCTGGACCAGGATGTCCTACCCTATTCTCTCCGTTGTACAGCATTGGCTGGTTGTTTTACTGAAAATGTAGAGTACAAATGCTGGCATGTTTACACAGACTTTAGACAGGTGATGCATACAAGAAACATCACAATGCAATGTCCAGATTGAAACCAGATAGTGGGGTAGAGAAATCAGCATTTATATGGGTAGATTATATACATTCCACAAGAACATTATACCAACAAGTGACTCTAAACAATTAAGAATTCTATAAGAGATCCAAGATGGTGGCCCAGGAGGACACTCTTTCTGACCAGCAGCACAGCAGGATCTGAACAGTGACCAGCAGACAGAACTGTCTGTCAGAAAACACCAGTGATTGTGTTGCCCAGATCAGAGGATACCCCATGGTGGGGGATTCAATCAGCTTCAACTTACCCAGCTACACTGCCAAAGTGGTCTCGGTTTCACCAGCCACTTGGTTGCCAGCAGAGAGCCACATGCTACATGCTTTGATCAATGCCCCAGACTGAATTGTGGGCCCCATAACACCAGAGACTGAGATTTCCAGCCAAGGGAAAACCCACAGTGCAGGAAACGATCTGGACGGACCTTAGGTCACCTAGACAATCCCTGGAATAGAGCTGGGGTCTGGCCGGCGCCCAGCAGCCAGCCCAGAGCTGCGCACACAGGTGGCAGCACAGAGTCCTGCCAGTGTGCTTGACTCACTGTCCCAGATAAAACTGTCGGCCCCAGGGCACCAGAGACTGAGTTTCTCTGTTGGATGGAAACTCACAATGAGTGGAACAGCAGGTCTGACCTCAGAGCACTCATCTGAAACCCCTCAAAAAAGTTCTTGGGGAAAGTTACAGTTTTGGCAGATGTGCAGATGCCCAGGAGCTCAATCGCCATCAAGGCAGAGCCACCTGCATGCCTGTCTCCACATGTTCTCCTTGCAATCCCAGACAGAACTGAGGTCCCCAAAGCACAGAACTGCAATACCTCTGTCAGGAGGAAACCCCGAAGTGGGGGGATCATCAGGTCCAATGTTCAGGTACCCAGCTCCAGAAGACTTTCTGGGTTCATGCAGGCTCTAGGCTCCAGCCTTCTACTGCAAACTTGAGTGCTCTGCTCACCTGCCATTAATTAGGTATAGGGTACTGGGGCACACAGCTGCAACATCAGACCTGCAAAAGCCTGAGAGCCATTACAGCAGCCCTCAGATACTGCTCCAAGGTGTGATCAATTATCCCTAGCTAAACTGACAAAACTGTGGAACTCTCTGGTTCTTCAAGAGGGCTACACCCAACAAATATGCCTTAAGAGCAGCAGGTGCAGCTCACTAAATTCAGAGCAAGAAAACTACCAGCAGGGCAGCCATCTCCAGGATGTCTCCTGATGAGAGGAGAGACTTCCTGAACATCACAGTTACCGCACAGTTCCATATGCCTGAGTTGAACTGTGACAGTTCCTGAGAAGCACCACCATACAGTTGACCATACCTAAAAAGGTGAGATGTTCTTGAGAACCCTACCAAGGGGATTCTCCCCATCCCAGGACTCCAGCAGAAACCAGAAATTAACAGACTACACCTGAAACAGCCAGATGGGTACAGGCCAGCATAAAAGCACAACCAACAAAATGCAAAGCAGTATGGGATCCCCAGAACCCAGGTATCCAGGTACAAGTATCCCTGGATACCAAAACATAAGTGTAATTCAAGAAGATGACCTTACATCTATGCTTATGAAAAGGTTAATGGAGGAAATGAATAAAATGCGTGAAGAATTAAAAGGAGATAAAAATAAAACAGGTTATGGCCATTTGTAAAGAAATACAGGAAGGCACAGCCAAATAGTTTGTGGCTTTCAGAGTGGAAATGATTAAATCACTAAAAGAAATAAAAGAAACAGGAATGTTCAAACAAACAGCAAAGGAATTGAAGGAAAATACAGTCAAACAGATGAAGGAAATCAACAAAACTGTTCAAGATCTGAAGATAGAACTGGAAAATTACAGAAAACCAATATGGAGGAAATCCTGGAAAGGGAGAACTTAGGAAGGAAAACAGAAACTACAGAGGTAAGTGTAACCAACAGACTACAAGACATGGAAGAAAGAATCTCAGGTAGAAAAGATACAATGGAAGAAATCGATGTATCATCAAAGAAAATAATAATTCTAAAAATTCCTCACACAAACCATCTACAAAATCCAAGACAACATGAAAAGACAAAACCTAAGAATAATAAGAATAGTGGAAAAGATTCCTGACTACAAGTCCAATAAAATATTTTTTTAACAAAATCATAGAAGAAAATTTCCCCAAATTAAAGGAGAGGCCTATAAGCATAAAAGAGGCATACAGAACACCTAATAAATTAGACCAGAAAATAAAATCTTCTTGCCATATAATATTCAAAACAGTAAGTATACAGAACAAAGGAAAAAAAATACTAAAAGCTGCAAGGGAAGAAGGCCAAGTAATATATAATGGCAAACACATCAGAATTACAACTGACTTCTCAACAGAAACTATGAAAGCCAGAAGGGCCAGGAGAGATATCATGTAGACCCTAAGATAACATAGACATCAGCCCAGGCTGCTATACAAAGCAAAATTCACAGTCCTCATAGATGGACAGAACAATACTTTCAAGAACAACAACAACAACAAAAATTTCAAAATTAAAAAAAAAAAAAAAAACAACAACAAATTTCAACAATACCTACACACAAATCCAGCGATATAGAGAACATTGGAAGGACATATACAACCCAAGAAAATTAACTAATTTCAAGAAAACACAACAAATAATTAACCTCACTACAGAAAAACAAAAAGTAGCCAAGCACACAAACACACTACAACAGCCAACATCAAAATCAAAGGATCTAACAGCCACTGATCATTAATCTCTCTCAACATCAATGGACTCAATTCTCCAGTAAAAAGACACAGACTAACAGAATGGAGGCACAAACAAGACCCAACAATCTGTTGCATACAAGAAACACACCTAAGTCACAAAGGTAGATATTGATATTACCTGAGAGTAACGTGCTGGAAGACTGATTTGCAAGCAAATAGACCTAAGAAGCAAGCAAGAGTAGCTATTCTAATATCTAATAAAATAGACTTTCAACCAAAATTAATAAAAAAGAGATGGGGAAGGACACTTCATTCTCATCAAGGGAAAATTCCACCAGGAAGACATCACAATCCTAACCATCTATGCCCCAAATACAAGGGCATCCACATTTGTATAAGAAATATTAATAAAACTTAAACCACACATAGATCCCCACCCACTAGTAGTGGCAGACTTCAACACTACACTCTCAACAAAGGACAGGTTAACAAAAATTAAACAAAGAAACAATAACTCTAACACACGTCATTAAAAAGAAATGGACCTAACAGACATCTATAGAACCTTTCACCCAAACACAAAAAACTTTACCTTCTTCTCAGCACCTCATGGAACCTTCTCCAAAATAGACCTTGGAGTTGGTCACAAATCAACCTTAACAGATACAAGATTACAATAATCCCTTGTATCCTATCTGATCATCATGAATTAAAGCTGGACCTCAACAACAGCATAAATCACATAAACCCTACACACATATGGAAAATGAACAACTCATTACTCAATGACAGCTGGGTCAGGGAAGAAATAAATGAAGAAATTAAAGTATTCCTAGAACTCAATGAAAATGAAGGCATAACATACCCAAACTTATGGGACACAATGAATGCAGTGGTAAGAGGAAAGTTAATAGCACTAAGTGCCTTCAAGAAGAAATTCGAACATCTCATACAAGTAACTTAATGGCTCACAAAAAGTCCCAGAAAAAAAAAAAAGCACTCATACCAAAGTGGAATAGACTGCTGGAAATAAACTCAGGGCTGAAATCAATAAATTAGAAACAAATAAAAGAATTCAAAGAATCAATGAAACCAAGAGCTGGTTCTTTGAGAAAATCAACAAGATAGACAGACATTTAGCCAAACTAACTAAAAGGCAAACAGACACTATCCAGATTAACAAAATCAGAAATGAAAAGGGGAACATAACAGACACTGAAGAAATCTAACAAATCATTAGGCCTTATTTCAAAAGTCTATACACAACAGCATTTGAAAATCTAAAGGAAATGGGCAATTTTCTTGATTCAATTCCACTTTCCAAAGCTGAATCAAGACCAGGTAAATCAATTAAATAGTCCTATATCCACTAAGGAAATAGAAACAGACATCAAAAATTTACCATCCAAAAAAGCCCAGGGCCAGATGATTTCAGTGCAGAATTCTAACAGACCTTCAAAGAAGAGCTAACAGCAACACTCTTCAATCTATTCCACAAAATAGAAACAGAAGAAACACTATCAAACTCATTCTGTGAAGCCACAGTTACCTTTGTACCTAAACCTCACAAAGACCCAACAGAGAAAGATAATTTCAGCCAATCTCCTTTATGAACATCGATGCAAAAATACTCAACAAAATACTTGCAACATGAATACAAGAACACATCAAAGATATCATCCACTATGACCAAGTAGGCTTCATCCCAGGCATGCAGGAGTGGTTCAACATATGAAAACCCATCCCTGTGATCCAGCATATAAACAAACTGAAAGAAAAGGCATGATAATCTCCTTAGATGCTAAAAGAGCATTTGACAATATCCAACATCCATTCAGGTTTAAACTCTTGGAGAGATCAGGGATAAAAGGCACATACCTGAACATAATAAAGGCAATATACAGCAAGCCTATAGCTAACATCAAACTAAATGAAGAGAAGCTTAAAGCAATACCACTGAAATCAGGGACAAGGCAAGGCTGCCCACTCTCACCATATCAATTTATCATAGATCTTGAAGTCCTTGCTGGAGCAATAAGACAATTAAAGGAGATCAGGGTGTGACAAATCAGAAAGGAAGAAGTCAAATTATCACTGTTTGCAGATGATATGATAGTGTACATGAGTGAGTCCAAAAATTCTACCATGGAACTCCTACAGCTGATAAACACTTTCAGCAAAGTGGCTATATACAAAATTTACTCAAATTCAGTAGCCCTCCTATATACAAAAGACAAAAATGGTAAGAAAGAAATTAAGGAAACAACACCCTTCACAATAGCCACAAAGTTCATGAAGTACCTTTTTTGTGAACATAACCAAGCAAGTCAAAGACTTGTATGAAAAAAAAAAGAAAATCCCAGTCTCTGAAGAAAGATTTAGAAGAAGATATCAGAACATGGAAAGATCTCCCGTGCTCATGTCTTGGCAGGATTAACATAGCAAAATTCACCATCTTACCAAAAGCAATCTATGGATTCAATGCAATTCCCATCCAATTACTAACACAATTCTTTATAAATCTTGAGAAATTCTCAACTTCATTTGAAATAATAAGAAACCCAAAATTGCTAAAACAATTCACTACAATAAAAGATCATCTGGAGGTATCACCACCCCTGATCTCAAGCTGTACTATAGAGCATCAATACTAAAAACGGCTTGTTCCTGGCATACATACTGACTGGTGAATTAGTGGGATCAAATAGAAGACCCTGAAATAAACCCGCACACTTATGGACACCTGATATTGACAAAGATGCCAAAATAATTCAATGGAAAAAAGATAGTATCTCCAACAAATGGTGCTGGTCTAACTGTATGTCTCATGTAGAAAAATGCAAATGGATGTCTTAGTATCACCATAAAGGAAACTAAAGTCCAAGTGGATCAAAGACCTCAGTATAAAACCAGACACACTAAACCTGTGAGAAGAAAAATGTACCTTGAACCCATTGGCACAGGAGACAACTTCCTGAACAGAACTCCAACAGCACAGGCTCTAAGAGTAACAATCAATAAATGGGACCTAATGAAACTGAAAAGGTCCTGTAAAGCAAAGTACACTGTTATCAAAATAAAACAGATTGAGAAAGGATCTTCACCAAACTTATATCTGACAGAGGGGTAATATCGAGAATATATAAAGAACTCTAGAAGTTAAACAGCAACAAATCAATTCAATTAAAAAAATGCGATAAGAGCCAGAGAATTCTGAATAGAGGAATAGCAAATGGCAGAGAAACACTTAAAGAAATGTCCATTGTCCTTTGTCATCAGGGAAATCTAAATCAAAAAGACCCTGAAATTTCACTTTACACCCATCAGAATGGCTAAGATCAAAGACTCAAGTGAGCTAGCAGTGTACCAAAGCAAATGCTGACTCATAACCAAAATTTGAGTAGAATGCAGGGAATCATATGAAAGAAGGGAGAGTTAGTCAGACTTGGAAAGGACAGGGGTTCCACAAGGACCAAATATATCAAGACATAGGGCTCCTCTCTGAGACCAATTCTCCAACCAAGGTAAATGCATGGATATAACCTAGAACCCCTGCTTGGACATAGCCCATGGCAGCTCACTATCTAAGTGGGTGTGCTACTAAGGGGAACAGGGACTGTCTCGGACATGAACTCAGTGGCTAACTCTTTTACCTCCCCACCTCCCGTGGGAGGAACAACCTAGGTAGGCCACAGAGGAGGACATTGCAGCCAGTCCTAGGGAGACCTGATAAGCTAGGGTCAGATGGAAGGGGAAGAGGATGTCCCTATCAGTGGACTTAAAGAGGAGCAGGCAGGAGTTGAGGGAGGGAGAGTGTAATTGGGAGGGATTGAAGGAGGGGACTACAGCTGGGATACAAATTAAATAGTGTAATTCATATAAAAAATTAAAAAAAAATCTCAACTGACAACACATGCTGGAGAGGAAGTGGAGAAAAGGGAACCCTCTGCCACTGTTGGTGGGAATTTAAACTTGTACAACCAATCTGGAAATCAATCTGGACTTTCTCACACAATTAGGAATAGCACCTCCTTAAGAACCAGCTATACAACTCGTAGGTATATATCCAAAAGACTCTCAAGAATACAACGAGGATATTTGCTCAACCATGTTTTTGGCAGCCTTTTTTATAATAAAAAAGAAGCTGGAAACAGCCCAGATGACCCTCAATTGAGGAATGGACACAGAAATTGTCATACATCTACACAATGCAATATTACTCAGCAATAAAAACAAGGAATTCATGAAATTCTCAGGTAAATGGTGGGAATGGAAAAGATCATCTCGAGTGAGGATTCCCAGAAGCAGAAAGACACACAGGGTGTATATTCACTCATAAGTGGATATTAGACATATAATAGAGGATAAACCTACTAAAATCTGTACACCTAGAGAAACTAATCAAGAGGAAGGACTCTGGCTAAAACTGTTTACTTCTCATCCTAGCATTGGATCCTTCCTCTTCAACTACCTTTTGTCCTTCATCAGTGAAAACATTAAAAATTAATTAATTTCCCCTAAGAGTAGACAGCTGAACTCCAACACACAGGACAACACCAATCCCCTCCTTCAAAAGGTTCCTTTGCTCAGACTGCCAGAAACAGCTTCACAGCACTGATCTGCAGGTACCTCTAGAGAAGACCCATTGTGATGTGTGATTTTCCTATTGAGATGAATTTTTAAAATGCAATAGAAAGGAATGGAAAAACAACAACAACAAACACTGCATAGTCTGGAAACAATCCAGATGTATCTCAGGTGAGGAATGGATACAGAAATTGTGGTACATTTACACAATGGAATACTACTCAGCAATTAAAAATGAGGAAATCATGAACTTTGCAGGTAAATGGTGGGACCTAGAAACGATCATCCTGAGTGAGGTATCCCAGGAGCAGAAAAAGACATACATGGTATATACTCGCTTATGTAGACCTATAAGATAGGATAAATATACTGAAATCTATACACTTAAAGAAGATAAACAAGAAAGAGGACCCAAGTTACAATTATCAATTCTCCCTTAGAAAGACAAATGGGAGGTGCATTGGATGAAGGAGCAAACAAGGAACAGGACAGGAGCCTACCACAGAGGGCCTCTGAAAGACTCTACCTAGCAGTGTATCAAAGCAGATACTAAGATTCATAACCAAACCAAACCTTGGGCAGAGTGCAGGGAATCATATAAAATAAGGGGGAGTTAGTGTGCCCTGGAGAGGATAGGAGATCCACAAGGACCAAATATATCTGGGCACAGGGGTCTTTTATAAGACTGTTTTTCCAAGCAAGGACAATGTATGGATATAACCTAGAACCTCTGCTCCGATGTAGCCCTTGGTAGCTCAGTATCCAACTGAGTACCCTGATAAGGGGAACAGGGACTGTTTCTGACATGAACTCAATGGCAGCCTCTTTGACCTACCCCTCCCCCAAAGGGAGGAGCAGCCCTTCTGGGCCACAGAGGAGGACTTTGCAGCCAGTACTGAAGATACCTGAAAAAACAGAATCAGATGAAAGGGGAGGAGGTCCTTCCATATCAGTGGACTTGGAAAGGGGGGAGATGAGGGAGGGAGGGTGGATGTTGTAGGGAATGAGGGAGAAGAATACAACTGGGATACAGGGTTAATAAAATGTACAGATGGAATACAGAGTTAATAAAATTTAACTAATAATTAAAAAATAATGAAAAGAGAAAAAATAAAGAAAAGAAAAACATAAGTCAATATAAATGGTTTTTAACTAAAGAAGATCCTTTCTTTTTTCTTATCTTTCTTTCTTTCTTTTTCTTTCTTTCTTTCTTTCTTTCTTTCTTTCTTTCTTTCTTTCTTTCTTTCTTTCTCTTTCTTTCTTTCTTTCTTTCTCTTTCTTTCTTTCTTTCTTTCTTTCTTTCTTTCTTTCTTTCTTTCTTTCTTTCTTTCTTTCTTTCACAATAATAGAATGGTAATATGTCCATACGTTGGCATCAACAGGCTGAGCCAGATAAGAGAAACAAACAAGGAAAATGCAGTCTTTTTACAGATGACCTAATACTTATAGACCACTTCTCAAAACCACTTTAAAACCCTCTAGAAATGATACCAGCATATTCTTTTTTGAGATAGAAAGATACAGAGGGAATGGGAGCTCCACAAAAAGAACAACAGAGCTAAAACAATCTGGGCCCAGGGGTCCTGCAAAGATTGATACTCCAACCAAGGACCATCCATGGAGATTGCCCAGACCCCCTGCTCAGATATATCCCATGGCAGCTCAGTGTTCAAGTGGGTTCCTTAGTAAAGGGATCAGTAGCCTGTCACTGACATTAACTCTGTTGCAGGCTCTATGATCACTTCCCCCTGATGGGTGCAACCTTTCCAGGACACAGAGGAAGACAATGCAACCAGTTTTGAAGACACCTGATAAACTTGGGTCATAGAGAAGGGGAGGAGGACCTTCTCTATCAGTGAACTCAAGAGTGGCATTGCAAAAGAAGATGGAAGGAGGGTGGGTTTGGGAGGACACAACTGAAGGGTTACAGGCTACAGCCGGGTTACAGATTGAATAAAGTGTAATAAATAATAATAAAAAAAGAAAAAGAAAGAAAAGGCAAACTCTAGTGATTTAATAAAATCTACAAAATTTCTGTTTATGAAATAATGAGTATTGTCCTGTTTGCTGAACTTCCATCAACCAATTAAAATTTCATCAATTAAAAACAAGAATTGTAATAGAAATCTGGTTTCTTTGTACGTTTTCTAATTTTTTTTTTACTTTTTTATTATTAATTACAGTTAATTCACATTGTATCCCAACTGTAGCCCCCTCGCTGTTATTCTCCCAATTCCACCATCTCTTGCTATACTTGTTTGTCTTTTCCTTCTTCTAAAATCAGTGTTCTGATAGGGGAGGTCCTCTTCCCCTTCCATATGATCTTAGTCTATCAGGTCTCATCAGGAGTAGCTGCATTGTCTTCCTCTGTGGCCTGGTAAGGCTGCACACTCCTCAGGGGAAGATGATCAAAAAAAAGGCCACTGAGTTCATGTCAGAGACAGTCTCTATTCCCCTTCGAAGGGAACCCACTTGGTCACCGAGCTGCCATTGGCTACACCTGTGCAGGGGTTCTAGGTTATCTGCATAAGTGGTCCTTGTTTGGAGTATCATCTCAGAGAAGTTGACTGTTCCCAGATTTTTTTTCTCTCTCTCTCCTTGTGAAGCTCCTGTCTCCCCCCGATCCCTGAGACTTTGAATTTTTCTCTTTTCTCCTTCTTTCACAAGATTGCCTGCACTTTGCCCAAAGTTTGTTTATGAGTATCAGCCTCTGGTTTGAAACCCTGCAGGGTAGTGTCTTTCAGAGTCTCTCTGTGGTAGGTTCTGGTCCTGTTACATGTTTTCTTCCTATGTCCATCCCATTTGCCTTTCTGAATGAGGATTGTTCATCTCACCCATTAGCTTCTTTAGGTGTGCAGATTTTAGTATGATTATACTATATTATATGTCTAAGATATACTGATAAGTGAGTATATATCATGTGTGACTTTTGGCTGCTGGGACACCTCACTCAGGATGATCTTTTCTAGTTGCCATCATCTGCATGCAAATTTCATGATTTCCTTGCTTTTAATTGCTGAGCAGTATTACATTTTGTAAATGTTCCACAATTTCTGTATCCATGCCTAAACTAGAGACATCTGGATTATTTCCAGCTTCTGGCTATTACAAGTAAACCTGCTACGTACATAGTTGAACAAATGACCTTGGTGTATACTTGAGCATTTTTGGATATATGCCTAAGAGGTATAGAGCTGGATCTTGAGCTAGCACTACTCCTAATTGTGTGAGAAAACACCAAATTGATTTCCAAAGTGGATGTACAATTTTACCTTCCCACCAGGAATGAAGGAGCGATCCCCTTTCTCCACATCCTTACCAGCATGTGTTGTCAATTGAGTTTTTGACCTTAGCCAATCTGGTGGGTATGAGGTGAAATCTCAGGGTCATGCTGATTAGCATTTCCCTGAAAGCTAAGGATGTTGAGCATTTTTGAAGTGTTTCTCTGCCATTCATTATTACTCTATTGAGAATTCTCTGTTTAGCTCTGGACTCAATTTTTTTAATTGGATTAATTGATTTGTTGCTGCTTATCTTCTTGAGTTCTTTATATATTCTGGATATTAGCCCTTTACCAAATATAGAGTTGGTGAAGATCCTTCCCCAATCTGTAGGTTGTGGTTTTGTTGTGAGGACAGTGTCCTTTGCTTTACAGAAAATTTTCAGTTTCGTGAGGTTTATTGATTGTTGATTTTAGAGCCTGTGCTGTTGGTGTTCTGTTCAGGAAGTTGTCTCCTGTGCCAATGAATTACAGGCTCTTCCCCATTTTTCCTATTAAAGGGGATGATGTGTCTGGTTTTATATTGAGGTCTTATATCCACTTAGACTTCAGTTTAGTACAGGGTGATCAGTGTGGTTTTATTTGCATTTTCCTACGTGTAGATATCCAGTTAGACCAGCACAATTTTTGAAGGTGTTATCTTGTGTGTGTGTGTGTGTCTGTGTGTGTGTGTGTGTGTGTGTGTGTGCTTTTGGCATCCCAAGTGTGGGATGTTAGATGGACTACAGTTTGTTCAGAGCAGTTAATTGTCTAGTTTGGGGTATGTCATCAGGTAATGGCTTTCTAAGTGCAGAATAAAGAGGGCTGTGTTCTAGTCCTCTGTGAGTCTAAATATGAGGCTGAGAAAGAGACTTTGTGACTCATATAATTTTAGAGAGACCAGAGACTTTGCGGTAATTTGGAACAGCCATAGAGAAACAATTAGGTGCACAGAGATGTAGAGGAGCCTGCTAGTTGTCTCTGCAGTTGACAGAGATATATATAAAGCCCTAAAAGAACCTTTGGCCATAACTACCCTGGGGAAATAAAGAGGTCTGAGCCCCCTCTACCCACTAAATTTTTTCTCTCCTATTTAAGGTTGGTGGTTGATGGTTTAAGGGAGTTACAGTGAAAAGCACCCAAAGTAAAGTAGAATTTTAAGCCATATATATATATGAGCATATATATGAATTAGAATAATATGTATATATAAATTAGAATAAAATAGAATAAAAGACAGCTTATAGCTGTCTTGCATCTAAAATTCTTGTTTTATTTACAGTACTTTCACATTTGAGCATTAGAAAAATTCAAATCAATAAACAATCACTGCAGCTTCCTTTGTCTTACTATGTGTCTATTGTGATAAGTCATTATGGTTAAAACCTATGTGGGGGTTCAAGGCTTTATTTCAGCTGACATTTACAGTCCTGCCTGGAAGGGAAGTCAGGGCCAGAAATCAAGAGCAAGAAACTGGAGGCAGGAACTGACGTAGATACTGTGGAGAGTACTGCTTACTGGAATGCAGCTGATGGATTGTTCAACCCCATTTTACAAATTCCAGGACCAACTGCAGGGGTTTGGCACTACTACATATATCTGGACCCTCCATGTCAATTGTCAATCAAAATAAGTGCCCTCCAGAGTTGCCTAAAGGCCAGTCTAATGATTGTCCCATTTAAAATTCCCTTTCACCAGACATGTTCAAGTTTGTTTCACACTGACAAAGAAACAAACATACAAACAAAAACCAGCACAATTGATCTGGTGTCAAATTGACACACAAATATCTTTTAGTAAACCATGACTTTCTTTTCTTGTTCATCCCCAAATTTCATATTAGTATCTTAATGGCACAATATAAACAATAGTACAGGGAGTTCCACATTCTCAATAATTTCAGAAATTTAAATTCCAACTTATTTGTTTAACTTATGTTTAAAAGTTCAATGTTGCTTTACAAGTTCAGTCTCTCAACTGCAAACTCATACAAAACATAAGTCCTACTCTCTCACTACAAAAGCTAGAGAAATGGCACTGTCAGAATAATACTAAAACTGAATTCAACAGTGTAAAGAGCTTAGTATCTAACATCTGTAACTGCAGATCTTCTGGGCTCCAGAATTCCCAGGCAGCTCCATGTCTCCTGTTCTGTATTCACAGAGTTTAACTCTGAGAATTAGGAAGCTCTTTCCACAGCTACAGCTCTGCTTGGTGTTCTTCTAACGACCATGGTCCTCTTTCCCTTCCATCTAACCCTAGGTCTCATCTGAACAGGGTGCATTTTCCTCCTCTGTGGTCTGGCAAGGCTACTCCACCATCCAGGGGTGTCAATCAAAGAGCTACCCACTGACTTCAGGTCAGAGACAGTCCCTGTTCCCCTTACTAGGGTACCTACTTGGATACTGAGCTGCCATGGGCTACATCTGAGCAGGGTTTCTAGGTTATATCCATGACTGTTCCTTGGTTCAGTCTCAGTAAAGGTCCCTGGGCCCAGATATTTTGGTTTTGTTGCTCTCCTTATGTTGCCCCTGTCCCCTCCAGGTCTTTCTCTCTCCCCCTTCTCTTAGAAGATTCCCTGCACTCTGCCCAAAGTTTGGCTATCAGTCATAGCATCTGCTTTGATATCCTGCTGGGTAGTGGCTTTCAGAGGCCTTCTATGGTGACTCCTGTCCTGTTCTCCTGTTTACTCCCTCTTCCTGATGTCTGTCCTGTTGGTCTTTCTGAGGGAGGAATGATCATCTTACACAGGTGGGTTTTCAAAACATTTAAGAACTACTTTTGCTTCCCCTTCAGTTAACCTGGAAGCCAGACAGCGGGTTAAATATCCTGATAGGTCACAGGTTATTGAAGAGCCATATGTCCTTTTTGGCAGAGACGTGGGAAATGACTTCTATTTATTGACAAGTTCTATCTCAAAAATTCTTAATGAATAATGTTGGCTATTTTTTGTTCTCTTTTGTTTGTTTGTTTCAAAACACCATAAATCCTTCTGTCCTCTATCTTGATGTGAACAAAGTCTTTTATTTCTGGATAGATGTGCTCCCTAAGGTCTATCTAAATAGTTTAAATCATTAGGAAGACCTGAGTTTTTTCATGTTTATTTATATTTGCTTACTAAGAATTGAGTTTAGTTTAGGCATTCCAGTACATAAATTTCTTTCTAATTTTATATGATATGCCTGTGATTGTAAAGTTTCCAATGAATCCTACATATTCAATTATGAGATTTACAGAGTACCTCACACATTCTTTCAGTCATATTTTTAAGTGTCTCTAGGATTTAGTATATAAAATTTCCACTAATAATCATGTGTCTTTCTCTATACTCCTCAAAGATATCTAATGTCTCTATGCTTGGACCTGTCTGACTGTCTCAGTAAAGCACATTTCACTATAAAATCCCCCGTCCTTTATACATCTCTTAGAGTCTAAGTTTAACAGGGTTAATGATATCTGCATCCTGCTTTTTTCAATTTGAACTTTGATAGGTTAAAAATATTAGGGAGTAATATGTGGAGAGAAATATATATTTCACCACGTTTGTCACAAGTATCCTCCTTTTATTGTACACATAATATTGCAGTTAGAGTGAACTATGATATTCATGTTACTACTCTACTGGCCAATGTTTAGGATTTGACTATTTTGACCTTCATTGTGTGTTTGACATCAATCCATCTTTTTTTGTGAATCGCTCAATAATGTGAATATTTCTTCTTCTTCTGTGCAATGTTTCCTGCTTTACTTTTTAAAACATGAAAAATGTTGGTAAACCCAATTTTAAAAGAATATTTTTTTACTCATTTATTTAAAAAAATGATTTTAATTGAAATAAAATTACATTCCCTACCCTTTCCTAACCTTTGACCAGTGGTTCTGAAATTATGGGTCCTGACTGCTTTGGGTTTGGCATATCAGATATCTACGTATCAGATATTTACATTAGGATTCATAAGAGTAACAAAATTATACTTATGAAGTCGCAATGAAATAGTTATTTGGTTTTTTTGTCACCACAGCATGAGGGATCTATATTAAAGTGTTAAATCATGTGGAAGGTTGAGAACCATTGATCTAGACCCCACCGACTGCCTTTCTTCAAACTTTCCCCACCACCCACATGTCGATAACTTCTGAAAAAAGCCCACTCCTTCAATGTGTTCCCAATACATCTTTTCCTAAGTACCTCTTCTTTTCTGTTATTTTTTTTCCAGATAATCAAAAGGATTTTTTAAAATTATTTTTATAAATTTATTCATTTTTTAACCTGATGGTAGGCTCCTCTCTCAACTTCTCCCAGTCTTATCCTCCATATCTCTCCTCCCTATCTTCTTCCTCTAGACCACTGAAAGGGAGAGTTCTCTTTCCCTTCCATCTGACCTTTACTTATCAAGTTTCATCAGGAATGCCCAGATCCTCTTCCTCTTTGGCCTGACAAGGCTGCATTGCCAGCCTACAGTGAACAAAGAGTAGGCCACTGAGTTCATGACAAAGGCACCCACAGGAGATTGTGCTGCCTATCAGCTACATCTGAGCAGGAGTTCTAAGTACTCTCCATTCATGATCCTTGTTGGTCCATCAGTCTCTGCAAACCCCCAGGGCCCAGATGTTTTGTCGTTGTTGTTTTTATGTTTTATTTAAAATCTGCCTCTACTTCAAAAGACTCCTGCTTTGGAGCCTGTGTTTTAAAACTATGCACCTCTGAAGATAAGTAATAACTATGAACTGCATGACTCTTCTAGGTGGAGACCTGTATGAAGACAATCCTAATTTTTCCCACATGGGAACCCAGAAGGAGTTCAACACCGAAGCAACACACCGTACCTTGTTATGCCAGGGCCCTGTAGAAATCAGAAGGGGATGGTCAAAGAAGAAACGATATCTTTCTTTATTTGATGACCTTCTGGTTATATCTACTAACCTGTGAGTATGTGTGTCCTGCCAGCCTAACTATGCAAGGACACAATTGATTAGGCTTTAATATGCAAAAATAACGTTTGTATATTTTGTGTATTTTGATGTTAGAATTCATTATTTAAAACCCCTTTTTCTTTTCTTTTTACTTCTTTTTATTTTTTATTAGTTACATTTTCTTAACTCTGTATCACAGCTGTATCCTGCTCCCTCATACCCTCCCACACCCTCCCACATCCTCTCTGCCTAGCAGGACTACTCCTTCCTTGGGGGATGAGGAGGTCAAAGAGACTGCCATTGAGTTCCTGTCAGAAATAGCACCTGTTCTGTTCCCCTTAACTATGGGAAAACAATTGGTTACTGAGCTACCACCACTTCATCCGAGCAGAGGTTCTAGGTTATATACCCTACATGGTTCTTGTTAAACACCCTTTTAAAAATATTCCACATCCTCCATATTCCCTTCCTTGTTCTATAAAAACAAACAAACAAACAAACAAACAAACAAACTCACGGTTTCTTTTTTTAATACTTGTTGTTGTATACATATGTATATTGAGATACATATCTGTTCTTTTAAAATATGTATTTTACATAGATGACTATAATCTTCTCAGTCAATATAATCTTAAATTGTATATATGTTTTCAGGATTGTACATTTGGTACCTGATACACAATTTGTCTGCTTT
Source organism: Meriones unguiculatus (assembly GCF_030254825.1). Lineage (NCBI taxonomy): Eukaryota > Metazoa > Chordata > Mammalia > Rodentia > Muridae > Meriones > Meriones unguiculatus. The sequence continues at coordinate 43,739,534 of NC_083357.1, forward strand.
CTCTACGTAGGAGTATTTCTTTTACCCTTGAAATTACTCAGGGTCCCATACTACTTTGAGCAGGCTAGAGGCTTAGTGGACTTTCGTCTATGCACATTTTTCACTCTCTGTTCACAAACTTTCAGTCATACTGAAAATAATGAATTATTTAAGGTGCTGTTCTGCAATTTGAATCTGAGAAAAGTATAGCAACAAATTTGAAATGGAGGCAAGTGTGGTAGCACATGCCAACAATTCTAGCAATTTTGAAGCTGATTTATGAGAGTTGCAAGTTTATAAACTATGCTAAGAAATTTTCTCAAACAACATATTAAAAACATTTTCTGTTGTAAAGACAGATCGTTGAAGTTGGGGGGGAAAGTCCTGGATTATAACAGTTGCTCAGCAGGGACCACATATTTATGCTCCTCTGAGCTCATAACTTCCAAGTTAGCTTGAAGAGATGAGAAGCAGATACTATCCCTACATTCATTAGGGAAAACTGATGGAACAAAGCAGGTGATTCTTGGTGATCCTGCAGATGCTACACAAGTCTGCTGTGATTGCACCTTTTACATGGTTGCATTGTCACATATGAGCTTGGAGGTGTTTTCTCGGAGCACATCATATATAATCTCCAGGTGCCATGACTATAGCCTTCATGCTATTTGGAAAGGTATGAAAATGGTACCAATCTCAAGTAAATAATTTAAGGGTATTCTAATAAGTCCATCAATGAATGGATTATAGGACAGACATCAATACAATTCTATTCAGTTTTGGGGGGCAAACTTTCTGGTCATCAGAGAATAATACTCCCCAAGTTCCACTTCAAAGATCATGAGGAAAATGAAAATCCAGGAGAGCATTCTTTTATAAAAAAGACACAACCAACTGTGAACATTTTCCTCTCAGCCCTGGTCAGTCACTCTAAGCTACAAACCTAGAAAATGGTAACTTAGGGTATGACCGATGCAGGCTAAAATAAGTGAATGACCCAGCTGTCTGATAATCTGTCCATCTTTCTTGTGATTTCTTCTCAGCTCCCCTTCAGTCTACAGTTGGAATTCCTCAGATTTTATATATAAAAGATAATAATCAACTCATTTGAAATGTAAAAAATATACTGATCATATTCCACACAGAGTAGTTGGGAAATAAGTGAACTACATTTTGTTTTTTGAGAATAAAGGAAACTAAATTGGTTAGTTTTCTAAAAGACTGCACATTTGTATTTCTTCAGTTGTTAGAGTTGTATTTAATACTATTTTGAAATTGTAATTTATATTATGGAAAGAGTATCATTAAACACTTAAGGTATGATTGAAATTATTTTCATTTTCAAGGGAGATTGTCTCTTAGGAGAAATATTGAAATTAATAGTTACAGGTTTAAGCATTTTTTCTAATTTTTGTTTCATATATATGCACATATGTATATTTATATACATTTACAAAATATATACACAATTAGATGTCTTGACGGTAGAATGCAAATATAAAATTAATGTCTTGTATTTCTGTGACACTTGTGGGTGTCTCTGTGCTTGTGTGTGTATCCTGAAGCAAATGGTGTATGATATGGTTGAATTTTGATTATAGTATGTCTTATAAGATGGGGGGGGGACTTTCTCCTTAGTATCGTGTTAGTCTTCATGTGTACTGACTTTAGAAATATTTACAAGTAGGATTTTCTTATTGTTGTTGCTTTTTTAAGACCTCTGTGTAGCCTTAGGTGTCCTGGACTTTCTTCAGAGAGCAGACTAGTCACTAACTCACAGAGATCCACCTGCCTCTCCCCAACCCCCAAGGTATGGGGTTACAGGCAGTTGCCACCATGCCCAGCTTACATCTCTGATTTTGAACCAGGGTTTATATTTGTGACACACAGTCTCCTGAATGTGAGAGAGGGAGAGTCATGATCTTTAGTTCTATATCTACATTTTGGCTCACTAATATCCAATGGAGAGTTTCATATCCAGGTTCACATAACAAATGACTCAGATGCTACTCAGTGCATCATAAAAATAGCCAAAAATATTTACAAATGAGAGAAGGGGAGCTGTTAGGAGATCTGAGAGAGTGATAAAAGAAAACAGAGCACCTTGTATACATATGTAAAATTCCCAAGAACTAACTTCACATAAACAGAGTGAAAGAATGGAACTTACATTCCCAGGTATTGTTTACAAGAGGATATTGATAACATCAGAATGCTTGAAAGGAAGACATGTTTATAATCACTTGAGAAAGTTCTTGGAAACCTGAATCCTCTTTGTGTTCCTTGTATGAGAAGCACACCTTGTGTTCACTGAAGTCGCAACAGTAGTGAGCAGACATGACTTCTTAGATCAGGGTAAAGGACCCCAGAAAGGGAAAATTAGTACATCAGATAGGATTTCTACAGTATTTATTTTGAAGAGATTATTAAACTATATTATCTAATTATAATTTAAAAATTAACTAATTTTCTATGTAAGCAATTTATGGAAATAAACAAAGGAAAAAATGTTAGTGTCCCACTAGATAGAGGGTAGATATATTGAAAGATGGGTTTCTAAGAATGCTAAGCCTTTAAAACCCATGGTACAGTTTTCCCTTAACACTCATTATTCAGAAAAAGATTAGTGTATGGCTAATTATGAGCATTGAAACTTGAGTACTCACTCACTTCTTTCATCAGAGGCTTTGCTGAGATCTGTCTACCGTGGCATGAGCTGTGTGTGATAGGATCCTAGAGATGGATGAATCCTCTGTTCTGGGGTAGGCAAAACTCTCTGCTTGTCATAAGACAAGCAATTCTAACTGCAATGAAAAGCAAACTAACAGATACTTGATTCTTTTTCTAGGTGCAAGAAAAAATTTAAAATAAAAAATATCATCTCCCTGACTTATCTTTGGATTGATGAATATACAGATATTGTTGAGACAGAAAACAGCTCTGCTTCCAAGTCGATTCCCCTATTGTGTCCTATGGGAAATTTTTTGGCCACTTTTCGGTAAGACCTACAGCTTGGACCAGTGTTCAAAAAAGGCTGGCTGTAGAAATTCTGGGTCAGTTTAATGCTTACTTACAGGCAATATAGAAATCAGTTAATCATAATTACAAAATAAGAATTTCTTATAGTCTCATTGTATTCAGGCTCCCAACTCAAGTGTTCAGCTCCTAAGAAGAACAACAATATGTACTTTTCACCACGCACATTCCTAAATGAATGGAGGTTCCTTAGCTTTTGATCAGTATTGCTCATCACGATGTCCCAAGACCCTTGGGGTAGAAATCAAGGACATTGTGCTCTATGAGGGATGTGACAGGAGCAGGGCATGCCCCACATTTTTCACTCCAAAATGACCAGGTATTATCTGGGTTTTGAAAATAAACAAATTGATCTCTCTCCAAAGATTTTGTGTAGTATAATTAAATTTAAAAAATCATGCTACAGTGTCACGATTATTTCCTAAAAATACAGTATATAATTCTACAGATAAAAATAGTAACCCTTAGATTGTTCAAGGTCCTGAATGTCTGTTCAGTAGAATATCACTTGTGTCTATAGTCAACAGATGAGTTCCAGTGTCATTATACCATCAGAGTCACAGTTGACTTGTGCACTACAGGTAAATTTCAAATTCACTTTTTGGTGATATCTGATGTGTTGTCTATGTTCACATGAGGTTGGGGCCACGGGTATAATCTACCCTTCTGATCAGAATGGTTTCAGGCAGAATATAGAGTGGGGGAGCAGTTAATAGTAGAAACATGAAGTACACTAGTCTTTTGTCAAGAATCAGTCCATAGCTCCACAGGATGTTACAGAGAATTTCAGTATGAATATGGCACTGACATTATGAATGTAGTAACATGGAGAAAGGAAAAGAATGTTCCTAACCACATAAATCACAATTTTCATCAAGGACAAACAACTCATATATTAAACGTAAGAATGGAACAACAGTACCTGGTATAGGTGTTGTGAGCAAGGAGAATTAATAATAGCGAACTAGAAAAGGACTATCCTCCAGATAAGAAAAAGATGTTCTTTTTATGTTGTCTTGGATTTCTTGGATGGTTTGCGTCAGGAATATTTTAGATTTATTATTTTCTTTGAGGGATACATCGATTTCTTCCATTGTATCTTCCACACCTTTCTTTCTTCCATCTCTTGTAGTCTGTTGGTTATGCTTACCTCTGTAGTTCCTGTTTTATTTCTTAGAATCTCCCTCTCCTTGATTTCCTCTGTTTGTGTTTTCTTTAATTCTTCCAATTCTATCTTCAGATCTTGAACCGTTTTGTTGATTTCCTTCACCTGTCTGACTGTATTTTCCTGTTTTTCCTTCAATTCCTTCAGCTGTTTGTTTGAACTTTCCTCTGTTTCTTTTATTTCTTTCAGTGACACAGACTGTTTGGCTGCATCTTCTTGTAGTTCTTTACGGATGACCATAATCTGTTTTATTATATCTTCCCCTAGTTTTTTACACATTTTCTTTACTTCCTCTATTAACCACTTCATTAGCATAGATGTAAGGTCATCTTCTTGAATTTTACTTATGTTAGGGTGTCCAGGACTACTTGCTCCTAGATAACTGGGTTCTGGGGATGCCATGTTGTTTTGCCTTTTGTTGGTTGTGCTTTTTCGTTGGCCTCTACCATCTCTCTGTCTCAGGTTGTCTGTTAATTTGTGGTACCTGCTGAGTCCTGGGGTGGAGAGAATCCAGTTGGCGGGGTTCTGAAATTCTCTGCTTTTTGGGTATGGTCAACTGAATAGTGGTGCTTCTCAGGAATTGTCACAGTTCACTTCAGGTGTCAGACAAGTAGGAATAGTGCTTCCTCAAGATAGAGCTATACCACTCCTAGGAATATATCCAAAAGATTCTCAAGTACACAATAAGGACATTTGCTCAACTGTTTACAGCAGCCTTATTCGTAATAGCCAGAAACTGGATCCAGCCCAGATGCCCCTCAGTGGAGGAATATATGCACAAATTGTGGTATATCTACACAGCAATATACACAATATACACAACTGTGTATATCTACACAGTTTTTTTTTATTACTCAGCAATAAAAAGAAAACAAGGAAATCATGAAATTTGCAGGGAAATGGTGGGATCTGGAAAAGATCATCCTGAGTGAGCTATCCCAGCAGCAGAGGGATGCACAGGGTATATACTCACTTATATAGACATATAATATAGGATAAACCCTCTAAAATCTGTACACCTAAAGAAACTAATCAAGAGGGAGGACTCTTGCTAAAATGCTCAATTCCTTTCCAGAAAGGCAAAGAGGCTGGATATCAGAAGAAGGAGAATAGAAGGAAAAAGTCAGGAGCCTGACACAGAGGACCTCTGAAAAGCTCTGCCCTGCAGACTATCAATGTAGATACTGAGAATTATGGGCAACCGTTTGGCAGAGTGCATGGAATCTTAGGAAAGAAGTGGGAAACAGTGAGATCTGGAGTGGACAGGAACTCCATAAGGAGAGCAACAGAACCAAAAATCTGATCACAGGGGTCTTTCCTGAGACTACTATTCCAACCAAGGACTATGCATGGAGATAACCTAAGACCCCTGCACAGATGTAGCCCATGGCAGTTCAGTATCCAAGTGGGTTCCATTGGGATAAGAACAGGGAGTGTCTCTGACATGAACTGATTGTCCTGCTCTTTAATTATCTCCCCTGAGGGGGTGGACAGCATTACCAGGCCACAGAAGAGTATATGGCAGCCATTCCTGATGAGACCTAATTGACCAGGATCAGAAAGAAGGAAAAGAAGTCCTTTCCTATCAGTGGACTTGGGGAGAGACATGCATGCAGAGGGTGGAGGAAGGGAGGGATTGGGAAGGAGAAGGGAGGGAACAACAGGGGGGCGGATACAAAGTGAGTAAAGTGTAATTCATAAAGAAAAATAAAAGAAAAATAAAAAAGAAAAAGATCTTCATAAATAAATAATGTTGACCATTATAAGACACTCTAAATATATCCAATATCCCTGAGGTCCAACCCATTCAACCTATAATTTGCATTCTCTCAAATATTCGTGTGGTGCATTCTTCTTTAATCCATTTAAATTTGAGTAGTACATGCTACAGTAAAATAGCGGTGAGTTTATTACTATTTAGCACCAGAAGATTTGATGTTATGACTCCCAAAAATGAAGCACTAGTTTTCTAGGAACCTAATGCCTTATATGTCAATTATGTAATTCATGTGAAGAAAAAACAATTTTTTTTCTCATAAAAGGTATTTTCCCTGGTTTAAGTGTGTTCAAACCAAAGTTCACGTGATTTACAGGAGGTTTGTGTAATGGCACCTTTCGTTTTTTTTTTTTTAATTATTAATTTTTATCATATATCCTGGCTGTAGACCCTCCCCCATCTCCACCTAATCCCACCCTAGCACCCTCTTACTCCCTCTATGCCCCTCCCCTATTCCACTGTTACAGGAGGGTCACCTCTCCTTCTATTTGACCTAGCTTGTCATGTTTCATCAAGACAGGTTCCATTGTCTTCCTCTGTGACCTTGCAAGGATGTATCCCCAGAGGGAGGTAATCAGAGAGCCTGCCATGGAGTTCATGCCAGAAAAAGTCCCTGCTCCCCTTACTAAGGCACCCACTTAGTCACTGAATCTATGGGATACATTTGAGCAGGGTAAAGGTACCTTTCGATGTGAACACTACCTCAAGATTTAAGGGGACACTGTAAGCCTTAATTATCCTTTTAGACATGAAATAAAGTTTGGAGTAATTTTTGGCACAGCCATGGTCACAGAGTTCTTGTTCCATGGTTATAGTCAAGGCTTGTATTTCCCCACCAGCATCCAAACAATAGTTCACTTCTTACCCTGTAAGTTTCCAGGGAAATAACAGGATTAATAGCTACCCAATCATGTGGAGAATGTCACCTACACCAGCATGCTCAAGGATGGCAATTGTCTTATAATATTTGTATGAGGAAGACTGGCTCTTTGGTCACATCCACTTGGTTGGGGGCAGAACAGCCTTGACAGGCCCCAAAGGAAGAAAGTGGTAGCCTGGACTGATGAGACCTGATGGACTAGGGTCAGATAGTAGGGTAGGAAGACCTGTCCTATCAGAGGACTAGAGGTGGGGCATAGGGGGAGAAGGAGAAGGGAGGCTTGTACAGAGAGGAGATGAGAATTGGGGCAGAGCCTGGATATGAAGTGAATAAACTGTGACATATAGTAAAAATTTTAAAAAGTGTGAATAATTTTTGGCATTTCTCAAGAGTGTAATTTTTTTTTTTCACTTTTTACATTACAGCTCTGTGGAGCAGAAAGAACAATGGTATCGTGTTCTCCACAGGTATTTCACTTGTTTAGTACCTTAATTTCTTAGTGATGTATGAATGACATTCTGAGTACCATATCTTTTATTAAAATTGTATTTGGTAGTTTTCGCCAAATGTGCTGTTGATTACAGGTTTTCTGGCTACTAGTTTAAAGTCTCCTGTTAAAGTGAATATTTTGTTTAATTTTGAGGAAATTCTGCATGCTGTGCTCTTTATTGTAGTGAACTCTCTTCTGCTCTCAGTAAAGATTACTGTACCATGTGTTCTCCAACCACCTGCTGCTTCCTAGTTTGAAATCAAGCAGGTTTCTGACTTTCTCTTGCAGAAAAAACATTTCGAGACTGGCTTTGCTTGCTAGGTCAATGTGCTGTTACCCAACCATGTCTTTCTTTCTGAAACATTTTTGAATACTTCCTAATCCAATAATGCATATCACTGAACTGTAGTCTTGTATTTAAAGGCAAGATGATACTGATAAAATATTAACAGTGATTACCTTGAAATATTCTACTAGAGAATTCATCTGACTGTATTGTGTGTCTTGATTGCATTTGAGCAGATCCATCGAAGATGCCAAAAAGGGCAACAAGAAAGCTCTTCCCCTGAAAATATTCATCGAGGACATCCCAAGCTGTGACAATGTATGTGAATATAAAATGAAAACTAATATTCCAAATTCATGACTAGAAGAGAGACTGTTTGTTGAGTAATGAAATAAGAAGACATGAAAAGAGAGTTGAGGAGAGAAAGTGAGAATTTAGGCAGTGGTACGCCAAAAATTAGAATTTGTTGTTGTTGTTAAATGCCTGAAAATTGAGTCAGCTAGATCCAACAACATACATTTTTCAATCCAAGTATTCCTCCTAGAATTCAACTGTTTTCTCCTGTCTTTATAGCTTACAGTCTTTATAGACTTACTCACGCAGTGTTTGCACGATTGCTTATATTTTAAAATATATTTGTCTATTCATAAATGTTTAAATAATTTTTAAGCAAAGTGTTATCAATAATTACATTCACTCTTCATATTGACCTGTTTGGTGACATTTTACCTATTCAACTCTGCTCTTCCTTTCTCTCACTCTTCATTGTCCCACCGTATTTGAAGCTCAGGTACTACATAGTCATGGCTCCTTATCCTCAGATACAAGTGAATCTCCTAGGTAAAAAGATATCTTTTCATGTAACTTCTGCTCACAAATCACCTTTATAAATTTGTAAGAGTGAGAGAGACATGGACTGAAAGAGAGAGAAAGAGAGAGAGATTTTCTTCTGTGGATAGTGCTTATGGTAGAACCCAGGACCTCACATATACTACAGAGCTGTTCTGTCTTTGAATATTAAATACTCAGAGACATACTATTAAAATAACTATATATTCTTTCAATTTTCATTTTATTGTTCTATTTTCTACTACTGGAGTCAGTGTCGATCAGCAATTGAACTATTATGTAGAATGCAGAGCACTGAAGGCCTTTCCTACTGTCATACCAGAATAGTATAGCTAAAAGGATCACCGTGTTTCTGAACTTCATAAGTGCTAATGGCTATTAAAACACATTTAGAGTCAATTTTCTAAAGTGTTACTATTGGAATTGCACTAGAGAAAACAAGGTGTTAAATATGAAGAAATTTTAGTTCACAAAGTGATGTGTTCTTCATACCTCATTCTCCATATTCTCCTGCGAGTTGTCAGCAATTATCTTTCAAATACATATACATATATGTGTATATATATATATATATATTTATATATGTAGGTATATGTATGGGTGTGTACTTTTCTATGGAAAAATTAAAAAAATATTTTTTAAGCTATTCTTACTCTAGGACTTTTTACCTCCAAAATTTTCTGTTGTTCTTATTAAAATTCTTGGAATTCAACATAGATCCTTCATATACTGCTTATATTTTGAACACATCGATGAAGATGATTTTTAAAATCATCTTCATTTGATAATTTTATAGATGTGTACAAAGTCACTGCCAACTCACATCAACACTCCTAATATATCCCCCAACACTTCACATCTTCTTGTGTTCCTGCACTCTTCTCTCTGCCTGTCCTTCTGACTTCAATTACAAGTATACGAAATGCTGATATTCTGACTTAATATTTTGCAGATAACAAATATCTGCACTCTCAGTATGAGTCATTGGTTATGCTATGGCTGGAAGAGAGAATTTCACTACATGCATAGATGACTTTAATTTATTTTGAAATTCATGCCTTTTTAGTAATAGCAATTATATTATTTAAACTTATCACTGTTTTTCAGTGATAAGTTACTTTAAAGTGTAATTTCAATACTACAGGTTTTCTATTTCTATCTGAAAATATACTTAATTTTTGCATTGAATATATTTCCTTTACATCACTGAGCATTATTATAAAAAGCTATTATTTATATTTTGAACATGTGAGCAATTGTGAAGTTGCTCATTACTCTTCTTTTAGTTCTCTCTTATGTATTATTCATTACAGTTCATTCGCTTTGTATCCCTGCCCTAGACCCCTTCCTTATTTCCTTCCAGTTTCACCCTTCCTCCCTCTTCTCCGGCTATGCCCCTACCCTGTTCCCCTGATGGGGAAGGTGCTCCTCCCCTTCTATCTGACATTATGTCTTGCTGTATCTTCCTCCTATGTGGCCTGGCAATCCTGCACACCCCTAGGGCAACTTGATCAAAGAGCTGACCACTGAGCTCACGTCAGAGACAGCCCCTGCACACATTACTAAGGAAATCCACTTGAAAACTGAGCTGCTGAGGGAATACATCTGAACAGGGGGTCTAAGTCCTCTCCACCTTCTTCAATAAGATTCCCTGAACTCTGCCCAAAGTTTTGTTATGGACTCTTCACATCTGCTTGGACACTCTGCTGGGTAGCCTTTCAGAGGCCATTTTGGTAGGCTCCTGTCCTGTTCTGTTTCTTCTCCATCTTCCAATAGTCGTCACTCAATAATTATTTGTATGTCCCTGGTTCATTATATATCAAGTTTATTTTAACATATATACCAAATTTTAGATTATATTTCCTTTAAATGCTTTAATAAGCAGTATTTTTAGAAATTTTTGGTTTAAAAAGACTCTTTCTCTTGAACTGTGTTTGTTTTAAAACATAAAAATTTTATCAAAGGAAATATACACATCATTGCAATCTTAATTTAGGTCTTAATATGGTCCAGATGTAGGTAATCTGTTCTAAATTCTCTGAAAACACGACTTTACGTGATGAGAATGAAAGGCTACTACCCTATCACATGTGTGTTTTTTCTATAAAATATTTCACTGGTTAAAATGATAGGGAAGAGTTTTTAGATATTCAACAAATTGTCAGAAGCTTTATTTATCTTTAAAATTTTTACTCTTACCATATTTTGTGTGTGTATGTATGTTTTTATGTGTGTGAGTAGTTTCAAGTGTGCACACGTAGGTCAAAGTGCCAATTTTGAGGTAAGAAGGAAACTTGCTGGAGATTGTCTAGTTACTTCTATCATGTGAGCCCTGAACTATCTTTGTTTCCAGAGATGATTAAATCCACATTCTGAGAGGAAGCACACATTGTTCCTTCATGCTTGCATTAGTACTACAAGAGTAGAGCTCTTCTTTCAGGGGTGCTCTTCCATACTTCCTAGCCTATAGTTAGTAAGTTGTAAAATCACTAAGTGTAATTTATCCTTGCTCATAAAATTCAATTAACCTGGTATGTTATGGTAGGATCTGGGGTAAATCGTCAGCAACAACAACAACAACACACACACACACACAGACACACACACCATTTTCAAGGAAATATTTTATGCCTAGTGTTTAAAAGATAATGAATATAAACACATTGAATGATACAGGTTATCCATCAGTGTCTTTTGGCTTTGTTTATTTTATCTTTATTTTTTAATTGTGGCTGCCGAGAAGGCATTTGTTCTGATTTTCTTTTTAAAGGGACAGATTCCTAGATTCTTAGAAACTTTAGTGAAGATAATCTGATACTATCGCAACTATCTGCATAAAATGTACCTATCTACTCATTGTTATATTCTATGGCGACAGTTTATAATTCCAGTATATCAGTGGTATCAATTCAGATCAATCCCTACCATTTGAATTTATTCCATTTTCTTCAAGCTGTCTTCTTAGGTCTCTGGAAGCACATTTAAATATGAAGGCAGTAGAAAGCTAATATTATAAGCCCTTGTTTATTCTCGAGAATATGAAGTGATGGGGTTTCATAACTAAAATATTTATTTTGTATTCCTACATCTATCACTGCGACAGATTTTCAACATTGTATATCAACTCATTACAAAGACTGATATAGAGAACATACACATTCACATTGGCTGAAAGTTCATAGTTGAATGTCCACTTCTTATCCTGATTGTCCTACAACTGTGCACATGCAGTGCATGAAAATAAATTAGTAAAATGGTGGAAGTACAGTCAGGGAGGCAGCAAATGGTTCTGCTCTCTTTCTACTGCCTCCAACCCTGCTGCCATGCTGAAAGAAAAGAGTTCCAACACCCATGGCTCCTCAGTCTGCCTTCATCATACACCACATGTTACCTGTTATGTTTGAGGACCTGTTACCCAAGTACTTAATTTAGATTTGTGAAACTGACAGTCTTCTAGCATTGAGTTATAGCAATTATAAAAATTTAAGGTATTTAGGCTACATTAGGTTTGTTATTACAGGTTGTACATTATAAGTAGTGATTAATAATAAATAATTGTATAATCGTGTGACTTAAGTTATGTCATAATATTTTTTCTCTGTATTTTATAGCCATTATATTTAACAGCAACAAACACTGAAACAGTGAATGATATTATGGAGAAGGTGGTGACAATGATAGGAATGCCTGTAAGTTACTTTCAAACTACTTCAAGTTAATATTCAATTTTGTTTTTGAGTTCTGCATATGTGCAGATATGCATATAAATGGATACAGAAGATACTTGATCATGACTAATTTGCCAATCATGCTTTACAATATCCTTCAGTATATTAAATCATCTAAGATATAATAATAGTCTTTAGAGAGAGAATTTGTTTTTTGAACTGTTGTCTAAGGTTCATGTGAAATAAAACTCATACCCCAATGGCATTGAGCTACACTTTTAGTTTCACTAGCTAATTGACATTGATTGTAATAAATAATTGAGATTTGTTGGCCATATGCCCATATCTGGTTTAAAGGATGCCAATCTTAGAGGAAAGTAGGTTTTTCTTTTCATTTAAATTACATTGTATTTCCTCTTTGGTATAATTTCTTCTCTTATCCCATTCCTTCTATTTTCATTCTTGTCTGTGTTCAGGTACTGGTGTATAAGATTTGAATGGTTTTTCTTTTTTTTTTTTTTGAACCTTTAATAAATATGTCTCTGTTCTTTCTGCATTCATATCAAAAAGTGTATAACCTTTTCTTTCTGTTTTAAATGTGCATGTATATCTCTGTGTAATTGTCACCAGCCAACAGTGACACCTGAATACCACCTTAGAGAGGGCTGGGAAAGAAAGAGACAGGGTGACACAGAGGACACCAAGTCTATGCTTTGTTCAAGGTGTCGATTTAATGGACGTCAAGTTAACACTTAAGTAGGCAAAAAAGTACAAGCAGTTTCTCAAGTAGGAGCTTTACTTGGTCAAAACATAGGAGAGCTCACTCAAGGTTACACAGAGCCTGCTGTCTGGTTACTATGGTTGCACAGTTTCTCGGGGTCAGAGCAGTCTGCTTTAGGACCATCAAGGTCAGTTTATGAGAAACTGGACTTTGGAAAATAGCCAAAGCCAAGAGGCCGAATTTCACTGCTCAGATGCCAATAACTCCAAATTTGCCCTTAACTCCAAAAAGGCTGCCACATGTAATTACGTCTCTCTATCTGGGTATGCTTCTCCATATGTGTATATGTCCTTCTCCATCACCTTATATGAGTTTGTAGATCTTTGTCAGGCTGTCTCTCTGTCTCTCTGTGTTTCTCTGCTTCTATCTCTGCCTCTCTTTCTTTCTGCATGTGTGTGTGTTTTTGTGGACGGTTTTGATGTGGGTTTCTACCTGAGTGTGTATGTCTGCTAGTTTTACCACTTAAGAATCTTATAGGGCATGACAATGGCTTGTAATCAGCAATCAACAATAAGTAAAATTATTGATTAGTCCAATTAGAGCATATTTTCACTTTAGCCAGTTTTTAAGGTGTTAAATATTTCAAGAGCATATTCTATTTAAATGATTATGTCAAATGGATTCATGGCACTGTAAGCAGTAGCTATGTTGTGGAACTTGTTTTCAACATCTGGCCTATATTCCAGGTTGGACACATATCCTCCTTCTCCACAGATTGACCATGTCTAATGAAAGCCAAAAGTTTACTGTTTTGTTTTGTTTGTTTTTCATTCCTAGGCACTCTGAAAGCTTCTCTGTGTTTATTTTTTGTTGTTTTGTTTTCTTCTTCTGTATTTCCTTTTCTCTTTGTTTGTTTGTTTGTTTGCTTTTTCCTATATTGTTTATTGTTGCTGGATTTGCCCAAGTCATCATAGCCACTGTGGGTGTAAGGCACTCTGGATAATACATTATGTAAAGGCATCAAATTATAGTTCAATGTTCCACTTACAGGCTGGACAGACAGATGTAAGAAATCTTAGTTGACCACATTCTTGGCTAATGTGTATGGCTGAATGGAAATTCTTAGGCCATAATAATTCAGATCCAATTACAATCAGTAGATCTGGGCTCCATCAGAGATGAAGTACTCAGGATTTTCTCCTGAAATCAGCCCTATTTACTCAAACCTGTGGTTATAAAACAAATCATTAATACTGCTCTTATAAACATTTCTGCTAAAGAGATGAAACTGGTTAGGAAAGAAATGACAAGACTTTTCCAGAGTCCACTGTCAGATGATTTGTGATTTTTTTAACCCCCTAGAATGTTCAAGATTATGAACTGTGGTTCTGTTGTGGCCATAAAGAAACTCCCAGACCACTGCAAGGTGAGTGGCAGAAATATCTTGAGTTCAGTGTACTAATCTTGAATTCCCAATGCTTACATTTTTATTCTTAAATTTAAATACACATTAAAAACAAGAAACTTGGAAATCATTGTATTCATTTAAGTCATAATTGACAATAATTTAATATAACCTTCAGACACATGATAATTTCTCTTTATGTAACATTTTGAGGTCTGGTGAAAAATTAACTGGAATTTTCCTGTGCTTTTTCCATTTGAGAAACAAGTGTTCTAAAAAGACAAACAAAACAAAACATTGGTTGTCTTGTTTCTGGTGAAAAAAAAAATCATTTGTTGAACATTAATGAAAATCTAACCAGCTAGGGAGGTGTGTCAGTGGCTCCCAGCATCCACATGGTAGGTAGCTCACAGGCATTCAAAGCTTCACAAGGATTTGATGCTCTCTTTCAACCAGCTCAGGTACAAGGCACAACATTGTACACAGATATACTTGTTAGCAAAACACTCACATACAAAAATATGTCTAAAATTAAAATGTAACACTTTTAAAAATTCTCTGTATGCTCCATAAAATGTGAATTGCATTTTGGACAGCAAATCTGAAATATAGTCTTTTCTGTGAATCTAATTAAAAATATTCAGTTCACAGTCTCTCCACTAACAGCATTTTCTCCCATTGCATGAGAAACCATGTTCATATTCCTGGAGCCTTCCCGACTGAATCACCTCCTATTCCATATGCTGTGATTTTCTGGAATTTTTCACCAGATAATTGACAAATAAGTAATATTAATAAAATCAAAGAATGCATTAATGTAAGAATTATGAATATGAAAAGGCCAATGATCAAACAAGCATGACTTTCTAATTTTAGTTTATTTTCTAAATTTTTAAATTAATTACAGTATTCCACTTTGTATTCCACCTGTGGCACGCTCCCTCATCCCCTTCCAATCCCAAGTTCATTCCCTCTTCTCCAATCATGCCCCTCTCCCAGTCCACTGTTAGGGGAGGTCCTCCTCCCCTTCCATCTGATCCTATTCTATCATGTCTCACCTGGACTGGCTGCATTGTTTTCCTCTCAGGACTGGTAAGGTTGTCTCCCTCCCTCAGAGGGAGATGATCAAAGTGGCAGACACTGTGTTCATGTCAGAGACAGCCCCCTCTCCCCTTATTAGGGCACCCACCTGGACCCTGAGCTGCCATGGCTAAATCTGTGCAGTGCTCCTAGGTTATCTCCATGAATGGTCTTTGGTGAAAAAGGGGGAGATAGAAAGACCTGGACAGGACAAGAACTCCACAAGGAGAACAACTGAACCGAAAATTCTTGGCCCAAAGGTCTTTTCTGAGACTGACCGTCTAACCAAAGACATTCTCTTTAATTAATTAATTAGTTTATTCAATTTACATGTATGTTGTAGTCGACTCCAATCTTTCCTCCCAGTCCCACCCTCCCTCCTTCAGACACACTCCCCCACTTCTGAGGAACTGGGAGACTCTTACCCCAATACCCTGGCTCCTCTGGTATCCTAAACACAATCTGTGGAACATTCTTGACTATTCAAAGTGTAAAGTAAAACTAAACTACTATGATTTTCTACAATACTTATTTTTAGAGTTTTAGTGTATTGGATATACACATGGGGTATAAAATATCCACACTTTGGATCTTTTCTTGTTGTTTTGTTTTAATGACAAAGTGTACTGCACTTATGTGTAGAAGGTAAGGGTCTGTCTCTTAATCTTCTCTGTCACTAAAATCCTCACTGTCAGTATAATTCTAACTGTCACTATAATCAGTCCTGAAAATACAGACACATGCCAAAAAAAAAAAAAAAAAAATTCTGGTCTTTGTTTTTTGTTTTGTTTTGTTTTAATTTATTTATTACATCCCATTTCAGCCTGACCCCCAGCCCCCTTCGTCCTGTTCCTCCCCTCATTCCTCCTCTTTTGTATTCTCCCCTCTCAGTTTTCTTAAAGTAGGGACCCTAAGTGATATGAAACATCCAGGGAACTCAAGTTCCAGTCCACATTCACTATCGTTGGAACACAATTCAAGAACATAGTTGTGCAAAGGAAATTCTGAAAGATTTTGAAAAAGCATCAGGAAAAACAGACTAAGGTGTTGAAACCTCAGTTTCCTTGAAAGCACTGAACTTTTCTTAAATGTGTTTTCAAGTCCCTCCCAGGTGAAGCAGACAGGACTAGATTTGTTTCAACTGTTGTTATTCACATGCCTCTATGGAAAAACAAATTTTTGCCACATGCTGCTTGTTCTTGTGGTTGTAGACTCTACCCAGGTGACTCCGATTCTCTGAATGAAATTGGCTATCACATGAAACTTTCATCTGCCTCATTTTTAGGATGAACTTTCTAGGAGCCATGCCCCCAACTAGAAAGTTACACAAGTGCTGTTGTGTCCAGAACGCTAAATGTGTTTTGTATAGCAAACAGCATCAACCTGACCATCGGCAGAAAGAACAGCAGCTGGAGGAAGGAGAAGCCATCCTACTACACTGCTCTTGAGAACACTGTTCTCAAACTGGGAATGGAAATGGATTCTTTATAAATGTGGCAGACATCACGAGAGAGAAAAAAATGTACAAAGCAGTGTTTCCCATGGCGAATAGAATTAAAGAGTGCAGGCCCCCAAACTATATAAACATCTTTAATTTTATTATATAGAAAGGGTGGTAAATATTCAACCTGATTAATACAAATAAGGACAAATGTAGAAAGCTTCTAATGATGTAAGAATCTTAGTGACATCAAGGTTGAAGCTGGAAGGCTTTAAAACTTTCAAAGGGGAGAACAGCAAAAGCCCAAATCCACAAACACACAGTTTAATGATGGGCCTTATGTTCTCCAAACAAAGCGAAAAGTTTTCATTTTCCTTCCCAAATTTTATGAGTTCTCAGTTACACAGGCTTACTTTGTCAGAGTATCCCAGCGAGAGTGCTAATTCTCTAGGGTGTCCATTGTTCTGTGTCCATAAGTACAAGGGAAATAATATACAGCAGTGCATGCTAAATCCTATTGGCAGGTTTGCTCACACTTTTTACCATTAGTTTTATATTCACATTGTCTTCCCATAGGACATGAGATCCCACAGGTCATACTTTTGAGGAACATAGAAAATAATTTCAAACAACGGGAGAGGAACATCAAAGCATTTCCATCCCTGCCTGGAGTGTACGGGAATCATGACAACTTGGAGGATTATGGACGCTTTGTCTTAAAGATCAGAGACCCTGCAAAAAACCAAGAGCAGAGCAGTGAGTTGATGCTTCCTTGGAGTGCCCTAATCAGTTCCCACTTCTATTCTGCATAATATGTCAACGCCCAGTGTCATTTACTTGCATGAGAAAAGGGGCACCATAGAAAACAAAAACATACAGCATTACAGCTCAGTTCAGGCTCACGAGCACACTAAATTGTGATGTCCAGACTCAGCTAGTTTTTAGGGAGAACTTTTTAAAAGTAATTTACATATTAATCACAATTTATTCATTTTGTATCCAAAATGTAGCCCCTTCCCTCCTTCACTCCCAATCCCACCCTTCCTTCCTCTTCTTCTCCCATGCTCCTGCCCCAGTCCATTGAGAGGGGCCATCCTCCTCCAATTCTCTGTGACCATAGCCTATCAGGTCTTATCAGGACTTGGCTGCATTGTACCCCCCCATCAGGGGAGGTGATCAAAGAGCCAGCCACTGAGTTCATGTCAGAGACAGTCCCTATTCACCTTACTAGGATACCCGCTTGGACACTAAGCTGCTATAGGCTACATCTGAGCAGGGATTCTAGGTTATCTCTTGGCATAGTCCATGGTTGGACTATCACTTTCAGAAAAGACCACATTTTTTTGGTTCTACTGTTTACCTTGTGTAGCTCCTGTCCCCTACAAATCTTTCATCTACCCCTTCTTTCATAAGATTTAGGGAGAAGTTTTCATTTCCAACTTTCAGGTAGATAGTCAACACAGGGAGGAATGCCAAGGCACTGTGTACACGAAATTGTGTGCACACATCTTTTGTCCCATGAGAATATGATTTCTAAGAGCTGGATCCTCATATGTTCCTTATTTTGTGGGTTTCATGAGCAGAGCAGAAAATTCCCTAATAACTGCAGGTAGACAAACCTATAAGGAATGTTATACAGAAAAGTTAAATGTATGGAATGGAAGATAATTCATTTCTGGGCTTGTGTGAAAATGGCCATAGGCTCCAAGGCCAGGCTTTAAGCTCATTTCCGTTCCCACATCAAGGATGTTCTACATGTGTCTTTTAAACCTGGCTCTGGACTAGAAATTGTACTAATATTTATACACTGGAACATTTGAATTTATTTTACTGTTTTTCCAAAATATAATATGCTTCTGTTCTATAGTCTCCTTTGCTGAACTTTCTCCAATCCTCTCATGCATTTCCCTTGATGGCTTCCAATTTCTTGTCTTCTTTACAAAGATAGTTGAGTATGTATATGTTTTAGCACTCATGCATACACACACACAAACATGCAAACACACTCACATATATTACTCATCTACCCAATAATACTTGTGTATTTAGGCATGACTATTTTGTGTTAGACAGTCACCCAGTATTTTCTACTCTGAAGAAACCTATATTATGTTTTATGAGTATTTTTTTTTTTTTACTCTTAATGCATTTGTTCTAAGTAACTTATTTGAGATTTCAATTTGGTCTTCTATTCTAAAATAAATCTTAGATGAACAAAGAAAAATGTTTAAATGATCTATTTATTTATTTATTTTATTTTATTAATTACACTTTATTCATTTTGTATCCCCCCATAAGCTCCTCCCTCTTCCCCTCCCGATCCCACCCTCCCTCCCCTTTCTGCATGCATGCCACTCCCCAAGTCCACTGATAGGGGAGGTTCTCCTCTCCTTTCTGATCTTAGTCTATCAGTTCACATCAAAACTCGCTGCATTGTCCTCTACTGTGGCCTGTTAAGGCTGCTTCCCCCTCAGGGGGAGGTGATCAAAGAACAGGCCAGTGAGATTCTGTCAGAGGCAGTCCCTCTTCCCATTACTATGTAACCCACTTGGACACTGAACTGCCATGGGCTACATCTGTGCAGGGGTTCTAGGTTATCTCCATGAATAGTCCTTGGTTGGAGTATGAGTCTCTGGGAAGTTCCCTGTGTTCAAATTTTCTGGTTCTGTTGCTCTCCTTGTGGAGACCCTGTCTTTTCCAGTTCTTACTATTTCCCACTTCTTACATAAAATTCCATTCACTCTGCCCATCAGTTGACCATCAGGCTCAGCATCTGCTTTGATAGTCTGTAGGGCAGAGGCTTTCAGAGGCCCTCTGAATGCTCCATCTGAAAGTATACCTACATGCCAAAAGAAGGAAATAGATCACACTATAGATGGTTGTTAGCCACCTTGATGTTGCAGAGAATTGAACTCAGGACCTCTGGAAGAAGAGCTAGTGTTCTTTACTGATGAACCGTCTCTCCAGGCCCCACAAAGAATCTGATCTCAGATTTGATCTGAAACTATGGGAACAAGAGTCCAGAGTCTGGCAGACAAAAGTAATCATGCATATTTCCTCATGAAGGGCACATGCTGATGATTAACAAAATTTGACTCAGTAAGAAAACTAAGAATGGGAAGAGATGCACTGAGACATTGAGGACAATAGAAAACTTTCTAATATGAAAACCAATGAAGGTGGAAAAGGACATGACCACTGAAGCAACTGACTGTACATATATCTCAGGAAGTTGGTTCAAATGTGTATCAAGTGCCTCATGATTCAATGTGGGAGTTATTCAATATTATCTTGTGAGAATTCCAACAGGCAAACTCATTTCATGTCTCTAACATTAAAGACAGTATAGAGTATAAGGAAAAAGAATATCCACACAATACAAGATGACTAAGCAATATTAGTATGTGGGGAATGTTCTATTACAAATAATGTGTTTGTTCATTACGACAGCACTTCATGCAATTGTAATCGTTTTGCATTTTGAGGTTGTATAAATTATACTGCTCCATGTAATAATCTCATTCTGTCTTTAGATGTGGAGGAAAAAACACTGAAGAAAAGATGGCCCCACATGAGTTCGCTCTTTCACAAGGGCTCTGTGCCCCAACCTGGCAAACTGGTGGAAAAGCAAGGAAAATTGTTTAGAAATAGTCTAGTGGCTATTTGCAATGACGGCAATCTGCCCTATGCAGTATTGGTGGGTCTTACAAGGTTCTTTTCTGGCTGTCTTAAGGATAAGATCTGCTTCTTAAATACCCCCTCCCTAGCCTTCAATTCTGTCCTCAAGTTGAGAAACTACTGTGATTCAAAGGGTTGGCTTCAGAATAGGGAGGAAAAAGAGGGCTATTCACCTGAAACAGGTATTGGGAAAGTTGGGTTTAATCTCTTTACAATGGTGGACAGCCTGATAAGAGAATGTTGCCTGGGGCTTCAGAGTTCTCATTAAGGTGGTATAAGAATAACAAGAGATGGAGGCACCCAAGCAGTTCAGGGTCCTCTTCATGCCAGCTTTTGCATTGCACCAGTGAGCAGGGTTGGTCTGGTTCATAAGAAGCAAAGAGTGCCCTGTGCTGTCGATGAAATGACAGGTACTTCCCTTTCTTCCTCTCAGGACATGCTGTCAGTCATGAAGAACAAAGGGCCGAACACTGAGGGTATTTTTATGTTACCAGCTAATGTCACTTCAGGCCAAATTTTGAAGGAAAAACTTGACCATGGGCAGTATGTAAATTTATACATGGAAGATGTTCATGTCGTTGCTGCAGTCCTAAAGGTAGGGTGATTCCTTGTGTCATCTACCCTCGGATTCCTCTAGGGCTATGTCAGTAGTTTCTTCATAATGCATTTCCCGACAGACAGTAGATACCACTGGTAGAAATGTGGTAACCTCAAAGGTTCCCCTGATTTTCACAACAGAAGGAATAAGGAATCCAGCATAAAGCAGCCATCATAAACTGTAATGTAATGAAGAATATTCCATCCTCCTCATGGGACAAATGAGGACCATGAGACACATATTATTTCAAAATAATAATAGTGTGTGTGTGTGGCGGGGGTCATTTCATACACATACACATGTGTCACCTGGTATGCATGCCTAGTCGCATGCCTTTGGTACCAGTGTTCTTCAATTAGTGTCACTAGTTTATTTCTGAGAGGCAAGTTTTTCTTTCTCAATATACAGCATGTGTCTCCTTCACAGATATCTTCATGACAAATCCCTTTAAGATCTCAGGATCTCTCTCTCTCTTTCACACACACACACACACACACACACACACACACACAACTGTACTCAAATACAAATCTTCATGACAGGGAAATAAGTGTTCTTAATCACTGACATATCCCTTCAGCTGCATAAAATGATATTTGTATTTTATTTTTAAAATTAAAATTCAATTACAACATTTCATTTCTTCCATTTCTTTGTTCTAAGATTCTTTCCCAACACCCTCAGACTTCCTGTCAAATACATGGCCCATTTTCTTTGTTATTATATAAATACATATAAATCCATAATATGTTCAAACATCCTGATGAGTCCCCTTATGGTTGGTGGTATATGTATTATTTCTGAGCTAACCGTTCGGTATTAGATTACCAATTATGGATTTATCTTGTGGAAAGACTAATTTTCTCACACACAGTAGTATTTATGTGCATATAGTTCTTTGTCTAGAGTTTGGCTTTATGACATTTCCTCATACAACTAACTTGGATGATGTTTTTCGTCAGGTATTGTTAAAGCAACCATATTGTTGGACTATCATGACTGAAGCCTGCCCCTCATTTTTAGGAGACCCAGATTTAAGACAGATTATCTGATTCTCTGCTTTAGAGTCTTTCTGAGTTTTTTAACTGAAGTTCCTTGAGCCCACTGTTCAAGAGTTATCTCGCATATGTGTCCACTGGGCTGTGAACCACGGGAACATTAGATCTCTGTATTTTGAACAGCTATAGTTATCTGTAATAATCTCATTCCATTGCAAAGAGAACCTTTGATGAAGGGGGTAAGAGCTACATTATCTGAGAGTATTAGCTTAAATATTTAGAATGCCTTTAAGACAAGTCCTTCTCCTCTAATAGGCATGACCTTAGTGGCAAGGTTTCCAGTACCGGGCATGGTTTTCTGAAGCTGAGAAACTACGCAATTACTTAACACACTTGTCATTGTTGTGGTTCATAGGTGCAGTTATGTAGTATTACTTTTCCCTGGCCCCGAGGCCCTACTGTAGCTTGCATAACACCTTTGAATACTGTTAAACCTAGTCCTCAAGAAGGAGCTTTACATGTCAGCCCCAGCTTAAATATTTCATCCCCTAAGTCTGAAGTTCATGGTGTGTTCAGCAATGGAGACTTATTGTCAACTTCTGTGATCTACCCAAGGGTAGGAACAATAGCATGTATACTTAGAAGAATCTCTTAGACTCTGAACCATGTCGAATGTGATTTTTCAAGCCTGGTTCTGGGATGTTTATTAGTCTTCGTCCATTGTGTGGAGCATTGTTATCCTTAATTTTAATTTTATGTATACTTAATACAAAGAAACTTATGTGAGTTATGTGCAAGTTTGCTAAATAAAACAATACTGTGATTTTTTTATAGATTTTTCAAACAACCTGAGTGACTTTTGCTGTTCCCTTTCTTTCCTTCTGTATTTGTTTCTCTTTCCTCCTGAATTAAAACTCTGCCTACCCAAGTTTATAATACATAGATTTTTAAACAATAAGCAAGAATTATTCTTTCAATTATTCTATAATCAAAACATACCAGAGGGCTTATAAAGAACTCTATTCATTTACTGGCCATAACCCTTCCCATCTTCAAACACTTTTACTTTGGGGTTTGTCTGAAAGGATGACTCGATGGGTGTGCCCTTCACTGTTATGCTATTAATGCAGTGTAGTTATTCATCATGCCACAGGAGAAACGTTTTCTGCATGTAGTCATTTTGGATAGGTCTGCTTTATAATCTCATTGACAAAGACTTATTTGAATTTTGATTTCTGAAAATTAAATTGATTTATGCTTAAAAAGAGTTATGGAATAATAAAAATAATTGTATAAATACCTTGAAGAGAAAACATTACAATAGAGTACTAATTCATACTGATGTATGTTAAGAGGTTTTAATTATGTTAATATTTAATTATTTTTTATATTTTGTGTCCAATAACATTTGCCTGCATATGGGAAGGTGTCGGATCCCTGGAACAGGAGTCTCATACAGTTAGGAGTTGCCATGTGGGTTTTGCTAATTGAACATGGGTCCTCTAGAAGAGCAGCCAGTGCTCTTAACTGCTGAGCCATCTCTCTAAATCCATATATCTCTGAAAGTAACCGTTTCTGTTACTCAGTATTTCCATGATCTTCATTATGATATGGTTACATGATAAATGGCAATATTTCAGAAATACTTTACAGCAGATCAAGTCATCTATCTTATAGGTATATAAAGGACTCAGGTATTGCCTATATGTGGTACACACTGAGTGATTTGATAATATAGCAACAGCATATATTAACAAACACTACACTTTCTAAATTTTTCCTCATAATACCTTGTCACATTCTCAGAAAGTTACCTTACCCTATTAATAAATATGGTGTCAGCACCACATAGAACTAGCCATGTTGAACAATGCAGATTGCCAAAGAAGGTTTGAAGCATCTATTATATATTTATGATATAAGGAGATGGTAACTGAGAGTTTCTTCACTGGTCTATCCCAAGTACTTCAAACCATGCCTGGTATATAGGCCAGCTCTAAAAATATTGGGCTACTCTAGAAATTTCTGAACTGAAATCATAAGAATAGAGGGGTGCTTTTCCTGAAAGTTAAATCTGTGAGACCTATACAAAAGGCATGTGTCTGGAAACTATCAAGGTGATTTGAATTCTTCTCCCTGTTTTTGAATGACTCAGCAGGAAGGTTCCACTGAGTTTTCTCTAACAAAGAATTATCCAGATTGTTGCTGTATCTCCAGGGTTGAGCTCTAACATTAGATTGCTGTTTTCCTGTCCTGAGCTCTGAGTTCACATACTCATTCCACTATGGATCACAAAGTGTCACATTCCCAGGATACTGATTTTTATTTACAGTCATTACAAAAAAAAATACACATTCCATTTCCTCCATCACTTACAGGATGTCACTAGAAACATTTCCTCTCAAAGTATAAATTACACAAGTAAGTCCAGGCTTACTCAGCCTTGGCTTTAAAGTATGGGGACACATGCAGTTAGATCTCTTGATGAGAAACCATTAAGGTTAAAAGCAAAAACCTTTGACCTGCAGAGTTTACCATAATGTGTCTCTTGATGTCATTTAAAAATAAGAGTTGAGCTGGGATATTGGACCCTTCAGTGTGTGCTAGTTGGCTCAGCTGTCCAATAGAGGCACTTTGAGCCAAGGGAATATCTCTCTGCAGTAGCAGCACTACTGAAAGATCTGCTTTTACATTTCTAGTTTTGATGGGCCAAACTTAGCAGACCTCCATGTCAATGAAGGTTCTACCTTGGGCACAGGTTGAGAGCTATGACAAAAGTTTTGACTTAATTTATACTTTAAAGTAGTTTATGTAATTTCTTTGATTAATATCTTTTTCACAAAATATTTCCTTTCTATGTATATAAGGAGTTCTTACAAAACCTTGAAAATAGTCTGATGACAGCTGAACTCTATGAGGAGTGGCTGAGTGTGCTAGACTGCCTCACAGAACAGGAGCAATTGGCTGCTGCAAAAAGGTAATGCCGTGCTAATTTCTTAAACAACATCAACAAAAGCAAACATAATGTTTGCTTAGACACATTAGAGTACATATCAGAGAATTGCTTAGTAAAATTAATTACTGACACTAAAATTGACAATTGTTCACACACCAGAAAGAAATGTTAAGAAGAATCATATGGTGAGTCACAGTGTCCCATGATCATAATCTCAGGATTCATACAGAAGTTAAATTTGTCTTTTTTATTGTTTGTGTGTTTCCAAAATCTTTATTTGCAAAAGGAATAAAACTTCAGAGCATGGTTGTAAGCAGGGAGACAGATTTCTAATCTTTAGGTAGTGTTTTCAAAATCCATGCTTAAACTTGGGGCCACACTGCACTGTCAAACATTCCAAGAGAGGAAGCAAGAGTGAATAGCAACTTCTTTGGAAAGGCTGTCTGGGTGCAAAGATATTCTTAGATAAACTTGTGGCCCAGGCAGGAAGCTTTTTCCCTGCTGATAATGGAGGATGTTTTAGTTTGCTTTATTTGTATAGTACAATTTATTCACTTTGTATCCCAGTTGTAGGCCCCTCCCTACTCCCGTAAATATGCTGTGCATACTTTCTCTTCTTCTCCATTATCCCTTCCTCAGTCCACTGATTGGGAAGGTCCTCCTACCCTTCTGCCTGACCTTAGCCTATCAGATCTCATCAGGACTGTCTGCATTGTTTTCCTCTGTGGCCCAATAAGACTGTCCTGCTTCATGAGAAGATGATCAAAGAGCAAGCCATTGAGTTCATGTCAGAGACAGCCCCTGTTCTCCTTACTAGGAAGCCCATTTGGAGACTGAGCTGCCATGGGAAAATCTGTGCAACAGTTCAAGTTTAGCTCCTTGAATGGACCTTGGTTGGAAAATCAATCTTAGAAAAAGACCCCTGTATCCATCCAGCTTTTTTGTTTCTGTTGCTCTCCTTGTAGAGGTCCAGTCCCATCCAGGTCTTTCTATCTCCCTCTTCTTTCATCATTTTAGTATGTGTATCCTGTATTATACCTCTAATATCCACTTATATGTGAGTATATACCATGTGTGCCTTTATTCTTCTGCGATACCTCACTTGGGATGATCTTTTCTAGTTACCACTATTTGCCTGAAAATTTGATGATTTCCTTATATTTTTGTAGAGTTCTATTGCATTGTGTAAATTACCACAATTTCTGTATCCATGTCTCAATTGAGGGACATCTTGGTTATTTCCAGATTCTGGCTATTACGAATAAAGCTGATAAAAACATGGTTGAGCAAAAGTCCTTGTTGTATATTTGAGCATATTTTGGGTATATGTCTAGGAGTGGTATAGCTGGATCTTTAGTTAGCACTATTCTTAATATTCTCAGAAAGCACCAGATTGATTTCCAAAATGATTGTACAAGTTTAAATTTCCACCAGTAATGGAAGAGGGTTTCCCCTTTCTCCACATCCTCTCCAGCATGTATTGTCATGTGATTTTTATTCTTGCCTATCCTAATGTGTATAAGGTGAAATCTTAGGGTCCTTTTGATTTGCATTTCCCCAATGACTAAAGATATTGAACATTTCTTTAAGGGTTTCCCTGCTGTTCAATATTCCTCTATTGAGAATTCTCTGTTTAGCACTCTACTCCCTTTTTTAATTGAATTACTTGATTTGTTGCTTTTTAACTTCTTGAGGTTTTTTATATATTCTGGTAATTAGCCCTCTGTCAGGTATAGGGTTGGTGAAGATCCTTTCCTAGTCTGTAGGATGTCGTTTTGTTCTGATGATAGTGTCCTTTGCTTTACAGAGCTTTTCAGTTTCATGAAGCCCCATTTATTGAATGTTGATCTTAGAGCCTGTTTTGTTGGTGTTCTGTTCAGGAAGTTGCCTCCTGTGTCAATGAGTTCAAGGCTCCTCCCCACTTTTTCTGCTAACAGGTTGAGTGTTCATATTTAAGTCTTGTATGCACTTGGACTTTTTTTTTTTTTTGCAGGGTGATAAATATCGATCCATTTGCATTTTTCTAATGTAGACGTTTAAATTTGGAGAAATATTCCAAGAACATTCCTACTTTCATTTTATTTTCATAAAACCATTAATAAGATAGAATTACCTTGTGCCCATTCTTTATTTTTGCAAATCAATGAGTAAAATTTACTTGTTGAAAGTAACTTGTCATTGGGTTCAGTCTTCTAGAAAAAGTGCCACCTGTGAATGCCCTTCTCATCATACATCTCTTCAGAATACTTCACACAATTTCTAAAAATTCAGAAACGAATATGATGTGCAGTGACCGGTTAGCTTTATGCCTAGCCCCAATTCTGCTCTGGAGCCCTGGTTCAGGATTCGGGGAGAAATTTGCCAGAAAGGTAATGATGCATATATTTAGCTATAAGATTAACACGTCTACAAAGAGAAAGGAACAGAGGGTTATCCTGGAAGTCTGTTTTGGTTTGGTTTTGTTTTAAATAAATGTACCCTTGAATTATTTTCCTCTGGGGAGGAAGAATCATTTGTTTCTTTTAAGTAATTAGACTGAAAGTGGCTGTTTGAACTCATTCTGTCATTTGTCAATTAAATGACATTAAATGGCAATAAAAATATCCTATACTTAAGCTAACCCACAGAGAGCAAATGTTGTAAAATGATGCAAACTCGTGGGTGCTGGGTCCAGCAATCAAAACTGAATCATCATATGTTTACAGATGAATGAGTGAACTCTATTTGATTCTGAGCTGGTTTCCTCATAAAACAGGCAATATGGGTTCCTTTTAACAGATATGGTTGTTATTATGCTAAGAGCGTGTCATTAGTAAGTTGCTAATTATGGTTGATTTAGAGAAATTCTGGTGAACACGTTTTTATGGTACATACATTTCATATACTATTATTTAATGACTAAATTTATAGGATATATATATATATATATATATATATATATATATTCATCAAGTGGTTATTTTGATTACCAGTATTTGAGTTTCTGAGTTATTATTGCTTTTGGACCTGTAAGGAGTACATTAGAGGAAAGCATAACTCAAAAATTATTTTCCTCATAGTGTGCAAAATGAAAGGACAGGAGAAAAAGATAGGGTACCTAAGAACTGGCATTACAGGAACATGATTATCCAGTTCTCTCCAAAAAGGCCTTATTTCAAATGCCTCTCAATACAGCGGGCCTGTGGATGAGGCTTTGACCATTGAGTCTGCACTGAGCGATCAGAGACTCATGAAGGCTGCTGCTTAGTTTTATTTTGCCTCTGTCTTCCTTTAAATCCCCGAACAGGATATTTCAATAGGATGGTGTCTGCATTCAGAAGTGCTACATTCCCTTCTGAGCTGTATGTTTCTATGAGCATCCTTTTCCAGCATGCTCAGCCATGCGGGTGACAAGTGGAATTAAAATTACTCAGATGGACAGTAGATACTAGCCATCACAATGGGAAAACTGGAAACCATCCTGTTATGTAGTCTTGCACTGTGATGATCATATTTTAAAATCTGATCTCAAAAATCAACTTTCAAATTTTTAACAGACAATCCCCCCTTTATCTTATAACAGCTGACTCTTTCTCAGAATTTTGGACTGCATATTTTTAGCCTACAAGACTTATATATCAAATGTGATTTCAAGACCCTCTTTTTTTGCCATGTTTTTGTCACAGGTTTCTTTAGTATCTTTCCTTATTAAAAATTCACCATATATATTTGGAGAAGACATCATTTTCTATGAAACATCGTTTTTTAATTCTTACGGTAATAAAACTTCAAGTGTCCTGCAAAAAGAAATAGAGCAAGAAAACCGCTCCCACAGTGGGATGACATGCCCCACAGAAAGTGACACAGTGCCTGGAAGTACAAGGGCTTCTCTTGAAAATAAGGAGATTCTAGGTAAGTATAGAAGTTCCATTATTGTTAATTTTTTTTCACCATTTGTTTTAATGTTTCTTCACAAATGGTGACAATACTAAAATAGAGACAAGGAATAATCAAAATGTTACTGCCAACATTATAATACGGAATTACACATTTAAAACATTTTCTGGTTTAAAAATAAATCTGGTCATCAGTAAAGCACAACAGATCTCTAGTAAGGTGGGTCTCTATATTCCTGAGGGTGTCCCCTTTTGTCCCTATCCCAGAGCTTTCATATCTGCCTGATCTTCCTCTGATGGAAGGTCCAGGAGATCCCCCACAACCAGAGCCTCTTTCTCCACCAAAGCCACCTCGGTCCAAGAAAGGGCAACCTCAGAAGTATCATCTATCTCAAGATAAGAACAGTCCTGCAGGTCCACCAGGGTCCATCAGTCCTTCTCCTCAACCTCACATGGCAGCAGCCCCAAAGTCACCATCTGGAGGTGGGAAGGGTGACAGAAGGAAGTCCTTGGTGTTAGGGGTCTAATACAGATTGCATTGTATTCCCCAGCAAAGTTCTGGTTTCCAGAGCACATACTGAGATACTGTCACTCTCTAGTTCTGGGCTGGACTAATCTTATTCCAGAGGGGGTTCCCTCTTGAGCCCTGGGATCCATTTCAGGGTGAAGTCTATTCTTACTCTTCCACAGCCTCCTATGTGGCCGTGAATCCTCCAAACTTCCTTGGCCCCCAGGTTCTTCACAACATCACAGCTTGATTCTAATGCATTTATGCATTGCATTCAAAGCAAAAAGTAGCATTTACAGATTAAACCTAAAAGGATGAGCCATATGCAACTAGCTATCGAGTGCCTCATGATGCAATCTCTTTTTAATACATGTCAAAATATTGATTATTTTCTGTGTATTTGTGGTGAGGCACAAGTTATACATGCTATGAAAAGAAAAGAGCATTCAAGCTTAAGTGAGTTCAATTGCGATGTACAATGATTGCCCATTTTTCTTAGATTCTGTGACATCTGAGGGTAGGACACCAACATCAAGACCAGAAACGAACGAAGAATCTCTGAACATCACTCCCCCAGAGAAAGATACTACGGTGTTTTCGCCCTCTCCACCAGGGCCATTTGTGTCTCCACCAGGACACCTATTTGGAAGATCTCTCCAAAGTATATGTAACAATGGAAACCTGCCCGCTGTTATACTTGTAAGTTAAGTTTTGGTCTCCGTAGCTGTCCTGTCCAACATACTTGCTGGGGAGCCTGCTCTCTCAATTCATTATCTTACAAACATAACCCATCCATGAGGGTGAGATCCTTTTAAAATAGTGCCTCCAAGAAATAAATCCCAGTGAAATTGGAGTCGTGTAATTCAAAAAAATTGAAAACAAATGTATAACATTCCCAAGGTTCCCCCTGATTTCCACAGGAATCCAAACCCCCCATCTAGTTGGAGGAAATAATTCTATGGATGGGAGTCTCCTCTGAGTCCCAAACTGTCAAATCTTCCAGCTTCTTTTAACCTCCATATTATTCTGGAGTCTCCTGTAATAGTGTTGCCTCTGAGATCATTCGGTCTTATAATTCAATATATCTAGAGTGCTTTGTTTTACTTTATCAAGGAATTAGGTGTAAACATTTTTCTTTGCTTTATATTAATCCTTTCATCCTAGAAAAATATATTTCAAAGTCATCTAATATGGCTTGATCTATTTTAAAGAAGTTATTTAATTGCCATAGAGAATGAATGTATTTACTGTGCAGCAAGCATTTTAAAGCTATATGGCAGCATGTCAATAGGATTAAGTCAGACACATGATAATTATTGCACATACCTTGAGTATTTTACAGCAAACTCTTCTGCTAACCATAACTATAATCATAACCCAACCATGAAAATATTGAGTAAAGATGTGTATGGTAGTCAATGTTACATGGTCAAACCATGGAAGAGGAATCGAAATCTCCTTGAGTTCTTGACTGGGACATCTTTCTATATTGATAGCTGAAACTAAAAAGTCCCAGGAAAAAGAAATGAAAGTCTTTATGAAAGGAACTTTCCTGAAAGGCAAAAATCTTTCCTGACAAGAGAGATATTTAGATTTCCAACAGAAAGCAGCACAGGCAGGACACATTTGCATGCTGAAAGGGAAATATTCCAGTAGTAACTGAGAATGGCATGCTTGGGAAGAATATTCCTATAGAAGAGGGAAAAAGTAAAGGAGGACCCATCACCAAAGTTATTTAGGGAACCTAATTGCGATTCAATGCCAAGGAGGATCTTATTCCAACAAACCCCAATGTTTAAAATTGATATAAAAGGATTAGGAGAGAAAATGTATTCAGAAGTTAAGAAAAATTACAAAATACAATATCTTCTTCATTCCTCCCGGTTGTAGTTACTGACCTATAATTGCCATTGCTCTTGTTCACAGTAAGAGACACATTTGTTCTTCAAACTATTAGATGTGTAATCATAGAAGCATGTGTTTATCTCATACAGGAGATGATTTCAATTATTCATGAAAAGGGACTAGATGAATACCGTTTATTCAGGTATTTGGGGACCAAAGCATTCTGGGACCTACGTGAAAGGATTGACACTCAACAGGCTGTAAATTTAAATCAGGAATCTGTGAATGTCATAGGAGCGGTCTTAAAGGTAATGTTTTTAGCCTCCTTCATACTTAGCATCCCTCTAGACATGCCTAAATACTTTCTTTCCTTGAGACAAATTTCTGATGATAGATTATTTCAGCTGTGGAAACTGATGATCTGAGGACAAGAGGACGGTAGGTAAAGGTCTGACAAGCTAAGGGATTCATCACAAACATACCATTGAAAACCTTCTGTAGGAAGTTAACTTGCTCATAGGTCAGATGTGCTTTGGTTTGGCATTGCAAAACACCCTGCTGATTTCACCTCTGAACACAATATTTGAAGTCATAACAAAACAAGTAATAATAGTGGTAAAAGTGAGATTGACAAAATTCAAGTCTTAAATCATACATACCAAAAATATATCCTTCATAAATAAAAACAGTTCAAAATGGCTAGTCCATCACTGACTTGTAACAAGTTCACAGAGAGGTGGATAATGCCCCCGTCCAGTACATACATGAAATTGTTCTCCTTCTCTACCAAAAAATTAATCAAGTACTTTTATATTTGCTAGATCCTTAACCCTTGTCAGATAATCAACAATTTTCTTAACCTACTTAAAATACTCTTTCACACACTGAACTTACACTGGAGCAACCAGTGGCTCTAGAGAAACACCATTGCTTGATTTTAATTGGGCCATGCTCTGAATTCACCACTCAGCTTACTCTGGAGCTGTAGCCTCAGACATAAAGAGAGAAGGTACTGCTCTGAGAGCAGGCAGGATTAGTAACATCAGACAAAGGTACCACTGGATCCCTCCTTGTTCTGGAGCTTAGCAAGTATGGTTTGCTCTCATTGCCAGAAAGCTGGGACCACATCCTGAGAAAGAAAGTGAAGATCAGTGATCACAAGTCAGGGCTGTTCATTCAGGGTACTTTAAAGGTACAGGAACACCTGGACTTTTCCTATTGTTCTCATTTCTCTATCCTTGGAACCTCAAAATATGGCTGATCCTTCACAGCTCAGAAATCTTTAAAATGAATCAACCTTTACTGAATTATGAACATGAAAGTTGGTTGTGGATTTACTGAACTAGTTAGTCCTGAACAGTTTTGGGCTGTTTAGTAAGAAGAGAAGATATGCTAGTTTTAAGCTATGTAAGGTAATTTGATACTTCTTTTTCTTACCCCAGTAATTAGGGATTTCTCCAATTTTTGTTGTTTTCTTTCTTTATTTTTTATCTATTTACTGTTTGCTTGTTTGTTTACTTATCTGTTTATTTATTCATCTACTTTGAGTCTTGTCTGTGTTTGACACTCACTCTAATCTCTAACCTAAGGCCCAACTGCATCATTATGAGTTCTGAGTTTCTAACTGTATACCACCAATGCTTGCCTAGGTCTCACACATTTCAATATACCTAGGCTTTTAAAACTGCAGTGTATGTGTGACCCAGCACCAGAGTTAGAAGGAATTAAAGAAAGAGACATTTCTGCCCATCAGACAAGCTGTTAGTCACTCTTTATTTAAAGATTTGAATCTTTATACATTTAAGGGAATGGATGTGAAAGTGTGAAAGCTTGTCTCATGAGACACAGGAAGCTCAAGAAGGAATAATGTTCTTCCCTACTCCAAGTGTGCCTGTAAGCACATTAGAACCTTCATTCTATGAAGTATAAGCACTGATTCATCAAGTTATTGAATCAGGACAAGACATTCTCTTGCTCTGCCTGTTTGGGATGCTTGCTTATTCCGAGGAAGAACACTTTGAACATACAATAGGTTTATTTCATTGCTACCTATTTCAGAACTGTGCATCTGTGATTCCAACCTTAGATGAGAAAACACAAGTTCCTTCTCCTGGGATTTACAGTTGAGCCAAGAGTCTGGGTAGGTGACAGGGTGGGACGCTCTTAAGAGAGTAGACTCTAAACCTGGGTTCTCAGCCTTCCTAATCCTGTGGCCCTTTAATAATGTTACTCACTGCCATGGGCTATGTCTGTGCAGGGGTCTTGGGTCATCTCCATGCCTAATCCTTGGTTGGAGTATCAGTCTCAGGAAAGACACCTGTGCACAGATTTTTTTGTTTCTGTTGCTCTCCTTGTGGAGTTCCTGTCCTCTCTAGATCTTACTGTTTCCCACTTCTTTCCTAAGATTCCCTGCACTCTGCCCACAGGTTGCCCATAAGTCTCACCATCTGCATTCATAGTCTGCAGGGCAGAGCCTTTCAGAGGTCCTCTGTGTCAGGCCCTGACTTGTTCCCTCGTTTCTCCTTCTTCTGATGTCCACACTCTTTGTCTTTCTGGATAAGAATTGAGCATTTTAGTAAGAGTCCTCTCTCTTGATTTGTTTCTTTAGGTGTGCAGATTTTAGTAGGCTTATCTTATATTATAGGTCTATACCATGTTCATTTTATGCTTCTGGAATAGCTCACTCAGGATGATCTTTTCCAGTTCCCACCATTTCCCTGCAAATTCATGATTTCCTTGTTTTTTATTGTTAAGTAATATTCCATTGTGTAGATGTGGGTTCCATTGTAATAGGAACAGGGACTGCCTCTGACATGAGCTGATTAGCCTGCTGTTTAATTACCTCTCCCTGAGGGGGAAGCAACATTACCTGGTCACAGAAGAAGACAATGTAGCCACTCCTGATGAGACCTAATTGACCAGGATCAGAAGGAAGGAAAAGAAGACCTCCCCTATCAGTGGACTTTGGGAGGAGCATGCATGCAGAGGGTGAAGGGAGGGATTGGGACAAGAGGAGGGAGGGAACCACAGGGGGGATACAAAGTGAATAAAGTGTAATTAGTAAAGAATTAAAAATAAAAATAATAAAATAAAATAATAATGTTACTCACGTTGTGAACCCCCAACCACAAAATTAATTTACTGCTGCTTCATCACTGTAAATTTGCTATTGTCGTGGATTGTAATGTAAACATCAGATATACAGGCTATCTGGTATGTGACCCTCAAAGCTTCACAACCCACAGGTAGAGAATCGCTGGTCTAAACTGCTATTTTTCAATAAGAATCTTATCTATCATTTCTCCAGTATACATTGACCTTTACAATTCTTGTTTATTTCCTAAAAAATAAAAAAAAATAATGAATAAATAAGGATTTCATTGGAAAGTTACAAGGAAGCCTCCTTTGTTGTGAATTATATGAAGACTGGCTTAATGTTCTTGATGAAGGTGATTTGGATCAAAAGATTTCTACAATTCAAAGGTAAAGTTGCATTAAACACTCAGAAAACAACACAAAGCTAGGAGCAATACATTTCTTGAAGGTATTATTAGCTTGATTTTAAGAGATTACCCCCTTGAAATGACGACCCATGCCAAGAGGGTTCTTTTGCTCACACTTGTGTAGTCACTTCATGAACAGATGCATTGCTCAGGCAACAGCATTGCCTCGTGCTTATAATCCCACCACTTGGGAGGCTGCCACATTTTAATTGTTATGGATTGCAGGATAGCCGTGGTTACATAGCTGAGTTCAGTCCAGCCTAAAATGTGGGTTTCAATTCCTGTGTGAGAGAAATTAAAAGAAGTATGTGTATGCAATACCTGTGTGTTATTTCTGTCCAAATAGTATTACCATGGAAGAGTTAAAGATACTTCACACACTAAATAGATGACACTGCTTGGTACATAAAGCTACTAGTGAGTTCAACTTTCTCAACTATAGCAATATAGAGTAGTCTAGATCAAGGTCAGCTTAGACTTCATGGAAACATTTTCCTGTACAATACTCTATAGAACGATTTCTCAGGTAACGGAGGACTTTTCAGCTCCATGACAATCCAGAACCCCAGCATGTCTGTTTTATCTAAAGCATCATCTTTCATACTGCATTGCTATGTTTCATTAGTGTGTTTTCAGCTCATCCTAGTCATCAGATCAAAAATGCCTAAAAGTGTTACTTGGGTTTACATTAAATTGTAAATTAAATGTGTCCTCATGGTGCTTATACAGATATCACAGTGCTTAATAACTCTGGATATTTCCATTGTCAGAACCCACATGATGGCTTGCAACAACCCAGGTTCCATTTCCAGGGTTTCTGACACAATCCTCGGGGCTCATGGGCAATAGTCAAACAGGTGGTGCACAGATATTATTACCTATTTTTTTTTTTATTTCCTATGATTCTTTACAGAGACTTGTTTGGAAGAAACTATTCTAGACAATATTTTAGCCTCTTTTTAATTTTTGATTTTTGATTATCATATGATCTGGTCTATGAAACATTTACGCTGCATTTTCACTGAATTTGGAGATTGATAAGTAACTTTCCCTGTAAAGTCAAACAAGCATAAAATCCTTATTTTTCTATATTTAGACTTTTATTGAAGATGCCACGACCAAATCTGATTCTTTTGAGGCACTTCATGCATTTGTTACACGAGATTAAAAGTCATTCTTCCATGTGGTTTGTGAACGCTTATATTTTATCATTTCGCATTGCTGATAGTCTTCTATGGAAGGATACTGCTGACTACTCAATATCTGAAACAGATTTCTCAAAAAGGGTAAGTGGATCTCTTGGTTTCTGCCTTTGTGAACAAAGTCCTTCTTGTGATCTAGGAGTTGGAAAAGTCATTGCTATTAAAGAACACCCTAGGATTGCATTCTTTTGGAGTTGAAGAGGTATTGATCTATTTTGGGGAGGTTGGGAAGGGACCTTGTTAAAGTGGTTACAAGTTGTGAATCATCCTTATTTAACTGGCTTTGAAAACCAAATCAACTTGAAGCACAGACACTGAGGATGATAGAAAGAGATGAGGAGGCTCATCACACTAAAACTGAGGACTGTGGACCATCATGGATAAACACTGATGAATAGAATTGGACATAAATTTCCAAAGTAGTTTTCTCATCCCTGGGAGTAGCACTTGTCCCCAGCTTCACTGCACTTAGTCCCCCTTTGTGTTTGAATAGAGCACAGAAGAAACAATGCAGCTGATATGTTAGGCAGCTTTTCATTTCTACAACAACAGACCTGTAGAACTACACTTATAAAAAGGAAACATTTATTTTAGTAAAATACCCTGTGTGCTAACCTGCTTTCATGTGATTTTGCATGTATCAACTTTTCTTAGTGCCCTGCATGCCCAAAGAAACCTTTGAAATCCATGGAATTAGAATTACATAATACTCTAAACAACCGTGAGGTGCTGAGAACCCAACCTGATGCTCTCAAATAGCAAATAGTGCACTTAATAGTGAGCCATAATTCTGGAACCAAAATATTTATTTTAATTTATGTAAAGCAGGAATGAAATGTTTTTTTTTTCTTTTTTATGTGGTCTGCATGGAAGTTGTGCACTGCTTGCATTGTGGTGCCCTTGGAAACAAGAGGATGGCATTGGCTCTCATAAAACTGAATTACAGATGCTTGTGAAATTACAGATGCTGAGTCTTTTGAGATAGCTGCCAATGAACATAACTTCTGACACATCACTTCACATAATAGTTTACCTTAAGCTTGTTTCACCAAGGAATTTACTTTAAATTACTTTACTGATTGTCTCAAATTTTTATTGATAAGGTTATTTTTTATTATAAGCCTGAGAGGAATATTTCATGTGGTGGGAGAAAATTCCTGAGAAGAAAATATATGCCTACCTGTTAAGAAGAAAGCTGACTGAGAGAAAGGCAGAGAGAAAGATAGGACTCCTGCATTCGCTCTAATGCCAGAACTGCATACCATTTGCCTCACAGTGGGGCTTCCTTCTTAAAGCATAATTCCCAGGAAAAAAGCCTTAAAGATTTAATGATTAGCACATATGTCTCCTGAGCAGAGCAGTCACTAAGAAGTTGGATATGATAGATTTGAAAACAGAAAGGGTACAAAGTTCAGTAGGATTAAGACTAAATTTTAAAACTGAATAAAGTTTCAAAGTGTAATGCCCTAATGTGCAGATGCAGACTGATAAGACCCTTTTCGTGTTTTGTGTCAAAATGAGAGACAAAATGTTTTAAGAAAGTATGGGTGTGCCTTCTTGTTAAGAAGGTGCAGGAGAGCTGGCCCTGGTGGCATGGTTTGCAAGGAGAGTTGGCAAGCTATGTTACTAACGAGATCCAAGACTTTGAGCAGGCCCAGTCCAACATCTCCATCTATGAACTTTTGGAACATGTGAAGAGGCTGGTCCTGAACACCCAAAGCTGCTGGAAATCCATGGTCAGGGGCAACAGGAGAATATCCGGAATATCTGAGAGAGTCTCTGAGAGGATCTATTATTGATGTTGTAGCACAAAACCATAGGCCCTGACCCAGAGCATTGCCTCATTTTAGTGAATATTTGCAAATTGAGCTGTTTGAGCAAAAGGATATTAGTTTGACACACAGTGGCACAACACAGCTTACATGGAATAATTTAGTGATTTATATACAGATACATATATTTTTTTATTATTTCTTTTTGTGGGATTTAAAGGGTGGAGAGCAGTAATGGAAGCAATGGGAAATTTGCGGGTTTGGGGTACATGATGGAAAATTCACAAAGAATCAATAAAGTCATTTGTTTACCAAGAAAGAAAAGAAATAAGAAGAAAGCAAGGGGTATATTTAACTAGTACCTTTCAGGAATCAGCTGCACAGGACAGAAATCATGGTACAGTGGAGTAGTACAGCACAGAGAATCACTTTCGCATCCAGGACTCTACTTAGCTCTATTCAGCTATCAAGCTACTGGCAACCTAAAATCCAAGTTTTATTAACATTCATGTTCAGTACAAAAAGAACAATGAGATATATTTTTCACTCTTAACTACTGTTGATGATTCTCTTTTCTAAACAGTTCTATTCAAATATATTCCTGTATGTGGTCAGATATGAAAGCCAAGAAGGATCACTATTCTGAACTATTTGTGTAGGAAATAAGAAAATCATCTAAGTATGATATTCCTGAAAATTATTTCTTTGCTACCCTGTTTAAGACTGGTCAAATTTTTTGGTTGTGAGCCCAGACTTTAACTGCTGAGCTTGGAGGGGGTTCTCCCCTGTCAGGGAACTAGGGAAGGGGCACAGAAGGAGAAGAGGGAGGGTGTGTAGTTCTAAGAGGAGACCAGGGAGTGGGCTGCAGTAGGGAAAAATTTGAATAAATAGTAATAAATGAATAAATTTTCAAGACTGGTCAAATATAAAATTAGGTGCATCATGGGAAGAAACACAAAAGTTAAACAGAAACAGTCATTGCTGTGAGGATACTAAAACTTTTCCTTATTTTACTGAGAAAATATTAAATAGGTGCCCATACTATTCTTACTCATTTCATGGGTTCATAGCTGCGTATAGTAACTACTATTTTTTTTGTCATTTCAAGAATATAATATCAAATTTGTAAGCAATGTGAAATGAAAGGATCTTGTTTCTACACTGTTGATTTACAGGTTTCCCTTATAAAACTTCTAATTGATTATTTCCCCAAGATTTTTAAAGAGGATACTAGTAAATTGTATAAAGATGTCCAAAGGAGTGTGGAGGACATCAAGAACTCCTCTGGTGATAAGTCTCCTGATAAGGCTGATGCGGATAACCAAAGTGAGTATGACTTTCCTAATGATAATACTGAAGAATTAAAGCTTACATCTGTTCCTTCTAAGGAGGACATTCCTACAGGTAACAGGAAGCTTTAAAGAAGTAATCAGATGAATGGAAAGACAACATCCTCTCTTGATTTCACAAAACTGTAAATAGCATCACAGCAGTATTGTCACACATCATGATATTAGAACATGAGAAGTCTCTTTAAACAACAGTGTAATTTTAAAATATAAATATAAGCATACATACATACATACATATACTGTTAAGCACATTTATCCACATGCATGTTTATACTCACATATATGCATGCATGTATGTATGACAGATACCGTCCTAATTTAGCCCCTGAAAGGATCCCAGCATATTCCTGCTGTGTTTCTCACCTTTCCTTCTCCTGGTCCCTGAGTCAGTGTAGGATATCTTGGATACTGAAATTATTACTTTTGGAAAGAGCACTAGAGACAATGATTTGATTCAAAAACCCCTCAAACATTCTGGGAGATAAAGCCTTGTGCCACTGTCACCAAACTGTGCAATCCTCTTGCAAAAACACTAACGTTATTTTGATTTCTTATGAGAGATAAATCTTATCAAATGCTCAGCATTATGTAACTATTGGATTCACAGGATCCACTACAACAAATATGTGAAGAATGATAAATAGGCTAAAACATACCTGAATCATCAATTAGCACCTCTCAAAATCAGATATGTTGTAAACACAAGAAATTTTCTGTGTGGAGTTGTGTAAATAGACTGAAAGACTCATTTCATCTGAATCGAGGGGAATCTGTCTTCGGAGAATGTTTTGAATCATGATATTTGTTTGTTTTATTTGACAGTGGATATTGGAACAACTTTCTTCTCCAGTACAATTGATCATCCTGTGGAGGATGATAACTGAAGAAACTTTTGGATTGTCCAAGCAACCTTACTTCCCTTCAGTTTCTTACCAAACTAAATACTTGGAATCCCCACAATTTCATTTGTCTACATC
Organism: Meriones unguiculatus; assembly: GCF_030254825.1. Lineage (NCBI taxonomy): Eukaryota > Metazoa > Chordata > Mammalia > Rodentia > Muridae > Meriones > Meriones unguiculatus. The sequence continues at coordinate 43,779,575 of NC_083357.1, forward strand.
CTTCCCTTCCTCTTATCCCTCATTGTAATACATTCGTAATGTTCTCTATTTCACTTTATTATTGTTTACAATGTTTCACTTCCATTTCATTTATGCTGTGTATTCAGTACTTTTATTGTGGTAATAAATGTTAAATTTGGAAAATGCCATTTGGCCGTCTTCTCCTCCATCTCAGTTACTCAGGAAGTGGCGTTCATGTGATAGATCCAAAAGAAACAATTTATTATTATTCCAAACTCCAATCAGAATGGCATAGTAAGTTCTGCTTAATAAATGAAGACAGGGGATTTCTCTGACCGAATTCTTTCAGACTCTAGCCACCAAAGTGTCCCAAAGTCAAAGAATCAACTACCAGTTTTCCACAAAACCTGACTCATTCTGGGCATTAGAGCAACATTTTTGTTTTTAAGTTATTTTCATCTTGGTTTGAAAAGTTGCTTTAGAATATTATATGCATTAGAAATACATTTGGCTCAGTGTTTGTGGGCTCATGCCATTGCTATAGGGCAGGTCTGATGTCAGGATGTCACAGCAAGTGAAGTGGCTGACTTAGTTAAAAAGCAGAGGAAAATGACGGCTCATACTCACTGAGCTTTTTCCTGTTTATGCATTCCAGAAATCATGCTTGTAATTTCACAGTCCAATAATAGTTGTTATAGTTTTCTCACTGTGATAACTTAATCTAGATAATTGCTCAGAAGCATGGAAAGAAGGTAATGTAATTGAAATAATCCTGCAGAGTTGTGCTTAGAGTCCTGTATCATAGATGGCTCCAGATAAAATACCATTAACAATCAAAATTAAGCATCACACATCATGAAGTTGGAAGTAGATTCCAATTGTAAGAAAGTGCACAATGGCCTGAAAAGGTGGTTCAATATTTAAAGCAACTGAGATATAAACTTTGTAACTGACATGAGTCCTGATCATCAAGACTGTAATTAATATAAAAACTAAAAAATTGGTGGCTACCGCTGGAATACAAAGTGAATAAACCTGAATTAATATAAAAAATAAAAATTTGTTTTAAAAAAAATAAAAATTTAATTTAAAATAAAGCTTCAGAAAAAAAGAGTGTGCATGACATATTGTATCTTAATTATTATATGTGAATAGCAGGAATAAATATTGGAAATTGGGATGTCCTACACATACCTATAAGATTTTTTATTCTCTGTGTTCTCACATGTATTTCTTGAAGTACTGGAGATCATGACCCCAACCACAAAACCCCCTCAGTTCAAATTTGAAATAAGAGGTGTCCTACACATACCATAGAAGATTTTTTCATTGTCTTGTTCTCACGTGTGCCTCTTGAAATACTGGAGATCATGAACCCCTTAACAAAGATAGACATTTATAAGAGGTTATTCCAAGGGAACACTGTATACATGCACACCAGTTAGAAATAGAAGGCATGATCATGCTTGTAGTGATGCAGTGAAAACAGAACAGAAATTAGAATTCTGAGTGTTTCATTTATGTAATTTCTTCGTTCAGTTGGTTCATTGCAAATGTAAATGAGAAAGGATAAAACACATGGTTTGAGATTAATATACTTTACATAAACCAAAGTGAATGTTTAGTTTACAGCATGAGACAAGTCAATAAATTCTACCAAGGTGACAAATGAGGATAGAAGACTTTTAGAACAGGGAGTCCTTCAAGAAGTAAAAAGTTAAATTACAGTGTTACTCAGAAATCATAAAATGGCAATCAGTTTCCCTTCAAGAAAACAAGACAAAGGGCATGGGCACCATGGTTAAGTTATACCATAAACATGAAGGAGACCTGCATAGCACAGTCATATAGTATTTAGCCCATGAAGAGATAGCAGTAGTTGCCAGTTAGGAGTTAAAATCACATTCTCCCCAAGGACAAACTTCTGCGAGCTTTTATTCAACAAGAGGCTGTCTGGATGTGACAGTGGTATCATAGAACCCTTTCTTCAAAACACCTGGAGCTTCTTCCAGTGGATAATTTTGACCTGTGTATTCCTCGATATTTTGGTAAAAACAAAACAAAAAAGGAGCAAATTGCAAAATACTTAAGAATCAATTTGGGAGAAAAAATATTCTCAAAAACAAAAACAGCAGAAAAATTGTAATACAAAAATCACATAAATATAATTTAACTCTCTGAAATATATGAAATATCTAAAAATAATTCAGAATCATAGTTACACATTGCTAAATACGCATAAATAATTTGCAACAATTTAAAATTCAATGCGATTTCATACAGGAATTAAGTATGTTCATTAGAAACATGAACTCAATTTAAAGTAGATCATTTTTACTAATTAGTTAAAAAAAGAAAATAAAAGTTTTAACTTTTTGTTTTTTATATTAATTACAGTTTATTTACTTGTATCCCAACTGTAGCCCCCTCCCTCATGACCTCCCTATCCTACCCTCCCTCCCTCATCTCCTCCCTGCCCTTCTCTAAGTCAACTGATAGGAGGTCCTTCTTCCTTTCCTCTGACCCTAGCTTATCAGGTCTCATCAGGACTGTCTGCAATGGCCTCCTCTGTGGCCTAGCAAGGCTGCTCCTCCCTCGAGGGGGGGGGGTCAAAGGGAAAGCCACTGAGTTCATATCAGAGTCAGTCCCTGTTCACCTTACTGGGGTACCCCACTTAGATACTAAGCTGCCATGGGCTATATCTGAGCAGGGATTCTAGGTTAGATCCATGCATGGTCCCTGGTTAGAGAATCCTTTTCAGAAAAGACTCCTGTGCCCAGATATATTTGGTCCTTGTGGAGCTCCTGTTCTCTCCATTTCTTACTAACTACCTTCTTTCATAAGATTACCTGCACTCTGCCCAAGGTTTGGGTATGACTCTCAGCATTTGCTTTGATACTTGTAATAGCCAGAACCTGGAAACAACCCAGATGTCCCTAAATGGAAACAAAAATTGTGGTACATATACACAATGGAATACTACTCAGCAATTAAAAACAAGGAAATCATGAAAGCTGCAGGCAAATGTTGGGATCTAGAAAAGATCATCCTGAGTGAGGTATTCCAGAAGCAGAAAGACACACACGGTATGTACTCACTTATACTTGGATACTAGACCTAAAAGATAGGATAAACATACTAAAACCTGTACACCTAAAGAAGCTAAACAAGAAGCAGGATCCGGGGTAAGATGATCAAGCCTCACTTAGAAAGACAAATGGGATAGACTTTGGAAGTAGGAGAAAACAAGAAACAGGCAGGAGCCTACCATACAGGGCCTCTAAAAGACTCTACCAGGCAGAAAAAATAAATTTCTGACAGGAGGATGATTATATAGATATTTCTAATTTATGTAAAACACATATGCAAGTTTAAAAATCGCATTAAATAAAATATGTTCAAGGAATCAGGGTAAATTTAGAGAGAGAGAATACAAAGTAGACTATACATATAATTGTTATTGTATAAAAAGAAACATAAGGAATAGATAAAAATAAATGAGTACCATCAAATAAAATTGTTAAAAAGCAATACATTATTCTAACATCTAGAGATTAAAGACTAGAAGAAAATTCTAGTCTAAGAATAAAAAGAAAACAGAGAAATCCATTAGTCACTTGGATTGTTGATGAACATTTTTTTTTTAAATTGTAAAAAGACACAAAGACATTGAGACTTAGAGAAGGTTCTGATAAGATAATTTAAACAGATATAAATTGCACTGGTAGATTATGGTTTGTCCTCTTCTAACTCACTTTGAAGAGTGAAATCGTGACAACTTGTAAACAACACTTAAACAAGTATTTGTGTTCTTAGGAGAAACTCATTATCTTCTCTTGAGAATGAGTGACTGCATTCATGAGGTTGCAGTGCTTACTCTGTGAGATGGTTTATATTGTCTGCCCACTTGACATGATCTAGAATCACCAAAAGATAAACCTGGTCAGATGCCTGTGGGATAAGCCCTTGATTAGATCAACTGAGGTGGAAAAACTTCTAAAATAGTGTAGCACTGTAGCGATGGGTTGGCTCCATTATATGGGTGAGGTTCTAGATATATTAAAACTCAAAAACAAGCTGAGCATGCTTTTCACACAACCTTCTCTTGGCCATGATGCATTAGCTCCCTTCAAACTGTCAATCAGAATTAACTGTCCTCACATGAAGTTTCTCTTCTCAGTTATTTTTTCACATCAGTGAAACAAGGAACTAAGAGCATATCCAAGGACGTTGTTATAAAGCAAGTCATACAAACAAATTTTCAATTTCTGTTTGTCCATTTTCCCTTCTCCTCCTCAGCCATCTTGTGCCTGTTGGCAAGCTGTATGATAAGCTCCAAGACAGGGACTCTATTACTGTACCAACAGTAGATTTCCTTCAGTAAACATGTATACGAATATAAAAAACACGAAGACAGAAACTATGTAGTATTAATCATACTAAAATGTATTTTATTGAGGTTGAGTATGTGACTCAGTGTTGCAAGGTTGACCATGATTCTAATCCATACCACTAGATGAATAAATCTTGACCTTCAAAAGCTTAATTATTTACTAAATGGTTTGGTAACCATGACAAAGAACCTGACATATGCAAATTTCCTTTCTACACATTCATTCTTAGGATTGATTAGCCCATTATTATAAAAGTATTTTCATTATTTAGTTAGAAGAATAGGAGGAAAGGATACATGTAGAGCAGTAGGAAATTAGCTTAAAATATTTTAATAAACACAGTAAAATTAATATTGGCAAAGATTTTAATGAGAATTATTAAAATATACATAATGCGGATCTAAGATGGCAGTCCCTGTAGGACACTGTTCCTGACCACCAGCACAGCAGGGACAGAGAGTGACCAACACGCAGAACTCTTGGCCCTAAAACACCAATGATTGTGCTTCCCAGGTGAGAGGAAAGCCCATGTTGTGGGAATCAGTTGGGTTCAGGTCACCCAGCTAAACTCCTGGAAGTGTAGTTAGTCCCAGCTGGCACTTGGTTGCCAGCCCAGACCACGCACCTGCATGCTCTGATCACCACCGTAGACTGAACTGTGGGCTCCACAACACCTGAGACCGGGATTTCCAGTCTGTAGAAAACACCACGGTGAAGAAAGTGATTGGGAACCAACCCCAGGACATGCAGACAACCCTTGCAAGAGGTACCAGGGTCCTGCAGACACTAAGTTGCCAGCCCAGAGACCTGCTGTGTACCTGACTCACCTATCCAGACAGAATTGTGTGCCCCAGGACACCAGAGACTGTCTTTCTCTGTCAGGAGGAAAATCCACAGTGTGGGAAACAGCAGGTCCTAACTCAGGGAACCACAACTCCAACCCTCCAGCAAGGTTTCTGCAGAAGTCCAGTCAATAGCAAGGCTGAGTCACTCTGCCTGCATGCTCTACTGGCCATCCCAGATGGAACTGTGGATGCCAAAAACACCATAGACTAGATCTTCCTGTTGGGAGGAAACCCCACAGTGGGGGATGTATCAGGACTGACCTTAGGACACCTAGCTCCAGAAGAGTTTCTGGGGTCCTGCTGAGTTCCCACTGGGTTCCTGCAGGCTCCAGGATCTGGTCTCTGGTTGCACACATGAGCACTGTGTTCAACTGCCACGTATTACCACTAGGGTACTGTGGCACCCAGCTCCAACCTCAGACCTACATAAACCTGAGAGTCATTGGATCAGCCCCTAGAGACTGCTACAAGTTGCAACCAGTTATCTCTAGCTAAACTGAAGAAACCACTGGGCTCCCTGGTTCTTCAAGTGGGCTATAGTTAGAAAACAATAAAGGAGCAACAGCAACAGCTCAATAAGTTCTGAGCAAGAAAGAGGTAGGGTAGCTCTCTCCAGAACTTCTCCTGGGGAGAGGAGAGCCTTCCTGACTACCAAGGACCATAGTTACCACACAGGTCCTTACGCCTGAAGTGAGCTCTAGCAATTTCTGAGAAGCACCACCATTAAGTTGACTATACTGAAAGAGCCAAGGACGCCTTCTTCAGAATCTTGCCAAGGGGATTCTCCCCACCCCAGGAATCCAGCAGGTACCACAAATTAATAGCCCACACCTGAGACACCAACATGGGTGGAGACCAGTATTAAAGCACAACCAACAAAAGGCAAATCAATATGGTATCCCCATAACCCAGTTATCCAGTTACTCTGGGCATCCTAACATAAGTGAAATTTAGGAAGATGACCTTACATCTATGTTGTGAAGAGGATGATGGAGGAAACAAATAAAATGTGTAAAGAAATGGAAGGAGATAGTCAAATTATGGCCATCATCAAAGAAATGCAGGAGGATGCAGCCAAACAGTTTGTGGCTTTCAGACAGGAAATGATCACTGAAAGAAGTAAATGAAACAGAGGAATGTTTAAACAAAAGGTGAACGAATTGAAGGGAAAACAGGAAAATACAGTCAGACAAGTGAAGGAAATAAAAAGAATGGTTCAGGATCTAAAGATAAAACTGGAAAAAAATAAACAAATCACAAACGGAGGAAATCATGGAGAGAAAGAACTTGGGAAAGAACACAGAAACTACAGAGGTAAGCTTAACCATCATACTACAAGAGATGGAAGAAAGAATCTCAGGTGTGGAAGACAGAATAGAAGAAATGGATGTATCCATCAAAGAAAATAATAAATCCAAAAAAATTCTGATTGTTCAATGTTCCTGAATAAACTGCATTGAAAAAAAATTCTGACACAAAACATCCAAGAAATCTAAGACAACACCTAAGAATAATAGGAATAGAAGAAAAAGAAGATTCCCTCCTCCAAGGCCCAGAAAATATTTTCAACAAAATCATTGAAGAAAATTTCCCAAACTTAAAGGAGAGGCCTTTAAGCATAGGAGAGGCCTACAGAAAACCTAAAAAATTAGACCAGAAAAAAAAAAAATCCTCCTTCCTCATAATGATCAAAACAGTAAGTATACAGAAGAAAAAATACTGAAAGCTGCAAGGTATAATGGACAAGTAATATATAATGGCAAACCCATCAGAATCATACCTGACTACTCAACAGAGACTATGAAAGTAAGAAGAGTCTGGACAGATACAACGCAGACCCTAAGAGAACACAGATGTCAGACCAGGCTACTATACACAGCAAAACTCCCAGTCCTCATAGAAAAGAAAACAAGATATTCAATAACAACAACAACAAAATTCCAAAATACCTACACACAAATGCAGTGTGACAGAAGATACTAGAAGGAAAAATACAACCCAAGAAACTCTTTACAGGAAAACGCAGGAAAAAAAAAAAAAAAACAAAAAAAACACTACAGCAAAACTAAAAGTATTCAAGCACACAAACACACTACCATAGCCAACATCAAAATCAAAGGATTTAACTGCCACTGGTCATTAATCTCTGTCAAAATCAATGTACTTAAATAATAATAAAAAGTCAAAGACTCTAAAAAAAGACAAAGACTAACAGAATGAATGCATAAACAAGACCCAACAATCTATTACATACAAGAAACACACCTAAGTCACAAAGATAGGCATTACCTGAGAGTAAAGGGCTGGAAGACAGTTTCCCAGGCAAATGGAACCAAGAAGCAAGCAGAAGTAGCCATTCTAATATTTTTTTTTTAAAAAATAGACTTTTAACAAAAATTAATCAAAAGAGATGAGGAAGGACACGTCATACTCATAGAAGAAAAATTCAAGCAGGAAGACATCACAATCCTGAACATCTATGCCCCAAGTACAAGGGCAAACACATTTGTAAAGGAAACATTAATAAAACTTAAATCACACATAGATCCCTACACATTAATAGTGGGAGACTTCAGCACCCATCTATCAACAAAGGACAGGTCAACAAAACAGAAATTAAACATAGAAACAATGACTCTAACAGAGGTCATGAATCAAATGGACCTAAAAGATATCGACAGAAAGTTCCACCCAAAAGAGAGAGAATTTACCTGCTTTTTAGCACCTCATGGAACCTTTGTATTCTCCAAAATACACCATATAGTTGGTCGCAAAGCAAGCCTCAACAGATAACAGATACAAAAATATTGAAATAATCTCTCGTATTATATCTGACCACCATGCCCCGAAGCTGGACCTCAACAACAACAGAAACAGAAAAAAAAAGCCTACAAACTCATGGAAACTGAACAACTCACTACTCAATAATGACTGGGTTAGCAAAGAAATAAAGAAAGATGCTACACCCACTCCAGTGTCTGGTGTAGCATATCAGTAGATAGTGTTACTCAGACTAAGAGATATGTGTCTTTCAGATTATGCTCTCTGGAGGTCCCTAGCAGATGCCCCACCCCCACCTGGCAAAAAGACATGTTCTGAGATTTCTGTGCTTTTCGGTCACTGTTTGGGGAATGGAACTTTGAGCTTTTTGGTTTTTCTCTGTGACTCCTGATATAGCACAATTAACTTTACAAAGAAATTTATCATTAGTAAATTATTAAAGGCTTTAACAAGAATAAAATGTAAAAAGAATAAGCTTTAAAAAAGTAATAAAAAAGATTCAGTATCAATAAACATTATAAGAATAGTGAAAAAAAAATAATGGGCTCTTTCTTAAGAAAAAAATAGCATGAGAAGTACAGCTGGTGGGAGTTTCCCCTCCCTTCAGCACCTTGTTCCTAGGGAAGATCGTAAATCTTTAGCAGGACATATGGGAGGATGGTTAACAAAGGTGTAATTAGATTTTGATACAGAGAAAGATTTTGGCAGACATCTGACTTAGCTCCTGACTTTCCTCTTCATTGGTTAGCAATAATAAAACTGCATTTGAAGGTTCTTTCCCTTTGTCTGCTTTGATCAAATTTTTTCAGGCCAAGATTTTGTTCTGGGTACTCCCCTCTGTTAAACTGTAAACTTTGTATTCTTGGTAAAAGTCTAAATGTTCTGGGAAGTGTGCCAAATTTAAGGTGCCTTTTTGTAAAATCATCATAAAAATATTAACTTGAATTCAGTAAAGTGCAGCAGATTTCAAAGCCTCACTGGTCTCTGTCTGTTAAATTCGCCCAAACTGTGCCTTCCTGATATTCAAAGCCTCATTCCCAGGGAATCAAGATAGCTGACTGGGCTGGTCTGTGGCCGAAAGAAATTAAAGTCTTTCTAGTTCCAATGAAAATGAAAACACAACATACCCAAACTTATTGGACACAATGAAAGCAGTACTAAAAGGAAATTTCATAGCGCTAAGTGCCTTCAAGAAGCAAATCGAAACATCACATTCAAACAACTTAATGGCTCACCTAAAATCCCTAGGAAAAAAAAGAAGCAGACATACCCAAGAGAAGGGGATGTCTGGAAATAATCAAACTCATGGCTGTAATCAATCAAATAAAACAATTCAAAGAACCAATGAAACCAAGAGCTGGTTCTTTGAGAAAATCCAGAAGATAGTCAAGCCCTTATACAAACTAACTAAAAGGCAGACACTATCCAAATCAACAAAATCAGAAATCAAAAGAGGTTACATAATGACAGACAGTGAGGAAATCTAAACAATGATTAGGTCTTACTTCAAAAGCCTATATGCCACAAAATTTGAAAATCTAAATGAAATAGACAATTTTCTTGATTGGTTCCACTTACTAAAGCTGAATCAAGACCAGGTAAATCAAATAGCTCAATATCCCCTAAGTAAATAGAAGCTGTCAACAAAATTCTGCCATCAAAAAAATGCCCAGGGCCAGATGGTTTCAGCCCAGAATTCTACCAGACCTTCAAAGAAGAGCTAACTCCATTACTCTTCAAAGTACTCCACAAAATAAAAACTGAAGAAACACTACCAAAGTCATTCTATGAAACCACAGTCACCTTGTAACCTAAACCTCACAAAGATCCATCAAAGAAAGAGAATTTCAGGCCAAACTCCCTAATGAACATTGATGCAAAAACACACAACAAAATACTTGCTAACCGAATACAAGAATATATCAAAGATATCATCCACTATGACCAAGTAGACTTCATCCCAGGTATACAGGGGTGGTTCAATATATGGAAATCCATCAATGTAACCCAGCACATAAACAAACTGAAAGAAGGAAAAAAAAAACTCACAAACACACAGTAATCTCCTTAGATGCTGAAAAAGCATTTGATAAATTCTAACATCTATACATGTTTAAAGTCTTGGAGAGATCAGGGAATAAAAGGCACTTACCTAAAGTAAAAGCAATATACAGCAAGCCTATAGTCAACATCAAACTAAGTGGAGAGGAACCTATATCAATCACACTGAAATCAGGGCAAGGCTGCCCACTCTCTCCATAGCTCTTCAACATAGGTCTTGAAGTCCTAGCTATATCAATAAGAAAATTAAAGGAGATCAAGGGAATCTAAACTGGAAAGGAAGAAGTCAAAGTATCACTATTTGCAGATGATAGGATACTATACATGAGTGACCCCAAAATTTCTACCAGGAAACTCCTACAGCTGATAAACACCTTCAGCAAATGACTAAATACAAAATTAACTAAAAAAAAAAAAAAAAAAATCAGTAGCACTTCTGTATACAAAAGATAAAAGGGCTGAGAAAGAAATTAGGAAAACAGTCTCCTTCAAAATAGCAAAAAATGACATGAAGTACCTAGGTGTGGCCCTAACCAAGCCAGTCAAAGACCCTGAAATAAACCCACATACTTATGGATAGTTCATTTTTTAAAAGATGCCAAAACCTTACAATGGAAAAATGATAGCATCTTCAACCAATGGTGCTGGTCTAACTGGATGTCTACATGTAGAAAAATGCAAATAGATCGATGCTTGTCACCCTGCAGAGAACTAAAATCAAAGAGGATCAAAGACTTCAATATAAAATGAGACACACCAAAGCTGTTAGAAGAAAAAGCAGGGAAGAGCTTTGAACTCACTGGAACAGGGGACAACTTACTGAACAGAACTCCAACAATACAGGCTCTAAGATCAACAATCAATAAATGGGACCTCATGAAAAGAAAAAAGCTTCTGTCAAGCAGAGTACACTGTCATCAGAGCAAAACGACTGCCTACAGATTGGGAAAGGATCTTCACCAACCCTATACCTGACAGAGGGCTAATATGCAGACAGCAAAAAACCAAGTAAACCAAATTTGCAAATGGGGTACAGAGCTAAACAGAGAATTTTCCATAGAAGATTATCAATTGGCAGAGATACGCTTAAAGAAATGTGCAACGTCCTTAGTCATCAGGGAGATGCAAATCAAAACAATCCTGAGATTTCACCTTACACCCATCAGAATGGCCAAGATTGAAAACTCAAGTGACAACACATGTAGGAGAAGATTAGACAAAGGAGAACTCTCCTCCATTGCTGGTGGGAATGTGAACTTGTAAAACACTCTGGAAATCAATCTGGTGCTTTCTCAGACATTAGCAATAGTGCTTCCTCAAGATCCAGCTATGCCTCTACTAGTCATATATCCAAGTTACTCAAGTATACAACAAGGACATTTGCTCAACCATGTTTGTAGCAGCTTTATGTGTAATAACCAGAAACTAGAAACAACCCAGATGATCCTCAGTTGAGGGATGGGAACAAAACTTGTGGTGCAATTACACAATAGTAGAGGACTCAGAAATTAAAAACAAGGAAATCATGAAATTTGTAGGCAATTGTGGGAACTAGGAAAGGTCATCCTGAGTGAGGTATCCCAGAAGCAGGAAGACACACAGAGTATATATTCACTCATAAATGGAGATTAGACAAATAATATAGGATAAACATACTTAAATCTGTACACTGGAAGAAACTAATCAAGAAAGAAGACTTTGGGTAAGATGCTCAATCCTCATTCAGAAAAGCAAAGAGGATGGACATCAGAAAAGGGAGAAAACAGAGAACAGGACAGGAGCCTACCACAGAGGGACTCTAAAAGACTTTACCCAACAGTGTATCAAAGCAGATGCTGAGACGCATAACCAAACTTTGGTCAGAGTGCAGGGAAGCTTATGAAAGTAGGAGGATATAGAATTAACCTGGAGGGCACAGAAGCTCCACAAGGAGAGCAACAGAACCAACTGTCCTGGTTAAAGGGGTGTTTTCTGGGACTGATACTTCAACCAAAGACCATGCATGGATATAACCTAGGACACCTGCACAGATGTAGCTCATGACACTCAGTGTCCAAGTGGGTGCCCTAGAAATGGGAACAGGGACTGTCTCTGATATAACTTATTGGCCTGATCTTTGATCACCTCCAGGCTTTCAGCCTCGCCAGGCCACAGAGGAAGACAATGCAATCACTTCTTATGTGATCTGATAGTCTAGGATCAGATGGACAGACAGGAGAACCGCCCCTAACAGTGGACTGAGGGAGGGGCATGGGTAGAGGAAAGACAGAGAGGGTGGACTGGGAAGGGAAGAAGGAGAGAGCTACAGGTGGAATACAAAGTGAATAAACTGTATTTAATAACACCTTTAGCAAAGTGGCCAGATACAAAATTAACTCAAAAAAATCAGTAGCCTTCCTGTATACAAAAGACAAAAGGACTGAGAAAAAAATTAGGGAAACACCCCCTTTTACAATAGCCACAAATGACATAAAGTACCTTGGTGTAACCCTAACCAAGCAAGTCAAAGACACCTATGAAAAAAATTTCAAGTCTCTGAAGAAAGAATTAAAAGAAGATATCAGAAGATGGAAAGATCTCCCATGCTCATGGCTTGGCAGGATTAACATAGTATAAATGGTCATCTTACCAAAAGCAATCTACAGATTTAATGCAATTCCCATCAAATTGCCAACACCATTCTTTACAGACCTGCAAAGAAAAATTCTCACCTTTATATGGAATAACAAGAAACTCAGAATTGCTAAAACAATGCTCTACAATAAAAGAACTTCTGGAGGTATCTCCATCCCTGATCTCAAGCTGTACTATAGAGCAACAGTTATCAAAACTGCATGGTACTGGCATAAGAACAGAATGGTGGATCAATGGAACCGAACAGAAGACACAGAAATAAACCCACACACTTATGGACACCTAAATTTTGACAAAGATGCCAAAACCATACAATGGAAAAGAGATAGCATCTTCAACAAATGGTGCTGGTCTAACTGGATGTCTACATGTAGAAAAATGAAAATAGATCCATATTTATCATCCTGCACAAAACTGAACTCCAAGTGGATCAAAGACCTCAACATAAAACCAGACACATTAAATCGGCTAGAAAAAAAAAAAGTGGGGAATATCCTAGAACTCATTAGTACAGGAGAAAACTTCCTGAGCAGAACACCAAGAGCACAGGCTCTAAGAGCAACAATCGATAAATGGGACCTCATGAAACTGAAAAGCTTCTGTAAAGCAAAGGACACCGTCATCAAAACAAAGCGACTACCTACAGATTGGGAAAGAATCTTCACCAACCCTTTATCTGACAGAGAACTCATATCCAGTATATATAAAGAACTAAAGAAGCTGAAAAGCAGCAAACCAAGTAATCCACTTGAAAAATGGGGAACAGAGCTAAACAGAGAATTCTCTGTAGGGGAATATCGAATGGCAGAGAAGCATTTAAAAAATGCTCAACCTCATTAGCCATTAGGGAAATGCAAATCCAAACAACCCTGCCTTTCTGAATGAGGATTGAGCATTTTAGCCAGAGTCTTCCTTCTTCATTAGTTTCTTTAGGTGTACAGATTTTAGTATTTTAGTATATTTATCCTATATTATATGTCTAATCTCCCCTTATGAGTGAGTATATACCCTTTGTGTCTTCCTGCTTCTGGGATACCTCACTCAGGATGAACTTTTGAGTTCCCACCATTTGCCTGCAAATTTCATAATTTTTTTTTCTGAGTAATATTCAAATTTCTGTATCCATTCCTCAGTTGAGGGACATCTGGATTGTTTCCAGCTCTTGGCTATTACATACAAAGCTACTATAAACATAGTTGAGCAGATGTCCTAGTGGTATACTTGAGCATCTTTTGGATATACGCCAGGTAGTGGTATAGCTGGATCTTGAGGAAGCACTGTTCTTAATTGTCTGAGAAAGTGCCAGATTGATTTCCAAAATGGATGTACAAGTTTACATTCCCACCAGCAATGGAGGAGGGTTCCCCTTTGTTCACATCCTCTCCAGCATATTTTGTCACTGGAGTTTTTGATCTGAGCTATTCTGATGGCTATAAGGTGAAATCTCAGGGTCCTTTTGATTTACATTTCCCTTATGACTAAGGATGTTGAACATTTCTTTAAGTGTATCTCTGCCATTCTATATTCCTCATCAGAGGAGAGACATCAGAAATGGAAGAAAACAGGGAACAGGAAAGGACCCTCCCACAGAGGGCCTCTGATAGGCTCTGCTCTGCAGGGTATCAAAGGAGATGATGAGACTTATGGCCAACATTTGGGCAGAGAGCAGGGAATCTTATGAAAGAACTGGGCAAAAGTAAGACCTGAAGAGAACAGAGCTCCACAAGGAGAGCAACAGAAGCAAGAGACCTGACCACAGGGATCTTTTCTGAGACTGATACTCCAAACAAGGACCATTCATGGAGATAACCTAGAACCCCTGCACAGGTGAAGCCCATGGCAGTTCAATGTCCAAGTGGATTCCATAGTAATGGGTACAGGGGCTGTCCCTGACAGGAACTGATTGGCCTGCTCTTTGATCACCTCCCCCTGAGGGGAGAGCAGCCCTACCAAGACACAGAGGAGACAATGCAGCCACTCCAGATGAGACCTGGTAGACTAGGATCAGAATGAATGGGAGGAAGATCTCCCCTATCATTGGACTGGGGGAGGGATAAGGTTAGAGAAGGGGAGGGAGGGTGGGATTGAGAGGGGAAGAAGGAGGAAGCTACTGGGGAGATACAAAGTGAATAAATTGAAATTAATAAAAATTTAAAAATACATAAAAAAGAAATATTTCTGTAGGCCCCAATATCTTCAGTCAAGAATGGTTCTTTAATAAAATGTCATAGACTAAAATTGGAACATAAGAAAGGAGAACACTCCAGAAGTGGCTCTGCATTCAAGATTGCTAACAGAACTTTTTGTAAGTCAAGATTTGTTCCCAGCACCCATGTTGAGCAGCCTACAACTACTTGTAACTCCATCTCCTGGGGATCTGTTTTCAGAATAACACAGGCATAATTGTATATATGGAACACAGACACACACAGACACACACACACACACACACAAAGAGATTAGAGAGTCAGATATATAAATGCAAAAAAAAACAATAAAAAACAAAAAAAACAAAACATAAAATAAAAACAAAAAACAAAATTAAGCAGAAAAAAATGGCTGTCTGAGGTTAAGGGGGAACCTTAAAACATTTTCAATTATAAGCAAAAGGAAGAGAAGAAACAGAATTTCTCCATTGAGTTTTTTCTTTTTTCTTTTTATTAATTACAATTTATTCACTTTGTATCTCCCCTGTACCTCCCTCCATCCTCCCCTCCCAATCCCACCCTCCCTCTTCTCCACCTCTGTCCCTCTCCCAGTACACTGATAAGGGAGGTCCTCCTCCCCTTCCCTCTGACCCTAGTCTATCATGTTTCATCAGGAGTGGTTGAATTGTCTTCTTCTGTGGCCTGGTAAGGCTGCTCCCCCTCAGGGAGATCAAAGAGCAGGCCAGTCAGTTCATGTCTGAGAAAGTCCCCATCCCCATTACTATGGAGGACACATGACTCTGAACTGCTACAGGCTACCTTCATGCAGGGGTTCCAAGCCATTTCCATGAGTAGTCCTTGGCTGGAGTGTCAGTCTCAGAGAAGACCCCAGTGCCCAGATCTGTTTTTGGATCTGTTGCTGTCCTTGTGGAGTTCCTATCCTCTCCAGGTCTTACTATCTTTCATGAGATTCCCTGCACTCTGACCAAAGTTTGGCTATGCGTTTCAGCATCTGCCTTGATACACTGCAGGGTAGAGCCTTTCAGAGGCCTTCTGTGGTAGGTTCCTGTCCTGCACACTGTTTGCTTCCTCCTCAGATGTTCATCCTCTTGGGCTTTCTGAATGGGGATTGAGCAACTTAGCCAGAGTCCTCCTTCCTGATTAGCATCCTTAAGTGTACAATTTTTAGTATGTTTATCCTATATTACATGTCTAATCTCCACTTATGAGTGAATATATAACCTGTGTGTCTTTCTGCTTTTGGGATACCTCACTCAGGATCATCTTTTTCAGCTCACACCCTGAAATCTCAGGGTCATTTTGATTTGCATTTCCAGGACAACTAAGGACGTTGAACATTTCTTTAAGAGTTTTTCTGACATTACATATTCCTCTATTGATAATTCTCTGTTTTGCTCTGTACCCCAATTTTAATTGGATTACTTGATTTGTTGCTTTTTAACTAAAAGAGTTATTTCTATAAACTGGATATTAGCCCTCTGTCAAACATAGGTTTGGTGAAGATCTTTTCTCAATCTGTAGGCAGTTGCTTTTCTTCTAATAGGTTAAGTATGTCTGGTTTTATACTGATGTCTTTGATCCACTTGCAATTTAGTTTTATGCAGGGTGATAAGTATGGATCTATTTGCAGGTTTCTACAAGTAGATTTCCAATTAGATCATCACCATTTCTTGAAGATGCTATCTTTTTTTCCATTGTAAGGTTTTGGCATCTTTGTCAAAAAACAGGTGTCCATAAGTATGTGGGTTTATTTCTGGGTCTTCTATTTGATTCCATTGATCCACCATTCAGTTTCTATGCCAGTACCCTGCAGTTTTTATAACTGTTGCTCTATAGTACAGCTTAAGATCAGGGATGGAGATACCTCCAGAAGATCTTTTATTGTAGAGGATTGTTTTAGGAATTCTGGGTTTCTTGTTATTCCATATAAAGGTGAGAATTTTTCTTTCCAGATCTGTAAAGATTTGTGTTGGTAATTTGATGGGAATTGCATTGAATCTGTAGATTGCTTTTGGTAAGATGGCCATTTTTACTAGGTTAATCCTGCCAAGCCATGACCATAGGAGATCTTTCCATCTTCTGATATCTTCTTCTAATTCTTTCTTCAGAGACTTGAAATTTTTTTCATACAAGTCTTTGGCTTGCTTTGTTAGGTGCACACCAAGGTCCTTTATGTCCTTTGTGGCTATTGTGAAGGGTGTTGTTTCCCTAATTTTTTTCTCAGCTCTTTTGTCTTTTGTATAAGGAGGGATACTGATTTTTTTTTTAGTTAATTTAGTATCCAGCCACTTTGTTGAAGTGATTTGGAGAGAGTGGGCAGCCATGCCTTTTCCCTGAGTTCAGTAGGATTGTTTTAAATTTCTCTCCGTTTAGTTTGATGTTGGCTATAGACTTGCTGTATATTGCCTTTACTATGTTTAGTTATGTGCCCTGTATTCCTGATCTCTCCAAGTCTTTAGACATGAATGGATATTGGATTTTTTCATATGCTTTTTCAGCATCTAAGGAGATTATCATTTGTTTTTTTTTTTTTTTCTTTATTTTTGTTAGCATGGTATATCACATTGATGGCTTTCCATATATTGAACCACCCCTGCATACCTGGGATGAAGCCTACTTAGTCATAGTGGATGATATCTTTGATGTGTTCTTGTATTCGGTTTGCAAATATGTTTTTTTTTTCAGTATTTTTGCATCAATGTTCATTAGGGAGATTGGCATGAAATTTTCTTTCTTTGTTCGGTCTTCGTGAGGCCATAAAGAAGGGCAACACAGCCAGTCTTGATAAGATCTGATAAGCTTGGGTCATATGGAAGGGGAGCAAGACCACCCCTATCAGTGGACTTTCAGAAGGGCATGGGAGGAGATGAGGGAGGGAGGGTGGGACTAGGAAGGAATGAGGAAGAAGCTTACAGCTGGGATACAAAATGAATAATTTGTAATTAATATAAATAATAAACATTTAAATAAAAAACAGAAAAATTTAATTTTCTGTATGTTAAAACTCTTAACTCCCTGCAAAGATACCAGTGAGATATTAGGAAAAATATAGGTGATTATAGAAAATTACCAGGAAAAAAGAAAATGAACAAGCTGAAGAGAAAAAAAAAATATCTAATTCCTTTTGAGATTCATAAAACTTTTTGATATAATCTGTACTGATTTCTGAGGTCATAAAACAAGAATTGCATTTTTAATAATACTTTGCAAAAGAAGGTTTCAAGTAGCAGTGTTATTTACTTACAATTGATATCTGCACTTGCCATTAGTCCAGAGAAAGGCCCTTTTCAATGGAAGACCCTTGAAGCAGCTATGGAATTCTGAAACTTTTGAAGAGAGAGAACAAGATAGGAAAGGGAATGAAGAGAGAAATGAAGGTGAAGATCAGACTTGGGGAAAGCAGGGGCAGAAAGAAAGAGGCCCTGTAGAGAAAAGATAAACCATGGGTGCAGGCATCTCTGTGACAAGCTGGATGCTTAGGACAGGGTAGGCTTCTGGGAAGATATGGGAGTGACTATAGCTGAGACTCCATGTAGCAGGGTCCATGGAGACTGAAGAGGATACCATCTAACTAGACAAGAATCCTAGTGGAGTGAGAGGAACAGCAACCCACCCACAAAAACTTCAACCAACTATTTACCCTGACTACAAGATGTGCAGGAATAAAGATAGAAATTGAGGGAATGTCCAGCCAATGCCTGAACCTACCTGAGACTCATCCCATTGGAGAGAGTCAACCCCTGACAGTATTAAAAATACTCTGCTATGCTTGCAGAAAGGAGCTTAGCATAGATGTCCTCTGAGAGGCTACACTGAGCAGCAGTTCCAAACAGATGCAGTGTTTGACTTACAGCTAAACATTGGGCAAAGCATAGGGAGTCTTTTAGAAAAGTGGGGGATGGATAGAAGGATCTGGAGGTGACCTGAACTCCAAAAGAAGCCCAACAGAGCCAACTATTCAGGGCGCAAAGGGGCTTGTGGAGACCAAAGCACCAAGGACCTTGCAAGAGTGGATCTAGGCCCTTACACAGATGAAGCAGGCATTTCTTTGAAGGAGGTAAGGGAATCTACTCTGCTTGCCCTTCTGAATGAAGTTTAAACATCCTCTCTAGGGTCTTAAATGTTATTTAGATTCTTCAGGTCTGTAGATTATAGGTTGTCCTATATTATATGTCTAGTATCTGCTTATAGGTGAGTGCATACCATGTGTGCCTTTCTGTTTCTGGGTTGCCTCAGTCAGGATGATCTTTTCTGTTTCTGTCCATTTGCCTGCAAATTTCATGATTTCCTTGTTTTTAATTCCATTGTGTAAATGTGTCACAATCTCTGTATGCATTCCTCTGTTGAGGGACATCTAGTTGGTTTCCAGATTCTGGCTGTTACAAATAAAGCTGCTATGAACATAGCTGAGCCAGAAGTGGTATTTTAGAGGGAACAGGATTCGAGCCTACTATAGAGGGTCCTCTGAAATGCTCCACCCAACAGGGGATAGAAGCAGAAGTTGAGACTCACAGCCAAACATTGGGCAGAGCTCAGGGAGTCTTATGGAAGAAGAGGGAAATAGAAGGACATAGAGGAGAAAGAAGCCCCACAAGGAGGCCAAGAAAGCTAAAAATTCTGAGCTAAGATGGTCCTGCAGAGAGAGATGCACCAACCAAGGACCATGCATGCAGAGGACCCAGACCGGCTGCTCAGATATAGTTAATAGGCAGCTCATTCTCCATGTGGGTTCCAAGTATGGGGAGCAGGGACTGCCTCTGTCATGAACTCAGTTGCCTGCTCATTGATCACTTGCCCGTGGTGTTATGGCCTTACCAGGACACAGAGGAAGAAGATCTAGGCAGTCCTGATGAGACTTGGTAAGCTATCTTATCAGTTTCTCTTCCCCTGGGCAGATGGCAGGGGATGGGAATGCCAATTTTCAGTGGACATGGGGAAGGAGTTGAGGGAGGGGGCTACAATTGGGATATATAATGAATAAATTGTAAAAAGAAAACACACACACACACACATACACAAAAGGTGAAGCTAAAATACAGAGTAAACCCTGGCTTTCCCCAACTCACACTGAACACAGGCCCCAGCAGTACCTATCCTACCTGGAGAATTAGATGTTTTTTTTTTTTTGTTTTATTTTGTTTGTTAGTTTTGGGTTTGTTGTTGTTGTTAGTTTGTTTCTGCATTATATCTCCAAAAAATTCCAATGCATAAACACTTAGGGCTTTCGAAAAGAGGGATGCTCTTTCTGACCATACAAATCACTAGAACCCTCAGTCTCCTTTTACACATAAGGGCCAGCATTCAGTGAAAGAAAACGATGTAACACCCCCAAGAGTAAGATAAAAAAGCACCCACTGTCAAACATGAGATAGCAGCATCTTGCTGAGAGATAATTAATGCACTAAATTATCTAGTGTAAAAAGAGTGAAATAGGTGTGTATGAATGGAAATGCCAATGAAGAAGGAGAATGAGGAAAGAAAAGAAGAAAAGTAGGAAGAAAGGAAGGAAGGAAGAAAAAGAAGGAGGGAAAAAGGTAAGAAGGAAAGATGGAGAGAAGGATGGAGGGGGAAGGAGCTAAAGAAAATGCAACAATTGAAAAAAGCACACCACAGATGCAGACGTCTTTTAGTGTGTTGGACATTGTCAGATTTGGAGTAGGGCATAATAACATGGAAAAGGCCTAAGAGACAATATTAGCCTTGGGAAAATAGGTAGTTGAAATTCTTGAGCATTAAGAGAGAAATTCAAGGCAGAAAATATAGTTGAAAAATTATAACCAGTTGAGATGAGATGTGGTTTAGGGGTCATAAGTATTGACTATTCTTCCAGGGGACCTGGGTTTAACTCCCAGCTTCTACCTGGAGACACACAATCACCTATAACTCCAGTTACAGGGAATTTGCTACCCTCTTCTGGGCCCTGCAGTCAATGCATGTACACAAATGATACACAGGCATGCAGGTAAAACACACATATACATTAAATTAAAATTATATATATATATGACATTGATATAATATGTGAGCTGGTAATTAATTTTAAAGGATGCAGGATATTTCTGAGGATCTTAACCTACTTGATACAAAAAAATGTCCCATCTACTCTCTTTCTCTAAGTATCTATCTCTCTGTCTGTCTCTCTCATTTGTTTTGAAACTTAATAAAATTTGTAAATAGGCTGTAAAGCTTTTCAACAGCATGCCTGTGTTAGAGCTACAGTGACAGCTGGCTTTTTATTTATGTTTAAGCCTGTTTTGAATCACTCTGGATATTAATTGGTGAAACCAGTAACTTGGAAGTCTATGCTCTTTGTCAGACTTCCTATTACATTCCTCTTTCAGTTACCACAAATCACTGTCATTTACCCATTCTATAAATATTTGCCTAATGCCTGCATTATTTGATGGGCACATCACCAAAGGAGAAGCATAATACTGAGTTAGTACATGAGGAACCTTTCATACAAAGCTGGGCCTGGATAATTAATATTTGTAATCCCAATACTCAGGAGCACAGATGCAGGAGGATCACATGTTTGAGATGATCCTGGGCTACATAGAAATAGCCTGGTTAAAAAATAATAGTAAGCCACCGACTCATCAGCTAGTCATAAGGGGAAGCCATTTCTTGCCAGAAGCATGAGTGATGCCAAATGTTTTCCAAGGTGGGCTGGAGAAGAGGGCACAGGCTACAGTCAATGTAGCAGTCCTGGTCGGAATGATAGAAGAAGCAGCTGCAAGTGCAAAGGACCACTAATACCCTGTAGGTAGAACTCTCTGTTATTCAGGAGCCTGACTCCCTGGCTTTTCCAATAAAAATGTTTATCTATATGGTACCATGAACCTTATTGGAAGTCACTAATGACCAGTGGCAAGAATTCATTTCTAGAAGATAGGTATTACTATTAGCCATATTTAGAGTGCTATCATGGTAGCAACTGCAGGAAAGAGTTACTGTCACTAAAAAGCAGAGACATTTCAGAGGGCCATATCCTTATTTCCCTCATTACTTACCAAAGGTCTACCTTTGTCAGGAAAGGAAAGCCATGCCACCAGGGAGGCCATCTGGGGCAAGAGTCAGGTTATAATGTGTCTATACCCCAAAATTCTTTTCCTGAAACCATCAGGAGCAGGACTACTTTCTCCATTCTCTGGACCTGCATATCCACGCACACATAGCATTTATGATCTCCCATCTCTGCCACCTTTGATGTAGTCACGTGGCCACGTTTCAGATTAAGCTTCCTCTCTCATTATTAAAAAAAAAAAAAAAAAAAAAAAAAGGAAAAGATGTGGCCAGATAGCACCTGGAATTCCTCTTCATACAAATGAAGCATTCTCAGCACCTTGGCCCCAGCCAATGATATATACTCACTTCCAAATCCCCTACCCACACCCCAAGGTTTACATGTCCCTTGTTCACCCCTTGTAAAGAGATCTGTTTCACCAAAATCTATCTCCAGAGAAGGCTGTTTCTCTTGCCTAGCACCCACCAGGATTCTGCCTACCCCAACCACCCCAGCAAAGTTTTTCATTTCTTCCATTCCAGCCCAATGTGCAACAGTGCCTGGATACCTCAAGCAAGAAAGACAGCCGGGGTAACACATCTTCATTTTTCTTCATAATTATTTCTTATTTACACAAAAACAGAATACAAGAGGCAAAAATATAGATACCCCAATATAAAT
Source organism: Meriones unguiculatus (assembly GCF_030254825.1). NCBI lineage: Eukaryota > Metazoa > Chordata > Mammalia > Rodentia > Muridae > Meriones > Meriones unguiculatus. The sequence continues at coordinate 43,802,106 of NC_083357.1, forward strand.
TAAAATTTTAATAGAATTTTTCTGCTTTTATACCCACAACAGAAGTCATTTCAAAGTGTTACATATAATCAAAAGATAATGCAGCACAAAACTAGGTATATGCTCTAGAATAGACAATTAACTGGACTATCGGAGTATATTACTTGGTATAGTACTTATGAAAGGCCAGTTTTCTGTTTTAGCTTCACACCTATCCTACTTTGCTGTGTTCTCATAGGCCAGACACTTATGGACATGGGTGTCATCCAACAGAGGCATCTCTGCCTGCTGTTATGTGAGTCCAGGAGCTCTTGGATTCAACAAAAGAGGTACTTCCTCTGTTCCCCTGAGGCATACCCAAAGATGAATGAAGGTGAAAATTCTGAGAACTTTCTCTTCTAAGAGATGCATCAAAAATTTCTCCACATCATAAACCCAATAGGCACTTCATTTTACCACGGAGACATGTGTCCAAACTTGTTCATTGCTGCTGTATTTATACTAGGTAGAAACTAGAAAAAAACAAGATGACTGCCAATAGATGGATACATAATGAAAATGTGGTGCATTTACACAATGGAAAATTACTCAACTACAGAAAAATGAAATTAAGAAACTCACAAGTATATGGATGGAACTGGAAGGGAAAAGCAGTCTAAATAAAGTTAAGCAGCATGACAAATGAGTAATAATAAGATAAAATAAAATAAGATAAATAAAAACAAGCAAATTGAAATCTGACAAAACAACCAAAGGTGGAAAAGAGCCAAAGAAAAAGCACAAGAAAGGCATATTGTCACATTAATAACACCAAACCGGAAGTCATAATAAACATACAAAGAAGCTGGAATGTAGGGGTGAAAAACACACCTTGTGTGAGTATGCACCATGTGTGACTTTCTGCTTCTGGGTTACCTCACTGCAGATGGTCTTTTCAAGTTCCCACCATCACTCTATACATTTCATGATTTCCTTGTTTTAAATTGCTGAATAGTATTCCATTGTTTAAATGTACCACAATTTCTGTATCTATTCCTCTGTTGAGAGACATCTAGGTTGTATCGAGATTCTGATTATTATGAAGAGAGCTGCTATGAAATGGTTGAGCAAATGTCCTTGTACAGTCTGGCATATTTCAGTTATGTGCCTAGCAGTGGTATAGCTGAATCTTGAGGTAGCACTATTCCGAATATTCTGAGAAAGAACTAGATTGGTTTCCAAAGTGGTTGTATAAGTTTACATTCCCACCAAAAATGGAGGAGGGTTCCATTTTTTCCACATCCTCTCCAGCAAGTGTTATCAATTGAATTTTTGATCTTAGCCATTCTGATGGGTGTAAGGTGTAATCTCAGGGTCTATTTGATTTACATCTCCCTGATGACTAAGGAAGCTGAACCTTTAAGTGTTTCTCTGCCATTCAATATTCCTCTATTGAGAATTCTTTGTTTAGCTCTGTACCCCATTTTTAATTGGATTATTTGGTATTGCTCTTTAACTTCTTGAATTCTTTATGTATTTTGGATATTAGCCCTCTATCAGATATAGGATTGGTGAATATTCTTTCCCAACGGTATATACTCACTCATAAGTCATTATTAGATATATAATATTGGATAAACATGATAAATTCAAAAGTCCTAAAGAAGCTAAACAACAAGCACGACCCTAGGAATGATGCTCAATCCTCATTCAACAGGGCACATGTGATAGACATCATAAAGAGGAGAAGACAGGGATCAGAACAGGGGCCTACCTCAAAGGCCCTCTGAAAGACTATAGTGATTAAGGTACCAAAGTAGAGGCTGAGACTCATAGCCAATCTTTGGGCAGAGTGCATAGAATTTTATGAAAGAAGGGGAAGATAAAAAGACCAGGAGTCACAGGAGTTTCCAAAAGGAGACCAACTGAGCCAAAAGACCCTGGGTCCAGGGAGTCCTGCAGAGACTCATGTCCCAAACAAGGACCATGCATGGAGAGGACCTAAAACTCCTGCTCAAATGTAACCCAGTCTCCAAGTAAGTTCCCTACTAAGGTGAGCAGGGGCTTTCCCTGGCAGGGGCTCAGTAGCTGGCTCTCTAATCATCTCCCCATGGTGGGCAGGGTGCAGCTTTGTCAGGCCACAGAGGAAAACAATGCAGCCAGTCTGATGAGACCTGACAGGCTAGGGTCAGAGTGAAGGTCATGAGAGGACTAGGAGAGGGGCATAGGGGGTAAAGAGGGAGGGAGGGCGGGATTGGGAGGAGATCAGGGAGGGGGACACAGCCAGGATACAAAGTGAAAGAATTGTAATAAATAATAAATAAATAAATTTTAAAAATTAAAAATAAAAAACACCTTGATTTACTATTATTACACAAATAATTTCCCGAATTGCCATTGAATTTCTTTTGTGTTGGCCATTTACTTCTCGGCATGGGGCCTCCCCCTAAAAGTGGTTTGTTGCCCCAGTGAAACTTTCTTGTACAAAACGTTTTTCACTTGCAAGTGGCTATCAATTAAAGATCACTTCTGCATTGGCTGTCTACTTCTCCTTTCAGATCTAAGACGCCATCTGGTGCAAACCTGGGCATGCTCCTACAGCCTCTGTGAGATCACGTGTGCACCAGCCCTGCTGTGTCTAGAAGGCCTTAATTCCTGCTGTCCTCCATTCCCTCTGGCTTTTACACGCCTTCTGCCTCCTCTTCCTCAGAATTCCCTGAGCTCTGAGCAGAGGGATCTGATAGACATCCCACTGATGATGCATTTGCCACGGTCCCTCACTCTGCAGAACTTATGGCTGTGAGTCTCTATATTTATTCACATCTGCTGCAGAGAGAAGCTTCTTGGATGATGGTTGAGCAAGACATGGATCTATGAGTAGAGGAATGCCTTGGAGTCACTTTATTGCTATGTTCCTTTTGCAGAACAGTAGCATTTGGTTCCCTAGCATATCTGTCTACACTTCTCAGTCACCATAGCAGAGCTGGCTGTGGGCTCCATCTCAAGGAAGGAGCCTTAGGTCAGATATTGGCTGTTTTGTCCCACAAGATTTGTGTCATTGTCCAGCATATTTTTCAGGCAGGACACCTGAAAAATAGACTGTAAGGTCTATGCTTGCCTTTATCCTTTGTTTGCATGAGGAGTACCTTCCAATTCCACAGAGGATGACAGTTCTAGGTAGCTTTGACTCTTCCAAGTTCAATGAGTTGTATACTTGTTGTCTTCAGCAATAGTGTCTTACTGTTAGTTTGTGGAGAGCAACCTGTAACCTTTGCAAAAGCCTGTAGTATTTGGGAGTTCCCATGTGACTCCCATGGCCAATAACTCAATTAGAAATACCCCTTTCTTACTACTGAAGCTCCATTGGGTGATGAGAGATGTCAATTTCACACTCTCTCTCTGCTACTTGCTGACTTTATGTAGGTTGCCTTCACATATGTACATATTACATAGGATATTTCTACTGCATTCAGTTTCCATAAGACCCCTCAAATGGCTCTTGCTTTTAGCTATCCTTCCCTTTATTCTGTCTCTTGTCTTACTCTTCCTTCCGACTCCCTATCTGACTTTCCAGTTTCAGTGCATATTCCCCATTCATAAATCTAATCTATTTTCCCCTCCTAGAGAGAACCATTCTTTTTGATCTCTATCTAACTTCTGTGGTTATAATAATTGTAGCTCTGTGTGTGTGTGTGTGTGTGTGTGTGTGTGTGTGTGTGTGTTTGAGTATGTGGGGGGTCTGTCTCTCTATCTCTCATTGTTTTTTTGTTTGTTTGTTTGTTTGTTTAAGACGGGGTTTCTCTGTGTAGTTTTGGCTGTCTTGGACTCTTTGGTGACCAGAATGGCCTTGAATGCACTCCTTGCCTCTGCCTCCCTGAGTTCTGAAATTAAAGGCATTCACCACCACCTGCAGAATAGTAGATTTGTTATTAATGACTAAATGGCTAACATCCACATATAAATGAATACAATATTTGTTTGTCTGCTTGTCTGTCTGTCCATCTGTTTGTTTGTTTGTTTGTTAACCAGAGACAGGAAGGGTGTGGATCATCAGGATGAAAAGTGAGGTGATTAAAAACTGGGAATAGTAGGGGGATGAGAACCCATAATCAGAATATATTACATAAAAATAATCTACATTCAATAATTGAACAAATTTCTGCCCTAGTCTTGGCAGGGCAATATATACCACAGTTACTTATCAGTAGCATTTCTCTGTTACAAAATAGAGATTTGCAGACAGGAGCCTAGCCTAACAGTCAGTTGAGAGGCTGTGTCTAGCAGCCAATGGAAAAAGATGAAGAAACTCAGGTCAAACAATGACCTAGTTCAGGGAGTTTGGGGGCACAGTGAGAGGAAAATGGGAGCCAGAGGGGGCAGGACTCCACAAGAAATCCTACAGAGTAAAGTACTCTGGGCCCATGGAATCTCCCAGAGACTGAACCCCCAACCAAGAGCATGCACAGGCTGACCTAGGCTCCCTTCACATATGGAGCACATGTGCAGCTTGGTCATCACGTGGGTCCCCTAACAATGAGTGGCTGTCTCTGACTCTGTTGCTTGTCTGAGGATCCCTTTTCACTAGCTGGGCTCCCCTGTCTGGCCTCTGTGAGAAAGTATATCCTTAGTCCTGCTGCAACTTAAAGTGCCAAGATAAGTTGGTAAACCTTCGGGACTTAATATATTCTGAGGAGAAGGAGAAAAGGAGGAGGGTGAGGGTATAACTGAAAGAAGAGGAGGGAGGGGGAAGGGTTCAGGCTGTAAAGTCATTAAATAAATAGATAGATAAATAAATAAATGAAAAATTCATAGTTTTGGGGGCTGTTTTTATTTTATTCTTATGTTGTTTTTTTATCAATCTTTTTTTAAAATTTTGTTGTTTAAAAAGGTTTCAAATAAGCACATACACACATCAGGTTAACCACACCCAAAATTATATTGTTGTGAGTCATAGCTCTCCCCTCCCCAAACAAAGACACCCTTAACCATGCACAGCAGAGATCAGTGCTTCTTCAATGTTTCCCACTTACTTCCTCTTGAGAGAACCTGGATGCCAACCTGGCTTTTGATAACGTGATAGGAACTACAGGGAATGGAGAGCCATAAGCCCATTTTGTCTAGGCAAGGGAAATGACTCTGTTAGCTGGATGAAATTATGTCACAATTTCATTTTTATTTATTATTTATTCACTTTGTATTCAGGGTGTAGCCTGCTCCCTCAACTCCCTCTCTTACCACCCTTTCTCCTTAATCCTTATGGCCCGCCCCTAGTCCCCTGATAGGGGAGGTCCTCCTCCCCTACTACCTGAACCTAGTCTATCAGGTCTCATCAGGACTGGCTTCACTTTCTTCCTCTGTGGCCTGGCAAGACTTCTCCTCTAATCCCCAGGAGTAGGTAATCAAAGAGCAGGCTAATGAGTCCATGTCAGAGAATGCCCATCCTCCTTTTACTAGGGAATGCAGATGAGACTGAGCTGTCTATGGTTTATTTCTGACCATGCATGGTACTAGGTTGGAGCATCAGTCTCTGCAGTTCCCAGATTTTTCTCTGCAGGGCCCAGATTTTTCTACTCTGTTGGTCTCCTTTTGGAAGTTCTGTTTCCTTAATGTCATTCTCTCTCCCCATTCTCCAATAAAATTTCTGGCACCCTGCCCAATATTTCGCCATGAGACTCAGCATCTGCTTCCATACCATGCTGGGTAAATTCTTTCAGAGACCATTTGTAAAGTTTCCTGCTCTGTTCCGTGTCTTCTAGCATTTATGATGCCTATTCTGTTTGCCCTTCTGAATGAGGATAGGCATATTCCCAAGGATCCTCTTTCTTGTTTAGCTTCTTCCAGACTATAGATTTTACTATATGTATCCTATATTATAGGATGAATACCCACTTATAAGCGAGTACATAGATGTGTGTTTTTTTGCTTCCGGAATACCTCACTCAGGATGTTCTTTTATAGTTCCCAATATTTGCCTAAAAATTTCATCATTTCCTGGTATAAATGTACAACAATTTCTTTATCCATTCCTTGAGTGAGGGACCTTTAGGTTGTTTACAGATTCTGGCTATTAGGAATAAAGCTACTATGGACATAGTTGAGCAAATATCCTTTTTCTATGCTGGAGCATCTTACAGATAGATATATGCCTAGGAGTTGTATAGCTTGATCTTGAGGTAGCACTATTCCTAATTTTCTGAGAAAGCACCAAATGGATTCCTAAATTGGTAGTCCAAGTTAACATTCCTGCCAGCAATGGATAATGGTTCTCCACATGTATTACCACCTGTGTTTTTTATCTTACCCATTCTGATGGGTGTAAGGTGAAATCTCAGGTTTGTTTGTTGGTTTGTTTGTTTGCATTTCTCTGATGACTAAAAACTTTGAACATTTATTTGTTTCCCTGCCCTTCAAATTTCCTCTGGTGAGAAACTTCTGTTTATCTCTGTACTCCATTATTTAATTGGATTACTTGGTTTGCTGGTGTTTAATTTCTTGAATTCTTTATATATATTCTGGATATGAGCCCTCTGTCAGATATGGGTGGGTGAAGATCTTTTCCCAGTCTATAGGCTGTCATATTGTTCTGTTTACAATGTCCTTTGTTTTATAGAATATTTATAGTTTCATAAGATTCCACTTATTTATTGTTGATCTTTGAGCCTGTGCTGTTGGTGATTGGTTCAGGAAATTGTCTCCTGAGTGGATGTGTTCTTTTCTTCTGTTTTTTTTTGTGTCTAAACAATCAAAATCCTTCTTACTCCATCCTGAGAAGGAATTAACTTGCATTTCTGAATATATGTACCTTCTGGGACCTAACAAGTTTAAACTGCTATAACAACCTTACAAATTTCTTTACATTTATTTAGGTTCACTAACAAAATAATATATTTATTTATGGCATGTTAACACATAGAATTCTTTCTCATTTGCTTTTAAATACATACTCCAATTTATCAGTCATTTGAAATCAGGATAATTCAGCAGAATTCCTTTATGAAAATCTTTACAGTTTGAGAGTTCTGTTTTCTGAATTACCACTGTACAATTACACAAATAAGTGAATGAACACAGTTTTTAAAAGATACAATTAATTTATATCACTAAAATGCCATCATTTTAAAGACATTGGCATTCTGTTTAAATGATCTGTCCATGATTATTATTTGTTCAATTTATACTAAATATTTAATAAAAAGTATCTCACAGGTTATTTCAGTGACAAATTTTTGTGTCTCTCTCTATATATATAATATGTAGGCTGGACTATATTTTAACAAGCATGTGTCCTCCGTGGCAGTCTGACTTCTCTGCACATGAAGGTCTCTGACTCTATCTCAGTAAAGCACATTCATCTTTAATGAATGTTGTGATTTGGCATCTAGTAGACTCTAAGGTTCACAGTGTTCATGATTTCTGCAAGTTGCCATTTTAAACGGGACTGTTCCTAGGTTAAAGAAATAAGAATCGAGGCACTCTGAAAGTGAATATAAATTTCACAGTGTTTTACACTTATATTCTGCTACTTGTTTTAAATATATTATAGTTTTCTATCTATCGTTCTAATTTCTGTCTATATCTGTCTATCACCTATCATATATATCACGTATCTATTATACATACATGGTTGTAAAAATCTGTTATTCCTTACAAATATGTGGTCAAAAATAATCCTATAATACTCTTGAAAGTCAAAAGTATGAAAGAAAGGAAATGCATGTGTCAGTTTGTCAGTTACATCATGAGCATTACAGTGATGACATCACAGTGGTCTGTCAATTGTGACTACCCAGAAACTTCAGGCTTCAGTGGTTTGTCTACAAGCCTCTGTAGCCATCTTTGGTGTTTAGTGCCAGGAGAAAAAAAGCTACATTTGCACCTGTTGAAAGCTTCCTCCTTCTAGGCTCCACTGTAAAGTTATTTTTTACATGACTATTATGATTCTCATGATAGACTAAATGGTTACAGGAATTGTCCTGTCTTGATTCCTCGAGATCATGTGAACTAACTCTTAACTCAAGAGTGGCTTCATGGGAAGCTATGCATGTTATCAAAAGGTATCATGTCAGGAGAGGTATACTCTAAGCTATATGTGAGAATGTTGTCTGGAAAGCTTCAAAATATATCTGTCCAAGTTATGAGAGAAGATTATTTTCTGCTCCATCTAATCGTTTTACCCTCTCTGACACAAGCTTTGTTTGAAACCTGTCAGATTTCAACCCAAATATCTAAGAGCTCTCAAATTTTCAGCAAGTTGTTATTGTGGTTTTTTGAACCTATTTCTCAGATTAACACAGATAGAATAACACAGATTCTATTAGAAAGGAATTTGGGATTATGGTTGGAATGAGGGAGGAAGCTACAGCTGGGATACAAAGTGAATAAACTATTTAAAAAATAAAAATATTTTGCAATATTATTCATACAAGCAAAATTAAGAGTTCAGAACTTAAAAGCATGAAGTTTCCAAAGTTGTTAATGAGAGAAGGGAGAACATCAGGAGATTGAAATAGATATAGGTGCAGCAGGGAAAGGAACTGTGCCTTTATAAAGAAGTAGAGAAGTTCTCCTCTGCTTTTTGGGTATGGTCAACTGAATGGTGGTGCTTCTCAGGACTTGTCACAGTTCACTCCAGGTGTATGGACCTGTATGGTAACTGTGGTGTTCAGGAAGGCTCTCCTCTCATCAGGAGAGTTCCTCGTGATGGATGCCCTACTGATGGGTTTCTTGCTCTGAATTTAGTGAGAAGCAGCTGTTGCTCTTAAGGTGTAATTGTTTGGTGCAGCCCTCTTGAAGAACCAGGGATTCCCACAGTTGTGTCTGTGTAGCTAGGAATAACTGGTTGATAATTGGCACAGTATCTGAGAGCTGCTGTAATGTTTCTCTGGCTTTTGTAGGTCTGAGGATGCAACTGTGTGCCTCAGTGCCCTAGCGGTACTCAATAATGGCAGGTGAGCACAGCTCCTACCTGCAGTAGAAGGCTAGAGCATAGAGTCTGCATGAATCCAGAAAGTCTTTTGGAGCTGGGTGTCCTGAGCGTTGGACCTGATGATCCCCCCGCTGTGGGGTTTCCTCCTGAAAGGGACACCCAGTCTTTGCATTAGGGACAGCCTTTCTGTCTGTGATGGTGAGTAGAACCTGCAGGCACAGACTTATGTGGCTCCACTTTTCTGCCTTTCTGGGGATTGGGTGCCTGGGCGTCTGCTGAAACTGGATAACTTTTCCTGAGACCTTTTTGGAATGGTGGTATCGGCTGAGTGCTCTGAGATCAGAACAGCCATTCACCTCCCTGGGGGTTTGCAACCAACAGAGAAACTCAGTCTTTGGTGCCCAGGGGCCCACAGTTCTATCTGGGGCCACTTATCAGTCACATAGGCAGGACTCTGTGCCAGTCCCTGGGTCACCAGGTATTGCTCTGGGCTGGCTCCTGAGCACCTGTGGAACCCCAAGTCTTTTCCAGGGGATGTCTGGGTGACCTAAGGTAGGTCTCAATCGTTCCCTGCACCGTGGGGTTATCTCTCGACTGGAAATCTCAGGCTCTGGTGTTGTGGTGCCCACAGTTCAGTCTGGGACAGTGATCAGAGCAAGCTGGTGTGTGGCTCTGGGCTGGCGACCAAGCACCTGTCAGAACTGGGATCTCTTCCACGGTTTAGCTGGGTGAGTTAAAGCTGATTAAATCCCCTACCATGGGGTATCCTCTCATGTGGGAAACACAATCACTTGTGGTTTATGGCCACGAGTTCTGAATGCTGGTCACTGTGCCGAACCTCCTGTGCTGCTGGTCAAAACAAGAGTCATCCCAATGCTGCCATCGTGCCTACCTCCCTTCAGAACCCCACCAAGTGGATTCTCCCCACCCCAGGACCCAGCAGGCACCAAAAATTAACAGACAACACATGAGACAGAGAGAATGGTAGAGGCCAGCAAAAAACACAACCAACAAAAGGCAAAGCAATATGGCATCCCCAGAACCCAGTTATCCAGGGGCAAGTAGTCCTGGACACCCTAACATAAGTGAAATTCAAGAAGATGACCTTACATCTATGCTTATGAAGAGGTTAATGGAGGAAGCAAATAAAATGCATAAAGAATTAGAGGAAGATGTAATAAAACAGATTGTGGTTCTCTGTAAAGAAATACAGGAAGATGGAGCCAAACAGTTTGTGGGGTTCAGAGGGAAAATGGTTAAATCACTAAAAGAAATAAAAAAATAGAAATGTGCAAACAAAAAGCTGAAGGAAGTGAAGGAAAATACAATCAGATAGGTGAAGGAAACCAACAAAATCATTCAAAATATGAAGATAGAATTGAAAGAATTAAAGAAAACACAAATGGAGAAAATCATGGAGAGGGAGAACCAAGGAAAGAAAACAGGAACTACAGAGGTAAGCATAACCAATAGATTCCAAGAGATTGAAGAAAGAATCTCAGGTGGGGAAGATACAATGGAAGAAATCGATGTATCCATTAAAGAAAATAATAAATCTAAATATTTCCTGACACAAACCATCCAAGAAATCCAAGACAACATAAAAAGACAAAACCTAAGAATAATAGGAATAGAGGAAAAAGAAGATTCCCTCCTCCAAGGCCCAGAAAATATTTTCAACAAAATCATTAGAGAAAATTTCCCCAAATTAAAGGGGAGACCTATAAGAATACTAGAGGCCTACAGAACATCTAATAAATTAGACCAGAAATGAAAATCCTCCTGCTACATAATAATCAAAACAGTAAGTATACAGAACAAAGAAAAAAATACTAAAAGCTGCAAGAGAAAAAGGACAAGTAACATATAATGGCAAACCCATCAGAATCACACCTGACTTCTCAACAGAAACTATGAAAGCCAGAAGAGCCTGGACAGATATCATGAAGACCCTAAGAGAACACAGATGTCAGCCTAGGATACTGTACCCAGCAAAACTCTCAGTCCTCATAGACGGAGAAAACAAAATATTCAACTGCAAAAACCAACTTCAACAATACCTACACACAAATCCAGCGTTATAGAAGATACTAGAAGTAAAAATACATCCCAAGAAAACTACTTTCAAGAAAAAACAGGAAATAAATAACCTTACTACAGCAAAACAAAAATTAGCCAAACAAACAAACAAACACACTACCATGGCCAACATCAATATCAAAGGATCTAACAGCCATTGATCATTAATCTCCCTCAACATCAATAAACTCAATTCTCCAAATAAAAGACACAGACTAGATGGCAGCACCAGAAGAAAAGGGCATCTGAGGAGCAGGACATTTCCTGTACAGCATCCAAGAAACTGAATTCTGGGCCCTAAAACAACAGCAATCTTGTTTCCCAGGTGAGAGGAAACCCCCACAGCATTTGAATCAGTCGGGTCCACTCTCAGGTCCCCGAGCCAGAACCAGGAAGAGATCCTAGGTCCAGCAGGCACTAGGTCCCCAGAACAGAGCCACATGCCTGCATGTCCTGATCACCTTCCCAGGCTGATCAATGGGCACAAAATCACCACAGACTGGGAGTCCCTGTCACAAGAGAACTCCACAGGGAAGGAAGGAAACGGTTCTGACTTGGGTCACCCTGTCTTTTCCTCGAAAAAATTCTCACAGACCTGCGGGTACGAACTGCCATCAGTGATCTGGGCTCCAGCTGCAGGCACAAACAGTCTCCATGCACCAGCTACCTGGCACAAACTGAGCTGTGAGCCCCAGGGTGAAAAAGAGACTAGGAGTCCCTGTTGCAAGACAACTCCACAGGGAAGGAAGGAAACAGTAATGACTTAAATCACCCAGTCCTTCCCTGGAAAAAGTCTTGAAGACTGGGGATAAAAGCCCCCCTCATCACTGATCTGGGCTCCAGCAGCAGGCACAGACAGTTGCTGCACACGCCAGCTCTCCAACCTTGTGCCCCAGGGCAACAGAGACTGGGAGTCACTGTTGGGAGAAATCCTCACAGGGAACTAAGCAAAGAGGACAGACTTAGGCCACCCAGTATATCCTTGGAATAGGTCCCAGGAACAGGCCCAACCCAGGAAACTGCTCTGCACCAGATAGTCTGTTGTTACCAAGAGAGCAGTACACACTCACCACAGATTACCGCTTGGGTACTAGGACACAAAGCCCCAACCTCAGACCTACAAAAGCCTGGAATCCCAGAGATCAATGCCAAGATACTGCTCCAAGGGGCAACTAGTTATCCATAACAAACTGACCAAACCACAAGACACAAAGGTCATAGCCCCAGATCATTAAATTTACAGCAAGAAAACCAGAAGCAGGGCAGCTGTCTTCAGGACTTCCCTGGGCAAGAGAACCTTCTTGACAAACAAGGAACACAGTTACCACTCAGGTCTCTATCCCTGAGGTGAGCAGTGGCAAGTCCTGAAAAACGCCAGCCATCTAGTGACTATACCCGACAAGCTGAGACTTCATTCGGGAAAAACTGTCTTTTCTGCCAAGGGGAATCTCTCCACCAAAAGATCCCCAGGAAACACCAGAAACTAACCCCAAACACCTAAGATAGCCCAATGGGTAGAGGCCAGCGTAAAAGCTCAACCAAAAAAAGACAGAGCAATGTGGCATCTCCAGAACCCAGTTATCCAGGGGCAAGAAGCCCTGGACACCCAAGCATAACTGAAATCCAAGAAGATGACCTAACAACTATGCTCATGAAGATGATAACAGAGGAAACAAATATAATATGTAAAGACCTAGAGGAAGACACACTCAAACAGAATATGGCCATGCGTAAAGGAACACAGTAAGTGGCAGCCAAACAGATTGTGGCATTTAGAGAGGAAATGCTTCAGTCAATGAATGAAATAAAAGAAACAAGTTTATTCAAACAAACAGCTGAAAGAATTGATGAAAAAACAGGAAAATACAGTAAGTCAGGTGAAGGAAATAAAAAAAAAAAACTGGCTCAAGATCTGAAGATAGAATTGGAAAAATTAAAGAAAACACAAATGGAGGAAATTGTGGAGAGAAAGAACTTAGGGGAGAAAACAGGAACTACAGAGCTTAGCATAACCAATAGACTACAAGAGATGGAAGAAAGAATCTCAGGTGTGGAAGATACAATGGAAGAAATAGATGTATCTGTCAGAAATTGTGGTATATCTATACAATGGAGTATTACTAAGCAATGAAAAATAAGGAAATCATGAAATTTGCAGGTAAATGGTGGGATCTGGAAAGGATCATTCTGAGTGAGTTGTCCCAGAAGCAAAAAGACACACATGGCATATACTCACTCATATAAACATACACCATAGGATAAACCCACTAAAATCGGTACATCTAAACAAACTAAGCAAAAGAGAGGACCCTAACTAAAATGCTCAATCCCCATCCTGAAAGGCAAAGAGGACGGACATCAGAAGAAGAAAACAGGAACCAACCTAGGAACCTGCCACAGAGGGCCTCTGAAAGCCTCTTAATTGAGAGGCCAATAAGAATACCAGAGGCATACAGAACACCCAATAAATTAGACCAAAAAAATAAATCCTCCTGCTACATAATAATCAAAAGAGTACGTATGTGGAACAAAGAAAAAATACTAAAAGCTGCAAGGGAAAAAGGCCAAGTAACATATAATGGCAAATCCGTTAGAATCACACCTGACTTTTCAAGAGAGAATATGAAAGCCAGAAGGGCCTGGACAGATATCATGCAGACCCTAAGAGAACACAGATGTCAGCCCAGGCTACTATACCCCGTAAAACTCTCAGTCTTCATAGACAGAGAAAACAAGATATTCAATGTCAAAAACAAATTTCAACAATACCTACACACAAATCCAGTGTTAAAAAAGACACTAGAAGGGATAATATAACCCAAGAAAACTACCTACTTCCAAGAAAACACAGGAAATAATTAACCACACTACCTAAAAACAAAAAAGTATCCAAGTACACAACATAATGATCGCTGCCAATATCAAAGTCAAAGGATCTAACAGCCACTGGTCACTAATCTCTCTCAACATCAGTGGGCTCAACTCTCCAATAAAAAGACACAGACTAGAAGAATGGATGAGTAAACAAAACTCAGCAATCTCTTGCATACAAGAAACACACCTAAGTCACAAAGATAGACATTACCTGATGGTAAAGTGTTGGAAGACAGCTTTCCAAGCAAATTGAACCAAGAAAAAAGCAGGAGTAGCCATTCTAATATCTGATAAAATAGACTTTCTACCAAAATTAATGAAAAGAGATGGGAAAGGACACGTCATACTCATCAAGGGAAAAATCCACCAGGAAGATATCACAATCCTGACCATCTATGCCTCAAATGCAAGGGCACCCACACTTGTATAATAAACTTTAATAAATCTTAAACCACCCATAGACCCACCCACATTAATAGTGGGAGACTTCAACACCCCACTCTCAACAAAGGACAGGTCAACAAAACAGAAATTAAAGAAAGAAAAAATAACTCTGACAGAGGTCATGAATCAAATAAACCTCCCGGACATGTACAGAACCTTACACCCAAACTCAAAAGAATTTAACTTCTTCTCAGCACCTCATGGAACTGTCTCCAAAATAGACCATATATTAATTCACAAAGCAAGCCTCAACAGATACAAGAAGATTGAAATAATCCCTTGTATCCTATCTGATCACCATGGATTAAAACTGGATCTCAATGACAAAAATAGCAAAAGGCTATTAAACAACTTGAACAACTTGCTATTAAATGACAGCTGGGTAGAGAAGAAATAAATAAAGGAATTAAAGACTTCCTAGAATTCAATAGAAATGAAGGCACAACATTCCCAAATTTAGGGGACACAATGAAACAGTGCTAAGAAGAAAGTTCATAGCACTAAGGGCTTTCAAGAAGAAATTGGAAACATTTCATGCAAGCAACTTAATGGCTAACTTAAAAGCCCACTAAAAAAAAAGAAGCAGACACATGAAAGAGGAGTAGACAGCTGGAAATAATTAGACTCAGGGCTGAAATCAATCAATCAGAAACAAATAAAACAATTCAAAGAATCAACGAAACCAAGAGATGTTTCTTTGAGATAATCAAGATAGACAAAACCTTAGGCAAGCTAACTAAAAGGCAGATAGAAACTATCCAAATTAACAAAATAGAAATGAAAAGGGGGACATAACTGCAGACCATGAAGAAATCCAAACAATAATGAGGTCTTACTTTCAAAGTCTATATGCCACAAAATTTGAAAATCTAAATGAAATGGACAATTTTCTTGATCGATTCAAGTTATCAAAGCTAAATCAAGACCAGGTAAATCAATTAAATAGTCCTATATCTCCTAAGGAAATAGAAGCTGTCATCAAAAGTCTACCATGCCAAAAAAGCCCAGGGTCAGATGGCTCCAGTGCAGAATTCTACAGGATCTTCAAAGAAGAGCTAACACCAATACTCTTCAAACTATTCCACAAAATAGAAACAGAAGGACACTACCAAACACATTCATTCTATGAAGCCATAGTCACCTTGGTACCTAAACCTCACAAAGACCCAACAAAGAAAGAGAATTATAGGCCAATCTCCCTTATGAACATTGATGCAATAATATTCAACAAAATACTTGCAAACCGAATCCAAGAACACATCAAAGATACCATCCACTTTTGACCAAGTATGCTTCATCCCCGGCATACAGGGGAGGTTCAATATATGGAAATCCATCAATGTGATCTACCACATAAACCAACTGAAGGAGAAAAACCACATGATCATTTCCTTAGATGGTGAAAAGTCATTTGATAAAATCCAACATCTATTCATGTTCAAAGTATTGGAAAGATCGGGGATACAAGGCACATATCTGAACATAGTAAAGGCAATATACAGTAAGCCTATAGCCAATATCAAACTCAATGAAGAGAGACATAAATCATTCCCACTTAAATCAGAGACAAGGCAAGGTTGTCCACTCTCTTAATATCTCTTCTTCATTGTTCTTGAAGTCCTTAGTAGAGCAATAAGACAATTGAAGATCAAGGGGATACAATTTGGAAAGGAAGAACTCAAATTATCTCTGTTTGCAGAGGATATGTTACTTTACCTGGGTGACCTAAAAAATTCTACCAGGGAACTACTACAGCTGATTAACATCTTCAGCAAAGTTCCTGGATACAAAATTAACTCAAAAATAATTCAGTCGCCCTCCAGTATACAAAAGACAAAATGGCCAAAAAACAAATTAGGGAAACAACACCATTCACAAATAGCCACAAATGACATAAAGTACCTAGGTGTAACCCTAACCAAGCAAGTCAAAAACTTGTATGAAAAAAAATCCCAGTCTCTGAAGAAAGAATTAGAATAAGATATCAGCAAATAGAAAGATCTCCCATGCTCATGGTTTGGCAGGATTAATATAGTGAAAATGGCCATATTACAAAAATCAATTTACAGATTCAATGCAATTCCCATCAAATTACCAACACAATTCTTTACAGAACACGAAAGAAAAATTCTCACCTTCATTTGGAACAACAAGAAACCCAGAATTACTAAAATAATTATCTACAATAAAAGATCTTCAGGAGGTATCTCTATCCTTGATCTCAAGCTGTACTATAGAGCAACAATAGTAAACACTGCATGGTACTGACATAAAAACAGACTGGTGGATCAATGGAATCAAATAGAAGACCCTGACATAAATCCACACATTTATGGACACCTGATCTCTGACAAAGATGCCAAATCCATTCAATGGAAAAAAGACAGCATCTTCAAAAAATATTGCTGATCTAACTGGATGTCTACATGTAGAGAAATGAAAATAGGTCCATACTTATCACCCTGCACAAAAGTAAAGTCCAAGTGGATCAAAGACTGCAACATAAAACAAGACACACTAAACTGCTTAAAAGAAAAGTGGGGAACAGCCTTGAACTCATTGGCACAGGAGACAACTTCTTGAACAGAACACCGGCTCTAAGAGCAACAATCAATAAATGAGACCTCATGAAACTGAAAAGCTTCTGTAAAGCAAAGGACACTGTTCTCAAAACAAAAGGAGAGCCTACAGATTGCAAAAGGATCTTCACCCACCCTATATCAGACAGATGGCTAATATCCAGTATATATAAAGAAATAAAGAAGTTAAATATCAAAAAAATCAAGTAATTCAATTAAACAATGGGGTACAGAGCTAAACAGAGAATTCTCTGCAGAGGAATATCGAATGGCAGAGAAACACTTAAAGAAATGCTCAACCTCATTAGCCATCAGGAAAATGCAAATCAAAACGACCCTAAGATTTCACCTTACACCCATCAAAATGCTTGAGATCAAAAACTCAAGAGACAACACATGCTGGAGAGGTTGTGGGAAAAGAAGAACACTCCTCCACTGCTGGTGGGAATGTAAACTTGAACAACCACTCTGGAAATCAATCTGGCACTTTCTCAGACAACTAGGAATAGTGCTTCCTTGAGATCCAGCTATACCACTCCTAGGCATATATCCAAAAGGTTCTCAAGTACACAATAAGGACATTTGCTTAAACATGTTTGTAGCAGCCTTATTTGTAATAGCCAGAAGCTGGAAACAGCCCAGTTGCCCCTCAGTGGAGGAATAGATGCACAAATTGTGGTATATCTACACAATGGAATATTACTCGGAAATAAAAAAAAATAAAAAAAAAAACAAGGAAATCATGAAATTTGGAGGTAAATGGTGGGATCTGGAAAAGATCATCCTGAGTGAGCTATCCTAGAAGCAGAAAGATGCACACGGTATATGTTCACTCATATAAACCTGCTAAAATCTGTACACTTAAAGAAACCAATCAAGAGCGAGTACTTGCTACAATGCTCAGTTCATATACAGAAAGGCAAAGAGGCTGGACATCAGAAGAAAGAGAAAAGAGGGAACAAATCATGAGCCTGACACAAAAGAGCTCTGAAAAGCTCTGTCTTGCAGACTATCAATGCAGTTGCTGAGACTTATGGGCAACCATTGGGCAGAGTGCAGGGAATCTTAGGAAAGAAGTGGGAAACAGTAAGATATGGAGAGGACAGGAATTCTACAAGGAGAGCAACAGAACCAAAAAATCTGAGCACAGGGGTCTTTCCTGAGACTGCTATTCCAACCAAGGATTATGCATGGAGATAACCTAAGACCCCTAAACAGATGTAGCCCATGGCAGTTCAGTATCCAAGTGGGTTCCATTGTAATAGGAAGAGAGACTGTCTCTGACATGAACTGATTGGCCTACTCTTTAATTCCCTCCCCCTGAGTGGGAAGCAGCATTACCAGGCCACAGAAGAAGACACTGCAGCCCCTCTTGATGAGACTTAATTGACTAGGATCAGAAGGAAGGAAAAGAAGACCTCCCCTATAGGTGGACTTGGGGAGGGGGATGCATTCAGAGGGTGGAGAAAGGATGGGATTGGGACAGGAGGAGGGAGGGAACCACAGGGGGAATACAAAGTAAATAAAGTATAATTAGCAAAGAAAAAATATAAAATAAAAAATAAAAACAAACTAGAGAGCTACAAGAACATTTTGCAAGATAGCATAGTTTAGAAGGAGATAGGCATGTTTGGGGAGAGACAGGAATTTAGGTGGGGATTTATGATGTGCAACAACTACTTTTTTTTTTTCAATGCAGTTTATTTAGGAACCTTGAACAATCATCTGACCCTGGGGAAAGCCAGCCCACAGCTTAAATAGCCTATGGGTAGCCAACCCCAGCGTGCCACGTGGGCAATGCAGATAGATCCACATACATGGAAGCAAGCCAAATCCTCAGCCTTAGCCAAATGTGGAGTTGTTTGTGACAGAGAGCACCCACCATCGGGAAGGTGGAAGGCGGAAACCAGCTCCATCTTTAAGGTGCGGCATTATGCAGCTCTCTACAGTTTCCCCTTTTTGTTTTAGATGCATCAGTCAAGAGTAGAGGTCTGATCTCTGATATTAGAAATAAATTGGGACTTTGTACCAATGTTCATTTAGGTGTCATCCACCCAAAGAGTAACAACTACTTTTGTTTATGTTTCAGTTAATGTGGAGGCCAACCTGGGAGTTAATAATCTTATAGAGCAACAGGTCAATGGAGAGCCATATGTCCCTTTGCCAGAAGCATGGAAAATGGCTTCTCTTGCTGGACAAGAACTATCTTCCAAATTCACTGGTTCACAACTTGTGGAGCCTGAATCACTTGGAGGGTGTTTTATCAGTTGTGTCAGTTATATAAATATCAGGTATTTACATTATCATTCATAACAATAATGAAATTACATTTAAAAATAGCAATGAAATAAGTTTTTGGTTGGGTGTCACCACAACATGAGGAAATGTTTTTAAATGTTGAAACATTTGGAAGTTTAAGAACCACATTGATTTAGGCCATACCAACATTTCTCATTTCCCTCAAGAAAATAACTTCTGAAAAAAAGGCTACTTCTTCAATTCCTTCACAATAGGTTCCCTGGGAAGTGACTTCTTTGTTTCTGTTACATTTTAAATCTTCCTCTCTTCCCTCACCTTCCCCTGAGGGGAGAGCAGCCTCTCCAGGCCACAGAGAAAGACATTGCAGCCACTCCTGATGAGAAATGATAGACTAGGATCAGAAGGAAGAGAAGAGTACCTCCCCTATCAGTGGATTTGAGGAAGGACATGGGTGGAGAAGGGGAAAGGAGGGTGGGAATGTGAGAGAATGAGGGAGGGAGCAACTGGGGGAGGGGGTATAAAGTAAATAAATTGTAATTAATAAAAATTAAAATTAAAATGAATAAGAGTTAGTCTTCCTCTAGCTCAACAGAATTCTTCCTTGGGAATTGTGCCTGTATTTTAATACCATGTACCCTTGGCAATGTAGTACAAACTAGTTATGCACTGAATACATGTTCTCCTAGGTGGAGACCTCTACAAGGAAAATCCTTATTATCCCCTTATGGAAATCCTTGCAGAGTTTGCCAGAAAAGAAACACATCGAATCTTACTATGCCAAGGCCCCATAGAAATCAGAAGAGGGTGGAAAAGATAAATAAATAAATAAAATGACATCTCTCCTTGTTCAATGATGTTTTAGTTGTATCTACTAACCTGTGAGCATGTGCCTCATGCCTGCCTCACTCCTAGAGACTACACTTTATTTTGTCTTATTATGAAAAAATAATTTGTTTTTTATTTCATTAAATGTTTTTGATGTTATAATTACTTCATTATTTTCTGCCATTTTTAACTATTTCAGGTTCTCATATATTACCTTGTTCTTTTTTGAAGACATGGTTTCTTGTTTTAGCAATTGTTACATACATATATGTATTAAAATATATATATGTGTGTGTGTGTTTGAAAGAATATATATTTTAATGAGATAATTATAATGTATAATATATATATATATATATATATATATATATATATATAGTTGTATACCTTTCATGTAATCTAGTATAATGTTATTTGTATGTATGTTTTCAGGAGTGGCCATTTGGTACAAGATCGCCAATTGTTCTGCTCTTCCTAAGGGAGGAGCTTTTTTCTTAATTTCAAAATTTCTCATTGTTACTCTTTGAAAAGAGTTTTTGCATGCTGGAGAGGTTGTGGAGAAAGGGGAACCCTTCTCCACTGCTGGTGGGAATGTAAACTTGTACAACCACTCTGGAAATCAATCTGGCGCTTTCTCAGACAACTAGGAATAGCGCTTCCTCAAGATCCAGCCATACCACTACTGGGCATATATCCAAAAGAGGCTCAAGTACACAAAAAAAACATTTGCTCAACCATGTTTGTAGCAGCTTTATTTGTAATAGCCAGAACCTGGAAACAACCCAGATGCCCCTCAACTGAAGAATGGATGCAGAAATTGTGGTACATCTACACAATAGAATATTACTCAGCAATGAAAAATAAGGAAATCATGAAATTTGCAGGTAAATGGTGGAATCTGGAAAGGATCATCCTGAGTGAGTTGTCCCAGAAGCAAAAAGACACACATGGTATATACTCACTCATATAGACATACAATATAGGACAAACCCACTAAAACCTGTGCATCTAAAGAGACTAAGCAAGAGAGAGGACCCTAACTAAAATGTCCAATCCCCATCCGGAAAGGCAAAGAGGATGGACATCAGAAGAAGAAGAAAATAGGAAACAACCGAGGAACCTACCACAGAGGGCCTCTGATAGCCTCTGCCCTTCAGACTATCAAAGCAGATGCTGAGCCTGATGGGCAACTGTTGGGCCGAGTGAATGGAATTTTAGGTAAGAACTGGGAAATAGTAAGAGCTGGAGAGGACAGGGTCTCCACAAGGAGAGCAACAGAACAAGAAAATTTGAACACAGGGAACTTCCCAGAGACTCATACTCCAACCAAGGACTATTCATGGAGATAACCCAGAACCCCTGCACAGATGTAGCCCAGGGCAGTTCAGAGTCCAATTGGGTTACATAGTAATATGAAGAGGGACTGCCTCTGACATAATCTGATTGGCCTGCTCTTTGATCACCTCCCTCTGGGGGGGGAGCAGCCTTACCAGGCCATAGTAGAGGACAATGCAGCCACTTTTGATGTGAACTGACAGACTAAGATCAGAAAGGAAAGGAGAACTTCCCCATTAGTGAACTTGGGGAGTGGCATGCAAGCAGAGGGAGGAGGGAGGGTGGAATTGGAATGGGAGGAGGGAGGGGCTTATGGGGGGATGCAGAATGAATAAAGTGTAATTGATGAAAAAAAAATAAAAAAAAATAAAATCCAAAAAAAGAGTTTTCACTTAGTACAGGTTTTTTTTCTCTATACACATTTTCACTTTATTTTTGCAAATGTGTTAGTCAAATTTAAAAACCTGAATTATTTAAGATACTATTCTACTATTTGAATCTCAGTAAAGTATAGCAACAAACTTGAAAAGGAGACAGGTGTGGTAGCACATGTCAACAAATGTAGGAGTTTTGAAACTGATTCATTACAATTGCAAGTTGTTGGAGTACACTGAGAAATTTTCTCAAAACAAAATATTTTTTAAAAATTGCTTTTTTTTTGTTAAAGACAGAATGTAGAAGCAAGAGGGAAAGTCCCTGATTGTAATGGTTGTTTAACAGAGGCCACATACATATGTTTCTCTGAGCTCATAATTTCCAAATTACAGTGAAGAGATGAGAAGCAGATACTATCCCTACACTAATCAAGGGAAACTGTTGGAACCATTCACGTCATGAGAATAATAAGAAAAATTATTGAGTAAAGTCATGAGAATAATGAGGAGTCCAGGAGAGTGTTCTTCTGTGCATTATAGACACAACCGACTGGGTACATTTCCTCTCCAACCTGACCAGTCCCTCCAGTTTCCTAGCCTAGAAATGAAGACCTAGTGTCTGGATCATGTGGGCCTAAAACAAGGGAATGACCCAGCTGCTGACTATCAGTCTAGCAAAATTTTGTGTAATTTCTCCTAATTCCCCATCACTCCATGGCTGGAATTCCACACAGTTTATTTTAAAAGATAGTAATCAACTCATCTTAATATTTAAATGAAAGCTACTGATCATTTGCCATATAGTGTAGTTGGGAAAGCAAATGAATTTCATTTTGACTTTGGAGAATGAAAAAACTATAATGGTCAGTTTTCTTTTTTTAAAAAAAATTTTATTTGTCTATTTATTCACTAAAGTTTATGTACTTTGTGTCACCTCCAGGTCTTTTTATCTCCCTCTTCTTTCATAACATTCCCTGAACTCTGCCCAAAATCTGGCTATGAGTCTCAGGAAAGAGAGCTGTCAGGAGATAGAATGGAGAGAGTGACAAAAAAAAAAAAAAAAAAAAAAAAAAAAAAAAAAAAAGAAAAAACAAACAATCAGAACACATTGCATGTGAAATTGTCAAAACACAAACATCACATACAAAGAGTGAAAGAATGAAACTTAGGCTCCCAAGGCAATGGTTTTCAAGAACATACTGAAAACATGAGAATGTTTGCTAGGAAGATGTATTTGTATCTCTTAAATTAGAAAACAAACCTCTTTGTGTTAGCTGTTTGAGATCCACAAGGTGTGTTCACTGAGGGAACAAGTGTTGAGAGCTGAGATGACTTCTTGTACATGGAGAAGGTCAATGGAATCTGAATATTATTAATTCAGACAATATTTCCTTATTACTTATATGGAAAAGATTATTAAATTTAATTTTAAGCAAAATATAAAACTTTTAACTATTTCTCTTGGTATAGAAAATCTGAAAATAAACAAAGCAAAAAGGTTAGTATTCAACTAAATACAGGGTACACAGCTTTCTAAAACTGCTAAACCTTTAAAATCCGTAGTACAGTTCTTCTAGACATTCATCAATCACAAACAGACAAGTCTACAGCTAATTAAGTGCATCTAAAACTGTGTGCCCAGTTATTTCGTTCAACACAAGCTTTGCTGTGGTCCATCTACCATGACATGAGCTCTGTGTGCCAAAATCATAGAGGTGATAAGTCCTCTGCTGCTCTGGGGTAGGAAGAATTGGGTCTTACTATAAGCAATTCCAACTGCAATGAAGAGCAAACTAAAAGAGACACTTGATTCTCTTTCTAGACATAAGAAAAGGTTTAACATAAAACAGGATTCCACTCACTTGCTTATGGATGGACGACAATATAGATATAGACGGGACAGAAAACAGCTGTGTTTACAAATCTATAAAGCTGTTATGCCTCAAGGGCAATTTTACAGCGACTTTACCATAAGACTACAAATTGGACCTGTGTTCAAAAAACTCTGTTTTGTTGAAATTATGGGTCAGTTCAATGCTAACTCACAGGTAATGTATTTATTTTAGTCTTAATGTATACAGGCTCCCCACTCAAGGACTATAAGAGTCAGTTAGGTCCATTTGACTCATGACCTCTGTTAGAGACATTGTTTCTTTGTTTAATTTCTGTTTTGTTGACCGGTCCTTTGTTAAAAATAGTTGAAGTCTCCCACTATTAATGTTTGGGGATCTATGTGTGGTTTAAGTTTTATTAATGTTTCTTTTACAAATGTGGCTGCCCTTGTGTTTGGGGCATAGATGTCCAGGATTGTGATGTCTTCCTGGTGGAATTTTCCCTTGATGAGTATGGAATGTCCTTCCCCATCTCTTTTTGTTAATTTTGGTTGAAAGTCTATTTTATCAGATATTAGAATGGCTACTCCTGCTTGCTTCTTGGTTCCATTTGCTTAGAATGCTGTCATCCAGCCTTTTACCCTCAGAAAATGTCTATCTTTGTGACTTAGGTGTGTTTCTTGTATGCAACAGATTCTGGGTCTTGTTTACACATTCATTCTGTTAGTCTGTGTCTTTTTATTGGAGAATTGAGTGTATTGATGTTGATAGAGATTTGTGACCAGGGCATGTTAGATCCTTTGATTTTGATGTTGGCTGTGGTCATAAGGTTGTGTGCTTGGTTGCTTTTTGTGTTACTGTATTGAGTTTAAATATTTCCTGTGTTTTCTTGAAAGTAACTAGTTTCATGGGGTTGTATTTTTCCTTCTAGTGTTTTCTGTAATGCTGGATTTGTGTGTAGGTATTGTTGAAATTTGTTTTTGACATTGAATATCTTGTTTTCTCTGTCTATGAGGACTGAGAGTTTTGCTGGGTATAGTAGCCAGGGTTGACATCTGTGTTCTCTTAGGGTTTGCATGATATCTGTCTAGGCCCTTCTGGCTTTCATAGTCTCTGTTGAGTAGTCAGGTGTGATTCTGATGGGTTTGCCATTATATGTTTCTTGGCCTTTTTCCCTTGTAGCTTTTAGTATTTTTTCTTTGTTCTGTATACTTACTGTTTTGATTATTATGTAGCAGGAGGATTTTCTTTTCTGATCTAATTCATTGGGTGTTCTGTAGGCCTATTGTATTCTTATTGTCCTCTCCTTTATGTTGGAGAAATTTTCTTCAATGATTTTGTTGAAAATATTTTCTGAGCCTTGGAGGAGGGAATCTTTTTTTTTTCTCTATTCCCATTATTCTTAGGTCTTTTCTTTTTATGTTGTCTTGAATTTCTTGAACAGTTTGTGTCAGGAATTTTTTAGATTTATTATTTTCTTTGATGGATATATTGATTTCTTCCATTGTATCTTGCACACCTGAGATTGTTTATTCCATCTCTTGTAGTCTATTGGTCATGCTTACCTCTGTAGTTACTGTTTTCTTCCCTAAGTTCTTTCTCTCCACAGTTTCCTCCATTTGTGTTTTCTTTAACTTTTCCAATTCTGTCTTCAGATCTTGAACCTTTTCTTTTTTTTTTTTTTTTTGTTCACCTGAGCGTATTTTCCTGTTTTTTCTTCAATTCCTTCAGCTGTTTGCTTGAACAATCTTCTGTTTCCTTTATTTCTTTCAGTGATTTAAGTATTTCCTCTCTAAAGGCCACAAACTGTTTGGCTGCAACTTTCTGTATTTCTTTTGGGTGGTCATAATCTGTTTTTCTTTATCCACCTCTATTTCTTTACGGATGGTCAGAATCTGTTTGTTTTTACTATTTCTTTAAGTATGGCTGTAATCTGAGTTTATCTTACTCTAGGTCTTTACGTATTTTATTTGTTTCCCCTGTTATCCTCTTCATGAGAATATATGTTAGGTCATCTTCTTGAATTTTAATTATTCTGGGGTTTCCAGGGCTCCCTGCCCCTGGATAACTGGGTTCTGGAGATGCCATGTTGCTCTCTCTTTGTTGGTTGAGCTTTTATGCTGGCCTCTACCCATTGGGCTATCTTAGGTATTAGGTGCTAGTTTCTGGTGGTTCCTGGAATCCTGTGGTAGAGAGAATCCCCTTGGCAGGAAGATGTTTTTTCCTGGAGGAAGTTCCTCAGCTTTTTGGGTATGGTCACTGTATTGCCGGTGTTTTTCAGGAGTTGCAACACCTCAAATCAGGCATAGAGTGAATGCTAACTGTAGTCCTTGTTATTTGAGAGGGCTCTCCTCTCACCTGGAGAAGTCCTGGAGACAGCTGCCCTGCCTCTGGGGTTCTTGCTGTAAACTTAGTGAGCTGCTGCAGTAACCTGGGTGGTCCGTGGTTTCGTCAGTTTTGTTTGGGATAACTTGTTGCCCCTTGGAGCAATATCTGGTGGTTGATCTCAGGGATCCTGGCTTCTGTAGGTCTGAGGTTGGGGCTCTGTGTCCCAGTGCCCAAGCTGTAATCTGCGGCAGGTGAATAATACTCTCCTGGTGGCAGCAGACTGGCTGGTGCATAGCAGGTCCCTGGGTTGTGCCAGTCTGCTGCTGGACCTTTTCCAGGGATATACTGGGTGGCCTAAGTCCTTCCCCTTTGCTTTGTTCTCTGTGTGGATTTCTCCTGACTGAGACTCCAAGTGTCTGATGCCCTGGGGCACACAGTTCTGTCTTAGGAATAGTTGGTGCAGAGCAGGTCCCTGGGCTGGCCGTGTGCCTGCCTGTAGGTCTGTGGGACCTTTTCCATGGATATAGTGGATGACATAATTCTGGTCCCCATTTCCTTCCTTCCCTGAGGAGTTAATTCCTGACAGGGACTCCCAGACTTTGTTACCCTGGGGCACACATCTCTGTCTGTGCTAAAGAGCTAGCTGGTCAAGCAGCAAGTCTCTGTGCTCGCTCCTGGAGCCCAGTACAGTGATGGCATCTTGCACCTGCTTGTCTGCAAGACCTTTTCCAGTGAAAGACTGAGTGACCCATGGCCTGTCTGTTTCCTTCATTCCCTGTGTGTTTTTCTCACACCTGGGACTCCCAGTCTCCAGTGTTTTTTGTGTCCACCTTTCAGCCTGGGAAGGTGATCAGGACACCCAGGTGTGTGGCTCTGGTCTGGCGACCTAGTGCCTTGTGACCGGAGATCTCTTCCCGAGTTCTGGGTGGGTGATCTGAGAGTGGAGCCGACTGATTTCCATGCTGTGGGGGTTTCCTCTCACCTGGGAAACATGATTTCTGCTGTTTTAGGGCCCAGAGTTCAGTCTCTTGGACCCTGTATGGAAAAAGTTGTCCTGCTCCTCAGATGCAGTATTCTTCTGGTGCTGCCATCTCGTCCCCCTGGAGTTATTGTGTTTTTGTTTAATTTCTGTTTTGTTAAGCTGTCCTTTGTTGAGAGTGGAATGTTGAAGTATCCCACTATTAATGTGTGATGATCTATGTGTGGTTTAAGTTTTATTAATGTTTCTTTTACAAATGTGGGTGCCCTTGTATTTGGGGCATAGATGTTCTGCTTTTATGCTGGCCTCTACTCATCTGGCTGTCTCAGGGGTTGTCTGTTAATTTCTGGTGCCTGCTGGAGTCTTGGGTTGGGGAGAATCCCTTTGGCAGAGTTCTGAAAGAGATCGACTCAGCTTTTTTAGTATGGTCAACTGAATGCAGGTGCATCTCAGTAATTGTCACAGTTCACCTCAGGCATATGGACCTGTGTGGTAACAGTGGTGTTCAGGAAGGCTCTACTCTCATCAGGAGAAGTCCTGAAGATGGCTGCCCTGCTGCTGGGTTTCATGCTCTGAATTCAGTGAGCTGCAGCTGCTGCTGTTAAGCTGTACCTCCTGGGTGCAGCCCTCATGAAGCACAACAGAGTCCCATGGTTTCATCAGACTAACTAGAGATAACTGGTTGTGTCAGGCCTGGGGTCTCACAGCTCAGGAGTTCAAGATTTCCTCCCAGGAATTCCCACAGACCACAATTCGATGCAAAAGCAAGAGGTTTTATTTTAACCATTGCGCAATGGGGTCACCCCTACTGGTCAGTAAATAGTGGCACCTGAGACAAAGGCCTTAGGTTTTTAAAAGACAATGTGTGGGAAATTTGTATTTGCAGTCTTGTCAATTTAGGATTGGATGAAGAAGCTATAAAGTAAGATAATTGGTTAGTCTTAGGTGCTCAAGCTTGGCCAGTCCTGCCCAAGTATGGATGCAGCTGCAATTGAAGGTGGGGGTGGTTAAATCATCCTTGAAGATCAGGGCTGTGGGCTTTTGGCTGGAGGTCAGGAGCTACACAGAAGAAGGATTAAGGCCCTCTGGGTTGGTTGTTAAGAAACACTATCTCAAAGACAAGGGTCTGGTCATTCCTTTTCCTGAGTGAAGGTCATTGCTTGCTCACTTTTTATATCTGTCCTCACAGATAGGGTCACATTTCTCCATTCTCTGGAAAGGTACTAAGAGGCTTTAGTTTAACCTGGACCTAAAACTCAAAACTATAGGCTTTAGAAGACATATAGATTACAAAGTTAGTTTGACACTTTTAGTTGCACAGTGGAGCAGTATCTGAGGTCTGCTGCAATGGCTCTCAGACTTTTGTAGGTTTGAGGTGGGAGTGTTGTGCCCCAGTACCCTACCTGTCATCAGTGGCAGGTGAGCACAGCAGTCATGTGTGCAGTAAAAGGCCAGAGCTTTGGGCCTATGGGAACCTAGAAACTTTTCTGGAGCTGGGTGTCCTGAGGGGTGGAACCAATGTTTTCTCCGAGTCTGTGCTGTTTTGGGGTCTGCAGGTCCGTCTGGGATGGCTAGTAGAGCAAGCAGACACATGTGCTTGGCCCTGCCTTGGTGGCGACTGGATGACTTGTGTCTAGGAGCTTGCTGGAACTTGGGGACTTTTCCCGAGAACTTTATTTTTTTGGGTGTGGGTAGGGGGTCACCTGAGTACTCTGAAGTCAGAACTTCTCTTCTCCTCACTGTGGGCTTCCACTCAACAGAAAAACTCAGTCTCTTGTGCCCTAGTGCCCACAGTTCTGTCTGGAATGGTGAGTCAGGCAAGCAAGGAGAACTCTGTGCTGGTGGGTAAGCACTCCACTTCAGGCTGGTCCCTGGGTGCCTGCCAGACCCAGGTCTTGTTATAGGGATTGTCTGAGTGACCTAAGATCCGTCCAGATCACTTCCTGTATTGTGGGGTTTTCTCTCCCCTGCAATCCCAGTCTGGTGTTGTGGGGCCCACAGTTCAGTCTGGGACAGTGATCAGAGCACCCCAGCAGAGTGTGGCTCTGGGCTGGCTCCTTCTCCCCTACTGTCTACCCTAGCCAATCAAGTCCCATCAGGACTACCTGGATCCTCTTCTTTTGTGGGCTGGCTAGGTGGCCCCACCAGGGAGAAGTGAACAAGGAGCAGGCAACCAAGTTCATGCCAGAGACTGTCTCTTCTCCTCTTACTAGAGAACCCACATGGAGATTGAGCTGCCTATTGGGTACATCTTAGCAGAAGGTCTAGGTCCTCTCTATGCATGGTCTTTGGCTGATGTATCAGTCTCTGCAGTATCCCCTGGGTCCAGCTTTTATTTGGCTTTGAAGAGAGTATTTGCAATTGACCACTGTTGGAGGGAGGAAATTCAGCTTTCTCCACTAGATAAACACTGTGTACATTGTCACAAATATACTTTAAAATGGTATTTTGTGTGTTCCTCTGAAATCGGTGCACACATGCATCACAAATGAGCTCAGAGATCAATTTGTGTCAAAACTTAGGTTGGTCTTTGTGGCAGGAGGCACTTTACCTACTGATCCAACTCACTGGTAGCTCAGTGCTGCTCTTAAGACTCCAACCAAGGACTATTCATGGATATAACTTAGAACCTCTGCACAGATGTAGCACATTGCAGTTCAGTGTCCAAATGGGTTACATAGTAATGGGAAGAGGAACTGCCTCTGACATAATCTGATTGGCCTGCTCTTTGATCACCTCCCCCTGTGGGGGGAGCAGCCTTACCAGGCCACAGTAGAGGACAATGCAATCACTTTTGATGTGTACTGATAGACTAAGATCAGAAATGAGAGGAGAACCTCCCCTATCAGTGGACTTGGGGAGTGGCATGCATGCAGAAAGGGGAGGGAGGGTGAGATCAGGAGGGGAGGAGAGAGGGGCTTATGGAGGGATACAAAATGAATAAAGTTTAATTAATTAAATTAAAAAACGTAAAAAAATAAAATAAAAAATAAAATAACAATCTGATATTTTGTAATTAAAGTTATAAATATAAAAATAAAAAAAGACAGAATACAAAAGTTATGACAAACATTTCTGTTTCTATATTTGCAGATGGTATGCCGAAAGTAACCCATAGTATTAATGCTGACTGTAAGCAACTTACGACCAAAACCACCTAGGAAGCATCTGTGGCATCCAAAGCAATCTCTAAAATGGACTGAGACAGGAAGACCTACTTTAAGCCCATAGAGCAGTACTCTATGGCCTTGGGTCTTGGAATGAGTACAAAGGAGAAGGGTTTTTGAACACCTATTTTCCTTTTTCTGCTTCCTAATGCATGTGCAATACAATCATTGCCTCACATTTTTGTAACTTTGTTCTAAGCCATAATAGACTGAACCCACATACTGTGAGATTAAAACAAGATACACTCTTTCCTTCAGTTCTATTGTTAGTCATTTTGTAGCAGCAGTAATAAATAAAAGTAAATAATATACATGCTCAGCTGTTTTAATTTTTTTTTTTTCATTTCTGAGTGGTTTATCTAAAGGGAAAGCTTAATTTCACTTACATAGTTTAAAAAAATCATGAAATCTTTTTGGAAAACATGATCCAGAATTGCATACTAAATCTCTTTGTATAAAAACAGTGATAGTGATTTTTTTTTTACTCTATCCCAAACAACAACAACGAGAAAATATTTACAAAGGAACTGAATTATTTTTGATTTATCAAATACAAGATGATTAATAATTCTCTATTAGTGCCAGTATTTTATGTTATTAATAAAATAAAACTATAGTTTGAAACTTATATTACAGAAAATAGAAGAAATCTCTATGGATGTATATGGATTGTTGCCTGACATGCATGCTGTGTTTCTCATAAGGGAAAAATGTCTAGATTTCCTCACACTTCTGCTGTTTCTGTGTGAATGCTGCTAATTTTACTACTGCACGTTGCAATGTATTACACCTTCTGCTTTCTACTGTCCTATTGATTAGGCAGAAATTATTATCATTTAACTTATAAAACATCAGTTAATACTTCATTATAAATCAAAGATACATCTGAAAATAACTATGTATATTTTAAACATAATACAAAGGCATTTGGCTGTTACTGTTCATACTCAGTGATATAAATAAATAATAGACATCCCTTAATTTTTCAATTCTGTCAGTACATGATTAGTTATTCTGAAGTCTCATGTTTCTCAAAAACTCATTCTGCATGTTCATCCTATTTTATTCTTAGACACTATTAAGACAAAATCACATTTACTGTTTTAACTCCCAAAGTGGGTTTCATTTTTTAATTTAATTTTTAATTTTTTAATTACAGTTTATTCAGTTAGTATCCCAGATGTAGCCCCCTCCCTCATTACCTTCAAATCCTACCCTCCATCCTTCATATTCTCCCATACCCCTCTCCAAGTCCACTGATAGGGGTGGTCCTCCTCCTCTTCCCTCTGATCCTAGCCTATCAGGACTCATGAGGACTGGGTGCATTGTCTTCCTCTGTGGCCTGCTAAGGTTGCTACCCCCTTAGGGGGAGGTAATCAAAGAGCCAACCACTGAGTTCATGTCAGAGATAGTCCCTCTTCCCCTTACTAGGGGACCCACATGGATACTGAGCTACTATGGGCTAGTACCCGGGTTCTAGGTTATCTCCATGCATGGTCCTTGGATGGAGTATCAGCCTCAGAAAATAACCCTATGCCCAGATTTTTTTTGGTTCTGTTGTTCTCCTTGGGAGCTCTTGTCCCCTCCAAGTCTTTCTATCTCCCTCTTCTTTCATAAGCTTCCCTGTATTCTGCCCAAAGTTTCCTTAGGAGCCTCAGCATCTGTTTTGATATTCTACTGGGTAGAGTCTTTCAGAGGCCCTCTGTGGTAGGCTCCTGTCCTGTTCCCTGTTTATTCCTTCTTCTGAAGTCTGTCCCATTTGCTATTCTGATTAAGGATTGATCATATTACCCAGTGTCCTCTTTCTTACTTTGCTTATTTAGTTGAACATATTTTAGTATGTTTATCCTATATCATATGTCTAAGATCCACCTATAAGTGAGTATATACCATGTGCTTTTCTGCTTCTGGGATACCTCATTCAGGATGTTCTTTTCTAGATCTCACCATTTGCCTGCATGATTTCATCATTTCCTTGTTTTTAATTGCTGATTAGTATTCCTTTGTGTAAATGTACCACAGTTTCTGTATCCATTCCCCTGTTAAAAGCCATCTGGGTTATTTCCAGGTTCTGGCTATGAATATGGTCATAGAGATGCTATGAATATGGTCAAGCAAATGTCCTTGTTGTGTACTTCGGCATATTTTGGATATATGCTTAGGGGTGGTATAGCTGGATCTTGAGGAACAATAATTCTAATTGTCTGAGGAAGTGCCAGGTTGATTTCCAAAGTGGTTATATAAGTTTCCATTCCAAACAGGAATGTAGGAGGGTTCCCCTTTCTCCATCTCCTCTCCAGCAGGTATTGTCACTTGAATTTTTAATGTTAACCATTCTGACTGGTGTAAGGTGAAATCTCTGGGTGGATTTCATATTTTGACTTTTATAGGTTTCTTGCAGATGTCCTCACCAATTCTTATAGGCAACCTGATGAAGATTGTATCACAGATTCTGTGTATAAATATCAATAAGTTGGTATTATTTTTCACATTTGAAGTTCTTCTCAATAAATATTATGAGAATAAGCCACTGATTAATATACATTCACTCATATCAATTTGTTAGGATTGAATATATGTTACTTTTTCTTATTTAAATTATGACATATATATTAATATTGTATATTGAGGTTATAAGAGAAATTATTATTGTTTCCTAAAGCCTGTGAAGATAATATCAGGTAAAAATTACGGGCTGTTCAAAACGTTACTTAGGTAAGAATACTTGATGTGCAAGCCGAAAGATCCAAGTTATGAACTTTGCACACAGAGAAAGGTGACTGGGCTCTACAGCTGTAACCCCAGCTTCCAGGCCTACAAGTGTACCACTGAAGACAGAAGGACTCCTGGGGCTTGCTGTACAGCTTGTATAGACAAAATACAGTGAGCTGCATATTCAGTTAGAGACCATCTCAAGGGATTAAGACTTGATCTCCCACCCCCCAAGGGAGGAACAGTCCTGTTAGGCCACAGAGGAGGACTTTGCAGCCAGTCCTGAAGATAGCTGATAAAACAAGATCAGATGAATGGGGAGGAGCCTCCCCATCAGTGAACTTGGGAAGGGGCAGGGTGGAGATGAGAGAGGGAGGGTGGGATTGGGAGGGAATGAGGGATCGGGATACAGCTGGGATACAGAGTTAATAAAATGTAACTGATAAGAAAAACTAAAATTAAAAAAAAAGACTGAGACTAATGGAGCTAAACAACTGTCATTAGCCAGGGGATAATAGATCAGTACATATAGCCATAGGCATGTGGTCTCATGTATACACCACAGTACACACACACACACACACACACACACACACATACACACTCATGATGTAAATAAATAATTTTAAATTATGTGGCCACAGGGGAAGAGGATGTAGAGGAGGAGATATAGTAGAAACAGGGATGGATGGTGGGACCAGAAGGAGAGGAGGGACAGAGCTATGACTAGGTTGTAAAATAATAATAAAAAGCATTTTTATTAATAATAAAAATCCCATTATCATTGTTCTTTTGAGTACAAAGTAACATAATAACTTTTAAAACTAAAAGACCCTTAAATATTGTACTAGTGTTTCAAATCTGAAGATAAGTATCTTTATGGTGCCTAATGCTCTCTTGGGGAAATTGAAATGTACTTTAAAAATCTGTGCCATGTCATTTAACCATAAAAATCTGTGGTGAGGTCACAAGCTAAATAGGTTCTTTAGTAAGGACTTCACAGTTTATATTGATGTATACCGATTGGACTATTTCATTTTGAAGTATTGACTTTTACAAGTCTAAAACTGTAGTAAGGTCAGTTATTTTCTACTATGATCCAAATTACAATCAAAGTCTTTGCACAAGATCAAAATCCTAATTTTGGGGGAAACAGAGTTACCCTGAGCAAGCTAAAATGTATTTTATCTTGAAAGAGTGTTATTTCTGAAGGATTATAATTTCGTCAAACAGAGCAGATATCACAGAGACTTGGGGACGGTCCATTCAATGTCTGGCCCAACTCAAAATCCACTCCATGGGGGAGAAGCATCACCTGACACTACTAATGACACTCTGCTTGCATACTGGAGTCAAGCAGAGTTGTCTTCTGAGAGGCTCTACCCAGCAGCAACCTCAAAACAGATGCTGAGTCTCATAGGCAAATTTGGGTGAAGCTTTGGGAGCCTAAGGAAAAGCGGGTGGAAGAAAAAAAATGGACCTTTAAGCAACGGGATCTCCCCAAGAAGACCAACACAGACAACTAACTAATGCCAAGTGGGGCTTGCTGAGACCGTAGCACCAACCAAGGCCATTGCATGTACTAGAACTAGAACAAAGATGTAGCTGATGAGCTACTCATGCCTCATGTGGATTCCCTAGTCAGGGAAGCAGGCTTTCTCTGACATGGACTCTTGCCAGCTTTTCAATTACTTCACCCCAGAGGGACTGCCTTGCCATGCCACAGGGAAAAAGGACATGCTCATCTCTGATACAACCTGATGATCTGGGATAGATGGGAAACAGGACTTACCTTTTCTGAGGAATAGAGAAGAGGAACAGGGAGAGGGAGGTAGAGTAGGACTGAGAGGTAAGGAGAGATGGAACTGTGACCAGGATGTAAAGTAAATTGAAAATTTAATTAAGTCATTTAAATTTATCAAATTAACATCATACATTCGTCTAGTAAATACTGGGAGAATTTGGGGACTGTTGCAAGTGATTACCTTCTTCTGCATTCTGTCTTCAAAACATGGAAAATTGAAAGAATTATTAATGAGCTACTACATCTAAGAAATGAACATTTATTTCAATTTTAAAAAGTTTATTAGTGACATTAAATTACAACAAAAATTAAAGAAATAACAAATGTATAAAGTCATTCCAAAATTATTATTTCAATGCCACTTTTTAAAAATATTTATTTTTATTAATTGCAGTTTATTCACTTTGTATTCCCCTGAAACTCCATCACTCCTTCCCTCCAAATCCCACCCTCCCTCCTCCTCCTCCACCCATACCCCTCCCCAAGTCCACTGATAGGGGAGAACTTCCTCTCTTTCCTTCTGATCCTAGTGTATCAGGTCTCATCAGGAGTGGCTGCATTGTCTTCTTCTGTGACCTGATAAGACTGCTCCCCCCTGAGGGGGAGTTAATCAAAGAGCAGACCAATCAGATTATGTCAGAGGAAGACATGCTTGTAATCACTTGAAAAGGTTCTTGGAAAACTGAATCCTCTTTGTGTTCCTTGTATGAGATGCACACCTTGCGTTCACTTAAATAGCAATGGTAGTGAGCTGGCATGACTTCTTAGTACAGTATGAAAGACAAGGGAAAAGTGAATAATATTGCATTGGAGGGTATTTCTATAGTATTTATTTTGAAAAGATTACTAAAGCTAATTAAATTATAATTAAAAATTAACTAATTTTCTATGTAAGCAAATTATGGAAATAAACAAAGAAAAAATGTTAATACCCAACTAAATAGAGGGTAGAAATATTGAAACACAGGCTTTTTAAAAATGCTATGCCTTTAAAATCCACAGTACAGTTTTCCCTAAACACTCATCAATCAGAAAACGATCAGTCTATGTCTATTTACGAGCATTGAAACGTGTGTACCAACTAATTCTTTCAACCCAGGCTTTGTTGAGATCTATCTACCAAGGCATGAGCTGTGTGTGCTTGGATCATAGAGATGGATGAGTCTTCCTCTGCTCTGGGGCAGGAAGAACTGGCTCTTATGACAAGCAATTCCAAATACAGTCAAAAGCAAACTAACAGAGATACTTGATTCTTTTTCTAGGTGTAAGAAAAAGTTCAAAATAAAACATAGCATCTCTCTACGTTACCTTATGGATTGATGAGTATACAGATCGAGTTGAGACAAAAAAAAAAATCTCTGCTTCCAAGTCGATTCCCCTATTGTGTCCTATGGGAACATTTGTGGCCACTTTTTGGGAGGACCTACTGCTTGGTCCACTGTTCAAAAAGGCTGGCTCTAGAGATTGTGGGTCAGTTTAATGCATACTTACAGGCAATATATAAATCAGTTAATCAGAATATTTACAAAAGAAGAATTTATTTTAGTCTCTATCTGTTCAGGCTCCCAACTCAACTTTTCAGCTCGTAGGATGAAGAAGTTTGTCTACTTTTCACCACACACATTCCTACATTGAAGAAGGTTCCTTAGCTTTTGGTCAGTGATGCTCATCAGGATTTCCCAAGATCCTTGAGGTAGAAGTCAAGGACATTGTGCTCTATGAAGGATGTGACAGGAGCAGGGCTTACTTCAATCTCCCCTTTTTTCACTCCAAAATGCCATGGTATTATCTGGATTTTGAAAATAAACAAATTGATCTCTCTCCAATGATTTTGTATAGTATAATTGAATTTGAAAGATTCATTCTACAGTGCCATGATTATTTCCTAAAAGTAGAGTATGTAATTCTACAGATAAAAGTAGTAACCCTTAGATTGCTCAAGGTCCTGAATGTCTGTGTAGCAGCATATGACTTGTGTCTATAGTCAACAGTGTCATTAGACCATCAGAGTCACAGTTGATTTGTGCACTGCAGGTAAATTTCAAAGTCACATTCTGATCTTTCATGAGAAAAAGTGATCATGGTATACTGAGAATATTTTCAGCACAACAGTTGGAATCATAGGGATTGTGTGGTGTAAACCTTCTGCTCTTCACAAGCATACACCCGAATTTATACTTCTCTTCCAAATAAAGAGTTCATCACAAGAAACCCCCACTTATGAGTTTCCTTGTTCCTCTGTAGGTTCCCTTGATGTTTCCTGCTATGTCACCTTTTAATTTGGTGATATCATATGTGTTGTCTATGTACACATGAGGTTGGGGCCACAAGTATAATCCACCCTTCTGATAAGAATGGTTTCAGGCAGAATATAGAGTGAGGGAGCAGTTAATAGCAGAAACATGAAGTGCACTAGTCTTTTGTCAAGAATCAGTCCATAGCTCCACAGGATGTTAAAGAGAATTTCAGTATGAATATGCCACTCCAATTATGAATGTAGTAACATGGAGAAAGGAAAAAGAATGTTCCTTACCACATGAATCACAACTTTCATCAAGGAGAAATAACTCACATATTAAACTTAAGAATGGAACAACAGTACCTGGTATCGGTTGTGAGCAAGGAGAATTAAGAATAGCGAACTGGAAAAGGACTATCCTTCAGATAAAAAAAAGATGTTCATCAAAAAATTAATGTTGACCATTATAAGACACTCTGAATATATCCAATGTCACTGAGGTCCAAACCATTCAACCTATAATTTGCATTCTATCAAATGTTAGTGTGCTGCATTCATCTTTAATCCATTTAAATTTGAGTATTATGTGCTACAGTAAAATAATGGAGAATTCATCACCAGGAGAATTGATGTTATGCCCCACCCAAATGAAGCACTAGTTTTCTAGGAAATAATGTCTTATATGATCAATTATGTAATTCATGTGAAGAAAAAAAAACAAACAATTTTTTTCTTACAAAATGTATTTTCCCTGGATTAAGTGTGTTCTAACCAACGTTCACGTGCTTTACAGGAGGTTTGTGTAGTGGCACCTTTCTTTATTTGTTGTTGTTATTCTTTTTTATTATGTATCTCGACTGTGGCTCCTCCCCCATCTCCACCTAATCCCACCCTCCCTCCCTCTTCTCCTCTATGCCCCTCCTCTATTCCACTGTTAGGGGAGGGTCACTTCTCTTTCTATTTAACCTAACCTATCAGGTCTCATCAGGACTGGTTGCATTGTCTTCCTCTGTGGCCTGGCAAGGCTGCAACCTCCAGGGAGAGGTAATGAGAGAGCCTGCCATAGAGTTGATGCCAGAGAAAGTCCCTGATCCCCTTACTAAGACGCACAATTAGACACTGAATCTATGGGCTACATTTGAACATGGAAATGGCACCTTTCAATGTGAACACTACATCAATAGTTAAGGGGACCCTGTAAGCCTTAATTACCCTTTTAGACATATGAAATAAAGTTTGGAGAAATTTTGGCACAGCCATGGTCACAGAGTTCTTGTTACATAGTCATGGTCAAGGCTTGGATTTCCCCACCAGCATCCACATGATAGTTCACTTCCTAACATGTATGTTTCCAGGGAAATAACAGAACTAACAGCTACCCAGTCATGTGGAGAATGCCACCTACACAGTCATGCTCACCTATGGCAATTGTCTTATAATATTTGTATGAGGAAGACTGGCTATTTGATCACAACCTCCTAGTTGGGGGTGGGACAGGTTTGACAGGCCACAAAGGAAGAAAGTGGTAGCCTGGACTGATGAGACCTGATGGACTAGGGTCAGATAGTAGGGGAGGAAGACCTGTCCTATCAGAGGTCTAGGGGTGGGGCATAAGGGGAGAAGAAGGAGGTAGGGTTACACAGAGAGGAGATGAGAAATGGGGCAGAGCCTGGATACAAAGTCAATTAACTGTGATAAACAGTAATATTTTTTAAAGTATGAAAAAAAATTGGCATTTTTCAAGAGTGTAATTTTTTTCACTGTGTACATTACAGTTCTGTGGAGCAGAAAGAACAATGGTATCATGTTCTCCACAGGTATTTCACTCATTTTTGTACTTTAATTCCTTAGTGATGTATGAATGAGATTCTGAGTGCCATATCTTTTATTAAAATTGTATTTGGATGTTGTCCCCAAATGTGCTATTGATTAAAGGTTTTCTGGCTACTAGTTTAAAGTCTCCTGTTAAAATGCATATTTTGTTTAATTTTGAGAAAATTCTGTATGCTGTTCACTTCATTGTGGTGAACTGTCTTCTCCACTCAGTAGAGGTTACTGTACCATGTGTTCTCAACCCACCTGCTTCCTAGTTTAAAGACAAGCAGGTTTCTGACATTCTCTTGCAGACAAAACATTTTGAAGACTGGCTTTGCTTGCTAGGCCAATGTGCTGTTACCTGACCATGTCTTTCTTTCTGAAACATTTTTGAATACTTCCTAATTTAATAATGTGCACCACTGAACTGATAGTCTTATATTTAAAGCTAAGATGATATTGATAAAATGTTAGCAATGATTACCTTGAAATATTCTACTAAAGAATTCATCTTTTGGTATTGTGAGTTTTGATTGCATTTGAGCATATGTATTGATGAAGCCAAGAAGGGCAACAAGAAAAACCTTTCCCTGCAAATCTTCACTGGAAATATCCCATGCTGTGCCAAAGTATGTGAATATAAAATGAAAATTAACATTCCAGACTCATGACTAGAAGAGAGACTGTTTGTACAGTAATGAAATAGGAAGACATAAAAAGAGGGTTGAGAAGCACCATTCTTGGTTGGAATATCTGTCTCTGAATGCCCCCCTAGGCCCAGCTATTTTGGCTCTGTTGTTCTCCTTGTGTAGTCTCTGTTCCCTCCAGGTCTTTCTATCTCCCCCTTCTTCTGTAAGAATTCCTGCACTCTGCCCAAGTTTGGTTATGAATCTCAGTACCTCCTTCAATACCTTGGTGGGTAGAGTCTTTCAGAGATCCCCTGTCCTGTTCCTTGTTTTCCCCTACTTTTGATGCCTATCCTGTTTGCCCTTCTGAGTGAGGTTTCAGCCTCTTCCCTACCAACCTCCTTGTTGTTTAGCTTCTTTAGGACTATAGATTTTAGTGTGTTTAAAGTATATTATATGGCTAATATTCATTTATAAGAGAGTATATACTGTATGTCTCTTTCTGCTCTTGGGGTACCTTACTCACAATGATCTTTTCTAGATCCCCCATTTGCCTGCAAATTACATGATTTTCTTCCTTTTAATAGCTGAGTAGTATTCCATTGTGTAAATGTACCACCCTCTCTGTATACATTCCTCACCTGAGGGACATCTGGGTTGTGTCCAGGTTCTGGCTATTACAAATAAAGCTGCTATGAATATATATATATATATGAAGAGGGTTGAGGAGAGAAAGTGAGAATTTAGGCAGTGGTATGCCAAAAATGAGAATTTTTTGTTATTGTTAACTGCCTAAAAATTGAGTCAGCTAGATACAACAATATACATTTTTCAATCCAAGCATTCCTCCTACAATTCAAGTGTTTTCCCCAGTCTTTATAGCTTATATATAGGCTCATGTATTGTTTCCATGATTGCTTATATTTTAAAATATTTTTGTCTATTAAAAATACTTCTAATCATGGAATATTAACATAAACAATTGTTACACAAAGTGTTATCAATAATTACATTCATATTGACCTTTTTGGTGACATTTGACCTATTATTTTATTTTATTTTTCTTATTAGTTACATTTTGTTAACTCTGTGTCCCAGCTGTATCCTGCTCCCTCATTCCCTCCCCAAACCCACACTCCCTCCCTGGTCTCCTCCCTGCCCCTTTGCAAGTCCATTTATAGGGGAGGACCTCCTCTCCTTTCATTTGACCCTGTTTTATCAGTTATCTTCAGGGCTGGCTGCAAAGTCCTCCCCTGTGGCCTAACAGGACTGTTCCTCCCTTGGGGGTGGGAGGTCAAATAGCCTGCCCTTGAGATCCTGTTAGAAATAGTCCTTGTTCCCCTTACTTTGGGAAACTACTTGGTTACTGAGCTACCACGGGCCACATCCGAGCAGAAGTTCTAGGTTACATCCATAGATGGTCCTTAGTTCAGTGTCAGTCTCAGAAAAGACCCTTTGCCCAGATATATTTGGTCCTTGTAGAGCTCCTATCCTTTCCATATCATACTAACTCCCCTTTTTTCATATGATTCCCTGCACTCTGCCGAGGGTTTGGTTATGAGTCTTATTGTCTGCTTTGAAACAGTGCTAGGTAGAGTCTTTCAGATGCCTTCTGCAGTAGACTCCTGTCATACGTTCAATGCACATCCCATTTGTCTTTCTAAATGAGGATTGTTCATCCTCACCCGTGTCTGCTTTCTTAATTATCTTCTTAGGTGTGTAGATTTCATTATGTTTATCATCTCTTGTAGGTCTATATAAGCGAGCATATACCATGTTTGTCTTTCTCTTTCTGGGATATGTCACTAGAATGATCTTTTCTAGATCCCACCATTTGCCTGCAAATTTCATAATTTCCTCCTTTTTGATTACTGAGTAGTATTCCATTGTGTAAAAATACCACAATTTCTGTATCCATTCCTCCATTGGTGGACATCTGGGTGTTTCCAGGCATTTGACCTATTTTAACTCTACCCTCTGCTCTTCCTTTCTCTCACTGTGCATTCTCACACTTTGTTTTGAAGCTCAAGTACATAGTCATGTCTCCTTATCCTCAAATACAAGTGAATCTCCTAGGCAAAAGTTATCTTTTCATGGAAATTCTGTTCACAAATCACCTTTATAAAATTTGTGAGAGAGAGAGACATTTTGAGAATAAGAGACTACCTCTGTGTATAGTACTTATGGTAGAACTCATGACCTCACATATACTACTGAGCTGTTCTGTCTCTGAGTATTAAATACTGAGAGACACACTATTAATTGTCTATTCTTTCAATTTTCATTTTATTCCTCTGTTTTCCACTACTGGAGTCAGTGTCGATCAGCAATTGAACTATTATGTAGAATGCAGAGCACTGAAGACCTTTCCTACTTTCATACCAGGATAGTATAGGTAAAAGGATCACCATGTTTCTGAACTTCATAAGTGCTAATGGCTATTAAGACACATTTAAAGTCAATTTTCTAAAGTGTCACTGTTGGAATTGCACTAGAGTAAACAAGGTGTTAAATATGAAGACATTTTAGTCCACAAAGTGATGTGTTCTTCATACCTCGTTCTCCATGCGAGTTGTCTGCAATAATCTTTCAAACACATATACATATATGT
The DNA here is from genome assembly GCF_030254825.1 of Meriones unguiculatus. NCBI lineage: Eukaryota > Metazoa > Chordata > Mammalia > Rodentia > Muridae > Meriones > Meriones unguiculatus. Next base: position 43,843,872 of record NC_083357.1, read on the forward strand.
ATATATATTTCTATATATATGTAGGAATACATGTGTGTGTGTGTGTGTGTGTGCGTGTGTGTGTATATACTTTCTATGGACTAATTAGAAAATATTTTTTAAGCTACACTTACTCTAGGATTTTTTACCTGCCATTTTTTCTGTTGTTCTTATTATAAGTCTTGGAATTCGAATTAGAACCTACACTGCTTATATTTTAAACACATGGACGGAGATGAGTTTTGACATCTTTATTTGATAATTTATACATATATACAAATTCACTGCCAACTCACAAGATCACTCCTAAAATTTCTCCAACATCTTGTGTTCCTCCACTCTTCTCTCTGGCTCTTCTTTTGACTTCAATTACAAGTATATGAAATACTGAATTTTTGACTCAGTATTTTACAGATAAAAAAACTACACTTTCATTATGAGTCATTGGTTTATAATGGCTGGAAGAAAGAATTTTCACTATATGCATAGATGACTTTAATCTTTTTAAATTCATGCCTTTTTAGTGCTATCAACTATATTATTTAAACTTATCACTGTTTTTCAGTAATAAGTTACTTTAAAGTGTAATTTCAATACTACAGTTTTTTTTATTTCTATCTGAAGATACACTTAATTATTTGCATTAAACATATTTCCTTTACATCACTGAGCATTATTTAAAAAATTATTATTCTTCATAGTTTGAACATGTGAGCTATTGTGAAGTTGGTCATCACTTTTTTTTTTTTAGTTCTGTATTTTTATGTACTATTCATTACAATTTATTCACTTTGGATCCCTGCTCTAGACCCCTCACTTGGGTCTTCCCAGTCCCACACTATCTCCCTCTTCTCCTGCTATGCCCTTTCCCTGTTCCACTGATGGGGAAGGTGCTCCTCCCTTCTATCTGACATTAAGTCTTGCTGTATCTTCTTCCTCTGTGGCTTGGCAAAGCTGCACACCCCAAGTCAACATGATCAAAGAGATGGCCACTGAGCTCATGTCAGAGACAGCCCCTGCTTCCATTATTAAGGAAACCCACTTTGAAACTAATCTGCCTATGGAGTACATCTGAACAGGGGGTCTAAGTCCTCTCCATGAATGGTCCTTGGTTGGAATTTTTGTCTCTGTAGCCCACCCCAGTCCCAGGTTTTGGGGCTCTGTTGATCTCCTTGTGGAGCTCCTGTCTCATACTGATCTTTCTGTCTCCCTCTTCTTCAATAAGATTCCCTGAACTCTGTCCAAAGTTTTGTTATGAGTCTTCACATCTGCTTTTACACCTTGCCTCTTTCAGAGGCCATCTGTGGTAGGCTCCTGTCCTGTTCCATTTCTTCTCCAGCTTCCAATGGTCTTCACACTTAAGAATTATCTATGTATCCCTGGTTCATTATATATCAAGTTTATTTTAACATATATACCAAACCTCAGGTTATATTTTCATTTTAGTGCTTTAATAAGCAGTATTTTTAGAAATTTTTGGGTTAAGAAGACTGTCTCTTGAAATGTGTTTGTTTTAAAACACGAAATCTTATCACAAGCAAATATACACAGCAAGCAATCATAATCTAGGTCTTAATATGGTCCAAATATAGGTGAACTGTTCCAAATTCTCTAAAAACACAATGTTTTATATGATGAGAATGAAATACTACTACCCTATCACATATGTGTTTTTTCTATAAATACTTTTTTCTATAAATACTACTACCCTATCACATATGTGTTTTTTCTATAAATACTTCACTTTAAAATGATAGGGAAGAGATTTTAAAGATTCAACAAAATGTCAGAAGCTTTATTTATCTTTAAAATTATTACTCTTGCCATGCTTTGTGTGTGTGTGTGTATGCTTGTGTGTGTGTGTGTGTGTGTGTGTGTGTGAGAGAGAGAGAGAGTAGTTTCAAGTGTGAACACGTATGTCAAAGTGCCTATGTTGAGGTAAGAAGGAAACTTGCTGGAGATTGTCTAGTTACTTCTATCATGTGAGCCCTGAACTATCTTTATTTCCAGAGATGATTGAATTCACATTCTGAGCAGAAGCACACTTTCGTTCCTTCATACTTACTTTAGTACTACAAGATCAGAGCAAATCTTTCAGATTCTGAAGTGCTTTTCCATACATCCTAGCCTATAGTTAGCAGGTTGTAAAATCACTAAGTGTAACTTACCCTTGTTCAAAAAATTCAATTAACCTGGCATGATATGTTAAGAACTGGAGTAAATCTTCAGCAACAACAACAACAATACACACACACACACACACACACACTTTATTTTCAAGGAAATACTTTATACTTAGTGGTTAAAAGATAATAAATATAAATACATTGAAAGATACAGGTTATCAATTAGTGTCTTTTGGCTTTATTTTTTTATTGTCTATACAGAGAGGGCACTTGTTCTGCTTTTCTTTTTTAATATTCTTTTTTTTTCCTTAAAGATTTATTTATTGTTTATACAGTATTATGTGTGCATATACCTCTGCATGCCAGAAGAGGGCACTAGATCTCATTATAGATGGTTGTGAGCCATCATGTTGTTCCTGGGAATTGAACTCAGGACTTCTGGAAGAACAGACAGTGCTCTTAACCACTAAGCCATTTCTCTAGCCACTTCTGATTTTCTTTTTTAAGGGAAGTTTCCTAGCTTCTTGGAAACTTTACTGAAGATAACCTGGTACTCCCGAAACTGTCTGCATAAAATGTACCTATCTACTCATTGTCATATTCTATGGTGACAGCTTAGAATTCCACTATATCAGTGGTATCAATTCTGATCAGTTCCTACCATTTGAATTTATGCTATTTTCTTCAGGCTGTCTTCTTAGGTATCTGGAGCAGATTTAAATATGAAAGGCAATAGAAAACTAATATCATAAACACTTGTTTATTCTCGAGATATGAAGTGATGGGGTTTCATCACTAAAATATTTATTTTGGATCCCTACATCTATCACTGCAACAGGTTTTCAACATTGTATATCAACTCCTTACAAAGACTGATATGGAAAAAAATGCTCATTTATATTTGTTTAAAATTCATGGTTTAAAGATCACTTCTTATCCTGATTGTCCTTCAACTGTGCACATGCGGTGCATGAAAATAAATTAGTAAAATGGTGGAAGTACAGTCAGGGAGGCTGGAGACGGTTCTGCTCTGTTTTTACTGCTCCCCAACCCCTGCTGCCATGATGAAAAAAAAGAGTTCCAGCATCCATGCCTCTCAGTCTGCCTTCATCATACACCACCTGTTACCTGATATGTTTGAGTACCCATTACCCAAGTACTTAATTTAGATGGATTTGTGAGACTGACAGTCTTTCAGATTTGAATTATAAATATTGGAGACAAAAAAGGTGTTTAGGCTACATTAGCTTTGTTATTGCAGGTTGTACGTCATAAGTAATGATTAAATAATAACTAAGGATATAATCATGTGATTTAAGTTATGCCATAATATTTTTCTCTGTACTTTTTATAGCAATTATATTTAACAGAAACAAACATGGAGGCAGTGAATGATACTATGCAAAAGGCAGCACCAATGATAGGAATGCCCATAAGTTACTTTCAAACTACTTCAAGTTAACATTGAGTTTTGTTTTTGAGTTCCGCATAGGTGCAGACGTGCATATAAATAGATACAGAAGATACTTGATCATGACAAACTTGGCAATCTTATATTACAATATCCTTCTGTATATAAAAACATCTAAGATATAATAATAGTCTTTAGAGAGGGACTTTGTATTTTGAATTGTTGTCTAAGGTCGATGTGGAATAAAACTCATAAACCAATGGCATTGAGCCACACTTTTAGTTTCACTAGATAATAAACATTGATTATAATAAATAATTGAGATTCTTTGGTCATATTCTCATATCTGGCTTAAAGGATGCCAATCTTAGAGGAAAGTAGGTTTTTCTTTTCATTTAAATTATGTTGTACTTCCTCTTTGGCATAATTTCTTTTTTTTTAATTTTATTTTTTTCTTATCAGTTACATTTTATTAACTTTATATCCCAGCTGTGTCCCGATCCCTCATTCCCTCCCAGTCCCTCCTTCCCTCCCTCATCTCCACAATGCCCCTTTCCAAGTCCACTGATGGGGGGGGACCTCCTCCCCATTCCTCTGATTCTGTTTTATCAGGTATCTTCAGGACTGGCTGCAAAGCCCTCCTCTGTGGCCTAACAGGACTGCTCCTCTCTTGTGGGGTGGGGAGGCCAAAGAGCCAGTCATTGAGTTCCTGTTAGAAATAGTCCTTGTTCCCCTCACTTTCAGAAACCAACTGGTTACTGAACTACCACAGGTTACATCTGAGCGGGGGTTCTAGGTTATATCCATACATGGACCTTGGATGAATGTCAGTCTCAGAAAAGACCCTGTGCCCAGATATATTTGGTCCTTGTGGAGCTCCTATCCTTTCCCCATCAGACTAACTCCCCTTCTCTCTTATGATTCCCTGTACTCTGCCAAAGGTTTGGTCATGAGTCTTTGCTTTGAAAACACTGCTAGTTAGAGTCTTTCAGATGCGCTCAGTAGACTCCTGTCATACGTTCAATGCACATCCCATCTGTCTTTCTAAACGAGGATTGATCATCCTACCCCATGGCCGCTCTCTTGATTATCTTTTTTAGGTGTATAGATTTCATTATGTTTATCATATCCTATAGGTCTATATAAGTGAGTATATACCGTGTTTGTCTTTCTCCTTCTGGGATATTTCACTCAGAATGATCTTTTCTAGATCCCACCATTTGCCTGCAAATTTCATGATTTCCTCCTTTTTGATTGCTGAGTAGTATTCCATTGTGTAAAAATACCATAATTTCTGTACCCATTCCACCGTTGATGGACATCTGGGTTGTTTCCAGGTTCTGGCTAATGCAAATAAAGCTGCTATATACATGGTAATTTCTTCTCTTATCCCATTCCTTCTTTTTTTATTCTTGTTTGTGTTCAGGTATATGTGTATATCTTTTAGGTGTTTTTTTTTGTTTGTTTGTTTTTTGGTGTTTTTTTTGGAATCTTTAGTAAATCTTTAATAAATGTGTCTCTGTGTATTTCTGTCTCTGTTCTTTCTACATATGTATCAGTGTATAAGCTTTTTTCTGTTTTAAATGTGCATGTATATTTCTATGTAATATGTCTCTCTATCTGAGTATGTTTCTCTGTATGTGTATATGACCTTCTCCATCACCATATGTGAGTTTGTTGATCTCTGTCAGGCTGTCTCTCTCTGTTTCTCTTTCTGTTTCTGTCTCTCCCCCTCTTTCTATCTGCATGGCTGTATGCTTTTGTAGAGGGTGTTGGTGTGCGTTTCTACCTGAGTGTGTATGGCTGCTAGTTTTAACATTTAATCTTATAGGGCATGACAATGGTTTGTAAGCAGGAATCAACAATAAAGTAAAATTAATGATTACTCCAATTGAGCATATTTTTACTTTAGCCAATTTTAAGGTGCTAAATATTTCAACAGCATATTCTATTTATATGATTGTTTGAAGTGGATTCATGGCACTGTGAGCAGTAGCTATGTGTGGAACTTGTTTTCAGCATCTGGCCTATATTTCAGGTTGGACAAATATCCTCCTCCTCCACAGACTGACCATCTCTTATGAAAGCCAAAAGGTTGTTATTTTTTCCCTAGACAGTCTGAAATCTTCTTTAATTTTTGTGTATTTTGTTGTTTTATTTTTCTTTTGTGTGTCCTTTTCTCCTTGTTTGTTTGTTTGTTTGCTTTTTCCTCTAGTGTTCAGTGTTGCTAAATTTGCCTAAGCCATCATAGCCACTGTGGGTGTAAGACACTCTGGGTGCTACATTATGTAGAGATGTCAAATTCTAGTTCAATGTTCCACTTCAGACTGGACAGAGAGATGTAAGAAATCTTAATTAACCATATCCTTGGTTAGTGTGTATGGCTGAATGGAAATTCTTAGCCCATAATAATTCAGATCCAATTACAATCAGTAGATCTAGGCTCCATAAGACATCAAGTACTCAAGGTTTTCTCCTAAAATCAGCCCTATTTACTCAAACCTGTGGTCGGAAGACAAATCATTAATACTGCTCTTATAAGCATTTCTGCTAGAGAGATGAAAATGGTTAGGAAAGAAATGATAAGACTCTTCCAGAGTCCACTGTCAAATCATTTGTGATTTTTTTAACCTCCTAGAATGTTCAAGATTATCAACTATGGTTCTGCTGTGGCCATAAAGAAACTCCCAGACCACTGCAAGGTTAGTAGCAGGAATATCTGAGTTCAATGTACTAATCTTGAATTCCCAATGCTTACATTTTTTATTCTTAAATTTAAATACACATTACTAACAAAGAAACATATAAATCATTTCATTCACTTCAGTCATAATTGACAATAATTTAATATAACCTTCAGACACATGATAAGTTCTTTATGTAACATTCTGAGGTCTGTTGAAAAATTAACTGTCATTTTTCCTGTGCTTTTCCATTTGAGAAACAGAAGTTTTCTAAAAAGACAAACAAAACAAAACATTGGTTGTCCTATTTCTGATGAAAAAAAATCATTTGTTGAACCTTAAAGAAAATCTAACCAACTAGGGAGATGTATCAATGGTATCCACAGCATCCACATGGTGGCCCACAGGCACCCAAAGCTTCATAAGGATTAGATTCTCTCTTTTGAACAGCTCAGGCACCAGGCATAACATGTAGACAATTATACTTGTCAGCTAAACACTCACATACATAAATAAGTCTAAAATTAATAGGTAACAATTTAAAAATATTCTTTATACTCCAAACAATGTGGATTCAGTTTTGTTACACAAATCTGAAATCTAGCCATTTCTCTGAATCCAATTAAAAATGTTCAGTTCACAATCTCTCCATTATCAGCATTTTCTCCCATTGCATGAGAAAACATATTCATATTCCTGGAGCCTTCCCTACTGAATCACCTGCTATTCCATATGCTGAGGTTTTCTAGAATTTTTCACCAGATAATTGACAAATAGGTAATATCAATAAAATCAACGAATGCGTTAATATAAGAATTATGAATCTGAAACCACCAATGATATAACAAGCCTGACATTTTTTAAAATTTAGTTTATTTTTTACATTTTTTAATTACAGTTTATTCACTTTGTATCCCACCTGTAGCCCCCTCCCTCATCCCCTTCCAATCCCAACTTCCTTCCCTCTTCTCCAATCATGCCCCTTGCCCAGTCCATTGATAGGGGAGGTCCTCCTCCCCTTCCATCTGATCCTAGTCTAGCTATCAGGTCTCACCAGGACTGGCTGAATTATCTTCCTCTGTGTCCTGGTAAGGTTGTCTCTCACTCCCCCAGAGGGAGGTGATCAAAGTGACAACCACTGAGTTCATGTCAGGGACAGCACCCACACTCCTTATTAGGGCACCCACCTAGACGCTGAGCTGCCATGGGCTACATAAGTACAGGGGTTCTAGTTTATCTCCATGAATGGTCCTTGGTGGAAAAGGGGGAGATTGAAAGACCTGGACAGGACAAGAGCTCCACAAGGAGAGCAACTGAACTAAAAATTCTGAGCCCAAGAGGCTTTTCTGAGACTGACCCTGTAACCAAGGACATTCCCCTTAATTAATTAATTAGTTTATTCAATTTACATGTATGTTGTAGTCTACTCTGATCTCTCCTCCCAGTCCCACCCACCCTCCTGTAAATACACTCTCCCTCTTCTGAAGTACTGGGGAGACAAGACCCTTATCCCTATACTCCAGCTCCTTTATTATCACAAAAACAAACTGTGAAACAGTCTTGAGTATTTAAAGTGTAAAGTAAAACTAAACTACTATGATTTTCTACAATACTTACTTTTAGAGATTTAGTGTATTAGTTTAGTTTAGTGTATTTAGTTTTAGTGCATATTAGTGTATATATATATATATATATATATATATATATATATATGATATAATCCATTCATGCTTTGGATTCTTTTCTTGCTGTTTTGTTTTAATGGCAAAAAATATTGCAATTACGACCAGGCAGGTAAGGGTTTGACTCTCAATCCTCACTGTCACTAAAATACTCAATGCCAGTATAATCCTCACTGGCACTCTAATCAATGCTGAAAGTACAGGCACATGTAAAAAAAAAAAAAAAAATCTGGTCTTTGTTTTTCGCTTTTTCTCTTTTCAATTTATTTATTACATTTCATTTCAGCATTAACCCCGGCCCCTCATCCTGTTTTGCCCTCATACCTCCTTTGTATTCCCCCCTCTCATTTTTCTCAAAGAAAGGAGGGACCCTAAGTGTTATGAAACATCCATGCACCTCAATTTTTGTTCACATTCACTATTATTGGAACACAGTTCAAGATCAGAGTTGTGCAAAATAAATTCTGAAATATTGTGAAAAATCATAAAGAGAAACAGACAAGTGTTGAAAGCTCAGTTTCCTTGAAAGCACTGTATTGTTCTTAACTGTGTTTTCGTGCCCCTCCCAGGTGTAGCAGTTAGAAGGGAAATTGTGTCAACTGACCCATCCTGCAGGTCTATCAATGGAGATCTTGAATGGGGGAGTGGAATGAAAAATGGGACAAGGGTGTGAGAAATGAAGACCAAAACAGTATTTCTGATCAAAGTCTCCTTTTATTCGAATTTTCCACACAACTGTATAGGCAGAAGCAGAAGGAATGTAATTGCCTTTGGCAATTTCTAAGGGACTAAAAATCACAGGATGGCCCACCAAATGTGCTAATAATGGTAATTTGGAAAGTTCCTCAGAAGAGGTACTTAGGAAGCCCTGAGGGAGAGAAAGATTTAAGGTTTTTCAGGAAGATGATCTTACTAAAAGCCCAGGTCAGCCAGGAATGCACTAGTTTATCTGGGCAGTATTCTGGTCAAGACAGATGCCAAATTTCAGGGGGCAGCAAGGTGCCAGAAGGCCCCCAACAGGTCCCCCTTTATTTTATTTTTACAAGGCCATAATCCCAAGGGAACCGTGCCTGTCTTAGGTGGGAATCCGGGGTCTTCAACCCTTGCTAAGCCCGTCATTGGATACATCAGCAGCGATTGGCTGAGCTCCTGTCTTAGGCGGCAAAAGGGGGGAAGAGAAGACCACTGTGGATTCACTTACCCGTCACTGACTAACCGGTTCAGCTCACTGGGATAATTAGCATTAGGCCTATTCATAGTCTTGGCTGACCATCTCCAGCCTTTGATAGTGCACCTGGATGGGATGAACCTTTAGGGCATCAAACTGCTGTTTAATAAAAACCATAATTTTGTTGAAAAGAATAGTTCCTATTGAATGAATTATCAGTAAGGAAAGCAGGGGACCAAGGAAAGGAAGGAGATAGGGAAGAAGGACGTTCCTGTGCTGCTTGAGGATTGAAGTGTTCAAGTCCACCATGAACATATATCAGCTGTAGGCAAAGGGTCACAGTCCATGAAACAGTTGTTTTTCTTCCATCATTTCTGTAAAGAGATATAAAAAGAACATGTTCTCAGGGTAATTCTTTTACCCTGGATTGATGAGTATTATTATTATTATTATCTATATGCTTTAATAATCATTCTGGCAACCATCAGGCTACATCTATCTCTTTAGAATAGATGTAAACTGCTCCTCTGCCCCGTATCAGGACAGGATCTGGACCATGCCATTTATTGTCCAAAGGATCTTTCCATAGGACAGTAGCAAACTTTCTTTGTGTATCCATGTGCCAGAAACCTACCACAGCTGAACGTCCATATTTTCGAGTTTCAGGCCCTTGTTAATTAAAGTGTTAATTAAAGCCTCACAGTACTTTTCCAGAGAATGGAAGAATGTAACTGCCCTGGATCCTGGTCCTCTGCTCTGGCAGAGATAAGGAAGTGAGCAAGTGAAGACCTCCACTCTGCAAAGAAGAATGAACAGATCTATGCTTGAGAGATAACATCACCTAGCAATCAATCCAGATGGACTCAATTCTCCTGCACAACCCCCAAACTTCTCTCAGGCTTGCTCCACAGAGAAGACACAGGTTGAAGCTAATTGCTCTCCGACCTTTGGCTCTAGCCACATCCCCACTAGCAGGGAATTCTGAAAGTGAATTAAAGATCAGATATTCCCCAGGTGTCTGGCCAGGACTGACCAGACCTGAAAGTCAGCTACCTAGCCCCTCATCCAATTATGGGTAGCCAGGACTGCAACCCCTGGACTTCCCTGCACTCCCTCCCCTAAAAAGCTGAGGCTTATATCTATGTCTCTGGGGGTCACTCTTTGCTTACTGGCAGAGTGACCCCAATGCACATTGGCCCCAAAAAATCTCTTGCTTTTGCATAAAGCCTACGAGAGTTTCCTTTGGCCACCTCTCTGGAAATTAAGCTTGTGCCGGGCTTAACAGTCCAAATTTAAAAATTTAAAATAAATTTTAAAGGGGATATAAATTTCTAGGAAAACTTTTGATAGGGTACCACTCCCCTTTTATTTTTATTTTTTCAAAAGTATTTTTTTATAGATAAATGTGCCCTTTGTACTATTTTTTTTTGTTGTTGTTCTGTGGATTATAAGGCATACCTGTACTATGTTTAATATTAAGTTGTTGACAAAATTTTGAAAACATATTTCCAACATAGACAGGGCCATTATCTGTTTTGAGTTGTGTTGGAAGTTTTAATATAGCAACTGCTGACAGAGTATGAGCAATAACATTTTTTCCAGCTTTACCACTTTGGAGTGTGGCAAATATAAACACATTATAAGTCTCAACAAAAACATGACCATATTTAAAATTACCAAATTTAGGAATATGTGTAACATCCACTTGCTATTTACAACATTTTGTAATGTTATTTGTACCTAAATAACATTAGGTACAAGGCCACAGGGATTGATCCCAAGATGGAGAGTAGGCAAAAGGACAACACAAGAATGACATTATTTAACCAAGTCAGCTTTATAATTACCTTTAGTTAAAGGTCCTGGAAGGTTAGAATGAGCTTGTAAATGTTCAATGTAAAAGGTAAAGGGTTTTTGGTTTTTTTTTTTTTTTTTTTTGCATCAAATTTTGAATTTGTAAAAAAAAAAAAAAGTTTAGCAGGAGATGTCTAAATTTAATTTGCAGTCTCTAACCTAGGCAAAGACTGAGTTACATAGGTACTATCTGTAAAAATATTTAAAGACTGCTTATTAGAACTTTAAAACACAGCCAATACTGTAGGTAACTCTGTTATATGTGCAGATGTGCTAGACACTTGAAAAGATATTGTTTTTTATCATAAATATCGGCAGCAAAACGGGATCATGAACCATCAGTAAATTCCATTAAAGCATTAACAAACAGAATAACTTTTATTTTAAATGGAAAAACTATAGGTTGTACCTTTAAAAACTGAAATAATTTGTTTTCTTGTGCATCAACAGGGTGGGCTCTGTCATAATAAGCTTGCATATGTTAAAATGCCATATTTATCAGTTCTCTGACAAGCCTGGGGGCCAGCATATTCAAGTTACTCTTTGTTTATCTTTATCATCTGCTCTAAACTGCATCCTATAAAACAGAATACCATAATTTCTAATTTGGGCATATTTTTGATGCATGTTTTATAACCAAATTTTAAGTAAATCTATATAGGCAAATTTTATGGTTACCCATTTTAGATTTAACTCTTTAAATAAAAGAACAAAAATTTAAACAAAGAGACTAGGTAAAGCTCAATCTTGTACTTAACTATAATCTTTAGCATAACTTTAAATCTGCTCTTTTTAAACTAAAATCAAAGCAAAACTTTTAATCAGACATAGTTTGTAAAAGGGCAAGAAAATCTTATCAATCCTACCATATTGCATTAAGACTTAATAGCAAAAAAATTAAAAGGCAAAATTTTTATTTAGCATTAAACAGAGAACTAACTCAGCTTGTAGCCCTCAGCAAAAATGGAATATTTTGGCAATATGAAATCTATAACCCAGAAATAAACCACATTAATTTATTTATTTAGGTGCTGGCAGCCAGACATATATTTTATATAATGATCTGAAAATATCCCTGCATAGCACTGAACTAACATGGAGCTGCAGTTCTTTTTTACCTTTAAAAGACCATAAGCCAGGTCTCTATCCCTAAGGTGAGCAGCAGCAACTCCTGAAAACATGCCAGCCATCCAGGGACTATACCCAAAAAGCTGAGAAGACATCCTTCAGGAAAAAACAACTTTCTGCAAAGGGGATTCTCTCCACCACAGGATCCCCAGGAACCACCAGAAAATAGCCCCAAACACCTAAGATAGCACAATGGGTACAAGCCAGCGTAAAAGATCAAGCAACAAAAGACAGAGCAATATGGCAACTCCAGAACCCAGTTACCCAGGGGCAAGTAGCCCTGGACACCCCAGCATAACTGAAATCCAAGAAGATGACCTAACAACTATGCTCAAGAAGATGATGACAGAGGAAACATATAAGATAGGTAAAGACATAGAGGAAGATAAACTCAAACAGAATATTGCCATCCGTAAAGAAATAGAGGAACTTGCAGCCAAAGAGTTTATGGCCTTTAAAAAGGAAATGCTTAAAAAACTGAATGAAATAAAAGAAACAGAGTTGAAGGAACTAAAAGAAAAACAGGAAAGTACAATCAGACAGGTGAAGGAAGTAAACAAAACAACCTGAAGATAGAATTGGAAAGGCTCAGAAAATATTTTCAACAAAATCATTGAAGAAAATTTCCCCAAGTTAAAGGAGAGGCCAATATGAACATATGAGGCCTACAGAACACCCAACAAATTTGACCAGAAAAGAAAAGCCTCCCACCACAAAATAATCAAAACAGTAATTATACAGAACAAAGCAAAAATACTAAAAGCTGCAAGGGAAAAAGGCCAAGTAACATATAATGGCAAACCGATTAGAATCACACCTGACATTTCTTTTTTTTAAATTTTTATTTAACTTTTATTAATTTCACTTTATTCCTTTTGTATCCCCCCATAAGTCCCTCCTTCCTCCCCTCCCGATCCCACCCTTTCCCCCCTTTCTGCAAGCATGCCTCTCCCCAAGTCCACTGATAGGGGAGGTCCTCCTCTCCTTCTTTCTGATTTTTTTTCTATTATATTTTTCTTCTCAATACAGTTTATTCAGGAACCTTGAAAAATCTTCTGACCCTGGGGAAAGCCAGCCCACAGCTTAAGTAGCCTCTGGGTAGCCAACCCCAGCGTGCCTCGTGGGCAATGCAGATAGGTCCACATACATGGAAGCAAGCCAGATACTCAGCCTTAGCCAAATATGGAGTTGTTTGTGACAGAGAGCAATCACCATCAGGAAGGTGGAAGGCAGAAACTAGCTCCATCTTTAAGGCACGGCATTACACAGCTCAATAAAGTTCCCCCTTTTTGTTTTAGATGCATCAGGCAAGAGTAGAGGTTGGATCTCTGATATTAGAAATAAATTGGGACTTTGTACCATTGTTCATTTAGGTGTCTTCCACCCAAAGAACATCAGACCCATCCGATAACTTTTTCTCAGAGGTGGGACCTGGGGCATCAACCCGCATGTAATCAGACATGCTCTTCTCTGGGTCGAAAGCAGCTGAGCCTGAGTGCATTGCTTAGCCTCGTATCCTGAGCGTAATATTTTAGCTTTTTATGGTAGCCAACCATGCTTGGGGAGACTGTCCTGCTTCAATGCCTGTAAGGCCTGAATGATCATGACTGCATTACGCTGTTGTGAGACTCTAATCTTGTATATACACCACAGGCAAACCAAGGAGACCAACACCGGAAGGCCTGCTAACACTCCCATGCCAGCCCATTCCTTCAGATGTTTCATGGCTGCAGCAATCCATGATGATAATCCTGTGGTTAGTCCTGTGTCCACTCTGGTAGAATTTGTCATAACAATGGCCACTCTCAGCTGCTCCATCATATTATCGAATTCTTCAGTCCAATTACCTAAAATATAGCTAGACAATTGTTTAGACAGATTTGCAGCATGAGAAAAATTCTCATATTGTATGCTAGTGACACAAAGTCCAGTATAATTCCATTGACAGCCAAGTTGAGCGATTTGCCATAGGGTATCAATTTGCTCCTGCACGAGTTCAATCCTCTGATTGAACACCATCAAGTCTCCTTTTATTTGAGCATTAATTCCTTTCTGTACATCTAAAGCATGAGATACATTGGCTAAAAGATTATTTAGGGTCTGAGCAGTCTGCATAGTATGACTCATCATGGCTAATGCCGTGGTGGTAGCTCCAACAGCCGTGAATGAGAAGGCAGTAACAATGGTGGCTGTAATTCCAAGATCCCTTTTCTGTCTGAAGAGAGTCATAGCGTGAGGGGCATCAAAGGGATGCAGAAATTGTGGTACATCTATACAATGGAATATTACTCAGCAATGAAAAATAAGGAAATCATGAAATTTGCAGGTAAATGGTGGGACCTAGAAAGGATCATCCTGAGTGAATTATCCCAGAAGCAAAAAGACAGACACGGTATATCCTCACTCATATAGACATACAACATAGGACAAAGCCACTAAAATCTGTGCATCTAAGGAAACTAAGCAAGAGAGAGGACCCTACCTAATATGGTCAATCCCCATCCTGAAAGGTAAAGAGGAAGGACATCAGAAAAAGAAGAAAACAGGAAACAACCTAGGAACCTACCACAGAGGGCCTCTGAAAGCCTCTGCCCTACAGACCATCAAAGCAGATGCTGAGCCTGATGGGCAACTGTTGGGCAGAGTGAATGGAATTTTATGTAACAAGTGGGAAACAGTAAGAGCTGGAGAGGACAGAGCCTCCACAAAGAGAGTAACAGAACAAGAAAATTTGAACACAGGGAACTTCCTAGAGACTCATACTCCAAACAAGGATTATTCATGGAGATAATCTAGAACCCCTGCACAGATGTAGCCCATGGCAGCTCAGTCTCCAAGTGGGTTACATAGTAATGGGAAGAGGGACTGCCTCTGACATAATCTGACTGGCCTGCTCTTTGATCACCTCCCCCTGGGGGGGAGCAGCCTTACCAGGCCATAGTAGAGGACAATGCAGCCACTTTTTTTTTTTTTTTTTTTTTTTTTCAATGCAGTTTATTCAGGAACATTGAACAATCCTCGGACCCCGGGGAAAGCCAGCCCACAGCTTAAATAGCCTCTGGGTAGCCAACCCAGGCGTGCCACGGGGGCAATGCAGATAGGTCCACATACATGGAAGCAAGCCAGATCCTCGGCCTTAGCCAAATGTGGAGTTGTTCGTGACAGAGAGCACTCACCATCGGGAAGGAGGAAGGCGGAAACCAGCTCCATCTTTAAGGCATAGCATTCCGCAGCTCTCTACAGTTCCCCCTTTTTGTTTTAGACGCATCAGGCAAGACTAGAGGTCTGATCTCTGATATTAGAAATAAATTGGGACTTTGTACAGATATTCATTTAAGTGTCATCCACCCAAAGAGCATCAGACCCGCAATGCAGCCACTTTTAATGTGAACTGATGGACTAAGATCAGAAAGGAGAGGAGAACTTCCCTTATCAGTGGACTTAGGGAGTGGCATGCATGCAGAAAGGAGAGGGAGGGTAGGATCTGGAGGGGAGGAGGGAGGGCCTTATGGGGGGATGCAGAATGAATAAAGTGTAATTGATGAAAAATTAAAAAAAGAAAAAAAAAGAAAAGATAATTTAAGAACCTTAAATGATTTTCAAAAGTGGAGGAAAACATGGAGTTAGTCAATTTACATGGAGCATGTCTCGCCCCTGGGTGCAATGGTCTCCTGGACCTACTCAGACCTCTGACACCACTACTACTAGTTCTAGAACTGATGCAGGATATTCCAACGAGGGGGTTAAGGATTGTCATAATATTTCCTATAAGTCCACACCTGTTTGTTTATAACCCCCATTTTTATTCATTGTTAGCCAGATAGAGCCAAGTAATTGTAGTAACGATACATGCTTTTTTGCCCAATGCTGGAATGCTAGTGAATTTAGGTATGCCCTCGTTACACACCTGACTTTTCAACAGAGACTATGAAAGCCAGATGGGCCTGGACAGATATTATGCAGACCCTAAGAGAACACAGATGTCAGCCCAGGCTACTATACCCTGCAAAGCTATCAGTCCTCATAGGCGGAGAAAATAAGATATTCAATGACAAAAACAAATTTCAACATTACCTACACACAAATCCAACATTACAGAAGACACTGGAAGGGAAAATACAACCCAAAAAATTATCTTCTTTCAAGAAAACACAAGAAATAATTAACCTTACTACAGTAAAACAAAAAGCAACCAAGTACACAACCTGATGACCACAGCCAACATCAAAATCAAGGGATCTAACAGCCACTGGTCATTAATCTCTCTCAACACCAATGGACTCAACTCTCCAATAAATACACAGATTAACAGAATGGATACGTAAACAAAACCCAGCAATCTGTTGCATACAAGAAACACACCTAAGGCACAAAAATAGACATTACCTGAGGGTAAAGGGTTGGAAGATGACTTTCCAAGCAAACAGACCCAAGAAGCAAGCAGGAGTAGCCATTCTAATATCTGATAAATTAGACTTTCAACCAAAATTAATAAAAAAAGATGGGGAAGGACACTTCATACTCATCAAAGGAAAATTCCACCAGGAAGACATCACAATCCTGAATATCTATGCCCCAAATACAAGAGTACCCACATTTGTAACAGAAATATTGATAAAATTTAAACAACATATAGATCCCACACATTAAGTGTGGGAGGCTTCAACACTCCACTCTCAACAAAGGAGAGTTCAACAAAACAAATTAAACAAAGAAACAATGTCTCTGACAGAGGTCATGAATCAAATGGACCTAACAGACATTTATAGAACTTTACACCCAAACACAAAAGAATTTACCTTCTTCTAAGCACCTCTTGGAACCTTCTCCAAAATAGACCATATAGTTGGTCACAAAGAAAGCCTCAAAAGACACAAGAAGATTGAAATAATCCCTTCTATCTTGTCTGATCACCATGGAATAAAGCTGGAACTCAACAATGACAGAAATAGCAAAAGGCCTACACACACATGGAAACTGAACAACTTGTTACTAAATGACAGCTGGGTCAGGGAAGAAATAAAGAAAGAAATTATATTCTTTCTAGAAATCAATGAAAATGAAGATACAACATACACAAACTTGTGGGACACAATGAAAGCAGTGCTAAGAGGAAAGTTCAGAGCAGTAAGCGCCTTCAAGAAGAAATTCGAGACAGCTCATTCAAGTAACTTAATGGCTAACTTAAAAACCATGGAAAAAGAAGAGGCAGACATACCAAGAAGGAGTAGACAGCTGGAAATAATAAAACTCAGGGCTGAAATCAATCAATTAGAAACAAATAAAACAATTCAAAGAATCAATGAAACCAAGAGCTGGTTCTTTGAGAAAATCAACAATATCGACAAACCCTTAGCCAAGCTAACTAAAAGGCAGAGAGACACCACCCAAATCAACAAAATCAGAAATGAAAAGGGGGACATAACAACAGATACTGAGGAAATCCAAACAATCATTAGGACTTACTTCAAAAGTCTATATGCCACAAAATTTAAAAATCTAAATAAAATAGACAATTTTCTTGATCGATTTGACTTAACAAAGCTGAATCAGGACCAGGTAAATCAATTAAATAATCATTTATTCCCCAAAGAAATAGAAGCAGTCTTCAAAAGGCTTCCATTCCAAAAAAGGCCAGGACCAGATGGCTTCAGCGCAGAATTCTACCAGACCTTAAAAGAAGAGCTAACACTAATTCTCTTCAAACTATTCCACAAAATAGAAACAGAAGGAACATTACCAAACTCATTCTATGAAGCCACAGTCACCTTGGTACCTAAACCTCACAAAGACTCAACAAAGAAAGAGAATTTCAGGCCAATCTCCCTTATGAATATAGATGCAAAAATACTTAACAAAATACTTGCAAACCGAATCCAAGAACACATCAAAGATATTATCCACTATGACCAAGTAGGCTTCATCCCAGGTATGCAGGTTTGGTTCAATATACGGAAATCCATCAATGTGATCTACCATATTAACAAACTGAAAGAAAAAATCCACATGATAATCTTCCTAGATGCTGAAAAAGCATTTGACAAAATCCAACATCCATTCATATTTAAAGTATTTGAGAGATCATGGATATCTAAACATAGTAAAGGCGATATACAACAAGCCTATAGTAAACATTGAACTGAACAGAGAGAAACTTAAAGCAATCCCACTGAAATCAGGGACAAGACAGGCTGCCCATTCTCTCCATATCTCTTCAACATAGTGCTGGAAGTCCTTGATAGAGCAATAAGACAGTTGAAGGAGATCAAGTGGATACAGATTGGAAATGAAGAAGTCAAATTATCACTATTTGCAGATGATATGATAGTATACATGAGTGTCCCCAAAAACTCTACCAGGAAATTTCTACAGCTGATAAACACCTTCATCAAAGTGGCAGGATACAAAATTAACTCAAAAAAATCAGTAGCACTCCTGTATACAAAAGACAAAAGGGCTGAGAATGAAATTAGGGAAACAACACCCTCCACAATAGCCACAAATGACATAAAGTACCTTGGTGTAACCCTACCCAAGTAAGTCAAAGACTTGTATGAAAAAAATTTCCAGTCTCTGAAAAAAGTATTAGAAGAAGATATCAGAAGATGGAAAGATCTCCCATGCTCATGGCTTGGCAGGATTAACATAGTATAAATGGTCATCTTACCAAAAGCAATCTACAGATTTAATGCAATTCCCATCAAATTGCCAACACCATTTTTTACAGACCTGCAAAGAAAAATTCTCACCTTTATATGGAATAACAAGAAACCCAGAATTGCTAAAACAATCTTCTACAATAAAATATCTTCTGGAGGTATAACAATCCCTGATCTCAAGCTGTACTATGGAGCAACAGTTATAAAAACTGCATGCTACTGGCATAGAAACAGAATGGAGGATCAATAGAACAGCACAGAAGACCCAGAAATAAACCCACACACTTATGGACACTTGATTTTTGACAAAGATGCCAAAATCATACAATGGAAAAATGATAGCATCTTCAACAAATGGTGCTGGTCTAACTGGATGTCTACATGTAGAAAAATGAAAATAGATCCATACTTATCACCATGCACAAAACTGAAGTCCAAGTGGATCAAAGACCTCAACATAAAACCAGACACATTAAATCGGCTAGAAAAAAAAAAGTGTGGAATACCCTAGACCTCATTGGTACAGCAGAAAACTTACTTAACAGAACCCCAACAGCACAGGCTCTAGAAGCAACAGTCAATAAATGGGACCTCCTGAAACTGAAAAGCTTCTGTAAAGCAAAGGATACTGTCATCCAAACAAAGGGACTGCCCCCAGATTGGGAAAGAATCTTCACCAACCCAGCATCTGACAGAGGATTCATATCCAGCATATATAAAAAACTAAAGAAGCTGAAAAGCAACAAAACAAGTAATCCACTTAAAACATGGGGAACAGAGCTTAACAGAGAATTCTCTGTAGAGGAATATCGAATGGCAGAGAAGCACTTAAAGAAATGCTGGACCTCATTAGCCATTAGGGAAATGCAAATCAAAACAACCCTGAGATTTCATCTTACACCCATGAGAATGGCCAAGATCAAAAACTCAAGTGATAACACATGCTGGAGAGGTTATGAAGAAAGGGGAACCATTCTCTACTGCTGGTGGGAACGTAAACTTGTACAACCACTCTGGAAATCAATCTGGCCCTTTCTCAGGCAACTAGAAAGAGCTCTTCCCCAAGATCCAGCCATACCACTCCTAGGCATATATCGAAAAGAGGCTCAAGTACACAAAAAGGACATTTGCTCAACCATGTTTATAGCAGCTTTATTTGTAATAGCCAGAAGCTGGAAACAAACCCGATGCCCCTCAACTGAAGAATGGATGCAGAAATTGTGGTACATCTATACAATGGAATATTACTCAGCAATGAAAAATAAGGAAATCATGAAATTTGCAGGTAAATGGTGGAACCTGGAAAGGATCATTCTGAGTGAGTCGTCCCAGAAGCAAAAAGACACACATGGTATATACTCACTTATATAAACATACAACATAGGATAAACCCACTAAAATCAGTACATCTAAACAAACTAAGCAAAAGAGATTACCTTAACTAAAAAACTCAATCCCCATCCTGAAAGGCAAAGAGGATGGACATCAGAAGAAGAAGAAAACAGGAAACAACCTAGGAACCTGCCACAGAGGGCCTCTGTAGAGGGCCTCTGAAAGCCAGAAGAAAAAAACAGGAAACAACCTAGGAGCCTGCCACAGAGGGCCTCTGAAAGCCTCTGCCCTACAGACTATCAAAGCAGATGCTGAGCCTGATGGCCAACTGTCGGGCAGAGTGAATGGAATTTTATATAAGAAGTGGGAAATAGCAAGAGCTGGAGAGGACAAGAACTCCACAAGGAGAGCAACAGAACAAGGAAATTTGAACACAGGGAACTTCCCAGAGACTCATACTCCTACCAAGGACTATTCATGGAGATAATCTAGAACCCCTACACAGATGTAGCCCATGGCAGTTTAGTGTCCAAGTGGGTTCCTTAGAAATGGGAAGAGGGACTGCCTCTGACATAATCTGATTGGCCTGCTCTTTAATCACCTCCTCCTGAGGGGGGAACAGCCTTACCCTGTCATAGAAAATGACAATGCAGCTACTCCTCATGTGAGCTGATAGAATAAGATCAAAAGGATGGAGAGGAGGTCCTCCCCTATCTGTGGACTTGGGGAGGGGCATGTGTTAAGAAGGGGGACGGAGGGTGGGATTGGGAGGGGAGGAGGGAGAGGCTTATGGGGGGATACAAAGTGAATAAAGTGTAATTAATAAAATTAAATTAAAAAGAATGAAATCATAAAGCATATTTATAATTTTAAAAGTCAAAACCAAACTTTAAAATTTACCAATGCAAACAATCCAATTTTTAAAACCAACACCAAATTAAAATGAGATTTTTCTTTTTTAGTTTCCCAAGCTGTAGGGTTTACACTGCCTTACTTTTATATTTATTTCCTTCAGTTATTCTGTGAATATTTGTGGATAATTTTGTGGATATTTGCATTCATATTATTATGCATACAAAAATTAACCCAAGAATACTGAATTGTTTTAAAATGTGGATAGAGTGTATGCTTATGATCAGGCAAATAGAATGTAAAGAAAACACACAGTTAATCACTTCCCTTACACTTTGCTCCTTCAGCGTACAGCAGAGGCTATCTCCTCAGTAACTGTTGTCGCTGAGATTACCTTTCTTCTCTTGTGAAAATTTGACAAAAATCATTTTGTACCGCTAGATAGTCTTGTCTCTGGATTCTTCATACTTTTGATGGGTTCTTCCAGAGTTTTCCATCCAGCAAGAGAAGTTGAAATACAAATTGTTCCCATATATATCGGCTTAAGTTAATAATAATCAAATATATCAATTTTCAAAATCACCTTGATAATACATATTCATAGCACAAATTTAGAGATCTTATTGTGTTGGTTTAGGCATTCCTTGTGTGTCTGGGTCATTGTAGTCCCCGTTATCCCGGGTTGTTCACTAGCCCCTGATGATGGCTTTCCTTTTTAAAGAGTCTGTTCCCTATTTACATTTCTATTTTATTCTATTTAGATTCTATCTGCAAAAAATAAAATATCTCATGATCTAAAAAAAAATACACCATTATTAATAAGAGGGAAGAGCAGTTTTTTTTTTTTAAGCTTTACTCCTTGCTGTCTGAATCTTCCTCATTTTCTAATGAGATGAGTTCTATCTCTTCTCTAGGAGGCTTTCTGGTACCAGCTCTTTTCCCTGTACTATCTTTTAACATTTGATCACAAGATTCCACTGCCACGGCCAGCAGGAGATCTTCATTTCTCACCCTAATAATTTCCTGGATGAGATTCCAATAGGAAAAGGCTGTAATGGGGATTTTTTTCAGGCCTCAAAGTCCTGTAATAATCTTTCATAGCCTCTCCCACTAGGTCCCAGCACCTTTCATCAATGGTCCCCTCCTGGGGGAACCAGGAACAGACATCCTTAAGCAAACTAAAAAATCTTAATAAATCTTTTACTCTCACCTTTACCCCTCCCACCTGAAGTGCCATATTTAACTCATTAACATACAAGTTATGACTACTAATTTCTTGTCCATAATCACCTACACTCACCAACTGCTTAGCCTCGCCACAGCAGGTTCCCACTAAGACACGAAGTTACCTTCTGTCTTTAATCTCGGCCGATATCTCTGATGGTGTTCCTCATGTTTTCCCTTGTATGCAGGGCCCAGGTGGGCACCACTTTACCTGGCCTGTGGGTCTGTCACCAGAGACCCTGAATGGGGTATTGAAATGAAAAAGGGGACAAGGGCAAGAGAAATGAAGGCCAAAACAGTATCTCTAAAAGAGTATCTCCATTTATTCGAATTTTCCATACAACTATATAGGCAGAAGGGGAAGGAATGTAAATGCCTTTGGCAGGGTTACTAAGTGACTAGAAATCACAGGATGGCCCACCAAGATGTGCTAATAATGGTAATTTGGAAAGTTCCTCAGAAGAGGTACTTACCAAGCCCTGAGGGAGAGGAAGATGGAAGATTTAAGGTATTAGGAAGATGATCTTATCAAAAGCCTCAGATCAGCCAAAAATGCACTATTGTATCTGGGCAGTATTCCGGTCAAGCCAGATGCCAAAATTCAGGGGACAGCAATGTGCCAGAAGGCCCTCGACAGTCAACCATAGTTATTCACAGGCCTCTGTGGAAAAACAAGTTTTTGCCACATGTTCCTTGTCCTTGTGGTTGTAGACTATACCCAGTTGACTCCGATTCTCTGAATGAAATTGGCTATCACATGAAACTTTCATCTGCTCATTTTTAGGATGGACTCCCTAAGAGACATGCCCCCAACTAGAAAGTTACACAAGTACTGTGTGTCCATGACGCTAAATGTATTTTGTACTGCAAACAGCATCAACCTGAGCATTGGCAGAAAGAACAGCAACTGGAGGAAGGAGAATCCAACCCACGTCACTGCTCCTGAGAACACTGTCCTCATACAGGGAATGGAAATGGATTCTTTACGAATGTGGCAGACATCAAGAGAGAGAGAGAGAGAAAAAATGTACAAAGCAGTACTTGACATGGCTAATAGAATTACTTAAAGAGTGCAAGTCCCAAAACCATGATGAATATAAACATCTTTTTTTTTTTTTATTATATACTAGGGGTAGTAAATATTCAAACTGATTAATACAAATAAGGACAAATGAAGAAAGCTTCTAATGATGTAAGGATCTTAGTGACATCAAGGTTGAAGCTGGAAGGCTTTAAAACTCTTAAAGGGGAGAACAGCAAAAGCCCAAATCCACAAATACACAGTTTAGTGATGGGCCAATGTTCTCCAAACAAAGTGAAAGTTTTCATTTTTCTTCCCAACTTTTATGAGTTCTCAGTTACACAGGCTTACCTTATCAGAGTATCCCAGAGACAGTGCTAATGCTCTAGGGTGTCCATTGTACTCTGTCCCTAAGCACAAGGGAAATAATATAGAACAGTGCATGCTAAATCCTTTTGGCAGGTTTGCTCACACTTGTTACCATTAGTTTCATATTCCCATTATTTTCCCATAGGACATGAGATCCCATAGGACATTCTTATGAACAACATAAGAAATACCTTCAATTGAAGAGAAAGGAATTTTACAGCTTTTCCATCCCTGCCTGAAGTGTATGGGAATCATCAGAACTTGAATGATCATGGATGCTTCATCTTAAAGACCAGATACTCTTCAAGAAACCAAGAGCAGAGCACTGAGTTCATGCTTCCTTGAAGTACCCTTTCTCAGTTCCCACTTCTATTCTGCATGATATGTCAACATCTAGATTCATTTTCTTGCATGAGAAAAGGGGCACCACAGAAAACAAAAACATACAGCAATAGAGCTCAGGTCAGGCTCATGAGTACTCTAACTTGGGATGTCTAGACTCAGGTAGTTTTTAGGGAGAACTTTTTATAATTACTTTATATATTAATTATAATCTATTCATTTTGTATCCCAACTGTAGCCGCCTCCCTTATTTCCTCCCACTCTCACCCTTCCTTCCTCTTCTCCTCCCATGCTCCTGCCCCAGTCCACTGAGAGTAGCAGTCCTCCTCCAATTGTCTGTGACCATAGCCTATCAGGTCTCATCAGCACTGGCAGCTTTATCTTTCTCTGTGGCCTTGTAAGGCTGTCCCCGAATCAGGGAAGGTGATCAAAGTGACAGCCACTGAGTTCATTTCAGAGACAGTCCCTATTCCACTTAATATGAGACACATTTGCACACCGAGGTACTGTAGGCTACATCTGAGCAAGAGTTCTAGGTTACAACCGGGAATTGTCCTTGGTTGGAGTATCAGTCTCAGAAAAGACCCCTGTGCCCAGAATTTTTGGTTTTGTTGTTTACATTGTGTAGCTCCTGTCACCTCCAGGTCTTTCATCTCCACATTCTTTCATAAAATTTAGGGAGAACTTTTCATTTCCATCTTTCAGGCAGATAGTCAACACAGGGAGGAATGCCAAGGCACTGTGTACACGAAATTGTGTGTGCACACATCTTTTGTCCAATGAGAATATTATTGCTAAGAGCTGGATCCTCATATGTTCCTTATTCCATGGGCTTCATGATCAGAGCAGAAAATGCCCTAATAACTGCAGGTAGACAAACTTGTAATGAATGATCTACAAAATGTTAAATATATCGAATTGAAGATAATTTATTTCTGGGCTTGTGTGAAAATGGCCTTAGGCTCCAAGGCCAGCCTCTAAGCTCATTTCATTTCCCAAAACAAGGATGTTTCACGTGTGTCTTTTAAACCTGGTTCTGGACTAGAAATGGACCTAATATTTACACACTGGAGCATTTGAATTTATTTTACCGTTTTTTCCAAATTATAATATGCTTTTGTTCTATAGTCTCCTTAGCTTCCCTTCTCCAATCCTCCAATGAACTTCCTTTGATTGCTTCCAAATTCTTGTCTTCTTTACAAAGAAATATGTATATGTTTTACCACTCTTGTATACACACACACACACACACACACACACACACGCACACATACACACATACAAACGCACTCACCCATATTACTCATCCATCCAATACTACTTGTGTGTTCAGGCCTGACGATTTTGTTAGACAGCCACCCTGTATTTTCGACTCTGAGGAAAACTATATTATGTTTTATGACTATTTTTTTTACTCTTAATGTAATTGTTCTACGTAACTTATTTACAACTTCAATTTAGTCTCATATTCTAAAATAAAACTTAGAAGAGCAAAAGAAATATTTTTAAAGATCTATTCATGTATTCATTTTCTGTAAATGACTGCTCTATCTGAAAGTATGTGAATATGCCAAAAGAAGGAAACAGATCTCACTATATATGGTTACTAGCTACCTTGATGTTGCTGAGAATTGAATTCAGGATGTCTGGGAGAAGAGCTAGTGCTTTTTATTGCTTAGCCATCTCTCCAGGCCCTGCAAAGAAACTTTGATCTCAGATTTGAACGAATACTGTGGGAACAAGGGTCCAGAGTTTGGCAGACAAGAGTAGCCCTGCATATTTTCTCATGAAGGGCACATGCTGATGATTAATGAATTTTGACTCAGTAAGAAAACTAAGAATGGGAAGAGATTCACTGTGACATTTGAGGACAATAGAAAACTTTCTAAAATGAAGGCCAGTGAAGGTAGCTATGGAAAAGGACGTGACCACTGAAGCAACTGACTGTCATATAACTCAGGGAGCTATTTCAAATGTGTATCAATTATCCAATATTGTCTTGTGAGAATTCCAACAGGCAAAATCACTTCATGGCTTTATCATTAAAGACATTATGGAGTATAAGATAAAAGAATATCCACACAATGTAGGATGATTAACAAATATTAATATGTGGGGAATGTTCTATTACAAATAATGTACTCATTACAAAAGCACTTCATGCAATTGTAATTGTTTTGTAATTTTGAGGTTATATAAATTATTGCACTGCATGTAATAATCTCATTCTGTCTTTAGAAGTTGAGGAAAAAAAACCTGAAGAAAAGATGGTCCCACATAACTTCACTGTTCCACAAGGGACATGACAAAGTGCCCCAACATGACAAAGTGAGCACTGCCCAGGCATTGGAGAAGCAAGGAAAATTATTCAGGAAAAAATCTGGTTGCTATTTGCAAGGACAGCGTTCTGCCCAGTGCAGTTGTGGTGGGTCTCACAAGGTTATTTTCTGGCTGTCCTAAGGATAAAAGCTGCTTCTTAAATACCCCCTTTCTAGCTTTCAATTCTGTCCTCAAGTTGAGAAACTATTGTGATTCAAAGGGATGGCTTCAGAATAGGTAGGTAAAAGAGGGCTATTCACCTAAAACAGGTATGGGGAAAGGTGGGTTTAGTCACTTTACTATGGTGCAAAACATGATAAGAAAATGTTTCCTGTGTTTTCAATTATTGTTAAGGCAGTATGAGAACAACATGGGGGCACCAAAACAGTTCAAGGTCCTCTTTATCTGTTTCAGCTTTCGCATTGCACCTGTGAGCAGGATTGGTCTGGTTCATAAGAAGCAAAGAGTTCCTTGTGCTGTAGATGGAATTACAGGTACTTCCCTTTCTTCAGGACATGCTGTCAGTCATCAAGAACAAAGGGCCAAAAATTGAGGGTGTTTTTATATTATCAGCAAACATTACTTCTTGCCAGGTTTGAAAGACAAACTAGACCGTGGGCAGCAGGTAAATCTAAACAACAAAGGTATTCATCTTGTCTCTTCTGTCCGAAAGGTAGGGGGATTCCTAGTGTCATCTACCCTCAAGATTCCTCCAGATCTCTGTAAGTAGTTTCTTCATAATGCATTTCCTGAGTGACAGTAGATATCACTGTTAGAAATCTGGTAACCTCAAAGGTTCCCCTGATATTCAAAACAGAAGGAATAAGAATTCTAGCACCAAGCAGCCATCACAAACTTAAATGTAATGAAGAATATTCCATCCTCCTCATGGGACACCTGAGTACCAAAGGGACACATATTATTTCAAAATAATAATAGTGTGTGGGAGGGTTCATTTCACATACACATGTGTCACCTGGTACGCATGCCTAGTCACATGCCTTCGTGACAAGTGTTCTTCATTTTCTGTCACTAACTCATTTCTGCGAGGCAGGTTTTTCTACCTCAATATACAGCATGTGTCTCCTTCACATTTATCTTCATTACAGATTCTTTTAAGATCTCATGATCTCTCTCTCTCTCTCTTTTTAACACACACACACAAACACACGCACATACACACAGAAACACAACTAGTACTTAAATAAGAAGCCTCATGACAGGGAAACAGGCATTCTTAATCACTGACATATCTCCTCAGCTCCATAAAATGATATTTGTATTTTATTATTAAATTAAAATTCAATTGCAACATTTCATTTCTTCCATTTCTTTGTTCTAAGATTCTTTCCCGACACCTTCCCACTTGCTGTCAAATACATGTCCCATTTTCATTAATTGTTATAAAATACATATAAATCTGTTACTATGTTCAAACATTATGATGAGTCCCCTTTTGGTTGGTAGTATATGTATTATTTCTGAGCTAACCATTTGGTATTGGATCACCAATTAGGGGTTTATCTTTGAGAAAGACTAATGTTCTCACACTCAGTAGTATTTATGTGCTTATAGTTCTTTGTCTAAAGTTTGGCTTCAGGACATTTCTTCATCCAACTAACTTGGATGATGTTTCCTGCCAGGTATTATTAAAGTAACCATATTGTTGGACTGTCATGACTGAAGCCTGCCCCTCATTTCTAGGAGACCAAGATTTAAGATAGAATATCTGATTCTCTGCTTTATAGTCTTTGTGAGTCTTTTAATTAAGTTCCATGAGACCACTGTTTGAGTTAAATTCATATGTGTCCATTGGGCTATGAACCACTGGAACATTTATTTGCTGTACTTTGAACAGCTATGATTTTCTGTAATAATCTCATTCCATTGCAAAGAGAACCTTTGATGAAGGGGTAAGAGCTACATTATCTGTGAGTATTAGCTTAATATTTAGAATGCTTTAGGGCAAGTCCTTCTCCTCTAATTGGCATGACCTTAGTTGCAAGGTTTCCAGTACTGGGTACAGCTGAGAAACCACACAGATACTTAACACACTTGTCATTGTTGTTCATAGGTGCAGTTGTGTAGGATTACTTTTTCCTGTCCCAAGCCCCTACTGTATCTTGCATAGCACCTTTTAAATACTATTAAACCTAGTCCTCAGGGAGGAGCTTTACCTGTCAGACCCAACTTAAATCTTCCATCACTTAATTCTGAATTAATAGAGGATAGATTTCAAATGGTTATTTTGATTATCAGTATTTGAGTTTCTGAGTTATTATTATTTGATCAATTGCTTCTCGACTGTAAGCAGTACATTAGAGGAAAGCATAACTCAGAAAATCATTTCCTCATGTTGTGTAGAATGAAAGGACAGGCGAAAAAAGCAGGGCCCCCTTTATCCCTTAGTCTAGGTCATCCAAATCTGCCTGTTCTTCCTCCCATGGAAAGTCCAGGAGATCCCCCAGGATCAAAGTGTCTTTCTCTACCAAGGCCACCTGGGTCCAAGAAATGGCAAGCTCAGAACTCACGTTTGTCTCCACATCTGAACATTCTTCCAGATCCACCAGGGTCCGTAAGTCCTCCTCTTCTTTCCAGCATGCCATCAGGCCCACAGTCACCATCCAGAGGTGGGAAGGGTGGTAGAAATAAGTCCATGGTCTTAGGGGTCTTAGAATGATTGCATTCTATTCCCCAGAAAATTTCTGGTTTCCAGAGCCCATCCTGGGATACTGCCACTCTCCAGCCCAGGGCTGGCCTAATCCTATTCCAGAGGGGGAATCCCTCTTGAGCCCTGGCGTTCATTTCAGAGTGAAATCTCCTCTTTCTCCTCCACAGCCTTCCATATCGCCAGTGTGTCCTCCGAAACTTCTTTGGGATCTCGACAAAATCAATGCTTGATTGAGCAAAAAACGGCATTTACTGATTAAACCTAAAAGTATGAGCCATATGCAACTGGCTATCAAGTGCCTCGTGATGCAATCTCTTTATTATAAATATTACAATATTGATTATTTTCTGTGTATTTGTGGTGAGGCAGAAGGTTTGCTTGCTATAAAATGAAAAGAGCATTCAACCCTTAAGTGAGTTCAATTAGGATATACAATGACTTCCCTTTGTTCTTAGCCTCTCAGACATCTGAGAAGATATAATTCATAAATATGACAACTATATCAGGACCTGTAATGAACAATGAAACTATGAACATAACTCCACCAGCACCCAGTGAGGAAGATATTACTGTGCTTTCTTCCTCTCCACCAGGACCATTTGTGGGACACCTATTCAGCAGGTTTCTCACAAGTATTTGTATTTGTAAGGATGGAAACCTGCCTGCTATTATGCTTGTTAAGTTAATTTTTGGTCTCTCTGGCTGTCCTGTCCCACATACTTTCTAGGGGAACAGGTGCTCTCAATTGATAATTTATCAAACATGTCAATGTTTAGTTAACCTATCCATGAGGGTGAGATCCTTTTAAAATAATGTCTCCAAGAAATTAATCCCAGTGAAATTTGAGTCATGTAATTAAACAAAATTGAAAAACAAATGTATAATATAACCAAGTTTCCCCCGATTTCAGCACAAATCCCAATTCACCATCTAGTTGGAGGACAGGATTCTATGGATGTGAGTCCGTTGGTGTCTCCAACTGTCAAATCTTCCAGCTTCTTTTAACCTCCATATTACTCTAGAGTCTTATGTAATAGCGTTGCCTATGAGATCATTCAATCCTATCAGTCAATATATCTAGAGTGTTTTATTTAACTTTATCAGTGAATTAGGTATAATCATTTTTCTTTGCTATATATTAATCATTTCATCCTAGAAAAATATATTTCAAATTCATCTAATATGGCTTGATTTATTTTAAATAAGTTATTAAATTGCCATAGAGAATGAATGTATTTACTTTTCAGCAAGCATTTTAAAACTATATGAGAACATGTCAACAAGATTATCATGTCAGACACTTGACAATTACTGCACATAACTTGACTATTTTACAGCAAACTCTTTTGGTAACCATGACTATAATCATTCCAACCTTGAAAATAGCAAAAATAGTGAATAAAGCAGTATATGGTAGTTATTTTTACACAGCTAAACTATGAAAGAGGAACTAAAACTCCTTGGGTCTTTGACTGGGACAACTTTTTACATTGATAGCTAGAACTATAACATCTCAGGAGATGAAAATGAAAGTCTCTATCAAAGGAACTTTCCTGAAAGGCAAAATGTTTCCTAAGAAGAAAGATTTTAAGATTTACAACAGAATCCAGGACTGACAGGAGGTGTTTGTGTCACTAAAAATGAAATATCCCAATTGGAACTAGGAATGGCATGCTTGGAAAGGATATTCCTAGAGGAGAAGGAAAAAAGTAAGGGAGGAACAATCACCACAATTATTTAGGGAACCTAATTGTGACTCAATGCCAAGGAGGATCTGATTCCAAGAAACCCCAATGTTTGAAATTGTGAAAAATGGATTGGGGAGAAAATATATTCAAAAGTAATGAACTCAAGGATAGGCTCCTTTACCTACCCCCACTCCCAAGGGAGGAACAGCTTTCCCTGGCCACAGAGGAGGACATTGCATCCAATACTGAAGATACCTGATATGCTAGGGTCAGATGGAAGGGGAGGAGTACGTCCCCTGGCAGTGGACTTGGAAAGGGATAGGAAGGAGATGAGGTAGGGAGGCAGGATTGGGAGGGAATGAGGGAGAGGGTTATGGCTGGGATGCAAAGTAAATAACCTGTGATGAATATTAAAAAAAAAAAAGAAAAAAATTCAAAATCTTCTTCATTCCTCCCAGTTGAAGTTACTGGCCTATGATTGCCATTTCTCTGACTCACAGTAACAGACACATTCATTCTTCAAACTTTTGGATGCATAATAATAGAAGTATGTGTTTATATCATAGAGGACATTATATCAATCATTGGGGAAAAGGGACTAGATGAACCACATTTATTCAGAAAATTAATGACCAATCCATACTGAGACATATGGGAAAAGATCGACTGTCAACAGAAAGTAAATTTGAAAGAGGAATCTGTGATTGTCGTAGTAGTGGTCTTCATGATAATGTTTTTTACCATCCTCCATACTTAACATCCCTCTAGACATGTGTGAGTACTTTTCTTCCTTGGGATTCCTTTAACTATGGAAACTGATGACCTGAGGACAAGAGGAAGATAAAGTTCTGAGAAGCTAAGGGATTCATCACAAGAGACCATTGAAAACCTTCTATAGGCACATAACTTCCTCCCATGTCAGATGTGCTTTGGTCTGGCAATGCAAATCATCCTGCAGAATTCACCTATGACCATTCTATTTGAGGTCATAAAAAAAAACAAGTAATAATAGTGGTAAAAATGTGATTTAAAAACCTCAAGTCTTCAATCATACTTGCCAAAAATATATCCTTCATAAATAAAAACAATTCAAGATGGTTAATCCATCACCAACCTGTTGGTTGGTCCCCTTTGTCCAGTACATATATGAAACTGTTTTCCTTCTCTACCAAAAAAAAATCAACCACTTTTATATTTATTACATTTTTTTAAATTAATTACACTTTATTCATTTTGTATCCCCCCATAAGCCCCTCCCTCCTCCCCTCCCAATCCCACCCTCACTCCCATTGCTGCATGCATGCCCCTCCCCAAGTCCACTGATGAAGAAGGTCCTCCTCTCCTTCCTTCTGATGTTAGTCTATCAGATCACATGAGGAGTGGCTGCATTGTCATCTTCTGTGGCCTGGAAAGGCTGCTGGCCCCTCAGGGGGAGTTGATCAAAGAGCAGGCCAATTAGATTATCATAGAGGCAGTACCTCTTCCCATTAGTATGGAACCCACATGGACACTAAACTGCCATGGGCTACATCTGTGCAGGAGTTCTAGGTTATCTACATGCATGATACTTGGTTGGAGTATGAGTCTCTGGGAAGACTACTGTGTTCAAATTTTCTGGTTCTGTTGCTCTCCTTGTGGAGACCTTGTCCTCTCCAGATCTTACTATTCCCCACTTCTTACATAAGATTCTATGCACTCTGCCCAACAGTTGGCAATAAGTATCAGTGTCTGCTTTGATAGTCTGCAGGGTAGAGGCTTTCAGAGGCCCTCTGTGGCAGGTTCCTAGTTTGTTTCCTGTTACCTTCTTCTGGCTTTCAGAACCCCTCTGTAGCAGGTTCCTAGTTTGTTTCCTGTTTTCTTCTTCTTCTGATGTGCATCCTCTTTGCCTTTCTGGATGGGGATTGGACATTTTAGTTAGGGTTCTCTCTCTTGACTAGTTTCTTTAAATGCACAGGTGTTAGTGGGTCTGTCCTATGCTGTATGTCTATATGAGTGAGCATATACCATGTGAGTCTTTTTGCTTCTGGGACAACTGACTCAGGATGATAGAGGAATACTGATTGGCAGAGAAGCACTTAAAGAAATGCTGGACCTCATTAGCCATTAGGGAAATGCAAATCAAAACAACCCTGAGATTTTACCTTACACCCACGAGAATGGCCAAGATCAAAACCTCAAGTGACAACACATGCTGGAGAGGTTATGGAGAAAGGGGAACCCTTCT
The DNA here is from genome assembly GCF_030254825.1 of Meriones unguiculatus. Taxonomy (NCBI): domain Eukaryota; kingdom Metazoa; phylum Chordata; class Mammalia; order Rodentia; family Muridae; genus Meriones; species Meriones unguiculatus. The sequence goes on from NC_083357.1 coordinate 43,876,605, forward strand.
CCACTGCTGGTGGGAATGTAAACTTGTACAACCACTCTGGAAATCAATCTGGCCCTTTCTCAGGCAACTAGGAATAGCGCTTCCCCAAGATCTAGCCATACCACTCCTAGGCATATATCGAAAAGAGGCTCAAGTACACAAAAAGGACATTTGCTCAACCATGTTTGTAGCAGCTTTATTTGTAATAGCCAGAAGCTGGAAACAAACCAGATGCCCCTCAACTGAAGAATGGATGCAGAAATTGTGGTACATCTATATAATGGAATATTACTCAGCAATGAAAAATAAGGAAATCATGAAATTTATTACATTTTTATCCCTTGTCAGAAAATTAAGAGTTTTCTGAAGCTACTCAAAGTACTCTACTACACACTGAAATTACACAGGAGCAATCAGTGGTTCCAGAGAAATAACATTGCTTGGTACAAATTGGGCCATGCTCTGAGTTCACCACTCAGTAGACTCTGGAGCTATAGGCTCAGACATAAAGAGAGGAGGTACTGTTCTGAGAGAAGACAGGATAGGTAACATCAGACAAAGGCAGCACTTGATCACTCCTTGACCTAGAGCTTGCCAAGTATTGCTTAATCTCATTGCCAGAAAGCTGGGACCTCATAGTGAGGTACAAAGTAATCATTAGTGACCAGCAAGTCCGGGCTGTATACTTAGTGTACTTTAAAGGTACAGGAACACCTGGAATTTTCCCATTGTTCTCATTTCTCTACCCTTGGAACCTCAAAACATGGCTGACACTTCACAGATCAGAAATCATTGAAATTAATCATCCTTTACTGAATTATGAATTGTGGTTTGTACTGAACTATTTAGTCCTGAACAATAATGGGCTATTTAGTATGAAGAGAAGATATGCATATTATGAGCTATATAAGTTGATATTTCTTTTTCTTACTCAGGTAATTAGGGATTTCTCCAATTTTTATTGGTATGTTTATTTTTCATTTTTTATGTATTTGCTTATTTATGTATTTTGAAACATGTCTGTGTTTGACACCCACTCTAGTCTCTAACCTAAGGCCCCACTGATTCATTCTGAATGGGGATTCTAAGTATATAGTATAAATGCTTGCTTTGGCTTCACACTTCTCAATGTCCCTAGTCTTTTGAAACTGCAATGTGTGTGTGACCAAGTACCAACATTGGAAAATTGAAATAAAGTCTTTGCTAGAGCAATAAGACAGCTAAATGAGATCAATGGGATACAAATTGGAAAGGAAGAAGTCAAAGTGTCACTATTTGCAGATGATATGATAGTATACATGAGTGACCCCAAAAATTCTACTAGAAAATTCTTATACCTGATTAACACCTTCAGCAAAGTGGCTGGATAAAATATTAACTCAAAAAAATCAGTGGCCCTTCCGTATACAAAAAACAAAAGGGAAGAGAAAGAAATTAGGGAAACAACACCCTTCACAATAGCCACAAATGACATAAAGTACCTTGGGGTGAACGTAACCAAGCAAGTCAAAGACTTGCATGAAAAAAAATTCCAGTCTCTAAAGAACGAATTAAAAGGTGATATCAGAAGATGGAAAGATCTCCCAAGCTCATGGCTTGGCAGGATTAATATAGTAAAAATGGCCATCTTACTAAAAATAATCTACAGATTCGATGCAATTCCCATCAAATTACTGCCACAATTCTTTACCGACATTGAAAGAAAAATTCTCACCTTCATACGGAACAATAAGAAACCAAGAATTGCTAAAACAATTCTCTACAGTAAAAGACCTTCAGGAGTTATCTCCAAACCCAATCTCAAGCTGAACTATAGAGCAACAATACTAAAAACTGCATGGTACTGGCATAGAAACAGGCTGATGGATCAATGGAATCAAATAGAAGGCCCTGAAATAAATCCACACACTTAACAATACACACTAGATACATTCAGGAAAAAAGGAGCAAGTAAATATATTTTATACTCTCAACCACTGTTAATGATATTCTTTTCATAAACAGTTCTATTCAAATATATTACTTTAGGTTGTCAGATATGAAAAAAAAAGAAGGATAAGTATTCTGGACTATTTGTGCATGAAATAAGAAAATAATCCAAGTTGATATTCATGAATTTTTTTTTGTAAAATATTTTTGGTTGTGAAGCTAGATTTTAACTGCTGAGCTGGGAGGAGGTCCTCCCCTATGAGGGGACTTGGGTAAGGGCATAAGGGGAGAAGAGACACTAGAAGGAGAAGAGGGAGGGGGCTGCAGTAGAGAAAATTTTGAATAAATAGTAATAAATAAATAGATAGATAAATAAATAAATAATAAAAAATTAAAAAGACTGGTCAAGTATAAAATTAGGTGACCCTCGGAAGAAACATAAAAGTTAAACAGAAACAGTCTTTGCTGTGAGGATACTGAAACTTTTTCTTTCCATTAGAGCTTGTTTTACTGACTGTATAATAAGTACATGCCCTTACTATTCTTAGTCATTTCATGGTTTCATTCCTGTATGAAGTAACTACTAATTTTTTGTCATTTCAAGATTCTGATATCAAATTTGTAAACAATGTTAAATGACAGGACCTTGTTTCTGCATTGTTGATTTACAGGTTTCCCTTATGAGAATTCTCATGGAAAAATTTCCAAAGATCTTTGAAGAGGATACTACTACATTTTATAAAGACATGTTAAGGAGAGTTGAGAACATAAAGAATTCCTCTGGTTTACAAAATGCTCTTGATAAATCTTGTGATAAGGCTGTTGCCAATGAGGAAAGTGAGAAAAACTTTCCTAATCATAATTCTGAAGAATTAAAGACTACACCTGTTCCTTCTCAGGAGGCAGTTGCTACAGGTAACAGGAAGTTTTAGTAATCAAATGACATCATCTCCTGATTTTACAAAACTGAAAATAGTATCAGAGCAGTACTGGCACACACTATGGTATTAGAGCATGGGAAAGGTCTTGTTTTAAACAACAGTAAAAGCTCAGTCCCTATCCCGATAGGCAAAGAGGATGGACATCAGAAGAAGAAAACAGGAAACAACCTAGGAACCTGCCACAGAGGGCCTCTGAAAGCCTCTGCCCTGCAGACTATCAAAGCAGACACTGATACTTATTGCCAACTGTTGGGCAGAGTGCATGGAATCTTATGTAAGAAGTGGGAAATAGTAAGATCTGGAGAGGACAGGAACTCCACAAGGAGAGCAACAGAACCAGAAAATTTGAACACAGTAGTCTTCCCAGAGACACATACTCCAACCAAGTATCATGCATGTAGATAACCTAGAACTCCTGCACAGATGTAGCCCATGGCAGTTTAGTGTCCATGTGGGTTCCATACTAATGGGAAGAGGGACTGCCTCTATGATAATCTAATTGGCCTGCTCTTTGATCAACTCCCCCTGAGGGGCCAGCAGCCTTTCCAGGCCACAGAAGATGACAATGCAGCCACTCCTCATGTGACCTGATAGACTAACATCAGAAGGAAGGAGAGGAGGACCTCCTACATCAGTGGACTTGGGGAGGGGCATGCGTGAAGAAGGTGGAGTGAGGGTAGGTTCGGGAGGGGAGGAGGGAGGGTTTTATGGGGGATACAAAGTGAGTAAAGTGTAATTAATAGAATAAAATATAAAGAAAGAAAAGTCACCTCCTTTAGCCCTTACAGGCAGATTTTAGTGTCTTTGAGTCTTCTTCATTTGAGGGAAGCATTATCACTTGCTCTTCTAGTACTCAAAAGACTTGTAAAATTAACAGATTATTTGTCACTTTCCCTTTGTGAGCTAAGCCACCCAGCTTCTCACAGGTCAGAACAAAACAGGAGCCTTCATTTCTAAAGATGATTATGTAAATGTTGGGGACTGGTGATGGAGAAGGCTCACCATGTTAGTATTTCATGCCTGTTCTTTTTCCTTTTGTTTCCCTCTCTTCTTTACTATTTCTTTCTCAAAGCAGTTGCCCTCAGTTGTTATTTCTACTTGTGTGCTATTCAAGAGTCGCTGAAGGGGATGAAAGAAATTGTGTAGGGTAAGGCCACTGCACAGTGGCAGTAGAGGAAACTCTTTTACCAGGTGCTTTTTAAGAACTAGGAGTAAAAAGTGATGTTTACTTACAGATAATTCCTGTGTGGTGTATAACAAATTAAGATTTAGAGTTAAGATTTGTACATATAGGCCTGAGGTGTGCTCAGGGCAAACGTGTATGTTAATTCATACAAGCCCTTGGATTCAGTCAGCATCAAAACACACATGCAAGCAAACATGTGAATGAAATGGACAGGTTAAGGAAGGGAAAAGAAAAAGAAATGAAAGGATGCTTTTAGGACAAAAATAAGGAATTTGGGGTAGTGCTATTTCTTTTTACTTTTCTGTGTGTGTGTGTGTGTGTGTGTGTGTGTGTGTGTGTGTACTCAGGCTCAAAGAATGCTGCAGAACACCCTTGTGAGACTTTTCTGACTTTAACATTGCTACAACTAATAGGTCCCGCTGTTCTTATTTTGCTTGCCCTGTTGGCATTATCTGCTTTCTTGATTTTGGTACACATGACTTCTTCAGCAGTGCCATAATATACCCAGTCCTTGAGTAATCAGGATCTAGAATCAGAGAGGGGCTAATATCCCTTTAGTGAGCCATCAAACAAAAGTTTATGGTGTCAGTGTTGGTTTGAATGGAAATAGCCTTTATATGCTCATGTATTTGAATACCTGGTCCCTAGTTAGTGAAACTGGTTAGGAAGTATTAGGATGTTTAAACTTGTTGGACGAGTTATTTACTGAACATGGGCTTTGAGACTATAAAAAGCCCATGGCATGCCCTGTCTCTATCTTATGGCATTGCTTTGAGAATAGTGGGAACTTTTGGAAATGGGAACTGGGAATACAATGGAAGGAAGAGGAGAAAGTTGTAGCTCTCTGCACTTTTAGCTGAGCTCTGTTTCTTAATAAGCCATGATTGTCATAAACATGCTCATGATTGATGACAGGAAGCTGCCATCAATTCTGGCATGACTTCTATGACATGAAAGTCTGCATTCGCTTATACAGTGAGCCCAAATAAAACTTTCTTTCCTAAGTTACTTCTTTGGGATATTTTGTCATAGTGACAACAAAAGTTGCTAATTCTCCAGATGATTTTGTTAGGAGTTGATTTTTTCTCTATTTTGTCAAATACATTTCTAGAAGCTCTAACCACAATAAGTTGAACAAGGTTTCTAATGATTTCATACTCAAGGGGAAGATTTCCATATTGATGGTCATGCCTTACTTCAGCTATACCTGCTATTTACTGTTTGTGTCAGAGCACTCTGGCTTCTCCAAACCACTAGAGCATCCTGTAATGCAGTGTAGTTCTCACACTAGGTACCAGTGGTTAAGTCACACTTCAGGGTTAAGCAATCCACAATAAGACTGTTCTCATTTCAGACTTCAGTTCTAAGGTCACCTACACTACCAACTAAGAGAATAACTACAAAGGAAGGGGCTTCCATTAACTTCTTTGTTTTCCTAATTGCCAAAAATTACTGATACAGCTCAGGAATATGGTACAATTGCAATTACTGTGATCCTGAAACTATGAATGATAAAATCAAGACTCTGCAAAAGGAAAAACTAAGGGCATTGTATGGGAACACCCCAGCTGAGAAATTTCTGAGATCATACAAAAGGTCATGAGCCAAGTAATTCTGCATTTGCCTCAGCCAAGCCCTGTGTCAACAGAGTTTATTGGGAGTTCATTATCCACACATGATTGGGTAAGTGGAAACATGTCCTAATTCAGTAGTCATCTCCTTGCTATTTCTGAGAAGCAGACTAATATCCAATGGCATAGAACACTTAACCTTAAGCTGCATAGATGATTATCTAGCACACCTAGGGCCCATTCTGAAACTTTCTTATAACATAAACTCAGGTGGTCTCTCATTAGTCCCAAGTACATTTTTGTCACTTAGGGAGTCTCATAAGCTTAGAAGCTATCTCTCAAATGGTGGACAAATGTTCTTAACTTTGTTTGTCTCTCAGAAAGAGAGACAAAGACTTGTTTATTGGACCAAGTATGTAAAAATACACTTTTATTACTTTATTCCTAAAATAGAATGAATACAAAACAATGTGAGAAAACAAAAGGTAACATTTACTGAAAAAAAAGAAAATCATTTATAATAATTATTTATTTATTTATTTATATATTTATAATAAGTAACATTTATTGATAATTTTCACATTAGATGAATCCACTCTAGTGATTTATTGCAAGTGAATATACAAATTCATGAAAGGAATATTTAACCTTAAATTGAGCAATACTATGCAAATACTGAGATTGTCATAAAATTTGATCCTAGTTAACTTTCCTTTTGTGTGAAACACATTGTTGAATAATTCACCCCCACCAGTGGTGACCTAAAGAAAGTTTGTTCAACCCAGAGGAGAGAGAGTGAGAGAGACCAATAGAACAGTGAAGACAGATCCATTCAGGTACATATTACTGAAGCATAAGTTTATTAATGTTACTTGAAGGAGCATGAGTGACTAACAGAGAGCTACTCCTAAAAGAAGTCTCTTGAGTGACTTACATGCAGCTGTACCACTGAGGGGTTCAGTAATTTAATAATAATCTCAGGATAGGTTGGTGTCTCATGAGGATCTCTTGAAGGCTTCATGAAGGCCCACATAACATTTCAGGAGTCTTGTGGCTTCTTTCTCCTTACATGATCAAATAGTAGTATGCCTGATTTTGTGATAACATTGTCAGATCATCACAGCTGCTCTGTTAAAAAATGGTAATTCTCATCTACAGCCAGGAGAAAATAGCTAAGTGAAACCTCTAAATAACTTTCTGTAGTTGCTGTAATTGACTCTATTTCCTCACTTCTAGAAAAGGAATAAAGTATGTTGATGGCTCCTGTAAATAATATAATTTCTGAGTAAAATCTAAATTTAGGCTGAATTTAAGAATCTCTGTAGAGAGGACTTTGCCAGCGCATGTAACGTTTGTAGTCCCGTAGTGTAGACATTCAGACACCAGAATATAACTTCTTGATTTTACTTCCTGCCTATTGAACAACAAATAAAAAGTGTTGATTACAAAGACAGGTATAGAAATACTAGAAGAAATTATGTTTTAAACAGTGGTGCATTATGCCATCTGAAAGTTGCTAGATGATAGCATTCGTGGTTATTATAAGTTCTGAGTAACAATGGCTTACTAAATTTGGTTTCTGTTCTGGTTGGACTATGAAATGCTTCCTGAATGGGTTTGTGGGTTTAAACAAGTGGTTCACTTGATGGTGTTCTTTGGGAAGACTATAAAATATTTGGAGGATGAAGCTTTGCCAGAAAAAAGATATCACCGGGGATAGGATTTTAAGTTTTATAATTTGGCTGACTTGGTGTTTTCTCTCTCTGTTTCTTAAGTACAGATGATATTGTGATCACTCAGCTCCTTTCTCCTACCACCAGGTCTTCTTTTCCATGGCAAACTCTATTCCTGTGGACCTGTCAGCCAAAATAAACTCATTATTTCTTAAGTTGTTTTTTCAGAGTATATAATCAGAGAAACAGAAAAGGAAATAATATTTCTTTTTGCTTTTTGTCCAAGAATATGAACATTCCAGAAAAATCTCAACAGAAAAAGGACAAAAACTACCTTTTTATGAGAGTGAAAGCAATGATAAAAATATGTGTGCTGTGAATTTACAAAGTCATCTTATATTGTCCTCTATATTGGCCATACCCTTCAAGCAAACTAGTCATCATCAATCATTTTCACAAGTTATTAACTTGAAGATTTCAATTCTGTTTTCTCTTCAGACTCTTCATAGTTCTTATAAATAAAATATCAGCAGGCCATTAATATGTTTTTACTCAGGTCTAAAGTTCTAGTAACAAAAGAAATGAAACTCCCCTTTCTTCCTTATAGGTGAAATCAAAGGAAGTCAGGTGCTAAAACAGATGTCAAAATACAAAAGTTTTAAAGTAGGATGGCTTTTCCTCTATACACAATGGTCCCGGTTGCTTTCAGTCTTCTTGAATCTTCCCAGTTACCAGCTAACAGTTCTATTCTGGCAATCTAGCACTGGGGCACAGTAAAGAACACTGCAAATATAAGGTCTCAGAAATAGACTAAGAAGCAAAGGTTCTCTCTGTCCCACGCCTGTTGTGTATCACTCACTTTTACCAAACAAACTAGAAATAATCTATCTCAATGAAAACTACAGAAACTAAAACTTCTTTAATCCAAATCAAGATATTAAGCTTAAAAACATTATTGTATTCTTCTACAACCTTCCTATCCTAGAATTGGTTATCAGCTATGTTCATGGCAGGTTTATTCATAATAGCCAGAAACTGGAAACAACCCTAAATGACCCTCAAACAAAGAACTGATAAAGAAAATATAGCATATTTATGCAATGGATATTACTCAACTGTTAAAAAAATAGCATTATGAAATTTGAAAGCAAATAGATGGAACTAGGAAAAAAGTCACCCTGAGAGAGTCAACCGAGACCCAGAAAGACAAACATGATATATACTCACTTTCAGTGGGTGTTAGTTGTAAAGTAGAGAATAATCATGCTACAATCCACAGACCCAAACAAGGAAGTCCCTTGGGAGGACAAATGGTTCTTCCTGTGAAGGAAAATAGAATAGCTCTTGCAATTGGACTAGGGGAAGGTGGGCATGGAAACAAGAGGAAGAGGTTGAAGAGGGAGAAACAGAGGGAGATCGTACAGAAAGAACCTATGGGAGTGACCCTGGTGAGGACTCCTAGTAATGGCAGATAGGGTGCCTGAACAAGCCATCATCTATAACCAGGCAATGCTTACAATGATAGGATTGGGATAGCAACACAACAGCAAAACCTTCAACCCACACCTTTCTGCCTTCCTCCTGTGCTGAGTCAACAGTGGCTCAGAGCTTGGGGGAAGTAGCCAACCAGTGACTGGTTTTACTTGTGGCCCATGCCTGGCATGTCTGGATGGTCAGGAACTGTAAGGTTGATGGCTCAGAGACCTGGGGTAGAACCAAGCAGAACTGAAAAAAAAAGTCAGTGAAATAACTCCCAATGATACTATGCTATTCTCATGGATGAGTGCCTCGCCCAGTCATCATCTCAGAGGCTTTCTCCAGCAACTGATGGGAGCAGATGCAAAGACCCACAGACAAACATTAAGTTGAGCTTGGGAAGTCCTGGTGAAGAGGGAGTGGAAGGATTTTAGGAATCAGAGGGTTTGTAGACACCACGAGAACATTGCTACAGAATCAAAAAGACAGGGCTCATAGGGGCACAGAGAGATTGAAACAGCAATCCCATGAATCATTGATAGGTTCTTTGCACACATGCTGTGGTTCTTTTCCTTGGGTCTTTTGTGGGACTCCTAACAGTGGGAGTGGGGTGTCTATGGCTTGTTTTCCTGATCTTAGAATCCCTTTCCTCTTACTGGGTGGTATTGTCCAGCCTTGATATGAGGGTTTGTGCCTAATATTATTATAGCTTCTTATGCTCTGTTGGTTGAAAAGAGCAGGCCTGCTTTGTTCTGAATAGATACAAAAGAGACATGAATATGGGGAAGAAAAGAGCTGGGGGTGGGCAGTGTTGGGAAGAGTGGAAAGAAGGGGAAGCTGGTGTTGGAGTGTATTGTATGAGGGAAGAATAAAAAAGAAAAAAGACAATTTTTGCTTTCTCCCCAATAATATATCTAAAGAGCCCTATTAAAGAAATGTTTCTGTCACAGACCTAGAAGTAAGAAATGCAATATATACAGGTCAAAAATAATCTGGACAGGCTTTGCTGGGTTTCTCCACTCAGGCTATAGCATTCCATTAAACTCTCTTTTCATTCATATTTTATAAACCAATCATCCTTCATCCAACCTATTCATTAAAAATGGCTCCTTCACCCTTAGTCTTGGTGTCTTTGATAGAAAGCCCCCTTTGTCACATGCAACTATAAACAAATAATGTATTAACCTTTTGTATCAGCATTTTTGAAATTTTGATGGCTCAGGAAGCAAATGTTTCTTTTTACACCATAACTTTCTTATAGGCAGGAGTGAGAAAGTGTGTGTGTGTGTGTGTGTGTGTGTGTGTGTGTGTGTGTGTGTGTGTAGGAGACAGAGAGGAAGAAAAAGAGACAGAGAGAACAAGATTTGAAAAAAATATTTAAATCTCCCTGAAGACCAGCAAGTTGCCAAAGGAGAAAAACAATAAACAATCCTACAAAGCTGTAAAGCCTACAAACCTTAAAATGAAAAACTTAGCAAGATATTCTTTTTTATTAATTATCATTATTTATTAGTTATTCACTTTGTATCCCCCCAAAAGCTCCTCTCTCCTACCCTCCCAGTCCCTCCCTCCATCCCCCTTCTTCACGCATGCCTCTCCTCAAGTCCACTGATTGGGGAGGTCCTCCTCTCCTGCCTTCTGATCTTAGTCTATCAGGTCACATCAGGAGTGGCTGCATTGTCTTCCTCTGTGGCCTTATAAGGCTGCTCTCCTCTCAGGGGGAGGTCGTCAAAAAGCAAGACTATCAGATGATGTCAGAGGCAGTCACTCTTCCCATTCCTATGTAACCCACTTGGACACTAAACGGCCATGGGCTACATCCATGCAGGAGTTCTAGGTTATCTCCATGCATGGTACTTGATTGGAGTATGAGTCTTCTTTTATTTTTTTCAATGCAGTTTATTCAGGAACCTTGAACAATCATCTGACCCTGGGAAAGCCAGCCCACAGCTTAAATATCCTCTGGGTAGCCAACCCCAGCCTGCCACGTGGGCAATGCAGATAGGTCCACATACATGGAAGCAAGCCAGATCCTCAGCTTTAGCCAAATGTGGAGTTGTTTAATGAAACAATAGTGACACTTTTATCTTGAGGGGGATGGTAACAAACCTGTAATTGTAGTTAGGACTCACTCAATACAAAGAAATTCATAGCTGGTACTATAAATCTAGTGAAGTGGGCATGGGTAAAAATGTCATTGACCCACAGTAGAACTTACTTTTTCACATTCCCAAGCTAATATATATTTTTTTCTTCTAATTTTCAACACTTCCTTCCATTCTTCCTTCCTTTCTTCCTTCCTTTCTTTTTCGTTCCTTCCTTCCTTCCTTTCTTTCTTTCTTTCTTTCTTTCTTTCTTTTTCTTCCTTCCTTCCTTCCCTTCTTTGTTCCTTTCTTTTTAGGAGGACAGTTTCTCTGGACTCACTTTGTAGTTCAGGCTGGCTTTGAACTCACAGAGATCTACCTGCCTCTTTCTTCCAGAGTTGTTGGATTACAGGCATGTACCACTATGCCCAGCTAACTAATATAATTTCTAACAACATTCTAAATTAAATACTTATTCTTATAGCAACAGAGTGGTGTTGCTCTTACCCATAATCATAAAGTTTCTTTCAGCAGCAGATGGACTACGAAAATATAAAACTGATCAAAGTGCAGAAAACAGCTGATCATAGAGTGACCAATCCCAATAGATATATCTACATTTAAGACTCAGGGAACACTATGGAAGGGAGAGCAATAGGATTGTAAGAGGAAGAGGATATATGATGTGAGATGATGTCTTTTATGCAGAATGAGATAGCTACAGCAATGAAATTTCAAAAATATGGCTGCCTAAACAAGACCTACACAATGACAACAACAGTTGTTATGCCAGTCTGGGAGTGAGAAATCTCACAAGGCCACAGCTCTAGACAAAATGGTACAGGAAATTAATGTTTCTTGAGAGAGACAGAGCAACATACCTTTCTATGCACAAGCTTTCTAATAGGTAATCCATTTCCAAGTGTTCATTCCTAAACACATATACATTTGAGAAGCCCTAAAGGGTGTCAGGTTATAGTTAGGTGATGATGGCCATAGATAGGTAGATGATTACATAGGCAGGTAGGTATGTACAGAAATAGATACATAGATAGATAGATAGATAGATAGATAGACAGACAGACATACAGGTATACAGACAGACATGCATGTATTCATACATTGATCATAGATAGAGATGATATATAAATAGATAAAGAGATAGATAATAGACTACAATTGAAATATAAATGATTATATAGATGACAGCTAAATTTGATAGATAGATAGATAGATAGATGACAGTTGTAAAATAATACTAAATAATTTGAGGGACAGTCAGGCAGTGACAATGGAAGAATTGATGGAGGAGGAAAGGAGGGGTAATAAAATAGTTATCACACATAAAAAATTATCAAAAAAGAAAAACAATTTACAAATAAAAATTTCTTAGTCAAAGCAGCATTTTCTAACATTAAAAGAGTTATTTACTGTAGAAAGAACATGTGAAAAGTAGATTGTGTAAAGAGAATGTGAATTGCTTCCAGCAACTGAGTACCATGCTCTAGTTATGTACATTATTTTATGTTTCTTTATATAATTGTTCACTTGAAATATGTTGGGTGCCTCATGTTGTTTTAACATTCACATTGTGCTACAAATTTAGTGTCATAGATGTTCAGGCTAAGGACATTTGACTGAATTGCTGCAGGTGCTAATGTCAGGAAATGGCATATTACTTTGTACACTGTTCATGCCAATGTTGCTAAAGACTACGCTATCTTGCTCTGTCTCCAAAATAAAACTTAACATTAAATCAAAACATAGACAAATGCTAATGCAGGTTCTCAATCAATATAACAAAGATAAAGTGATGAAATTGGCAAAAACAATTAATCTATCTTAATCTAGAGAAAGACTCTTTTGCAGTCAGAGCCACCAAGACTAGAAAGCGGCTGTGTTAGTTTGTGAGCACCTAGAGAGTGATGGATTCCAGGAGGATGGAAATTATCACATTGGTTGGAAGAAACTTTGAAGGATACAGAATCACCTAGAAAAATGACATATTCTTTGTCTACATATTGCTTGACCACTAATGTTTTTGATATTTTTTTATATATACTGCCAAGTTTTCAGTATCATGATACTTTGGTTTTGAGTGTTTCCTGTTCATTCAAGTATGTTCAGTTCTCTATTTCTTGCTGAAGATTCTGGAAAACAATAGCATGATTAATTCAACGCTCTCAGAAGAAGGATTAGAGAACTAAATTCTTCTTCAAGGACTCTTGCCCAAAAAGTGTTGTGGAATATTTTTCCAGCTTCCTAATGATTGGTTAATAGCCTGATAAAATAAACTATTTCCAGTGTCCCAGTGAAACATCACATTGCCTTATTATGAATATTCACATCAATGTGATTGGATTATTTAGTTTGTTAATGTCTAGTTTCTTAAATTATATATATATATATATATATATATATATATATACACATATATATATATACATACATACATAGCATTATCCCTCTGTCATATGTGGAATTGTTAAATAATCTTTTCCATTTTCTGGACTGCTGTTTGTACTCTTTGACAGTCACCTCTACAGAAGTTTCCAGTTTCATGAGGTCCCAATTATTAAGTGTTGATATTAATGCCTTTACAATTGCTGTTCAATTCAGAAAGTCGTCTCCTGTGCCAATGAGTTCAAGGCTATTACCCACTTGCTCTTCACAGATTTAGTGTTTCTAGTTTTTCATTGAGTACTTTTATTTTTCTCCTCAAACATTTTGTTAATAATATTTGTTTTGATCCACTTGGACTTTAGTTTTGTGCAGGGTGATAAGTGTGGATATATTTGCATTTTTCTACATGTAGACATCCAGGTAGACCAGCACCATATATTGAAGATGCTGTCTTTTTCCATTGAATGGTTTTGGCATCTTTGTCAAAAATTAGGTGTCCATAAGTGTGAAGACTTATGTCAGGGTCTTCTATTTGATTCCTTTGATCCACCAGTCTCTTTCTATTGCAGTATCGTGCAATTTTTAGTATTGTTGCTTGTAGTATTCCTTGTTTTTTGAGACATGGTCATCTATGTAGCTCAGCCTTGCCTGCTTTCACATCTTCCTACCTGAGCCTCCCAAGTGGTAAGATTGAACACAGGTGTGTAAACACACCCAGATAGTCTAAGCACTTTTATAACATTTATTAATTCCTTGAGAATTTCATACAATGTGTATTAATCATATTCACCCACAACCCCCTGCCTAACTTCTCCCAGATCCATTCCTACTGCCCCACACTCTCCAACTTTATGTCTTTTTAGTTATTATTATTTAAATATCCCATGATTGAACATACTCTTGGAGTGTGGTCATCTACTGGCAGGTGGTCGATTTACTAGTAGCCATACCATTAGAGAGCTGACTCTCTCAGTTTCTGAGGTGATTCATGTCTGTACTCCTAGCACTTGGAAAGGCAGAGGCAGGCAGAACTCTGTGATTTGAAGCCAGCCTTGGCTACAAACTGAGTCTAGGACAGCTAAGACTACACAGAGAAACCTGTCTTGAAAAACCATAATAATAATAATAATAATAATAATAATAATAATGAAAAAAGCTGACTCTCCTTCCCCAGAAACCACCAAATGCCCGCGGCTCCTAAGTTAAAGATGGAGCTCATGAACCAATTTCTCATTCCATGCTAGAATGCTTGATCTTGTTCAGGTCTTGGGCAGGGAATCCCAGATGCTGTGAGTTCATGAGTGCCTCAGCCCTGTCATGCCCAAAAGACACTGTTTCACTCTGGTCCCCCCTAACCTCTGACTCTTACAATCTCTAAGTGTAAGTAGCCAGACCTACCCAAGACTTCCTCAGAGATCCTGATGAATAGACAAAGGGTACTTTTGTTCTTTATCCTTGTCCAGGAGTGGACTTCCCAAGACAGTCTAGGATGGAGCAGTGCCTCAAAAGAGACAAAGCTGAAGCTTCTTGGAACCCAACTCTTCCTCCTGGACTGTGGTAATCAGTCCTTTGGCAGCTGTGTCTGAGGTATGTAATGTTCTCATTGCCAATATTGACTTGACGCTATTCACCCTTGTGTGTGTGTGTGTGTGTGTGTGTGTGTGTGTGTGTGTGTGTGTGTGTATACTTCTTAGGAAACTTTTTTGGGATGAGTCATCAGCTTATGCAAGATCTCCTGGTCCCAACTTTGCTTTTGTCTCCTTTATTTCTCATCCCTGCTCCTCCATCTGAGACCCTTCTTTCTATTGGTTTGGGTCATTTCAGCTTTTTTTCTTGAGATGTTCCCTGAGCCTTCCATGAAGGAGTGTGATACAGAGGTCCCATTTGGGGCTAAGCACTCCACACAGACTTAATTATTCTCTACATTTGACCAGTTATGACTTTCTGTGCTAGGTGTTTTCCACTGCACCAAGTGCAAGCATTTACTTCTCATCCATCTCATACTGAAATTGTTAGCCATTGTCTATCTACCTTAATTATAGGTGTGCAGCTGTCGTCCTCACAGGCATTAATGTCACAGTTCCTCTCTATTAGAAGAGTTGCCACTCCCAGATGGCCACATGCACAAGAATAATGCAGTGCAGTTCTGTGAAATAAGAGGACTTTTTAGGACGTAATGGCGACCTATGTTGAAGCACATGTATGCACATAATTTTAAAAATTAGATATTGTATAATTAATTTTCTTCTGAAGGAAGATCATTTCTTTCCCTCATTCTTTACAATTCTGGAGTCATATGACAAAGCCTGCCCCATTCAGGGCAAGTGCTCAGTCATGATTCCCTCCATGCTTGGAGTAGTCTGCTGAGTAAAAGGAGAAGTCCCAGTAGGTTTGTCTCGGCTTGGATTTAAATCCTAATTGAATCTGTTACCTTCTAGCTACTTCCATGTGCTCCATAACTCAACTTCCTCATCCACATGATGGGCATTAAACAGTAGCTATATTACATGGTGCTCCTGAAATGCTTCACCTTAAATCTGTACAAAGTGTGTACAAATGTTGCCAGCACCTGACAGCTTAATGATTGGTGATAGAGTGATGATAGGTCTTCCTACTGCTAACAAATACAACATTTCAATGAAGTGAAAGAATAGCATTGTGGAGGTCAGTCCTCATCCACCACGTGGGGCCCAGGAATGAAATTCAAGGTGTTGAGATTGGCAGCAAGCACCTCTAGCTCCTGAGCCAGTCTCTCCTGCTTGAGAATTACAGATCTAAATAACTGTAGTTTTAACTGCAGAAGGGTCATGTGCATGTTCAAATGGCAATGGTCTTGAAATTGTATCTCTGCCTTCAACTAGCTAGCATTGCAGACCAATGAACATTGTGTCTTCCTAAAATGCTCTTTATTTCCCATTTTTAATATCTATGACATCAGAATTCCACTTACAATTTGCGATATTTTATAACTAGAATCAGCAGCTTTTTCAATGTTTCTCAATATACAAAAAAAACAATTTAACACATCCTCCCTTATTCATTAGTGTAAGGTACCATGGATCATATCATGACACAAAGGAGAATATAAATTTTCAAGACTTCCCCCAGTTCTACTCATGAATGGTAGAGAAAAGAGGTAACCTGGGCTATTCTTTATGTCATGCACATTCCCACCTCA
Source organism: Meriones unguiculatus (assembly GCF_030254825.1). Classification (NCBI taxonomy): domain Eukaryota; kingdom Metazoa; phylum Chordata; class Mammalia; order Rodentia; family Muridae; genus Meriones; species Meriones unguiculatus. The sequence continues at coordinate 43,893,025 of NC_083357.1, forward strand.
ATTCAGGTATCTCAACTTTAAAGCTACACTTAACCCATAAGAAAACCTTAAATAGTATCCAAATTCTCACATTTACCCCAAAATTCTTCTCTTGGAACTGGTGAATGCGATCTGAACTAGCCCACTGTTCAGTTAAGAAGAAACTCACACTCAGGCCCAGATTTGACCAGTCCTCTAGGAGTTAATGTGAAAAAGTAGAGCCTCACTATCCTTTCCTTGGTGAACACATTGGGCAGTGTATCTACATAACCTATGATGTCCCGCCGCCCTCTCACAACAAAACATTGGGAGTTGAAGACTTACAGCTAACTCCTCCATTGCACAGAGAAACTGTCCCTCATCATAATCACATCTGACTCAGTTGACTCAACCACTCCCCCTGTCGGCCTCGTCTGCCAAAAACAGCCACTTCACCCTTTGCTCCTACCCACTCCCAGGTTCTATTACCTGTTCCTCTTGTCTGTGTCATTCACACCATTTACCTGGAACATGAGAAAACTCTCCACTGCAGTTATAGCGCCTACACTCGCAGCCCAGTGGATCTGTCCCACCGCGCAGTATCTGGTGAGGTATCTGGCACTTTGGGGCTATCACCATTAGCAGACCCACAGCCCAGGCAAGCTGCCCACTGGGGAGTAGAGGAGTTGCCAGGCTCCAGGCCCCTTCTCCTGGACCAAAAGATCCTCCTCATACTCGGGCCAAGTGGCCAGCCAGTCATGCCCACCTCCCCCGCCGTCCCCCCTCCTCCCAGAAAAACTATGAAATAAAGCTAGCCAAGTCTCTCCACCCCACCACAGGAGCATCCATGGAGTCCATGGTTCAGTGTGCAGCCAACCGCCCCCTCTGCTGCCTGGCAAAGCGGTTAAGTCAGGTGAGCCGGTGCATGTCTCAAGCTTTCCAACCCGGGAAGTTCCCAGTTCTCCACCTGCCAATTACGGATTTAATCCCCTAGCTGCTGAACTCCAGTGCACTCTGTTAAATGAAAGCATTCACACCTCAAAGATCCTCCCAGCAAAAAAGGAAGGGATTGGCTGCTGCCTACCTCCTTTCCTCATCGCCTAGCTAGCCACAATTTTGGGCATACAAACTCCAGTGACAGGACCCTAGCCAATCCTACAACCTGTGCTCCCCCAAGCAGACCTGCAGAACCAAACACCCAAGCATGCTGGGTGATGATTCAGGACCTTTGCCACACTGCAGTTCATTCTCGCCTGCTCCAAAAGCCAAGTGATTCCAAGTTCCCAGTGCAGACTGGCAGTTCAAAATGTTCAAATTTGTTATTTACTGTTCCAGAATAAACCAACTCTTGGGAGATGAAACAGAAAAATCAGGGGTTTAAGCTTGTCCTTCGCTACCTAGGAGTTCGAGGTCAGCCTGGGATACATGATATCTTAACAAAGACACACACAAAACAGAAACAAACACTAGAATAAAATTATATTGGGAAAGAAAATAAGGAAATATTGATTGGCTGGAGTGACAGCCTGTTCCAGTACAAAGGCAAACCCTGTCTCGAAAAGAAAGAAAGAAAGAAAGAAAAAATGAAGAACTTTTCTTTCTCAGAAAAATTTGAGTAAATTATGCTAAAATCCCTAATAATACTATGAAGAGGCAGACACAAGCACAAGACCAATGCAAGTTTGAAGCCAGTTTAGTCTCCATATCTGTGTCTCATGAAAGTGAAAACAGAAAAGTAATTCAAAATATGACTGTGCTTAGGAATTTGTTTTTGTTTTTTTTTTTGTTGTTTGTTTGTTTTGTTTTGAGCTGAGTTTCTCTGCAGACCAGGGTGGCCTCAAGCTCAAATATACACCTGCTCTGCATCCCAAGTAGGAATTTGTATTAATGAGCCAACTGCTCCTAGCTATAGCCTCCCTTTTCCTCTTGTAGAATGTGTCACATTCAGAAACACTTAGTGGGTATTTATTATCATCTCAAATCTCAATAAATGTTTTGAGGTTGATAGCCAGAAAAGCCAATTATTATTTTTTCTTTCTTTCTTTCTCTCTCTCTCTCTCTTTCGTTTTTTGTTTTGATTGGTTTTGGTTTTGGTATTTCCAGACAGGTTTTCTCTGTGTAGCCTGGGCTGTCCTATACCTGCTTTGTAGACCATGCTGGTTACGAACTCACATTGATCCACCTTCCTCTGCCTCCTAGAGTGCTGGGGTTACAGACAAGTTTGTGCCACCACAGCCAGCTAGAAAGGTAATATGTAGCCCACCTAAATATGTACATATAGTTTGAGATGAAATGAATTTTTTTACTATGATCTAAATTCATTTTATGTTGCCCTTAAATTTTTATTTTCTTCATTTTCTACTTCCATCCTTTTGATAGTGTTATGGGTGTATATACATATGGAGGCCAGAGGACAGATTTACATGTCATCTTCAGGAATGGCACCTCCTTTGCCTGGCCTAAAGCTCAACAATTAGGCTAGACTGGCAGCCAGTGAGCTTCAGGGATCCTCCGGTTTCCTGTTACAGTGCTGGGACTATTAAAGCACATCACCACATCGGTATTTTAGAGGGATGTCAAGACCCTGCTTGCAAAGCATTGACTGAGCCACCCCTTCAGGAATACTTCTATTGTGTGTATGTGGGGGTTAAGGAAGTGATACTCTGTATTCTTCAACAATTTAAATCCTCTTCTGCAATATAAGTGTCTGTGTTTAGAATTACAAGCCCATGTATGTTTCATTTTGTGTCAGCCTATATGTCTGTCTTTTTATGTCAGCCTATATGTCTGTCTTTTTATGTCATCCTAATTTGTCTACATTATCTATGATCTGACACATTATCAGAGTAATTCTTCCCTTTTCTGGAGACAATTTCTGAATAAGTCCTTATATACTAAAATATTTAAAAACACACACACAAAACATGTGATCAACCATCCGACATTTTAAACAAGTTGTTATTCAATGTAATCTGGTAAAAAAAAAAAATCTCAAGGAAAAGTTAACTTTTTTTGAATGCCTTGTGGCTTCTAGTGATGGCTAGTCCAGCTAGCCTATGGACCTAGAAGCCCTAGGTAATCTAAAAACCCTCAAAACCTAATCTGATTAAACTCAACACCTGTTAAGACATGACTCAAATCCTATTCTAGACTCAGGAAGAGTAAGACTCAAGAAAGCAGAGAAAAGGTGCACTGAGCACCCACGTTCTGTTTCTGAATTCCTATCCACCCAGCTGCTAGATGAGAGGCTTTCTATGATCTGCCCTCTGCAGGATAAAAATAGGAAATGCAAACATCCATTGTCAACCAGTTCTAGCCAGAAAGCTACAATCACTAACTCCATATTAATCAGTTATTAAACAAACAGTATAAATATAAGATGATTCTGGGCATGTTAGCACATGTCTCTAATTCCAGCACTCATGGAGGCAGAGGTAGGAGGATCTCTGTGAGTTCAAGGCCAGCCTGCTCTACAAAAAGAAATCCAGGACAGCCAGAAACACACTGAAAAACCCTGTCTCAAAAAACAAACAAACAAAAGACCTGATACCTTAAATATATAACAGTAAGTGATATAGTAGAAACTATAATTACTACATAAAATTGATGCTAAAAGTTTAAATGCTCAAGTAATTCACTCGTTCGGGTTCTTCTCATTACCCAGTAACTGCCAGATGGTTTTATAGGTCCTGAAACTTAGCTGAGAGCAACAAACAAGTCACTGCATACAGGAGGGTTCTATTGTGGTGGGATGATTTTGATCCACAAGAACACAAGGAGGTGATGAAAATATCAGGAAATGTAAGCACAATGAACAGCATACATGAGCACTCATAGCACACAAGCTAATAGGGACAGTTTTAGACAGAGTGTTCCAGAATGACTTCTGGGAAGCGCCAAACATTGAAAAGCAAGAAACAGCTCTACAAGCAAGGAAAGGCATTCCAAAAGAACCCAGTGCAAATGTCCTGGTGAAAGATGAATTTGCTGCTTGTGATTTGTTTTGATTACTTTTGTGGTTATTCTGTTTTAATTTAGTTGCTGTTTTTATTTTTCTGAGGCAGCGACTCATTTAGTCCAGGGTGGCCTTGAGCTCCTAAACCCCCTACTCCTACAAACTAGACTTGGTTTGCTTCTTAAGGATGGGGCATGAAAGCCACAGTGGCTAGGTGCAGAAACCAAGAAGAAATGTAATGCTAGGTTGTAGGGCTGGTAGGACAATGGGAAAATATCACAGAATCTGGTAACTGTGTAATCAATAGAAGTTTTTTGACATCTCTGACACTTTTCATCCTGTAACTGCACATCACAACAGTAATTACATGGCAAATACTATATCCGCCACCTAAAACAGGTTATCAGTATTATGTACTTAAGTCACATTGAGATATACAGAGTTCAGAGCACAAGCATACACTGAAAGAGTTCCATGCTATTATTCATGGTCATAGTGATAAAACTGTGTAAATGGAGACTCTAAAGATGACTGGGGAGATCTTGCTGGAGTTTCACTAGAATTCAAGACAGGTAGATTTCATATAGAAAGGAGAGATGATATTCCAAAAAGTTTGGGTGTGATTTAGTCAATCGAATAAAATACATGAGGTGAAGGACAAAAGTCAAGTGCAGGGGCTAGAGAGATGACTCCTCCATTTTGAGCACTTGTTTCTCAGAAGACTCAAAGGGCATCTAACCTTCCTCTGTAACTTCAGCTCCAGGTGGAATCCAGTGACCTCTTATGGTCTCTGGGAGAATTGTATGCATGTAGTGTATAGTCCTTCATTAGGCAGAACACCCATATGTGTACAAGAAATAAATAAAAAAAAAATCGAACAAAAACAAAAAGGAGGCAAAGACCTAGTCAAGGTCTACAGCACAAGACTAGACCATGACAACAAAACAAAACATTTTAATATATATATATATATATATATATATATATATATATATATATATACCAAGATGTATGGTTCTCACTGATGTTGTATTTTAAGGAAATCAGAGGCAGATGCCTCTGGGTTTTCTGATTTCTTTTATATCCCTGAGCAAATATTTATATTTATTAAGAAACATTTGAGCCATGCTGCTGTGTTTCTCATTAGTTTGTTTCACATGATCATCCACAGAGTACCATATTTTAGGGGGAGTTAAATATATGACCACAGGGATACAGTATAGACACTATTTCCACAATGAAGTGGGTATCCATAGTGTTGGATACACTATCTACTTTGAAAGAACATTCCATCTGTGTAGCCTTGGCTGGATGGCAACTCACTATGTAGCCTTAGGCCTCTGAACCTAGAAGAGATTCATTTCTACCTGTGAGTTCTGGGCTGACAGGGATAAGACACCACATCTGACTAAAGAAGAGTCTGAAGAATTAACAGTTGAAGATTAATTTTTATTTGTAAATATACAATCATTTTGCTCAATAGGGGATAATTAAATGGGACAGGCATTATAGACAGAATAGAGCCTTAGCAAACTAGCAAGTCAATAACAACATCAAATGAAATAACAAATGAATAACAAAGCCTCAAACAAAGAACACAATAAACCAAAACCAAAATAATCTAAACCCAAAATTCAAACAATAAATTAAGCTAAGCAACATTCTCTTGCTAGAGATTTAGCAGCATGCACATAAAATCAATTGATATTGGATTCAAAGTTGAGTTCACATTTCAAAAGGGGTGTCTTTTTTTTTGAGTAGCCCTTGATCATAAAGTAAAAAAAAAAATGTTCTGTTCAACTTCTCTGTCTCTTTCTTCCTTCCTTCCTTCCTTCCTTCCTTCCTTCCTTCCTTCCTCTCTCTCTCTCTCTCTCTCTCTCTCTCTCTCTTTCTTTCTTTCTTTCTTTCTTTCTTTCTGCTCAGTTCTCTCAAGGGATCTCTCAGAGAAGAAGGAAAGACAATCAAACCCAGAGGCTCCCATGCTAGGCCTGAGGAAAGATAAAATCCAGGCCATTTTACACATAGGAAACCAAAGTCAAGGGAGAAAAACCACCCCAGGATTGTCAGAGTTGCTGAGGATGGGATGGGATCGTTGCCCAATTGCCTGGAAAACTCAGTTTTCTGGCTGTAGAAGCTTTGTCTGTGGGGAGCTCTCTTCCTGGGCTGTGGCTCCTTCCAGGTCAGACTGGAGTCTTTCAGACCTACGGAAAGAAGGAAGGAAGGAAGGAAGGAAGGAAGGAAGGAAGGAAGGAAGGAAGGTACAGAAGCCTAGTGAAGGCAAGCCATGTCAGCTGTTAACTCTACACAAGCTCTATTCAGCTGTACAGTCCAGGATGACCTTTCAGCTGAGGTTATTCCCTGCATTTCCCAAAGAAAAATTGTCAGAGAGTACATGTGCCTGGATATTTTTTTTTTCTCACATTTTTAAAAATTGTGGGAAGATGAACTGAAACCTACACACTGCATTGAAATAGAAAAATAACAGCACATTTCTTCAATAGTCCAGATGATTAATTGATTAACTAATTAATTAATGTCTGAGTCACACTTCAGAAAAGATGTGAGCAACCTGGTTACCTATGTAGAGTCCCTCTTCAGGGCCTACTCACTGAAGTGAAGGCCTTGAGTTTTCCTACAGTGCAGAAACCTGCCTGGGTAACCTTGTCAACCAAGTGCCCTGTTTATAATCAAAGAAATCATTTCACAGGAATACCCTGTGATACACTGCAGGGATCCTGGATTCAGTAGGAGTAGGCTATATGAAAATGTGCCCAAGTGTAGGAACTGACCTCTAAAGGTGATGTTCCGGAAAGAAAATAACATGTCAAGAGTCACACTTTCTTCTACAAGGGATACTCACCTTGCTAAGTTTAGTACTAAGAGGATTTGTGGGGAAACCAAGGGACAAGGTTCTCAGATCATACTAGAGAGGCTAGAAAGAGTAGGGGCTCACCATCCCCAGAAATACTAAGAAACACATATTTCCTGGACAGAAGTTGTTGGTGATTGGAACAGCTAATACTCAGAGGTGTTCTTTCCATGGCTGTGGTTGAGAGCCATGCAGATGGCCAGAATCCCAACAGAACAAGACACACAGGCACAGGATACCCACTTGGCTCCACCCTTCACTCAATTCCTGGGTTCCTACCTCATCTCAATGACATCATTGTGATGTTGCATCTTTTCTGCCAAGTCCCTTTCCTGAGTTGGCAGCATTTTCAGCTCCAGTAGGTCCTTAATTCTTTTCTCTATTGCTTTTAGTTCCTGTTTTTTAGAAGACTGTGTTCAGAGGTGCTGTGAACATGATTGTGCAAAAGCACATGTGCACATTGACACACACACACACACACACACACACACACACACATACAAACTCCTGAACACACAGAAATACATGTGTGCTCACATACAACTATACTGCATTGCAGTAACATAATTATTTTACCAGTAATGTAAGAGATCACCAGGGATCCTATAAAGAACAATGTTACCTTTCTTTAGAAGGGATAAGAAATTAGTGGACATGGGATATAGACAGTTCAATGGATAAAGGACTTTTCCTAAACCTTTTCTGTAGATATGTGGACCCACTGGGTCTTGGCCCCTTCTCCAAGCCTACATAGCAAGTTCCTGAGGCTTGCAATATTGTTTTATTCCCCAGCCCAAGACCTGGGGATGGTGCTGAACCAGCTCCTTCTTCTGCCCCACTCGTTCCCAGTTGTTCCAAGGTGAGCAGCTTCCTACTAATGGAGCTCCCTTATTCATAGCCTGCATCGCTTTGTACCCAAACAGTGCGCCTATGAAATGAGAAAATCTCCACAACTAAGACAAAAAAAAATGTTCTCCCTCTAAGATGATAGGATCAGGGATCTTTTTGAGTAACAGAAGGCTGATTAACTCAAGTCTAAAGGATCTTGAGTCTTTATTTCATGATGAAGAGTATTTCCATGAAAGGTGGACCATATGGTACACTTATAAGCTAATGGACACCTGGAAATTTTCAACTATTGCTACTATGAAGAAGACTGTTACAAACCTGATGCCTTCTGTTTTATCTGTGGATCCCTAGTTCTAGTTCTGGAATTGCTGAGTCACCTTGTGACTGCAGTTCAGGATGTTGAAAACTTATTTATGGCCTCTCACAGGACTACCTCATTTTACACCACCAGCAATGTCTGGGGGACCTCACTTCTCCCAGCCCTCTTAAGGCTCATTTCGGATTAGATTTGAGTGATTTAGAATAAAAGCAGTTACTGAGAGCTGTAGACACATCACAGGATGAATGCTTTAGACTTTCATGAGGTTAAGGGGGCTGCACTGACACAGCCCTGTACACAAACTTCAGCATTGCTATGGGATTTCTGCTGAATTGAGATGCAACCACACGCAACTCCAAATCTCTTAATGCATAAAATTCAGGCCAAGCTCCAAGGCCTTTGTTTACTGAGCCAAGATTAGGTGAAGGAGGAAAGAAAATGGTTGCTGGCAATGATGACAACAAAACAGGATGCAGGGAAGACACAGAAAGGTACACCTCTGTCCAGTGGACAGTCACTATTCACCAAGAGCAGGAAAAGCACACAGACCCTTAGCCAGCCTTTCCAGACTCTCAAGCACCTTCTTTTGTATAGCAGCCTTCTCCTCACCTCCTTGTAGCCCCTTCCTTTGGTTAACTGCAAAGGATTTCTTTGAAGATATGTATTCTTGCCTCTACAAAGTCTATGAGTTACAGCAGCTTTTGTGTCCTTTGCTCTAAGAAAAATTTGGGAATGCAGAAAGATGGGCAGCAGCATGTGAGGTTTAATGTCTGAAAAGTCAGTCAACCTGACATTTTCTCATTGAAGTTGGTCTCTTTCATCATTTAAGATGTTTCAAGAGCAAATCAACATATGTATATGCAGAAACACACACACACAAATTCAAATAAACACACACACACTGACACTTGCACATACAAGCACCTAACACAAACACCTATACAAGCACTCACCTCTACTCATACATGCAACATAACAACAAGGACTGACCCACACCTGAGCACATGCACACACACACACACACACACACACAACATGGATAGGGACAGTAATGTGCAAATAAGGGACCAAAAGATAAAGTAGCAGCGATTGTTAAGAGGTAAAGTAGGTGAGGTAAAAAGTTAGTAATGCCTTGAGGGGAAGAGCCACCTTGCTGTGTTCTTTCCCCACCCATTAGAGATACAGTTGCTAGGAAACTGGACCCTCCTCCTTTGGAGGGACACCTGGTCATGGTCAATGGTCTGGGAACCTTCCTATAGCCAATCGATTCAAAATGTAGCATCTTGACTAATAGATGCTTGCCAGGCAGGAATTGCCCCTGCCTTGGGCATGCTGGGAGGGACCAGAATCTATAAATGACCCAACGAACCTGGGGACATCCCACCACTTTGGCAGTGGGGCTGTGTAGGCCCAAGCTGCAGCTTGTAATTTACAATAAATGACCCTCATGTGTTTTGCAACAGAGTCAATTCCCGTAGATCTTTTGGGAGCTCATGAACTGGGCATAACATTTGGAGATTCCACCGAGATTCCAGGGCCCCCGAAGACCTCAGGACTGATCTGGAGGGTCTCATACCAGCTGGTAAGTGTCGTGTCTATGTCTCTGTCTCCGTCATTGTCACTTTGTGCGGTGTGCAGTGTTCCCATTGGCGCCTATCTTCTGTATTCTGTTCTGTCTGGAGGCATCTGTATGAGTGACTAAATGTGATTTAGACAGACGTGTCAAACAATCACAGTCACTGAAGTTGGGAGAGACGTCCCCCAACTTCATCAGTATTTGGAGGTGGTCTAGAAACACCCACCACTCTGAGGCTTCTGTGGCAGAGGAGCCAGAGTGGGAATCTGAAGATCTGTTTTTACAATACTTTACCCTGGGAAATTTGGCCAGCTGGTGTGTGTTTTTTGTCTCAATGTCTCTGTGCAGTATTTGTTTGTATCTACCTTCTGTTTTCTGTTCTGAAAGGCCTCACGAAACTTGTTTAAAATGCGTGCCTATGTTTTTTTTTTTTAATTTTTCATCAATTACATTTTATTCATTCTGCATCCCCCCATAAGCCCCTCCCTCCTCCCCTCCCAATCCCACCCTCCCTCCTCCCTCTGCTTGCATGCCACTCCCCAAGTCCACTGATAGGGGAGGTTCTCCTCTCCTTTCTGATCTTAGTCTATCAGTTCACATCAAAAGTGGCTGCATTGTCCTCTACTATGGCCTGGTAAGGCTGCTCCCCACCAGAGGGAGGTGATCAAAGAGCAGGCCAATCAGATTATGTCAGAGGCAGTCCCTCTTCCCATTACTATGTAACGCAATTGGACTCTGAACTGCCCTGGGCTACATCTGTGCAGGGGTTCTGGGTTATCTCCATGAATAGTCCTTGGTTGGAGTATGAGTCTCTTGGAAGTTCCCTGTGTTCAAATTTTCTTGTTCTGTTGCTCTCCTTGTGGAGACCCTGTCCTCTCCAGCTCTTACTGTTTCCCACTTCTTACATAAAATTCCATTCACTCTGCCCAACAGTTGCCCATCCAGCTCAGCATCTGCTTTGATAGTCTGAAGGGCAGAGGCTTTCAGAGGCCCTCTGTGGTAGGTTCCTAGGTTGTTTCCTGTTTTCTTCTTCTTCTGATGTCCATCCTCTTTGCCTTTCCGGATGGGGATTGGACATTTTAGTTAGGGTCCTCTCTCTTGCTTAGTTTCTTTAGATGCACAGGTTTTAGTGGGTTTCTCCTATGTTGTATGTCTATATGAGTGAGTATATACCATGTGTGTCTTTTTGCTTCTGGGACAACTCACTCAGGATGATCCTTTCCAGATTCCACCATTTACCTGAAAATTTCATGATTTCCTTATTTTTCATTGCTGAGTAATATTCCATTGTGTAGATGTACCACAATTTCTGCATCCATTCTTCAGTTGAGGGGCATCTGGGTTGTTTCCAGCTTCTGGCTATTACAAATAAAGCTGCTACAAACATGGTTGAGCAAATGTCCTTTTTGTGTACTTGAGCCTCTTTTGGATATATGCACAGTAGTGGTATGGCTGGATCTTGAGGAAGCACTATTCCTAGTTGTCTGAGAAAGCGCCAGATTGATTTCCAGAGTGGGTTGTACAAGTTTACATTCCCACCAGCAGTGGAGAAGGGTTCCCCTTTCTCCACAACCTCTCCAGCATGTGTTGTCACTTGAGTTTTTGTTCTTGGCCATTCTCATGGGTGTAAGGTGAAATCTCAGGGTTGTTTTGATTTGCATTCCCTAATGGCTAGTGAGGTTGAGCATTTCTTTAAGTGCTTCTCTGCCATTCCATATTCCTCTACAGAGAATTCTCTGTTTAGCTCTGTTCCCCATTTTTTAAGTAGATTACTTGGTTTGCTGCTTTTCAGCTTCTTTAGTTCTTTATATATACTGGATATGAGTCCTCTGTCAGATAAAGGGTTGGTGAAGATTCTTTCCCAATCTGTAGGTGGTCGCTTTGTTTTGATGACGGTGTCCTTTGCTTTACAGAAGCTTTTCAGTTTCATGAGGTCCCATTTATTGGTTGTTGCTCTTAGAGCCTGTGCTGTTGGTGTTCTGTTCAGGAAGTTTCCCCCTGTACCAATGAGTTCTAGGGTACTCCCCACTTTTATTTCAAGCCGATTTAATGTGTCTGGTTTTATGTTGAGGTCTTTGATCCACTTGGACTTCAGTTTTGTGCAGGGTGACAAGTATGGATCTATTTTCATTTTTCTACATGTAGACATCCAGCTAGACCAGCACCATTTGTTGAAGATGCTGTCTTTTTTCCATTGTATGGTTTTGGCGTCTTTTTCAAAGATCAGGTGTCCATAAGTGTGTGGGTTTATTTCTGGGTCCTCTGTTCGGTTCCATTGATCCACCATTCTTTTTCTATGCCAGTACCATGCAGTTTTTAAAACTGTTACTCTATAGTACAACTTAAGATCAGGGATGGAGATACCTCCAGAAGATCTTTTATTGTAGAGGATTGTTTTAGCAATTCTGGGTTTCTTGTTATTCCATATGAAGTTGAGAATTTTTCTTTCCAGGTCTGTAAAGAATTGTGTTGGTAATTTGATGGGCATTGCATTGAATCTGTAGATTGCTTTTGGTAAAATGGCCATTTTTACTATGTTAATCCTACCAAGCCATGAGCATGGGAGATCTTTCCATCTTCTCATATCTTCTTCTAATTCTTTCTTCAGAGATTTGAAATTTTTTTCATACAAGTCTTTGACTTCCTTGGTTAGGGTTACTCCGAGGTACCTTATGTCATTTGTGGCTATTGTGAAGGGTGTTGTTTCCTTAATTTCTTTCTTGGCCCTTTTGTCTTTTGTATACACGAGGGCTACTGATTTTTTTGAGTTAATTTTGTATCCTGCCACTTTGCTGAAGGTGTTTATCAGCTGTAGGAGTTCCCTGGTAGAGTTTTTGGGGTCACTCACGTATACTATAATATCATCTGCAAATAGTGATAATTTGACTTCTTCCTTTCCAATTTGTATCCCCTTGATCTCCTTCAACTGTATTATTGCTCTAGCAAGGACTTCTTATTGCTCTAGCAAGGACTTTTTAATAGATCTATGAACGCATATGTATAGGTTACCACGTGGTATATGAAGTGCCTCAGTGTCTCGTCGCCATCTTGACTTTACCATGTGGTTTATAATATGACTGCCATCTTGGTATGGATTAAAAAAAAAAGAAAACCTTGGTCAAATAATTTTCATTTCCTTCTAGGTTAAAAGGATGAGTTATTTTAAATTGGTATTGGTTTTAGAAATTAAATGGTTTGCACCGGTAAATTCTGGTTTTAAAATCTGGTTTTGACTTTTAAGATTATGGATATGCCTTGTGACTTCTCTCCTACAAAAGGGGTACTTTGTTTTGATATTACAAAAACGGGTTTTAAAAAATGTTTAAATGTTTAAGGCTATAAAATATTTAAAGTTTATCAGGCATTTGGGTATGAGAATGATTTTGGGTATTTATTTTATCAATTTTACTAAATGAAACCCTGCCATATTTTTTGTACTAATTGAGAAAATTGCAGTTTTTAGAATGTATCTCATGGAGAGCTGTTTGTTCGTTAAGCTGCTTTGTTTATGGAAAAACATGTTTCCACCCTGTTCTTTACCTTGAGACAAAGAAAAGGAGGAAGTTTCACCAAGTTCCTTAAAGCTTATTCTAAGTTCCTTAGAGTTTATGTGACTTTGGACCATCATGTCTGCTACAAGAAAGTAATTTTAGAGAAAGAGTTTAGCAGTTTCAGAACTTTTTGTATTCATGTAACTTGTTTTTGCTTTGCCTATCAAAAGCAAATCGTGGATGCTGGGCTCCAGCAGGATCATGTCAGAATGGAAAGGATTTTGATGAGAGTTTCATGTTTTCTGAAAAGCAAAAAAGTAAAAATGTCTGGTTAAGCCAGAAAAAGGAAGCTCGGAACCTGAAGGTATATACGATGTTGCAGAAGGTTAGTGGATGTATTATAAAAAGCCAGAGGGTTAATATGATTTGAGAAAGAGCTGTATTTAAATATGTTATAATTCATTTAAAAGGCTGGTGATTCCTCATTGCAAAATGTTTTTTATGCTCTTTTAAGGGGAAAGAATTCTGGCTGATAGGTTTTGGTATGGCTAGAATAATTCGTACAGTTTAAGATTGTTCTGTACTGTTCTGTTATGAAGTTGGTTCTAAAACTTATTTGATCACTAAGTTAGAATTTTTGGCTGTTGGGGATTATGGATGCTCCACAGTGTTTGCTGTATCATCATCAGCACCTAATGGCTATGTTTGGTATTGTCAGGTCGCAGCTTGTGCTAACACGTGGCTAGCCGCCATGATAGAGAGCATGTAAAGCTGCCATATTTGTTTAGGGCTTCCAGCTGAGTTCAGTTGCACGTGGCCAGCCGCCATGCTGGTCCAGAGATAAAGAGGGTGGAGCCATGAGTTTGCGATCATCTTTGTTTAGGTCTCAAGTGGTAGGAACAGCAAGATTTGCTAGCCTCACTTTAAACTGTATCTGATTAAAAGGTTTGCTTCAATTTTAGTTCAGAAAGAGCAGATTTAAAGTCATGCTAAATACTGCAGTTGAGCTTTACCTAGTGTCTTTCTTTAGGTTTTTTTTAAGGTTAAGCCTGGGACAGGTAACTATAAAGTTGCCTTTATAAATCTACTTAAAATACATAGTCCTAGAACATGCATCTCAGAAATATGCTAGAACTAGAGAGTATAGCATTCTGTTTTAATAGGACCCAGTTTAGAGCAGATGATAAAAACAAAATAACTCAGATATGGTGGCCCTCATCTTGTCAGAAATCTGAATATGGCATTTTTAACATTTGTAAGCTTATTGAGACAGAAAGTCCCAAAATCCTGGCAGTAGCTTCCCCAAGGTCTCCGAGAAGATTTGGGCACAACAACAGATGACTGTCACTCTGGATTGTGGTATGCTAACCACTGGGCAATACTGCCTCAACTGGCCCACTGCTAGGGCCCAGCCAAAACTGTGGACACCTGAAGTCAAAGTTTCACATTGCTAGGGGCGAGGTGAGGCTATAATCTCATTTCTTTCTCCACAGAAACAGTCTCTTCTCTTCTGTACCTGGCTGAACCACCTCTGTTCAGGATGCCATGAGACCACAGGGGGTCAGGGACACTGCCTAGGTGATGGACTAAGTAGTCATCTCTGTCATTTTGATTGGCACATAAATTGGTATATTTATTAAGGTTATAATTTATCCTTCTCAGGTCTCTGAACACCTTGATGGCTATGCTAAGCTTATGGTAGCTTTGCAGATAGAGAGAAGACAATTAGATCCACTGTTAGCTCATTGATCAGTTCATTAGCTCTAGTGGTTCTAACCACTAGGTAATCGATCTCTTATTTAGAAAAAAAAAAAAAAAAAACAGGTTTGCCTTGCTCACAGAATTCACGTTAGTTGTCTGTGTCTTAAGATATATATAGTTGGATAAAAAATATGGAGCCTATGTAGGGTCTTAGGATACAGGAGTTTAGGTTGTAAAAATCTAGAGAGTGTTGTTATTTAGTCTGAGAAAATGTTTCAGGGTTGATAAATGCAAAAGATTAGAGATTCTAAGTAGGTGTTATAAGGTATATAATTATGAGTTATAAAGAGATAAAAAGTATTTTAAAGCAGATTAAAAATGGGCAATATTTAAATTTCTCCCCCCTCTTTGCTACTGTTGTGCTTATGTTAGAAGATTTTTATTTATTTTTTTTTATTTTTTTATTTATTTTTTCTTTTTATTTTATTTTTTTTTATCAGTTACATTTTAGTAACTCTGTATCCCAGCCGTGTCCCGATCCCTCATTCCCTCCCAGTCCCTCCCTCCCTCCCTCATTTCCACCGTGCCCCTTTCCAAGTCCACTGATGGGGGGACCTCCTCCCCATTCATCTGATCCTGTTTTATCAGGTATCTTCAGGACTGGCTGCAAAGCCCTCCTCTGTGGCCTAACAGGACTGCTCCTCCCTTCGGGGGTGGGGAGACCAAAGAGCCAGTCATTGAGTTCCTGTTAGAAATAGTCCCTGTTCCCCTCACTTTGGGAAACCAATTGGTTACTGAGCTACCACAGGCTACATCTGAGTGGAGGTTCTAGGTTATGTCCATACATGGTCCTTGGTTGAATGTCAGTCTCAGAAAAGACCCTGTGCCCAGATATATTTGGTCCTTGTGGAGCTCCTATCCTTTCCCCATCAGACTAACTCCCCTTCTTTCTTATGATTCCCTGTACTCTGTCAAAGGTTTGGTCATGAGTCTTTGCTTTGAAAACACTGCTAGTTAGAGTCTTTCAGATGCGCTCAGTAGACTCCTGTCATACGTTCGATGCACATCCCATCTGTCTTTCTAAACGAGGATTAATCATCTTACCCCATGTCCGCTCAATTGATTATCTGTTTTAGGTGTATAGATTTCATTATGTTTATCATATCTTATAGGTCTATATAAGTGAGTATATCCCATGTTTGTCTTTCTCCTTCTGGGATATTTCACTCAGAATGATCTTTTCTAGATCCCACCATTTGCCTGCAAATTTCATGATTTCCTCCTTTTTGATTGCTGAGTAGTATTCCATTGTATAAAAATACCACAATTTCTGTACCCATTCCACCGTTGATGGACATCTGGGTTGTTTCCAGGTTCTGGCTATTACAAATAGAGCTGCTATAAACATGGTTGAGCAAGTGTCCTTTTTATGTACTTGAACAAACTTTGGGTATATACCTAGCAGTGGTATAGCTGGGTCTGTAGGAAGCACTATTCCTATTTGTCTTAGAAAGCGCCAGATAGCTTTCCAGAGTGGTTGTACCAGTTTACATTCCCACCAGCAGTGGAGCAGGGTTCCCCTTTCTCCACAACCTCTCCAGCATGTGTTATCGCTTGAGTTTTTCATCTTGGCCATTCTGATGGGTGTAAGGTGATATCTCAGGGTCGTTTTGATTTGAATTTCCCTGATGGCTAATGAGGATGAGCATTTCTTTAAGTGTTTTTCTGCCATTCGATATTCCTCTGTCGAGAATTCTCTGTTTAGCTCTGTTCCCCATTTTTTAATTGGATTACTTGGTTTGCTGCTTTTCAGCTTCTTTAGTTCTTTGTATATACTGGATATTAGTCCTCTGTCAGATAAAGGGTTAGTGAAGATTCTTTCCCAATCTGTAGGCAGTCGTTTTGTTTTGATGACGGTATCATTTGCTTTACAGAAACTTTTCAGTTTCATGAGGTCCCATTTATTGATTGTTGCTCTTAGAGCCTGTGCTGTTGGTGTTCTGTTCAGGAAGTTGTCTCCTGTGCCAATGAGTTCTAGGCTGTTCCCCACTTTTTTTTTCCAATTGATTTAGGGTATCTGGTTTTATGTTGAGGTCCTTGATCCACTTTGACTTTAGTTTTGTGCAGGGTGATAAATATGGATCTATTTTCATTTTTCTGCATGTAGACATCCAGTTGGTCCAGCACCATTTGTTGAAGATGCTGTCTTTTTTCCATTGAATGGAATTGGCTTCTTTGTCGAATATCGAGTATTCATAGGTGTGTGGATTTATTTCTGGGTCTTCTATTCAGTTCCATTGATCCTCCTTTCTGTTTCTATGCCAGTACCATGCAGTTTTTATTACTGTTGCCCTGTAGTACAGCTTGAGATCAGGAATGGAGATACCTCCAGATGATCTGTTGTTGTACAGGATCGTTTTGGAGATTCTGGGTTTTTTGTTTCTCCATATGAAGCTGAGAATCTTTTTTTCAAGGTCTGTAAAGAATTGAGATGGTATTTTGATGGGAATTGCATTGAATCTGTAGATTGCTTTTGGCAGTATGGCCATTTTCACAATGTTAATCCTACCAATCCATGAGCACGGGAGATCTTTCCATCTTCTGATATCTTCTTCGATTTCTTTCTTCAGAGACTTGAAGTTTTTCTCAAACAGGTCTTTCACTTGCTTGGTTAGGGTCACACCAAGGTACTTTATGTTATTAGTGGCTATTGTGAAGGGTGTTGTTTCCCTAATTTCTTTCTCAGCCTTTTTGTCTTTGGTATATAGGAGGGCTTCTGATTTTTTTGAGTTGATTTTGTATCCTGCCACTTTGCTGAAGGTGTTTATCAGCTGAAGGAGTTCTCTGGTTGAATTTTTGGGTTCGCTCATGTATACTATCATATCATCTGCAAATAGTGACACTTTGACCTCTTCCTTTCCGATTTGTATCCCCTTGATCTCCTTTAGTTGTCTTATTGCTCTGGCTAGGACTTCAAGTACTATGTTGAAGAGATATGGGGACAATGGACAGCCTTGTCTTGTCCCTGATTTCAGTGGGATTGATTTAAGTTTCTCTCCATTGAGTTTGATGTTAGCTATAGGCTTGCTATATATTGCCTTTACTATGTTTAGGTATGTGCCTTGTATCCCTGATCTCTCCAAGACTTTAAACATGAATGGGTGTTGGACTTTGTCAAATGCTTTTTCGGCGTCTAAGGAGATGATCATGTGGTTTTTCTCCTTCAGTTTGTTTATGTAGTGGATTACATTGATGGATTTCCGTATGTTGAACCACCCTTGCATGCCAGGGATGAAGCCTACTTGGTCATGGTGGATGATATCTATGATGTGTTCTTGGATTCGGTTTGCAAGTATTTTATTGAGTATTTTTGCGTCAATGTTCATAAGAGAGATAGGCCTAAAGTTCTCTTTTTTTGTTGGGTCTTTGTGTGGTTTAGGTATTAAGGTGACTGTGGCTTCATAGAATGAGTTTGGTAGTGTTCCTTCTGTTTCTATTTTGTGGAATAGCTTGAGGAGAATTGGAGTTAGCACTTCTTTGAAGGTCTTGTAGAATTCTGCGCTGAAGCCATCTGGTCCAGGGCTTTTTTTGGAGGGGAGACTGTTAATGACTGCTTCGATTTCCTTGGGAGATATAGGGCTATTCAGTCTTTCTACCTGATCTTGACTTAGTTTTGGTAGATGGAATCTTTCAAGAAAATTATCCATTTCATTTAGATTCTCAAATTTTGTGGCATATAGGCTTTTGTAGTATGACCTAATAATTGTTTGGATTTCCTCAATGTCTGTGGTTATGTCCCCATTTTCATTTCTGATTTTGCTGATCTGGATAGTTTCTCTCTGCTTTTTAGTTAGTTTGGCTAAGGGTTTGTCTATCTTGTTGATTTTCTCAAAGAACCAGCTTTTTGTTTCATTGATTCTTTGGATAGTTTTATTTGTTTCTAGTTGATTGATTTCAGCCCTTAGTTTGATTATTTCCAGCCGTCTGCTCCTTTTGGGTGTATCTGCTTCTTTTTGTTCTAGGGTTTTCAGTTGGGCCATTAAGTTGTTTGTATGTGATGTTACGAATTTCTTCTTGCAGGCACTTAGTGCTATAAATTTTCCTCTGAGCACTGCTTTCAGTGTGTCCCATAAATTTGGGTATGTTGTGCCTTCCTTTTCATTGAATTCTAGGAAGTCTTTAATTTCTTTCTTTATTTCTTCCTTAACCCAGCTGTCATTGTGTAGTAAGTTGTTTAGTTTCCATGTGCGTGTCGGCTTTTTGTTGTTTCTGTTGTTGTTGAGGTCGAGCTTTAGTCCATGGTGGTCAGATAGTATACAAGGGATTATTTCAATCCTTTTGTATCTGTTGAGGCTTGCTTTGTGGCCCACTATATGGTCTATTTTGGAAAAGGTTCCATGGGGTGCTGAAAAGAAGGTGTACTCTTTTGAGTTTGGGTGAAATGATCTGTAGACGTCTATTAGGTCCATTTGATTTAGGGATTCTGTGAGTGCTTTTATTTCCCTATTTGGTGTCTGTCTAGTTGATCTGTCCCTTGGTGAGAGTGGAGTGTTGAAGTCTTCCACTATTAAGGTATTAGGATCAATGTATGATTTAAGCTTTAATAATGTTTCATTTACGAATGTCGGTGCTCTTGTATTTGGGGCATAGATATTCAAGATTGTGATGTCCTCTTGGTGGATTTTTCCTTTGATGAGAATATAGTGGCCCTCCTTATCTTTTTTGATTAACTTGGGTTGAAAGTCTATTTTATTAGATATTAGGATGGCTACTCCAGCTTGGTTTCTGGAACCGTTTGCTTGAAAAACAGTTTTCCAGCCCTTTACTCTGAGGTAGTGTTTGTCTTTGTTGCATAGGTGTGTTTCTTGGATGCAACAGAATGTTGGATCCTGTTTCCTTAACCATTCTGTTAGCCTGTGTCTTTTTATTGGTGAGTTGAGTCCATTGATATTGATTGATAATAGTGACCAATGCATGTTAGTTCCTTTTGTAATGGAGTCGATGATCTAACCCTGATTCATTGCTTGTTTTCTTTTCATTTTTGTTGGGACATTATCTGTATGCCCTGTTTTCTTGGGTGAATTTGTTTTCATTGGATTGGAGTTTTCCTTCTAGTATCTTCTGTAGGGATGGTTTGCTGTGTAGATATTGTATAAATTTAGTTTTGTCATGGAATATTTTGTTTTCTCCATCTATGTTGATTGAAAGCTTTGCAGGGTATAGTAGTCTGGGTTGACATTTGTGATCTCTTAGAGTCTCCATGATACTTGCCCAGGCCCTTCTGGCTTTCATAGTTTCTGATGAGAAGTCCGGTGTGATTCTGATAGGTCTACCTTCATATGTTACTTGGCCTTTTTCCCTTGCTGCTTTTAATATCTTTTCTTTTTTCTGTAGATTTAGTGTTTTGACTATGATGTGACGTGATGTGTTTTTTTTCTGGTCTAGTCTATTTGGAGTTCTGTAGGCCTCTTGTATATTTATGGACATCTCTTTCTTTAAGTTGGGAAAATTTTCTTCTATGATTTTCTTGAAAATATTTTCTGGACCTTGGAGTCTGGAGTCTTCTTTTTCGTGAATTCCTATTATTCTTAGATTTTGTCTTTTCATAGCATCCTTGATTTCTTGGATATTTTGTGATTGGAACTTTTCTGATTTTACTTTTTCTTTGAGAGAAGTATCCATTTCTGCAAGTGTGTCTTCAGCTCCAGAGATTCTCTCTTCCATCTCTTGTATTCTGTTGGTGATGCTTACTTTTGTGGTTCCTGATCTTTTCTCCAAGTTCTCCAGCTCAAGGGTTTTCTCATTTTGTGTTTTCTTTATTGATTCTAATTCTGTTTTCATGCCTTGCACCATTTCTTTCATGTGTTTGAATTTGGATTCCTGTCTCTCTACGATGGCCTCTATTTCTTTTTTCATTTCCTTCTTATATGCCACTAATTTTTCCTCTACTTGTGTATCTATTTGTTTGGCTATGTTTGCCTGTGTTTCTTTAAGGATATTGTCTATTTCTTCTTTCTTTGCCTCCAATTGACTGGCCATCTCTTTGAAAGACTTGTTCATTTCCTCCTTATGAGCCTCAAATAATTGGGCAAGCATGGCTTTAAAATCATTTTCCTGTGCTTCTGCTGAATTGGTGTATCCATCGATTTTGGGGTTTGCTGGTGAAGTCATGATGTCCTGATTTATGTTGGAAGTGTTCTTTCGCCTACCTCTGGCCATTGGCTTATCTGAAACCTTCCCTGTTTGTTTTTGGATTCTGCAGATCAGACTGGTGCTGTCTCTCTCTGGTGTCTGGAGAGTTCTTCAGGAAGCTGAGCACTCTCAGCGTGTGCTGAGGACTAGCTGTACCTGTGGGAGGAAAGTACGCAGGCGCAAACGGGGCAAATGCAAGCGTGTGTGTGTGTGCGCGCGCGCGTGTGTGTCTGTGTGTGTAAGTGTGCGTGGATGAGTTTCTCGAGGGACAGAGTGATGGCTAATGTTGAACCCTTGAGTGTGTGGGAGGGGCTCTGTACTGTATATGTCACAGGCGCTAATGATGATCGCAGCGCAATTTCTGGTATTAACTGTCTTAGCTCCTCAATCAGGCCCACAGGGCAGGAACTTCAATGTCCCTAGTGCCCCTCTGTTTCCCAAAGTGGGTATGTGGGTGGGAGGGGGGTTCGATGCCTGGCTTCTGATTTAGAAGGACCCAGGATCTGGGGAACTGCAGATTCTCAAGGGTGCACTCACTTACAGGCAGGTCTCTTGGCCGAGATCGTGGTATCCGGGGCTCTCTGCTCTCTGGTTTGGCCCTGCTTCTTTGATGTGTTCCGCCAGTTCTGTGCTACTGTCACTGCCAGGTTCTGAGGTCTTGCTGCAGCTGGAGATTTCAGGGTGGTCACTTCAGCAGGGATGGGGTAATCAGGCTCTCTGTTCTCTGGTTTGGCCCTGGTTAGTCTTAAACTGGAGGGCTGTGGTGCCCCGCCAGTTCAGTACTGCTCCGCTGCCACGTCCTGCTGTAACTGGAGACTGGCTTGCTAGTCCCAATGCTTTCTGGGAAGTCCTGGGATCTCTTCGTTGTGCTCTCCAAGCTTGGGAGGCCCAGTACCTGGTGTGTCCAGGTTGTATGACGTTTCTGCCTGGTTTCGGTGAGTATATAGCGTATTCTCTGTCACTGTGGGATTGGGCGGGCCATACAGTCAGTGATGGCGATCCTGCGGAGCTAGTATGGTGTCTAGCAGATTCGCGCCCTGGGAGGATGGTGCAGCCGCTGCGCGAATCTGGGACTCCGGGGTAAGTACTGCTGGCTTTTGTCTGCCGCTAAAGTGCTTGGGGCTCCGTCTCAGCGGCTGTATACCCCAGGCAGTTAGGTCTGCGCTGAGAAAGATGAGTCCGCTGTGCCGCTGTGCCGAGGAGTAAGGAGGTCTGGGGGAAGGGAGTGCAGCAAGAACCATGTTAGAAGATTTTAAAAGTTCAGAGTTTTGGCATTGATCAATAGAGTTCTGATAAGTTGATGGAGTAATGACTGCTTATTATTCAGTCACCAAGTTGAGATTTTAATTTCCTTTGGTTGGCTTCTGGAGATAGACTTGAAGGTGCTTCTCATCATGGTAAAAACGTCTCTTTAATGTGTATATCTGACACAAAAGTCATACATTTTAGTATGGTATTCTTAATATCTGCCATATTGTTGACACAGCAATATCTTATTCCTTCTAGTTGCTTTGTTAAGGAAAATCCAAGCATCCAGGGTTTAGCACTAAAGCCAGTAATGTATTTATGCCTAACTTTCCAGTGTGAACATGGAAATGGGGGCTAAAAGTAGATGCTGAATGTATAAAAAATGGCCAGTTCCATTCATGGCTATTCACCAACAGCTATGCCCACAGAAGAAATGTTACTGTGGACACACTTAAGTTGTTTATAAAGGCTATAAAACAAACAGCTGATACTCATTCAGTGGGATGCAGTTTTACCGGTTACTCTCAAAATGTTTGATTTGCTGATAGGTTACTTTTCTGAGTATTTAAAATTATGTATTTCCTTTTGTGTACTAAAAAATTTCATATGAGTTTCAGGATGTGACCTGGATCTGGCATAGCTCAAAAGGATCACAGATGAGATTTTCCCTGATCTTTCCCATTTAATTCACAAATTTTAACTTCTGTCTCCAGTCTGAATTTGTCTCAGTAGATTTTCACCTGTTTAACTCTGTTCCGGGATCATCTGTTGACTGCAAGCTGAAATCTGGACTTCCTGGAAACTGACCTGATTGCTCCCTGACTCTTTGGTTGGATCAAGTAACCAGATGCTTAGGACTGCCCTATTGCCCAGCCTTTGACTGGCATTTCAGCCTCCCTAGCCCCTGATGCCTAAGGTCCTACGGAAGCTCCAAAAGACAGATCTTCACCCAAATTCCCCCTAGCAGGCTGAAATGCTAAGTCAAAAGGGGCTCCCTGGCATTAGCTATTATCTTGGGCATCTGCTTAGGTAAAATAAAAACTAATATTGCAGCAACTGGACTAAAAGCCTAGAGAGACCCTAGAGAAAAAGGATAATAGTTCTCCTTGGCTTACTATAACTATATTCACCCTGAAGGGGCCCCTACTAATTTTGATTTTTATCTTTGGGCCTTGTATTTTCAATTGCCTAATGACTTTCATAAGAAAATGCTTAAGAGCATTACACTAATGGTACTCAGATCCCATTATAAAAAGGTAAATCTATAAGATACAAGGGGTCATGTCTGGAAGACCCAAGATTGGGTCTTCAAATGATCATGGGAAAGGGAGAAATGAGAGACCAAAAGATTAAGTAGCAGTGATTGTTAAGACCAAAGTAGGTGCGGTATAGAAGTTAGTAATGCCCTGAGGGGAAGAGCTACCTCGCTGTGTTCTTTCCCAACCAATAGAGATGCAGTTGCGAGGAAACTGGACCCTCCCCCTTGGGAGGGACACCTGGTCATGGTCAATGGTCTGGGAACCTTCCTATAGCCAATCGATTCAAAATGTAGCATCTTGACCAATAGATGCTTGCCAGGCAGGAATTGCCCCTGCCTTGGGCATGCTGGGAGGGAACAGAATCTATAAATGACCCAACGATCCTGGGGACGGCGCTCTCAGCTCCCACCGCTTTGGCACTGGGGCTGTGTAGGCCCAAGCTGCAGCTTGTAATTTACAATAAAAAGACCCTCATGTGTTTTGCAACGGAGTCGATTCCCGTAGATCTTTTGGGGGCTCATGAACTGGGTATAACACAAATAATGGTCGGCACACATGCATAAGTACAAAACTATTAACACACATACATGAAAACACACACATATGCTCTACTCACAATCACACATTCACAGAGATGACCACCAATTCACCACACACAGAAACACAACACATGCACACTCATTCATGAACACACAGAGACACAAATACACACACATATACACACAAACACACACCATGAAGAGAATTGCTGTTACAACACTTTTTCTGCGCCATAAGGAGTTACTAGGACCTACCTGCTGTATACAAGGCTCTTAGAATTAGCTAGGCTTTGGTGTCATCTATTGTGATTATTTCCTCTTCCAGGGACGTTTTCCATCCCAACATACACTGATATCATGGGCAAATTGCAAACACTGCACTGGTTCAGCTAAATTGAACCACAGAAGACCAAGTTCCCAAGAAGGAGGTCTCTAAGCTGAACTTCCAAATAGTTCCATGTTGATCCATCATGGTTTCCTTACCTAACCTATCCTGGTTCATGCAAAGATGATCTTGGTAGCTCTAAAGAAGTCAGTTACATAGGTCATTACCTCGAATTATTTTTAAAATATTACACTTCACATAATATGAAAACAGATCTCAGGTCAGGAAGTATGAAGCTTATGAAGTCACATGCAGGGATTTTCTGAAATGCAGCATTCTGAACAACTATGAGGAGGAATCTGTCCTGAGCTACAGGCCCCTGAAGTGATCACTCAAAGCTCTGTGCTACTACCTAAGTGGGTTTCCACATAGCAACACTCCTATCATGGTGGCAAGTAGGTGTGAGAAGTGTGAGCCACCTTTCTCCCTCAGTAGACTACAATTTCTAGCAGAGCAGGACACTTTGTTTTTCAATCATCCAGTTTCTCAAAAGAGGCTAACTCCCCAGATAGACTTGTAAATGATCACAGAAGTGAACAACTGGAAGAGATGTAGGTGAACAGATGGAAGGGTGGGTGGATGGTTACATGGGAGTGTCTGTTTTTGGTTGCTCAGGTGAGCCTCCTGCCCTTGCCTCCTCAACCTGCCTGTTCCTTCCTAGCACACAGGCCACACATCTTCTCAAGGGCCACATCACAGAGCCTGTTTTTCTCCTGACAGGGATTTTGCAGCACAATATGCTTCCTCTGCAGCTCTCTGTTCTTCTTTCTCAATGTGGTAACTTGCAGCATCAGCTTACTCCAGTCAATCATGAGCTGGCAGTGATGAAGGCTGAACCAAAGCCAAAATATGGTGAGCCCCTGACAGCAAGTATTTGCCTCCCCACATCCAAGTACCATCAACCTTACAATGTCCATGGTTTCCAGAGAGTCCCAGACTGGGGCCTACATTATCTATTCCAGCATCACCTAGAGGCATGCCCAAAACAGAGACTATACACATTTCAGAAAGACTCAAAGTTCTTCTGAAAACCCTTACACCAAATGGAATTCATGCACCTCCAAGAGCAGGAAGTGTCCCCAATCTGTGTTTATCAGTCCATGATATCTGAAGACATCAGCACATATAGAGCAAACCATCTTTAAGCTAGAACTGCAGTTCTTTCAAAATTCCAGGGTATTTAGAATCCTATCCAAACCAGCTATTTAAATCCACTGCAAGAGTCCCAAAAGACAACCCTGTCATGATGCAAATATATTTTTTTCTCTCTAAAGGTTCTTGAGGATGGCAGGACAGTGTTGGGAGGGGCTCATAGTCTCTTCACACTGAACAAAAGTGAGTCCAAGTGGTACAAGTCCAAGAACCAAAAGGCAGGCTGCTTGCTCAGAGACAGACAGGATAAAACCAGAGCCCTCACTTTGGATTGAAAACAAAGAAGAGCAGATGAAGTACCATTCAAATGCTGAGGTCCCAGCCAAGTCAGTCACTCACCTGAAGGATTCAGGCTCCTTAGTCAGCACTTTGTACTTGTCCAAGGCTGCACTTAACTCCTGGGTCAATCTCTTCAGGGCTGACATCATTTTCTGATGTTCCAGATTCAGGATTGCGAATTCAAAAGTGAACCTGTTTTAAGGTGTGGGGCCCAGAAGTGAATAACCTCATGAACAAAGCCTCAAGCGTCACATGAATTTAGGCGGCATCCAGGATTACCTCAGCCCAGGAGATGCTACATCCTGATTCCTAACTACTAGGACCTTCAGGTGCTTATTAAAGTTAAGATCCTGGCCTCAGGCCAGCAGAGGCAGGGATATCAAAGTGAAAGAGCTGGGCTGCATGAACACTCTTGATAGCACTGAAGGAATATATCAGCTTTCTAAGAAATCCCCAGGAGTCCATGCCACAGACCTGGGCCTTCCAGAATTTTGTGATGACATTTCTCCTATGTTTATAGCAGGGTTTCTGAAACCTGAGGTCCTATTGCTACACAGATGCACGGAAAACATCATCAATATTTCCAGGGAAGAGGTTTTATTAACTCCCAAGGAGATTACAATGTGCCACCAAAATCAGGACAAAGAACAAGTGCTGACTCCCCAAAGGGCAGCTCCATGGATTCAGCACTGGCATCCCTTGAAAAATATAAGACAGCAAATTCTCAGGTCCCATCACCTACCACCAACTACCAGATTCTAAAGGTGGTATTGACAGAAGACAGCACTCATTCATGCATGTGCCTTCAGCAATTTGGTAAATAACACACACACAGACACACACAACACACACACACACACACACACACACACACACTAACTAGCAATTAGCATGCCAAATTCAGGAAGGTGGTTTTGTCTCAGAGTACAATAAACAAGACCAACAGGGGCCCTGATGAGCTCCATGCTTTTCAGGCACACCTTGAGATGCACCAAGTGTGCCCAGGCTCCTCCAGCTCCTGCCAAGAGCAACCAGTCCCCATGCACCTGCTGGTCAAGTACAAAATCTCACCATACATGCACAGCAGCTAGCATCTCCCACAATCTAACACCTGTTAAGGCCTATAAAATGCATGATGATAGCTCACACACTATTATCCTATTGATACACTAAGATTCATGCCATAGGATCTGCTTTTTATTTGGAGAAAGCAGAATAGCCTATGTCCCCAGGCTTCTGGTACTCCTAAAGAGGCTTCAGGTTCTGCATTTCAAATGCACTCAGGAAAATTAGTTTGGCCATGAGGACGTTATGGAGGTGCAGCCTCTTGTGATGTTAGGAAAGATAGGGTTGACCCACAGCAATCAAGACAGTCAACAGAGAACTGGGCATAATGACTACCTGTTGTTCAAATCCTTGTCTGTATAATGAGCCAGGATTGCACGCAGTTCATCCCTCTCACAGGTCATCCTCTGTACCTGAATGATCATTTTCTCCAACTTTGTCATCTGCTGCTCCAGCTCTTTGATTTCGGAGCTTTGGAATGATTCCTTCCCAGAAGAGCCTGTTGGTAGATAAACACAAGTGAACTTGGACAGATGAATGGCACAGCCACAGGAGAGACCATGCATTGTCACAGCATGGAGTCCATAAGCCATGCTGTGCCCATAACCACCCTGGGTAGACATGTGCCTCATTAAGTGCTGCAATCTCCAGAGCCATGCAAGACATAGCTAGCCCGGATATGCAGATTTAGAGGGGAATGTCATCTGATATCTAAGGAAATGAAGGCAAGTCCCAGGGTCCCTCACTATTATCACCACCAAGCCCTGATCATATGTGTCTACAACAAATGCATCTGAATGTGTGAGTCCAAGGCAATTGCAGAGGGGAGTATTCCTCATTTTTATTGGTATCAGATACCTAAGGAACCTACAGAAATCTGCTGAGAATGGAGTGCATCAACACGCTTCCCTGAGAGGGACACCTCTTTAATATCTCTGCTGGCCTTCTCCCAACCTCAGAATGAAATTAAGGTCTCACAAAATGGAGCTAGAGTCTTGTCATTTCCTGAACCCCTGCCAAAATCACCATCACAAATCCCTGATCTGGGTTTGTTCTTCAGGAAACAGAGAATCAGGAAAGACCCTTTCCTTCCCAGAGGCAATCAGCTGTTGAGCCCTACTCCTTGGAGGCCTAGCTCAAACCCCATCTCTTCTGAGAAGCTCACTAACCCCTGCCCTCAACTCACTGTGCTTTCCACAGAACCACTTATTTCTTGTTTTTCTGCAAGAAGATCAAAGGCCAGATTCCTTCTGTCTCCCTCTGGTCTCTCTACACTCTCCCTCTGCTCTTCCCAATAGCCTGTTCAGCCTAGACAACATTTCTACAGGAGAAACCTATAAGAACTGACCAAATGCCACCAACAATATTTACTGTTGCTACAACACTGATGACATCAGAGAGAATGCAGAGAGCTTGCAAGGATACAACCGAATGTCCAGAAAAAGCACTGTTAAGGTCCCCTGGAGCAGCCCATATCAATATCCTAAAAGCTCTTCCCCAAACCACTCAAAGCCAAAGTGCCCTTTCCACTAGCCTTCTCTGAGAGACAATGGAAGGCCTTCAGCACCTCCTCCTTCCTATCCACTGAGCTCTCTATTTCAATATAATCCTAACACTCCTTCATCTAGGGTAGATAAAGGCTCATTTTCCAAATACAGCTAAGCAGTGGCTCTTACCCTCCTTAAAATCTCTAAGCAATAAAATAATTAATAAAGTTTTCCAGGAAATTAGGTCAGGTTGATGGGTAAGCAACATCAGTCCCCCTGTCATCAATAAGCATGTCAGGTATGACTCATACAGCTGTTACAATGTTTTGGGGTTTGTGGCAGCTGTTGGGGGTCCTGTCAAAACAAAGATAGGTAATGATGAAAACTTCTCTCAAAGATTCAGCAGAAGACATTCCAGGCTTGATGTTCACAAAGGTGTGGTCAACTATTGACAGGGAAGGTGAAGAGGATTTGGGATCCCAGGTGAGACCTCATACACTAGGAGCAAACACTTGCAGGAAGATTCATGGCCCAAACTGCACAAGAGTTTTTGGGGAGGACAGATGGTGCTATGTAATAGTATGCTCAGTGGTAAAATTTAATACATCTGTCAGTCTGCAGAGACTGATGCAACCAACCAAGGACCATGACACATGAAGAAAACCTTGACCCTCTGCTCATTTATAGCCCATAGGAAGCTCAGATGGTCCCAAGGTAAAGGTAGCAGAAGATGCCTCTGACATGAACTCAGTTACCTGCTCTTCAATCACTTCCCCCATGCAATGTGACCTTGCCAGGCAACAGATGAAGAGGATCCAGGCAGTCCTGATGAGACTTGATAAGCTAGGGGCAGATGTCAAGGGAGTAGAACTCTGCGTATCGGTAGAATAGGGAAAGGGAATAAGGGGAAGAAGAAGGGAGGGTGGGACCAAGGAGAGCTGAAGGAGGGAGCTACAATCAGGATATAAAATGAATATTTTTTTTACTGTTTATTTATCTGCATATTTTATTTTTTAGATATCCCCTTAGGTTTTTTTTTAATCTTTTATTAGAACATTGGCTAACACTCTTGGATCTTATATAACATTGCCAATTATTTTTTTTCTGTTAGAATTCTATAAAAATTATCAGCAACATAAATTTCTATTACAACGTTTTTTATTTATTTAACTTTTATTAGTTACACTTTATTCAATTTGTATCCTCACATGAACCCCTCTCTCCTCCCTTCTTAATCCCACTCTCCCTCCCCCTTCTTCATGCATGCAACTCCCCAAGTCCACTGATAAGGGAGGTCCTCCTCTCCTTCCTTCTGATCTCAGTCTATCAAATCTCATCAGGAGTGGCTGCATTGTCATCTACTGTGGCCTTGTATGGTTGCTCCCCCCTCAGGAGAAGGTGATCAAAGAGCAGGACAATCACTTTATGTCAGAGGCAGTCCCTCTTCCCATTATTATGAAACCCACTTGGACACTGAACTGCCATGGGCTACATCTGTGCAGGGGTTCTAGGTTTTCTCCATGCATGGTCCTTGATTGGAGTATGAGTCTCCGGAAAGACCCCTGTGTTCAAATTTTCTGGTTCTGTTGCTCTCCTTGTGTAGTTCCTATCATCTCCTGGAATAGATCTTCCTATTTCCTACTTCTTTCATAAGATTCCATGCTCTATCAGTCATGTTGAAGTTATGTGGTGAGTCTCTGCTATGATTCTTCTCCCAGAGCTACACTAAATCCAAATTCCTTGATCTGGAGTCTGTACTGACAATGCCCATGCTCTTAGGAAGGAGGACATAGCCAGCTTTTAAAAACTATCACTGGAGCATGAGAAGGGCAAGCAAAGGACACAAGGAAACAGACTACTAAGGTGCCTTTGCCCTAGAGATTTACCAGAGCCCCATTTCACATTTTTTACACATACTGACAATCCAGGAAATGAAGAGCTGATACCATGCACAGCCTTGACTGCAAATTCTCCAGAAATCTGGACTGTGGCCTCAGAAGTTTCCTTGGTGGGCCTCAGGCCAAAGAAGGATGTGTGGAAACCGTTGTCTTTCATATGTTGTATCAAAATGGCAAGACATGCTAGATGAGATTAGCTACCTCAGGAATACCCATTTAGAGAAGTGTAGTGACACTCATGTCCTAAACACTACTTCATCTCCCATCCCAATTCCTCCCTTCCTCTACCCTCTGCATGCATGCCCCTCCCCAAGTCCACTGATAGGGGAGAACTTCTTTTCCTTCCTTCTGATCCTAGTCAATTAGGTCTCTCTCATCAGGAGTGGCTGCATTGTCTTCTGTTGCTTCCCCCTCAGGGGGATGTGATCAAAGAGCAGGACAATCAGTTCATATCAGGGACAGTCCCTGTTCCTATTACAGTGGAACCCACTTGGATACTGAACTGCCATGGGCTACATCTGTGCAGGGGTCTTAGGTTATCTCCATGCATAGTCCATGGTTGGGATATCAGTCTCAGGAAAGACCCCTGTACACAGATTAAGAAGAGATTTTTAACACAATCTACTTCCAACTCCTCCAGCCCACCAACCCTTGCTTACATTTTTAAGTTTACTTTGTTCTGATTATCTTCAGGAACAGATGTTTCAAGAATATCTTGGAGTCAGAGCCTCAAAAGGAGATCTTTGGCATCTTTATTTGAGTTAACCATCTCCAGGGTGTAAAGAAGACCTTCAAGTAAGCCAGATAAAGATATCTTCTTAAAAGCGGAACGGGTGAATAATTTTATACGACTTTCCTGGGGAAGATTAGATGCGGTACTCCTGGAAGAAAGCATGGATGATTCATAAGTAATTTTCCATCAATCCAACATTCTCAAGTTGTACAAATGTTACAAGCTCCCCAAGCATGTAATATGTGAAGATCAAGGCCAGAGTGAAGGATGTACAACAGTGGTTGTATCATTCTGCTCAGCTTTGCTGGATATCTGTGTTGTGCTTTTATGACTTTTGTTGTTCCCACTAGATATGGCTGTGCCACTGAGAAAACAATTCAATGTGCAAGATATACACTTACAATTTCAGTTCCAATATTATGAAGAGAATGCAGAAGGGGATAAAAAAGATTATTAAATCTATTAATTTGAAAATTCTAGTAGATGAACCATAAGTGTTAACCAAATATGATGCACAAGATACAGTGTTCTGTTCTTTGGGGAAAAAAACAAACAAAACAATGAACTAACATCAAGACAATGGATGATGAGAAAGTCAGGAGAGGAAGGTTTTTAGAGGCACAGGAAGAGGAGAAGTGTGTTTAATATTCAAGAAGAGTCCTTTTCTATGGATTTGGTATAGCAGAGTCTAGTATAGAAGGTATTGATGTGTTTCAACAGAACCATGACAGCTCATTGTTTGGGTAGAGAACTAGAGCACTTCTGGAGGAAACACATATAATGGAGAATTCCTTAAAAGACCTACATGACTGGTCTGTGAAATAGTCTCTTCACGCTTAGCAAATACATATAACCTATCACTAATATTATAAAATAATTTCTGTTTCTATGCATTTATCACTCTGAACTTGTACATCTTTGGGAGCTGTTTAATTTCAGAATAGGAATCAGCAGGTGTTTGTTGTCTCCAAATTACACAAGTCCTTCTGGAGAAGACACTGGAATGGGTTTGTCATTGGGCATTTCCTTCTTTCGGAGCTGTTGGGAGTTTTACTATGTGTAGAAATATAGTGATATCCCTTAAATTCAGGTTACTTAAAATTCTTTCCCCTTTTTATTGACAAATAGAAGATTGCATAGAACCATGTAAACCTGGAGACAGTGACTGGGAAATGGAACAATTAAACCAGGACAGTAATTTTATATACTTGTTTAACAAATATCAAAAGTAAAGCAAAATTGTATGCATTCATATAGTTATTAAATTTATTTTTGTATAGTAGTATTGTTGTATTTATGTATTTATTTATATAAGTTTTAATGTTATTATGGGACCATTGAAAGAAAACTAAAGAACAGTGATAAGCCCCCATGTGACAATTGTCAAAATAAATACAACAGAAGAAACTGGAGCATCATATGTTTAGATTTTTGGATAAAATATAATGACTAGGAGTTTGTTTTAAGATGTTTTGTTTGCAGCATCAATTTTATGAGGGTGGTAACGTATAATAAATGACATTTCACGCAATAACAGAATCAACAAGGAACACACAAAGCAAACATACATGCATGAAATCTACACAAGTTCAAGCTAGACAAAATTCTAGCATGCAGAGGGCAGGTGGGCATAGAATCCTATCTGTAGCTAAGGATTATTGGCAATTTATACCTGCTGGAAGAAAGATCATCAGTTTTAAATGTTTGGTCCCTGGAAAGTTGACCTCCCTCCACACATGCAAGAATATCTGGGGAAACAATGACTGAACTTGATTTAAAATAACAAATAAAAGTACCAAAAATTGGGTGAGTGCAGAGGAAGGATAGATCCTGGAGGAGTCAGGGAAGTGTGAATACAATAAAAATACAGTGCGTGAAATTCTTAAAGAACTAATAATGAGAGAAGGTGCTTTTAAAAATTCCAGTATTTGAAGGCCAGAGAGATGGGGGTTTCTCAATAGTTATAAAACACTTAATGATTTCCCAGATGGCCCCAGCTTTGTTTGTAGCACTGAAAGGGGATAGGGTGAGAAATATGGGGGCACACAAATGCATGTAACTCCAATTTCTGGTTAATTCTTCTCACCCATTTCTGGGCATTTTGGGGGCATACATATATACACATATACACAAGCAAAATATTCTCACACACACCCTAACAAAAATACACCCTCAAATTTCTTTATAGGTAAGTGTGTGTTATGAGTCTTTTGGACATTTGGGCATTATAACACCTTGGAACAGAGTCTGAGGAAATTATTGTATAAATCTTATTTCTTTATCAGTTTATAATTTAGATTGGAAGAGTCTGAGAAATAAAATCTTTACTAGTATATTATTTGCTGACTATTCAATATTATCTTGAACTTTAATGGTATACAGGTACAAGTTAGAGAAAAATCACTTTTAAAGTGAGTGTGCTCTTTTAAAGATAGGGTTCATGAATACCACCAATTTATACAGTCTGTTCTTGTACCTGGTACAGAAGCAGTGCTGTGTGATCAGTTCTCTTAAAGGGAAAAAGATAGGTAGAAATAAATATAATATCAATAATTCTGACTTTTTAAAGAGTAGGAAAATCCCATTGGCAATTTAGAGTGCACAGAGGTTTATGCCAGCTGAGGAATCCCTCATAATTTGTAAGGTTGAAACTGGATTTGAAGTGGCTCGGCTGTCTGCCCCAGGAGGAAATCCTCATTTCTCCATCAACCTATATGATAAACAAATATGCTTTATGTGATTTTTTAGTTTGTATAATATCTGTATGGAACACAGCCTGGAGCAACTTGAAAATGCAACTATAAAACATGATTGTGGATAATGGTTTCCTGGACTCTTCTTCACCCATAGACAATGCTCACAGTGAATGTTGTGTCAGCAATATTTACATGTCTTTGCAAAAATTGATTTAACCACTGGCTATAATTATTTTTAATACTGGAATGAACTATCTACAAAAAATACTTCCATGCTTCTGAGACCTTTATGATGAGAGCCAAAGTGAAGTTGAGGTAGAATTACTGCCCAGGGAAGGTTGGCCACTCCTCCTGCCAAGTGTCCAATCAGACCCTTTCTTGTAAATAGCATCACAGTTTCCATCTAAACTTATTGGCTTATTTAAGCATTAATTTTTTGTCGTCTTGTAAAGTTTAATGCTTTACTTCCAAGAAGTTTTAAAAAAAATTACAAAATGACTTTAAATCCCTTATGATTTCTAGTACTATTGAAAACTGTATTATATTTTCATATTCAGTTGATTACTGCTGCAGAATGAATAATTACTACAGTAAATGTATGTTTCTAAGAAACTGTAGCAAAATAAATCTAACATGAACTGCATCCCTTTATCATATTTTGCTTGGTCTTGTTCAGTGGGATTCAGTATTTGAATATTGTTGTGTAACTCTCATTACAGCCATCTTTAGAACTCCCATCACCTTGGAAACTTGTAATTACATACCCAAGAAGTAATCCTTCCCACCCACTCTGGCCAGCCTCTGGCAACAAACCCCAATTTTATATCCATCAGTTTGATATCTCTAAATGTTCCTTATGAAGAGAACCATTCATGTATTTGTGTTAGGACAGCAGGCTTATTTCACTTGGCATAAAGTGTTCATGTTTCTTAATATTGAAACGTGTCAGAGTTTCCACTGCTCTGAAAGATGATTAATATTCCACAGTTTTTAATTGCATTTATATATTTATCATTCATAGATATTTTGGCTGCTTCTATTGTTTGATATTTATAATTAGAGCTGCTAGTTCCCTAGTCAAACTTAGTTCAAGTTCCTGGTTTTGATTCATTTGGGTGTACACCCACAGATCATACTAAGTTATTTAGTAACTATATTTTAAGATTTCCACAGTGACATTTACTCTCTACATTTGCAATAGTGTAAACAATGCTTTAGCATTTTCCATTTATTTTGGTCAGCATGTGTTTGGTTAACTTTTTTTCCATTTTCCTCCATCTTTTTTTCCCATCTCATCCTATTTTTGTTCCTCCTTTTTATTTATTTTTTTTATTTTTTATTTTTTTATTTTTTTTTTTGTTGTTAATATTTTACTTTGGTCACACCAACTTGAATTGTGGTCCAGGCAGTCTTTGAACTAAAATTCTGACTTACTAGTGCTCACTGATGTTCAAGCAACAGCATAGCTATTTTTACTTCTTCCCTCAATATTATTCCCTTTTTTCTTATCATTTCAATATCTTCAAGTTTTTATAGTTAATATCATTATTTAGTTGTCATTATTATAGAAAAATTAGATTTTCAGTTTTTAACACAATTTATACACTCACTTTGTGTGTGTATGAAAGGGTGCACACATACCACAGTATGTGTGTGGAGATGGGAGGAAAATTGATGGGAGTCAGTTCTCCCATTCTATTGTGTGTGTCTTTGAGCCTGAATTTAGGTTTCCAGGCATGATGACAACTGCCTTTATTCACTGAAGCATGTAATAGAACAGTAGGTGTTATACATCAAAAGCTACCTTCTATTCTTAATAGAATATAGCTGTCTCTGTTCCTTTCCTGTCAATCACTTTTCCCATTTGCTACTAACTTGCTTTACCACCTGATTTATTCTCTTTGAATGTGT
Source organism: Meriones unguiculatus (assembly GCF_030254825.1). Lineage (NCBI taxonomy): Eukaryota > Metazoa > Chordata > Mammalia > Rodentia > Muridae > Meriones > Meriones unguiculatus. Next base: position 43,928,587 of record NC_083357.1, read on the forward strand.
GACTATTGGTAGGTACCCCATACTCTAGTGGATAGGCCAGGCATATACAGCAGAACAAAGTAGCCTTAGTGGGTTATTAAAATAAAAGAAGAGGTCATGAAATGAGCAAGTGGATTGTGTAGATGGGTACTGAGGTAGTTAGATGTGGGAAATGGGGAGTAGATGGGATTGTTGTGCCCAGATCACGAGATCCCAATAGACCACCACAAGTCAAGTCCACTGCAAAACACTGGAGGGCTTATTCGATACAAGCTAGAGCCCACGTCACAAGCTCCCTCTAGAAACAAGAGAGGAATGAGGACCCAAGGTGTGCAGAAACAGTTTTTAAAGGGCAAAACCACATGTAGAGGCTCCAAACTTGGGTAGGGAGGGTCTATTTTAGGCACCAAGACCATAAAACAGGTCTGTCCAGCCTTGTGGAGAGTATTTTATCATGAATAATACCTGTAATGTGCTGATTAGCTGTTGCAAGGGAAGAGTAATGAGCACACTCTCTGGACATAAGCTAGACACTGTCTGGGTGGGATGCCAGGAAATGTTATCTCTTAAGTGCTGGAAGGAATGTGGTCAAGCCTGATTACTCCATGCATAGGGCCAGATATATCTTAATTAACCTGGTCATTCTTCTAAACATTTTAAAAATTTATTTTATTTTACATTAATTACACTTTATTCGCTTTCTATCCCAACTGTAGCCCCCTTCCTCCTACCCTCCCAATTCCACTTTCCCTCCCTCTTCTTCACCCATATCTCCTCCCAGTCCACTGATAGGGGAGGTCCTCCTCCCCTTCCATCTGATCCTAGTCTATCAGGTCTCCTCAGGACTGGCTGCATTGTCTTCCCCTGTAGCCTGGTAAGGATGCACCCCCATCAGGGGCAGGTAATCAAAAAGCAGGCCACTGAGTTCATATCAGAGACAGTCTCTGTTCCCATTTCTATGGAGCTGCCATGGGCTACATCTGTGCAGAGATTCTAGGTTATCTTCACGAATAGTCCTTGGTTGGAGTATCAGTCTCAGAAAAGATACCTGAACCCAGATGTTTTGGTTCTGTTGTCTCCTTGTGGAATTCCTGTCCCCTCCAGGTCTTTCATCTCCCTTTTCTATCATAAGATTCCCTGCACTCTACCCAAAGTTTGGCTATGAGTCTCAGCCTCTGCTTTGTTACCCTTCAGGGTAGAGCCTTTCAGAGGCCCTCTGTGGTAGGCTCCTGTACTCTTCCCTGAATTCTTCCCTTTTTGTGTCCATCCTGTTTGCCTTTCTGAATGAGGAATGATCATTATACCCAGCTTCATCCTTTTTGCTTAGCTTTGTTAGGTGTACAGATTTTAGTATGTTTATCTTGTATTGTATGTTTAATATCTACTTATAAGTGAGTATATACCAGGTGTGCCTTTCTGTTTCTGGGATACCTCACTCAGGATGATTTTTTATAGATCCCACCATATGCCAGCAAATTTCATGATTTCCTTGTTTTTAATTGCTGAGTAGTATTCCAGTGTATAAATGTACCACAATTTCTGTCTACATTCCTCAAATGAGGGACATCTGGGTTTTTTCCAGATTCTAGCTATTACAAATAAAGCTGCTATGAACATGATTGAGCAAATGTGCTTGTTGTATACTTGAGTATCTTTTGGATATATGACTAGGACTGGTATAGTTGTTCCTTGAAGAAGCACTATTCCTAATCATTTGAGAAAGCACCAGATTAATTTCCAAAGTGGTTGTACAAGTTTACATTCCCACCAGCAATGAAGGAGGGTTCCTCTTTCTCCACATCCTCTCCAGCATGTGGTGTCACTTGAGTTTTTCATCTTGGCCATTCTGATGGGTGTGAGGTGAAATCTCAGTGTTGTTTCGATTTGCCTTTCCCTGATGACTAAGGACATTGAGCATTTTTTAATTATTTTTTATATTAATTACAGTTTACCCACTGTGGATCCCAGGTTTACCCCCTCCATCATTCCCTTCCTATATGACCCTCTCTCTCCCATACCCTGCCTTCCCCTTTCCAAGTTCACTGATGGGGGAGGACCTCTCCCCTTCCATCCTACCCCAGCCCAACAGGACTCATCAGGACTGGCTTCAAATTCCTCTTCTTTGGCCTAGCAAGGTGCTCCTTCCTTGGTGGGGGGAATGATGTCACAGAGCTAGCCACTGAGTTCATGCCAGAGACAATCCCTGTTCCCCCTACCAGGTAACTCACCTGGATCCTGAGCTGCCATGTGCTATGTCTGAACAGTGGCCCCAGTTTATATCTATACGTGGCCCTTGGTTGGAGAATCAGTCTCAGAAAAGACTCCTGTGCCCAAATGTATTAAGTCCTTTTGGAGCTCCTGTCCTCTCCAGGTCTCACTAATTCCCACCTCCCTCACTGATTCCTTGCACTCTGCCCAAGGTTTGGTCATGAGTCTCAGTATCTGCTTAATACACTGCTAGACAGAGTTCTTCAGGGGCCTTCTATGGTAGGCTCCAGTCCTGTTTCCCATTCTATCCTACTTTCAATGTCCATCACATCTGACTTTCTAAGTGAGGATTGATTATCTTACCCTGGGTCCTCCTTCTTGTTTAGCTACTTTAGGTGTACAAATTTTAGTATGTTTATCCACTTTTATGTGAGTATATACCCTGTGTGTCCTTCTGTTTCTGGGATAGCTCATTAACAATGATCTTTTCTAGGTTCCACCATTTGCCTGCAAATTTCATGATTTCCTTGTTTTTAGTTGCTAAGTAGCAATCCATTGTGCAAATGTACCACAATTTCTTTATCTATTCCTCCATTGAGGGACGTCTAGGTTGTTCCAAGGTTCTGGCTAGTACCAATAAATCTGCTATGACCATGGTTGAACAAATGTCCTTGTTGTATATATTTTGGATGTATGCCAAGGAGTGGTATAGCTGGATATTGAGGTAGCACTATTCCTAATTGTAAGAGAAAGCACCAGATTGATTTCCAAAGTGGTTTTACAAGTTTACATTCCCACCAGGAATGGAATAGTCTTCTCTTTCTCCACATCCTCTCCAGCATGTGTTGTCACTTGAGTTTTTAATCCTAGCAAATCTGATGGGTATAAGGTGAAATCTCAGGGTAGTTTTGACTTGTATTTCCCTGATGGCTAAGGACATTGAGCATTTCTTTAAGTGTTTCCCTGCCATTCGTTGTTCCTCTTAGAAAATGGGCAGCTGTAAAGGTTACATGGTGGGTTCACAAATCATACCACGAGATGGTTCCATGTGGGAAGTTATATTAGGGGAAGGGAAAAGGGGTCATAGAGAGACTAGGCAAAAGAGAAAGAAAGAGGGGAGGGGCTCCATGAGTTCTCTTATAAGGTGACCCAGAGCATGTGCAGGTGGTTCCAGCTGATCAGCGGGTGGATTCTTGGTGGCATCAGGAATGCCTGATGACCAGTTTGTCAGGTGCCTTGGAACTGGCCATAGAGATGCCTGCTAACTTATCTCAACAGTTTCTCTATTGGGAATTCCCTGTTTAGTTAGCTCTGTACCCCATTTATTAATTGGACTACTTGCTTTGTTGCTTTTTAACTTCTTTAGTTATTTATATATTCTGGATATTAGACCTCAGTCAGATATAGGGTTGGTGAAGATCCTTTCCCGGTCCATAGGCTGTCATTTTATTCTGATAAAAATTTTCTTTGCTTTACAGAAGCTTTTTAGTTTCATGAGGTCCCATTCATTGATTGTTGATCTTATAACCTATGATGTTGGTGTTCTGTTCAGGAAGTTGTCACCTGTGCCAATGAGATTTAGGCCCTTCACCACTTTTTCTTCTGATTAGTGTACCTCGTTTTATTTTGAGGTCTTTGATCCACTTGGAATTTATTTTTTTTGCATGGTGATGAATCTGGATTTATTCGTATTTTTTTGTATTTGTGAGAGAGCAGCCTGAACCATCCACCCACCTCAACAACCTTGCACAGACCTGCTTTTCACCAGACACCTGTAACTTCTGCTGCAGGTTCCATCCATGCTGGCTCATATGATGCTTCTTCCCAAAAACTGTTTAGCTGGAGCCTCAAGATGGAGTCCTTAACACAATTCAACCCCCCAGAGGGTCCTCCCAATTATGCCTTTGATCAGTTGAGCCTAATCTACATTGTAATGCAGGATAAAATGTAAGAAATCTGCTCCAACCTTGAAAATAAGAGATGCTAACGTATGATTCTGAACCGAAGAATGCCCTGCATGGATACCTGGCAGCCTAAGACAATCAGCATGCCTACCTCATGCATGTGTCTCTACAGGTCTCCAGAAACTTCTCTCTTTGGTTGCATGTCATTCAGCCAATCTAATAAAGTAAGTGAGGTGAAGTAGAAAAGTCAAGTGCAGAGGCTGCCGAGATGACTCACACATTTTGAGCCTTTCTTTCTCAGAGGACACAAAGTCACCTAACAATCCTCTGTAACTTTGGTTCCGTTAGAATCCAGTGCCCTCTTATGGCCTCTGGGAGAATTGTATGCATGTGGTGTATAGTCCTTCATCAGGCAAAACACCCATACATATACAATAAATAAATAAATAAATAAATAAATAAATAAATAAATAAATAGATAAATAAATAAATAAATACAATAAAAAAAAAAAAAAACAAAAAACAAAAAGGAGGCAAGTACCTAGTCAAGGCCAAGAGCACAAAACTTGAACATGGTAACAAAAAAAAAAATTAAAAAACAAACAAACAAAACTCATCCCAGCAAGTCTTGGAATTCATTGTCTCTGCTGTGTAGTTCTCACTGATGCTATATTTCAAGGAAAACAGAGGCAGATAGCTCTGAGTTTTCTGATTTCTTTCATAGTCCCTTAGTAAATATTTAAATTTCCTAAAATGCATTAGAGCAAAGCTGTTGTGTTTCTCATTAATTTGGTTCATGTGATGATCCACAGAATACCATACTTTAGGAGTACCTAAACATATGACCACAGGGATAGAGTATGGACACTATTTCCACAATGAAGTAGTTATCCATAGTGTTGGACACACTATTCACTTAGATTGAACATTCTCTCTGTATAGCCTTGGTTGGATGGCAACTTACTATATAGCCCAAGGCCCCTGCACCTAGAAGAGATTCATTTCTGCCTCTGAGTTCTGGGGTTAGATGACTGTGATACCACATCTGATTAAAGAAGAGTCTGAACAATTAACAGTTGAAGATTCATTTTTATTTCTAAAAACACAATCATTTTACACAATAAGGGATTAAGAGGGACAGACATTATATACAGGGTATAACCTTAGCAAACTAGCAAGTCAATAACAACATCAAACGAAATAACAAATAAATAACAAACTTCAAACCAAAGAAAATTAAAAAAAAAATAGCAAACAAAATTCAACCCCAAAACCAAACAACAAATTAAGCTAAGCAGCATTCTCTTGCTAGAGATTTAGCAGCACAGACATATAGCATTTGGCTGGCCCTGGAAACATGGTAGAAAGGTAGTCACTGATTACAATAACCCTTTCAAGATGAGTGTTGCCATGCTTCTTTGGGGATTTTGTAAGTCAAGTACTCTCAAGGCAAAGGATGTAACAAGTTACATCCTTTTGAGCCGGCTTTGGCTCAAAGCGTTTCAAATTCTCCTTCCTGATTTCCACTAAAATATTTAGATCAAGCACTAATTTACATGCTCAGGTTTCCCCTGGATGACCAGCATCACTTAATGTGCCTGAGAACTTCTCTGAAAACCTCCCAGGTTCATATTCCACAAGAGAGGTATCCCAATATATGTGTGTAAACCCATTTGGATGTCCTTTATACTCAGCTGTATATGATCAGAATCTATACGGATGGAAGTCAACATTATTTTTGTGCTGGATAAAGGTCACCACACTGCCTCCAGATAATTTTGAAATGGCTTCTTGTTTATGCATGCTTCTTAGCTGATTTCACATTATCTAGCAACAGATGACATAGCTCTTGAATATGACTTTATCTGAAGTTTCCCAGCCAAATGAGGATTAGTCCCTATTGGCCATGGTCTTGCTGTTGTGTGCTAGTTTCTAGAGCACCTTTTGTGGTTCTACAGGGTGCTGCTTGATGTATTATCCCCCACTCTTGGCATAATATACACAGCCTTTATGCTGTGAGAAAGAATAAAGTCTACAGTGTACTGATCCTGTAATATGACCCTTTCAGGCTACATATGACTCTGAGTGCTAATTTGAGATCCAAAATTTCCAGACGGAGAATATGCCTGCCCAGAAGATGTCAAAGATCATTCAGAAATCCCCTCTAAATCCATTTTCTGGACTAGTCACTTCAGAGTGTAGGCTGTGGAACTGAAGAATACCCAGTAGTTTTCCTTATTGAAGAACAAATGAAAACACAAGGAGTAAGGGACAGGAAGAATGAGTGACACAAGGAGTGAGGGACAGTTTTTATCTCTGTAGAGCATTGAGTTCAGCATCACATGTGTGTCAGATGAAATAGCTCCAACACTGTACTGGAGAGAGAATATGATGCTTTTGGTTGGTCTGTCTAGATTTCCTACCACATATTGAGATCTGACAATCTAGTCAACTTGCCAAAGCTCTTGATGGAGTAACACTTGCTCTGCAACTTTTCCTCAGTGTTACTGTGTCCCTCACTGTAACCATTTGCCAGTGAGTTTCAGGATACTGAGTAAGCCTTTTCTCAGCGTTTTTCTATCTCAAGTTTATTTTTGATGGTTTCTTTCCTCTTGGATTAGGGAGCCAACAGACATGTGGATCAGATTGGGGCTGCATCACTTGGAAGTCAGTTGATATTTGCTTCACAGGTGAGTTCACATTATAAAGGGGGTGTCTTTTTTTTGAGGAGGCCCTGATCCTAGAGTTGAAAATGTTGTGTTCAAGTTGTCTGTGGTATTTTTTTTTTTTTTTGGCCTCCTCAAATCTCTCAAGGGAGCTTTCAGAGAAGAAAGGCAATCAATCTGTCAGACCAAGAAGCATCCTTGCTAGGCCTCAGGCAAGACAAAATTGAGGCCTATTTATAAATAGGAAACCAAAGTCAAGAAAGAAAACCCCTCCAAAATTGCCAGGTGCTGAGGATAGGATGAGATGGTCGTTGCCTGGAAAACTCAGTTTTTCTGCTGCAGAACCTCTGTCTGCAGGGAGCTCTCTTCTTCGGCTGTGGCTCCTTTCAGGTCAGACTGAAGTATTTCAGACCTACAGGAGGAAGGAACAGAGGCCTAGTGAAGGCAATGTCAGCTGTTGACTTTGCACCAGCTCTATTCAGCTGGACAATCCAGCATGGCCTTTCTGCTGAGGTCATTCATCAGAGAGTATGTGGCACTGGATTTTTTTCTCAGCTTTTAAAAAGTGTAGGAAGATGAACTAAAAACTACACACTGTGGTGGAATAGAAAAAAAAAAAAAACAGCATAATTCTTCAGATGCGGTACTTCGAAAAAATTATTAGTGTAGCAATGTCTGAGTCACAATTCAGAAAAGATATGAGCAACCTAGTAACCTATGAGGAGGCCCTCTTTAGAGCCTACTCACTACAATGAAGGCCTTGATTATTCCTACAATGCAGAAACCTCTCTGGGTTCACCGTGTCAACCCCTTACTCTGTTTATAACCAAAGAAATCATCTCACAGGAATGCCCTGACACTGGAGTGAGCCTGAATTCAGCAGGAATGTGCTGCATGGAAATCTGTCCAAGGGTAGGAACTGACCTCTAAAGGTGATGTTTCTGAAGGAAAATAACATGTCAGGGGACACACTGTCTTCCAAAAGTGATGCTCCCCTTGCTAGGTTTGGGACAAGGAAGATTTGTGGGGAGACCAAGGGACAAGGTACTTAGATCAGACTAGAAAAACCAGAAGGGAGGAAGAGGTGCACCATCCCCAGAAACACTAAGGAACACAAGTTGTTTCCTGGACAGAAGTTCTTGGTGAATGGACGAGCAAAATGCTTTGAGGTGTTCTTTCCATGGCTGTGGCTGAGATCCATGCAGATGGCCAGAGACCCAAAAGGAAAAGACATGCAGCCACAGGGTACCCACTTGGCTCCACCCACTTCTCCATGCCTGGGTTCCTACCCCATCTCAGTGACATCAGTGCAATGCTGCACCTTTTCTGCCAAGTCCCTTTCCTGGGTTTCCAGGCTTTTCTTCTTCAGTGGGTGCTGAAGTCTTTTCTCCAATATTTCCAGATCCTGTTTTATAGAAGATTGTGTTCAGAGGAGTTTTGGACATGATTGTGCACAAGCACACATATATACATACACACACACACACACACACACACACACACACACACACTCCTGAACACACAGAAGTACATGTGTGCACACATACAACTATACTGCATTGCCATAACATGTTTAGTTTCCCAGTTGAAGCTAATATAAGAAATCTCCCATGATATAGAACAATGTTACCTTTCTTTATAAGGGATAAGAAAATAGTGGACAAAGGGTATAGACAGTTCAGTGGATGAAGTACTTTTCCTGTAAACACACTGGGCAGACATCTGGACCCACTGGGGTCTTGACCTCTTAGCTAAGCCTACATAGCAAGTTCCCAGGCTGTGCTATGTTGGCTCGTTCCCCAGCTCAGGACCATTGGATAGTGGTGGAGCAGCTCCTTGTCCTGTCCCACTCTTTCCAAGTTGTTCCAAGGTGAGCGTCTTCCTATAAATGGAGCTCTCTTATCCACAGGCTGCATCATTTCACACCAAAAGCGTGTGCCTGGGGAAAAAAAAAATCTCTACAACTAGGAAGAAAAAAAATGTTCCTCCTTTGAGTGTGATTTGATGAGGGATCTTTTTGAGTAACGGAAGGCTGACTAACTCAAGGCTAAATGATAGCATGTATTATTTCATACTAAAAAAAATTTCCTGAAGGGTGGACCACATTACTTTTACGCTTATCAGCTAATGGACATCTGGATAGTTCCAACCTGTGGCTGCTCTGAAGAAGACTGCTAAAACCCTGATGCCCTCTAGTTTCTCTGTGCACACCTACTTCTTGTTCTGTAATTGCTGTGTAGTCCAGTAACTGCAGTTCAGGATGTTGTAAAATTATGCATGGCTTCTCACAGGAATACCCCATTTACACCACCAGCAATGTCTGAGGGTCGTCACTTCTCCCAGCCCTCTTAAGGCTCTTTTTAAATTAGATTTGAATGATTTAAAATAAAAGCAGTTACTGAGTGCTGTAGACTTATAACAGGTTGAATATTTTAGGCTTTCATGAGGTTAAGGGGGCTGCACTGAAAGAGCCCTGTGCACAAACTTCAGCATGGCTATAGGATTTCTGCTGGATGAAATGCAACCACAAGCAAGTCAAAATCTCTCAAAGAGTAAAATCTCTTAAATGAAAATTCTTTTAGTGATATATTTACATGAGTGCATTAGATGGGCAGATTCTATCTTGGGCAAGGAAAGAAAAACAGATGTCTTAGTTTCTATGGGCAGAGACTTGAAAATCAGAGAACAATTTGTGGGAGGTTGTTCTCTCCATCAAACATGTTTGTCCCACAGAAAGACCTCAGATATGTGGACGTAGCAATAAGTACCTTTATGCGCTGAGCCCTCTCATCAACTGATTACTTAAGCCATGGAATTGAATAAGCTCTGAATCTGTATGGATGTTCTCTGTGCATGTCTTCCTTCATTTACAAAGAGTGGATTTTTTAATCCTTGGTATGATGGCACAAGTTTAAGGATACATGGTAGTACATACTCTACACATTAACTCTCTCACACATGGTCAGTCTCAGAAGTCAGATACATTCCAGGGAATCTTCACCAGATAAAAATCACAAGCACATATATGCACACTAACAGTCACATGTTCACACAGATGGTCACGAATTCACCACACACAGACACAGCAAGCAAAACACACACACACACACACACACACACACACACACACACACCAGGGAGAGAGTGGCTGTTACACCTTTTCTTCTGCATAAGGAGTTACTAGGACCTACATACTGTATACAAGGCTCTTAGACTCAGCTAGGCTTTGGTGTCGTCCCGTGTGCTTACTTCTTCTTCCAGGAACATTTTCTATCCGAGCACACACTGATATCATGGGCAAATTACAAACTCTGTCCTGGTTCAGCTAAGCTGGACCACACAAGACCACGTCCCCAAGAAGGAGATCTCCCAGCTAACCTTCCAGCTAGCTCCATGTTGATCCATCATGGTCTCCTCACCTAATCTACCCTGGCTCCTGCAAAGAAGATCTTGGTAGTTCTAGAGGAAGTCAGTGACGCATGGTCAATATGCAAAAGCATTTCAAAAGATTACAGTTCATATAATATGAAAACAGCTCTCAGGTCAGGCAGGATGAAGTAAGTGAAGTCACCTGTAGGGCTTTTCTGAAATGCAGCATTCTGTACAACTATGAGGAGGAATGTGTCCTGAGGCCCCTGACATCATCACTAAAAGCCCTGTGTAACTACCTCAGTGAGTATCCACATAGTGGATAAACTTGTAAATGATCACAGGAATGAAAAATTGGATGAGATGTACGTGAACAGATCGATGGGTGGGTGGATGGATACATGAATGTGTCTGTTTATGGTTGGATAGGTAGGCCTATTGCCCGTGCTGCCTCAACATACCTGCTGCTTCTTGGCACAGAGGTCACAGATCTTCTCGAGGACCTCGTCACAGAGCCTGTTTTTCTCCTGACAGGAATTTTGCAGCATAATATACTCCCTCTGAAGCTCTCTGTTGTTCCTTCTCAAAGTAGTAACTTGAAGCTTCAGCTTAGTCCAGTCGATCATGAGCTGGCAGAGAAGAAAGCTGAACCAAAGCCAAAATATGGTAAGCCCCAAACAGCCAGTATCTGCCTCTCCAGATACAAGTCCCATCATCCCAGCAAGGACTGTGGTCTGTAGAGAGCCCCAGACTGGGGCCTACACTAGCTATTCCAGAATCACCTGGAGGCTTGCCAAAAACAAAGAGCCAAATTCCAGAAAGACTCAAAGTTCTTCAGAAAACCCTGACACTAAAGAAATTCATGAACCTCCAAGAGAAGGAAGTGTTCCACATCTGTGTTTATCAGTCCATGATATTTAGAAGACATCAACAAATAGAGAACAAACCATCTCTAAGTTAGGACTTAGAGATTCAAGAATTCCAAGGTATTTATGGGTCTCATCGATACCAGCTTTTTAAATCCACCATCAGGGACCCAGAGGATAACCCTTTCATGGGATATATATATATATATATATATATATATATATATATATATATATATAGAGAGAGAGAGAGAGAGAGAGAGAGACAGAGAGAGACAGAGAGAGAGAGAGAGACAGAGACAGAGACAGAGACAGAGAGACAGAGAGGGAGAGAGAGAGAGGGAGGGAGATAGAGAGAGGTTCTTGAGAATGGCAGGACAGTTAGGACAGTGTTGGGGGGGTCTCATATTCTCTTCCCACTGAACAAAAATGAGTCCAAGAGTGTTCTGGCTGTTTGCTAAGAGACACACAGGCTAGAACCAGAGCCCTCACTTTGGATTGAAAACAAAGAAGGGCAGATGCAGCCCCATTCAAGTGCTGGTGTCCCAGTCAAGTCAGTCACTCACCTGCAGGATTCGGTCTCCTTAGTCAGCACCTGGAACTTGTCCATGACCTCACTTAACTCCTGGGGCAATTTCTGCACAGCTGACATCAATTTGTGATGTTCCAGATTCAGGACTGCCAGTTCAAAATTGAACCTGTTTCAAGGTATGTGGTCCGGAAGTGAATGATTTCATGAATAAAGGCCTCAAGGATCACATGAATTTAGGCTACATCCAGGATTACCCCAGGCCAGGAGATGCTAGATTGTGAATCCTAACTGCTTTATTAACTCCCAAGGAGATTCCAATGTGCCACCAAGATGAGGAAAAGGGACAAGTGCTGTGCTACCCAAAGTGAAGCACCCAGGTTTAAGCACTGGTGTTCCCTGGAAATTACTAGAAAAGACAATCCTCAGGTCCCATCTCCCCAGGATCTGATGGGAGTACACACAGTAGACAGCACTCATGCATGCATGTATCTTCAGAATTGTGCTGACAAACACACACAAACACACACACACACACACACACACACACAGTTAGGTGGCCAAATTCAGGTAAATGACATTGTCTCAGAGTACAATGAACAAGACCAGAGAGGAGCAGTGATGAGTTCCAGGCTTCCCAGTCACACCTTGAGATGCACCAAGTGAGACCAGGCTCCTCCAGCTCCTGACAAGAGAAAATGGTCAAGTACAAAGACTCACCATTAACACCTAGCACCTAGCATCTCCAACAAGCTAACACCTGTTAAGGCCTTTAAATGACATGATGATAGCTCACATACTATTGCTTTATCCCCACACTTTGACTCATGCCATAGGATCTGCTTTTCATCTGGAGGAAGCAGAATAGCCTATGTCCCTAGGCTTCTTGAAATCCTACCCAGGCTTCAGGTTCTGACTTTCAGATGCACTCAGGAAAATTAGTTTGGGCATGAGGGTGCTGTGGAGGTGCAGCTTCCTGTGATGTGAGGAAAGATGTGATTGACACATAGGGGTCAAGACAGTCAACAGAGAACATGGCATAATGACTACCTGATGTTCAAATCCTTGGCAGTAGAATGGGCCAGGATTCCAAGCAGTTCGTCCCTCTCACAGGTCATTCTCTGTAGCTCTCTGATCATTTCTCCCATCTCCATTACCTTTTGCTCCAGCTCACTTATTTTGTTGCATTGGTTTGATGCCTTTCCAGAAGAGCCTATAGGTAGATAAATGCAAATGAACTTGCACAGTTGAATGGCACAGTGACAAGAGAGACCATGTTGAGCCACAAAAAGAAGCCTGAGAGAGAGGTACTACTAGAGATCCAGTAAAGCCCTGAAAGAGCAGGAAGTTATCCTCAAGCTGGGGTCTATAAGCCAAGCTCTGTCTTTAAACTCCCTGGCTAGACATGTGTCTCATTAGTACTGCAATCTCCCTGGTCCTGCAAGGCATAGGTAGCCCAGACACACTGATTTAGAGGGGAACATCAGCTGATATCTGAGGGAATGCAGCAAGCCCAGGAGTACCTCACTGTTAACACCACCAAGCCGTGATCATGTGTCTAAGCCCAATGCATCTGAATGGCTAAGACCCTGGTATATAACCAGGGGAGTATTCCTCCCTGTTATTGGTATCAGATACCTAAGGCACCTACAGAAATTTACTGAGATTGGAGTGTATCAACATGCTACCTTGAGAGGGACACCTTATTAGTCTCTCTACTTGCCTTCTCCCACCCTCAAAATGAAATTAAGGAGCTGCAGTCTTGTCGATTCCTGGCCCCTTGACAAAATAACTAAAAGAAATACTTGACCTATGTCTGCTATTTAGGAAAGAGAGAATCAGGATAGATCCTTTCCTTCCCAGAGGACCAGCTGTTGATCCCCACTACTAGAAGGCCTAGTTCAAATCCCATCTCCTCTGGGAAGCTCACCAAACCCTGCCCTCAACTCACTGTGCTTTCCAAAGAACCACTTATTTCTTGTTCTTGTACACCATGATCGAGGCCAGATTCCTTCTGCCTCATACTGGCCTCTCCACACTCTCCGTTTGCTCTTCCCAATAGCCTGTTCAGCCTAGACAACATGACTACGGGAGAAACCTATAGGCACTGACCACATGCCACCAACGGTATTTACTGTTGCCACAACAGTGATGACATCAGAGAGAATGCAGAGAGCTCTAGGATACAACAGAATGTTCAGAAAAGGGACTGTTAGGGTCCCCTGTAGTAGCCCCTTTCAAAATCCTAATCAGCTCTTCCCCAAATCAGCCAAAACCAAGCTGTCCCTTCCACTAGCCTTTCCTAGACAGAAGGAAAGTCACTTAGCACCTCTTCCTTCCTATCCACAAATCTCTGTGATTCATTAGAATCCTGTTACTACTTCATCTATGGAAGATGTAGACTAACTTTCAAATACAGCTAAGAAATTGCTCTCCCCCTCCTTAAAATCTCTAAGCAATAAAATAAAAATAAAGGTCGCTATGAAATTAGGTCAGGATGACGAGGAAGAAAGATCCGTCCCCCTGATGCCAATAAGCATGTCGGGGATGATTCATAGAGCTGTTACAATGTTCTGGGGTTTGGGGACATATGGGGTCATGTCAGAACAAAGATAGGTAATGATAAAAATCTCCCTCGAAGATTCAGCAGGACACTTTCCAGCCTTGATGTTAACAAAGGTGTGGTCAACTCTTGACAGGGAATGGTGATGATATTAATGATGTGGGATCCTAGATGAGACTTAGGCACCAGAGGCAAACACTCACAGGAAGATTCATGGCCCAACTTACACATGAGTTGGGGGATAGTTGACTGACAATTGGGAGGCATGGTGTTGTTATGTAATAGTATTCTCTGTGGCAAAATTAAATATTTCAATCAGACTGCAGAGACTAACATATGGAGATGACCTAGACATCCTGCTCATATGTAGCCCATAGGCAGACCAGTCTCCAGGTGGGTCCCTGGGTAAGGGGAGCAGAGGCTGCCGCTGACATGAACACAGTTGCCTGCTCCTCAATCACTTCCCCCTGGTGATATGGCCTTGCCAGCTACAGAGGAAGAGGATCCAGGAAGTCCTGATGAAACTTGATAAGCTAGGAGGGAGGGAGAGTGTGACTGAGGAGAGTTGAGGGAGGGAGCTACAATCAGGTTATAAACTGAATAAATTTTTAATTAAAAAATCCCTGCCTGTAATATGGAGAGTATGTGGTGTGTCACTCCTATGGTTCTGCCTCCAGAGCTACACAATATCCAAAATCCTTGATCAGGAGCCTGCAGAGACAATGCACATGTCCTTAGGAAGGGTGACATAGCTAGCTTTTAAAAGGAATATCACTGGAGCATGAGAAGAGCAAGCAAATGGCACAAGAAAACAGATTACTAAGGTACCTTTACCCTAGATATTTACCAGAGCCCTATTTCACATTTTTTACACTCGCTGACAATCTTTGAAATGAAGAGCTGATACCATGCACAGCCTAGATTGCAAATTCTCCAGAAATCTGGACTGTGGCCTCAGAAGTGTACCGTTAGACCTCAGGACAAGAGGGATGTGTGAAGAACTGTGTCTTTCATATGTTGTATCACACTGGCAAGACATGCTAGATGAGGTTAGCTACCTCAGGAATACATAAATAAAGAAGTGAAGTGACAGCACATTCCTTAAACACTACTTCATCTGAGCCCAAACCTGGCACATTGAAGGCTTGTCAGAAAGTAAACGGACAGGTGGTACTTTGCCCTAGCTGGTTCTGAGAGACTTGGGTCTCCCCCACTGTGGAGGTCAACTCTCCCATCCCTCTATAGGGAGGTGGGTGTCTCATAATAAGTTGGGTTCTTCTAACTTTCTGTGCAAGCTGACCCAGGGATCAGCCTCCTCAGGCTTATTCACAGCTGCACAGTATGCAACTTGGTTTTAGATCTCTCAGCCATGTGCTTTCCAAAGCCATGAGAAAACTGATACTGTCCACAAGCAGTCAGGTAGTTTATGGATGTCCAAGTTACTTGCTGCATCCTTCAGACTTATGTTTTGGGCTGGCACAATGAGGGTCAGTTGACATATATGACCATAGACCAGGCCTCCAAGGACACAGTCCATGGCCACTAGATTGGTGGGCAGCAGCAGCAGGCAGCCAAAAGCAAGGGTTGGAAAACTTCTGAGTTGTTTGAGCCCCCAGCAGATAACAACTGACTCAACTCTATTTCTAATGCCTGGTAGAGAACAGCAAGTTGAGGCCACAGTGTGTTCTATGAGTAAAGCATGTGCATAAATTGTTATGAAAAAAAAATCTCTATGAACATACAGAGGGAGATGGTGGAGAAGAAAGGAGAAGGAAAGAGAGAGACAGAGAGAAAGAGACAAAGACAGACAGAGGGAAAGAGAGAGAATTAGAGAGTATGCCTTGAGCACATGAAGCCAGAGATGAGGCAATGGATGTACAAGGCAAAGTATGAGAGATTGCCTGCAAATCTTAGCAGCTAAGAGACCTGGAGCCAACGTGTTTTTTGGGACTTCAGACAGATTGGCCTTTCTCTCAAATGATGGTGAGACATTACATTTCCCTGAGTAAAGCCACAGCCTAGGAGATACAGTAACTGGATCCCAGGCAAACTGACACTGAACCCCAACACATATCTACCTGTCTCTTATCACACTGATCTCCCATAGCAGAAGCTGCTCAGTGTTCTTCTGTGAGATCCAGCTAACAAGGGACAACACCTGCCTTCTACAGTGCTTCATCTCAGCTCACCTTTGGCACATTGAGGGTGTTCAGGAAGAGAAATGGCAGATGAGATTTTGCCTAGCTTGTTCTCAAAGATCATGCTTGAGACTCACCGGCTATGAATGTCAAGTCTCCATGTCTCTACAGGGAGGTCATACTCAGTGGTCACCTGGTGCATTCTCCCTCCATTCCCATGCTTCAGGTGACCCAGGAAACTACCTCCTCCACCTTATTCACTGATGCAAAGAATCCTGCTTGGCTTCAGAGTCCTCAAGTCTGGCCTCAGAAGCAAGGAGAAAAACTAAACAGTTCACAGAGATAATGTAGACATGCCATGTCATTTCCTTCAGGTCCTTGCTGTCAAGTGCTCACATGTGTCATAGCTTATGCAATTGTTTCTAGAAAGCCACCATGTGAGAAGAACTTTCTGAGTCTGCCCATCCATTTTCCACAGCTTCCTTACATAAGTGCTAACAAGAGTCAAGTAGCAAGATGTACCTAAACTTGTATAAATTTCTTTTCCCCCTTTTTAATTAAATTATTTGATTTGTTGATTTTTAAATTCTTTAGTTCTTTATATATTCTAGATATTAGCCCTCTGTCAAATATAGGGTTGGTGAAGATCCTTTCCCAGTCTGTAGGCTGTCATGTTGTTCTGACAACAGTATCTTTTGCTTTACAGAAGCATTTCAGTTTCATGAGGTCCCATTTGTTGATTGTTGCTCTTAGAGCCTGTGCTGTTGGTGTTCTGTTCAGAAAGTTGTTTCCTGTGCCAATGAGTTATAGGCTCTTCCTCACATTTTCTTCTAACCGATTTAATGTGTCTTATTTTATATTGAGGTGTTTGATCCACTTGGACTTTAGTCTTGTGAGTGATGATAAATATGGATCTGTTTTTATTTTTCTGCATGTAGACATCTAGTTGGACCAGCACCATTTGCTGAAGATGCTCTCTTTTTTTCTATTGAATGGTTTTGGCTTCTTTGTCAAAAAGCTAGTATTCATAGGTGTGTGGATTTATTTCTGTGTCTTTTATTCAGTTCCATTGATCCTCCTTTTTGTTTCCATGGCTGTACCATGCAGTTTTTATTTTTTTATTTTTATTTTTTTCAATGCAGTTTATTCAGGAACATTGAACAATCCTCGGACCCCGGGGAAAGCCAGCCCACAGCTTAAATAGCCTCTGGGTAGCCAACCCAGGCGTGCCACGGGGGCAATGCAGATAGGTCCACATACATGGAAGCAAGCCAGATCCTCAGCCTTAGCCAAATGTGGAGTTGTTCGTGACAGAGAGCACTCACCATCAGGAAGGTGGAAGGCGGAAACCAGCTCCATCTTTAAGGCATAGCATTCCGCAGCTCTCTACAGTTCCCCCTTTTTGTTTTAGACGCATCAGGCAAGAGTAGAGGTCTGATCTCTGATATTAGAAATAAATTGGGACTTTGTACAAATGTTCATTTAGGTGTCATCCACCCAAAGAGCATCGGACCCGTCCGATACCTTTTTCTCAGAGGCGGGACCTGGGGCATCAACCCGCATGCAATCAGACATGCTCTTCTCTGGGTCCAAAGCGGCTGACCCTGAGTGCAGTGCTTAGCCTCGCATCCTGAGCGTATCATTTTAGCTTTTTATGGTATCCAACCATGCTTGGGGAGAATGTCCTGCTTCAATGGCTGTAAAGGCCTGAATGATCATAGCTGCATCACAGTGTTGTGAGACTCTAATCTTGCATATATACCACAGGCAAACCAAGGAGGCCAACACCAGAAGGCCTGCTAACACTCCCATGCCCGCCCATTCCTTCAGATGATTCATGGCTGCAGCAATCCATGTTGATAATCCTGTGGCTAGTCCTGCGTCCACTCTGGTAGAATTTACTGTGACAATGGCCACTCTCAGCTGCTCCATCGTAGTATCGAATTCTCCAGTCCAATTACCTAAAATATAGCTCGACAATTGTTTAGACAGATTTGCAGCGCAGGAAAAATTCTCATGTTGTATGCTAGTGACACAAAGTCCAGCATACTTTCATTGACAGCCAGGTTGAGCGATTTGCCATAGGGTATCAATTTGCTCCTGCAAGAGGTCAATCCTCTGATTGAACACCTTCAAGCTTCCTTTTAGTTGAGCATTTAAGCACAAACAGTTGAGGCGCGCCTGATGTCCAACTGGGTCACAGCAGCTGATCATTAAATTTGCAACAAGAAACCCAGAAACAGGGCAGCTGCCCTCAGGACTTCCCTGGGTGAGAGGAGAACCCTCTCGACTAACAAAGACCACAGTTACCACTCAGGTCTATATCCCTGAGGTGAGCAACTCCTGAAAAAAACACCAGCCATCCAGGGACTATACCCAAAAAGCTGAGAAGACATCCTTCAGGAAAAACCAGCTTTCTGCAAAGGGGATTCTCTCCAGCACAGGATCCCCAGGAACCACCAGAAAATAACCCCAAACTCCTAAGATAACACAATTGGTAGAGGCCAGCGTAAAAGCTCAAGCAACAAAAGACAGAGCAATATGGCATCTCCAGAACCCAGTTACCCAGGGGCAAGTAGCCCTGGACACCCCACCATAACTGAAATCCAAGAAGATGACCTAACAAGTATGCTCATGAAGATGATAACAGAGGAAACAAATAAGATTCGTAAAGACATAGAGGAAGATAAACTCAAACAGAATATTGCCATCCGTAAAGAAATAGAGGAAGCTGCAGCCAAACAGTTTATGGCCTTTAGAAAGGAAATGCTTAAAACACTGAATGAAATGAAAGAAACAGAGTTGAAGGAACTAAAAGAAAAACAGGAAAGTCCAGTTTTTATTACTATTGCTCTGTAGTACAGCTTGAGATCAGGGATGGAGATACCTCCAGACAATCTGTTGTTGTAAAGGATCCTTTCCACAAATCTGGGTTTTTTGTTTTTCATATTAAGTTGAGAATTTTCCTTTCAAGGTCTGTAAAGAATTGTGTTGTTATTTTGATGGGAATTGCATTGAATCTGTAGATTGCTTTTGGCAGAATGGCCATTTTCACTATGTTAATCCTAATGATCCATGAGCATGGGAGATCATTCCATCTTCTGATATCTTCTTCAATTGCTTTCTTCAGAGAATTGAAGTATTTTTTTTTCAAACAGGTCTTTAATTTGCTTAGTTAGAGTAACACCAAGGTACTTTATGTTATAAGTGGCTATTTTGAAGGGTGTTGTTTCCCTAAATTCTTTCTTGTCCCTTTTGTCTTTGGTATACAGGAGGTCCTCTATTTTTTTTCTTTTTTTTTTTTTTTTTTTTCAATGCAGTTTATTCAGGAACATTGAACAATGCTCGGACCCCAGGGAAAGCCAGCCCACAGCTTAAATACCTTCTGGGTAGCTAACCCAGGCGTGCCACGGGGGCAATGCAGATAGGTCCACATACATGGAAGCAAGCCAGATCCTCAGCCTTAGCCAAATGTGGAATTGTTCATGACAGAGAGCACTCACCATCGGGAAGGTGGAAGGCGGAAACCAGCTCCATCTTTAAGGCATAGCATTCCGCAGCTCTCTACAGTTCCCCCTTTTTGTTTTAGACGCATCAGGCAAGAGTAGAGGTCTGATCTCTGATATTAGAAATAAATTGGGACTTTGTACAGATGTTCATTTAGGTGTCATTCACCCAAAGAGCATCAGACCCGACCGATACCTTTTTCTCAGAGGCAGGACCTGGGGCATCAACCCACATCCAATCAGACATGCTATTCTCTGGGTCGAAAGTGGCTGACCCCTGAGTGCAGTGCTTAGCCTCGCATCCTCAGTGTAAC
This sequence comes from Meriones unguiculatus, assembly GCF_030254825.1. Taxonomy (NCBI): domain Eukaryota; kingdom Metazoa; phylum Chordata; class Mammalia; order Rodentia; family Muridae; genus Meriones; species Meriones unguiculatus. Next base: position 43,948,629 of record NC_083357.1, read on the forward strand.
ATTTTAGCTTTTTATGGTAGCCAACCATGCTTGGGGAAACTGTCCTGCTTCAATGGCTGTAAAGGACTGAATGATCATGGCTGCATTATGCTGTTGTGAGACTCTAATCTTGCATATACATCACAGGCAAACCAAGGAGACAAAAACCAGAAGGCCTGCTAATGCTCCCATGCCTACCCATTCTTTCAGATGATTCATGGCTGCAGCAATCCATGATGGTAATCCTGTGGCTAGTCCTGCATCCACTCTGGTAGAATTTACCGTGACAATGGCCACTCTCAGCTGCTCCATCGTAGTATCGAATTCTCCAGTCCAATAACCTAAAATAAAGCTAGACAATTGTTTAGACAGATTTGCAGCACAGGAAAAATTCTCATGTTGTATGCTAGTGACACAAAGTCCAACATACTTTCATTGACAGCCAAGTTGAGAGATTTGCCATAGGGTATTAATTTGCTCCTGCACGAGGTCAATCCTCTGATTGAACACCATCACGCCTCCTTTTATTTGAGCATTAATTCTTTTTTGTACATCTAAGGCATGAGCTAAATTGGCTAAAAGATTTTTCAGGTTCTGAGTAGTCTGTACAGTATGACTCATGGCTAATGCCGTGGTGGTAGCTCCAACAGCCGCCAATGAGATGGTAGTAACAATAGTAGCTGTAGTTCCAAGATCCCTTTTCTGTCTGAGGAGAGTCATAGCGTGAGGGGCATCAATGGGCACAGGCACCCAGCGAGGCATGCAAGTAATCAGGGCATACCTAAATTCACTAGCATTCCAGGATTGGGCAAAAAAGCAAGTATCATTACCACAATTACTTGGCTCTATCTGGCTAATACTACATGAAAATGGGGAATAAAAACAAACAGGTGTGGGCTTATAGGAAATATTATGAGAAGCTTTAACCCCATCATTGGAACATCCTGCATCAGTTCTAGAACTAGCAGTGGTGGTGTCCAAGGTCTGAGTAGGTTCAGGAGACCATTGCCCCCAGGGGTGAGACATGCTCCATGTAAATTGATTAAATCCATGTTTTCCTCCACTTTTGAAATTTATTTAAAGTTCTTAAATTATTTTTCCTCTTTTTTAAAATTTTTCATCAATTATAATTTATTCATTCTGCATCCCCCCATAAGCCCGTCCCTCCTCCCCTCCAGATCCCACCCTCCCTCGTCCCTCTGCATGCATGCCACTCCCCAAGTCCACTGATAGGGGAGGTTCTCCTCTCCTTTCTGATCTTAGTCCATCAGTTCACATCAAAAGTGGCTGCATTGTCCTCTACTATGGCCTGGTAAGGCTGCTCCCCCCCAGGGGAAGGTGATCAAAGAGCAGGGCAATCAGATTATGTCAGAGGCAGTCCCTCTTCACATTACTGTATAACCCAATTGGACTCTGAACTGCCCTGGGCTACATATGTCCAGGGGTTCTGGGTTATCTCCATGAATAGACCTTGGTTGGAGTATGAGTCTCTGGGAAGTTCCCTGTGTTCAAATTTTCTTGTTCTGTTGCTCTCCTTGTGGAGATCCTGTCCTCTCCAACTCTTACTATCTCCCAGTTCTTATATAAAATTCCATTCACTCTGCCCAACAGTTGCCCATCAGGCTCAGCATCTGCTTTGATACTCTGTAGGGCAGAGGCTTTCAGAGGCCCTCTGTGGTAGGTTCCTAGGTTGTTTTTTGTTTTCTTCTTCTGATGTCCATCCTCTTTGCCTTTCCGGATGGGGATTGGACATTTTAGTTAGGGTCCTCTCTCTTGTTTAGTTTCTTTAGATGCACAGGTTTTAGTGGGTTTGTCCTATGTTGTATGTCTATATGAGTGAGTATATACCATGTGTGTCTTTTTGCTTCTGGGACAACTCACTCAGGATGATCCTTTCCAGATCCCACCATTTACCTGCAAATTTCATGATTTCCTTATTTTTCATTGCTGAGTAATATTCCATTGTGTAGATGTACCACAATTTCTGCATCCATTCTTCAGTTGAGGGGCATCTGGGTTGTTTCCAGCTTCTGGCTATTACAAATAAAGCTGCTACAAACATGGTTGAGCACATGTCCTTTTTGTGTACTTGAGCCACTTTTGGATATATGCCTAGGAGTGGTATGGCTAGATCTTGGGGAAGCACTATTCCTAGTTGTCTGAGAAAGCGCCAGATTGATTTCCAGAGTGGTTGTACAAGTTTACATTCCCACCAGCAGTGGAGAAGGGTTCCCCTTTCTCCACAACCTCCCCAGCATGTGTTATCACTTGAGTTTTTGATCTTGGCCATTCTCATGGGTGTAAGGTGAAATCTCAGGGTTGTTTTGATTTGCATTTCCCTAATGGCTAGTGAGGTTGAGCATTTCTTTAAGTGCTTCTCTGCCATTCGGTATTCCTCTACAGAGAATTCTCTGTTTAGCTCTATTCCAAATTTTTTAAGTGGATTCCTTGGTTTGCTGCTTTTCAGCTTCTTTAGTTCTTTATATATACTGGATATGAGTCCTCTGTCAGATAAAGGGTTGTTGAAGATTCTTTCCCAATTTGTAGGAAATCGCTTTGTTTTGGTGATGATCTCCTTTGCTTTGCAGAAGCTTTTCAGTTTCATGACGTCCCATTTATTGATTGTTGCTCTTAGAGCCTGTGCTGTTGGTGTTCTGTTCAGGAAGTTTTCTCCTGCACCAATTAGTTCTAGGGTATTTCCCACATTTTTTTTCTAGCCGATTTAATGTGTCAGGTTTTATGTTGAGGTCTTTGATCCTCTTGGACTTCAATTTTGTGCAGGGTGATAAGTATGGATCTATTTTCATTTTCCTACATGTAGACATCCAGTTGGACCAGCACCATTTGTTGAAGATGCTATCTTTTTTTCCATTGTATGGTTTTGGCGTCTTTGTCAAAGATCAGGCATCCATAAGTTTGTGGGTTTATTTCTGGGTCCTCTGTCCGGTTCCATTGATCCACTATTCTGTTTGTATGCCAGTACCATGTAGTTTTTAAAACTGTTGCTCTATAGTACAACTTAAGATCAGGGATGGAGATACCTCCAGAAGATCTTTTATTGTAGAGGATTGTTTTAGCAATTCTGTGTTTCTTGTTATTCCATATGAAGTTGAGAATTTTTCTTTCCTGGTCTGTAAAGAATTGTGGTGGTGATTTGATGGGAATTGCATTGAATCTGTAGATTGCTTTTGGTAAAATGGCCATTTTTACTATGTTAATCCTGCCAAGCCTTGAGCATGGGAGATCTTTCCATCTCTTCATATCTTCTTCTATTTCTTTCTTCAGAGACTTGGAATTATTTTCATACAAGTCTTTGAATTCCTTGGTTAGGGTTACTCTGAGGTACCTTATGTCATTTTTGGCTATTGTGAAGGGTGTTGTTTCCCTAATTTCTTTCTCAGCCCTTTTGTCTTTTGTATACAGGTGGGCTACTAATTTTTTTGAGTTAATTTTGTATCCGGCCACTTTGCTGAAGGTTTTTATCAGTTGTAGAAGTTCCCTGGTAAAGTTTTTGAGGTCACTCAGATATACTATCATATCATCTGCAAATAGTGATAATTTGACTTCTTCTTTTCCAATTTGTATCCCCTTGATCTCCTTCAAGTGTCTTATTGCTCTAGCAAGGACTTCCAGAACTATGTTGAAGAGATATGGAGAGAGTGGTCAACCTTGTCTTGTCCCTGATTCCAGTGGGATTGCTTTAAGTTTCTCTCTGTTCAGTTTGATGTTGGCTATAGGTTTGCTATATATCGCCTTTACTATGTTTAGATATGTGCCTTGTATCCCTGATCTCTCCAATATTGTAAACATGAATGGATATTGGATTTTGTCAAATTCTTTTTCAGCATCTAGGAAGATTATGATGTGGTTTTTTTCTTTCAGTTTGTTAATATGGTGGATCACATAGATGGATTTCTGTATACTGAACCACCCCTGCATACCTGGGATGAAGCCTACTTGGTCATGGTGGATGATATCTTTGATGTGTTCTTGTATTCGGTTTGTGAGTATTTTCTTGAGTATTTTTGCATCAATGTTCATAAGGGAGATTGGCCTAAAGTTCTCTTTTTTTGTTGGGTCTTTGTGAGGTTTAGGTACCAAGGTGACTGTGGCTTCATAGAATGAGTTTGGTAATGTTGCTTCTGTTTCGATTTTGTGGAATAGTTAGAAGAGAACTGGAGTTAGCTCTTTGTTGAATGTTTGGTTGAATTCTGCGCTGAAACCATCAGGTCCTGGGCTTTTTTTGGATGGGAGACTTTCGATGACTGCTTCTATTTCCTTGGGGAATATAGGACTATTTAATTGATTTACCTGGTCCTGATTTAGCTTTGATAAGTGGAATCGATCAAGAAAATTGTCCATTTCATTTAAATTTTCAAATTTTGTTGCATATAGACTTTTGAAGTAAGTCCTAATGATTGTTTGGATTTCCTCAGTGCCTGTAGATATCTCCCTCTTTTCATTTCTGATTTTGTGGATTTGGATGGTATCTCTCTGACTTTTAGTTAGCTTGGCTAAGGGTTTGTCTGTCTTGTTGATTTTCTCAAAGTACCAGCTCTTGATTTCTTTAATTCTTTGAACTGTTTTATTTGTTTCTAATTGATTGATTTCAGCTCTGAGTTTGATTATTGCCAGCCATCTGCTCCTTCTTGGTGTGTCTGCTGCTTTTTTTTCTAGGGATTTTAAGTGAGCCATTAAGTTGCTTGAATGCGCTGTCTCAAATTTCTTCTTGAAGGCACTTAGTGCTAGGAACTTTCCTCTTAGCACTGCTTTCATTGTGTCCCACATGGTTGCTTATGTTGTGTCTTCATTTTCATTGAGTTCTAGGAAGATTTTAATTTCTTTCTTTATTTCTTCCCTGACCCAGCTGTCTTTTAGTAGCAAGTAGTTCAGTTTCCATGTATGTGTAGGCTTTTTGCTATTTCTGTTGTTACTGAGGTTCAGCTTTATTCCATGGTGATCACACAGGATACAAGGGATTACTTCAATCTTCTTGTATCTGTTGAGGCTTGCTTTATGACCAACTATGTGGTCTATTTTGGAGAAAGTTCCATGAGGTGCTGAGAAGAACGTAAATTCTTTTGGGTTTGGGTGTAAGGTTCTATAAATGTCTGTTAGGTCCATTTGATTCATGACCTCTGTTAGAGATATTGTTTCTTTGTTTAATTTCTGTTTTTTTGACCTGTCCTTTGTTGAGTGTGGGGTGTTGAAGTCTCCCACTATGAATGTATGTGGATCTATGTGTGGTTTAAGTTTTATCAATGTTTCTTTCACAAATGTTGGTTCCCTTGTATTTGGGACATAGATGTTCAGGATTGTGATGTCTTCTTGGTGGAATTTTTCCTTGATGAGTATGAAGTGTCCTTTCCCATCACTTTTGGTTAATTTTGGTTGAAAGACTATTTTATGAGATATTAGAATGGCTACTCCTGCCTGCTTCTTGTGTCCATTTGCTTGAAGAGCCGTCTTCCGTCCCTTTACCCTCAGGTAATGTCTATCTTTGTGACTTAGGTGTGTTTCTTGTATACAACAGATTGCTGGGTTTTGTGTACACATCCATTCTGTTAGTCTGTGTCTTTTTATTGGAGAATTAAGTCCATTGATATTGAGAGAGATTAATGACCAGTGGCTGTTAGATCCTTTGATTTAGATGTTGGCTGTGGTCATACAGTTGTGTGCGTGGTTGCTTTTTGTTTTACTGTAGTGGGGTTATTTTTTTCCTGTGTTTTCTTGAATGTAGCTAGCTTTCTTGGGTTGTATTTTCCCTTCTAGAGTCTTCTGTAATGCTGGATTTGTTTGTAGGTATTGTTGAAATTTGTTTTTGTCATTGAACATCTTGTTTTCTCCATCTATGAGGACTGAGAGTTTTGCAGGGTATAGTAGCCTGGGTTGACATCTGTGTTCTCTTAGGGTCTGCATGATATCCATCCAGGCCCTTCTGGCTTTCATAGTCTCTGTTGAAAAGTCCCGTGTGATTCTAATGGGTTTGCCATTATATGTTATTTGGCCTTTTTCTCTTGCAGCTTTTAGTATTTTTCTTTGTTCTGCATACTTACAGTTTTGATTATTATGTGGCGGGAGGATTTTCTTTTCTGGTCTAATTTATTGGTTATTCTATAGGCTTCTTGTATTCGTATTGGCCTCTCCTTTAAGTTGGGGAAATTTTCTTCAATGATTTTGTTGAAAATATTTTCTGGGCCTTGGTGCAGGGAATCTTCTTTTTCCTCTATTCCTATTATTCTTAGGTTTTGTCTTTTTATGTTGTCTTGAATTTCTTGGACGGTCTGTGTCAGGAGTTTTTTAGATTTATCATTTTCTTTGACAGATACATCTATTTCTTCCATTGTATCTTCCACACATGAGAGTCTTTCTTCCATTTCTTGTAGCCTATTGGTTATGCTAACCTGTGTAGTTCCTTCTTTCTTCCCTAAGTTCTTTCTCTCCACAATTTCTTTCATTTGTGTTTTTTTTTTTTTTTTTAATTTTTCCAATTCTATCTTCAGGTCTTGAGCCAGTTTTTTGATTTCCTTCAGCTGACTGACTGTATTTTCATGTTTTTCCTTCAATTCCTTCAGCTGTTCGTTTGAACAATCCACTGTTTCTTATATTTCATTCAGTGATTTAAGCATTTACTCTCTAAAGGCCATAGACTGTTTGGCAGCAGCTCCCTGTATTTCTTCACGGATGGCCATAATCTCCTTGTCTTTAATTTCCTCCATTTCTTTAAGGATAGCCATGATCTGTTTGTTTTTATCTTCCTCTAATTCTTTTCGTATTTTATTTGTTTCCTCTGTTATCTTCTTCATGAGCATAGATATTAGGTCATCTCCTTGAATTTCATTTTTGCTGGGGTGTCTAGGGTTATTTGATCATGGATAACTGGGTTCTGGAGAAGCCATATTGCTCTGGCTTTTGTTGGTTGGACTTTTACGCTGTCCTCTACCCATTGGGCTATCTTAGTTGTTTGAATTTAGTTTCTGGTTGTTACTGGACTCTTGTAGTGGAGAGAATCCCTTTGGTAGGAAGGTGGTTTTTCCTGAAGGAAGCCTTCCCAGCTTTTTGGGTATAGTCGCTGGATGTCAGGTGTTTTTCAGAAGTTGCTACAGCTCACGTCAGGCATAGAGACCTGGGTAGTAACTGTGGTCCTGATTAGTCTAGAGGGCTCTTATCTCACTGGGAGAAGTCCTGCAGACAGAAGCCCTCCTTCTGGGTTTCTTGCTGTAAATTTAGTGATCAACTTCTGTAACCTGTGTGTCCCGTGGTTTGGTCGGTTTTGTTAGGGATAACTGGTTGCCCCTTGGAGCAGTATCTGGGGGTTGATCTCAGGGTTCCCGGTCTTTTGTAGATCTGAGACTGGGGCTCTGTGCCCCAGAATCCAAGAGATAATCTGTGGCGGGTGAGTACAGCTCTGGTGTCTTGGGGCACACAGTTCTGCCTGTAAGGTGTAGTGCCTCTGGGCTGGTGGAGCATGTGCCCACCTACTAGTCTGCGGGAGCTGAGTTTCCAATCACTCTGTGCTCCCTGTTTGGGCCCAGATCTGTGATGGCTGGGCGTACTCAACTGTTTGTGATCTGCAGGCTGCTAGATTTTCCCTAGGTGGGCCCAGCAGCACAGTTTCTTCCTTCCCTGTGTGGTCCTCTCTGGACAGAGGTTCCCAGTCCCTGTTGTACTGGGGCGCACAGCTTGTCTGTACAGCTGAGCTGAGCGCCCAGCTCTCTGCGCAGCAGGAGCTCAGTTGTGTTGGCAGTGGGTACCCGCCATCTAGGAGACCTTCTGGGGAAAGACTGGGTGACCCATGATCAGACTGGCAACTTTGCCTCCCCGTGGGGTTTTCTTGCGACTGGGACTCCCAGTCTCAGGCACCCTTGTGCCCAGGGATCAGCCTGGGAAAGTAATTGGGACATGCTCACTTACAGCTCCAGCCTGGAGACACAAAGCCCATGTTAACTGGGATTTCTTCTGGGTTCTGGCTGGGTAGCTGTGAGTGGACCTGACCAATTACCACGCCATGGGAGCCTCCCCTCAACTGGGAAACACGATCAATGTAGTTCCAGGGCCCAGAGTTCAGTCTCCTGGTCGCTGCACGGAGAGTGCTGTCCTGCTTCTCAGACATGGTGTTCTCCCGGCGCCACAAACCTTGGCTCCCCCGCCATTAAATTTTTAATCTAAAATTTAGTCTTATTTTCTTCACCATCATATATCAATGTGAAATATGCATATCATACATAAATTTATAATTTCAATCACAGCTTTCATTATTTTTTCTAGTTATTAATTGATATAGCTATTATAATTGCCTATTGTTTCATATGGTTGAGTATGTTGAGCCAGTTCACTTCAAACATTTTTTATAGTTCATTTTCATTAATAAAACTGAGAAAAGTACTTTGAAAATTACATATTTATTGAGCAGTGATGCAAGCAGCATTATTAGGTCACATGCTATGCCGCAAAAGCCACAGATTGTTCCCAAATACTTTGGAGAAATAATTGACATCAATGTGCTCTGCCTTCAAAATCTCTGCCTATTCCTTGTCTTTGTGACTGTCCTTTTGAGCTTGTAAGGAACAACTGCATCTGACTTGTCTACCACTGTGCCCATGTCACCTTTCCTGGTGTCTTACATCATGTAGACATTCAGTACATGTGTGTGGAAGGACTAAGTGGAGGAAGAGACACTCATGAGTGTGCTACATTTTTTATCATATAATCAGATGTCTATAGGAAACAATTTCTTAGTCTTACGGCTTTTATTGCAGATCAGTGAATATGGGAACTTCTTCTTTCTCATACTCATGATTCTTTAGAATGTTGCCACACAGAGCTCAGAGTTCCATGTCTTCTCTGTGTATGCTGTCACAGGAGCAAGTTACGTGACAGGGTGGAAAGGGAGACATACTACAAGTCATCATTTCCAAACAAGTTGACCATATTTATTTTGGTGGTTTGTCTGTTTACATACACACAAAGAAATGATAGAGTAATGTTCTACTCTATCCTTACCTATTTAAGGTAATATTCTTGGTAAATGTACTATTTGACTTACATGAACAGAGGCAAAGAAGCAGTTATGTTATCTTTGGTGTTCTGCAGGCAAGGAGGCTTCCAGTTGTGAATACTAGTGACATAGAAGGACATTTGAAGTGAATGCAAATTTAAGTTAATGTTTGCATGCATAACACAGAAGATTTTTAATAGGGCATAAATATACATGTTTAGCTATCACAGGTTTAAAATTTAATATTTTGGCTGTTATCTCAAAATATTCTAAGGACTATAAGATCCCACAGGATAGGATGGAAAGTGGAGCTAGCACAAAATGATATTCTGGGAAAATAATGGCTTTTCTTCTCTCTCTCTCTCTCTCTCTCTCTCTTGCTGTCTCTCTCTCTATCACAGCATGGCTGACAAACATGGTCTTTGTGACTCTGTAATATAGTGTTCACTAAATGGCACATCTAGAGTCTGGGATAATTTATTCCCTCGAACCTTACAAATGTGTCTAATAAGCCTCAGTTTATACAAGTGACAGACCAAGTATACGGAAATGAATAACAAGCATTTCAGAAATAGCTTTATTATGAAAACTTGCAAATAAAAAAAAAACATACATAGAAATTAACTGACTGTAAGTCTATGTATTTCAATGAAATTTTATGCATTTACAGCAGCCACTAGGAAACCATGGTTTCACATGGGATTTTAAACTCACTATCAAATATATTTTAAAGCATTTATCCACCACTAAAAATTAGCTTGTTTTAAAAGCTGATTTGTTACTTTCTGTCTTTATTATAATTCATGTCACAGTGAGCTTTTTAAGACAATTAGCCTCATACTACACACTATTGGTTTTTAAATCTATATCAATCAAAATCTAGCTAATGCTACTCAATCTGCCACCTCTCTTTAAAGGATGTCCTTACTGATGTACAAGCCATAAACAGCATTACAATAATGAATTGCATTCCTACAGAACACCTAGGCAAACCACTCTTTACATTGATAAATCAGTTGTTTCATATGAAATAAGAGGAGGAGAGAATGGAAAGTTGGCAGATGTGTGGAAACTAGCAAGTTTCTGGTTTTCCTTAAAACTGATCCAAAGCAACTTGTTGAACTGAGGAGTTGTAGTAAAGGTTTTTCAGTAATCAGGATAAAGCACAGAAATATTGACATTGGAACAGGCAGAGAAGTGGGGCTTTAGCACTGAGTGTTCAATAGTTTTTTTTTTTTTTCTTTAACTTTTATTAGTTATAATTTATTAACTTTGTATAACCCCAGAAACACCTCCCTCCTCCCCTCCTAATCTCATCTTTCCTCCCCTTTCTTTACTCATGCCCCTCCCCAAGTCCACCAATAGGGGAGGTCCCCCTATCCTTCCTTCTGATCTTAATCTATCAAATATCATCAGGAGTGACTGCATTGTCATCTTGTGTGGCCTGGTAGGGCTGCTTCCCCCTCAGGGGAAGGTGATCAAAGAGCAGGCCAATCAGTTTATGTCAGAGGCACTTCCTCTTCCCATTATTATGGAACCCACTTGGACACTGAACTGCTATGGGCTACATTTGTGCAGGCGTTCTAGTTTATATCCATGCATGGTACTTGGTTGGAGTATGAGTCTCTGGAAAGACCCCTGTGTTCAAATTTTCTGGTTCTCTTGCTCTCCTTGTGGAGTTCCTGTCCTCCCCAGATCTTACTATTTCCCACTTCTTTCATAAGTTTTCCTGCACTCTGCCCAACTGTTGGCCATAAGTCTCAGCATCTGCTTTGATAGTCTGCAGGGCAGAGTCTTTCAGAGACCCTCTGTGGCAGGTTCCTAGGTTGTTTCCTGTTTTCTTATTCTTCTGATGTACATCCACTTTGCTTTTTGGGATGGGGATTGAACATTTTAGTCAGAGTCCTCCCTCTTGATTAGTTTCTTTAGATGTACATATTTTAGTAGGTTTATCCTATGTTATAGGTCTATATGAGTGAGTATAAGCCGTGTATGCCTTTCTGGTTCTGGGACAGCTCACTCAGGATAATCCCTTCCAGTTCCCACCATTTACCTGCAAATTTCATGATTTCTTTGTTTTTAATTACTGAGTAATATTCCATTGTGAAGATGTACCACAATTTCTGCATCCATTCTTAAGTTGAGGGATATCTGGGTTGTTTCCAGCTTATGGCTATTACAAAAAAGCTGCAAAAAACATGTTTGAGCAAATGTACTTATTGTGTACTTGAGCCTCTTTTGGGTATATACCTAGAAGTCATATGGCTGGATCTTGAGGAAGCGTTATTCCTAGTAATGTGAGAATGTGCAAGATTGATTTTCAAAGTGGCTGTACAAGTTTACATTCCCACTAGCAATGGAGGAGGGTTCCACCTTCTCCACAACCTCTCCAGCATATGTTGTCACTTGAGTTTTTGCTCTTGGCCATTCTGATGGGTGTAAGGTGAAATCTCAGGATCCTTTTGATTTGTCTTTCTCTGATGGCTAATGAGGTTGAGCATTTCTTTAATTGTTTCTCTGCCATTCGATATTCCTCTATCTAGAATTCACTGTTTAGCTCTGTTCCCTATTTTTTTAATTGGATTATTTGTTTGCTGTTTTTCAGCTTCTTTAGTTCTTTATATATATGGGATATTAGCCCTCTGTCAGATAAAGGGTTGTTGAACAATTTTTCCCCATCTGTAGGCAGTAGTTTTGTTTTGATGATGGTGTCCTTTGCTTTACAGAAGCTTTTCAGTTTCATGAGGTCCAGTTTATTTATTGTTGATCTTAGAGCCTGTGCTGTTGGTGTTGTGTTCAGGAAGTTGTCTCCTATACCAATGAGTTCTAGGTTCTTCCCCACTTTTTCATCTTCCCGATTTAATGTGTCTGGTTTTATGTTGAGGCCATTGATCCACTTAGACTTTGGTTTTGTGCAGGGTGATAAGTATGGATCTATTTGCATTTTTCTACGTGTTGATATCCAGTTAGACCAGCACCATTTGTGGAAAATACTATATTTTTTCCATTGTATGGTTTTGTCATCTTTGTCAAAAATCAGGTTCCATAAGCGTGTGGGTTTATTTCTGGGTCTTCTGTTCAGTTTCATTGATCCACCATTCTGTTTCTATATCAACCCCATGCAGTTTTTATTACTGTTGGTCTATAGTCCAGCTTAAGATCAGGGATGGAGTTGAAGCACAACATACCCAAACTTGTGGGACACAGTGAAAGCAGTGCTAAGAGGAAAGTTCATAGCACTAAGTGCTTTCAAGAAGGAATTCAGACCACTCATTCAAACAACTTAATGGCTCACCTAAAAACTCTAGAAAAAGAAGAAGTAGACACACCAAAAAGGAGTAGATGGTTAGAAATAATCAAACTCAGGGCTGAAATCAATCAATTAGAAACAAATGAAACAATTCAAAGAATCAATGATACCAAGAGTTGGTTCTTTACAAAAATCAACAAGGTAGACAAACAATTAGCCAAGCTAACTAAAAGGCAGAGAGACACCATCCAAATCAACAAAATCAGAAATGAATAGGGGGACATAACTACAGACACTGAGGAAATCCAAACAATCAGTAGGACTTACTTCAAAAGTCTATATGCCACAAAATTTGATAATCTAATGAAATGGACAATTTTCTTGATCGACTCCACTTACAAAACCCGAATCAAGACCACGTAAATCAATTAAATAGTCCTATATCCCCTAAGGAAATAGAAGCATTCATCAAAAGTCTCCCATTTAAAAAAAGCCCAGGACAAGATGGTTTCAGCGCAGAATTCTACCAGACCTTCAAAGAAGAGCTAACTCAAATTCTCTTCAAACTATTCCACAAAATAGAAACAGAATGAACACTACCAAACTCATTCTAGAGTGCTCAGTCAAGAAAAAAGGAAGCATGCGGTTCACCTCGACATGAGCACAGTTCAGTATCTTGCCAACATCAGATCTAAACTGAGAAGACACCGTGTTTCTGTGCAGAGGCTCTATGTGTGTTATGATATTCAGAAGGTAAGTCATCTTAGGATGCAATGGTGTCTGAGCACAGTGCTGGGGAAGTGAGCCCCTGCCTTTTGTAATCTCTGACACACAATGATCTTCTTTATTCTTCATTGGCTCACTAGTCATTGCAGAATTTGAGACCAGGATAGTGAACAGGGTAGTGACCTTTGATTTTTCAGTTTCTAGGAGGTGCTGCAAAAAGCAACTTTCAGCATTTGTCTTGGTCGTCTTGCATGCTGCCAGTAAGTTCCAGATTTTTGTTTAAAGAGTGATGCTTTTCATAGGTGTAGGAACAGTGTTTCCCTGCCCTTTCAGGGAGCCATCCTCTGGAATGCTCCAAGAAGGACCATCACAGTAAGTTCTACACTGTTCAGTGGCTCCGTTCAATGAATAAACTAGAGGCATGCAATACCACAAAGCTTCAACCACCAGTCACCCCTGCAAGTGCCTGGTGAGCAAGTTCCACAGTAAAGAGAACTGCAGTGAGGAGTGCAGTACCTGAATTCCATTGCTACAGTTTTCGCTGTTGTCACTTTCTTTTTTCATCTCTCCTCATTTGCTATTTAATTTTTTCTCCTTTTAAAATTTTGACCCAGTTCCTTTTTCATTATATTTTTCTGTTGTTATTGTTGTCATAGTGCTTTTGTCATTTTATTGTTTTTAAATTAAAATATTTATTGATTAATTTGTCTTTTTTTTGTCCATGACAATGGGTTTTATAAGGACATTTCATCTATGATGTAATGTACTGTGTGCACAGTCCATGCCATTTTCTCCAATCTTCCCATTATTACACCTATCTCCTGTCAGTATCTCATTCACCTAAAAAATTTCATTTCTAATTTTATGCCTTACAAACATTCATGATTTTTTTAAAAAACTGGTTTATATTTAGTTTATATGCATGAGTGTTTGCCTAAATACACATATGTGCACCACATGCTAGACAAGTGCTAGGACAGTCCAGACAAAGATACATTGGAACTGGAGTTACAGGAAATTGTGGGTTACCATGTGAAAGCTCAAAATAGAGCCATAGTTCTCTGTAAGGGAAGTGGGTGCTTTTAAACAGCTGAGTGATTTTTATTTCCCAATGTCTATTATCTCTCTCTTTCTCTACATACACAACCCCCCCGGACACGCACACATACACACACACACATACTCACACAAACACAAACCAACACACAAACACAGACAAACAAACACACACACACATGCACACACACACACACACACACATATATATATATATATATACATATAACATGTGATTCAGTAGTGTGAGAAAACATGATGTTTATATTATATTTCTGGTAATAATCATATAATAGGAAAATCTCCACTTACTTCTTTATTGAAAATGACAGAACACTAATTCTTTTTTTCTGAATATAATCCTATGTTTCACATACACCTGTGTATATATACCACATTTTGCTTATCCTTTTGTCTTTTGATCACCACATTGTAAACAACACTTCAATGAGAGCTAAAGTTCAGTCAATCTTCTGGTGTATTGACATATGGTTTCCACAGTTGATAAACACATTCAGAGAAATGGCTGGATACAAGACTGACAAAAATCAGTAGCCTTCCTATATACAAATGATGAAAACAGTAATATGACCTGGAGAGGACAGGAGCTCCAAACGGACCAAATATATCTGGGCACAGGGGTCTTTTATGAGACTGTTTCTCCAACCAAGGACCATGTATGGATATATCCTAGAACCTCTGCTCAGATGTAGCCCATGGTAGCTCAGTATCCAAGTGGATACCCTAGTAAGTGGAACAGGGAATATTTCTGACATAAACTCCATGGTGAGCTCTTTGACACCCACCCCCCGTGGGAGGAAAAGCCCTGCTAGGCCACAGAGGAGGATTTTGCAGCCAGTCCTGAAGATTCCAGCTAAGCTAGGGTCAGATGAAAGGGGAGGAGGTCCTCCCCTATCAGTGTACTTGGAAAGGAGCAAGGAGGAAATGAGGGAGGGAGGGTGAGATTGGGAGGGATTGTGGGAAAGGGATACAGCAGGGATACAAAGTTAATAAACTGGAACTAATATTAAAAAAATAAAAAGGAAATAAATCAGAAAAGCAACACATTTCACAATAGCCTCAAATAATATAAATATCTTGAGGCAATGCTAACTAAGCAAGTGGAAAGACTTGTATAATGCAAACTTTAGTCTTTTAGGAAAGAAATCAAAGAAGATATCACAGGATGAAAAGAACTCCTATGCTATTGCACTCGTAGGATTAACATAGTGAAAATGGCCATCCTGCCAAAAGCAATCTACAGATTCAATGCAGTCCCTATGAAAATTCTAATGTAATTATTTACAGACCTTGAAAGAGAATTATAAAATTCATATGGAAACAAAAAAGCAAACAAAAATATTTAAAGCAATTCTGATCAAAAAAGACTCTTGGAGTTCTTACGATTCCGGATTTCAAGCTATACTACAGAGCTATAGTATAGTAAACAACAACAATAACAAAACAAACACAAAAGCAAACACAAGCAAACAAACAAACCCCACATAATATTGGCATAAAAACAGACATTGATGATGGAATTGAATTGAAAACTTAGAGATGAATCCACACACTCATTGATACCTGTTTTTTTTTTTTTTTTTTTTTGATAAAAAAGCTAGAAATACACAACAGATAAAGAGAATCTTCAACAAATGGTTATGGTCAAACTCAATGTTGGCATGTAGAAGAATCCAAATAAATCCATACTTATCACCCTGTGCAAAACTCCAAATGGATCAATGATCATAAGATTAAAACCAGATACACTAAACCTGATAGAAAATTAAGTGGGGAAAGGCCTTAAACTGAATGAGACAGAAGTCTTTCTGAATAGAACATCAGTAACACAGATACTAAGATTAAAAATTCATACATGGGACCTTTTGAAAGTGAAAATCTTCTGAAAGGCAAAGGACACTCTCATTCAAACAAGTGGCAGCCTACAGAATGGGGAAGATTTTACCAACTCCACATTCAATAGAGGACTAATAGCCAAAACATACAAAGAACTCAAGAAACCAGATATCAAAAACCCATATAATTTCATTAAAACATGGGGTACAAGTATAAACAGGGAACTTTCAATAGTGAAACCTCAAAGGACTGAGAAACACTTAAAGAACTGTTCAACATCCTTAATCATAAAGGAAATGGAAATCAAAACAACTTTGAGATTCCATCTTACAACAGAAAGGTTAAAATCAATAAAACAAGTGAAAGCTCCTGCTGGCTAGGATGTGGATTAAGGGCATATTCATCTACTGTTGGTGAAATTGCAAACTTGTACAGCCACTGTGGAAATCAAGATGGCTGTCCTTCAAAAAGTTGGAAATTGTTTTACCTCAATCCTAACTATACAACTCATATATATGTATATATATATATGTATGTGTATATATGCCAAGGGATATTCTAAGATATAAAATACATAATTATTCATTATTTTACCAGATGGACTATGCTCCACTATGTTCATTGCTGCTCTATTTATAATCACCAGAACCTGGAAACAACCTAGGTTTCCTCAACAGAGGAACTGATAAAGAAAGTGATACATTTACATAATGAAATATTAATCAAGTGTTAAAAATGACACCATAAAATTTGCAGGCAAATGATGGAACTGTAAATAATCATCCTGAGTGAGGTAATGCAGACCTAGAAAGAGAATTATGGTACATATACATTTACAGTGGATATTAGTCATTAAATAAATGATAACCAACTTACAATGGAAGGAGGTGGGGTATAGAGAAAGGGAGTAGGGGCCACACTTGGTTCTTCTTGGAGGGGAAAATAAAATAGATTTTATTGGTTCACTGGGGGGAGGTCAGGACATGAGTCAGATGACTGGGGGTTGAGAAGTAGGGAGATAGAATTGAGGGAGGGAATGCAGAGAGAAGTAGATAGAACTGAGGGGCATATTTTGGGGTAGCATGGAAATCTAGTGCAGTGGAAACTCCCTAAAATATATGAAGGTGATCATAATAACGTTGCTTAAAAATTGGGTGACTGAGTCCCAATAAACTATCTCTTGTCACCAAATGAGTCTTTCAGTACCAGGCCTGCATTGAATACAATTGAATTTTTGGCCAAGGGGGTCCCATATAAATCTCCCAGCAACCCAGGCCATTTCTAAGACAATAGCAAATTGAGTCTATAACTCCATTGCCAAGGACAACACCCACACAGATCATTGAACATGGAGAAGTCCAGCTGGAATCTCTAAGAAATGTTCACTCTACGTTCACTCCAGTGTCTTTGTTCCAGGAATGTACTTCTCAGAAAATCAAAACAGAAAAAGAAACACTAATCCACACACAGTATCTTTGATCTGTAATGTCACCTGAAAGATATGCTAGGGCAATGGAGGCAGAGAAATTATGGAAGTAACAAATAATGTCTGGTTTGAGTTAAGGCCTATTCCATGAGAAAAAATATAAAAATCATACCACACACTGAGTGAGGGAAGGGATAGGGGCAGTAGAGTGGGGGGGAAACTATAACTAACATATACTGAATGAGAAAAAAAAAAAAACAATTTTTAATGAATGAAAAGAAAAACTAAAAAGGAGAACAAAATACTAAATATTTCATGCATTTTTCTTTTTATCATTAATTTCTTTTATTTGCTTTACATCCTTGTGGTTCCTTCTCTCCTAACAGCCTCACCCTCATCACCTCAACCCTTCTAGCTCCTCTTTTCTAAGGAAAATGGGAGCTCCTTTCAGATTTACCCCAGCTCATCAAGTTACTTCCGGACTAAATGTGTCCATTTCCCCTGTGGCCTGTCAAGGCAGTTACACCAGGGGAAAGTGATCCAAAAGCTAGCAAGTGAGTCCATCTCCGATGCAGTCCTCACTTTCTTTACTAGAGAAACCATATGAAGCCTAAGCAGCCCATCCGTTACATCTTTGTAGGGATCATAGGTCCAGTTAACACCTGGTCCTTGGTTGATGCTTCAGTGTCAGCAAACCCCTCTGGGCCCTGGTTAGTTGTCCCTGTTGGTCTTCTTGTGGAGCTCTCATCACCTCCAGGTCCTTTTTTCCTTCCTCCCATTTTACCCCAACACTTCCTACACATCAATCAATGTTTGGCTATGAGTCTTAGCATCCGTTTTGAAGTGCTGCTGTGTAGAACCTCTCAGAGGATAACAATGACAGGTTCCTGTCTGTAAGCTTAGCAGAGTATCCTTCATAGTGCAGGAGTTAGCACTCTCCAGTAGGGTGATTCTTTGGTTGGGTCAAGTGTTGGTTAGGCATTCCCCCCAATCTTTATTCTATCTGCTCTATCTTTCATTCTGCACATCTTGTAGGCGGGTAAAATTGGGGTTGAGATGTTTGTGGGTGGATTGGTGATTCCTGCCCTTTACTAGAAGACTAGTCTAGTTAGAGGGTGTCCTCTTCAGTCTCCAAGGTTTCTCCTACTAGGAGTCTCTGCTTAAATCCTCCTCATATCCTCCCAGGAGATTATTTTGACTTATATCTCCAGTTTGTCACAGAGATGTCTCCACCCTCAGTTTTTCTTTTCTCTACAGGCCTTCTGTCCTCTCATCCTTGCTCTCTTCTGGTATGATATCAACTCTTTTAGCTCTTTGCACTCCCTCTCCTATCTTCGTCCCTCTCTTCAGTCATTATTTCTGTCTATTCTATCTCCCCTTCTGAGTGAGATTCATACATCCTCACTTGTGTCTCCCTTATTACTTATCTTGTTTGGGTCTGTGTCTCTTATTATGCTAATTTTATACTATATGGCTAAATTCCACTTATAAGTGAATACATATCATGTGCATCTCTCTGTGTCTGTGTTACCTCACTCAGGATGATCTTTTCTTGTTCTATCCATTTGCCTGTAAATTTCCTGATTTCTTTGGTTTTAATAGCTGAGTAGTATTCCATTGTGTAAATGCACCACAGTTTATTTATCCATTCTATGGTTAAGGGACATCTAGGTTGTTTCCAGATTTTGGCTACTATGAATAAATCTAGCAACTGTAGGCTCTGCATAAAAATGTAAGAACAATTAAATAAGTGATCTTTTAAAAGAAGAATAGCCATTTTTTAAATTATTCTGGACTCTATTGGATGTTGAATTCAAAGTCCTAATATGACTTTCTTGAAAATGTTCTCCCAAGGTACAACCTTTTCATATTTGCACCAAAAAATTAGTATTTAGCTTCAGTAGCAAGGTTTTCAGTTTCAAATTTGGGAAAATCATGTTTGACCAAGATGGAAAGTGCTGTGTAGTAATTTTTAAAGACCAATGGCTATTTCTCCTTTTAGGGCCAAAAACTTTTACTTTGAGGAAATTTTCAAGTAACAAATCTATTTCAAGATACAAATTTCAAAATTCTCTGTGCAGGCAGAAACCCATTTCTTTCAGATTCTTTTTTGGAGAAGACACTTTCTGACCAGGCTGTCTTGTTCTTCTTCAAGTTTCTCCTAGACATCCAACAGGGCTGCCCCTGATTTTTCCGTGCTGATATTAAAGTACACAAAGCCCAACCATTTTGTGGTACAGTTTCAGAAAAAAATTGTAATACAGAAATAAGAACATTGTCTGGCTGTGACTCAGAATGTGTGACAATACAGCTTTTCTTCCTATAGCCTTGCCACGGTTAACAAGTAAGACACAGAAGTAGGTATAAAAAATGGAGAAATGAGACTCAAATTGTCAGAAGGATGTGCACACAGGTGATTGGATTCAAGTTCATTGTGTTCTATTTTTTTTTCTAGATTGAAAAATATTAACCTTTCACCTTTAGACCTTTGGATTTTTGTTTCTCAGGTTTTCTCTTCAACAGATTCTTGTCATATAAAACAATCCCAGGTCAAACCTTACAGAAGGAGAGAGTTAGAGGGAGATTTGGTTCTTGGAAACAATAGCATTTTGTGTGTGCATTGTATCTGTGTGCATCCTATTTGCAGTTCAGAATAAGAACAGGGTGGCTTTGTTCTGAAGCCTCGAGCCACTTAGTTCCTGGTGAACCTGAAAACAAGACTTTGTGTGACATTGGAAATTTTTTACTCAATTTATATTTTTCTTCTATAAGTAGAGAAAAATTATTTTTCCAGACATATTGCAAGTTTAGTTCATGATAACCTATTGGAAAAAGAAAACCAAACCTAACCACACAACAACAACAAATCATGAAAACAAAAACAACCCACAAAGGACTGGCACATAATAAAACTAGGAAGTCAGTGAATGATCTATCAAATTTGTCACACCTTGATGTGGCTTTTTGAGTTGAATGTTGATGCTGCTCTCCAGGCAGTAAGTTCAGGACATTCATTCTCTTTCCTTCTCTTCCTCAGCAAACCAGCTTTGTATGACTTTGTGTAATTATCCTTTAAGAGATTAGGGTAAAGCTTTGGACAATATTAACTAGAGAAAGTGTACAATGTAATGAAAACTCACGTGCAAACTGGGAAATTTAACTCTTCTATAAGTCTCAGCTCTCAAAGTTCCTGAATCATCACTAGACAGGCCCATTAAATTTTGGAGGGCATCGAGTACAACCCGGGGTACAGGGACAACATGGGTAACTATGGCAGATAGTGTTTCTGGTAGGTCAAGTTAATATGGAAAGAGTAATTATTTTTAATGAAAGCATTAACCAATAAAACTTTAGCTTGTGCCTATTGCTAAGTTTCTGTAATTCTGTACTTAATAACTCTATTTCTGAAATACATATTTGAATGCAGAACCAAAGATAAATTAGGCATTTTAAGTCAGAAAGGGCAATAAAATATACATTTCCAGAGCCTCTCTCATAAATCATGATATGGTCTTGGGCATTTATGCAAATCATCAAATTAATCCTTCACAGCTGGGTAAAAGACATGTAATTTGGTTTAGTTGATATCATATTATAAATATGGCAATCAACAGAAGAGTGTCACTCTAGAGCTAGGTCATTATGTCTAAATCTAGAAGGAATCCGGAATATAGCCAACATTTTTGACTCCAAATTGCATTTTGCACTTCTCTAGGTTGCCACTGATACACTTGCTATCCTCTAGAGACAGGAGATTGGTTTCTGGATCATCACCCCATGTATTTTAGAACAACCCATTATAATGACAATCAGACATCAATCAGGGGGCTGCACTTGAGTCAATAAGTATTAGTGAGAATGTATTATCTATTGGTTTGATGCAAGAACCCACCAACTTTTAGTGTCTGGTAGATCAGTGTGAAACCGCTTCCATCTCTTGAGACATGTTAACTCTCTAGCCCCACCTCTACCTTGAAGTCTTGATTACAAGAGCATGACCTCAAGACCTATCCCACTGGCCATCTTTCTAGCTTGCTGTGTAATATCTTGCTCTCCCTTATTAAAGTGTTCAATTCTGGTCTGGGGAGATGGTTCAGTCTACAAAGCACTTGCTGTGCAAGCATGAATGTCAGGGTTTAGATGGCCAGCACTCAAGTGAAAAATATAGGTATATGTGGCTGCTGACCAGTAATCCCAAGGCTGAGAAGGTAGAGACAGGGGATTCTTGAGGCAAGCTGTCTAGCTAGACTAGGCAATCCTGAGAGTTGTTGGTTCAGAGAGTGATCCTGCAAGGTAAATAATGTTGATCATGATGCAGGAAGACACTCACCATCAGCCAGTCTCTGCACACAGGTGCACCTTATAAATGTGTGCCCACACATATGCAAACATGTAACAAAAATACACAACATACATACACATATCCAAAGATGGAATTCTTCTATGCCATTTTTCTTATTAGCTTCTTTCTACAAGTTTTACAAATTTGTGTGCCCTGGAGTTAATTCAAATACTCTATTGTAGATATTGCTCTAATCTGCAAGCCTTAAGCAACTTTTGGGAGTGAATTAGAAAGTGACAATTACTAACTTTGTCTACTGAGTCATGCATGTCCCTAAGAAATGTTTTACACGTAAAAGTATATTTTCCTGTTACATGTAAAAGTCCACTTTTCTGTTACTAGCTCACTGAGATATGTACATAATTCTCTCCTTTCTATAATGTAAGGTCATTCACTATTTTTGTAGTGCAAAGTTAAAATGACCCCACAAGATGCCCATGATAGATAGCAATTAGTTAATCAACTTTAGTGTAGTATGAAATTTCTAGTATATAATAATACTTCAAAGGATATATTTTTGAATTACATTTTGTGGTAGACATTAATTAAAAGGAAAAGGAAAATAGTTATTTCATTGTGTTATATACTAGATACAAAACAGCATTCCAATTAGTTACCCAATATAAGAATAGTATGATACTTACTAAACACGTTATAATTAGGAATATATACATATATATATACACATACATACATATATATACATATACATATATACATTTAAGAACAATTAAAAATGAATTTTAAAAGATGAATTTTAAAAGATCAAAATGGGGAATATGAGAGGCTTTGGAGGGGGAAATACAAAGACGTAATTATGCAATTGTATTACAATATCAAAATTAAAAGTTTACTATAAATCATTAATCTTTCACATTATACAGATATTGTCATGTGTATTATAAAATAGAAACAAAAATTTAAACACTAATATGTTGAGTATCTTCACTAGGTGGTGTTCAGAGAATGGATACCATTAGCTATATGTGGCTAGGGAATCCTTAAACTGTACGTAGCTAGGGTGAGACAATAAATTCTAGACTTAATTTAACTTTAATTGAGTTCAACTAAAATAGTCCTCATGGCTGAAATATAGTCCAGCGGCAAAACCCTTGCCTCACGCATGCAACACTCTCATTTCTACTCCCAACACTGCACAACAGTCAAATCAAATCAAGTATTATCAAAACTGACTATTGAGCAACATATATCTAGAGAGAGTGAAGCAATGATAAGAGGAAAAGAACACTGCCTTTGACCTTGATCCACAGCACCCATCTTACCTGAAAGAAGTCCTCTAACCCACTTATAAAGAGATCAACAATATATTTCCTCCTTGAGGTCTCTGATAAGCTTCCTCTTCCTAATTAAGCCTGTCTATCATGGTTAATTGCACTTTTTGCTAGTATGCTCTTAGCTAGGTGCTTATTTATGCTGGCTCTCTCTACTGAGACAATCATTCAGTGGATCTAAGTGTTGCCACTCTGACTTCTTCTCTCCAGACTCCCTGAGGTTGACCTCAGCACACCCCACCCCACCCAACACTGTTATTACTCGGTGGTCCTCAGATCCTCCCAACCTTACGAAATTCATCTTGCAACAATTAAGGTGTTGCCATGAGATATGAATTGCATTCTGAACTTATAGTTTTCCAAGCACTCCCTGGAGACTAATTTAAAAGGTGGTCTCATCTCCCATTCTCATCTTAAACTATTGTTTAAGACCAATTTGTTCTTTTAATCAGCCGAGTAAAGTCTCTCCTGAAAGATGCTTTTCTGTTTACTCTTTTTGTTTTGAACTGAGAATCAATATTTATTAAAGTTATATTGTAATAATATAAAAATAAACCCGGAGTTCATGACTATGGCTGCTTTAATACAACATTACTGTCTCTACTATAATACCAAACACATAACATTACAATAGTTTTGACTATAAAGTTATGGATTGTTAGATTTTATTTATCCTCTGAGACTTATATTGGTGGAACTAAATTATTTTAGAATGCACAAAACAGTTTCTTAAATGTTAAACTTCTTTATTCTTTGCTATTTGTATTTGATTTCTACGGTGATATATCTTTTAGGTTCACAAATTTATATATGTAGATATCACCAATAATTGTATTACTTGAAATCAATTTCCAGAGAGTATTTCTTTAAAGAAAATATAGAAATGAGTCAGTTTAATCATGGCCAAGACTCTATTCATCTTTTGATATACATGAAGGTTCCTAAATACTATTTATTTTCCATCCTTACTGACAGTCTTTTTCTATCAGTTGAAGTTTTGAAGGTGATAAAACCCACAATTTCAGATAATAAACTTTGGTTTTCTCAGGGCTCTGAATATTCATAAAGAGTTATTAGTGTATTAACCCTCCCGTTCTGCATGTTTTGAGTCATGTGTCCTACATAGTACATTAACAGTCCAGTCACTGTGTTTTAAATCAGAATAAATAATCTTCATCCTTAGTAAATACATATAACAATTATTATTTTCATATACTTCATAGGTATTTGTTTGTGATTTTGTGTATTTTTCTTTTAAAATGTAGAGTTTTTTTTTTTCTATTTTTGTGGCCTACTATACTAATGTAAGCAAATAACCTTTTCTTTTTTTAATAAATTAAATATCATCTCTAAATTTTCCAAAGTATGACACTGTACATTTAAATATTTATGACCAGGGAATTTCTTATAAGCAGGGCAGTTCTTGGAACAGACTTTACTCCCACGTACCACAGATTAAATTAAATAACTATGCTTGGTTGTTCCTCACATCTCTGGAGTATAATGGCACATAATATGCAAGGATTGGTTGAGAAAGCCTTGAGAAGAATTGAAATGCAGCTCTCAAATTCCAGTAGGGCTGTTGCTCAGAGTGTCCCTTTAGTTTGCTGCCAAAGAAAGCTTTAGGCTACGAGTCACTTATATTGGAGAAGGTTTGGGATACTTCCCAAAAGTGGGATATAGAAATGTATAGTACACTATGTTTTATTTTTTAAAGTCACATGGCCACTAGAGAAACAGCTCCTTTGTTTTATGGCTGTTGCACACTGACCACACACACACACACACACACACACACACACACACACATATACACACATGACACACAGAGAGAGAAAAAAAAAGAGGGAGAAAGAGAGAGAGGGAGAGAGAGAGACAGACAAAGAGACAGAGACAGAGACAGAGTCATCCAGAAACTTCAAATATAGCCAACTATAATTATGACCTCTATTTTCAGCTTTGGGCCTCACATTGCTTTCTTTCCTCATTAGTGTGATGAATTACACAACAAGAATTAGCTAACGGAAGGAAGAATTTATTTCGGTTCACACTTTATCTCGTAGTAACCATCTTAGCAGGGAAGTCATAAAGGCAAGAGCTGGAGGCAGCTGGTCACATCCCATCTTCAGCCAGAATATATAGAGATGATTGCTGGTACTTGGGTCACTTTCTTCTTTCTATTCAGTGTAGGACAGCAACCTAAGGAATGGTGCAACTCACATATAGGGTGAGTCTTCCCACCTTAATTAATCTAATCTAGAACATTCCTCATAGTTGTGCAGTATTTTTTCCTATTCTAGATTATTCTAGATCTAGAATTAGGTTATTTTAGATTATTCTATTCTAATATTACTATTATTCTAGATTATTCTAGATCTCATAAGATGACAATCAAGATAACCATCCGAAGCCTGTATCTGAAAGGTAGGTGACTAAATCAATGCTGAAGCTCATAAATTATATTTCCCCAGGCATAAGAATTAGGTCACTAATAGAAAATAATAATAATAATAATAATAATAATAATAATAATAATAATAATAAATAAATGAACCGATGGCCAATGTAAAAAAAAAAATGGATTGTTTGCACTGGTAAATTTTGAAGTTTGGTTTTGATTTTTAAAATTATAAATTATGATTTCACTCCTAAAGAGGATGCTTTATTTTAATATTGCAAAAACAGGTTTTGTTTAAAAAGCAGGTACCGTGGTTGTTTTTTTGTCTTTGTCTCTGTTTTTTTGTATTTTTGTTTGTTTGTTTGTATGTTTTTGTCTGCTGGCTATCTGCTCTGGTTTCCGGTTTTGGTTTGCTTGCAAGGTCTGGGGAAGCTCGGAGAGTTTCCAATTTGGTAAAAAGAATCTCTGGAGGACACTCCAATTCCCGGGAAGGGGGCCAAGAGAGAGACCCAAGGGCCCATAAAGGCTCTACTTCTTTTGGGACCAGGAGAGAGGGTTGCTGGGACCCTACTCTGGATAGACAGAGGGCTACTGGAACTTGCTCTCCATCTGGAAGCTGTGGAGAGGGCCATGGGGACTCTGTTCCTTCTGGAATCTATGTGTGTGGAGGGGCCCAAGAAGAGGTCCACTCCTTCTGGAATCTGTGGGACTTGTGTCCAGTAGGGGCCAGTCAAGTCCTGGTATTTGGGTATTCTGGTTAATCTAAGGTGGCATTGTCGGATTTCTATGTTCCTTATCTATGTCTATGTGTGTATGTTTATCTGTGTATGTATGTTTATCTGTAGATTTGGACTAACGATATTGATATTTTTGGACATGAGACAGTTTAAATCAGCACCTCTGAGTTTGGACCTGGACCATTGGAGTTAAATTCTATAAAACATTTTAATATTTATCGGGTATTTTAAAATAATAACCCATGGGCAGTCTAACAAAGAACTTAAAACAGTTTCTCAGCCCTTTGTGGGAGGTCAAAAGACCTTGGTATTTATTTTATTAGTTCTACAAAATAAATCCAAGCCAGGCAGTTTGAGCCCATTAACAAAAGTGCAGTTATTACAATGTATCATATCAGGAAAAAATCCATAAAATATGTTGTTCTTCATTTTAAAAGGCTGGAGATTCTGCAGAGCAAAATGTTTGCTTATGCTCTTTTATAGGAAAAAAAAAAGAAGGAATACAGCTCCATATTCGCCCAGGATTATACAGAGTTATATTCAGATCATTGTTAATCATTATAGGGTATACAGTTCCCTCTAACTCACCGTGGAACATGCCCATATTTATAATTAAAAAGAGATCTAACAAATTTAATCATTACAAGATTTTTAAAAATGAGACTAAGATAATTATAAAAACATTACAACCAGTACTCCCATCATCTAGTGGGATTCCTCAAAACACTTACAAAACTATTTTAGATTTAAAAGACTGCTTTTTTTCCCCATTCCTTTGCATCCTGAGGATTGCCATAGATTTGCTTTTAGTCTCCCTTCTATTAATTTCAAAGAATGTATGAAACGTTGTCATTGGAGGATGCTGCCACAGGGCATGGCAAATAGTTCTACTTTATGCCAATAATTTGGAGTTAAGGCCATTAGACCAATAAAAAATGGCCTTCTATTTATAATATTCATTATATAAATGATATTTTACTAGTCTCTCCTATAGCTCAAAATGTTATGGCTTACTGCTTGCTATACAGATCTTTCTAAGGCTTTGTCCCAAGCAGGATTAAAAATTGCTCCAAAAGATCGGGGGGAGGGGCAAGATGGCGTCGCCGGGAGGACTCTCATTCTGAGCAGCAGCAGCAGGATCAATACAGTGACCAGTAATCAGAACTCACAGCCATAAAACACAATCATTGTGTTTCCCAGATGAGAGGATACCCCATGGTGGGGGATTCAATCAGCTTTTAACTCACCCAGCTAAACCACAGAAGAGATCCCGGTTCCACCAGACGCTTGGCTGCCAGCCGCCAGCCCCAGCCCCAGCCCAGAGCCACAAGCCAGTGTCTCTGGTCATGGTCCCAGACTGAACCATGCGCACCACCCTATCAGAGACTGGAATTTTCAGTCCGGAGATAACCCCAGGGTACAGAAAACGACTGGGACCCGCCTTAGTTCACCCAGACATCGCCTGGAAAAGAGTCGGGGTCCACGGGCACCCCAGGAGCCAGCCCGGAGCCAGAGCCGGGGGGACCCAGGTTCCGGCACTGAGCCCTGCCTGCCTGCGCGCCTGACTTGCAGCCTGAGATAGAACTGTGGGCACCAGGGCACCAGCGAATGAGTTTCACTGTCCAGTGCAAACACACAGGGAGGGAAACGGCTGGTCTGATCTCAGAGCACTCAGCCAACACCCCAAGCCTGAAAAGGCCCCTGGAAAATTACCCATCTTAGGGAGGCACCCAGGCTACCAAAAGCTGCAAAGGCAGACACAGGTAGTTACTGCGCACCAGACAGCTGGCAGAGACTGAGCCACCAGCACTCAACTATGCTCCAGGCACAGGCAGTTTCTGCGGTCAGCCAGCTGGCAGACACTGAGCAGTGTGCACCAGGGCAAAAAAAGACACTGGGAGTCCCTGTCTCCAGAGAATCCACAGGGAAGGAAGGAAACTGTACTGACATAAATCACCCAATCCTTCCCTAGAAAAAGTCTAGCAGTCTAGTGGGGCCAAGGCGCCATCACTCAGTTGTGCTCCAGACACAGGCACAAACAGTTGCTGCGCGCCTGATGTCCAACTGGGTCACAGCAGCTGATCATTAAATATACAATAAGAAACCCAGAAACAGGGCAGCTGCCCTCAGGACTTCCCTGGGTGAGAGGAGAACCCTCTCAACTAACAAAGACCACAGTTACCACTCAGGTCTATATCCCTGAGGTGAGCAACTCCTGAAAAAACACCAGCCATCCAGGGACTATACCCAAAAAGCTGAGAAGACATCCTTCAGGAAAACCCAGCTTTCTGCAAAGGGGATTCTCTCCACCACTGGATCCCCAAGAACCACCAGAAAATAACCCCAAACACCTAAGATAGCGTAAAAGCTCAAGTAACAAAAGACAGAGCAATATGGCATCTCCAGAACCCAGTTACCCAGGGGCAAGTAGCCCTAGATACCCCAGCATAAATGAAACCCAAGAAGATGACCTAACAACTTTTTTCATGAAGATGATAACAGAGGAAACAAATAAGATACGTAAAGACATAGAGGAAGATAAACTCAAATAGAATATTGCCATCCGTAAAGAAATAGAGGAAGCTGCAGTCAAACAGTTTATGGCCATTAGAAAGGAAATGCTTAAAGCACTGAATGAAATAAAAGAAACAGAGCTGAAGGAACTAAAAGAAAAACAGGAAAGTACAATCAGACAGGTGAAGGAAGTAAACAAAACAACTCAAGACCTGAAGATAGAATTGGAAAAATTAAAGAAAACACAAATGGAAGAAACAATGGAAAGGAAGAATCTAGGGAAGAAAACAGGAACTACAGAGGTAAGCATAACCAACAGACTACAAGAGATGGAAAAAAGAATCTCAGGTGTAGAAGATACAATGGAAGAAATCGATGTATCTGTCAAAGAAAATGTTAAATCAGAAAAATTCCTGACACAGACCGTCCAAGGAATGCAAGACAATATGAAAAGACAAAACCTAAGAATAATAGGTATAGAGGAAAAAGAAGACTCCCTTCTCCAAGGCTCAGAAAATATTTTCAACAAAATCATTGAAGAAAATTTCCCCAAGCTAAAGGAGAGGCCAATTAGAATACATGAGGCCTACAGAACACACAACAAATTTGACCAGAAAAGAAAATCCACCTACCACATAATGATCAAAACAGTAAGTATACAGAACAAAGAAAAAATTACTAAAAGCTGCAAGGGAAAAAGGCCAAGTAACATATAATGGCAAACCCATTAGAATCACACGTGACTTTTCAACAGAGACTATGAAAGCCAGAAGGGCCTGGACGGATATCATGCAAACCCTAGAAGAACACAGATGTCAGCCCAGGCTACTATTGCCTGCAAACCTCTCAGTACTCATAGACAGAGAAAACAAGATATTCAATGACAAAAACAAATTTCAACAATACCTACAAACAAATCCAGCATTAAAGAAGACACTAGAAGGGAAAATACAACCCAGGAAAACTAGCTACATCCAAGAAAACACAGGAAATAAATAACCTCACTTCAGTGAAACAAACAGCAACCAAGCACACAACCTGATGACCACAGCCAACATCAAAATCAAGGAATCTAACAGCCACTGGTCATTAATCTCTATCAGCATCAATGGACTCAACTCTCCAATACAAAGACACAGATTAACAGAATGGATACGTACACAAAACCCAGCAATCTGTTGCATACAAGAAACACACCTATAACACAAAGATAGACATTACCGGAGGGTAAAGGGTTGGAAGACGACTTTCCAAGCAAACGGACCCAAAAAGCAAGCAGGAGTAGCCATTCTAATATCTGATAAAATAGACTTTCAACCAAAATTAATAAAAAGAGATGGGGAAGGACACTTCATACTCATCAAGGGAAAATTCAACCAGGAAGACATCACAATCATGAACATCTATGCCCCAAATACAAGGGCACTCACATTTGTGAAAGAAACATTGATAAAATTTAAAGCACATATAGATCCCCACACATTAATAGTGGGAGACTTCAATACCCCACTCTCAACAAAGGACTGGTCAAAAAAACAGAAATTAATCAAAGAAACAATGTCTCTGACAGAGGTCATGAATCAAATGGACCTAACAGACATTTACAGAACTTTACACCCAAACACAAAAGAATTTACCTTCTTCTCAGCACCTCATGGAACCTTCTCCAAAATAGACCATATAGTGGGTCACAAAGCAAGCCTCAACAGATACAAGAAGATTGAAATAATCCCTTGTATCTTGTCTGATCACCACGGAATAAAGCTGGACCTCAACAATAACAGAAATAACAGAAAGCCTACACACACATGGAAACTGAACAACTTGTTACTAAATGACAGCTGGGTCAGGGAAGAAATAAAGAAATTAAAGTCTTTCTAGAAATCAATGAAAATGAAGACACAACATTCCCAAATGTGTGGGACACAATGAAAGCAGTGCTAAGAGGAAAGTTCATAGCACTACGTAACTTCAAGAAGAAATTCGAGACAGCTCATTCAAGCACCCTAATGGCTCACTTAAAAACCCTAGAAAAAGAAGAAGCAGACACACCAAGCAGGAGTAGACGGCTGGAAATAATCAAACTCAGGGCTGAAAACAATCAATTGAAAACAAATAAAACAATTCAAAGAATCAATGAAACCAAGAGCTGGTTCTTTGAGAAAATCAACAAGATAGACAAACCCTTAGCCAAGCTAACTAAAAGGCAGAGAGACACCACCCAAATCAACAAAATCAGAAATGAAAAGGGAGATAAAACTACAGACACTGAGGAAATCCAAACAATCATTAGGATTTACTTGAAAAGTCTATATGCCACAAAATTTGAAAATCTAAATGAAATGGAAAATTTTCTTGATCGATTTGACTTACCAAAGCTGAACCAGGACCAGGTAAATCAACTAAATAGACCTATATCCCCCAAAGAAATAGAAGCGGTCATCAAAAGTCTCCCATCCAAAAAAAGCCCAGGACCAGATGGCTTCAGCGCAGAATTCTACCAGACTTTCAAAGAAGAGCTAACACCAATTCTCTTCAAACTATTCCACAAAATAGAAACAGAAGGAACATTACCAAACTCATTCATTCTATGAAGCCACAGTCACCTTGGTACCTAAACCTCACAAAGACTCAATAAAGAAAGAGAATTTCAGGCCTATCTCCCTTATGAACATTGATGCAAAAATACTTAATAAAATACTTGCAAACCGAATCCAAGAACACATCAAAGATATTATCTACTATGACCAAGTAGGCTTCATCCCAGGTATGCAGGTTTGGTTCAATATACGGAAATCCATCAATGTGATCCACCATATTAACAAACTTAAGGAAAAAGTCCATATGATAATCTCCCTAGATGCTGAAAAAGCATTTGACAAAATCCAACATCCATTCATGTTCAAGTATTGGAGAGATCAGGGAAACAAGGCACATATCTAAACATAGTAAAGGCGATATACAGCAAGACTATAGCCAACATCCAACTGATCAGAGAGAAACTTAAAGCAATCCCACTGAAATCAGGGACAAGACAAGGCTGCCCACTCTCTCCATATCTCTTCAACATAGTGCTGGAAGTCCTTGCTAGAGCAATAAGACAGTTGAAGGAGATCAAGGGATACAAATTGGAAAGGAAGAAGTCAAATTATCACTATTTGCAGATGATATGATAGTATACGTGAGTGACCCCAAAAACTCTACCAGGGAACTTCTACAGCTGATAAACACCTTCAGCAAAGTGGCCGAATACAAAATTAACTCAAAAAAAATCAGTAGCCCTCCTGTATACAAAAGACAAAAGGGCTGAGAAAGAAATTAGGGAAACAACACCCTTCACAATAGCCACAAATGACATAAGGTACCTCAGAGTAACCCTAACCAAGGAAGTCAAAGACTTGTATGAAAAAACTTTCAAATCTCTGAAGAAAGAATTAGAAGAAGATATGAGAAGATGGAAAGATCTACCATGCTCATGGCTTGGCAAGATTAACATAGTAAAAATGGCCATCTTACCAAAAGCAATCTACAGAATCAATGCAATGCCCATCTAATTACCAACACAATTCTTTACAGACCTGAAAAGAAAAATTCTCAACTTCATAAGGAATAACAAGAAACCCAGAATTGCTAAAACAATCCTCTACAATAAAAGATCTTCGGGAGGTATCTCCATCCCTGATCTTAATTTGTACTATAGAGCAACAGTTTTAAAAACTGCATGGTACTGGCATAGAAACAGAATGGTGGATCAATGGAACGGAAGAGAGGACCCAGAAATACACCCACACACTTATGGACACCTGATATTTGTCAAAGACACCAAAACCATACAATGGAAAAAAGATAGCATCTTCAACAAATGGTGCTGGTCTAACTGGATGTCTACATGTAGAAAAATGAAAATAGATCCATACTTGTCACCCTGCACAAAACTGAAGTCCAAGTGGATCAAAGACCTCAACATAAAACCAGACACATTAAATCGGCTTGAAAAAAAAAGTGGGAAATACCCTAGAACTTATTGGTACAGGGGAAAACTTCCTGAACAGAACACCAACAGCACAGGCTCTAAGAGCAACAATCAATAAATTGGACCTCATGAAACTGAAAAGCTTCTGCAAAGCAAAGGACTCCATCATCAAAACAAAGCGACCACCTACAGATTGGGAAAGAATCTTCACAAACCCTTTATCTGACAAAGGACTCATATCCAGTATATATAAAGAACTAAAGAAGCTGAAAAGCAGCAAACTTAGTAACCCACTTAAAAATGGGGAACAGAGCTAAACAGAGAATTCTCTGTAGAGGAATACTGAATGGCAGAGAAGCACTTAAAGAAATGCTCAACCTCACTAGCCATTAGGGAAATGCAAATCAAAACAACCCTGAGATTTCACCTTACACCCATGAGAATGGCCAAGATCAAAAACTCAAGTGACAACACATGCTGGAGAGGTTGTGGAGAAAGGGGAACCGTTCTCCACTGCTGGTGGGAATGTAAACTTGTACAACCACTCTGGAAATCAATCTGGTGCTTTCTCAGACAACTAGGAATAGCGCTTCCTCAAGATCCAGCCATACCACTACTGGGCATATATCCAAAAGAGGCTCAAGTACACAAAAAGGACATTTGCTCAACCATGTTTGTAGCAGCTTTATTTGTAATAGCCAGAAGCTGGAAACAACCTAGATGCCCCTCAACTGAAGAATGGATGCAGAAATTGTGGTACATCTACACAATGGAATATTACTCAGCAATGAAAAATAAGGAAATCATGAAATTCGCAGGTAAATGGTGGGACCTGGAAAGGATCATCCTGAGTGAGTTGTCCCAGAAGCAAAAAGACACACATGGTATATACTCACTCATATAGACATACAACATAGGACAAACCCACTAAAACCTGTGCATCTAAAGAAACTAAGCAAGAGAGAGGACCCTAACTAAAATGTCCAATCCCCATCCGGAAAGGCAAAGAGGATGGACATCAGAAGAAGAAGAAAACAGGAAACAACCTAGGAACCTACCATAGAGGGCTTTTGAAAGCCTCTGCCCTTCAGACTATCAAAGCAGATGCTGAGCCTGATGGGCCACTGTTGGGCAGAGTGAATGGAATTTTAGGTAAGAAGTGGGAAATAGTAAGACCTGGAGAGGACAGGGTCTCCACAAGGAGAGCAACAGTACAAGAAAATTTGAACACAGGGAACTTCCCAGAGACTCATGCTCCAACCAAGGACTATTCATGGAGATAACCCAGAACCCCTGCACAGATGTAGCCCAGGGCAGTTCAGAGTCCAATTGGGTTACATAGTAATGTGAAGAGGGACTGCCTCTGACATAATCTGATTGGCCTGCTCTTTGATCACCTCCCCCTGGAGGGGAGCAGCCTTACCAGGCCATAGTAGAGGACAATGCAGCCACTTTTGATGTGAACTGATGGACTAAGATCAGAAAGGAGAGGAGAACCTCCCCTATCAGTGGACTTAGGGAGTGGCATGCAAGCAGAGGGAGGAGGGAGGGTGGGATTGGAAGGGGAGGAGGGAGGGGCTTATGGGGGGATGCAGAATGAATAATGTGTAATTGATGAAAAATTAAAAAAAAAAGAACAATGAGTCCCTATATGTTAATGGGTCAATATATCACATTGTGCTCCTTAAATGCATACTACAAATATGAACTAAAAAAGAGGCATAAATCCTTGTAGCTAGAGAACCCAAAGGGCTTAAAAAAATCATCCCTTGGATTTTGTCATTTATTTGGACTCATCATTTGTGTACTTTGTCCATGTTCTATGTATAAATTAAGATTTATCCCCAAGATTTCACTCAGAGCAGCATCTCTAGGGGAAGAGGGGATAGCTGATGGTGTGATTATCAAGAACTGATGCCTAGAATCCCTGCACAGATGTAGGCCATGGCAGTTCAGTGTCCAAGTGGGTTACATAGTAACGGGAACCCAGACTGTCTCTGACATGACCTCAGTGGCTGGCTCTTTGATCTCCTCCCATTGAGTGGGGAGCAGCCTTACCAGGACACAGAGAAAGACAATGCAGCCAGTCCTGATGAGACCTAATAGACTAGGATCAGAAGGAAGGGGAGGAAGACCTCCCCTATCAGTGGACTGGGGGAGGGCCATGGGTGGAGAAGGGGAAGGGAGGGTGGAATTGGGAGGGGAGGAGGAAAGGAGCTACATTGGGGACACAAAGTGAATAAATTATAATTAATAAAAATTAAAAATAGGGGCTCGAGAGATGGCTCAATGGTTAAGAGTGATGCCTGTTCTTCCAAAGGACACAGGTTCACAGCACCCACATGGCAGTTCACAACTGTTTGTAATGTCAGTTTCAAGGGATCTGACACCTTCACACCAAATGCACATAAAACAAAAATTAAATAAATTATGAAAAACAAAAAGGTCATTAAAATTAAAATTAAAAAAATAAAAAAGAACTTATGCCCTTGCAGTACTTACAGACAAGCTACAAAACCCCAGTGCCAAGCCTAGTAAACCTCCCTTTGAATTTTCTTTAGAGGGATCCAATACAGGCTATCACCATTGCCCTTGGGTGTCTCAAAGAACTTGAAGGTAAGACCCTATTTTCTGAAGACACTACACAGATTTAGTATTTTTTTTTATTTTTATTTTTTATCAGTTACATTTTATTAACTCTGTATCCCAGCCGTGTCCCGATCCCTCATTCCCTCCCAGTCCCTCCCTCCCTCCCTCCCTCATCTCCACCGTGCCCCTTTCCAAGTCCACTGATGGGGGGGACCTCCTCCCCATTCATCTGATCCTGTTTTATCAGGTATCTTCAGGACTGGCTGCAAAGCCCTCCTCTGTGGCCAAACCTTTGGCAGAGTACAGGGAATCATAAGAAAGAAGGGGAGTTAGTCTGATGGGGAAAGGATAGGAGCTCCACAAGGACCAAATATATCTGGGCACAGGGTCTTTTCTGAGACTGACATTCAACCAAGGACCATGTATGGATATAACCTAGAACCTCCACTCAGATGTAGCCTGTGGTAGCTCAGTAACCAATTGGTTTCCCAAAGTGAGGGGAACAGGGACTATTTCTAACAGGAACTAGATTTAGTATTCTTTAAAGAAGCAAATAAACACCCAAGTGAACCCATTGCAAAGACACTACAGTTCATTCTCTACTGTTGTTTTTCAAAGTTTATTGTATAGTGAGCATTCATAGTCTACTAATCTAAAACCTGTATTACACTAATCATGTGTTAGAGACCAGTGAATGGATTGAATTATTTTCTGTTACTCTGTTGCCTTACTTACTTTTTGTATTAGAGAGTGATCTTCTCCTTTTATTTTCTTCTACATAGAGTTGTTTATATTTCCCCATTTCTCTTCTCGAGGAATCTACTTGGCTTTTGATCTCAGGGAGTTTTGATTCCAAACTTTTCACTCTGAGTATCATTTGATTCATTCTTGAAGCATTATTTTTCTCTTTTAAATTATAACATTTTTTTTTCCTTTTCTGCTTCTGTCTAAAACAAAAGTAAATGTTTTTAAAATAACTAAACCCCGGAATTTTGAAAATGGCAGCGGCTAGTGTGCAGCTTAGCTGAAGGGGAGAGGACCCTCAACTCGTAAATTGGTGAGTGAAGGGGCTGATCAACCAGAACAGAGTTATCTAGACTTTCAAGAAGAAAGAGACTAACCATGATCTGAGTCCATCTAAAATCAGGTCATGGCAGACTCCTCCAGGAGGAGACACCAGGAGAGGCGATCCCCAGGCACTTCCCCGCACCTAACACCCTACTCCCTCTTCTGAGGAGGCAGGAGGGGTCCAGCAGAATTTGCCACAGACCACACTGTCTGTACCCCAGCCCTGTCGGGAGCTGCAGCTTACACCAAAAAAAAAAAAAAAAAAAAAAAAAAAAAAAAAAAAAAAAAAAAAAAAAAAAAAAAAAAAGAAAGAAAAAACAAAACAAAATCAAGCAAACAAACAAAAAAAAACAAAAAAAAAAAAAACACCAGATATCGGGGCTGAGAAAACCCAATCCTTTCGGGCACTCCCCTGAGAACTAGGATGCCATCAAAACTGTGACCTGGAAGAGCAGAAGAACAGAGAGGCACACAGCGACTTCACAGTGCCAGGACCCCAGTGCTGCCATCACTGATCTGGGCTCCAGCTGCAGGCACAAACAGTCTCCATGCACCAGCTACCTGGCACAAAATGAGCTGTGAGCCCTAGGGCAAAAAAGAGTCCCTGTTGCAAGACAACTCCACAGGGAAGGAAGGAAACAGTAATGACTTAAATCACCCAGTCCTACCCTGGAAAAAGTCTCGCAGACTGGCAGATAAGAGCCGCCTTCATCACTGATCTGGGATCAAGCAGCAGGCACAGACAGTTGCTGCATGCTAGCTCTCCAACCTTGTGCCCCAGGGTAACAGAGACTGGGAGTCACTGTTGGGAGAAATCCTCACAGGGAACTAAGTAAAGCGGATAGACTTAGGCTACACAGTATATCCCTGGAATAGGTCCCACAGACCGGCCACACCCAGGGAACTGCTGTGCACCAGATAGACTCTTGTTACCAAGAGAGCAGTACACACCCACCACAGATTACCCCTTGGGTACTAGGACACAGAGCCCCAACCTCAGACTTACAAAAGCCTGGAATCCCTGAGATCAATCTCCAGATACTGCTCCAAGGGGCAACTAGTTATCCATAACAAACTGACCAAACCACAAGACACACAGGTCACAGCAGCAGATTATTAAATTTACAGCAGGAAACCCAGAAGCAGGGCAGCTGTCTTAAGGACTTCCCTGGGCAAAAAGAGAACCCTCTCCACAAACAAGGAACACACTTACCACTCAGGTCTCTATCCCTGAGGTGAGCAGTGGCAACTCCTGAAAAACACCAGCCATCCAGTGATGATACCCGAAAAGCTGAGACTTCCTTCAGGAAAAAACATCTTTCTGCCAAGAGGAATCTCTCCACCACAAGATCCCTAGGAAACACCAGAAACTAAGCCCAAACACTTAAGATTGCCCAGTGGGTAGAGGACAGCATAAAAGCTCAACCAACAAAAGACAGAGCAATGTGGCATCTTCAGAACCCAGTTATCCAGGGACAAGAAGCCCTGGACACCCAAGCATAACTGAAGTCCAAGAAGATGACCTAATAACTATGCTCATGAAGATGATAACAGAGGAAACAAATATAATACATAAAGATCTAGAGGAAGACAAACTCAAACAGAATATGGCCATCCGTAAAGAAATACAGGAAGTGGCAGCCAAACAGTTTGTGGCATTTAGAGAGGAAATGCTTCAATCAATGAATGAAATAAAAGAAACAGAAGTTTATTCAAACAAACAGTGAAAAAATTGATGGAAAAACAGGAAAATACAGTCAGTCAGCTGAAGGAAATCAAAAAACTGGCTCAAGATCTGAAGATAGAATTGGAAAAATTAAAGAAAATACAAATGGAGGAAATTGTGGAGAGAAAAAACTTAAGGAAGAAAACAGGAACTACAGAGGTTAGCATAACCAATAGACTACAAGAGATGGAAGAAAGAATCTCAGGTGTGCAGGATACAATGGAAGAAATGGATGTATCTGTCAAAGAAAATGTTAAATCTAAAAACAATTCCTGACACAGACTGTCTAAGAAATTCAAGACACCATAAAAAGACAAAATCTAAGAATAATAGGAATAGAGAAAAAAGAAGATTCACTACACCACGGCCCAGAAAATATTTTCAACAAAATCATTAAAGAAAATTTCCCCAACTTAAAGGAGAGGCCAATAAAAATACAAGAGACATACAGAACACCCAATAAATTAGACCAGAAAAAAAAAATCTTCCTGCTACACAATAATCAAAAGAATAAGTATACAGAACAAAGAAAAAATACTAAAAGCTGCAAAGGAAAAGGCCAAGTAACATATAATGGCAAATTGTTAGAATCACACCTGACTTTTCAACAGAGACTATAAAAGCCAGAAGGGCCTGGAAGGATATCATGCAGACCCTAAGAGAATACAGATGCCAGCCCAGGCATCTTGGTCTTCATAGATGGAGAAAACAAGATATTCAATGACAAAATCAAATTTCAACATTACCTACACACAAATCCAGTGTTAAAGAAGACACTAGAAGGGAAAATACAACCCAAGAAAAGTACCTACTTCCAAGAAAACTTAGGAAAAAATTAACCACACTACAGTAAAACAAAAAGCAACCAAGTACACAACCTTATGACTGCTGCCAACATCAAAATCAAAGGATCTAAAAGCCACTGATCACTGATCTCTCTCAACATCAATGGACTCAACTCTCTAATAAAAAGACAAAGACTAACAGAATGGATGAGTAAACAAAACCCAGCAATCTGTTGCATACAAGAAACACACCTAAGTCACAAAAATAGACATCACCCCAGGGTAAAATGTTGGAAGAAGGCTTTCCAAGCAAATGGACCCAAGAAGCAATCAGGAGTAGCCATTCTAATATGTGATAAAATAGACTTTCAACCAAAATTAATGAAAAGAGATGGGGAAGGACACTTCATACTCATCAAGGGAAAAATCCACCAGGACGATATCACAATCCTGAACATCTATGCCTCAAATGCAAGGGCACCCACATTTGTAAAATAAACTTTAATAAAACTTAAACCACACATAGACCGACCCACATTAATAGTGAGAGACTTCAACACCCCACTCTCAACAAAGGACTGGTCAACAAAACAGAAATTAAACAAAGAAAAAACTCTGACAGAGGTCATGAATCAAATAAACCTCCCGGACATCTACAGAACCTTACACCCAAACTCAAAAGAATTTACCTTCTTCTCAGCACCTCATGGAACTGTCTCCAAAATAGACCATATATTTATTCACAAAGCAAGCCTCAACAGATACAAGAAGATTGAAATAATCCCTTGTATCCTATCTGATCACCATGGATTAAAACTGGATCTCAATGACAAAAATAGCAAAAGGGCTACACTCAGATGGAAACTGAATAACTTGCTATTAAATGACAGCTGGGTCAGAGAAAAAATAAAGAAAGAAATTAAAGACTTCCTAGAATTCAATAGAAATGAAGGCACAACATACCCAAAATTAGCAGACACAATGAAAGCAGTGCTAAGAAGAAAGTTCATAACACTAAATGCCTTCAAGAAGAAATAGGAAACATCTCATGCAAGCAACTTAATGGCTAAGTTAAAAGCCCAAGGGAAAAAAAAAAAAGAAGGAGACACATGAAAAAGGAGTAGACAGCTGGAAATAACTAGACTCAGGGCTGAAATCAATCAATCAGAAACAAATAAAACAATCCAAAGAATCAATGAAACCAAGAGCTGTTTCTTTGAGATAATCAAGATAGACAAACCCTTAGCCAAGCTAACTAAAAGGCAGATAGAATCTATCCAAATTAACAAAATCAGAAATAAAAAGGGGGACATAACCACAGACACTGAAGAAATCCAAACAATAATGAGGTTTTACTTTCAAAGTCTATATGCCACAACATTTGAAAATCTAAATGAAATGGACAATTTTCTTGATGGATGCGAATTACCAAAACTGAATCAGGACCAGGTAAATCAATTAAATAGTCCTATATCCCCTAAGGAAATAGAATCTGTCATCAAAGTCTACCATGCCAAATAAGCCTAGGGCTGGATGGCTTCAGTGCAGAATTCTACAGGATCTTCAAAGAAGAGCTAACACCAATACTCTTCAAACTATTCCACAAAATAGAAACAGAAGGACACTACCAAACTCATTCATTCTATGAAGCCATAGTCACTTTAGTACCTAAACCTCACAAAGACCCACCAAAGAAAGAGAATTATAAGCCAATCTCACTTATGAACATTGATGCAAAAATATTCAACAAAATACTTGCAAACCGAATCCAAGAACACATCAAAGATATCATCCACTCATGATATGCTTCATCCCCGGCATACAGGGGAGGTTCACTATATGGAAATCCATCAGTGTGATCCACCACATAAACAAACTGAAGGAGAAAAACCACATGATCATTTTCTTAGATGTTTGAAAATTCATTTGACTTTTCAAATCCAACATCTATTCATGTTTAAAGTATTGGAGAGAGGAAAAGAAGATGGAGGCGCCTGGAGAACACTGTGTCTGAGAAGCAGGACAACACTCTCCATGCAGCAACCAGGAGACTGAACTCTGGGCCCTAAAACTACAGTGATTGTGTTTCCCAGGTGAGGGAAGGCTCCCACAGCTTGGGAATTGGCTGGGTCCACTCTGCAGCGGCCCAGCCAGAACCCGGAAGAGATCCCAGGTAAGGAGGGCATTGGGTCTCCAGGTCAGAGCTGCATGCCTCCATGTCCTGATCACTTTCCCAGGCTGATTGGTGGGCACAAGGGTGCCAGAGACTGGGAGTCCCAGTCGCAAGAAAACACCACAGGGAAGGAAAGTTACAAGACTGATCACGGGTCACCCAGTCTTTCCCTGGAAGGTCTCCCTGACCTTGCGTACCTGCTGCCATCACAACTGAGCTCCTGTTGCATACAGAGAGCAGCTGCGAGCCCAGCTCAAAATCCCTACTCCCTATTCAGGGGAGGCAGGAGGCATCCAGCAGAATTTGCCACAGACCACATTGTCTGTACCCCAACCCGAGATCAGGGCTGAGAAAACCCAATCCTTTCAGGCACTCCCCCAAACTCCACCATAACTCTGCCACTGCAAAGCCAAAGGATAGAGAGGTGCGCAGTGGCTTCACAGTGCCAGGACCCCAGTGCTGCCAGCTGCTCCTAGCAAAGAAACTTCAGCTCAGGATCTGGGACTGTGGTCATTCAGCACATCCTGAGACTCTCCCAGGTCCAGTGCAATAAGGTCTAGCACCAAGTCCTAACACCGGCAAAACTCCGACCCCTGGCAGAGAAACCCCCAGATCAGGATCAGGACTGAGAAGTCCCAACCCCCTTTGGCACCCCCCTGAGAGTACCGCCATAAGCTTGCCCTAGTGGAAGGGGAGGACAGAGGGGAAGAACAGAGAGGTAGCCTGCCACTGGTCACAGCACCCCCTCTCCAGCTCACCCAGTGGTCCCTGGCAGAGAAACCCAAGCTCTGGATCTGAGGACACTCAACCCTGCTTGTTACTCTCTCTGGGGATCAGCAAACATAGGTTCTACCACCAGGCTGCTTCTGGCAGAGAGATCTGGGCACGGGATCTGGGATTGAGAACACTCAACCTAACTCTTTCCTGCGCTACCCCGGGACCAGTCAACAGAACCCCTCCTGGCAGAGGGAAAGGACAGAGAGGCA
Organism: Meriones unguiculatus; assembly: GCF_030254825.1. Lineage (NCBI taxonomy): Eukaryota > Metazoa > Chordata > Mammalia > Rodentia > Muridae > Meriones > Meriones unguiculatus. The sequence continues at coordinate 43,990,504 of NC_083357.1, forward strand.
GCACACAGGAAAGATGGACACCAAGTCCTATGGCCACAGTGTCACAGAGCTGACTGTTAGCCTACCCACACATTTTCCACAGCAGAACCAAATCAGAGAGTAGACAGCAAGGGGAATTCCTGTGCATTCCTATTGGTCCTGCAAGAGAGTGAGTGAGCCTTCTAGGGAGAGTTTGCCTCAGACCCAGGGCCTCTCCACAGAAGCAACCAGATGAGATCCCTGCCACACACACACATAGTGTGGGCATCATAGGGATTCTTGGGATAGCTACCCCAACGTTGGAGCCTCTGCCTTGTGGGTCCACCAATGTAATCCAGGCAAACAATCCTTGGATCTCAGACAGAACTGCATAAGAGTGGACTGCAGGCCACTGCAATAGCCAGAGAATCCATGCATGCACACAGTGCCCACTAAAAACCCATGTGAATAGCGCCAGCATCACATTCCTTACTTAGGCAAAACTGAAACCACAACACACACTCCCAAACCAGTGAACCTCTCTCATCTTCCTGAAAAAACAGTACAGAAAACAGAAAGAGATGATCATAGCCCTATCTACAAACTCGAGGAACAAACAGTGAGGGTTATAAATTACCAGATGGCTAGAGGCAGACATAAGAACACACCCAACAAAAATCAGGACATAATGACCTCACCAGCCACCCTTCAAACCAAAGGACACTTCAATTCACTAGATATAGAAGAAAACAACCTCAAAACTATGTTTCTCCAGCTATTAGAGGCCCATAAAGATGAAATGAACAAAACCCTCAGAGAAATAGCCAAAGAAATCGAGACGAACAAAGGGGAAACCAATAGAGCTCTCAGAGAAATGACCACGAAAATTGAGGCAAACAAAGAAGAAATGAACAAAGCTCTCAAAGAAATGTCCACATAAATGAAGGCAAATAAAGAAGAAATAAACAAAGCTCTCATAGAAAGACAGGCAATTATAGCCAAAGAAGTAGAGGCACAATTAGTGATACATAGAGAGGAAACAGACAAAAAAATAGAAGCTGTCATTGAAAAGCAGGACTCCACAATCAAACAGATGAAGGAAATGGTGCAAGACATGAAAACAGAATTCGAATCAATAAAGAAAACAGAAATAGAGAAAAACCTGGAGTTGGAGAACATAGAGAAAAGATCGGGAACTACAAAGGTAAGCATCACCAACAGAATACATGAGATGGAAGAAAGAATCTCAGAAGCCAAAGATACACTTGCGGAAATTGACACGTCTATCAAAGAAAAAATAAAATCAGAAAAGTTCCAAACACAAAACATCCAAGAAATCAAGGACACCAAGAAAAGACAAAATCTAAGAATAATAGGAGTAGAAGAAAAAGAAGACATCAGGCTCAAAGGTCCAGAAAATATTTTCATGAAAATTATAGAAGAAAACTTTCACAACTTAAAGAAGGAGATGTCCATAAACATACAAGAGGCCTACAGAACACCAAGTAGACTAGACCAGAAAAGAAATTCTTCAAATCACATCATAGTCAAAACACTGAACCTACAGAACAAAGAAAAATTTCTAAAAGCAGCAAGGGAAAAAAGCCAAGTAACATATGAAGGTAGACCTATCAGAATCACACAAGATTTCTTAACAGAAACTATGAAAGCCAGAAGGGCCTGAACAGAAATCATACAGTCCTTAAGGGACCACAGATTCCAACCCAGACTACTATTCCCAGCAAAACTTTCAATCAACATAGAGGGAGAATTCCAAAGATTCCATGACAAAACCAATTTTAAACAATATCTACATAGTAACCCAGCTCTACAGAAATTACTAGAAGGGAAACTCCAAACCAAAGAAAACAACTACATCTAAGGAAACAGAGGAAATAGATAACTACACAACAACAACAACAACAAACAAAATAATACAAGCAATGAAACTCTGTGACACCACCAACCCCACATCAAAAGTAAGTAACAATTGTTGGTCACTAGTATCTATCAACATCAACAGACTCAACTCCCCAATAAAAAAACACAGACTAACAGAATGGTTGGGGAAACAGGATCCAACATTCTGTTGCATCCAAGAAACACACCTATGCAAGAAAGATAAACACTACCTCAGAGTAAAGGGCTGGAAAAATGTTTCTCAAGCAAATGGCTCCAGAAAACAAGCTGGAATTAGCCATCCTAATATCTAATGAAATAGACTTTCAACCCAAGTTAATAAAAAAAGATAAGAAGTGCCACTGTATTCTCATCAAAGAAAAAATCCACCAAGAGGACATCACAATTTTGAACATCTATGCCCCAAATACAAGAGAACCTACATTAGTAAATGAAACAATATTAAAACTTAAATCACACATTGATCCTAATACCTTAATAGTGGGAAACTTCAACACTCCACTCTCACCAAGGGACAGATCAACTAGACAGAAAACAAATAGGGAAATAAAAACACTTACAGAGTCCCTAAATCAAATAGACCTAATAGACGTCTACAGATCTTTTCATCCAAACTCAAAAGAGTATACCTTCTTTTCAGCACCACATGGAACTTTTTCCAAATTAGACCATATAGTTGGTCATAAAGCAAGCCTCAACAGATATAAAAAGATTGAAATAATCCCTTCTATTCTATTTGACCACCATGGACTAAAGCTGGACCTCAACAACAGCAGAAATAACAAAAAGCCAACAGGCACATGGAAACTGAACAACTTGTTAGTCAATGACAGCTGGGTTAAGGAAGAAATAAAGAAAGAAATTAAAGACTTCCGAGAGTTCAATGAAAATGAAGGCACAACATACCCAAAATTATTGCACACATTAAAAGCAGTGCACACAGGAAAATTTATAGCACTAAGTGCCTTCAAGAAGAAATTTGTAACATCACATACAAGCACATTAATGGCCCAACTGAAAACCCTAGAGAAAAAAGAAGCAGATACAACCAAGAGGAGCAGGCGGCTTGAAATAATCAAACTCATGGCTGAAATCAATCAATTAGAAACAAATAAAACTATTCAAAGAATCAATGAAACAAAAAGCTGGTTCTTTGAGAAAAATCAACGAGATAGACAAACCCTTAGCCAAACTAACTAAAAAGCAGAGAGAATCTATCCAAATTAGCAAAATCAGAAAGGAAAAGGGTGACATAACTGCAGACACTGAGGAAATTCAAACAATCATTAGGTCATACTATAAAAGCCTATATGCCACAAAATTTGAAAACCTAAATGAAATGGACAATTTTTTTGATAGTTTCCAATTTCCAAAATTAAGTCAAGATCAGGTAGAAAGACTGAATAACCCTATATCCCCCAAGTAAATTGAAGCAGTCATTAACAGTCTCACCTCCAAAATAAAGCTCTGGGCCAGATGGTTTCAGTGCAGAATTCTACCAGACCTTCAAAGAAGTGCTAACTCCAATTCTCCTCAAACTATTCCACAAAATAGAAACAGAAGAAAAATTATCAAACTCATTCTATGAAGCCACAGTCGCCTTGATAGCTAAACCACACAAAGACCCAACAAAAAAAGAGAACTTCAGACCTATCTATCTTATGAATATTGATGCAAAAATACTCAATAAAATATTTGCAAACCGAATCCAAGAACACATCAAAGATATCATCCACCATGTCTAAGTGGGCTTCATCCCAGGCATGCAACTGTGGTTCAACATACGGAAATCCATCAATGTAATCCCCCACATAAACAAATTGAAGGAGAAAAACCATATTATCATCTCCTTAGATGCTGAAAAAGCATTTGAGAAAGTCCAACACCCATTCCTGTTTAAAGTCTTGGAGAGGTCAGGGATACAAGGCACATATCTAAACATAGTAAAGGCAATATACAGCAAGTCTATACCCAACATCAAACTAAACAGAGAAAAACATAAAGAAACCCCACTGAAATCAGGGACAAGACAAGGCTGCCCACTCTCTCCATACCTCTTCAACATAGTACTTGAAGTCCTGGCCAGTGCCATAAGACAACTAAAGGAGATCAAGGGGATACAAATCGGAAAGAAAGAGGAAAAAGTGTCAATTTTCGCAGATGATATGATAGTATACATGAGCACCCCCAAAACTCAAGCAGAGAACTCCTTCAGCTGATAAACACTTTCAACAAAGTGGCAGGATATAAAATCAACTCAAAAAAATCAGAAGCCCTCCTGAATACCAAAGACAAAAGGGCTGAGAAAGAAATTACGGAAACAACACCCTTCAAAACAGCCACTAATAATATAAAGTACCTTGGGGTGGCACTAACCAAGCAAGTGAAAGACCTGTTTGAGAAAAACTTCAAGTCTCTGAAGAAAGAAATTGCAGAAGATATCAGAGATGGAAAGATCTCCCATGCTCATGGATTGGTAGGATTAACATTGTGAAAATGGTCATACTGCCAAAAGCAATCTACAGATTCAATGCAATTCCCATCAAAATACCAACCCAATTCTTTACAGACCTTGAAAAAAAAGATTCTCAGCTTCATATGGAGAAAAAAAAACCCAGAATCTCTAAAACAATCTTGTACGATGACAGATCATCTGGAGGTATCTCCATCTCCGATCTCAAGCTGTACTATAGAGCAATAGTAATAAAAACTGCATGGTATTGGCATATAAATGGAAAGGAGGATCAATGGAACTGAATAGAAGACCCAGAAATAAACCCACACAACTATGAATACTCGATTTTTGACAAAGAAGCCAAAAGCATTCAATGGAAAAAAGACAGCATTTTTAACAAATTGTGCTGGTCCAACTGGATGTCTACATGCAGAAAAAATGAAAATAGATCCATATTTATCACCCTGAACAAAACTAAAGTCTAAGTGGATCAAAGACCTCAACATAAAACCAGATACTCTAAATTTGTTAGAAGAAAAATTGGGGAACAGCCTAGAACTCATTGGAACAGGAGACAACTTCCTGAAGAGAACACCAACAGCACAGGCTCTAAGAGCAACAATCAATAAATGGGACCTCATGAAACGGAAAAGTTTCTGTAAAGCAAAGGACACTGTCATCAAAACAAAACGACTGCCTACAGACTGGGAAAGAATCTTCACTAACTGTTTATGTGACAGAGGGCTAATATCCAGTATATACAAAGAACTAAAGAAGCTGAAAAGCAGCAAACCAAGTAATCCAATTAAAAAATGGGGAACAGAGCTAAACAGAGAATTCTCTTTAGAGGAATATCAAATGGCAGAGAAACACTTAAAGAAATGCTCAACCTCATTAGCCATTAGGGAAATGCAAATCAAAACAACCCTGAGATTTCACCTTACACCCATCAGAATGACCAAGATGAAAATCTCAAGTGACAACACATGCTGGAGAGGTTCTGGAGAAAGGGGAACCCTCCTCCACTGCTGGTGGGAATGTAAACTGGTACAACCAGTTTGGAAATCTATCTGGTGCTTTCACAGACAATTAGGAATAGTGCTTCCTCAAGACCTAGCTATACCACTGCTAGGTATATACCCAAAAATTGCTCAAGTACACAAAAGGCATACTTGCTCAACCATGTTTATAGCAGCTTTATTTGTAATAGACAGAACCTGGAAACAACCCAGATGTCAATCAACGGAGTGATACAGAAATTGTGGTATTTTTACACAATAGATTACTACTCAGCAATCAAAAGGAGGAAATCATGAAATTTGTAGGCAAATGGTGGGATCTAGAAAAGATCATTCTGAATTAAATATCCCAGAAGGAGAAAGACAAACACGGTATATACTCGCTTATATAGACCTATAAGATATGATAAACATAATGAAATCTATACCCCTAAAAATGATAATCAAGAGAGCAGACACAGGGTAAGATGATCAATCCTCATTTAGAAAGATAGATGGGATGTGTATTGAATGTATGACAGGAGTCTACTGCAAAAGGCATCTGAAAAACTCTACCTAGTAGTGTTTTCAAAGCAGATACTAAGACTCATAACCGTACCTTCTTCAGAGTACAGGGAATTATATAAAAGAATGGGAGTTAGTATGATGGGGAAAGGATAGGAGCTCCACAAGGACCAAATATATCTGGGCACAGGGACTTTTCTGAGACTGACAATCAACCAAGGACCATGTATGGATATAACCTAGAACCTCTGCTCGGATGTAGCCCATGGTAGCTCAGTAACCAATTGGTTTCCCATAGTAAGGGGAACTAGGACTATTTCTAACAGGAACTCAATGGCTGGCTCTTTGACTTCCCCACCTCCCAAGGGAGGAGCAGTCCTGTTAGGCCACAGAGGAGGACTTTGCAGCCAGTCCTGAAGATATCTGATAAAACAGGGTCAGATGAATGGGGAGGAGGTCCCCCCCTATCATTGGACTTGGAAAGGGGCAAGGTGGAGATAATGGAGGGAGGGTGGGATTGGGAGGGAATGAGGGGATGGGATACATCTGGGAAACAGAGTTAATAAAATGTAACTGATTAAAAAAATAAAATTAAAAAAAAGTTTAAAAAAATAAAATAAAATAACTAAACCCAAAGTATTGTGTATGTATCTCCAATACTCATAAATTATCAATTCACAAAGCAATTTTGTATTTAATACAATACACTGGACTTTAAAAGATTCATCTTCAATTCTATAAAAATGCATTACACCTGAGTCAGAAAATGTTAGCTGACGCTTCTGTTTTCTTTGGTGCTGAAGGAAATCTAATCTGGAGTCTGGTGTGTGCTTCTTAAGTGACCTTTCACTGTGGTCTGGCCTTGTCTGACAATCACTCTCATTTTTCTACTCCTGTTATCAGATAGCTTTTAGTGATGGAGTTATTAAAAAATTTTAAAACTTAAGAACAAATCCACAGGATGGTGCATCCTTTCCCAAGCTTTCTGTACACACTCTAGGTATAAAAGACCCATCATTCAAAATAATAATCATTACAATGTAATGATGGGAATTGGATTTTTAGAAGAGGAACTGAAGTCATCTACCTGCCAGAAACATACAAATGTAATTGCTGTAAGGAAAATGGAGGAAACACACAATGGGATTACCCAAAATGCAATCCTCAGTGAAATGAAGCTAAGCATGTTACAAGCAAATAATGTGCAAAATTAGACCAATGTGCCATGTCTCCACTATGTGGTGACTTGCTCCTGCCTGGGTCTCCTCTCACACTGTTGAACTGGCCCTGATTTACCATACTACCCTGAACCAGACGTTTGAGGGTTAGTACTTCATTTGCCACATTTCCTTGAGTCTTGTGTAGGTTTTCAAAATTCTCTTGGTGTGTTTTTATTGTTAACAATCTTTACTCAGTCAACTGAATGTTTATATCATGATGTAAATATTTGCAATGTATAGGTTCCCATGTATCTTTAAGATAATTGATCTACATGAAAAATACATTTTGTAATGATGGATAATTCTTACATAAGTACAGTTGTAACTTATTGAAATCTATAGCAGAATCTTGCGGAGTAGTCTGTTGATGTTCTCAGGGGTCTCCAGGAATACAGAACTACACTATTTACCTTGATCATATTTGTCAAAAAAAGGTCACTCCCCTTTGCCTTTCCTTGTTCTGAAACTGTTTCATGTTTTCCTTCCTTTAAAGAAGGACGTTTAGTACCTAATTTAGTCACACTGAACAAATTAGATAAGAATCAAGAGTATGAGTTGGGTGGTGGTATCACCTTCTTTAACCCCAGTGTTTTGGGATCAGAGGCAGGTGGATCTCTGAATTCAAGGCCAGCCTGTTCTACCTAGTGATTTCCAAAGCAGCCAGGCCTACACAAAAACCCTCTCTTGAAAAAACAAAAACCAAAAAAAGGGAAAGAATAGAGTGTTTTCTTCGGTAAAAAAAAAAAAAATCACACACATTTAGTAAAGCAAAGTACATCTGGAAAGACACTTAAGTAAGGCTTCACATCTCTCTCCTCTCTGAGATGGTCCTTCTGAGGCCCACACAGCAAACACACCTACTAAAGGCTGTTTTGCCTTACTTCTTCCCCTCTCAAGAAGGGCAGATAGAGATTAATTTTAAGGGGCTAGATTCCCCTTCTTTTCACTTCTCTGGTTCTAACAATAGAACCAGCACATTGAAAGCATAGACATACAAACACAGAATCCAAATGTACCCAAGGATTATTACTGTGCTCCTGGCCATATAATCAAGGGAAGAACAGGAAGACCCAACTGACCTTTGTGAAGAAGAGGGCAGAGCCTTGCAGAACCACCTTGACCATTGAAGGTGGCTAACCATGAAGTTGGAGACACTCACAGCACACCTGCCCAAGTGCTAAGTAAAGGCTTTGTTCTGGGACAGCAGAGCTGAGGGCAGAGTGACAAGCTTAAGTCATCTAGCCCTAGGTCAGCCCTGTGGGTCTCTTTTCCCCAGCTACCTTCATATCCAAACTCTCTTGCTTTCCACCTTCCTACCTGCCCCAACATTCTTCATCATGGTATGCTCTGACTTGCTGTGTTCAGCATTTTAATAACACAAACTAGCTTCCTTGTTCCTTCACTCTTTTCAAGGATATGTAACAATACCTTACAGAACTGTCAAATGTCCCTCAGGGTAAAATTGTTGAGATGAAATAGCTAAACCGATCTTGAGACCTTCATGTGTACAAATCCTCAGGGCAAATGCTCTGGTCGCAAGCAAGTGCAGTGCTCATCAGCTCTCTTACAACTCATATTTCAAGTTGTGAATGTTGGCTCATTTCCTGGAAAACAGGTGCCTTGGGGACCTGTGCACAGAATGTCTGTAGACTTCAGAACTTAGCCCAGCCTTAGACTGGAAAACATGTTGCCTGTTGGGAGAACATTAATACCAGCATCTGTATCCAGAGTACTGGGGCTACATATGTTTGTCATTGAAACAAGGCCTTGCTCTAAATTTTGGCAGTTCTCTTGCCTTGGTCTCCTGGGTTCTGGGATTAAAGTGTATGTCGCCATGTGTTACATACTCAGGAGTGGTAAGAAAGGAGAAGCACAGGGCAGAGAATGGCTCAACTCACTGCCTCTGTGGTCTCTCCTGTATTCCTTTCTCTTTCATCTTTCCTTCCTGTCATGTCATCTTTCTTTTTTTTCTGGTATTGGATTTCACAAGTTAACAATCCAAACTTGTTGCTGAGAATTGGAGTAAATTGTAAGCTGTTTTATAAATTCCTGGAATCTGCAGGAAGAGAGCAATTTGTTTGTCATCCCAAAACAGGTTTTGTTGCAACAAATGATTACAGCTTAGCTCAGCCTCTTCCTCCTAAGTCTTCTGTCTAGACAGTGCATAGAGCATCTTGGAACAGCCATGAATGGTGTGTTTATTTGTTTGTATACAGAAATGCTGTGTGGAGGACAGAAGACAACTTTATGGGCCACACATCATTTGGCAACTGACTTACTATGAACTTGTTAGAAAGGCAGACCCACCCCCTCAGTGGATTTCTTGAAAAAACTGTCATGATGGGAAGGTGGGAAAAATGCATACCACCAAAAACAAAAAGATAGGGAAAAGAGACCATGAGAACTGAAAAGAATTTAGGAAAATGGGTGAAGTGAGAAGGAAGTGAAAAGAAATGATCCATAAAATAACATGTATCTCTGGTGGTGAGGCCTGCAAATAACCTCAACAAAACAGGAGCATGTGGCCAAAGGTTTCATAAGCCCTACTTCTGCATGATCACCTAGTTAGCCAAAGAGCACTCTCACCAAGTTCCAAGATGTGAGGCTAGGTGAACAGGACAATATGAAAAAAATAATATCTACTAGGAGGTAGGCCAGATTTGGCTAAGCAGCATGTTTGTGGGTATAGCATCTTTGAGAGCTAATTCTCTTATGATGACAAAGGCTGGTCCTGGCACTCTACACTAGAGGAGAGCTTATTTGGAATTATTATTAGAAATATAAATTACTGTTATCATTACTAATATAGTATTGTTATTCTTGGTGAGCCCCTCCTGATGGTCTTCATCATGGTCAGTGTATGATATGGCCTTTTGCAGAGGTGGACTCAGAGGTGTGCACTGACCTTATCACTCCCTGAAGGTCATCCTGCTATACAAATCTGATGTTACTTACATGCAAGCCTAACATATTCAGTGCAATCCCAGGAATCCATACAAATGTTGAAAGGTTGAACTGACTCCGCAGACCGTCATCTGCCCTGGACATAGCTTGTGTACACACATACACATGCACAAACACATATACACACACACAAACACACACAGCATCCATACACTGGACAATATTAAACTTTTGTTTTGGTTTTTGAGACAGGGTTTCTCTGATAGATCATTTTTTGATTAGTTCATACATTTATTAATCAGAAGAAAGTATACATAAATATAAAATGGGTTGTCTGATCCTGGGCTTTGGTTCTATTACCATGGTTAGATGAGACCCTGGAAGTCTCTTGATACGAATGTTATATTCTACGTGAGTAATTGCAACTAGAAAAATAAGCAGTTAATCACAAATTAAAACCCTGACTTCTTAACAAGGCTGAAGATAAATTATATGGTCATAGTGCTGCTGCAGTTAGAAACCTTCTGTTATCTGTCTTTTCCTTGAGCTTGGGCACATAGTATGTTTTGAGTAAAAGCCACGTGTCACCTATAAAGATTTAAAACATTTTTTTAAAGACCAAACATATTTATTCTTCTATATATTCAATCATATATACAATGTAACTTGATCCTATCCATTCTCTATTTCTCTGGGCACAACACACACCGCCAACATATTTTCCTACAACTTTCTCATTCTTTCTTTTTCTTTCATTTTTTATTGTTATTAATTACACTTTATTCATTTAGTATCTCCCCATAAGCCCCTCCCTCCTCTCCTCCCGATCGCACCCTTCCTGCCCTTTCTGCACGCATGCCCCTCCCCAAGTCCACTGATAGGGGAGGTCTTCCTCTCCTTTCTGATCTTAGACTATCAGATCTCATCAGAAGTGGTTGCATTGTCATATTCTGTGGCCTGGTAGAGCTGCTCCCCCCACAGGGGGAGGTGATCAAAGAACAGGCCAATAAGATTATGTCAGAGGCAGTCCCTCTTCCCATTACTATGTAACTCACTTGGACACTGAACTGCCATGGGCTACATCTGTACAGGGGTTCCAGGTTATCTCCATGAATAGTCCTTGGTTGGAGTATGAGTCTCTGGGAAGTTCCCTGTGTTCAAATTTTCTTGTTCTGTTGCTCTCCTTGTGGAGTTCCTGTCCTCTCCAGCTATTGCTATTTCACACTTCTTACATAAAATTCCATTCACTCTGCCTGACAGTTTGCCATCAGGCTCAGCAACTGCTTTGATAGTCTGCAGGCAGAGGCTTTCAGAGGCAGGTTCCTAGGTTGTTTCCTGTTTTCTTCTTCTGGCTTTCAGAAGCCCTCTGTAGCAGGTTCCTAGGTTGATTCCTGTTTACGTCTTCTTCTGATGTCCATCCTCTTTGCTTTCAGGATGGGGATTGAGCATTTTATTTAGGGTCCTCTTGTTTGCTTAGTTTGTTTAGATGTACTGATTTTAGTGGGTTTATCCTATGTTGTATGGGTTTATGAGTGAGTATATACCATGTGTGTCTTTTTGCTTCTGGGACAACTCACTCGGGATGATTGTTTCCAGGTCCCACCATTTACCTGCAAATTTCATGATTTCCTTATTTTTCGTTGCTGAGTAATACTCCATTGTATAGATGTACCACAATTTCTGCATCCATTCTTCACTTGAGGGGCAACTAGGCTGTTTCCAGCTTCCTGCTATTACAAATAAAGCTGCTACGAACATAGTTGAGCAAATGTCCTTTTTGTGTACTTGAGCCTCTTTTGGATATATGCCTAGGAGTGGTATGGCTGGATCTTGGGGAAGCGCTAGTCCTAGTTGTCTGAGAAAGTGCCAGATTGATTTCCAGAGTGGTTGTACAAGTTTACATTTCCACCAGCAGTGGAGAAGGGTTCCCCTTTCTCCACAACCGCTCCAGCATGTGTTGTCACTTGAGTTTTTGATCTTGGTCATTCTGATGGGTGTAAGGTGAAATCTCAGTGTTGTTTTGATTTGTGTTTCCCTAATGGCTAATGAGGTTGAGCATTTCTTTAAATGCTTCTCTGCCATTTGATATTTCTCTACAGAGAGTTCTCTGTTTAGCTCTGTTCCCCATTTTATAAGTGGATTACTTGGATTGCTGCTTTACAGCTTCTTTAGTTCTTTATATATACTGGATATGAGTCCACTGTCAGATAAAGGGTTGGTGAAGATTCTTTCCCAATCTGTAGGCAGTCGCTTTGTTTTGATGACAATGTATTTGCTTCACAGAAGCTTTACTGGTTCATGAGGTCCCATTTATTGATTGTTACTCTTAAAGCCTGTGCTGTTGGTCTTCTCTTCATTAAGTATTCTCCTGTATGAATGAGTTCTAGGGTATTCCCCACTTTTTTTTTTTCTAGCCAATTTAATGTGTTTGTTTTTATGTTGAGGTCTTTGATCCACTTGGACTTCAGTTTTGTGCACAGTGATGAGTATGGATTTATTTTCATTTTTCTACATGTAGACATCCAGTTAGACCAGCACCATTTGTTGAAGATGCTTTCTTTTTTCCATTGTATGGTTTTGGCATCTTTGTCAAAAATCAGGTGTCCATAAGTGTGTGGGTTTATTTCTGGGTCCTCTCTTCAGTTCCATTGATCCACCATTCTGTTTGTATGCCAGAACCATAGAGTTTTTATAACTGTTGTTTTATAGTACAGTTTGAGATTAGGGATGGAGATAGCTCCAGAAGATCTTTTATTGTAGAGGATTGATTTAACAATTCCGAGTTTCTTCGTTATTCCATAAGAAGTTGAGAATTTTTCTTTCCAGGTCTGTAAAAAATTGTGTTGGCAATTTGATTGGAATTGCATTAAATCTGTAGATTGCTTTCGGTAAGATCGCCATTTTTACTATGTTAATTCTGCCAAGTCAGGAGCATGGGAGATCTTTCGATTTTCTCATATCTTCTTCTAATTCTTTCTTCAGAGACTTAAAGTTTTTTTCATACAAGTCTTTGACTTGCTTGGCTAGGGTCACACCAAGGTACTTTATGTCATTTGTAGGTATTGTGAATGGTGTTGTTTCCCTAATTTGTTTCTCATCCCTTTTGTCTTTTGTATACGGGAGTGCTACTGATTTTTTTTTCTGAGTTAATTTTGTATCTGGCCACTTTGCTGAAGGTGTTTATCAGCTGTTGGAGTTCCCTAGTAGAGTTTTTGGGGTCACTCATGTGTATACTATCATATCAACTGCAAATAGTGATAATTTGACTTCTTTTTTTCCTATCTGTAACCCCTTGATCTCCTTGAACTGTCTTATTGCTCTAGCAAGGACTTCCAGCACTATGTTGAAGCGATATGGAGAGTAGGCAGCCTTGTGTCTTGTCCCTGATTTCAGTGGGATTACTTTAAGTTTCTCTCTGTTCAGTTTGATGTTGTCTATAGGCTTGCTTTATATTGCCTTTACTATGTTTAGATATGTGCCTTGTATCCGTGATCTCTCCAATCCTTTAAATGTGAATGGAGTGAATGGATGTTGGATTTTGTCAAATGCTTTTTTCAGCATCTAGGGAAATTATCATTTCTTTATTTTTCTTTCAGTTTGTTAATATGGTGGATCATATTGATGGATTTCCATATATTGAACCACCCCTGCATACCTGGGATGAAGCCTACTTGGTCATAGTGGTTAATATCTTTGATGTGTTCTTGGATTCGGTTTGCAAGTATTTTGTTAAGTATCTTTGCATCAATGTTCAAAAGGGAGATAGGCCTGAAATTCTTTTTCTTTTTTGAGTTTTTGTGAGGTTTAGATACCAAGGTGACTGTGGCTACATAGAATGAGTTTGGTAGTGTTCCTTCTGTTTCTATTTCGTAGAATAGTTTGAAGAGAATTGGTGTTAACTCTTCTTTGAAGGTCTGGTAGAATTCTGTACTGAAGCTGTCTGGTCCTGGGCTTTTTCTGGATGGGAGAATTTTGATGACCACTTCTATTTCTTTGGGGGATATAAGATTATTTAATTGATTTACCTGGTCCTGATTCATCTTTGGTAAGTCAAATCAATCAAGAAAATTGTCCATTTCATTTAGATTTTCAAATTTTGTTTCGTATAGACTTTTGAAGTAAGTCCTAATGATTGTTTGGATTTCCTCAGTGTCTGTAGTTATGTCACCCTTTTCATTTCTGATTTTGTTGATTTGGGTGGTGTCTCTCTGCCATTTAGTTACCTTGGCTAAAGGTTTGTAGATCTTGTTGATTTTCTCAAAGAACCAGCTCATGTTTCATTGATTCTTTGAATTGTTTTATTTGTGTCTAATTGATTGATTTCAGCCCTGAGTTTGATTATTTCCAACTGTCTACTCATTTTTTGTGTGTCTGTTTCTTCTTTTTCTAGGGTTTTTAAGTGGGCTATTAAGTTGCTTGAATGAGCTGTCTCAAATTTCTTCTTGAAGGCACTTAGTGCTATCAACTTTCCTCTTAGTACTGCTTTCATTGTGTCCCACAAGTTTGGGTATGTTGTGTCTTCATTTTCATTGATTTCTAGGAGGACTTTAATATCTTTCTTTATTTTTTTCCCTGACCCAGCTGTCTTTTAGTAGCGAGTTGTTCAGTTTATATGTGTGTGTAAGCTTTTTGCTATTTCTGTCATTGTTGCAGTCCATCTTTATTCCATGCTGATCAAACAGGATAAAAGGAATTGTTTCACTCTTCTTGTATCTGTTGAGGCTTGCTTTGTGACCCACTATATTGTCTATTTTGGAGAAGTTTCCATGAGGTGCTGAGAAGAAGGTAAATTATTTTGTGTTTGGGTGTAAAGTTCTGTAAATATCCGTTAGGTCCATTTGATTCATTACCTCTGTTAGAGACATTGTTTCTTTGTTTAATTATTGTTTTTTTTTTTGACCTGTCCTTTGTTGAGAGTGGGGTGTTGAAGTCTCCCACTATAAATGTGTGGGGATCTATATGTGGTTTAAATTTTATCAATGTTTTTTAACAAATGTGGGTGCTCTTGTATTTGGTGCATAGATGTTCAGGATTGTGATGTCTTCCTGGTGGAATTTTCCTTTGATGAGTATTAAGTGTCCTTCCCCATCTCTTTTGATTAATTTTGGTTGAAAGTCTATTTTGTCAGATATTAGTATGGCTACTCCTGCTTGCTTCTTGGGTCCATTTGCTTGGAAATTCTTCTTCCAACCCTTTACCCTCAGGTAATGTCTATCTTTGTGTCTTAGGTGTGTTTCTTGTATGCAACAGATTGCTGGGTTTTGTTTATGTATCCATTTTGTTAATCTGTGTCTTTTTATTGGAGAGTTCAGTCCATTGATGTTGAGAGAGATTAATGACCACTGGTTCTTAGATCCTTTGATTTTGATGTTGGCTGTGGTCATAAGGTTGTGTGCTTGGTTGCTTTTTGTTTTACTGTAGTAAGGTTAATTATTTCCTGTGTTTTCTTGAAAGAAGCTAATTTTTTGGGTTGTATTTTTCCTTTTAGTGTCTTCTGTAATGCTGGATCTGTGTGTAGGTATTATTTAAATTTGTTTTTGTCATTGAATATCTTGTTTTCTCCGTCTATGAGGACTGAGAGCTTTGCAGGTATAGTAGCCTGGGCTGACATCTGTGTTCTCTTAGGGTCTGCATGATATTTGTCCAGGCCCTTCTGGCTTTCATAGTCTCTGTTGAAAAGTCAGGTGTGATTCTAATGGATTTGCCATTATATGTTACTTGGCCTTTTTCTCTTGCAGCTTTTAGTATTTTTTCTTTGTTCTGTGTACTTAATGTTTTGATTATTATGTGGTGGGAGGATTTTCTTTTCTGGTCAAATTTGTTGGGTGCTCTGTAGGCCTCATGTATTCTGATTGGCCTCTCCTTTAGCTTGGGGAAATTTTCTTCAATGATTTTGTTGAAAATATTTTCTGGGCCTTGGAGAAGGGAGTCTTCTTTTTCCTCTATACCTATTATTCTTAGGTTTTGTCTTTTCATATTCTCTTGGATTTCTTGGATGGTCTGTGTCAGGAATTTTTTGGATTTAACATTTTCTTTGACAGGTACACCAATTTCTTCCATTGTATCTTCTACATCTGAGATTCTTTCTTCCATCTCTTGTAGTCTGTTGGTTATGCTTACCTGTGTACTTCCTGTTTTCTTCCCTAGATTCTTCCTCTCCATTCTTTCCTCCATTTTTGTTTTCTTTAATTTGTCCAGTTCTATCTTCAGGTCTTGAGTTGTTTTGTTTACTTCCTTCACCTGTTGAGTTCCTTCAACTCTGTTTCTTTTATTTCATTCAGTGCTTTAAGCATTTCCTTTCTAAAGGCCATAAACTCTTTGGCTGCAACTTCCTGTATTTCTTTATGGATGGCAATATTCTGTTTGAGTTTATCTTCCTGTCTTTATGTATCTTATTTGTTTCCTCTATTGTCATCTTCATGAGCATAGTTGTTAGGTCATCTTCTTGGATTTCAGTTATGCTGGGTTGTCTAGGGCTACTTGCCCCTGGTTAACTCGGTTCTGGATATGCCATATTGCTCTGTCTTTTGTTGCTTGAGCTTTTACACTGGCCTCTACCCATTATGCTATCTTTAGTGTTTGGAGTTATTTTCTGGTGGTTCCTGGGGATCCTGTGGTAGAGAGAATCTCCTTGGCAGAAAGCTGGTTTTTCCTGAAGAAAGTCTTCTTAGCTTTTTGGGTATAGTCCCTGGATGGTTGGCGTTTTTTCAGGAGTTGCTGCTGCTCACCTCAGGGATAGAGACCTGAGTGGTAACTGTGGTCTTTTTTAGTCAAGAGGGTTCTTCTCTCACCCAGGGAAGTCCTGAAGACAGCTGCCCTGTTTCTGGGTTTCTTGCTGTAAATTTGATGTTCAGCTGCTGTGACCCATTTGGACCTCTGGAGCGTAGCAACTGTTTGTGCCTGTGTCTGGAGCACAGCTGAGTGAGGGCGGCTCGGCCCCGCCGGCCTGCAAGACTTTTTCCAGGGAAGGATTGGGTGATTTAAGTCAGTACAGTTTCCTTCCTTCCCTGTGGATTCTCTGGAGACAGGGACTCCCAATCTCTTTTTTGCCCTGGGGCACACTGCTCAGTCTCTGCCAGATAGCTGGAGAGCAGAAACTGCCTGTGTCTTCTTTTGGGAGCCTGGAAGTCTGCCTAAACTGGATAATTTTCTGGAGACCTTTTCGGGGTGTGGGTGTCGGGTGAGTGCTCTGAGATCAGACCAGCCATTTCCCTACCTGTGTTTGCACCGGACAGTGAAACTCAGTCTCTGGTGCCCTGGGGCCCACAGTTCTATGTGAGGCAGCAAATCAGTCCTGCAGGCGGGGCTCTGTGCAGGCGCAGCTCTGTGCAGGCGCCTGGGTCCCTGGCTCTGGCTCTGGGCTGGCTCCTGGGGTGCCTGTGGAACCTGAGTCTTTTCCAGGGGATGTCTGGGTGATCTAAGGTCGGTCCAAATCGTTTCCTGCACCATTGGGTTATCTCTTGACTGAAAATTCCAGTCTCTGATAGTGTGGTGCACACGGTTCAGCCTGGGACCATGACCAGAGACACTGGTGTGCAGCTCTGGGCTGGGGCTGGCAGCCAAGCATCTGGCGGAACCAGGATCTCTTCTGTGGTTTAGCCAGGTGAGTTAAAAGCTGATTGAATCCCTCACAGTGGCATATCCTCTCACCTGGGAAATACAATCGCCTGTGTTTTATGGCCGTGACTTCTGATTGCTGTCACTGTGCTCATCCTGCTGTGCTGCTGGTCAGAAATAGTCCTCCTGGCACCACCATCTTGCCCCTCATCCCAATTTATGTACTTTTTATACAAACTGTAGAACCCCCTCATCTACTCCTATACCAACCCACCTTCTCTATCTGACCCTAGCCTATCAGCTCTCATCAAGGGAGGCTGCATCATAGTTCTCTGTGACCTGGCAAGGCTGTACACACACACACACACACACACACACACACACACACACACAAACACACACACCCTGGGAAGAGGTTAACAAAGAAACCTCCAATGAGTTTGTCAGAGACAGCCACTGATCCCTTTAGTTTGTTACTCAGTTGGAAAATGAGCAGCCTATGGGTTCCTCTGAGCAGGGGATCTATGTCCACTCCATGCATGGTCCTTGGTTGGAGTATGTGTCTATGCAGGGACCACTGGTCCCAGGAATTTTGGCTCTGTTGGTCTCCTTGTGGAGCTCCTGTACCCTCCAGTGTTTTCTGTGTCTCCCTTTTTCCATAAGATTCCCTGTACTTTGCCCAAAGTTTGGATATGAGTCTCAGACCTCCTTTGATACCCTGATAGTCAGAGTCAGAGGGCCCCTGTGGAATATTCCTGTCCTGTTCCCTGTCTTCTCCTACTTCTGATGTCTATCCTGTTGCCATTTTGAATTGGTTTTCTGCCCCTTCCCTTCTTTGTTGTTTAGCTTCTTCAGAACTATAGATTTTAGTATGTTTATCCTATATTATATGGCTAATATCCACTTATAAGTGAGTATATACCATGTGAGTCTTTCTGCTTCTGGGTTAACTGCCTCAGGATGATCTTTTCTAGTCCCATCCATTTGCCTGTAAATTTCATGTTTTTTGTTTGTTCCATTGTGTAAATGCACCACAATTTCTGTATCCATTCTTCAGTTGAGGGATAGCTAGGTTGTTTCCAGTTTCTGGCTATTACAAATAAAGCTGCTATGGGCCTAGTTGAGCTTTTCCAATTTCTTTATGAAAGTGCTTAGTGTTAATGACTTTCCTCTTAACATTGCTTTAATTATGTCCCATAAGTTTACGTATATTATGCCTTCGTTTTCATTGAATACTTATAAAGTCATTAATTTCTTTATTTCTTTCCTCATCCAGTGATTGTTGAGTAAGGAGTCGCTCAGTTTCCAAGAGTTTGTAGGCTTTCTGTGGTTTCTCTTGTTTTTGAGTTCCAGTTTTAATCCATGGTGATCTGAGAAGATGCAGGGAGTTATTTCTTCTTATATCTACTGAGGTTTTCTTCATAAGCAAGAATATGTTCAATTTTTGAGAAGGTTCCATGAGCTGCTGAGAAGAAGGTATATTCTTTTATGTTCAGGTGAAATGTTTTATAGATATCTGTTAGGTCCATTTGATTCATGACATCAGATAGTTGTTTGTTTGTTTGTTTGTTTCCCCATTTAGTTTCTGTCTTGATGATCTGTAGTTTGGAAACAATGGCATAATGAAGTGTCCCACTATTAATGTGTGGGGTTTGATGTGTGGTTTAAGTTTTAGTAATGTTTATTTTATGAATGTGAGTGCTCTTGAATTTGTGGCATACACTTTCTGATCGAAATATCATTTTGGTGGATTTTTCCTTTCATGAATATGAAGTGTTCTTTCCATCTCTTTTGATTAATTTTGGTTGAAAGACTATTTTATTAGATAGTAGAATGGCTACTCCAGCTAACTTTTTGGGTCCATTTGCTTAGAAAACCTTTACTCTGAGGTAATGTCTATCTTTTTTGCTGATGTGTTTCCCATATGCAGCAGAATGATGAGTGCTGCTTTTGGATCCATTTTATTAACCTGTGTTTTAATTGGGAGTTGATGCCATAAATGGTGATAGATATTATCAGCTGTTGTTACTTCCTGTTAGATTGAACGTGTTGATGGTTGTGTGTGTGTTTGTGTGTGTTCCTTCTTTTGCTTTTCCTGATGTTATTTATTACCTGTGTTTTCCTTGGTGTAGTTGGCCTCTTTGGGTTGGAGTTTTCCTTCTAGTATCTTCTGTAGGGTGGATTTGTGGGTAGATATTGTTTAAATTTGATTTTGTAGTTGAATATCTAGTTCTCTTTCTCTATTAGGATTAAAAGTTTTTGGGGGGATAGTAGTTGAGGGTGACAACTGTGGTCTCATAATGTCAATAAGGTATTCCAGGCCCTTCTGGCCTTTAGCGTTTCTGATAAGAAGTTAAGTGTAATTCTGGTAGGTTGCCTTTATATGTGACTTGGCCTTTTTCCCTTGCAGCTTTTAATATTTTCTGTTTGTTCAGTAAATTTAGTATGTTGAATATTTTGTGGTGGGGTGATTTTCTTTTTGATCCAATCTATTTGGTGTTTGGTTAGCTACTTGTGTGTTGCCTCTCTTCCTTTGGGTTGGGGAAGTTTTCTTCTACGAATTTGTTGAAGATATTTTCTGGCCCTTGGAGCTGGGAGTCTTCTTCTTTTTCTATTATTCTTAGATTTTGTTTCTTGATAGTGTCCCAGATTTCTTGACTGTTCTGTTTTGGGAACTTTTTAGATTTAACATTTCTTTGACTAATGTATAGATTTCTTCAATCATATTTCTTACCTCTTGTATTCTTCTACTGCTTGTATTCTGTTGGTGATGATTGTGTCCATAGTTCTTTTCCTTTTCCCTAAGTTTTCCATCTCAAATCCAAGTGGATCAAAGACTTAATTGTAACGCCAGATACAGTCAATTTATTAGAAGAGAAACACAGAAGAACCTCGAAATCATTGGCATAGGAGACAAATTTCTAAACAAAACACCAAGAACCCGGGCTCTATGAAAGCAGACTATTTGGAATTGAAAAGCTTCTGCAATGAAAAGGGCACTTTCATTCGAATGAAATGACAATCTACAGATTCGGAAATTCACCAATTCTACATTCAACAAAGGGTTAATATCCAAAATATGTAATGAACTCAAGAAATCAAACACCAATAAAATAACACAATTAAAAAATGAAGGACAGAAATAAACAGAGAATTCTCAACAGAGGAATCTCTATTGACCAAGAAGCACTTAAAGAAACTCAGTTGTGTGATGTTTTATCAGTTGACCTTGGCAGGGTTGTTTTGCCAGCTAAAGTGAAGGAGGATCCAGGCAGTCCAGGTGAGACTTTATAGGCTAAGGTCAGATGGTAGGAGAGGAAGGAAACTCCTGTGTATGATCAATGGGAGGGGCATAGGGTGTTGAGTGGGTGGCTGGGAACAGGAGGAAACAGGAGGGAGGGGGCTACAGTCAGGATGTAAAGTGAATAAATTATAATAAATAAATAAATAAACAAATAAATCTCACCTACCCTAGTCATCATAGAAATCAAAATGTCTCTGAGATTCCACCTCACACCAGTCAGTATGGCTAAGATCAAAATCTCAAGCAACAGCACATTCTGGCAAGGGTGGAAAGAAAGGGGAACATTCCTCCATTGCTGGTGAGAGTGTTAACTTGTACAACCACTTCAGAATTCAATCTGCTGCTTTCTCAGAAAAGTGGGAATAGCTTAATTTCAAGAAATATATATATATATATATATATATATATATATATATATATATCCTGGGTTTATACCCAAAAGACATTCCCCATGCAACAAGATGAATTGCTCAGCTATGTTCAGAGCATCTTTATTCATTATAGCCAGAATCAGACAAAAACTTGCATGTCCCTCAGCCAAAGAAAGGATGAAGAAACATTGACACATTTACATAATGTAATACTACTGAGCTATTAAAAACAAGAAAGTTATGAAATTTCCATGCAAATGGATGGAACTAGAAAAGATCATCTTGAGTGAGGTCATCCAGACCCAGAGAGACACACATGGTAAGTATTCACTTATTTGTGGATTTTAGCCAAAATTACAGGTTAAACATATTGTGACACACAGACCCAAAGAAGGTAAGTAACATGGAAGATCCAGGAGAAGATCCATAAATATCACTCAGGGGGAGATAGAATAGACAGAGGTATTAGCTGAAGAGTGGGAACAAGGCAGGAGAGGGGGCACAGAGTTAAGAGGGTAGAGATCAGACCTGGGGAGAGCAAGGAAAAGAGGACAAAAGCCCTGTAGAGAAAGGAGAAATGAGGGTGGAGATATCCCTGTGAGAAGCTGTAGACCTAAATCAGTGTAGGTTCCTGGGAGGATATGACGGGGACTCAAGCAGAGACTCCATAGAGACTGAAGAGGACACGTCTAACTAGAATAGTTTCCTAGCAAGGGGAGCAGAACAACAAATAACCCTCAAAAAATGTCAACCCAAAATTTGCAATGTTTACAATATTGCAATGGTAAAGATAGAGCAGATAGAACACAGATTGAGGAAATGCCCAACAAATGCCTGGTCAAACCAAAGACCCATCCTATTTTAGAGTTCAAGTCCTGATACTATGAACGACAGTCTGCTAAGCTTGCAGACAGGAGCCTGTCAGAGTTTTTCTCTGAGAGGCTCTACCCAGAAATGCCTCAAAACAGATGCTGAGACTCAGAGAAAAACATTGAGCAATGAGTAGGGAGTCTTGTTTCCACAAGGGAAGAGAAAGAGAAAAGGACCTAGAGGTGACAGGAGCTCCATAAGAAGACCAACAGTGCCAACTCACCAAGGCTCCCTGAGACTGAATCATCAAGCAAGAACCATGCACAAACTGGACCTAGGTTCCCTACAAAGTTGTAGCAAATGAGTACTTCAGGCTTCAGGTAGGTCCTCTAGTAAGGGAAGTGGGGACATAGACTTGCTTTCCAGCTGTTGGTCAATTTACCCTGGCGGAACTGACTTGCCAGGCCACAGAAGAGGACATACTCAGTACTCATGAAAGTAGATGTGCTGGGGTAAATGGAAAAGGGAGCTCCCATTTCCTGTGGAAAAGCAGAGAAGAGGGTGAAGGGAGGGGAGACTGTGATAGGAGAAGTGTTGGGGTTATGACAAAGATTTTTACTAAAAAAAAATATTAAAATAAAATGACAACTAAATTAAGTAAATGAATAAAGGTCATCTGGGCCCACTAGTCTAGTGTACATGATCCAGATCTGAGTGAGACATCATAAGATTCCCACTGTCCAAGAGTATGAGTGCATGATAGCCAAGCTAATTTTTGTCTTTCTTGTTACTGTTTGATCTTGTTTTGTCTGTATCTGTCTTTTCTGATCAGTCTGTTACTTGTCATTGTAAACTGAACTCTGGAATGTGCCAATTAAAATCAGGGACAAGGCAAGGCTACCCACTCTCTCCATTATCTCTTCAATTTAGTAGTTGAAGTCCTAGGTAGAGCAATAAAACAAGTAAAGGAGATCAAGTGGATACAAATTGGAACGAAAGATGTCAAAGTTTCACTATTCGCAGATGATATGATAGTATACCTGAGCGACCACAAAAATTCAACCAAAGGACTCCTTCAGCTAGTAAACACCTTCAGCAAAGTGGATGGATACAAAATTAAATAAAAAAGAGAGAGAAACCCTTCTGTATACCAAAGAGTAAAAGGCTGAGAAAGAAATTAGGGAAACAAAACCCTTCACAATAAACACTAAAATCATGAAGTACCTTGGTGTTACTCTAACCAAGCAAGTGAAAGACCGGTTTGAGAAAAACTTCAAGTCTCTGAAGAAAGAAACTGAATATGATATCAGAAGATGGAAAGATCTCCCATACTCACAGATCAATAAGATTAACATAGTGAAAATGGCTATTCTGCCAAAAGCAATCTAAAGATTCAATGCAATTCCCATCAAAATACCAACACAAGTCTTTACAGACATTGAAAGAAAAATTCTCAACTTCATATGGAGAAACAAAAGCCCAGAATTTCCAAAATAATCCTGTACAACAACAGATCATCTGGAAGCATCTCGATCCCTGATCTCAAGCTGTAATACAGAGCAATAGTAATAAAAACTGCATGGTATTGGCATAGAAACCAAATGGTGGATCAATGGAACCAGAGAGATGACCCAGAAATAAACCCACACACCTATGAATACTTGATATTTGAGAAAGAACCCAAAACCATTGAATGGAAAACAAAACAAAACAAACAAACAAACAAACAAACAAAAAAAACAGCATCATCATCAAGTAGTGCTGGTCCAATTGGATGTCTACATACAGAAAAATGAAAATAGATCTATACTTACCACCCTGCACAAAACTGAAGTCCAAGTGGATCAAAGACCTCAACATAAAACCAGATACACTAAATTGGTTAAATGAAAAATTGGGGAAGCGCCTGGAGCTCATTGGTACAGGAGACAACTTGCTAAACAGAATACCAGCGGCACAGGCTCTATGAACAACAATCAATGAATGGGACCTCATGAAACTGAAAGACTTCTGTAAAGCAAGACTCTGTTGTCAAAACAAGACGACAGCCTATAGACTGGGAAAGGATCTTCACCAAGCCCATATCTTGTAAGAGGGTAGATATCCAGAATATATAAAGAATTAAAAGAGTTAAAAGCAACAAATCAAGCAATCCAATTAAAAAATGGGGTACAGAGCTAAACAGAGAATTCTCTGTAGAGGAATACAGAATTGCAGAGAAACACTTAAAGAAATACTCAAAATCCTTAGCCATCAGAGAGATGCAAATCAAAACGACCCTGATATCTCACCTTATACCCTTCAGAATGGCAAAGATCAAAATCTCAAGTGACAACACATGCTGGAGAAGTTGTGGAGAAAGAGGAACCCTCCTCCATTTTTGGTGGGAATGCAAACTTGTACAACCGCTTTTGAAAATCAATAAGGCCCTCTCTCAGACAATTAGGAATAGTGCTTTCTCAAGCTACAGCTATACCTCTCCTAGGCATATATCCAAAAGAGGCTCAAGTACACAACAAGGACATTTGCTCAACCATGTTTGTAGCAGCTGTACTGGTAATAGCCAGAACCTGGAAATAGCCCAGATGTCCCTTGGTTGAGGAATGAATAAAGTAATTGTGGTAATTTTACACAATGGAATACTACTCAGCAATTAAAAACAAGGAAATCATGAACTTTGCAGGTGGGACAAAGGCACACACATGTGTAAAAGAAACATTGATAAAACTTAAACCACACATAAATCCCCACACATTAGTAGTGGGAGACTATAATACCCCACTCTCAACAAAGGACAGGTCAACAATACAGAAACTAAACAAAGAAACAATGTCTCTGACACAGGTCATGAATCAAATGGACCTAAAAGACCTTTACAAAACCTTACATCCAAACAAAAAAGAATTTACCTTCTTCTCAGCACCTCATGGAATCTTCTCCAAAATAGATCATATAGTTGGTCACAAAGCAAGCCTCAACAAGATTCAAATAATCCCTTGTATACTATCTGATCACCATGGAATAAAGCTGGACCTCAACAACAGCAGAAATAACAAAAAGCCTGCACACACATGGAAACTGAACAACTTGCAACTAAATGACAGCTGGGTCAGGGAAGAAATAAAGAAAAAAAAGTCTTCCTAGAACTCAATGAAAATGAAGGCACAACATACCCAAAATTATGGGACACAATGAAAGCAGTGCTAACAGGAAAGTTGATAGCACTAAGTGCCTTCAAGAAGAAATTTGAGACAGCTCATTCAAGCAACTTAATGGCTCACTTAAAATCCCTAGAAAAAGAAGAAGCAGACACACCAAAAAGGAAGAGATGGCAGGAAATAATCAAACTCAGGGCTGAAATCAATCAATTAGAAACAAATAAAACAGTTCAAAGAATTAAAGAAACCAAGAGCTGTTTCTTTGAGAAAATCAACAAGACAGACAAACCCTTAGCCAAGCTAACTAAAAGTCAGAGAGACACCATCCAAATCCACAAAATCAGAAATGAAAAGAGGGACATATCTACAGGCACTGAGGAAATCCGAACAATCATTAGGACTTACTTCAGAAGTCTGTATGCCACAAAATTTGAAAATCTAAATGAAATGGACAATTTTCTTGATTGATTCTGCTTACCAAAGCTGAATCAGGACCAGGTAAATCAATTAAATATTCCCCAAGGAAATAGAAGTGTTCATCAAAAGCCTGCCATCAAAAAAAAAAAAAAAGAAATAGGACCAGACGGTTTCAGCTCAGAATTCTACCATACCCTCAAAGAAGAGCTAACTTCAGTTCTCTTCAAACTACTCCACAAAACAGAAGAAACATTAGCAAACTTATTCTATGAAGCCACAATCACTTTGGTACCTAAACCTTACAAAGAAACAACAAAGAAACAGAATTTCAGGCCAATCTCCCTTATGAACATTGATGCTAAAATACTCAACAAAATACTTCCAACCGAATACAGGAACACATCAAGGGTACCATCCTCTATGACCAAGTAAGCTTCATCCCAGGTATGCAGGGGTAGTTCAATATACGGAAATTGATCAATGTAATCCACCATATAAACAAACTGAAAGATAAAAACCACATGATAATCTCCTTAAATGCTGAAAAAGCATTTGACACAATCCAACATCCATTCATGTTTAAAGTATTGGAGAGATCAGGGATACAAGGCACATATCTAAACATAGTAAAGGCAATATACAGCAAGTCTATACCCAACATCAAACTAAACAGAGAAAAACATAAAGAAACCCCACTGAAATCAGGGACAAGACAAGGCTGCCCATTCTCTCCATACTTCTTCAACATAGCTCTGGAAGTCCTTGCTAGAGCAATAAGAGAGTTGAAGGAGATCAAGGGGATACAAATTGGAAAGGAAGAAGTCAAATTATCACTCTTCGCAGATGATATGATAGTATAGCTCAGCGATGCCAAAAATTCTACCAGGAAAATTCTACAACTGATAAATACCTTCAGCAATGTGGCTGGATACAAAATTAACTCAAAAGAATCAGTAGTCCTCCTGTATACAAAAGACAAAAGGACTGAGAAAGAAATTAGGGAAACAACACCCTTAACAATAGATAAAAATGACATGAAGTACCTTGGTTTTACCCTAACCAAGTAAGTCAAAGACTTGTATGACAAAAAAAAAAAATTTCAAGTCTCCGAAGAAAGAAATAGAATCTATCAGAAGATGGAAAGACTGCCCATGCTCATGGCTTGGCAAGATTTACATCCTAAAAATGGCCATCTTACAAAAATCAATGTACAGATTCAATGCAATTCCCATCAAAATACCAACACAATTCTTTACAGACCTGGAAAGAATAATTCTCAATTTCATATGGATTAACAAGAAACCCAGAATTTCTAAAACAATCCTCTACAATAAAAGATCTTCTTGAGGCTCTCCATCCCTGATCTAAGCTGTACTACAGAGCAACAGTAATAAAACCTGCATGGTACTGGCATTAAAACAGAATGGTTGATCAATGGAACCAAATAGAAGACCCAGAAATAAACACACAAAAATATGGAAACCTGATCGTTGACAAAGACGCCAATACCATACAATGGAAAAAAGATAGCATTGTCAACAAATGGTGCTGGACTAACTGGATATCTACATGTAGAAAAATGCAAATAGATCCATACTTATCATCCTGCACAAGACTAAAGTCCAAGTGGATCAAAGTCCTCAACATAAAACCAGACACACTAAATCGGTTAGAAAAAAAGTGGGGAATAACCTAGATCTCATTGGTACAGGAGAGAACTTCCTGAACTGAAAATCTAAGAGCAACAGTCAATAAAAGGGAAGTCATGAAATTGAAAAGCTTTTGTAAAGTAAAGGACACGATCATCGAACAAAATGGCTGCCTACAGATTCGGAAAGAATCTTCACCAACCCTTTATCTGACAGAGAGCTAATATCCAGTATATATAAAGAACTAAAGAAGCTGAAAAGCAACAAACAAAGTAATCCAATTAAAAAATGGGGATCAGAGGTGAAAAGAGAATCCTCTGCAGAAGAAAAACTCAAGTGACAACACATGCTGGAGAGGTTGTGGAGAAAGGGGAACCCTCCTCCATTGCTGGTGGGAATGTACAACCACTTTGGAAATCAATCTGGCACATTCTCAGACAATTAGGAATAGTGCTTCCTCAAGACCCACCTATACCACTGCTAGGTATATACCCAAAATTTGCTCAAGTACACAACAAGGACCTTTTCTCAACCATGTTTGTAGCAGCTTTATTTGTAATACTCAGAACCTGGAAACAACCCGGATGTCCATAAATGGAGGAATGGATGTAGAAATTGTGGTATTTTTACACAATGGAATACTACTCAGCAATCAAAAATGATGAAATCATGAATTTTCAGGCAATTGGTGGGATCTAGAAAAGAACATTCTGAGTAAAGTATCCCAGAAGGAGAAAGACAAACATGGTATATACTCACTCGCTTATATAGACCTATAAGATATGATAAACATAATGTAATCTATACACTTAAAGAAGATAAACAAGAAAGCAGACATGGGGTAGATGATAAATCCTCCCTTAGAAAGACAAATGGGATATGCATAGGATGTATGACAGGAGTCTACCTCAGAAGGCATCTGAAAGACTCTACCTGGCAGTGTTTCAAAACAGATACTAAGACTCAAAACCAAAACTTTGGCAGAAGGGGACTTAGTATGATGTCTAAAGCATAGGAGCTCCACAAGGACCTCTTGCATCCGAAAATAAATAAATAAAAAAAAAAAACCTTGGTCAAATAATTCTCATTTCCTTCTAGGTTAAAAGGATAGCTTATTTTAAATTGGTATTGGTTTTAAAAATTAAATTGCTTGCACTGGTAAATTCTGGTTTTAAAATCTGGTTTTAATTTTAAAGATTATGTTTATACCTTGTGACTTCTACAAAAGGGGTACTTTGTTTTAATATTGCAAAAACGGGTTTTAAAAATTGTTTAAAGTTTATCAGACATTTGGGTATGACTATGACTGAGAAAATTGCAGTTTTTGAAATGTATCTTATGGAGAGCTGTTTGTTTGATAAGCTGCTTTGTTTATAAAAAACATGTTTACACCCTGTTCCTTATCTTGAGACAAAGAAAAGGGGAAGTTTCACCAAGTTCCTTAAAGCTTGTTCTAAGTTCCTTAGAGTTTGGTTGTTACCTTTATGTTATCAGATGCAGGAAAGTTATTTAAAAAAAAAATCTGGCAGTTTCAGAACTCCTCTTTATAGTAATGTAACTTGCTTTTGCTTTGCCTATAAAAAGCCAATCGTACGTAGACTCTGGGCTTCAGGATCATGTCAGAATGGAAAGGATTTTAGTGAGAGTTTTTATGTTGTCTAAAAAGCAAGAAAGAGAGCAAAAAAAGTAAGCATGTCTGGTTAAGCCAGAAAAGAAAAGCTAGAAATCTAAATGTATATAGCATGTTGCAGAAGGTTAGTGGATGTGTTATAAAAAGCCAGAGAGTTAATATGATTTAAAGAAAAACTGTTTTAAAATGTTATACTTCATTTAAAAGGCTGGTGATTCCTCATTACAAAATGTTTTTTATGCTCTTTTAAGGAAAACAATTCTAGCTGCTAAAGCTTGTTCGATTACTGGGAACTTTTGGTTGTGGGGGATTATGGAAGCTCCGAAGTGTTTGTTGTATCATCAGCACCTAATGGCCATGTTTGGTATTGTCAGTCACAGCCTGTGCTAATGCTAGCACATGGCCAGCCGCCATGATGGTTCAGCAATGGAGAGCTCGTAAAGCTGTAGTTTGGCTGCCATATTTGTTTAAGACTTCCAGCTGAGTTCAGTTACACGTGGCCAGCCGCCATGATGGTTCAGCAATAGAGAGCGCGTGAAGCTGTAGTTTGGCTGCCATGTTTGTTTAAGGATTCCAGCTCAGTTCGGTTACATGTGGCCAGCCGCCATGCTGGTCCGGAGATATGTTTAGTCATTAGTGCTAAATGCAAAGCTTTTTAATGTTCAATTTTAATGCAAGTGGTAGGAGCAGCAAGATTAGCTAGCCTCTCTATAAACTGTATCTGATTAAAAGGTTTGCTTTGATTTTAGTTCAGAAAGAACAGATTTAAAGTCATGCTAAATACTGCAGTTGAGCCTTACCTAGTCTCTTGTCTATTTGTCTTAAAATATATACTTCTAGGACATGTATCTCGAAAATATGCTAGAATCAGAGATCATAGCATTCTGTTTTATAGGACACAGTTTAGAGCAGATGATAAAAACAGAGTAACTCGGATATGCTGGCCCTCAAGCTTGTCAGAAATCTTAATTAGGCATTTTTAACTGTGTAAGCTTATTGTGACAGGAAGTCCCGCAATCCTGGCAGTAGGTCCCCCAAGGTCTCCGAGAAGATTTGGGCACAACGACAGATGAATGCTACTCTGGATTGTGGTATGCTAACCACTGGGCAATACTGCCTCAACTGTCCCACTTTTAGGGCCCAGCCAAAACTGTGGACACCTGGAGTCAATGTTTCACATTGCTAAGGGCGAGGTGAGGCCATTCTCTCGTTTCTTTCTCCACAGAAACAGTCTCTCATCTTATGTGCCTGGCAGAACTGCGTCTGTTCAGGATGCTGAAACACAGGAGCCAGGGACACTGCCTAGGTAATGGGCTAACTAGTCATCCCTGTCATTTTGATTGGCACATGGATTGGTATTTATTTAGCTTATAATTTATCCTTCTCAGGTCTCTGAACACCTTGACGGCTATGCTAAGCTTATGGTAGCTTTGCAGCTAGAGAAAAGACAATTAGATCGACTGTTAGCTCATTGATCAGCTCATTAGCTAGAACCACAGAGTACTAGATACCTTATTTAGAAAAAAAGAGAGGTTTGCCTTGCTCACAGGACTCATGTCTTAAGATAAATAAGTGGAGCTTATATAGGGTCTGAGAATACAGGAGTTTAGGTTGTAAAAATGTAGAGTGTTATTATTTAGTTAAAAAAATGTTTCAGGGTTGGTAAATTCAAAAGATTGGAGAGTCTAAGTAGTTTTTTTTAAAGATATAATTATAAGTTATAAAGAGATAAATATTTTAAAGCAGATTAAAAATGGGAAATATTTTAAATTTCTCCCCCCTTTGCTACTGTTGTGCTTATGTTATAAAATTTTAAAAGTTCAGAGTGTTAACATTGATCAATAGAGTTCTGATAAGTTGATGGAGCAATAACTGCTTATTATTCAGTCACCAGGTTAAGATTTTAATTTCCTTTGTTGGCTTCTGAAGATAGACTAAAGGTGCTTCTCATTATTTTAAAAACATCTGTTTAATGTGTGTATCTGACCCAAAAGTCATAGCTTTTAGTATGGTATTCTTAATATGTGCCATTTCTGGGGTAGATTTTGACACAGAAATATCCTAAACCTATTCCTTCTAGTTGCTTTGTTAAGGAAAGTCCAAGCATCCCGGGTTTAGCACTAAAAGCCAGTAATGTATTTCTGCCTAACTTTCCAGTGTAAACATAAAAGTAAAAGTGAAAACTAAAAGTATATGCTGAGTGTATAAAAATGGCCAAGCTTCATTCGTGACTAATTACAAACAGCTATGCCCACAAAAAAAAAAAAAAATGTTACTGTGGACACACTTAGGTTGTGTATAAAGGTTATAAAACAAACAGCTAACTGATACTCATTCAGTGGGATGCAGTTTTACCTGTTCCTCTCAAA
This sequence comes from Meriones unguiculatus, assembly GCF_030254825.1. Taxonomy (NCBI): domain Eukaryota; kingdom Metazoa; phylum Chordata; class Mammalia; order Rodentia; family Muridae; genus Meriones; species Meriones unguiculatus. The sequence goes on from NC_083357.1 coordinate 44,021,749, forward strand.
ATGTTTGATTTGCTGATATGTTACTTTTCTGAGTATTTAAAATTATGTATATTTCCTTTTGTGTACTAAAATTTCATATGAGTTTCAGGATGTGACCTGGATCTGGCATAGCTCAAAAGGATCGCAGATGAGATTTTCCCTGATCTTTCCCGTTTAATAGACAAATTTTAACTTCTGTCTCCAGTTTGAATTTGTCTAGCAGATCTTCACCTGTTTAACTCTGTTCGGGATCAGCTGTGGACTGCAAGCTGAGATCTGGACTTCCTGGAAACTGACATGATTGCTCCCTGCCTCTTCGGGTGGATCAACGATCCAGATGCTTGGGACTTCCCCATTGCCCAGCCTTTGACTGGCATTTCAGCCTTCCTAGTCCCTGATGCCTACGGTCCAACGGTCAGCTCGAAGAAGCTCCAGAAGACGGATCTATGCCCAAATCCCCCCTAGCAGGCTGAAATGCTAAGTCAAAAGGGGCTCCCTGGCATTAGCTATTGTCTTGGACATCTGCTTAGCTGAAATGGACACTAATATTGCAGCAACTGGGCTAAAAGCCTAGAGAGATCCTGTAATAGTTCTCCTTGGCTTACTACCCCTATATCCACCCTGAAGGAACCCCAGATCCCATTATAAAAAATAAATCTATAAGATACAAGGGGTCATATCTGGAAGACCCAAGATTGGGTCTTCAAATGATCATAGGAAAGGGGGAAATGAAAGACCAAAAGATAAGCAGCGATTGTTAACACTATGTAGAGTAGGCGCGGTATAGCAAGAGCTACCTCACTGCATTCTTTCCCGCCTTCCGGGTTCCGGGTGGGTACGTGACTCGGCTCACAATCTGCCTTCCTGGTTCCGGGTGGGTACGTGACTCGACTCACAATCTGCCTTCCCGCCTTCCCTGTTCTGGGTACGTGACTTAACTACGGCTTTGTTCAAACCACCCAATCAGACCCCTGTAACTATGCTTCTCGCTTCTGTAACCACGCCTCCTGCTCCCGAGCCCTATAAAAACCTGTCACCCCAACTGAGAGGCGCGCAAGTCCTCCGATAGGCTTGGTCGCCCCGGGTACCCTTGTATCAAAATAAACCTCTTGCGGCTTGCATCCGAAGGCTGGTCTCGCTGTTCCTTGGGAAGCGGGGTCTCCCCATCTAGATAGGCTCCAGGGAGTCTTTCACCATCAATTGTCATCATCATTCTTGAATTGTTCTGTATGATTCACAGAGATCTGACAAGATCCAAGGGCTCATTGTCATATTGTCATCTTTCCAGAATCATATAAGAATTACACCATTGTAAAAAAAAAAAAAAAAAAAAAGAAAAGTAGAAATTGGATTAGTGTACAAAACCTCTAACATCCAATTATTTACCCATTTGTTTGGCTGACATATATTTAATAAATACTGCTATCCTAGTTACATTTCATTGAGAAAGTACATACATAATTTCTTTTTATCTTCAAAGATGTTTATGATGTATTGAAAATTATAGACATTATAAAAGTCATATAAATACTGATAAGTAATATGCAGCAATGTAAGTCATAGTTAAGGGGATAGATACTTCCAGGCACTTCTGTGCCTATATACTCATGAGAAAGATAATAAAATATACTTTAAGGAGACATCAGTTGACAAAAGGCATTTCAACAATGACTAGGGAAAGTAGGGAAAGCCATCTTGCAAATGGCTGAATAAGAACATCACCACCATTGAGATGTATGAAAAATAAGACCAAAATGTTATCACATACCTATGAAAAGTAGAGAGCAGGCTTTGTGTTCCGTAACTTCTAATTACCTTTTCTTTTCCTTTCTTTTCTTCTCCCTCATTCAGTATCAATTGTTTGGAATATTGCAGTAAACTTCTTAAATATCAACTTTATAATACTTAAAAGAAAAACTTGCAAATACATGAAAACATCACACACCCAGTTAAAACCAGTAGCTTTTAGTGGGGTGTAGACGCATATGGCTCTAATCCCAGCACTTAGAAGGTGGAGACAGGTGGATCTCTGTGAGTTTGAGAACAGCTTGTCTACATAGTGAGGTTTAGGACAAACAGAGCTACACAGTGAGTGCCCTGCCTATAGATAGATAGAGAGAGAGAGAGAGAGAGAGAGAGAGAGAGATAGATAGATAGATAGATAGATAGATAGATAGATAGATAATTCAGGGACATTTTCACTGGAGTATTTGTCTTTAGTCACTTATGTGTCTGTTTAGTCTTTTCTGTAGCAAAACGATACATAGTATGTGATCTTTTGATGTAAGTTTCTTTTAGTCTCATCCACATGGAAAAAACACAGTACTGCATGCCTACTGCACTCAGTCTCATCCGAATTTCAGATCTGAAACTGAATCTAACCAGTAAATCTCTAAATCTTTTTCTCTCTCTTTCTTTCCTTCTCTTACTTTCTCTCCTTCCTTCCTTCCTTCCTTCCTTCCTTCCTTCCTTCCTTCCTTCCTTCCTTCCTTCCTTCGTTCCTTCCTTCCTACCTTTCTTTTTCTTTCTTTCTTTCTTTCTTTCTTTCTTTCTTTCTTTCTTTCTTTCTTTCTTTCACATCTGATTTGCAGCCTCCCCACTGCTGCTAGTCCCTCCCCTCTACCTCTTGTCTTCCCTCTTCTCCCAATCCAAAAGGGGAGGCTTCCTATCAGCGAGCCATGGCATATCAAGTTGCAGTAAGACTAGGCACCTCCTCTCTTATTAAGGGTGGACAAAGCAAACTAGTAGCAAGGAAAGTGTCCCAGAAGCAGGCAACAGAGTCAGAGACAGGTCCTCCCTCCACTGTTACCAAAGAAGATCAATCTTTGGTAATTGTAACATATGTGCAGAAGGCTCAGATCCATCCCATGCAGGCTTTCTGGTTGTCAGTTCAGTATCTGTGAACTCCTTCTTAATGAAAACAGAATCGCAGGAATATTTGTCTTCTTAAACAAGATACAAAGTCTGTAACAATGACCAGGTTGATAAATCTAATAGGAATACAATTAAGAATTTCTGTTTATTAAAATCATAAGCAGAAATGATTATTTATATTGCATGTAGTGGACAAGTAACAGCATCCATGGTATATAAAGGGCACATACAGTATTAAAAAGAAGTTCAAAAGCTTTAGCACATTTTCCATTAAAAAAAAAAAAAAGAAAAGTAGAAGTCAATAAACTCTCAGGCACGATGAACAAGCATGTAATTCCAGCACTCAAAGAGGCAGAGACAGGTTCATCTCTGTGAGTTCAAGGCTATGTTGTTCTACAAAGTGAGTCCAGGACAGCTAAAGCTATACAGAGAAACCCTGTCTTGAAACAAAACAAAACAAAACAAGTCAATAAAGTATTTTTGAAAAGCAGAATTCATCTAAGTAATTGGATTTTTAAAGCTGAAATTTACAGCCCGTTATCTTGACCCCAAATGACAATGCACACATACACATACAACACACTGAAAAGTTTATAAAAAGCCAGTGGCCAGTTAACACATTGATTAGGAATAAATCAAGAAAACGATAAAGATAAAAACATGGAAAGAGTGTTTATTTTTATCTTTTAAAGTTATGTATGCACGATTTTTTTTTTTAAATAAAGGTCTTCCTAACAGCACTGGCTTTAAAATCTTGAGGGGTCCCTGAAGATGTCAGACAGGGAAGCAAACCACAAGAAGTAAGAATGAAAACCCAGTGCAGATTGATTTTGTCAACCTGGATTAGACTACAAGGCGTCTAATACCAGAAATTTTTTGATAGGTATATTTAAACACAGCAGAATTTGGAAAAGAGTCTCCAGGCAACAATAATTCCCATATTTCCTACACCAGGTGCTCAATAATCCATAAGCTGTAACTATACAGAAACTCTTTTAACAAAGTACGTGTGACCACGAGGGTGGGTTTTATAGCTAAAAGGCCTAGAGTCTAATGTAGTCTCTGATGGATATCATCGAGGTCAGCAGGCCATAAAGTACATGTAACATTTTCCCTAAATATGGGTAACCTTCTAGAGAGAGAAGAGTTTGGGTGAGGTCTGCCCCTTCAGATAACCAAAACGTCACCAGGTTGTTAACAAGCTCCATTCTCAGCTTTGTGGATGGAAAGTAAGTATTTGATTTTATCGCTTACAAGAGGAGACACCCCTGCATGATTAATATTCCTGTTTCTCTTGGTGCTTCTCTGTGAGAACAAGGCCTTATGCCCTCTACAAAATATGAATCTGAAAACTAGCAGCCATCATAAGCTAAATAACAAATGATTTGAAAAATTTAATTCTCAATAGTTACGATGATCTGAAGAGGTACAGATCGTAAAGAGAAGATTGTTTGAAAGAAAAATCACCAAAATATAGTAAATATAAGATGCTAGTTACAAAATGTATTAAACATAACATCTCTATTATTATATTAAATATTATATTGTTTCTTTGTTATAATATTATCTATTATTTTTATATTAAATATTACAATTATATAATATATATTAATTCACATATTTTTTTAAACAGGATCTGGCTATTGTTTATTTGTTATAATATTATGTGTTATTTTGAGACTATATATTAAAATTATATAATATATAATAATTAACACATAAATGTGTATGTATTTTTGAAACAAACTTTCACTCTGTATCCCTGGCTGACTTAGAATTTGCTTTGTAGATAGACCAGGCTAGATTCAGACTTACAGAGAGATACACCTGCTTCTAAATCTGAGTGCTGTAATTAAAAGTGCACACCACCATGCCTGGGTAATGTAACACATATTAAACAAAGTTTGTCTAATGTAATATATTTATATTTTTATACTATAAAATAATATATTTTGGAAAGATGAATGTAATTGTAAGCCTCTTGTTTGTCATCTCTGATGGATCATGTCCTCATCTTTCATGTTATGTGGTTAAAAACACAAACCTTTCTTTTTATATATTTACATATTTATAATTTATATGTTCTGTATTTTATGTTAAAAAAGAGAGAGATAAGGCTTTGGAAATAGTGAATCTTTATTGAAGTAGCAGATAATTTGATTGCTTATTGCTTATTGGTAGACCACTTGTATGGCATGCCTTTTGTACTAGGTTCAATCTGCAGTATTTTTAAAAATATTTTGAAATAAAAAGATACTGGATAAAATCATTATTTTGAGACAATCCTAATTTCCTAAGTCCTGGATACATTTTTTTTAAGTAGAGCCTATGAAATCTTACTAACTAAGATAAAATGTTTGTTGCAGAAAAAAAAATACTACTTCTGAAAAGTTGAAGTTTAAATTGAGAGCCTTTCTTATTTCCAGGTCTGTATGGATAAAAAACACATATCTATTACCAGTAAAAGAATTTACACACACTAGCTATTGTAAAAATGTTGTAAAGCCAGTCCTGGTGTCACACAACTGGAATCCCAGTAGCAGAGGAGTGGAGTTACACAGACTGAGTTTGAAGCCAGCCTGGGATACATGATGAATTCTAGGCCAGCATAAGCTAGAAAATAATAACTAAATGAATAAATAAACAAATAAATAAATAACAAGTGACTTGAAGTGGAAAATGGAACAATGCAATCACGTTACTAAATTTAAACTAATCTATATATTTATTTTACCAGAATCTAGTTTATAACTTTTAATTATTGTGCTTTAGCTTGGAGACGTTAGTAAATTTTAGTTTATCTTTGTATTGTTTACATCTAAATGTGTTATATACCACAGAAATAAAATGAGTGTCATAAGAACAAAATCACTACAGTAGAAAAGAGAATGTTTTAGGTGCTCATTTACAGTAAATATTTGAATATCACACTTTAGATTTATATATGCATAAACAATCGTACTCATAGAGTATATGTAAGCAGAGTTATAAGATACATGGCAAACAAAATACAATTGCATTCAAGTCCACGAGTTAGGTAATATAATTCTTCTTCACAACATAAACAAAATGACATACATATGACACAATACAAAAGCATGAAATCAGTTTACTAGAGAAAATCACCAGTGGTGCTTTGAGATAAAGAAAAAAAAAACTGCCTGGGAGAGGAGTTAAATGAGAAAGAAAAACAATTTGTAAAGATTGACTAGTACAGAGCTAGAGAAAAAGATCTCAGTGGCTAGCGCAATTGCTGCTGTTCCAGAGGAACTGAAGTTTGATTCTCAGTATCCACGTGTTGGCTCACAGGCATCTATAACCCCAGTTTCTGACATTCTGATACCCTCTTCTGGTCTACACAAGTACCGGGCTTATTTACACATGTTACACAAACATGAATACAGGCAAAATACCTACACACATAATATTTTCAAGTATTAATTTAAGAAATGGCACATACTAGGAGACCTTTGGTTGTTTTAACAAAATGCAGGTGTGTATTTTGTGCACATAAATTTATTTTAAAATATGGCCTATGCCTGCAAAGGCAGCCATATGAGAAAAACAGGTAATAGAGAAAGCGGGGTTGTCAAAAGCCCTTTGTAGGCATGCTGTATAAATCAATATTTTTTAGCCTTTAATGTGTGTAAGGTTTATCAGGGGATCTTATTAAAATGAATGTTTTGATAGCTTGGCCCAGGGTGATACCTGCATTTCTGCATCTCTAACAAGCTCTCAGATGGTGCTGATGTTCCTAGCCTTGGATCACAGTAATTTCTGAGGAAAAAAAAATCTATACTATAAAATAAAGATCTGTGTTCAAATCTAACATAAAATATTAAGATGTTCTATGTATGCACATATGTATAACTTATATTAATTACATGTGTAACATAAACACATTGATTATATAATTTATATTGATTCTACAAGAGATACAATAGATCGTTTCTAAAGTATATAAAATAGTGACTGATTGCATGTAATGCATGTAATCATGTAACATATATCCAGGTTGTCTGAGTAGGTATGGTTATTAATATCTTATTTATTACGTTAATGAAAGGCACTGAGATAAATGTGGGTAAATCTCCAGGCTAGAAGTCAGTATTCAATGACTTGGTTTTCTTCATGAGTGTTTGAAACTTGATTTGCTGAAATTGCTGTTATTGAAGTTGCAATATTATAGGCAATCTCCAATGTGAATAGAGGGATCGAAATGCCATCTAGTAATTAAAAACAGTAGAAGCCATTTTTATTACACTTCTTTTCTATACTTTGATGTCTCGTAAATACTCAGAAAGACAAGAGTCTAGACTGTCTGTTGGATGGCTATTATTCGCCTGATGCCCCTTTTGTACAGTGATTGAGCAGATACTTGGCAACAGAAGGTGTTACAGAGAACAATAACTCTAACAATTAAAACAGGGAGGAGTTAAAAGCCAAGTAGAGGTTAGAGTTTTCCATGTCTATGTAGAAAATGAATGGACAATTTGTAAAAATAACATGATCACCTTGAATGTCAAATAGATAAGAAAGCCAGCAGAAGACATTGAGGCCTTGGGGCTTTGAGTGAACTACCTGCTGAACTACAGCTTCTTACAGCAGGATTTATCACAGAAATGAAGAGGAACATGGGGCCCATCTACATTTAATGCTCTGATCTCAGAACCCCCACAGACTGGCTTTAAATCATTTATGTCTGGACCACCAGTTGACATTCTTTAATTACTTCCTTAACTCCTCTGCTTTAGATGCTTTGGATTTCTGTGCTAATGATACATGCCAAATGAAAATGGCATTTCATAAATGCTGATCCCATCTTGAAAATGCCTTTCTAGAAAGAAACACCATGAAAGGTACCTTATGGTTATAAGGGGTATAGGGACATCAAGGGCATAAAAACCTGAGAGCAGAAGGGGAAGGTAAACTAGCTTTTTCTCCCATAGAAGCTGAGGAGCACTTAGGAGAAACCTAGCCTATTGTTCATTGTGTCATACATTCTGGATGATTCATTCTATGAGAATGAGGTCAGGATTTTTGTCTTGAAGATAAATTTTTATATAAAAATTTGAAATGTAGAGCTCTCCAGATGGTTCAGTGGTTAAAGACACTTGCTGCTCTTACAAAGTCTGGAGTTTGGGTTCTAGCTCTCATGTCAGGTGACACATAACAACCCATAACACCAAAGCCAGATGGACATGGCACAGTCTTCTGGCTTCATGGGCAACCAAAACCATATACTAGATATACACATATAAAGAAAAATGAAGCTACTTAAAATCAAATTGCAGCCAAACTCTTCATTGTATTTGTTGATCAGAAATGAAAAAAATATGAGTAGTGATATGAAGCTGGGGCTGTGGATAAGTTCATAGACTGCTTATAAAGTTTATAGACCCAGTCCTGGGTCAAGTACAGTAGTGTATGAATCCGGGTGTGGTGGCACACACTACGGTTCCACTGATCAGCTATAAGATGAACAATTCTCACCTAGAAAGACAAACAAGATAGAAGTAACCTTTTCTTCTAGGAATATGAAACCAATTAAAACTGAACTATCTCCCATTAACTGTGTCCCTCATTCAAAGGTAGAGAACAGTAAGGGAAGTCAAGGGGAACTCTCTACCTGCCCTGCAAATGTTTGCCTGGCCTCGTGATAGTAACACAGTAAGAAAACCAACACAGAATAAAGGGAAAGCAGATTAGATTTAATCAAGGAGAAGGAAGAAAAGAGGAGAGATACAGGAGGAGGAAGAGAAGGAGAGTTCAGAGAAGGGGGACGAAGAAAGCAGGGGAAGCAAGGTTAACACTGATGTCCGTATTTCCTTTCTTAGTTGGAAGTTTTTTTCTTTTTGGTTGAGGACCAACATTCCACAGTAGAATGCAGTTTCTTTTCATCTTAAACTGCTGGATGAATGATTGAGAAGAAAGCCTGAAACCTCTCTGTAGACATACAGGAAATCAACGGAAGCTTCATTAGAGCCCCATATCCACAGTAATCTTACTTTATTTCCCAAAGTAACAGGAACTTTTCAACAATCTTCATTGTGCTTAAGCAAATAATGTTATTAACTAGTTTTCTTGAGAGACTTCCTGAGTGTTTTATAAAATGAGATGTTTTCTAAGAGTCTGGAAAGAAAGTCATCTTGCATTCAAATTGTAATCAATGAAGCAACTCCAAGGGAAGTGGTTATGTTCCTCACTGGATCATCTATAAAGAGTTCTTGTTTTTATTCTATTATCTTAATGGAAACAAGGAAGACGTGAGGATGAAGGGGACATTTCAGGCAAATCTTGGTCTGATGCATCAGAGACTATTTGGGCAGTACAAACATCAGCGACAATAAATACCAGTCACAACAAAACAGGCATCCTTTTTTTTTCAAATTAAGTATGATATTAGACAGTCAATCTTGGGAATACAAGCCACTATCTGAAGTCAGCTTCAGTGAATATATGAAGTGAAAAAGAAATTATATATATATATATATATATATATATATATATATATATATATATATATTGCTTTGGTATGCCCTCACTCCATTCCTCTTTCCCACCCACCTCCACTTCTCTATTTCTCTTCAAACAACAAAAACAAACAAACAAACAAAAAGCAAATAAACAAAATAGCTGGTCTTCCAGGAGGATATCCACCTAACATGGCTTAACAAGGTACAGTAAGCCTAGACACAAACTCCAAGATCAAGGCTGGACAAGGCATCTCAGTAGGAGGAAAAGGGTCCTAAGTGCAGGCAAAAGAGTCAGTTGCACCCTTCATTCCCACTATTGGGAGTTCCACAAGAACACCAAACTACACAACCATAACATACATGCAGAGGTCCTGGCTCAGACCCATACATAATCTATGTTGGTTGCTTCAGTCTCTGTGAGCACCTATGAACCTTGCTAGTTGCTTCTGTTAGTTGAGCAGTGTTCCAATGGTGTTCTTGACCCCTGTGGCTTCTACAATTCTTCCTCTCCTTTGTGGAGTTAGTTCCCTTAGCTTTGCTTTATGTTTGCCTGTGGGTCTCTGTATCTATGCTTGATGATGCCTCTCTGATAACAATTTCTCTGAAAGAAAGTCATTGATCTATGACCAGAGCTGGCTATCACTAGAAACATTTCATTGACTTTTGTTGTTGTTGTTGTTAGTTGTGATTGGTTATATTCTGGGTCTCTGAATGTCCTGCCTATGGACATCCAGGCAGTGGCTCCCTCTTGTGGCACTGGCCTCAAGTTGGACCAGTCTTTGTTATAAAAACTAAATGGTTGATCAATGGAATCAAATAGAAGACCAAGATATAAATCCACCCACCTATGGCCACATGATTTTTGATAAAGTCAGAAATACACAATGGGAAAAGAAAGCATCTTCAACAAATGATGCTACTCTAGCTAGATGTCTACATGTATAAGAATGCAAATTGACACACACACACACACACACACACACACACACATATATATATATATATATATATATATATATATATGTCTGCAAAATCTCAAGTCCAAGTGGATCAAAGGTCTCAGCATTAAACTGGATACAATAAGTATGATGGAAGAGAAAGTGAGGGAAATGTTGAAAACTTTGGCAAAGGGAATACCTTCCTGAACAGAACAACAATAGTTCAAGTAATAAGAACAACAATCAATAAATAGGACCTTGTGAAACTGAAAAGCTTCTTTAAGCCATAGGACATCATCAATAACACAAAATAGCAGCCTAGAGAAGGGAAAAAGATTTTCACCAACTTGAAATATAACAGAGGGCTAATATCCAAAATACACAAAGAAATCAAGACACTAGACATTAACAAACCAAATAATTCAGTTAACAATGGAGTACAAATCTAAACAGAATTTTCAACAGAGGAATCTCAAATGGCTAAGAAACCCTTAAAGAAATGTTCATCACCTTGAACCATCAGAGTAATGTAAAAAACGAACATACAAAAAAAATGAAAACAAAACAAAACAAAAAACTATTTTAAGATTCCATTTTAAAAGGAAATCCAAACAATCACTCTGTCTTAGTACAAAAGCTAACATGCCACAAAATTTGAAAACCTAAATGAAATGGACAATTTTCTTAATAGATTCCATTTACCAAGACTAAATCAAGATCAGGTATATAGATTAAAAAGTCCTATCTCCCCCAAAGAAATAAAGACAGTCATAAATTTTTTCCTTTCCTGTGCCAATGAGTTCAAGGCTCTTCTCCACTTTTTCTTCTAAGAGGTTTAATGTGTCTGGTTTTATGTTGAGGTCTTTGATCCACTTGGCCTTTAGTTTTGTGCAGGGTGATAAATATAGATCTATTTGCTCAACCATGTTCATAACAGCTTTATTTTTTATAGCCAGAATCTGGAAACAACCCAGATATCCCTCAACTGAGGCACAGATACAGAAATTGTAGTACATTTATACAATGGAATATTATTTAGCAATTAAAAACAAGGAAATCATGAAATTTGCAGGCAAATGGTGGGAACTAGAAAAGATCATCCTGAGTGAGGTATCCCAGGAGCAGAAAGACACACGTGGTATATACTCACTTATAAGTGGATATTAGACATATAATGTAGGATAAACACACTAAAATCTATACACCTAAGGAAGCTAAGAAAGGAGGAGGACCCTGGGTAAGATAATCAATCCTCATGCAGAAAGGCAAAGGGGATGGGCATTGGAAAAGGGAGAAAATAAGCAACAGGACAGGAGCCTTCCACAGAGGGCCATTGAAAGACTTTACCCAGCAAGGTATCAAAGGAGATACTGAGACTCAGCCAAACTTTGGGCAGAGTACAGGGAATCTTATGAAAGAAGGGGGAGTTAGGAGGGACAGGGGCTCTGCAAGGAAAGCAAAAGTTCAAAAAATTCTGGGCAAACAGATCATTTCTGAGACTGATTCTCCAACCAAGGATCATGCATTTAGATAACCTAGAGCCCCTGCACAAATGTAACCCATGGCAGCTCAGTGTCCAAGTGTGTTCCCTAGTAATGGGAACAGGAAATGTCTCAGACATGAACTCAGTGTCTGGCTCTTTGATCACCTCCCCCTGATGGAGGAGCAGCCTTAGCAGGCCACAGAGAAAGTCAATGCAGCCAGTCCTGATGAGACATGATAGGCTAGGATCAGATGGAAGGGGAAGAGAATGTTCCCTATCAGTGGACTTGGGGAGTAGCAAGGGAGGAGATGATAAAGGAGGGTGGAATTGGGATGGGATGAGGGAGGGGACTAGAATGGGGATATAAAGTGAATAAACTCTATAAGTATATAAATAAATTTTAAAAATGAAATGCAAATAAAAGTCTCCTTTTCAAAAAAAAACCCAAGGACAGATGGTTTCAGCACAGAATTCTACCAGACCTTCAAAGAAGAGCTAACTCCAATTCTCTTCAAACTATTCTACAAAATAGAAACAGAAGGAATATTACAAAACTCATCCTATGAAGCCACAGTGCCCTTGATACCTAAAACACACAAAGACCCAACAAAAAGAGAACTTCAGACTTATCTGTCTTATGAACATTAATGCAAAAATACTCAATAAAATACATGCAAACCAAATTCAAGAATGCATAAAAGATATCATCCCATGACCAATTAGGCTTCATCCCAGGTATTCAGGGGTGTTCAATATATGGAAATCCATCAAGGCAATCCACCATATAAACAAACTGAAGGAGAAAAACCACATTATCCCCTCCTTAGATGCCAACAAAGCATTTGACAAAATCCAACATCCATTCATATTGAAAGTCGTGGAGAGATTAGGGATACAAGGCACATACCTAAACATAGTAAAGACAATATATAGCAAGCCTATAGCCACCATCAAAGTAAACAGAGTGAAACTTAAATCAATCCCACTGAAATCAGGGACAAGGCAAGGCTGCACAATTTCTCTATACTTGAAGTCTCAGCTAGAGCAATAAGACAACTAAAGGAGATCAATGGAATACAAATTAGAAAGAAAAAAAAAAACAAAGTATTACTAATTGCAGATGATATGATAGTATATATGAGTGGCCCCAAAAATTCAACCAGAGAACTCCTTCAGCTGATAAACACCTTCAGCAAAGTTTCTGGATACAAAATTAAATCAAAAGCAAACAAACAAAGAGTAGCCCTCCTCTTTAGAAGACAAGAGGGCAGAGAAAGAAATTAGGGAAACAACACCCTTCACAATAGCCACTGATAAAAAAAAGTATCTTGGTATGACTCTAACCAAGCAAGTGAAAGACCTGTTTGAAAAAAACTTCAAGTCTCTGAAGAAAGAAATTGAAGAAGGTATCAGAAGATGGAAAGATTTCCCATGCTTATGGATATGTAGAATTAACATAGTGAAAATGGCCATCCTGCCAAAATCAATCTACATATTCAATGCAATTCCAATCAAAATACCAACACAACCTTTATAGAACAGGAGCTCCACAAGGACACCAACAGAACCAAGAAATCTGGGCCCAGAGGTCTTTTCTGAGACCCATACTCCAACCAAGGACCATGCATGGAGATAACCTAGAGCCCCTGCATAGATGTAGCCCATGGCAGCTCGGTGTCCAAGTGGGTGCCCTAGTAATGAGAACAGGAACTGTCTCAAACATGAACTCAGTGGCTGGCTCTTTGATCACCTCCCCCTGATGGAGGAGCAGCCTTAGCAGGCCACAGAGGAAGTCAATGCAGCCAGTCCTGATGAGACCTGATAGGGTAGGGTCAGATGGAAGGGGAGGAGGACCTCCACTATCGGTGGAATTAGGGAAGGGAATGGGAGGAGATAATGGAGGAAGGGTGGGATTGGGATGGGATGAGGGAAAGGGGCTACAGCTGGAATAAAAAGTGAATAAATTGTAATTAAAAAAATAAGATTCCATCCTAGACCTTTTGGAAAGGCTAATTTCAAAAACACAGATGACAGTTCATGCTGGCAAAAATGGGTAGCAAAAAGAACATTCCTCCTTTGCTGGTGGGAGTGTAAACTTATAAAGCCCTTTGGAAATCAGTGTGGCAGTTCCTTACAAAATTGGGAATTGATGTATCTCAAGACCCAATTGTACCACTTTTGGACATACCCAAAAGATGACCCAGCATATCACAAGGGCAATTTCTCAACTATGTTCATAGCAGCTTCATTCATAATAACCAGAAACTAGAAACAACCTTGATATCCCACAAACAAAGAATGGATAAAACATTGCAGTACATTTACACATTGTAGCCATTTACACAATTACTCAGCCATTAAAATCTATGATATCATGACATTTGCCGGCAAATGGATGCAACTAGGAAAAAAAAATCATCCTGAGTGAGGAAGCCCAGAGCCAGAAAGACAAACATGGTATGTGTAGTCCCATAGAGGTGGGCATTAGCTGTTAAGTGAAGGATAATCATGCTATGGTCTACAGATTTAGAGAGGCTAAGTAACAAGGGTTATGGGGGAACTATGGAATTTGGAATTCCCTGGGAAGAAGAAAGGTAACAGAACTTGGAGGTGGACTGTGGGCAGATGTGGATGGGAACAGGTGGGATGAATTAGTGTTGGAAGGGACAAAGGGAGAGAGACCGAGGAGAGACATCAGGGATTGAAGGGCTTTTAGGAAACTCCTAGTCTCTTAGAAATGGAGATAAGAACCAGAACTGGTCATCTTCTATAACCAGGCAAGGTTCTCAGAAGTGGGACTGGGACATCAACTCAGCCACAAAACATCCAACTATCCAACCTACAATCTGTTCTGTCCATTAGATGTGCTGGAGTAATAAAGGCACAAAAGTTGTTTTTTTTGTTTTGTTTGTTTGTTTGTTTGTTTAACACAAAGATGTACCCCCTGCTTGGATGTAACCCATGGGTAGCTCAGTCTCCATGTGGGTTCCCTGGTCAGGGGAGTGGGGACTGTCTCTGACATAGACTCAGTGGCCGGCTCTTTGATTTCCTCCCCCTGGCAAAGTGGGCTTATTAAGAGGATCCAAACAGTCCTAATGAGACCTGATAGGCTGGAATCGGATGGTAGAGGAGATGGACCTCCCCTGTCGATGGACTAGAGGAGGGATGTGTCAGGGGAGGGAAATGGGAGAAGGGAGGGACATGGGAGAGGGGAGGAAGGGTGGGACTGGAAGGAGTTGAGAGAGGAGGCTGCAGCCAGGATACAAAGCGAATAGATTGCAATAAATAATAATAATAAAGAGAAAAACTAAGATGTAGATCAAAATATCCTTCAAAGGTGAAGAGCGTTGATGTAGCTTTGTATTAAGATAGTCCTTATGAGTCACATAACAAAGGAAATGCAACATGAATTCATTCCTCCAATGTGAAAGAAAAGGATCGCACTTTAATATTTTTAACTCAAGATAATTCTCATAATGATCCAATAATACTAGTACTAATAATCATAATAATAATTCTTGTGAAACATATTAGTATCATGTATTAGTTACCATTGGTAGTGGGCTAAATGAAACATGAGTGTTATTTCATCCCCATGGCAGCCTTAAAGAGTAGGTAAAAAAACAAAAACAAAACCAAAAAACCTTTAAAATTTTAAGTGAAGTAACAGAAGTCAATGGAGCTGAGTTACCACTTTGACTTCAGACTGATAGTGATGGGAGATGGGGAAGAATTCATATCCAGGACAGGTAGCATCCAGCTATAGCTTTCTTAGTTGAATGTCTGTGGTCTACAAGCGGCATGAGACACTGTGAACTGAAACCAAACTGTTCTGGGACAGGCACAGTAAAGAAAGGAATGTGCTGTGGGTCTTAGGTATCAACCAGGAGAATGAAGACAGACTTGACTTACATCTGAAAAGATAAGCAGGCCCTTGAAAAGATGAGCATGAAGGATGATTCTCAAAAAGAAGAAAAAGAAAAGACTATTCTCAGAATTAAGTAGGTAGATATATAGAATTAAATAGATAGGTAGATAGATAGATAGATAGATAGACAGACAGACAGACAGACAGACAGACAGACAGACAGACAGACAGACAGATAGATAGATAGATAGATAGATAGATAGATAGATAGATAGATAGATAGATAGTAAAACAAAACAGAAAGGACTAGTTTAAATTCTTCATTTTAATTTTATATTTATCTGTGTTTTGTCTGCTCATGTGCATGTTTATCACATGTGTGCCGGATTACACTTGGAGGCAAAAAGAGGTGTTGATGCCTTCAAACTGGAGTTACAGACAGTTGTAAGTCATCACTTGGGTTTTGGACTGAACCTGGGACATCAGTTTTGACTACCTGTATTTCCAAGGTCAGATGTGAGCAGCTGGTTGGCAGCAAAGTGTGATTGCATGGGTGAAAATGGCAGAGATTATTCTCATTCACAAGGCTCTGGGTAGTATCAGGCTTCACAGCTGGTCTTTCCACCAGGATGCCACTTCAAAAGATTGGGAGTGGGGTCTTGGAGATGACCAGTGGTTTCTCTGTGTGATATTGCAGCAAGAATCCATGTGTTGACTTTGCAGCTAATATTTATCGAGCATTCACTAAGTCCCAATTATGATGCTGCATGTTTTGTGCCTCATAGTCCATTTTCACTCTGAGGAGGTATTATTGCATCATTTTTTATTAGTCAAGAAGCTGAGGGGTAGACAGTTTATAGGTCTTGCTTATAGCATATGCAAAGGACCTAGGCTCACACATAAGTACATATGGTTTAAAAGATCAAGTCTTTCCTCAGTCCAAGCATGACCTCTTGGATTGACATTGAAGACATTCCTCTGTGCATCTGCCCCCTTCTCAAGGCAGCATCTGAGATTCTAGTCTCCCATAAACATTTGAGGAAGAAGAAAGACCAGAGAGGAAACCCTTTATGCTGAATAATTGCAATCAAAATGCCTAAGATTTACAAATGAGATTATTGAACTACCATTTGTGTTTTTAATGTGCCCTTCAGCAAAGATAAAATCAGCCAAACTTCTGTTGATGTAGCTGTCTTCACTGATTTATCAGGAGATGAATGGTAATCAGATATCCATAGCTATGCTGTCAGTTAGAATCCCTTACAAATAGCTGTAAGAACAATCTCTATGAAGATATTGACTGTGCACTTGTAAAATAAGCCATATAAACAAACTGTGTATCCACATTACAGGGTTTCTTGTTCCCACATCACACCGCAACTAAGATCTCTGCTGGATTTCCATCAGTTCTATACAGGTACAGTTCCTACAGTTCTGATGACTGAGATATAGTGTCATTCATAGTTTGGGCCCTTGGGAGGGGGCAACTTTATTTGAATATGAAATTCACTGCAAAAATTCATGTTGCCTCATATATTTTCCACAATACTCTTTAAACAATAACTTCCTTTACTATAAAACAAGATTTTACATGATCTCAGAGGACTACTGTAAAGATTATTTTTTAAATCACAAATGAAGAGGAGGGTGGAGCAAATTGCCCTGTGTATAGTGCCGCTCCTCCCCACTAACCACAGATTATTGTGTAGCTGTGATTGGGATACTGTATGCCTAAAATCAACAAGATATATTGCAGTCTGTTTGATTACCATCTCTAGGTTTTGTTTTATCTCAGTCCATTAAATCTGAGTTTAATCACCATGAACGGTGTATGTGATTTCATAATGATTAAATAATGCAACATTGCCTCAAGCCAATTTATTGGATAAGAAACCTTCAGCTGTATTTCCTGTCTCAGAATACCCTCCTCTGGCTTTCCCAGATTTACTTTTGAGAATTATTCATTTAGGGCAGGACATACTCCTCTCTCACATCTTGAGCAATCTCTCTCTCTCTCTCTCTCTCTCTCTCTCTCTCTCTCTCTTTCTTAATATTCAAGTTTACTTTCAATGCCTATGATCTAATAATATGCTAGAGTAAAGCATTTTCTTAAAAAGAAATTACAGAGGAGCCAAGATGGCAGCACCGGTAGAGCACCGCATTTGAGAAGCAGGACAGCACTCGCCGTGCAGAGACCAGGAGACTGAACTCTGGGCCCTGAAACTACATCAATCGTGTTTCCCAGGTGAGGGGAGGCTCCCACGGTGTGGGAATCGGTCGGGTCCACTCACGGCTACCCAGCCAGAACCTGGAAGAAATCCCGGGTAACACGGGCTTTGTGTCTCTGGGCTGGAGCCACAAGCATCCTTGTCCCAATCACTTTCCCAAGCTGATCTGTGAGCACAAGGGTGCCTGAGGCTGGGAGTCCCAGTCGCGGGGGGACCCCACTGGGAAGCAAAGTTGCCAAACTGATCACGGGTCACCCAGTCTTTCCCCGGAAGGTCTCTAGGACGGCGGGTACCCACCGCCAACACAACTGAGCTCCTGCCGTGCAGAGAGATGTGCACTCAACTTAGCGGTACAGACAAGATGCGCGCCCCAGTACAACAGGGACTGGGAACCCCTGTCCAGAGAGGACCCCACAGTGAAGGAAGAAACCGTGCTGCTGGGGTCACCTAGGGAAAGTCTAGCAGCCTGCAGATCGCAGACAGGTGAGTACGCCCAGCCATCACAGATCTGGGCCCAAACAGGGAGCACAGAGTGATCGGAAACTCAGCTCCCACAGACTAGCAGGCCGGCGCATGCTCCACCAGCCCAGAGGCCTGCATTGTACCAAATACACCTTACAGGCAGAACTGTGCGCCACAAGACACCAGAGCAGTACTCACCCGCCACAGATTACCTCTTGGGTTCTGGGGCACAGAGCTCCAACCTCAGACCTACAAAAGACCGGGAACCCTGAGATCAACCCCCCAGATACTGCTCCAAGGGGCAACCAGTTATCCCTAACAAAACCGACCAAACCACGGGACACACAGGTTACAGCAGTTGATCACTAAATTTACAGCAAGAAACCCAGAAGGAGGGCAGCTGTCTCCAGGACTTCTCCCAGTGAGAGGAGAGCCCTCTCGACTAATCAGGACCACAGTTACTACCCAGGTCTCTACGCCTGAGGTGAGCTGTAGCAACTCCTGAAAAACACCGGACATCCAGTGATTATACCCAAAAAGATGGAAAGGCTTCCTTCAGGAAAAATCATCTTCCTGCCAAAGGGATTCTCTCCACTACAAGAGTCCAGGAACAACCAGAAACTAAATTCAAACAACTAAGATAGCCCAATGGATAGAGGACAGCGTAAAAGTTCAACCAACAAAAGCCAGAGCAATATGGCATCTCCAGAACCCAGTTATCCAGGGGCAAATAGCCCTAGACACCCCAGCATAAATGAAATTCAAGGAGATGACCTAACATCTATGCTCATGAAGAAGATAACAGAGGAAACAAATAAAATGCGAAAAGAATTAGAGGAAGATAAAAACAAACAGATCATGGCTATCCGTAAAGAAATGGAGAAAATTAAAGACAAGGAGATTATGGCCATCTGTGAAGAAATACGCGAAGCTGCAGCCAAACAGTCTGTGGCCTTTAGAGAGGAAATGCTTAAATCACTGAATGAAATAAAAGAAACAGTGGATTGTTCAAACAAACAGCTGAAGGAATTGACGGAAAAACATGAAAATACAGACAGGGGAAGGAAACATACAAAATAGCTCAAGACCTGAAGATAGAATTGGACAAATTAAAAAAAAAAAAAACACAAATGGAAGAAATTGTGGAGATAAAGAACTTAGGGAAGAAAGCAGGAACTACAGAGGTTAGCATAACCAATAGGCTACAAGAAATGGAAGAAAGAATCTCAGGTGTGGAAGATACAATGGAAGAAATAGATGTATCTGTCAAAGAAAATGTTAAATCTAAAAAAATTCCTGACACAGATTGTCCAAGAAATTCAAGACAACATAAAAAGAGACAAAACCTAAAAATAATAGGAATAGAGGAAAAAGAAGATTCCCTGCACCAAGGCCCAGAAAATGTTTTCAACAAAATCATTGAAGAAAATTTCCCCAACATAAAGCAGAGACCAATAAGAATACAAGAGGCCTATAGAACACCCAATAAATTAGACCAGAAAAGAAAATCCTCCCGCCACATAATAATCAAAACCGTAAGTATACAGAACAAAGAAAAAATACTAAAAGCTGCAAGAGAAAAAGGCCAAGTAAAATATAATGGCAAACCCATTAGAATCACACCTGACTTTTCAACAGAGACTATGAAAGCCAGAAGGGCCTGGACTGATATCATGCAGACCTTAAGAGAACACAGATGTCAGCCCAGGCTACTATGCCCTGCAAAACTCTCAGTCCTCATAGACGGAGAAAACAAGATATTCAATGACAAAAACAAATTTCAACAATACAAATATACAAACAAATCCAGCATTACAGAAGACACTGGAAGGGAAAATACAACCCAAGAAAGCTAGCTACATTCAAGAAAACCACAGAAAATAAATAACCCCACTACAGTAAAACAAAAAGCAACCAAGCACACAACCGTATGACCACAGCCAACATCAAATTCAAAGGATCTAACAGCCACTGGTCATTAATCTCTCTCAATATCAATGGACTTAATCCTCCAATAAAAAGACAGAGACTAACAAAATGGATGCGTAACAAAACCCAGCAATCTGTTGTATACAAGAAACACACCTAAGTTACAAAGATAGACATTACCTGAGGGTAAAGGGATGGAAGACGGCTTTTCAAGCAAATGGACGCAAGAAGCAAGCAGAAGTAGCCATTCTAATATCTGATAAAATAGTCTTTAAACCAAAATTAATCAAAAGAGATGGGAAAGGACACTTCATACGCATCAAGGGAAAATTCCACCAAGAAGACATCACAATCCTGAACATCGATGCCCCAAATACAAGGGCACCCACATTTGTGAAAGAAACATTGATAAAACTTAAACCACACATAGATCCCCACACACTAATAGTGGGAGACTTCAACACCCCACTCTCTACAAAGGACAGGTCAACTAAACAGAAATTAAACAAAGAAACAATATCTCTAACAGAGGTCATGAATCAAATGGACCTAACAGACATTTACAGAACCTTACACCCAAACACAAAAGAATTTACCTTCTTCTCAGCACCACACGGAATCTTCTCCAAAATAGACCACATAGTTGGTCACAAAGCAAGCCTCAACAGATACAAGAAGATTGAAATAATTCCTTGTATCCTGTCTGATCACCATGGAATAAAGCTGGACCTCAGTAACAACAAAAATAGCAAAAAGCCTACACATACATGGAAACTGAACAACTTGCTACTAAAAGACAGCTGGGTCAGGGAAGAAATAAAGAAAGAAATTAAAATCTTCCTAGAACTCAATGAAAATGAAGACACAACATACCCAAACTTATGGGACACAATGAAAGCAGTGCTAAGAGGAAAGTTCATAGCACTAAGTGCCTTCAAGAAGAAATTTGAGACAGCGCATTCAAGCAACTTAATGGCTCACTTAAAAACCCTAGAAAAAGAAGAAGCAGACACACCAAGAAGGAGCAAACAGCTGGAAATAATCAAACTCAGGGCTGAAATCAATCAATTAGAAACAAATAAAACAATTCAAAGAATCAATGAAACCAAGAGCTGGTTCTTTGAGAAAATCAACAAGATAGACAAATCCTTAGCCAAGCTAACTAAAAGGCAGCGAGACACCATCCAAATCAACAAAATCAGAAATGAAAAGGGGGACATAACTACAGACACTGAGGAAATCTAAGCAATCATTAGGACTTACTTCAAAAGTCTATACAGAACAAAATTTGAAAATTTAAATGAAATGGACAATTTTCTTGATCGATTCCACTTACCAAAGCTAAATCAGAACCAGGTAAATCAATTAAATAGTCCTATATCCCCGAAGGAAATAGAAGCAGTCATCGAAAGTCTCCCATCCAAAAAAAGCCCAGGACCTGATGGTTTCAGCGCAGAATTCTACCAAACATTCAAAAAAGAGCTAACTCCAGTTCTCTTCAAACTATTCCACAAAATCGAAACAGAAGCAACATTACCAAACTCATTCTATGAAGCCACAGTCACCTTGGTACATAAACCTCACAAAGACCAAACAAAAAAAGTGAATTTCAGGCCAATCTCCCTTATGAACATTGATGCAATAATACTCAACAAAATACTCGCAAACCGAATACAAGAACACATCAAAGATATCATCCACCATGACCAAGTAGGCTTCATCCCAGGTATGCAGGGATGGTTCAATATATGGAAATCCATCAATGTGATCCACCATATTAACAAACTGAAAGAAAAAAACCACATGATAATCTCCCTAGATGCTGAAAAAACCTTTGACAAAATCCAACATCCATTCATGTTTAAAGTATTGGAGAGATCAGGGATACAAGGCACGTATCTAAATATAGTAAAGGCAATATACAGCAAACCTATAGCCAACATCAAACTGAATGGAGAAAAACTTCAAGCAATCCCACTGAAATCAGGGACAAGACAAGGCTGCGCACTCTCTCCATATCTCTTCAACATAGTGCTGGAAGTCCTTGTTAGAGCAATAAGACAGTTGAAGGAGATCAAGAAGATACAAATTGGAAAGGAAGAAGTCAAACTATCACTATTTGCAGATGATATGATAGTATACGTGAGTGACGCCAAAAACTCTACCAGGGAACTCCTACAGCAGATAAACACCTTCAGCAAAGTGGCCGGATACAAAATTAACTCAAAAAAATCAGTAGCCCTCCTGTATACAAAAGACAAAAGGGCTGAGAAAGAAATTAGGGAAACAACACCCTTCACAATAGCCACAAATGACACAAGGTACCTCGGAGTAACCCTAACCAAGGAAGTCAAAGACTTGTATGAAAAAAATCTCAAGTCTCTGAAGAAAGAATTAGAAGAAGATATGAGAAGATGGAAAGATCTCCCATGTTCGTGGCTTGGCAGGATTAACATAGAAAAATGGCCATCTTACCAAAAGCAATCTACAGAATCAATGCAATTCCCATCAAATTACCAACACAATTCTTTACAGACCTGGAAAGGAAAATTCTCAACTTCATATGGAATAACAAGAAACCCAGAATTGCTAAAACAATCCTCTACAATAAAAGATCTTCTGGAGGTATCTCCATCCCTGATCTTAAGTTGTACTATAGAGCAACAGTTTTAAAAACTGCATGGTACTGGCATAATAACAGAATAGTGCATCAATGGAAATGAACAGAGGACCCAGAAATAAACCCACACACTTATGGACACCTGATCTTTGACAAAGGCGCCAAAACCATACAATGGAAAAAAGATAGCATCTTCAGCAAATGGTGCTGGTCTAACTGGATGTCTACATGTAGAAAAATGAAAATAGATCCATACTTATCACCCTGCACAAAACTGAAGTCCAAGTGGATCAAAGACCTCAACATAAAACCTGACACATTAAATCGGCTAGAAAAAAAAAAGTGGGGAATACCCTAGAACTCATTGGTATAGGAGAAAACTTCCTGAACAGAACACCAACAGCACAGGCTCTAAGAGCAACAATCAATAAATGGGACCTTATGAAACTGAAAAGCTTCTGCAAAGCAAAGGAGACGATCACCAAAACAAAGCGACTGCCTACAGATTGGGAAAAAATCTTCACCAACCCTTTATCTGACAGAGGACTCATATCCAGTATATATAAAGAACTAAAGAAGCTGAAAAGCAGCAAACCAAGTAATCCACTTAAAAAAATGGGGAACAGAGCTAAACAGAGAATTCTCTGTAGAGGAATATCAAATGGCAGAGAAGCACTTAAAGAAATGCTCAACCTCACTAGCCATTAGGGAAATGCAAATCAAAACAACCCTGAGATTTCACCTTACACCCATGAGAATGGCCAAGATCAAAAACTCAAGTGACAACACATGTTGGAGAGGTTGTGGAGAAAGGGGAACCCTTCTCCACTGCTGGTGGGAATGTAAACTTGTACAACCACTCTGGAAATCAATCTGGCGCTTTCTCAGACAACTAGGAATAGTGCTTCCCCATGATCCAGCCATACCACTCCTAGGCATATATCCAAAAGAGGCTCAACTACACAAAAAGGACATTTGCTCAACCATGTTTGTAGCAGCTTTATTTGTAAGAGCCAGAAGCTGGAAACAACCCAGATGCCCCTCAACTGAAGAATGGATGCAGAAATTGTGGTACATCTACACAATGGAATATTACTCAGCAATGAAAAATAAGGAAATCATGAAATTTGCCGGTAAATGGTGGGATCTGGAAAGGATCATCCTGAGTGAGTTGTCCCAGAAGCAAAAAGACACACATGGTATATACTCACTCATATAGACATACAACAGAAGACAAACCCACTAAAACCTGTGCATCTAAAGAAACTAAGCAAGAGAGAGGACCCTAACTAAAATGTCCAATCCCCATCCAGAAAGGCAAAGAGGATGGACATCAGAAGAAGAAGAAAACATGAAACAACCTAGGAACCTACAACAGAGGGCCTCTGAAAGCCTCTGCCCTTCAGACTATCAAAGCAGATGCTGAGCCGGATGGGCAAATGTTGGGCAGAGTGAATGGAATTTATGTAAGAACTGGGAAATAGTAAGAGCTGGAGAGGACAGGGTCTCCACAAGGAGAGCAACAGAACAAGAAAATTTGAACACAGGAAACCTCCCAGAGACTCCTACTCCAACCAAGGACTATTCTTGGAGATAACCCAGAACCCCTGCCCAGATGTAGCCCAGGGCAGTTCAGAGTCCAATTGGGTTACATAGTAATGTGACGAGGGACTCCCTCTGACATAATCTGATTGGCCTGCTCTTTGATCACCTCCCCCTCGGGGGGAGCAGCCTTACCAGGCCATAGTAGAGGACAATGCAGCCACTTTTGATGTGAACTGATGGACTAAGATCAGAAAGGAGAGGAGAACCTCCCCATCAGTGGACTTGGGGAGTGTCATGCATGCAGAGGGAGGAGGGAGGGTAGGATTGGGAGGGGGGAAGGGAGGGGCTTATAGGGGAATGCAGAATGAATAAAGTGTAATTGAGGAAAAATTTTAAAAAAAAAGGGAAAAAATAATTTAAGAACCTTAAATGACTTTCAAAAGTGGAGGAAAACATGGTGTTAGTCATTTTACATGGAGCACATCTCGCCCTCTTGCCTACTCTTGCCTGATGCATCTAAAACAAAAAGGGGGAACTGTAGAGAGCTGCGGAATGCTATGCCTTAAAGATGGAGCTGGTTCCCGCCTTCCACCTTCCCGATGGTGGAAACAACATCTGTCACAAACAACTCCACATTTGGCTAAGGCTGAGGATCTGGCTTGCTTCCATGTATGTGGACCTATCTGCATTGCCCATGTGGCACGCTGGGGTTGGCTACCCAGAGGCTATAAAAGCTGTGGGCTGGCTTTCCCCAGGGTCAGATGATTGTTCAAGGTTCCTGAATAAACTGCATTGAAAAAAAAAAAAACAAAACAGAAATTACAATAAGTGGTTTGAAAGGTAGCCCAGCTAGTGAAGTACTCTAAGGAAGAACATAAGGACCTGAGTTCAGATCCCAGATGCCTGTGGAATAAGCCAGGAATGGTGGTACATACCAAAAATACCAGCCCTAGGGAAACAGAGACAGACCAGGAGTTAATCAGCCAAATCATTCCTTCCCCTTTGGTGAATTCGAGGCTCAACATTCACCATGCCTCAGGCAAATACTATGGTGAGAAACAGAGGAAGACTCACAGCCTCAACCTTTGGGTTCTACATGTGTATGTTCATGTACACCCAAACATGTACACCTACAGAAAAATATACCCATACATATATCACACACATGAATGTACACATGTGCATATCACATACACACAAACACACTGACAGAGAAAGAGAGATAGAGAAACAAGTTATGGCAGGTACCTCTAGTGAACCTAGCCCGCTCTGGTACCCAATTAATTTCATTCTGTGTGAAGCAAATTATATTGTCATGGTAAAATTTTTCTATTCTTAGGTACAGGATGCCTTCGGATATAAATGCTGGTCAGAACGTATTGCCTACTATAGCTTTGTGGAAACTCAAAGGAGCCCGCAGAAAACAAAGTGGAAAAGAATAATGCATCATATGGGATACTAAATGGTCCACTTCGACTGGAGCAGATAATCTGAACTTGCCGTCCCATCGTACAGACATGACATGGAAAAACAAATGCCACAGCACCCTGTGAGGACATCCATCTTGCAGAATGTTTCTTTCCTAAGAAAATGTGTGCATTCCTCCAACAGTGCCTTTAAAAATGGGCATTGCGTGTTCCAGGTTAAACAGCATTTTGTTGGTGACTCACCTGTCCCTTAATAGTCTGTTAAAGGCAGCTGAGGTTTACAGTTTTCCATTTGTACAAAGCCTGAAATTATGAACTCTGGGGCCATCAGTGACATAATGATTAACCTTCACATCTGTGATGCCACAGCTTGACACATGTAATTCATTGTTGGCTGCCTTGACAGTTTGCTAATGGCCTTGAATATGTCAGTAGTTCATTCTTTGAAAATAAAAGAAATGAACACAGTTTTCTAACACCATCTCCCCAAAGTATAAATAAGCTGAAGGAGTTAATGCTTCAGTTATGTTTTCTTTTTTTTTTTTTATCTGTCTCAGTTCTGTGCTCTAGTTCCTAACATGAATAGATACAGAGCCATGGATAATTTTCTTAGTTTGTACAACTTAAACATTGTAGTTGAACATCAACACTCAAGTTGTTTAAAATTAATAATTGACACCACTGTCACATATTTGAAAAACCGTTTTTTCTCTAGCAAAGTATACTAGTTTTTCACACTTGGAGTCTTCCAGAACATTCCCCGTAACTCAATACTCAGCCTCATAAAATGTCTTTGCAGTACTTTCTCTTATTCTACTCTTTCCTCCTTTGACCATTTCTTTTCATATTACATATGAATCTTTTTAGAAAGATGATTCTGGTCTTTCCCCTCTGTTGTTTCCCCAGATCTCTTCTCCTTAGTCCAATATTCTCAGTGTTTACAAATGGCTGCACTTTTCAGTCCAACTCCATCTTGCCCTTTATTTTCCTGCACAGCAGCTGCACACCCACCCCAAGTCTTAGCATTTCTACAAGTCATCTTTCAAAAAAGTGAAAACTCAAACTAAGTGATTCCTCAATATATTTAAAAAACTCATTACTGACATTTGGACTAGCACTTAGTCTCCTATTATTGAGGTACCTTATTAGGTACTTTGTAGTCTGGTTGCCAACATTATCTAACTTTAAAATATGATAGGTTAAACAATCCACTGTTGTCATTTTTATGAGCATCAACAGTGAAAAATCATTTATTGCGCATTTATTAATTTGTAGATGCCTTCTTCCATTTGTGAGATTTATTCTCTTCTTGTACATTAGCCCCTACACAGTGACTTACTGTAAGACTCAATATTTGTTAAGAGAATTAATGGTACTCATTATTAGATGCACAAAAATCAATGAAAGTTGCTATTAGAGGTCAAGTTTGCTTTTCTGCCCATAGACAAAACTAATTACAGCATGATAATCAATACAGGGCTCCTTCTTTTATTGAAACTAAAAATCCTAAGCTGATGAAAGCTACATAACCACACAGGAATATAAAATTACAGCAGCCCAGAGTATGACTAACAATGATTTGTGAGCAAATGATAGATATGTCCTGTTAGCAGTCAGTAAAAGGCTAAAGGTCACAGGATAGGAGGTGATGGAGGCAACAGACACTGAAGGTAGATCCAAACTCAAGACAGTAAAAGTTGTGGGCCAGAGAGCCAAAGGAGAGGTGAAGAAGATCAAAGGTTAAAATCCTCAAGGAAAGCTTTGAAGCCGAGGATCCAACCAAGATATAGCTAAGAAGTTCAATTGTGAGCCCTGATCAGGGCCTGTCTTTCTGTTATTGTGCTCTGAACCAGAGATGAAGCAAGGCTGAGAAGAAGAGAGAGCAAGAAAGCAGGAAGAAGTGTCTAGGAAAAACACTTTTCTAGTTGCCTGACAGCTGGAGAATGGGAAGACTTGTAGCATAGGAACCAAGTCTTGAAACATCAAATGGAAATATCCCATACTTTTCATGTTGCCCCATCTGTCATGGTAGCCAGTATTTGGCATGCAGACACTATCTGCTATCATACTTCATTTGGCTTCCTGGTTCTCAAGTATCTTAGTGACCCTATAGCCAATCTCTTAACCTGACACTTAGGTTCCTCCATCAGAACTGTCAATTGTGCTCCCAATATTTGCCCGTGTGACCCTGTATTAGACACCAATTGCTGTGATAAAGCACCATGACAAAGGCAACTTATAGAAGGAAGAATCTGAGTTTTCAGTTCCTGAGAGATAAGACTTTATAACTATCATGGAGGAGAAGCATGGTGGCAGGCAGACATTATGATTGAAGCAGGAAGCTGATAGCTCACACCTTGAATTACAAGTTTGAAGAATAGATGATGACTTTAAATGTTGCAAGTCTTTAAACTTTCAAACCAAGCCTACAGTCAGATATTTCCTCTAATAAAACTCAGCCTCCCTCAAAAGGTATCAAGTATCAACTAGGTATCAAGTATTGCAATATATTAGTCTGGGAGTATCTTCACTCAATCCACTTCAGATCCTATTTCGACCCAAAGCTCTCCGTATTCTAAAGGACCCTAGAACTACTAGCTCTGCCCCACATGTGAAGTACACAGGGTTAAGAAGTAGGATTGGGTATATACTGTGTGTGTATTTCTGCTTCTGGGACAGCTCCCTCAGGATGATCCTTTCCAGGTCCCACCATTTACCTGCAAATTTCATGATTTCCTTATTTTTCATTGCTGAATAATATCCCATTGTGTAGATGTACCACAATTTCTGCATCCATTCTTCAGTTGAGGGGCATCTGGGCTATTTCGTATAGACAGTAATATAGGATAAACTTAGTAAAATCTGTATATCTAAAGAAACTAATCGAGAGAGAGGACCCTGACTAAATTGCTCAATCCCCATCCCAAAAGGCAAAGAGGAAGGACATCAGA
Organism: Meriones unguiculatus; assembly: GCF_030254825.1. Lineage (NCBI taxonomy): Eukaryota > Metazoa > Chordata > Mammalia > Rodentia > Muridae > Meriones > Meriones unguiculatus. The sequence goes on from NC_083357.1 coordinate 44,050,529, forward strand.
AGAAGAAGAAAACAGGAGACAAGCTAGAAACCACAGAGGGCCTCTGAAAGGCTCTGCCCTGCAGGCTATCAAAGCAGATGCTGAGACATATGGCCAACTGTTGGGCAGTGTGCATGGAATCTTATGAAAGAAGTGGGAAATAGTAAGATCTGGAGAGGACAGGAACTCCACAAGGAGAGCAACAGAACTAGAAAATTTGAACACAGGGGTCTTTCCAGAGATTCATACTCCAGCCAAGTACCATGCATGGAGATAATCTAGAGCCCCTGCACAGATGTAGCCCATGGCAGTTTAGTGTCCAAATGAGTTCCATAGTAATGGCAAGAGGACTGCCTCTGACAAGAACTGATTGGCCTGCTCTTTGATCACCTCCCCCTCAGTGGGGGAGCAGCCTTACCAGGCCACAGGAGATGACAATGCAGCCACTCCTGATGAGATCTGATGGACTAAGATCAGAAGGAAGGAGAGGAGGACCTCCCCTATCAGTGGACTCGGGGAGGGGCATTCGAAAAGATGGGGGAGGAAGGGTGGGATGGGGGGGAAGAGGGAGGGCCTTATAGGGAGATCCAAAGTGAATAAAGTGTAATTAATAAAAAAGAAGAAAAAAAAAAAAAGAAGTAGAGGCGGCGCCGGGAGGACTCTCATTCTGAGCAGCAGCACAGCAGGATCAGCACAGTGACCAGCAATCAGAACTCTCGGTCATAAAACACAGTCATTGTGTTTCCCAGGTGAGAAGATACCCCACGGTGGGGGATTCAATCAGCTTTTAACTCACCCAGCTAAACCACAGAAGAGATCCCGGTTCCGCCAGAAGCTTGGCTGCCGGCCGCCAGCCCCAGCCCCAGCGCAGAGCCACAAGCCAGTGTCTCTGGTCACGGTCCCAGACCGAACCTTGTGCACCACACTATCAGAGACTGGAATTTTCAGTCGAGAGATAACCCCAGGGTACAGGAAACGATTGGGACCGGCCTTAGGTCACCCAGACATCCCCTGGAAAAGACTCGGGCGGGTTCCACGGGCACCCCAGGAGCCAGCCCGGAGCCAGAGCCGGGGACCCAGGTTCCGGCACAGAGCCCTGCCTGCCTGTGCGCCTGATTCGCCACTGGACATAGAAACGGCGGGTCTGATCTTTGAGCACTCAGCTCACCCCCAACCTGAAAAGGTCCCCGGAAAATTACGCATCTGAGGGAGGCACTCAGGCTCCCAAAAGCCACAAAGGCAGACACAGGCAGTTTCTGCGCACCAGACAGCTGGCAGAGACTGAACCGCCATCACACAGCTGTGCTCCAGGCACAGGCAGTTACTGCGGCCAGCCAGCCGGCAGACACTGAGCAGTGTGCACCAGGGCAAAAAAAAGACACTGGGAGTCCGTGTCTCCAGAGAATCCATGGGGAAGGAAGGAAACTACTGACCTAAATCACCCAATCCTTCCCTAGAAAAATTCTAGCAGTCTAGTGGGGCCGAGGCGCCAGCACTCAGCTGTGCTCCAGACACAGGCACAAACAGTTGAGGCGCGCCTGATGTCCAACTGGGTCACAGCAGCTGATCATTAAATTTACAACAAGAAACCCAGAAACAGGGCAGCTGCCCTCAGGACTTCCCTGGGTGAGAGGAGAATCCTCTCGACTAACAAAGACCACAGTTACCACTCAGGTCTATATCCCTGAGGTGAGCAACTCCTGAAAAAACACCAGCCATCCAGGGACTATACCCAAAAAGCTGAGAAGACATCCTTCAGGAAAAACCAGCTTTCTGCAAAGGGGATTCTCTCCACCACAGGATCCCCAGGAACCACCAGAAAATAACCCCAAACACCTAAGATAACACAATGGGTAGAGGCCAGCGTAAAAGCTCAAGCAACAAAAGACAGAGCAATATGGCATCTCCAGAACCCAGTTACCCAGGGGCAAGTAGCCCTGGACACCCCACCATAACTGAAATCCAAGAAGATGACCTAACAAGTATGCTCATGAAGATGATAACAGAGGAAAAAAATAAGATTCGTAAAGACATAGAGGAAGATAAACTCAAACAGAATATTGCCATCCGTAAAGAAATAGAGGAAACTGCAATCAAAGAGTTTATGGCCTTTAGAAAGAAAATGCTTAAAACACTGAATGAAATGATAGAAACAGAGTTGAAGGAACTAAAAGAAAAACAGGAAAGTACAATCAGACAGGTGAAGGAAGTAAACAAAACAACTCAAGAACTGAAGATAGAATTGGAAAAATTAAAGAAAACACAAATGGAAGAAATAATGGAAAGGAAGAATCTAGGGAAGAAAACAGGAACTACAGAGATAAGCAAAACCAACAGAGTACAAGAGATGGAAGAAAGAATCTCAGGTGTAGAAGATACAATGGAAGAAATCGATGTATCTGTCAAAGAAAATGTTAAATCAGAAAAATTCCTGACACAGACCGTCCAAGGAATGCAAGACAATATGAAAAGACAAAACCTAAGAATAATAGGTATAGAGGAAAAAGAAGACTCCCTTCTCCAAGGCCCAGAAAATATTTTCAACAAAATCATTGAAGAAAATTTCCCCAAGCTAAAGGAGAGGCCAATCAGAATACATGAGGCCTACAGAGCACCCAACAAATTTGACCAGAAAAGAAAATCCTCCCGCCACATAATAATCAAAACAGTAAATATACAGAACAAAGAAAAAATACTAAAAGCTGCAAGGGAAAAAGGCCAAGTAACATAATGGCAAACCCATTAGAATCACACCTGACTTTTCAACAGAGACTATGAAACCCAGAAGGGCCTGGACGGATATCATGCAGACCCTAAGAGAACACAGATGTCAGCCCAGGCTACTATGCCCTGCAAAACTCTCAATCCTCATAGACGGAGAAAACAAGATATTCAATGACAAAAACAAATTTCAACAATACCTACAAACAAATCCAGCATTACAGAAGACACTGGAAGGGAAAATACAACCCAAGAAAGCTAGCTACATTCAAGAAAACACAGGAAATAAATAAACTCACTTCAGTAAAACAAAAAGCAACCAAGCATACAACAGTATGACCACAGCCAACATCAAAATGAAGAGATCTAACAGCCACTGGTCATTAATCTCTCTCAACATCAATGGACTCAATTCTCCAATAAAAAGACACAGATTAACAGAATGGATACGTAAACAAAACCCAGCAATCTGTTGCATACAAGAAACACACCTAAGACACAAAGATAGACATTACCTGAGGGTAAAGGGTTGGAAGACGACTTTCCAAGCAAACGGACCCAAGAAGCAAGCAGGAGTAGCCATTCTAATATCTGATAAAATAGACCTTCAACCAAAATTAATCAAAAGAGATGGGGAAGGACACTTCATACTCATCAAGGGAAAATTCCACCAGGAAGACATCACAATCCTGAACATCTATGCATCAAATACAAGGGCACCCACATTTGTGAAAGAAACATTAATAAAATTTAAAGCACATATAGATCCCCACACATTAATAGTGGGAGACTTCAACAACCCACTCTCAACAAAGGACAGGTCAACAAAACAGAAATTAAACAAAGAAACAATGTCTCTGACAGAGGTCATGAATCAAATGGACCTAACAGACATTTACAGAACTTTACACCCAAACACAAAAGAATTTACCTTCTTCTCAGCACCTCATGGAACCTTCTCCAAAATAGACCATATAGTGGGTCACAAAGCAATCATCAACAGATACAAGAAGATTGAAATAATCCCATGTATCTTGTCTGATCACCATGGAATAAAGCTGGACCTCAACAATAACAGAAATAACAGAAAGCCTACACACACATGGAAACTGAACAACTTGTTACTAAATGACAGCTGGGTCAGGGAAGAAATAAAGAAGGAAATTAAAATCTTTCTAGAAATCAATGAAAATGAAGACACAACATACCCGAACTTGTGGGACACAATGAAAGCAGTGCTAAAAGGAAAGTTCATAGCACTAAGTGCCTTCAAGAAGAAATTCGAGACAGCTCATTCAAGCACCCTAATGGCTCACTTAAAAACCCTAGAAAAAGAAGCAGTCACACCAAGAAGGAGTAGACGGCTGGAAATAATCAAACTCAGGGCTGAAATCAATCAATTGGAAACAAATAAAACAATTCAAAGAATCAATGAAACCAAGAGTTGGTTCTTTGGAGAAAATCAACAAGATCGACAAACCCTTAGCCAGGCTAACTAAAAGGCAGAGAGACACCACCCAAATCAACAAAATCAGAAATGAAAAGGGGGATATAACTACAGACACTGAGGAAATCCAAACAATCATTAGGACTTACTTCAAAAGTCTATATGCCACAAAATTTGAAAATCTAAATGAAATGGACAATTTTCTTGATCGATTTGACTTACCAAAGCTGAACCAGGACCAGGTAAATCAACTAAATAAACCTATATCCCCCAAAGAAATAGAAGCGGTCATCAAAAGTCTCCCATCCAAGAAAAGCCCAGGACCAGATGGCTTCAGCGCAGAATTCTACCAGACCTTCAAAGAAGAGCTAACACCAATTCTCTTCAAACTATCCCACAAAATAGAAACAGAAGGAATATTACCAAATTCATTCTATGAAGCCACAGTCACCTTGGTATATAAACCTCACAAAGACTCAACAAAGAAAGAGATTTTCCGGCCAATCTCCCTTATGAACATTGACGCAAAAATACTTAATAAAATACTTGCAAACCGAATCCAAGAACACATCAAAGATATTATCCACTATGACCAAGTAGGCTTCATCCCAGGTATGCAGGGGTGGTTCAATATATGGAAATCCATCAATGTGATCCACCATATTAACAAACTGAAAGAAAAAAACCACATGATAATCTCCCTAGATGCTGAAAAAGCCTTTGACAAAATCCAACATCCATTCATGTTCAAAGTATTGGAGAGATCAGGGATACAAGGCACATATCTAAACATAGTAAAGGCGATATACAGCAAGCCTATAGCCAACATCAAACTGAATGGAGAGAAACTTCAAGCAATCCCACTGAAATCAGGGACAAGACAAGGCTGCACACTCTCTCCATATCTCTTCAACATAGTGCTGGAAGTCCTTGTTAGAGCAATAAGACAGTTGAAGGAGATCAAGAAGATACAAATTGGAAAGGAAGAAGTCAAACTATCACTATTTGCAGATGATATGATAGTATACGTGAGTGACCCCAAAAACTCTACCAGGGAACTCCTACAGCTGATAAACACCTTCAGCAAAGTGGCCGGATACAAAATTAACTCAAAAAAATCAGTAGCCCTCCTGTATACAAAAGACAAAAGGGCTGAGAAAGAAATTAAGGAAACAACACCCTTCACAATAGCCACAAATGACATAAGGTACCTCGGAGTAACCCTAACCAAGGAAGTCAAAGACTTGTATGAAAAAAATCTCAAGTCTCTGAAGAAAGAATTAGAAGAAGATATGAGAAGATGGAAAGATCTCCCATGCTCATGGCTTGGTAGGATTAACATAGTAAAAATGGCCATCTTACCAAAAGCAAACTACAGATTCAATGCAATGCCCATCAAATTACCAACACAATTCTTTACAGACCTGGAAAGGAAAATTCTCAACTTCATATGGAATAACAAGAAACCCAGAATTGCTAAAACAATCCTCTACAATAAAAGATCTTCTGGAGGTATCTCCATCCCTGATCTTAAGTTGTACTATAGAGCAACAGTTTTAAAAACTGCATGGTACTGGCATAGAAACAGAATGGTGGATCAATGGAACCGAACAGAGGACCCAGAAATAAACCCACACACTTATGGATACCTGATCTTTGACAAAGACGCCAAAACCATACAATGGAAAAAAGATAGCATCTTCAACAAATGGTGCTGGTCTAACTGGATGTCTACATGTAGAAAAATGAAAATAGATCCATACTTGTCACCCTGCACAAAACTGAAGTCCAAGTGGATCAAAGACCTCAACATAAAACCAGACACATTAAATTGGCTAGAAAAAAAAAGTGGGAAATACCCTAGAACTCATTGGTACAGGGGGAAACTTCCTGAACAGAACACCAACAGCACAGGCTCTAAGAGCAACAACCAATAAATGGGACCTCATGAAACTGAAAAGCTTCTGTAAAGCAAAACAAAGCAACCACCTACAGATTGGGAAAGAATCTTCACCAACCCTTTATCTGACAGAGGACTCATATCCAGTATATATAAAGAACTAAAGAAGCTGAAAAGCAGCAAACCAAGTAATCCACTTAAAAAATGGGGAACAGAGCTAAACAGAGAATTCTCTGTAGAGGAATACCGAATGGCAGAGAAGCACTTAAAGAAATGCTCAACCTCACTAGCCATTAGGGAAATGCAAATCAAAACGACCCTGAGATTTCACCTTACACCCATCAGAATGGCCAAGATCAAAAACTCAAGTGACAACACATGTTGGAGAGGTTGTGGAGAAAGGGGAACCCTTCTCCACTGCTGGTGGGAATGTAAACTTGTACAACCACTCTGGAAATCAATCTGGCGCTTTCTCAGACAACTAGGAATAGCGCTTCCTCAAGATCCAGCCATACCACTACTGGGCATATATCCAAAAGAGGCTCAAGTACACAAAAAGGACATTTGCTCAACCATGTTTGTAGCAGCTTTATTTGTAATAGCCAGAAGCTGGAAACAACCCAGATGCCCCTCAACTGAAGAATGGATGCAGAAATTGTGGTACATCTACACAATGGAATATTACTCAGCAATGAAAAATAAGGAAATCATGAAATTTGCAGGTAAATGGTGGGATCTGGAAAGGATCATCCTGAGTGAGTTGTCCCAGAAGCAAAAAGACACACATGGTATATACTCACTCATATAGACATACAACATAGGACAAACCCACTAAAACCTGTGCATCTAAAGAAACTAAGCAAGAAACAGGACCCTAACTAAAACGTCCAATCCCCATCAAGAAAGGCAACGAGGATGGACATCAGAAAAAGAAGAAAACAGGAAACAACCTAGGAACCTACCACAGAGGGCCTCTGAAAGCCTCTGCCCTTCAGACTATCAAAGCAGATGCTGAGCCGGATGGGCAACTGTTGAGCAGGAGAACGGAATTTTAGGTAAGAACTGGGAAATAGTAAGAGCTGGAGAGGAAAGGGTCTCCACAAAGAGAGCAACAGAACAAGAAAATTTGAACATAGGGAACTTCCCAGAGACTCATACTCCAACCAAGGACTATTCATGGAGATAACCTAGAACCCCTGCACAGATGTAGCCCAGGGCAGTTCAGAGTCCAATTGGGTTACATAGTAATGTGAAGAGGGACTGCCTCTGACATAATCTGATTGGCCTGCTCTTTGATCACCTCCCTCTGGGGGGGGGGGAGCGGCCTTACCAGGCCACAGTAGAAGACAATACAGCCACTTTTGATGTGAACTGACAGACTAAGATCAAAAAGGAGAGGAGAACCTCCCCTATTAGTGGACTTGGGGAGTGGCATGCAAGCAGAGGGAGGAGGGATGGTGGGATTGGGAGGAGAGGAGGGAGGGGCTTATGGGGGGATGCAGAAGGAATAAAGTGTAATTGATGAAAAATTAAAAAAAAAAGAATTTTACAGAGGCATGGGAAAGCCTTTTAAATCATTCAACTATGTGGCTTTTGTTACGTGCATTTCTTTAGAAATTATTATTAAAAGCATTTTAATTAAAAAAAATAATCTATAAGATACAAGGGGTCATATCTGGAAAACCCAAGATTGGGTCTTCAAATGATCATAGGAAAGGGGGAAATGAGAGACCAAAAGATAAGCAGCGATTGTTAACACTATGTAGAGTAGGCACGGTATAGCAGTGAGTTCCCTGAGGGAAGAGCAACCTCGCTGCATTCTTTCCAGCCTTCCCGTCCCAGGTGGGTACATGACTTGGCTCACAATCTGCCTTCCCACCTTCCCGGTTCCGGGTACGTGACTCGACTCACAATCTGCCTTCCCGCCTTCCCTGTTCTGGGTACATGACTTAACTACGGCTTTGTTCAAACCACCCAATCAGACCCCTGTAACTATGCTTCTCGCTTCTGTAACCGCGCCTCCTGCTCCCGAGCCCTATAAAAACCCGTCACCCCAACCGAGAGGCACGCAAGTCCTCCAATAGGCTTGGTCGCCCCGGGTACCCGTGTATCAAAATAAACCTCTTGCGGCTTGCATCCGAAGGCTGGTCTCGCTGTTCCTTGGGAAGCGGGGTCTCCCTGTCTAGATAGGCTCCTGGGAGTCTTTCATGTGCTATAAAATGAAAAGAGCATTCAACCCTTAGGTGAGTTCAATTAGGATATACAATGACTGCCCTTTTTTCTTAGCTTCTGAGACATCTGAGAAGATATCATTCATAACTATGACAACTATATCAGGACCTGATAAAAACAATGAAACTGTGCACATAACTCCACCAGCACCCACTGAGGAAGATATCACTGTGCTTTCTTCCTCCCCACCAGGACCATTTGTGGGACACCAATTGGCAGGTTTCTCACAAGTATTTGTAAGAATAGCATGCTGCTCTCTGGTATGCTTGTAAGTTAATTTTTGATCTCTCTGGCTGTCCTGTCCCACATACTTGATGGAGAACATGTGCTCTCAATTAATAATTTATCAAACATGTGAATGTTTAGATAACCTATCCATGAGGGTGAGATCCTGTTAAAATAATGTTTCAAAGAAATAAATCCCAGTGAAATTTGAGTCATGTAATTAAACAAAATTGAAAAACAAATGTATAATATGCCCAAATTTCCCCCTGATTTCAGCACAAATTCCAATCCACCATCTAGTTGGAGGAAAGGATTCTATGGATGTGAGTCTGTTGGTGTCCCCAACTGTCAAATCTTCCAGCTTCTTTTAATCCCCATATTATTCTAGAGTCTCTTGTAATAGCATTGCCTCTGAGATCATTCAATCCTATCAGTCAATATATCTAGTGTTTTACATTACTTTATCAGGGAATTAGGTTTAATCATTTTTCTTTGCTATATATCAATCTTTTCATCCTAGAAAAATATATTTCAAATTCATCTAATATGGCTTGTTCTATTTTAAATATGCTATTAAATTGCCGTAGAGCATGACAATATGTACTGTTCAGCAAGCATTTTAAAACTATATGGTAGCATGTCAACAAGATTATCATGTCAGACACATGACAATTACTGTATATACCTTGAGTACTTTACAGCAAACTCTTTTGGTAACCATGACTATAATCATTCCAACGTTGAAAAAAGCAAACATAGTGAATAAAGCAGTATATGGTAGTTATTTTACACAAAGAAAGCATGAAAGAGGAATTAAAACTCATTGGGTCTTTGACTGAGACAACTTTTTTTTTTTTTTTTTTCAATGCAGTTTATTCAGGAACATTGAACAATCCTCGGACCCCGGGGAAAGCCAGCCCACAGCTTAAATAGCCTCTGGGTAGCCAACCCAGGCGTGCCACGGGGGCAATGCAGATAGGTCCACATACATGGAAGCAAGCCAGATCCTCGGCCTTAGCCAAATGTGGAGTTGTTCCTGACAGAGAGCACTCACCATCGGGAAGGTGGAAGGCGGAAACCAGCTCCATCTTTAAGGAGCGGCATTACGCAGCTCTCTACAGTTCCCCCTTTTTGTTTTAGACGCATCAGGCAAGAGTAGAGGTCTGATCTCTGATATTAGAAATAAATTGGGACTTTGTACAGATGTTCATTTAGGTGTCATCCACCCAAAGAGCATCGGACCCGTCCGATACCTTTTTCTCAGAGGCGGGACCTGGGGCATCAACCCGCATGCAATCAGACATGCTCTTCTCTGGGTCCAAAGCGGCTGACCCTGAGTGCAGTGCTTAGCCTCGCATCCTGAGCGTATCATTTTAGCTTTTTATGGTATCCAACCATGCTTGGGGAGAATGTCTTGCTTCAATGGCTGTAAAGGCCTGAATGATCATGGCTGCATCACACTGTTGTGAGACTCTAATCTTGCATATATACCACAGGCAAACCAAGGAGACCAACACCAGAAGGCCTGCTAACACTCCCATGCCCGCCCATTCCTTCAGATGATTCATGGCTGCAGCAATCCATGTTGATAATCCTGTGGCTAGTCCTGCGTCCACTCCGGTAGAATTTACTGTGACAATGGCCACTCTCAGCTGCTCCATCGTAGTATCGAATTCTCCAGTCCAATTACCTAAAATTCCGTTCACTCTGCCCAACAGTTGCCCATCAGGCTCAGCATCTGCTTTGATAGTCTGAAGGGCAGAGGCTTTCAGAGGCCCTCTGTGGTAGGTTCCTAGGTTGTTTCCTGTTTTCTTCTTCTTCTGATGTCCATCCTCTTTGCCTTTCTGGATGGGGATTGGACGTTTTAGTTAGGGTCCTCTCTCTTGCTTAGTTTCTTTAGATGCACAGGTTTTAGTGGGTTTGTCCTATGTTGTATGTCTATATGAGTGAGTATATACCATGTGTGTCTTTTTGCTTCTGAGACAACTCACTCAGGATGATCCTTTCCAGTTCCCACCATTTACCTGCAAATTTCATGATTTCCTTATTTTTCATTGCTGAGTAATATTCCATTGTGTAGATGTACCACAATTTCTGCATCCATTCTTCAGTTGAGGGGCATCTGGGTTGTTTCCAGCTTCTGGCTATTACAAATAAAGCTGCTACAAACATGGTTGAGCAAATGTCCTTTTTGTGTACTTGAGCCTCTTTTGGATATATGCCCAGTAGTGGTATGGCTGGATCTTGAGGAAGCGCTATTCCTAGTTGTCTGAGAAAGCGCCAGACTGATTTCCAGAGTGGTTGTACAAGTTTACATTCCCACCAGCAGTGGAGAAGGGTTCCCCTTTCTCCACAACCTCTCCAGCATGTGTTGTCACTTGAGTTTTTGATCTTGGCCATTCTGATGGGTGTAAGGTGAAATCTCAGGGTTGTTTTGATTTGCATTTCCCTAATGGCTAATGAGGTTGAGCATTTCTTTAAGTGCTTCTCTGCCATTCGGTATTCCTCTACAGAGAATTCTCTGTTTAGCTCTGTTCCCCATTTTTTAAGGGGATTACTTGGTTTGCTGCTTTTCAGCTTCTTTAGTTCTTTATATATACTGGATATGAGTCCTCTGTCAGATAAAGGGTTGGTGAAGATTCTTTCCCAATCTGTAGGTGGTCGCTTTGTTTTGATGACGGTGTCCTTTGCTTTACAGAAGCTTTTCAGTTTCATGAGGTCCCATTTATTGGTTGTTGCTCTTAGAGTCTGTGCTGTTGGTGTTCTGTTCAGGAAGTTTCCCCCTGTACCAATGAGTTCTAGGGTATTTCCCACTTTTTTTTCAAGCCGATTTAATGTGTCTGGTTTTATGTTGAGGTCTTTGATCCACTTGGACTTCAGTTTTGTGCAGGGTGACAAGTATGGATCTATTTTCATTTTTCTACATGTAGACATCCAGTTAGACCAGCACCATTTGTTGAAGATGCTATCTTTTTTCCATTGTATGGTTTTGGCGTCTTTGTCGAAGATCAGGTGTCCATAAGTGTGTGGGTTTATTTCTGGGTCCTCTGTTCGGTTCCATTGATCCACCATTCTGTTTCTATGCCAGTACCATGCAGTTTTTAAAACTGTTGCTCTATAGTACAACTTAAGATCAGGGATGGAGATACCTCCAGAAGATCTTTTATTGTAGAGGATTGTTTTAGCAATTCTGGGTTTCTTGTTATTCCATATGAAGTTGAGAATTTTCCTTTCCAGGTCTGTAAAGAATTGTGTTGGTAATTTGATGGGCATTGCATTGAATCTGTAGATTGCTTTTGGTAAGATCCCATTTTTACTATGTTAATCCTACCAAGCCATGAGCATGGGAGATCTTTCCATCTTCTCATATCTTCTTCTAATTCTTTCTTCAGAGATTTGAAATTTTTTTCATACAAGTCTTTGACTTCCTTGGTTAGGGTTACTCCGAGGTACCTTATGTCATTTGTGGCTATTGTGAAGGGTGTTGTTTCCTTAATTTCTTTCTCAGCCCTTTTGTCTTTTGTATACAGGAGGGCTACTGATTTTTTTGAGTTAATTTTGTATCCTGCCACTTTGCTGAAGGTGTTTATCAGCTGTAGCAGTTCCCTGGTAGAGTTTTTGGGGTCACTCACGTATACTATCATATCATCTGCAAATAGTGATAATTTGACTTCTTCCTTTCCAATTTGTATCCCCTTGATCTCCTTCAACTGTCTTATTGCTCTAGCAAGGACTTCCAACACTATGTTGAAGAGATATGGAGAGAGTGGGCAGCCTTGTCTTGTCCCTGATTTCAGTGGGATTGCTTGAAGTTTCTCTCCATTCAGTTTGATGTTGGCTATAGGCTTGCTGTATATCGCCTTTACTATGTTTAGATATGTGCCTTGTATCCCTGATCTCTCCAATACTTTGAACATGAATGGATGTTGGATTTTGTCAAAGGCTTTTTCAGCATCTAGGGAGATTATCATGTGGTTTTTTTCTTTCAGTTTGTTAATATGGTGGATCACATTGATGGATTTCCGTATATTGAACCACCCCTGCATACCTGGGATGAAGCCTACTTGGTCATAGTGGATAATATCTTTGATGTGTTCTTGGATTCGGTTTGCAAGTATTTTATTAAGTATTTTTGCGTCAATGTTCATAAGGGAGATTGGCCGGAAATTCTCTTTCTTTGTTGAGTCTTTGTGAGGTTTAGGTACCAAGGTGACTGTGGCTTCATAGAATGAATTTGGTAATATTCCTTCTGTTTCTATTTTGTGGAATAGTTTGAAGAGAATTGGTGTTAGCTCTTCTTTGAAGGTCTGGTAGAATTCTGCGCTGAAGCCATCTGGTCCTGGGCTTTTTTTGGATGGGAGACTTTTGATGACCGCCTCTATTTCTTTGGGGGATATAGGTCTATTTAGTTGATTTACCTGGTCCTGGTTCAGCTTTGGTAAGTCAAATCAATCAAGAAAATTGTCCATTTCATTTAGATTTTCAAATTTTGTGGCATATAGACTTTTGAAGTAAGTCCTAATGATTGTTTGGATTTCCTCAGTGTCTGTAGTTATATCCCCCTTTTCATTTCTGATTTTGTTGATTTGGGTGGTGTCTCTCTGCCTTTTAGTTAGCCTGGCTAAGGGTTTGTCGATCTTTTTGATTTTCTCAAAGAACCAGCTCTTGGTTTCATTGATTCTTTGAATTGTTTTATTTGTTTCCAATTGATTGATTTCAGCCCTGAGTTTGATTATTTCCAGCCGTCTACTCCTTCTTGGTGTGTCTGCTTCTTCTTTTTCTAGGGTTTTTAAGTGAGCCATTAGGGTGCTTGAATGAGCTGTCTCGAATTTCTTTTTGAAGGCACTTAGTGCTATGAACTTTCCTCTTAGCACTGCTTTCATTGTGTCCCATATGTTCGGGTATGTTGTGTCTTCATTTTCATTGATTTCTAGAAAGACTTTAATTTCTTTCTTTATTTCTTCCCTGACCCAGCTGTCATTTAGTAACAAGTTGTTCAGTTTCCATGTGTGTGTAGGCTTTTTGTTATTTCTGTTATTGTTGAGGTCCAGCTTTATTCCATGGTGATCAGACAAGATACATGGGATTATTTCAATCTTCTTGTATTTGTTGAGGCTTGCTTTGTGACCCACTATGTGGTCTATTTTGGAGAAGGTTCCATGAGGTGCTGAGAAGAAGGTAAATTCTTTTTTGTTTGGGTGTAAAGTTCTGTAAATGTCTGTTAGGTCCATTTGATTCATGACCTCTGTCAGAGACATTGTTTCTTTGTTTAATTTCTGTTTGGTTGACCTGTCCTTTGTTGAGAGTGGGGTGTTGAAGTCTCCCACTATTAATGTGTGTGGATCTATATATGCTTTAAATTTTATCAATGTTTCTTTCACAAATGTGGGTGCCCTTGTATTTGGGGCATATATGTTCAGGATTGTGATGTCTTCCTGGTGGAATTTTCCCTTGATGAGTATGAAGTGTCCTTCCCCATCTCTTTTGATTAATTTTGGTTGAAGGTCTATTTTATCAGATATTAGAATGGCTACTCCTGCTTGCTTCTTGGGTCCGTTTGCTTGGAAAGTCGTCTTCCAACCCTTTACCCTCAGGTAATGTCTATCTTTGTGTCTTAGGTGTGTTTCTTGTATGCAACAGATTGCTGGGTTTTGTTTACGTATCCATTCTGTTAATCTGTGTCTTTTTATTGGAGAGTTGAGTCCATTGATGTTGAGAGAGATTAATGACCAGTGGCTGTTAGATCTCTTGATTTTGATGTTGGCTGTGGTCATCAGGTTGTGTGTTTGGTTGCTTTTTGTTTTACTGAAGTGAGGTTATTTATTTCCTGTGTTTTCTTGAATGTAGCTAGCTTTCTTGGGTTGTATTTTCCCTTCCAGTGTCTTCTGTAATGCTGGATTTGTTTGTAGGTATTGTTGAAATTTGTTTTTGTCATTGAATATCTTGTTTTCTCCATCTATGAGGACTGAGAGTTTTGCTGGGTATAGTAGCCTGGGCTGACATCTGTGTTCTCTTAGGGTCTGCATGAAATCTGTCCAGGCCCTTCTGGCTTTCATAGTCTCTGTTGAAAAGTCAGGTGTGATTCTAATGGGTTTGCCATTATATGTTACTTGGCCTTTTTCCCTTGCAGCTTTTAGTATTTTTTCTTTGTTTTGTATACTTACTGTTTTGATTATTATGTGGCGGGAGGATTTTCTTTTCTGGTCAAATTTGCTGGGTGTTCTGTAGGCCTCATGTATTCTAATTGGCCTCTCCTTTAGCTTGGGGAAATTTTCTTCAATGATTTTGTTGAAAATATTTTCTGGGCCTTGGAGAAGGGAGTCTTCTTTTTCCTCTATACCTATTATTCTTAGGTTTTGTCTTTTCATATTGTCTTGCATTTCTTGGACGGTCTGTGTCAGGAATTTTTCAGATTTAACATTTTCTTTGACAGATACATCGATTTCTTCCATTGTATCTTCTACACCTGAGATTCTTTCTTCCATCTCTTTTAGTCTGTTGGTTATGCTTACCTCTGTAGTTCCTGTTTTCTTCCCTAGATTCTTCCTTTCCATTATTTCTTCCATTTGTGTTTTCTTTAATTTTTCCAATTCTATCTTCAGGTCTTGAGTTGTTTTGTTTACTTCCTTCACCTGTCTGATTGTACTTTCCTGTTTTTCTTTTAGTTCCTTCAACTCTGTTTCTTTCATTTCATTCAGTGTTTTAAGCATTTCCTTTCTAAAGGCCATAAACTGTTTGGCTGCAGCTTCCTCTATTTCTTTACGGATGGCAATATTCTGTTTGAGTTTATCTTCCTCTATGTCTTTACGAATCTTATTTGTTTCCTCTGTTATCATCTTCATGAGCATACTTGTTAGGTCATCTTCTTGGATTTCAGTTATGGTGGGGTGTCCAGGGCTACTTGCCCCTGGGTAACTGGGTTCTGGAGATGCCATATTGCTCTGTCTTTTGTTGCTTGAGCTTTTACGCTGGCCTCTACCCATTGTGTTATCTTAGGAGTTTGGGGTTATTTTCTGGTGGTTCCTGGGGATCCTGTTGGGGAGAGAATCCCCTTTGCAGAAAGCTGGATTTTCCTGAAGGATGTCTTCTCAGCTTTTTGGGTATAGTCCCTGGATGGCTGGTGTTTTTTCAGGAGTTACTCACCTCAGGGATATAGACCTGAGTGGTAACTGTGGTCTTTGTTAGTCGAGAGGGTTCTCCTCTCACCCAGGGAAGTCCTGAGGGAAGCTGCCCTGTTTCTGGGTTTCTTGTTGCAAATTTAATGATCAGCTGCTGTGACCCAGTTGGACATCAGGCGTGCCTCAACTGTTTGTGCTTGTGTCTGGAGCACAGCTGAGTGCTGTCGCCTCGGCCCCACTAGACTGCTAGACTTTTTCTAGGGAAGGATTGGGTGATTTAGATCAGTACAGTTTCCTTCCTTCCCCGTGGATTCTCTGGAGACACGGACTCCTAGTGTCTTTTTTTGCCCTGGCGCACACTGCTCAGTGTCCGCCAGCTGGCTGGCCACAGAAATTTGCCTGTGCCTGGAGCACAGCTGTGTGATGGCGGCTCAGTCTCTGCCAGCTGTCTGGTGCGCAGAAACTGCCTGTGTCTGCCTTTGTGGCTTTTGGGAGTCTGAGTGGCTCCCTAAGGTGGGCAATTTTCCGGGGACCTTTTCAGGTTGGGGGTGAGCTGAGTGCTCTGAGATCAGACCCGCCATTTCTATCTCTGGCGGCGAATCAGGCGCGCAGGCAGGCAGGGCTCTGTGCTGGAACCTGGGTCCCTGGCTCTGGCTCCGGGCTGGCTCCTGGGGTGCCCATGGAACCCGCCCGAGTCTTTTCCAGGGGATGTCTGGGTGACCTAAGGCCGGTCCCAATCGTTTCCTGTACCCTGGGGTTATCTCTCGACTGAAAATTCCAGTCTCTGATAGTGTGGTGCCCAAGGTTCAGTCTGGGACCGTGACCAGAGACACTGGCTTGTGGCTCTGGGCTGGGGCTGGGGCTGGCGGCCGGCAGCCAAGCTTCTGGCGGAACCGGGATCTCTTCCGCGGTTTAGCCGGGTGAGTTAAAAGCTGATTGAATCCCCCACCGTGGGGTATCCTCTCACCTGGGAAACACAATGACTGTGTTTTATGGCCGAGAGTTCTGATTGCTGTTCACTGTGCTGATCCTGCTGTGCTGCTGCTCAGAATGAGAGTCCTCCCGGCGCCGCCATCTTGCCCCTCTTATTTTATTATTATTATCATTTATTACTATTCATTCTATTTGTATCCCAGCTGTAGCCCTCTCCCTTGTCTCCTCCCAATCCTGCCTTCCCTCCTTCTTCTCTCCCTATCCTGAGACAACTTTTTACATTGATAGCTAAACTATAACTTCTCAGGAGAAGGAAATGAAAGTCTCTATCAAAGGAACTTTCCTGATAGGCAAAATGTCTCCTAAAAAGACAGATTTTAAGATTGAAAACAATACCCAGGACTGACAGGAGGTGTTTGTGTCACTAAAAAGAAATATCCCAATTGGAACTGGGAATGGCATGCTTGGGAAGGATATTCCTAGAGGAGAAGAAAAAGTAAGGGAGGAACAATCACCACAACTATTTAGGGAACCTAATTGTGACTCAATGCCAAGGAGGATCTGATTCCAACAAACCCCAATGTTTAAAATTGGGAAAAATGGATTGGGAGAAAATATATTCAGAAGTAATGAACTCAAGGATAGGTTCCTTTACCTCCCCCCACTCCGGAGAGAGGAACAGCTTTCCCTGGACACAGAGGACATTGCATCCATTACTGAAGATACCTGATATGCTAGGGTCAGATGGAAGGGGAGGAGGATGTCTCCTAGCAGTGGACTTGGAAAGAGATAGGAAGAAGATGAGGGAGGGGACGGGATTGGGAGGGAATGAAGGAGGGAGTTATGGATGGGATGCAAAGTAAATAACCTGTGATAAATATTTAAAAAAGAAAAGATACAAAATCTTCTTCATTACTCCCAGTTGTAGTTACTGACTTATGATTGCCATTGCTCTGGTTCACAGTAACAGACACATTCTTTCTTCAAACTTTTGGATGAATAATAATAGAAGCATGTGTTTATTTCATAGAGACCAGGATATCAATCATTGGTGAAAAGGAACTAGATGAACCCCATTTATTCAGAAAATTAGTGACCAAACCATACTGGAACCTACAGGAAAAGATTGACTTTCAACAGAAAGTAAATTTGAAAGAGGAATCTATGGTTGTCACAACAGAGGTCTTCATAGTAATGTTTTTACCATACTCCATACTTAGCATCCCTTCAGACAGGTGTGAGTACTTTCCTTCCTTGAGATAAACTGCTGCTGACAGATTCCTTCAACTATGGAAACTGATGACCTGAGGACAAGAGAAAGATAAAATTTTGAGAAGCTAAGGGATTCATCACAACAGACCATTGAAAACCTTCTGTAGGCACTTAACTTCCTCCCATGTCAGATGTGCTTAGGTTTGGCAATGCAAATCATCCTGATGATTTCACCTATGACCATACTATGTGAGGTCATAAGAAAACATGTAATAATAGTGGTAAAAATGTGACTTAAAAAACTCAAGTCTTGAATAATACTTAGCAAAAAATATATTCTTCACAAATAAAGACATTTCAAGATGGTTAATCCATCACCAAACTGTTGGTTTTTGCCCTCCGTCCAGTACGTACATGAAATTGTTTTCCTTCTCTACCAAAAAAATATAATCAAGTACTTTTATATTTGTTATATTATTATCCCTTGTCACAAAATCAAGAGTTTTCTGAAGCTACTCAAAGTACTCTACTACAAGCTAAACTTACTCAGGAGCAAACAGTGGTTCTAGAGAAATAACATTCCTTGGTTCAAATTGGGCCATGCTCTGAGTTCACCACTCAGTAGACTCTGGAGCTATAGCCTCAGACATAAAGAGAGAAGGTATTGTTTTGAGAGAAGACAGGATAGGTAACATCAGACAAAGCCAGAACTTGATCCCTCCTTGAACTGGAGCTTGCCAAGTATGGCTTAATCTCATTGCCAGAAAGCTGGGACCTCATAGTGAGGAAGAAAGTAATCATCAGTGACCAGCAAGGCAAGGCTGTACACTTAGGGTACTTTAAAGGTACAGGAACACCTGGAGTTTTCCCATTGTTCTCATTACTCTACCCTTGGAACCTCAAATCATGGCTGACACTTCACAAATCAGAAATCAGTGAAATTAATCATCCTTTACTGAATTATGAATTGTGGTTTTTACTGAACTAGTTAGTCCTGAACAATTTTGGGCTATTTAGTAAGAAGAGAAGATATGCATATTATGAACTATATAATTTGATATCTCTTTTTCTTACTCAGGTAATTAGGGATTTCTCCAATTTTTATTGGTATGTTTATTTTTCATTTTTATTCATGTATTTGCTTATATATGTATTCTGAGACATGTCTGTGTTTGACACCCACTCTAGTCTCTTACCTAAGGCCCCACGGATTCATTCTAAATGGGGATTCTATCTATATAGTATAAATGCTTGCCTTGGCTTCACACTTCTCACTGTCCCTAGTCTTTTGAAACTGCAGTGTATGTGTGACCAAGTACAAAGGTTGGAAAATTGAAATAAAGTCTATGCTAGAACAATAAGACAATTAAAGGAGATCAAGGGGATACAAATTGGAAAGGAAGAAGTCAAAGTATCAGTATTTGCAGATGATATGATAGTATACATGAGCAACCCCAAAAATTCTACTAGAAAATTCTTACAGCTGATTAACACCTTCAGCAAAGTGGCTGGATACAATATTAACTCAAAAATTCAGTAGCCCTCCTGTATACAAAAGACAAAATGGAGGAGAAAGAAATTAGGGAAACAACACCTGTCACAATAGCCACAAATGTCATAAAGTACCTTGGTGTGAACCTAACCAAGCAAGTCAAAGACTTGTATGAAAAAAAATCTAGTCTCTAAAGAAAGAATTAGAAGATGATATCAGAAGATGGAAAGATCTCCCATGCTCATAGCTTGGCAGGATTAATATAGTAAAAATGGCCATCTTACCAAAAACAATCTACAGATTCAATGCAATTCCCATCAAATTACTGACACAATTCTTAACGTACTTGAAAGAAAAATTCTCACATTCATATGGAACAACAAGAAACCAAGAAGTGCTAAAACAATTCTCTACAGTAAAAGATCTTCAGGAGTTATCTCCATCCCTGATCTCAAGCTGTACTATTGAGCAACAATAGTAAAAACTGCATGGTACTGGCATAGAATCAGGCTCGTGGATCAATGGAATCGAATAGAAGACCCTGAAATAAATCCACACACTTATGGACACACACTATGGACACATTCAGGAAAAAAGGAGCAAGTAAATATATTTTATACTCTCAACCACTGTTAATGATATTCTTTTCATAAACAGTTCTACTCAAATATATTACTTTAGGTTGTCAGATATGAAAACAAAGAAGGATAAGTATTCTGAATTATTTCTGCATGAAATATGAAAATAATCCAAGTGTGATATTCATGGAATTTTTTTTTTGTAAAATATTTTTGGTTGTGAAGCTAGATTTTAACTGCTGAGCTGGGAGGAGGTCCTCCCCTATGACTGGACATGGGAAAGGGCATAAAGTGAAAAGAGGGAGGTTGGGTGGTACTAGAAGGAGAAGAGGGAGGGGGCTGCAGGAGAGAAAATTTTGAATAAATTGTAATAAATTAATAAATAATTAAAAAATTAAAGAGACTGCTCAAGTATAAAATTAGGTGAACCCTTGAAAGAAACATAAAAGTTGAACAGAAATAATCATTGCTGTGAGGATATTGAAACTTTTTCTTTCCTATTATACCATATCTTACTGACTGTATATAAGGTACATGCCCATACTATTCTTAGTCATTTCATGGGTTCATACCTGTATAAAGTAACTATTAATTTTTTTTTGTCATTTCAAGATTCTCATATCAAATTTGTAAACAATGTTAATGACAGGACCTTGTTTCTGCATTGTTGATTTACAGGTTTCCCTTATGAGAATTCTCATGGAAAATTTTCCAAAGATCTTTGAAGAGGATACTACTACATTTTATAAAGACATGTTAAGGAGAGTTGAGAACATAAAGAATTCCTCTGGTTTACAAATTGCTATTGATAAATCTTGTGATAAGGCTGTTGCCAAAGAGCAAAGTGAGGAAAAAAAAAAACTTTCCTAATGATAATTCTGAAGAATTAAAGATTACAGCTGTTCCTTCTCAGGAGGAAGTTGCTACAGGTAACAGGAGGTTTAAGTATTAATCAGATGACATCATCTCCTGATTTCACAAAACTGAAAAGAGTATCAGAGCAGTACTGGCACATGTTATGATATTAGAACATGGGAAAAGTCTTGTTTTAAGCAACAGTAAACGCTCAGTCCCCATCCCGAAAGGCAAAGAGGATGGACATCAGGAGAAGAAGAAAACAGGAAACAACCTAGAAACCTGCCACAGAGAGCTTCTGAAAGGCTCTGCCCTGAAGACTATCAAAGCAGACAGTGAGACTTATGGCCAAGTGTTGGGCAGAGTGCATAGAATCTTATGTAAGAAGTTGGAAATAGTAAGATCTGGAGAGGACAGGAACTCCACAAGGAGAGCAACAGAACTAGAAAATTTTAACATAGTAGTCTTCCTAGAGACTCATACTCCAACCAAGTACCATGCATGGAGATAACCTAGAACCCCTGCACAGATGTATCCCATGGCAGTTTAGTGTCTAAATCGGTTCCATAGAAATGGGAAGAGGGACTGCCTCTGACATAATTTGATTGGCCTGCTCTTTGATCACCTCCCCCTGAGGGGGGAGCAGCCTTACCATGCCACAGAAGATGACAATGCAGCCACTCCTGATGAGATCTGATAGAATAAGTTCAGAAGGAAGGAGAGGAGGACCTCCTTTATCAGTGGATTTGGGGAGGAGCATTCGTGAAGAAGGGGGAAGGAGGGTGGGATCAGGAGGGGAGGAGAAAGGAGCTTATGGGGGATACAAAGTGAATAAACTGTAATTAATAAAATAAAATATAAAGAATGAAAACTCACCTCCTTTAGCTCTTACAGGGAGATTTTGGTGACTTTGAGCCTTCTTCATTTGAGGAAAGCATTATCAGTTGCTCTTCTAGTACTCAGAAGACTTGTAAAATTAACTTAATTGTTGTCAATTTCCCTTTGTGAGCTAAGCCACCCCAGCTTCTCTAAGGTCAAAAAAAAAAAAAAATAGGAGCCTTCATTTCTCAAGATGTTTATGTGAACATTGGGGACTGGTGACGGAGAATGCTCATCATGTTAGCATTTCATGCCTGTCCTTTTCCCTTTTTTCCCCTCTCTTCTTTGCTATTTCTTTCTCAAAGCAGTTGCCCTCAGTTGTAATTTCTACTTGTGTGGTATTCAAGAGTCCCTGAAGGGGGGGAAAGAAATTTGTAGGGTAAGGCCACTGCACAGTGGCAGTAGAAGAAACTCTTTTACCAGGTGCTCTTTAAGAACTAGGAGTAAAAAGTGCTGTTTACTTACATTTGATATACACCAAACAGGAATTATCTGTTCATAGAGTTAAGATTTGTACATATAGGCCTGAGGTGTGCTCAGAGCAAACGTGTATGTTAATTCATACAAGTCCTTGAATTCAGTCAGCATAAAAACACACATACAAGCAAGCATGTGAATGAAATGGAGAGAGTAAGGAAGGGAAAAGAAAAAGAAATGAAAGGATGCTTTTAGGATAAAAATAAGGAATTTGGGGTAGTGCTATTTCTTTTTATTTTTCTGCTTGCGCGCTTGTGTATATGAGTGTGTGTGTGTGTGTGTGTGTATGTGTGTGTGTGTACTCACGCTCAAAGAATGCTGCAGAACCCCCTTGTGAGACTTTTCTGGCTTTAACATTGCTACCACTAATAGGTCCCACCGTTCTTATTCAGCTTCCACTGTTGGCATTATCTGCTTTCTTGATTTTGGTACACATGCCTTCTTCAGCAGTGCCATAATATACCCAGTCCTTGAGTAATTAGGACCTAGATGCAGAGAGGTGCTGATATCTCTTTAATGAGCCATCAAACAAAATTTATGGTGTCAGTGGTGGTTTGAATGGAAATAGCCTCTATATGCTCATGTATTTGAATACCTGGTCCCTAGTTAGTGGAAATGGTTAGGAAGGATTAGGATATTTAAACTTGTTGGAAGAGGTATTTAATGAGGATGGGCTTTGAGACTATAAAAGCCCATGGCATGCCTTGCCGCTATCTTATGGCATTGCTTTGAGAATAGTGGGAACTTTTGGAAATGGGAACTTGGAATACAACGGAAGGAAGAGGAGAGAGCTGTAGCTCTCTGCACTTCCAGGTGAGCTCTTTTTATTAATCAGCCTTAATTTTTCTTATGATTGTCATAAGCATGCTCATGATTGATGGCAGGAAGCTGCCATCAATTCTGGCATGACTTCTATGACATGAAAGTCTGCATTTGCTTACACAGTGAGCCCAACTAAAACTTTCTTTCCTAAATTACTTCTTTGGGGTATTTTGTCATAGTGACAAGAAAAGCCCCTAATCCTCCAGTCAATTTTCTTAGGAGTTGATTTTTTCTCTACTTTGTCAAATACATTTCTAGAAGCTCTAACTACAATAAGTTGAACAAGGTTTCTAATGATTTCATACTCTAGGGGAAGTTTCCCGTATTGATGGTCATGCCTTACTTCAGCTGTACCGGCTATTTACTGTTTCTGTCAGAGCACTCTGGCTTCTCCAAACCACTAGAGCATCCTGTAATGCAGTGCAGTTCTCACACTGGGTACCAGTGGTTAAGTCCACACTTCAGGGTGAAGCAATCCACAATAAGACTGTTCTCATTTCAGACTTCAGTTCTAAGGTTACATACACTACCAACTAAGAGAATAACTACAAAGGAAGGGGCTTCCATTAACTTCGTTGTTTTCCTAATTGCCTAAAATTACTCATACAGCTCAGGAATATGGTACAATTGCAATTGCTGTGATCTGCAAAATATGAATGATAAAATCAAGACTCTGCTAAAGGAAAAACTAAGGGCATTGTATGGAAACACCCCAGCTGAGAAATTTCTGAGACCATGCAAAATGTCATGAGGTCAGGTCATTCTGCATTTGCTTCAGCCAAGCCCTTTGTCAATAGAGTTTATTGGGAGCTCATTATCCACACATGATTGGGTAAGTGGAAGCATGTCCTGATTCAGTAGTCATCTTCTCACTCTTTCTGAGAGGCAGACTAATATCAAATGGCATAGAACACTTACCCTTAAGCTGCATAGCTAGGTATCTAGCACACCCAGGGCCCGTTCTGAAACTTTCTTATAACATAAACTAAAGTGGTCTCTCATTAGTCCCACGTACATTTTTGTCACTTAGGGAATCTCATAAGCTTAGAAGCTATCTCTCAAATGGTGGACAAATGTTCTTAACTTTGTTTATCTCTCAGAAAGAGAGACAAAGACTTGTTTATTGGAGCAAGTATGTAAAAATACACTTTTATTACTTCATCCCTAAAATAGAATGAATACAAAACAATGTGAGAAAACAAAAGGTAACATTTACTGAAAAAAAAGCAGAGAATCATTTATAATAATTAATTAATTATAATAAGTAACATTTATTGATAATTTTCACATTAGATGAATCCAATCTAGTGATTTATTGCAAGTAGATATATAAATTAATGAAAGGAATATTTAACCTTAAATTGAGCAATACTATGCAAATACTGAGATTGAAATCAAATTTGTTCCTAGTTAACTTTCCTTTTGTGTGAAACACATTGTTGAATTTTTTTTTCCCCACAGTGGTGACCTAAAGAAAGTCTGTACAACCCAGAAGAGAGAGAGAGCAAGAGAGAGAGAAATAGAACAGTGAAGACAGATCCATCTAGGTACATATTACTGAAGCATAAGTTTATTAATGTTACTTGAAGGAGCATGAGTGACTAACAGAGAGCTACTCCTAAAAGAAGTCTCTTGAGTGACTTACAAGTAGCTGTACCACTGAGGGGTTCAGTAATTTAATAATAATCTCAGGATAGGGTGGTGTCTCATGAGGATCTCATGAAGGCTTCATGAAGGCCCACAGAATGTTTCAGGAGTCCTGTGGCTTCTTTCTCCTTCCATGATCAAATAGCAGTATGCCTGATTTTGTGATAACAATGTAAGATCATCACAGCTGCTCTGTTAAAAAATGGTAATTCTCATCTACAGCCAGGAGAAAATAGCTAAGTGAAACCTCTAAATAACTTTCTGTAGTTGCTGCAATTGACTCTATTTCCTCACTTCTAGAAAAGGAATAAAGTATGTTGAAGGACTCACGAAAATAATATAATTTCAGAGTAAATTCTACATTTAGGCTGAATTTAAGAATCTCTGTAGAGAGGACTTTGCCAGCGCATGTAAAGTAGGTAGTCCCGTAGTGTAGACATTCAGACACCAGAATATAACTTCTAGATTTTACTTCCTGCCTATTGAACAACAAATAAAAAGTGTTGATTACAAAGACAGGTATAGAAATACTAGAAGAAATTATGTTTTAAACAGTGGTGCATTATGCCATCTGAAAGTTACTAGATGGTAGCGTGCGTGGTTGTTATAAGTTCTGAGTAACAATGGCTTAGTAAATTTGGTTTCTGTTCTGGTTGGAATATTAATAGCTTCCTTAATGGGTTTTTGTGTTTAAACAATTGGTTCAATTGATGGTGTTATTTGGGAAGACTATAAAATATTTGGAGGATGAAACTTTGCCAGAAAAAGGATATCACCGGGGATAGGATTTTAAGTTTTAAGTTTTATAATTTGGCTGACTTGGTGTTTTCTCTCTCTGTTTCCTAAGTACAGATGATATTGTGATCACTCAGCTCCTTTCTCCTACCACCAGGTCTTCTTTTCCATGGCAAACTCTATTCCTGTGGATCTGTCAGCCAAAATAAACTCATTATTTCTTTAGTTGTTTTATCAGAGTATATAATCAGAGAAACAGAAAAGAAAATATTTCTTTTTGCTTTTTGACCAAGAATATGAACATTCCAGAAAAATCTCAACAGAAAAAAAAGACAAAAACTACCTTTTTATCAGAGTGAAAGCAATGATAAAAACATGTGTGCTGTGAATTTACAAAGTCATCTGACATTGTCCTCTATAGTGACCATACCCTTCAAGCAAACTGTCCTACTCATCATCACACATTCTCACAAGTTATTAACTTGAAGATTTCAATTCTGTTTTCTTTTTAGACTCTTCATAGTTCCTATAAATAAAATAGCAGCAAGCAGTTAATGTGTACTTCCTCAGGTCTAATGTTCTAGTAACTAAAGAAATGAAACTCCCTTTTCTTCCTTATATATGCAATCAAAGGAAGTCAGGTGCTGAAACAGATGTCAAAATACACAAGTCTTAAAGTAGGATGGCTTTTCCTCTATACACAATGTTCCCGGTTGCTTTCAGTCTGCTTGAATCTTCCCAGTTACCAGCTAACAATTCTATTCTGGCAATCTAGCACTGGAACACAGTAAAGAACACTGCAAATATAAGGTCTCAGAAATAGAGTATGAAGCAAAGGTTCTCTCTGTCCCACTCCTGTTATGTACCCTTCATTTTTACCAAACAAACTAGAAACAATCTATCTCAAAGAAAACCACAGAAACTAAAACTTCTTTAATCTGCATGAAGATATTAAGCTTAAAAACATTGTTGTGTTCTTCTTCAACCTTCCTATCCTAGAACTGGTTATCAGCTACGTTCATGGCAGCTTTATTTATAATAGCCAGAAACTAGATGACCCTCAAACAAAGAACTGATAAAGAAAATATAACATATTTATGCAATGGATATTACTCAACTGTTAAAAAAAACAGCATCATGAAATCTGAAGGCAAATAGATGGAACTAGGAGAAAAAATCATCCTGAGAGAGTCAACTGAGACCCAGAAAGACAAACATGATACATACTCACTTTCAGTGGGTGTTAGTTGTAAAGTAGAGAATAATCATGCTACAATTCACAGACCCAAACAAGGAGGTCCCTTGGGAGGACAAATGGTTCTTCCTGTGAAGGAAAATAGAATAGTTCTTGCAATTGGACTAGGGGCAGGTGGTCATGGAAACAAGAGGAACAGGTTGGAGAGGGAGAGACAGAGGGAGATCGTACAGAAAGAACCTATGAGGGTGACCCTGGTGAGGACTCCTAGTAATAGTGGATAGGGTGCCTGAACAAGCCATCATCTATAACCAGGCAATGCTTACAGTGATAGGATTGGGACAGCAACACAACAGCAAAACCTTCAACTCACACCTTCCTGCCTTCATCCTGTGCTGGGTCAACAGTGCATCAGAGCTTGGGGGAAGTAGCCGACCAGTGACTAGTTTTAATTGAGGCCCATGCCTGACACTGTCTGGATGGTCAGGAACTGAAAGGTTGATGGCTCAGAGACTTGGGGTAGAGCCAAGCAGAACTGAATAAAAAAAAAGTCAATAAAATAACTCCCAATTTTACTATGCTATTCTCATAGATCAGTACCTCACCCAATCATCATCTCAGAGGCTTTCTCCATCAACTGATGGGAGCAGATGCAAAGATCCATAGACAAACATTAAGTTGATCTTGGGAAGTCCTGGTGAAGAGGGCGTGGAAGGATTTTAGGAGTCAGAGGGTTTGTAGACACCACGAGAACATTGCTACAGAATCAACAAGACAGGGCTCATAGGGGTACCAGAGAGATTGAAACAGCAATCCCATGAATCATTGATAGGTTCTTTGCACACATGCTGTGGTTGTTTTCCTTGGGTCTTTTGTGGGACTCCTAACAGTGGGAGTGGGGTGTCTATGACTTGTTTTCCTGATCTTAGGATCCCTTTCCTCTTACCGGGTGGTATTGTCCAGCCTTGATATGAGGGTTTGTGCCTAATCTTTTTATAGCTTCTTATGCACTGTTGCTTGAAAAGAGCAGGCCTGCTTTGTTCTGAATAGATACAAAAAATACATGAATATGGGAAGAAAAGAGCTGGGGGTCGGCAGTGTTGGGAAGAGTGGAAAGAAGAGGAAACTGGTGTTGGAATGTATTGTATGAGGGAAGAATAAAAAAGAAGAAACACAGTTTTTGCTTTCTCCCCCAATTATATATCCTAAGAGCCCTATTTAAGAAATGTTTCTATCACAGACCTAGAAGTAAGAAATGCTATATATGCAGGCCAAAAATAATCTGGACAGGCTTTGCTAGGTTTCTCCACTCAGGCTACAGCATCCCATTAAACTCTCTGTTTCCATTCATATTTTATGAACCAATCATCCTTCATCCAACCTATTCATTAAAAATGTCTCTTTCACCCTTAGTCTTGGTGTCTTTGATAGAAAGCTCCCTTTGTCACATAAAACTATAAACAAATAATGTATTAACCTTTTGTCTCAGCATTTTTGTTTAACTGTTAGTCTGAAATTTTGACAGCTCAGGAAGCCAATATTTCTTTTTACACCATAACTTTCTTATAGGCAGGAATGAGGGTGTGTGTGTGTGTGTGTGTGTGTGTGTGTGTGTGTGTAGGAGACAGAGAGAAAGAGAAAGAGAGAGACAGAGAATACAGGATGTGAAAAAATATTTAAATCTCCCTGAAGACCAGCACGTTGCCAAAGGAGAAAAACAATAAACAATCCTACGAAGCTGTAAAGCCTACAAACCATAAAATGAAAAACTTGGCAAGATATTCTTTTTTTATTAATTATTATTATTTATTAGTTATTCACTTTGTATCCCCCCATAAGCCCCTCTCTTCTCCCCTCCCAGTCCCTCCCTCCCTCCCCCTTCTTCACCCATGTTCCTCCCCAAGTCCACTAATAGGGGAGGTCCTCCTCTCCTGCCTTCTGATCTTAGTCTATCAGATCACTTCAGCAGTGGCTGCATTGTCTTCCTATGTGGCCTGGTAGCTGCTTCCCTGTCAGGGGAGGTGGTCAAAAAGCAGGACAATCAGATCATGTCAGAGGCAGTCCCTCTTCCCATTCCTACTTGGACACTAAAAGGCAGATCTACCTGCCTCTTTCTTCCAGAGTAGTTGGATTACAGGCATGTACCACTATGCCCAGCCAGCCAACTAATATAATTTCTAACAACATTCTAAATTAAATACTTATTCTTATAGCAACAGAGAGGTGTTGCTCTTACCCATAATTATAAAGTTTATTTCGGCAGCAGATGGACTATGTAAATATAAAATTGATCAAAGTGCAGAAAACAGCTGATCATGGAATGACCAATCCCAAAAGATACATCTACAGTTAAGACTCAGGGAACACTATGGAAGGGAGAGCAATAGGATTGCAAGAGGAAGAGGATATATGATGTGAGATGGTGTCTTTTATGCAGAATGCGGTAGCTACAGCAATGAAATTTCAAAAATATGGCTGCCTAAACAAGACCTACACAATGACAACAACAGTTGGTATGCCAGTCTGGGAGTGAGAAATCTCACAAGGCCACAGCTCTAGACAAAAAGGTACAGGAAATTAATGGTTGTTGAAAAACAGAGCAACATACCTTTCTAGACACAAGCATTTTAATAGGTAATCCACTTCCAAGTGTTCATTCCTAAACACATATACATGTGAGAAGCCCTAAAGGGTCTCAGGTTATAGTTAGGTGATGATGGCCACAGATAGGTAGATAGTTATGTAGGTAGGTAGGTAGGTATGTAGGTAGATAGATAGATAGATAGATAGATAGATAGATAGAGACATACAGGTATACAGACAGACATATATGTATTTATAAATTAATCATAGAGATGATATATAAATAGATAAAGAGATAGATAATAGACTACAATTGAAATTTAAATAATAATATAGATGAAAGCTAAATTTTATAGATGGATAGATAGATAGAGAGATGACAGTTGTAAAATAATACTAAATAATTTGAGGGAAAGTAAGGTAGTGACAATGGAAGAATTGATGGAGGAGGAAAGGAGGGGTAATAAAATAGTTATCACACATGAAATTATCAAAAAAGAAAAACAATTTACAAACAAAAATTTCTTAGCCAAAGCAGCATTTTCTAACATTAAACAAGTTATTTACTGTAGAAAGAACATCTGAGAAGTGGATTGTGTGAAGAGAATGTGAATTGCTTCCAGGAACCGAGTACCATGCTCTAGTTATGTACATTATTTTATGTTTCTTTGTATAATTGTTCACTTGAAATATGTTGGGTGCCTCATGTTATTTTAACATTCACATTGTGCTACAAAATTAGTGTCATAGATTTTCAGGCTAAAAACATTTGACTGAATTGCTACAGGTGCTAATGTCAGGAAATGGCATATTACTTTGTATAATGTTCAAGCCAATGATGCTAAAGACTACACTATCTTGCTCTGTCTCCAAAATAAAACTTAACATTAAATCATAATATAGACAAATGCTAATGCAGGTTCTCAATCAATATAAAAAAGATAAAGTGATGAAACTGACAGAGACATTTAATCTATCTTAATATACAGAAAGACTCTTTTGTAGACAGAGCCAGCAAGACCAGGAAGAGGCTGTGTTACTTTGTGAGTGCCTAGAAAGTGATGGATTCTATGAGGATGGAAATTATCACATTGGTAGGAAGAAACTTTGAAGGATACAGAATCGCCTAGAAAAATGACATATTCTTTGTTCACATATTGCTTAACCATTAATGTTTTTGATATTTTTTTATATATACTGCCAAGTTTTCAGTATCATGATACTCTGGTTTTGAGTGTTTCCTGTTCATTCAAGTATGTTCATTTCTCTATTTCTTGTTGAATATTCTGGAAAACAATAGAATGATTAATTCAACACTCAGAAGGATTAGAGAAATAAATTATTCTTCAAGGACTCCTGCCCAAAAAGTGTTGCGGAATATTTCTCCAGCTTCCTCATCATTTGTTAATAGCCTGATAAAAGAAGCACATTTCCAGTGTCCCAGTGAAACATCAAATTGCCTTATTATGAATATTCACATCAATGTGATTGGATTATTTAGTTTGTTAATGTCTAGTTTCTTAAATTATACATACATATATATATATATATATACATACATATATATATATATATATATATATATATATATATATATATATATCATTATCCCTCTGTCATATGTGGAGTTGATAAACAATCTTTTCCATTTTCTGGACTGCCGTTTGTCCGCTTTGACAGTCACCTCTACTGAAGTTTCCAGTTTAATGAAGTACCAATTATTAAGTGTTGATCTTAATGCCTTTACTATTGGTGTTCAAATCAGAAAGTTGTCTCCTGTGCCAATGAGTTCAAGGCTATTACCCACTTGCTCTTCACAGATTTAGTTTTTCTAGTTTTTCATTGAGGTCTTTTATTTTTCTCTTCAATCATTTTGTTAAAAATAATTGTTTAGATCCACTTGGACTTTAGTTTTACGTAGGGTGATAAATATGGATCTATTTGCATTTTTCTACATGTAGACATCCAGTTAAACCAGCACCATTTGTTGAAGATGCTGTCTTTTTTTTCCATTGAATGGTTTTGGCAACTTTGTCAAAAATCAGGTGTCCATAAGTGTGAGGATTTATGTCAGTGTCTTCTATTCGATTCTAATGACCCACCAGTCTGTTTCTATGGCAGTAACATGTAGATTTTAGTATTGTTGCTCTATAGTACAGCTTGAGATCAGGGATGGAGATAACTCCTGAAGATCTTTTACTGTAGAAAATTGCTTTAGCAATAATGGGTTTCCTGTTGTTTCATATGAAGGTGAGAATTTCTCTATCAAGATCTGTAAAGAATTGTGTTGGTAATTTGATAGGAATTGCATTGAATCTGTAGATTGCTTTTGGTAAAATGGCCATTTTTACTATGTTAATCCTGCCAAGCCATGAGCATGGGAGATCTTTCCATCTTCTGATATCTTCTTCTAATTCTTTCTTCAGAGACTAGAATTTTCTTTGTATACAAGTCTTTGATTTGCTTGGTTAGGTTCACACCAAGGTACTTTATGTCCTTTGTGGCTATGTGAAGGGTGTTGTTTCCCTGATTTCTTTCTCCTCCCTTTTGTCTTTTGTCTACAGGAGGGTTACTGATTTTTTGAGTTAATTTTGTATTGGGCCACTTTGCTGAAGGTGTTAATCAGCTGTAGGGCTTCCCTGGTAGAATTTTGGGGGTCACTCTTGTATAATGTCATATCATCTGCAAATAGTAATAATTTGACTTCTTCCTTTCCAATTTTATATACGCTTGATCCCCTTCAATTGTCTCATTGCACGAGCAAGCACTTCAAGAACAATGTTGAAGAGAGAGATATGGAGCAAGTGGGCAGCCTTGCCTTGTCCCTGATTTCAATGGGAATGATTTAAGTTTCTCTCCATTGAGTTTGATATTGGCTATAGTCTTGCTGTATATTGCCTTTACTATGTTCAGGTATGTGCCATGTATCCCTGATCTCTCCAAGACTTTAAACATGAATGCATGTTAGATTTTGCAAATAACTTTTCAGCATCTAAGGAGATGATCATGTGGTTTTTCTCTTCAATTTGTTTATGTGGTGGATCACATTGATGGATTTCCGTATACTGAACCACCCCTGCATGCCTGGGATGAATCCTACTTGGTCTTAGTGGATGATATCTTTGATGTGTTCTTGGATTCGGTTTACAAGTATTTTGTTGTGTATTTTTGCATAGATGTTCATGAGGGAGATTGGCCTGAAATTCTGTTTCCTTGTTGGGTCTTTGTGAGGTTTAGGAACCAAGGTGACTGTGGACACATCTTCCTGAACAGAACACCAACCGCACAGGCACTAAGAGCAACAATCAATAAATGGGACCTCATGAAAATGAAAAGCTTCTGCAAAGAAAAGGACACTGTTGTCAGAACAAAATGACAGCCTACAGATTGGGAAAAGATCTTCACCAGTCCTATATCTGACAGAGGACTAATATCCAGTATATATGAAGAACTAAAGAAGTTAAACAGCAAAAAATCAAGGAATCCAATTAAAAAATGGAATAAGGAGTGAAACAGAGAATTCTCAATAGAGGAATATCGAATGGTAGAGAAACACTTAAAGAAATGTTCAACATCCTGAGCCATCATGGAGATGTAAATCAAAACAACCCTGAGTTTCACCTTACAGCTATCAGAATGGCTAAGATCAAAAACTCAAGTGACAACTCAAGTACTAAACAGAATTTTCTGTTGAGGAATATAGAATAGTAGAGAAAAACTGAAAGAAATGCTCAGTGTCCTTTCTCATCATGGAAACGCTGACATTTTACCTTATTCCCATTAGAATGGCTAAGATAAAAAACTCATGTGAGAATGCATGCTGAAGAGGATATGGAGAAAGGGGAATCCTCCTCCTTTGATGGTGGGAATGTAAACTTGTACAACCATTTTGGTAATCAATCTGGCAGTTTCTCAGACAATCAGGAATAGTACTTCAAGATACAGCAATACAACTCCTAGGCATATATACAAATGATGCTCATGTACACAACAAAGACATTTGTTCAAACATGTTCATAGCAGCTTTATTAGTTATAGCCAGAACCTGAAAACCACCCAGATGAACCTTAGTTGAGGAATGGATACAGAAATTGTGGTACATTTACACAATGGAATACTACTAAACAATTAAAAACAAAGAAATCATGATATTTGCAGGCAAATGGTGAAATATAGAAAAGATCATCCTGAATAAGGTATCCCAGGAGCAGAATGACACACAAGGTATATAGTCACTTATAAGTAGATATTAGATATATAATACAGTATAAACATATTAAAATCTGTTCACCTAAAGAAGCTAAGCAAGGAGGAGGAACCTGGGTAAGAATATCAGTCCTCAGTCAGTATGACAAATGAAATGGACATTGGAAGAGGAGAAAACAGAAAAAAGGACAGGAGCCTAGCACAGATGACCTCTGAAAGACTTTACCCAGGAACATATCAAAGCGGATGCTGAGACTCATAACCAAACTTTTGGCACATTGCCAGGAATCTTAGGAAGGAAGTATTATAGTAAGACCTGGAGAGGACAGGAGCTCCACAAGGAGAGCAACAGAATAAAAAAATCTTGGCTCAGATATCTTTCTGAGACTGATACTCCAAGCAAGGACAATTCATGGATATAATCTAGAACATTTGTTCAGATGTAGACCATGGCAGTTCAGTATCCATGTGTGTTTCCTACTAAGTGGAACAGGTACTGTCTCTGACATGAACTCATGGTCTGCCTCATTGACCACCTCCCACTGTGGGGGGATGCAGCAAGTCCTGATGAGACCTGATAAGCTAAGGTCACATGGAAGGGGACCTCCCCTATCAGTGGACTTGGAGAGAGGCATAGGAGGCGATGAGGGAGGGAGTGTTGAATTGGGAGGGGATGAGGGAGAGAGCTACAGCTGGGATACAAAATGAACAAATTCTAATTCATATAAAAATAAAAGAATTAAGAGAGAAAAGTGTAGAAAGAAGGTAGGGAGAAGGGCTACACAAACTGCCAACTTTTGTGGGTAAGACACTGCAACTAGGAATTCACAGCACTTGAGTTCATCCACTCAGTAGAGGCCAATACTGAGTCTACACAAGAATGGCCTGTCAACAGTCAGGCATGGAGTAGAGACTAAGGAATCACCCTTCATTGCTAAACTATTTAATACTGATAAATTCAGGAAAGCAAAGTTCCTGTCTTCAATTTTGTGCCCTGTGCTGATGACATCATACCCCACCAGGTTCCAGGGAGTATGGAAACCCAGTGGTTTCACAGATGGCCCTGGCTGTGATGGTTTGAATGAGAATGCCCTCCAACCATACACCCATAGATCTGAATACTTGGTCATCAGGTAGTGGCACTATTTGAAAGGATTAGAAAGTGTGGCCTTGTTGGAGGAAGCTTGACACTGGGGCAGGGCTTTGAGGTTTCAAAAAGCATATTCCAAGCCCAGCCTCTCTCTTCCTGCTGCATGAACATCTAGATGTAGAACTCTCAGCTATTTCTCCAGGACCATGTCTGCCCACCATGGTGACAATGGACTAAACTTCTGAAACTGTAAGCCAGCCCCAACTAAATACTATCCTTTGTAAGAGTTGCTATGGTCATGGTGCCTCTTCACAGCAACAGAACACTGACTAAGACACTGGAAAAACTAAATGGATCACTAAACAAAATCCCAAATGATGAATCTGGGAAAGGGATGGTGGGAGTAGTTGGTGGCGAATGGGTAGAGATAAGATAAGGTATATGGTAAGGAGTGGTCATAATGCATTATATGAAATTGCCAAAGGGAAAAAAAACTAACTAAAAAAAACAAACAAACAAACAAAAAACTTACAACTTGTTGAGGAAGTAGCTTCCAGGGAAAGCCACAGTGAAAATTCATAATGTGAAGGAATCAAGTAAAATATTCCAAGGAGATGCTAAATACCGTTACTAGAACATACACTACAATAGATATTCTCCACTTCTCTGTGGGGTGCCCACTTTTCCTTATATGAAACCTGTGATCATGTGACCACAGCTAAAGCTCTGGTGATGATCCCAAGGTTGACCCCATGACCCCACATCGATGCACATGTGAATATCACTAACTGCACTTAACATTCTATTTAAGTGAAGACGTAACGTTGGAATGGGGACATGTTGAGAAGTAGTATATGGCAAGACATGGAGGGGAAAGTGGGGGTAGCTATAATCATCTTTTGTTATGCTCATCCATGAAATTTTCAAGAATAAAAAAAATAAACTTTAGTGGTTAAAAACAAAGCATTGGTTACCACAGCAATTGCCAAAAATATGAGGACAAACTATTAGACTACATAATCTTGCTTCCTGGAAAAACTCTGCACTGGGAGCACTACATAATTACATAATCTGAATTTATCTGCTATGGATATGAACCTTGATGCTAGTGTTGCTTAGATCGAAATCATTCTATGTTGAGGGGCAAGAGAAAGTGCTAAGTAATTAGACGCTTAATAGAGACTTGTCCATGAGGACCATGAATCAGTTAATCCAGCTCTCTGAATGGCAAGTGAACAATTGGTACAAAGCACATCATAATGGCATAGATAATCTGCAAATGTGCTGTGATGACTACACGATACAGCAGCATTAAGTACATGATACACTGCCTCCTCCAGACTACACTACACAAGATCTAATGTCTTATCTATGCATTTTCCAATTACTTAATGCATTTTCAAATATGTGAATTCATACCTGGGTGAAGAGTTGAATTGAGAACTGACACCTGTTTCAAAGAAGAAAGGCAAAATGCCTTTTGTAAGACTTGAAAAATACAACATCACACTTTGAAGACTGGCACTTGGTTTCCTTTGGGAAACTAAGTGAAGAATAAATAGGCTACTGATAGTCAATTGATGTCTAAGAGCTCTTACTGCCAATGTTGCACACTTCAAATATTACAAAAACTTATGAAGATTGACTAGACAGGATAGACTGCTACACACAATGGCTATAATCCTAAATGTACACTGTCAAACTAATAGAAAATGATATCATTAGCAGAATGATCAGTTGACCAGGGTCAAGAAAAATATGTTCTTTTTCCTAGAGTAGTGACACTAACAATAATTCCAAGAGAGTGTACTTGCTAAGACAAAGATTTTCTCCCAAGTTTCAATTAAATATGTTAAAAATTAAACATTCTGGGTCAGGAAAGCCAGATCTATGGAAACTGTCCTCTGCAGCATGGCAGAACTTACCATATCCAATATATGTTAAATTCATGTATAGTTTGGGGTCACTGGAAGACTGGCTGGAACTGGGGTTGCCCCTATCCCATCTCATACACAAGCATGTTTGTCTCAGTGTCCTCCAAGGTGCTTTCTCTAGGGATGGGCTTCCTTCCTCACTCAGACATGGAGGAGAGATCAAGAAAGCCTACGAGTTACACACTGTGGACTTGAATACAACTAGGAGGTAAACTATTCCCACCAGAGGCTACTGTTTTTCATTTTGAGATATAGAAATACTTGTGTGGAAAGAGAAAGTCAGAAGTTCCATCATGGCAAGATCACATACAGAAAGCTCAGTCAGGAATTCCAGCTGAGACCCTCAGCTTCCCCAGTTTCTACTGGATGTGTGAGCACCCAATTTGCTACCTTTCAACTGTCATTTGCTCTTTTACTTGGAAACTTCACCTGACTGGAAACTGCTTCCCCAGGACTTTCACTGTGGGGAACTCCAGATGACAATCACAATCACAATGGGGCTTCCTCAAATGATGGATGTTTTCAGCACTCAATCATCTCTCTCTCTCTCTCTCTCTCTCTCTCTCTCTCTCTCTCTCTCTCTCTGATTTGGTATATACTTGCTAAACTAACTTATTCAAAGACAAATCATGGCTGTCATGGATTATTCTCCTGAGGTCATACAAAGCAACATAGAAAAGAGAAAGAAATAAAGGTGGTTTGAATGAAAGTGGTGACAAAGTCCCATAGGTAGTAGCCCTATTAGGAGGTGTGGCCTTGATGGACTAGGTGTGGTTTTGTTGGAAGAAGTGTGCCACTGGATGTGGGCTTTGAAGTCTCAGATGCTCAAGCCAGGCCCAGCGTCTTACTCTTCCTGTTGCCTGCTTATCCAGATGTAGTTACTCTCAGCTACCTCTCCAGCACCTTGTCTGCCTTCCTGCCATGATTCCTGCCATGAACTGTTAGCCAGCCCCAATTAAGTGTTTCATTATAAGAGTTGCCCTGGCTGTCCACAGAATCAACTAATCAGGGCTCATAGGGACTCAAAGAGACTGAAACAACAAACTTGGACTCTGTGTGCATCTGCACTAGGTCCTCTGCATATGTTCTAAGGTTGTTAGCTTGGTGTTCTTGTGGGACTCATAACAGTGGGAGTGGACACTGTTTCTGACTCTGCCTATGCTTGGAACCATTTTACCCCTACTAGGTTGTCTCATCCAGCCTTGATAAGATAATTTGTGCCTAGTCTTATTGTAACTTGTTATGCCATGTTCCCTGGGAGGCCTGCTCTTATTTTTTTTAAAGGGAAATGAAGAAGCAGTGGGTCTCCAAGAGAGGGAAGATGCTGGAGGAACTGGAAAGAGAGGAGGAAGGGGGAACTGTTTTTGCGATATAGTGTATGAAAGGGGAAAAAAGTGCCAAATTAAATAGTAAATAAATAAAATGAACACATATGTCGAGAAAAAAAAAATAACAATAAAGTTGCCATGGTCCCAGTGTCTCTTCACAGCAACAGAAACTCTAAGACAGAGACTGAACATGAAGATTTTCACAGAATTCCCAGCTGCTATTGCTGCAAAGCTCAAGAGAGGACAGTGTGCTTACTTTCCTCATCCCCTTCTGAGGAAGAGGCTACAAAGTCCCTCAGTGTTAGCTCTGGTCCTTTGCTCATGTGTAGTGTAAGATTCTCAGGATAGATGCCATTGCCTCCTGTGAAAAGAACTGTGAAAAAGATCCCTCCCTTGGTAGTTGTGCACCCTGAGCTGTATCTCTAGTGAGGGAAGCTGAGAAGTAGCACTGGAGTGGAGCAGCAAGCAGGTAATTTTTTATATATTTACATATAAATTCACTTCAGCTTTCACTATTTGTCAACAGCTTTTTCTCCATAAATGGAAAAAAAAGCGCAATTATCTGGTACTTCATTTAAAAGTACCATAAAACCAGGCTACAGAGATGGTTCTGCAGCTAAAAGCACTGGCTGTTCTTTCAGAGGACCCAGGTTCAATTCCTTGCACAAACATCTGGACTCACAATCTGATGCCATTTTCTGGCCTCTGTGGACACCAGGCCTTCATGTGGTACACAGCCATAATGTGGGAAAAAAATTGTGCATGCACATAAAAATATAGTTTTTAATAAAGTACCTGTGAAGGCCCAGTGCGGTGTTCTTGATATTTCCCATGACCAGGGTAAATCATTTGTCCCTCAAACAACAGCAACAAAAATGATGAGAGGCATTGTGAGATTGCAGCTCAGTGGTGAAGTATATGCTCAGCATGTGGGAAGCCTCAGCCAATCCTCATCACCACAAAAAAATCCATAATATTATGCTGAAATAATATGATAGAAAGTCTCTGATGTCATAGTTATACCGTCTCTTTTCACCTCATCTCATAGGTGAAGAGGGTCATTGAGATTCATCTACACTATTCACACTTTGAAAGGTGTGCTTTCCCAATGCAAGGCAGGTGTGAAAGATGCTGTGGTGCCAGTTGCTGAAAGCACAAACTCTGGAGTGAGCCTCCCACTGTTACAATGTTACTCAACAGAGGTGTATCTACTGTTTGGAATACAGAATGATGTCATTTCCTCAACTTTCCTCTTTGGTGGATGTGGAAATCGTGCTTTGTAGCATGTAAACAATGTATCCATGCTGATTAAAGGTAACATCAGGAAAAGGGGTACCAGAGGTAAACCAAAAGATCACTCACTTACAAAGTTCACAAATCCATAGCATGCCAAAAGAGAGGGCTTGCAGTTTTAAAAGTATTCATCGAGTCTATTATATTATGGCAAAACGTATTCACCTGAAAATGATACGTGATTAAGGCAAGAGTTGGTCAACATACATATGCTGTTCTAAACTGAGAAAAGTTAGAAAGCAAACAGCAGGTCACTTAAAGTTCATTGGAAGAAATTAATGAAAACACTTGAATTCAGTATCTCACTACATAAAGACATTTGGGGGATTGAATGTGTTGTTTTGTTTTGAGGCAGGGTTTCATGTTGCTCTGCTGTCCTGAAACTCACTATGTAGAACAGGCTGGCCTTGAATTCACAGAAATCCACTTCCCTCTGCTTCCAAGGTGCTGGGATTAAAGATATGGACCACTACACTGGGCTACATAATGACATTGGTGATCTTGAACCTCATAGGGACAAAATATGTTGAATTTACTATAAAAATTAATTTGATAACAAGTCCAATTTGTGGTGATGTGACTATAATAACTATAATGTACTAGGTTAAAAATCTCTGTCTTCTTTATACAAAGATATCAGAGGTCAAAGTTAATCAACCAACATTTTCAGATAGTATTATTTTCATATTTCAAAATTTGTAGAAGTAATTTCTTAA
Organism: Meriones unguiculatus; assembly: GCF_030254825.1. NCBI lineage: Eukaryota > Metazoa > Chordata > Mammalia > Rodentia > Muridae > Meriones > Meriones unguiculatus. The sequence goes on from NC_083357.1 coordinate 44,090,126, forward strand.
GTAATTCTGAATTTCCAGAATGCTGGGAAACAAGTTAATAAACAATGTAATTGTAATTTATAACTTAACTTTTTTTTAGGACTTAAATTTTTAGTTTTAACACTTTTTAAAATTTTATTTTATTTACTTATTGCATATGCAGTGTTCTGCCTGCATTATGTAGGGTAGGACTACCTTGAATATAAAAAATCTCACCTTTACTGCTCTTTGTGTTTCTTGGGTATTGCTCCACTGTGGTATTGAAAAAAAAAAGTGATATTTATTTTAATATTTACATGAAAAATATTTACCAAGTACTCTAAATTCTTTATATTTTGAGTTCATAATGTACTTTATATTAAAAATGTAGGAACAACTTTTAATTTGTTCAACAGTTAACTATTGTTCTTACTTTTTCTCATGTAGAAGAAATAGGAAGAACTTAACTCCTGATTAAAATAACAACAAAACTAGATATATACATATCTGCAGGAACACAGGCACATATGAGCTTGGAAGGAAAAGTTTGTTCTTTGTTGTAATCGGTTACTGATATTTGTTATTGTTTTATCTTCTTATAACTCTGCTGTTAATCCTCAGCAGCTGTATAACCAAATCACCACACAGAGACTGGGTTTTTAGTTAACCTAGAACACAATGCTGGGCAATTTTACTCCCTCCTAAGCCTCCAAGCCCTCAGTTTCCTAACATTTAGATTTCCCATATTATACTTGCTTTTTGTGAAATCTTGTGAGTTCTGGTTCATGCTCCACATCCTCCAAGATCTCTCCTCCAGCTCTGCTCTCCTTGTGCTCTCCTCTTCTCAAGCTCCTCCTCCTTCTCGCCCCTTCCTGTTCTCCAGCTCCTCCCTTCTTTCCTGTCCTATGGCTCCTCCCATTGCACAACATTGTATCTAGTTCCTTTATTTGTGTCCTGTTTACACAAGAGTTGAGACAGGATGCTTATAGTGAGTATTACAATGCAATATCCAGATTGAAACCAGAGAGTTGGGGGTGGGGAAATCAGCATTTGAATTAACAAGGGTAAGGCATATACATTTTAAAAGAACATTATACCAACATTTCCCCCTTTAAGTCCAATAAAAGGCTCCTTTTCTTTCAATACAATAGTAATTAAGAAATTATGAAAACTGTTAGGTAAGATCTACACGTTCAATGTCTAGTCCATGTGTATTTAGCACATGGAGAGGGTATCTTAGGAAAAAGTGTCTGATTATCCTATCTATCTTGATAAGTTTAAAGTCTATACCTAAATTAACTTTTATCCTTATTGGTATTACCTATATAAAAAGATTTCTTAATTTCTAAACAACTTAATCTTAAATGTGATACTGTAACTACTTGGTCTTCAACCCCATCAAAGACTTGAGAAGGAATAAAATTAGTTATGAGAGTAAATAGGAAGTGCATGTTAGCAGCTTCCGAAAAATAAAAAAATTGACAGAGACAGTTTGCTGCTGAACAGTTAGTCACCCATAACTCTCTATAACGTTGGAGCATCATCTTCAGCCATTTGGCTCAGAATATTTTGACAGACATATACATGAAGCAGGAACTATTTAGGACTTGCTTACCCTGTCTTGGCAGAGTTCGGCAGTCAACTTGTCCTGCATTTAAGCTTGCCCATTTTAGGCAGAATTTGTCTGTTGTGAAGCGAGGGTATTTTCTTTACCCTAGTGGCTTGTTTGCCACATTTGAAGCCATCTCCATATAGAGGTTCTTCGATGCTCATTATCTTCTTTCAGGTAGGTGGGGTGCTGCCAGGAAATGACTTGTCTCATTGTCAAAGAATCTTTACAATAATAACATTTTAAATGCCATATTCTGTAGGTCTCTGAAGTTTTTGAAGACTACCTATCTTTTTTTTTTTTTTCAATGCAGTTTATTCAGGAACCTTGAACAATCCTCGGACCCTGGGGAAAGCCAGCCCACAGCTTAAATAGCCTCTGGGTAGCCAACCCAGGCGTGCCACGTGTGCAATGCAGATAGGTCCACATACATGGAAGCAAGTCAGATCCTCAGCCTTAGCCAAATGTGGAATTGTTCGTGACAGAGAGCACTCATCATCGGGAAGGTGGAAGGCGGAAACCAGCTCCATCTTTAAGGCATAGCATTCCGCAGCTCTCTACAGTTCCCCCTTTTTGTTTTAGACGCATCAGGCAAGAGTAGAGGTCTGATCTCTGATATTAGAAATAAATTGGGACTTTGTACTGATGTTCATTTAGGTGTCATCCACCCAAAGAGCATCAGACCCGTCCAATAACTTTTTCTCAGAGGCAGGACCTGGGGCATCAACCCGCATGCAATCAGACATGCTCTTCTCTGGAGAGCAACAGAACAAGAAAATTTGAACACAGGGAACTTCCCAGAGACTCACACTCCAACCAAGGACTATTCATGGAGATAACCCAGAACCCCTGCACAGATGTAGCCCAGGGCAGTTCAGAGTCCAATTGGGTTACATAGTAATGTGAAGAGGGACTGCCTCTGACATAATCTGATTGGCCTGCTCTTTGATCACCTCCCTCTGGGGGGGAGCAGCCTTACCAGGCCATAGTAGAGGACAATGTAGCTCAAGACTACCTATCTTTATGTGATCGCTTTGTAAACAAAATCATATCTATCTGTTAAACCTATAATGTATACTCCTGTGATAAATTAGACTAGTGTCTGACATGATTATGAGTTGAATAACTAACAATTAATTTGCATACCTAATATCCTAACCACTTTTTAATAGTAGTTTAAAAGTACTGGAAGTAACCTTGACTTTCTATCAATATACTAAAGCTTATACCAATGTATTAAAAATACTTATTTTTGCATCAATATGCAAAGTCCTATACCAAAGTTAAAATTAGCCTTATTTGGGAATAACAAATAAAACCTTAAGATGAGTAGATTCAATAATCTAAGCTTTTTCTATTTCTATAAAATATCCCTGTATATTCCTTGGTTTACTTTGAATAAGACCGTTAATAATAAACATCTCCCAATGACAATAAAATTTCGTAGCCATAGCAGACAACCAAAAACATACCCAACCCCCTTTAAAGGAAATTGGACGCCGTTCTCACGAGTTTCTTCTAGCTGACATTGTGGACATGTAGAAATCCTGTAAGGGACCCAAACAAAAATGGTTAATTAAGCAAGCAATAACATTTGTGGTCCAATAACATTTGAATGTTGAGAAATGTCAGGCTTAATAAAAGTCCTTTTTGGAACAGTCTAAAATGCTGGACCAGTTAAAATTAGTAGCTTTCTTCAAAGTTCTTTTGGGAGCAGGCTTTGATGAGAAAATAGCAATTGAAGCAGTTGAGGCAGGAACAAGCAGAATGCTGGAATATGCAAGATGCTGGAACAGATGTGTCAATGTCTCAGCATGCTGAAGAATGATTCTGTTAGGTTTGATCCAGCGTCTCTGGTGTCCAGTTCTTTTGTTCTGCAAACATATAATTTCTCACAAGCATTATAGAGTTTTAAAATTATAAATATATGAGATGTGCAGGATGAAACTAAACTGTAAGCCATTTTTAATCTGTATCAATTAAAAGGTTATCATAATGTATTTTTGCAGGATGAAACTAAACTGTAAGCCATTTTTTTTTTTTTTTTTTTTTGTTTTTTTTGTTTTTGTTTTTTTTTTTTTTTTTTTTTTTTTTTCAATGCAGTTTATTCAGGAACATTGAACAATCCTCGGACCCCGGGGAAAGCCAGCCCACAGCTTAAATAGCCTCTGGGTAGCCAACCCAGGCGTGCCACGGGGGCAATGCAGATAGGTCCACATACATGGAAGCAAGCCAGATCCTCGGCCTTAGCCAAATGTGGAGTTGTTCCTGACAGAGAGCACTCACCATCGGGAAGGTGGAGGGCGGAAACCAGCTCCATCTTTAAGGCATAGCATTCTGCAGCTCTCTACAGTTCCCCCTTTTTGTTTTAGACGCATCAGGCAAGAGTAGAGGTCTGATCTCTGATATTAGAAATAAATTGGGACTTTGTACAGATGTTCATTTAGGTGTCATCCACCCAAAGAGCATCGGACCCGTCCGATACCTTTTTCTCAGAGGCGGGACCTGGGGCATCAACCCGCATGCAATCAGACATGCTCTTCTCTGGGTCCAAAGCAGCTGACCCTGAGTGCAGTGCTTAGCCTCGCATCCTGAGCGTATCATTTTAGCTTTTTATGGTATCCAACCATGCTTGGGGAGAATGCCTTGCTTCAATGGCTGTAAAGGCCTGAATGATCATGGCTGCATCACACTGTTGTGAGACTCTAATCTTGCATATATACCACAGGCAAACCAAGGAGACCAACACCAGAAGGCCTGCTAACACTCCCATGCCCGCCCATTCTTTCAGATGATTCATGGCTGCAGCAATCCATGTTGATAATCCTGTGGCTAGTCCTGCGTCCACTCCGGTAGAATTTACTGTGACAATGGCCACTCTCAGCTGCTCCATCGTAGTATCGAATTCTCCAGTCCAATTACCTAAAATATAGCTCGACAATTGTTTAGACAGATTTGCAGCACAGGAAAAATTCTCATGTTGTATGCTAGTGACACAAAGTCCAGCATACTTTCATTGACAGCCAGGTTGAGCGATTTGCCATAGGGTATCAATTTGCTCCTGCAAGAGGTCAATCCTCTGATTGAACACCATCAAGCTTCCTTTTAGTTGAGCATTAATTCCTTTATGTACAACTAAGGCATGAGCTACATTGGCTAAATGATTATTCAGGGTCTGAGCAGTCTGCCCCGTATGACTCATGGCTAATGCCCTGGTGGTAGCTCCAACAGCCGACAATGAGATGGTAGTAACAATGGTGGCTGTAGTTCCAAGATCCCTTTTCTGTCTGAAGAGAGTCATAGCGCAAGGGGCATCAATGGGCACAGGTACCCAGTGAGGCATGCGAGTAACCAGGGCATACCTAACTTTACTAGCATTGGGGTTTAAAAAAAAGCAAGTATCATTACCACAATTACTTGGCTCTATCTGGCTAATAATGCATAAAAATGGGGGATATAGACAAACAGGTGTGGGCTTACAGGAAATATTATGAGAAGCCTTAACCCCTCGTTGGAACATCCTGCGTCAGTTCTAGAACTAGCAGTGGTGGTGTCCGAGGTCTGAGTAGGTTCAGGCGACCATTGCCCCCAGGGGCGAGACGTGCTCCATGCCAATTGACTAACTCCATGTTTTCCTCCAATTTTGAAAGTCATTTAAGGTTCTTAAATTATTTTTTTCCCTTTTTTTTCTTAAATTTTTCATCAATTACACTTTATTCATTCTGCATCCCCCTATAATCCCCTCCCTCCTCCCATCCCAATCCCACCCTCCCTCCTCCCTCTGCTTGCATGCCACTCCCCAAGTCCACTAATAGGGGAGGTTCTCCTCTCCTTTCTGTTCTTACTCTGTCAGTTCACATCAAAAGTGGCTGTATTGTCCTGTACTGTGGCCTGGTAAGGCTGCACCCCCCCCCCCCAGAGGGAGGTGATCAAAGAGCAGGCCAATCAGATTATGTCAGAGGCAGTCCCTCTTCACATTACTATGTAACCCAATTGGACTCTGAACTGCCCTGGGCTACATCTGTAAGCCATTTTTAATCTGTATCAATTAAAAGGTTATCATAATGTATTTTTGCAGGATGAAACTAAACTGTAAGCCATTTTTAATCTGTATCAATTAAAAGGTTATCATAATGTATTTTGAGGATATTATAGCCAAGGATTTATTGGCCAAGTATTGTTGAAGTTCTGTCTAGAAACTTTTTTTTTTAATCTCTCAGTCAGTTTCAGAGTTGCTCCCATGTAAAGGGATCAGCAATATAAGGTACCATATTATTGAACATACAATCATTATCATGTTGAAATCAAAACAAGGTTGGATAGATCAAAATATCTTTTGGGCTCTTGCGTGCCTGTTATATTAGGCCAAGCTGCTACCTATTTCCCTAGAGAAGCCTCCCAATAGTGAGACGGGCTGGTTGCCTTGAGCAATACAAAACACATGTTTTAAGGAAACTTTATATAAACTCCTTTTTAATTTGGAATATAAGCATACCGTAGGTATCTTGTACCTGTTTTGAGGTTTAGCCGTAGATTTTTATATATGTTGTAGCAATTTGTCCTATCCCCTTGTTTATATAAAATGGGCAGTTATGCCTTTATAGCCAAACTTTATTTAAACTCACTCTTACCTTTAGCATTTAAGCATACCCTAGGCATCTTGTACCTGGGCTTTACAGTGATAAGCATACCCTAGGCATCTTGTACTTGGGTTTTACATTGTTTGTGGCTATATTTTGGCTTGTCCCTTATTTATACAGGATGGGCAGTTGTGCCTTTATAGCCAAACTTTTTATTTAAACTCCCTCTTACCTCTAGCATTTAAGCATACCCTAGGCATCTTGTACCTGGGCTTTACATTAATAGTGGCTATTTTTTGGCTTGCCCCTTTTTTATGCAGACTGGACAGTTATGCCTTTAGAGTCGAACTTTATATATAAACTCTCTTAGTATTAGCATATAAACTATCTTACCCTTAGCGTTAAGTATATCCTAGGCATCTTGTACCTAGACTTTACAATGATAGTGGCTATTTTTTGGCTTGCCCTTTTTTTTATATATATATATATAGGAAGGACAATTTTGTTTTTTAAACATATGAATAAAATTTTTGAGTTTTTAGGACTAAACTAGGTTGGCATGTACTTTGCCATCTTTAAGCCTCTTGTGTCTTTTTTACATTAAGCATGACCAACATTTTTCACCCGTGAAAATGTCTCACATTTAAAAGGATAAGGCAGTTTCCACAGCAGTATGACATATCTATCTTTACATAAACCTAAAAATGATGTGAATCCAACCTTAGACTAGTAAGGACATAGCATCTATTATTAAGAAAAAAGAATTTACATGGTAACCTTAAGGAAAATTTTGTCATTTAGAATCTTAGACTATCTCTATAAGTGGCTAAACAGCAGGAGTTGTCATCCTGGCTTTATTATGTAAATAAGCTTGATCCAGAACTCAGAGATCTGCCTGTTTTTTTACTTTGTGTAGGGAAAAAAGGCATGTGCCTTCACCAATTTGTTCATATATATATATATAGTTTCAAATCAGTATATTTGTAACTCAAAGCCTTTAAATGAAAATCCAGCAAAGAGAAAAGAAAAATTTAAGTTTGGGGTCAGTTGTGCCAATTTATGCTGTAACAAACAAAGCCCAGCTGGTTATTTTTCTGTTGTTTCAATAAATTGGTGGACCCTTACCTGAAAGAGCTGACAAATACCTTTCAGTCAGAGAGCTTTGAATTTTAGCCGTTATTAACCTAATTATTTGGATGAGTACTATTCTCTGTAACGTGGTACCCCAATCCTTGGCTTTTTCCCCATTTTCTCCTTGAACTTTCTTGGAGAAGAACCAACACCATCAAACATATTGCAACCAAATCCATGAATATGACAGCGAAAATGAAGCCAAAAGGGATTAAAACACCCTCTGCCATGGCAATTTTTTATTTTATATGCAGTTTAGGCTAAACTCTGTCTAGAGGTTTGAATGCCTCCAGTTCCTTTCTTTCCTGCCATGGCTGTAGAGCTGAGCCAGTTGAGCCAGCTACAGTATAAAAGAGCCATGCTTGTTTACCCCTCAGTTAGACTGCAGGAGCAGCCAGTCTCAGGTCTGCCCACAGGAGGCTGTCTTTTTTGCTCCTGGGCCAGTTAAAGAGCCTCTCTTAAAGAGACTGTAACTGACCTGGGATTTTTTAGATTTTAAGTTTAGGTTTTATCACTGGGAGCTTATTCCCCCCTCCAAATTATATTTAAGTATGTTTTAAAAGGTGTGAATTGTTAGATTAGTTGAGCGCCATTTGTTGTGATCGGTTATTGATATTTACTATTGTTTTATCTTCTTGTAACGCTGCTGTTAATCCTCAGCAGCTGTATAACCAAATCACCACACAGAGACTGGGTTTTTAGTTAACCTAGAACACAATGCTGGGCAATATTTACTCCCTCCTAAACCTCCAAGCCCTCAGTTTCCTAACATTTAGATTTCCCATATTATACTTGCTTTTTGTGAAATCTTAGTTCTGGTTCATGCTCCACATCCTCCAAGATCTCTCCTCCTGCTCTGCTCTCCTCGTGCTCTTCTCTTCTCAAGCTCCTCCTCCTTCTCGCCCCTTCCTGTTCTCCAGCTCCTCCCTTCTTTCCTGTCCTATGGCTCCTCCCATTGCACAACATTGTATCTAGTTCCTTTATTTGTGTCCTGTTTACACAAGAGTTGAGACAGGATGCTTATAGTGAGTATCACAATGCAATATCCAGATTGAAACCAGAGAGTTGGGGGTGGGGAAGTCAGCATTTGAATTAACAAGGGTAAGGCATATACATTTTAAAAGAACATTATACTAACAGTTCTTGCAAATGATTTGTTCAACTGGCTGCAGTAACTGTGGCCTTTGTGTTTTTGTGCTCTTGAATTTAATCCTGTCTGATTCATAAGCTGGTGTCCCTAGGGTACATAGTACAGCCCTATCTCTGTCATGACACTTTGGAGGCATTTCATTGAGTGTGATGCTATCTATAAAGAGGATGGGTGCACAGATCTTGAACTAGATACCTGCTTCTAAGCATCCCTCTGCCAGCACTCTCTGAAGTCACCACACTTTTGCTCACAGCAGCTATCTGCTTGGCCAGGTCTGCCTTAAGTGATTGTTAATAAAGAACCAACCATGCCTGCCCTATGGAAACACTGTGAGTATATTTGCACCCTTCTCTATCAAAAGTTCTACATTCATGTCTTTGTTTTGCCATAGAACAAAGGAAAGTGGTATGAAACCATCCTGAGAAGCAAACGAAAACAAGTAACAGAACATGGAACAAGGTATCTCTAAACTTAATGAAAAAAAAATCTTTTGAATGTTATGAACATAAATTGCACAGAGAGATGAACAGGTTCCTCCCCCTTGGCTCCTAGCTGCTCTTCCGCAGAGGCTGCTCCACCCTTTGAAACTCCACTACTCTCTAAAACTCCTCTAGTCACTGGTGCCAAGAATCTTCACTTCACATGAGGGTGGGACATAGGGGAGAAGTGGCAGGGGCTGAGAATGGACTGCAAAGTGATTAAATAAATAAAATCATATATATATATATATATATATATATATATATATGTAAAATATACCAAAGAGTCTTCACTTCCATATGGGTGTGTAGTTTTTCTCAATTAAAACAAGAGCATCTTGCTTCTAACCTATTGGAAGCTAGGCCAGCTCCCAGAATGTGCTGTGACTGGAACCTAGTATAACCATTGTCATGGAGACATCATCCAGCAATTGATAGGAGCAGATACAGAATCACACTGCAGAATATGAAGTGGAGCTCAGGGAGTCCTATGAGGACTAGGAAGGATTGGAGGATCTAGAGGGATCAGGGACACCACAAGAACATGCCCCACAGAATCCCGTGACTGACTGTGGGCTCCTAGAGATCAGGGTGCCTGTGTGGGTCTGACCTGGGTCCTCTGCATACATGTTATGGCTGTGTAGCTCAGTGTTCATGTGGGTCTCCTCAAAGTGGGAACAGGCTGTCTCTGACTCTTTTGCCTGCCTTTGGGACTCTTCACCTCCCACTAGGTTTCCTCACCCAGCCTTAATGTTAGAATATATGACTGGTCTTATTGTAGCTTGTTATGTTGATGTCCTCAGAAAGCCTGCTCTTTTCTGAGGGCAGGGACAGGAGCAGATACTGGGGAAAGGGGGCATGGTGTGGAGAGACTGGAGAGAAAAGAGGGAAAGGAAACAGCAGTTGGGATGTAGTGTGTGTTTTATAAATAAATTAAATATAAAAAATAATAAATAAATAAATAAAACTAAGAGCTTCTTTAAGACAATGATGCTATCTTTCCCCTCTGTTGCCCCACCCCTAGGACATGATAGCAGTAAGAAAGGTTTTACTTCTGTTGGGTAAAGAGGCTAAACTGTCCTCTCCAAAACAAAGCCACTTGATCTGTATTTCACAGAATATTTACTTTTCTAGAAGCACCACAGAGACTGAAACATCCCATTATTACAGAACTATGATTACAGGTCCAGTATCAAAGAGACTCCTTGACTTACACTCACACTGCACAGCACTTTTGTGGGGAATATTCACATTTGAGGAAGGGCTTCGGAGATGTGGTGCTCACAATTTTCCAGTATGTTCGCACCAGGCTGGGGTGAAGGTCATCCTCTTTAGGGTGACAGGAAAAAGTTACCATTGTTAGGTACTCTTGATCCAAATGGGCCCCTCAGGAAATTACTCTGAATTAAAGTTAATTGTCATTGCTTATTGCTGTAAGAAGCAAAATCTATATCTTTACAGTTAAAAACCTCAGTATAGAATTTTATTCTTTTTTTTGAGATTTGTTTATTTATTATGTATACAATGGTCTGCCTGCAGGCCAGAAGAGGGTACCAGATCACACTACAGATGGTTATGAGCCACCAGACAGTTGCTGGGAATTGAATTCAGGACCTCTAGAAGAGCAGTCAGGGTGTTTAATATCTGAGCCATCTCTCCAGCCCCCAAAATTTTATTCTGACATACAATAATGATCCAATAGCAACATTAAAGTCTACATTTTATTAACTAAATTTCTTTTCTTATTATAAACAAAATATAAGCAATAAATACATATTTAACAGTTAATTAATAAAAACGCTAATACTGACCTCTGACATCTGAGTGCACAGGTTAGCTTCAAGAGAGCATCAGGGCACACGAGAAGATAGTAGGATCTCCAGTTATTCTTTGGGGTTTTCTTTTATGAGGGTCAGTAGAAGGAGCTTGGCTACTAGGATTGTAATAAAAGTGGTCATCTGATTTGATTAGTGAGCAAGGTCATCTCTAGACTAGTTTGTAACTCTGTTTTTTTAAATCAAACTAAGAGTTCTGTCTCCCCAACTAAAGAGCATTTTTATCTGCTCACAAAAACATGGGAAAATTAAACAATATCTTCTTTGTATTTCCCTTCCATATCAAGTTTCCAAATTTGCCTTCTGATTTCTAATCCATTCTCATTCTCCCTATTTCAGCCTCACCTCTGAGAGGAAAACCATGTTGGTGGAATTTGTTAACAGCAACACAATCTCTATTTATTATGGAAGATTATTTTTCGCCATAAAACCCAACTTTAAGAAACTGTTGTTTTCTTCCAATGTTTTATACTAATTCCAAACAAAGAGACATTGATGAAAAGAAAAAGATATGCAAAATATCTATACCTTTTAACAAATTCAGCGTTCCTGAAAGTATTTTCTATGCATTCATAGAAGAAATCTGTAGACTCTAAAATAAACCTTTAGAAGTGTCTATACTTTTGATACCTTTGATATTAACCCCTTTAGAGCACTTTTACTTGGTGAATGCCTGACCTTCTGTGCTGGAAAATGGAGCTGTGTGTGTCAATATTTTATAAGCAATATATTAGAGGTGAATTGGAAATAAAAGCCAATGCTTTTTTACCTTTGTTTTAGATTCAATGTTTGCACTATGCTCAAGGAGCTGGGAAGCTAAGAAGATGTTTTCACTGTGCACAGCATAGCAGAGGGCGGTGTTGCCAAGACCATCCATAGTGTTTGGTTAAGCACCATGTCGTAGCGAGAGCCACACATTCCTCATGCTGGCACTGTGAGGCCTATGAGTGTTACATAAATACATCATTGGCTTAACTGAAAATAAGCATTCCACACTTCATCAATTACTGGTCATTAAATGAGATACAGTCATTGTTGTTATTCTAAGAAATATTCCTTGCTTTTTGAGACATGGTCATCTATTTAGCTCAGCCTTGCCTGAGTTCACATCTTCCTACCTGAGCCTCCCACGTGGTAAGATTTAATACAGATGTGTGTATACATACCCAGATAGTCTAAGCACTTTTATAATATTTATTATTTCTTTGAGAATTTCATACAATGTGAATTAATCATATTTACCCACAACCCCTTGCCTAACTGCTCCCAGATCCATTCCTACTGCCCCACACTCTCCAACTTCATGTCATTTCAGTTATTATTATTTAAATATCCCATGATTGAACATACTCTTGGAGTGTGGTCATCTACTGGCAGGTGGTCAATTTACTAGTAGCCATACCATTAGAGAGGTGACTTTCTCAGTTTCTGAGGTGGTTTATGTCTGTACTCCTAGCACTTGGAGAGGCAGAGGCAGGCAGAACTCTGTGATTTGAGGCCAGCCTGGGCTACAAACTGAGTCTAGGACAGCAATGCTACATGGAGTATCCTGTCTTGAAAAAAAAATAATAATAATAATGATGATGATGATGAAAAAAAGCTGACTCTCCTTCCCCAGAAGCCACCAAATGCCCTTGGCTCCTAAGTTAAAGATGGGGCTCATGAACCAATTTCCCATTCCATGCTAGAATGCTTGATCTTGTTCAGGTCTTGGGCAGGGAATCCCAGACGCTGTGAGTTCATGAGTGCCTCAGTCCTGTCATGCCCACAAGACACTTTTTCACTCTGGTCCCCCCTAACCTCTGGCTCTCACAATTTCTAAGTGTAGGAAGCCAGACCTACCTAAGGCTTCCTCAGAGATCCTGATGAAAAGACAAAGGGTACTTTTGTTCTGTATCCTTGTCCAGGAGTGCACTTCCCAAGACAGTCTAGGGATGGAGCAGTGCCTCAAAAGAGATGAAGCTGAAGCTTCTTGGAACCCAACACTACCTCCTAGAATGTGGTAATCAGTCCTTTGGCAGCTGTGACTGAGGTATGTCATGTTCTCATTGACATTATTGACTTGGCTCTTTTCACCCTTGAAAATGGTCAATGTTAAAGCACATATATGCACATAATTTTAAAAATTAGATATTGTATAATTAATTTTCTTCTGAAGGATGATCATTTCTTTCCCTCATTCCTTACAATTCTGGAGTTCTATGACAAAGCCTGCCCCATTCAGGGCAAGTGCTCAATCATGATTACCTCCATGCTTGGAATAGCCTGCTGAGTATAAGGAGAAATCCCAGTAGGTTTGTCTCTGCTTGGATTTGAATCCTAATCCTAATCCTTCTAACTACTGCCATGTGCTCCATAACTCAACTTCCTAATCCACATGATGGGCATTAACCATATCTTATATGGTGCTCCTGCAATGCTTCACCTTAAATCTGTACAAATTGTATACAAATGTTGCCAGCACCTGACAGCTTAATGTGTGGTGACAGAGTGATGATTAGTCTTCCTACTGCTAACAAATACAACATTTCAATGAAGTGAAAGAATAGCAAAGAATGCATGTGTGTTCACATGTGCGCATTCATGCTCACTCATGCTACTGAGTGTTTGAAAGTCATAGGGCAACTTGAGGAGGTCCATCCTCATCCACCATGTGGATCCCAGGAATGGAAGTCAAGGGTTCAAGGTTGGCAGCAAACACCTCTAGCTTTTTTATAACTAGAATCAGCAGCTTTTTCAATGTTTCTCAACATACAAAAAAATAATTTAGAGTTTATGGAGGGGGCGGCAAGATGGCATCTCAGGGAGAACACTGTGTCTGAGAAGGGAGACAACACTCTCCATGCAGAGAACAGGAGACTGAACTCTGGGCCCTAAAACTACAGCGATCATGTTTCCCAGGTGAGGGATGGCTCACAGGGCTTGGGAATCTGTCAGGTCCACTCTCAGGTCGCACAGCCAGAACCCGGAAGAGATCCCTAGTAACTCGGGCATTGGGTCTCCAGGAGGAGCTACAGGCCTGCCTGTCCTTTCCCAGGCTGATTGGTGGGCACAAGGGTGCCAGAGACTGGGAGTCCCAGTCACAAGAAAACCCCACGAGGAATGAAAATTGCAAGACTGATCACAGGTCACCCAGTCTTTCCCTGATAGGTCTCGCTGACCACGGGTACCCACTGCAATCACAACTGAGCTCCCGCCTCACATGGAGAGCAACTGCACACCCAGCTCAAAATCCCTACTCCCTCTTTGGAGGAGGCAGGAGGCATCCAGCAGAATCTGCCACAGACCACATTGTCTGTACCCCAACCACAGATCGGCCTGAGAAAACTTAATCCTTTTGGGCACTCCCTCAAATACCACCATAACCCTGCTGCAATAGAGCAGAAGGATAAAGAGGCACACAGCAGCTTCACAATGCTGGGACCCCAGTGCTGCCAGCTGCTCCTTGCAGACAAACTTCAGCTCGGGATCTGGGACTGTGGTCAATCAACACGTCCTGAAATTTTCCTGGGTTCTGCTCAATAAGGTCTAGCACCAAGTCCTGTCACCTGAGCCACATACCCAACAGAGAAACCCCAGTTCAGGATTGGACTAAGAAGTTCCAACCCCTTCTGGCACTCCTCTGAGAGCACTGCCATAAGCTTGTCCTAGTAGATGGAAAGGTCGGAGGGGAAGGACAGAGAGGCAGCCTGCCACAGGACACAGGACCCCATCTCCAGCTCACCCAGCCACCCCTAGCAGAGAAACCCAAGCCCTGGATCTGAGGACACTCAACCCTATCTAGTACTCTCTCAGATTCAACAAACATAGGTTCTTCCGCCAGGCTGCTTCTGGCAAAGATACCTGGGCCGGGGGTCTGGGATTGAGAACACTCAACCTAACTCTTTTCCATGATACGCAGGACCAGTCAACATAACCCCTCCTGGCAGAGGGAAAGGACAGAGAGGCAGCACACAGGAAAGGTGGACACCGAGTCCTGCGGCCACCGTGTTACAGAGCTGACTGTTAGCCTTCCCGCGAAGTTTTCCGCAGCAGGACCAAATCAGAGAGTAGACAGCAAGGGGAATTCCTGTGCATTCCAACTGTCCTGCAAGAGAGTGAGTGAGCCTTCTAGGGAGCGTTTGCCCCGGACCCAGGGCATCTCCACAGAGGCAACCAGATGAGATCCCTGCCACCCACACTCCTAGTGTGGGCATGATAGGGATTCTTGGGATAGCGACCCCAACATTGAAGCCTCTGCCAAGTGGGTCCACCAGTGTAATCCAGGCCAACAATCCCTGGATCTCAGACAGAACTGCATAATAGTGGCCTGCAGGCCACTGCAATAGTCAAAGAATCCGCGCATGCAAAATGAGCCTGCTAAAAGCACATGCAAATAGTGCCAGTGTCACATTCCTTACTTAAGCAAAACTGAAACCACAACTCATACTTCCAAACCAGTGAACCTCTCTCATCTTCCTGAAAAAACAGTCCAGAAAACAGAAAAAGATGATCATAGCCCGAACTACAAACTCAAGGAACAAACAGTGAGGGTTATAAATAACCAGATGGCTAGAGGCAGACATAAGAACACTCCCAACAAAAATTAGGACATAATGAACTCACCAGCAACCCCACAAAACAATGGAAACTTCAAGTCACTAAATATACAAGAAAACGACCTCAAAACTATGTTTCTCCAGCTATTAGAGGCCCATAAAGATGAAATCAAAGCCCTCAGAGAAATAGCCAAAGAAATTGAGACAAACCAAGAGAAAAAAAAAAAAATGAGCTCTCAGAGAAATGACCATGAAAATTGAGGCAAACAAAGAAGAAATGAACAAAGCTCTCAAAGAAATGTCCACACAAATGAAGGCAAACAAAGAAGAAATAAGCAAAGCTCTCCTAGAAATACAGGCAATTATAGCCAAAGAAGTAGAGGCACAATTAGTGATACATAGAGAGGAAACAGACAAAAAAACAGAAGCTGTCATTGAAAAGCAGGACTCCACATTCAAACAGATGAAGGAAATGGTGCAAGACATGAAAACAGAATTAGAATCAATAAAGAAAACACAAATAGAGAAAAACCTGGAGCTGGAGAATATAAAGAAAAGATCAGGAACTACAAAGGTAAGCATCACCAACAGAATACAAGAGATGGAAGAAAGAATCTCAGGAGCCAGAGATATACTTGCTGAAATTGACACATCTCTCAAAGAAAAAATAAAATCATTGTGTAGATGTACCACAATTTCTGCATCCATTCTTCAGTTGAAGGGCATCTGGGTTGTTTCCAGCTTCTGGCTATTACAAATAAAGCTGCTACAAACATGGTTGAGCAAATGTCATCTACACAATGGAATATTACTCAGCAATGAAAAATAAGGAAATCATGAAATTTGCAGGTAAATGGTGGGATCTGGAAAGGATCATCCTGAGTGAGTTGTCCCAGAAGCAAAAAGACACACATGGTATATACTCACTCATATAGACATACAACATAGGACAAACCCACTAAAACCTGTGCATCTAAAGAAACTAAGCAAGAGAGAGGACCCTAACTAAAAGGTCCAATCCCCATCCGGAAAGGCAAAGAGGATGGACATCAGAAGAAGAAAACAGGAAACAACCTAGGAACCTACCATAGAGGGCCTCTGAAAGCCTCTGCCCTACAGACTATCAAAGCAGATGCTGAGCCTGATGGGCAACTGTTGGGCAGGTGAATGGAATTTTAGGTAAGAAGTGGGAAATAGTAAGAGCTGGAGAGGACAGGGTCTCCACAAGGAGAGCAACAGAACAAGAAAATTTGAACATAGGGAACTTCCCAGAGACTCATACTCCAACCAAGGACTATTCATGGAGATAACCTAGAACCCCTGCACAGATGTAGCCCAGGGCAGTTCAGAGTCCAATTGGGTTACATAGTAATGTGAAGAGGGACTGCCTCTGACATAATCTGATTGGCCTGCTCTTTGATCACCTCCCTCTGGGGGGGGGGAGCAGCCTTACCAGGCCACAGTAGAGGACAATACAGCCACTTTTGATGTGAACTGACAGACTAAGATCAGAAAGGAGAGGAGAACCTCCCCTATTAGTGGACTTGGGGAGTGGCATGCAAGGAGAGGGAGGAAGGAGGATGGGATTGGGAGGAGAGGAGGGAGGGGCTTATGGGGGGATGCATAATGAATAAAGTGTAATTGATGAAAAATATAAAAAAAAATAAAAGAGACATTTCTAATAAAAATAAATAAATAAAATCAGAAAAGTTCCAAAGACAAAACATCCAAGAAGTCAAGGACACCATGAAAAGACAGAATCTGAGAATAATAGGAGTAGAAGAAAAAGAAGACTTCAGGCTCAAAGGTCCAGAAAATATTTTAAAGAAAATTATTGAAGAAAATTTTCCCAACTTAAAGAAGGAGATGTCCATAAACATACATGAGGCCTACAGAACACCAAGTAGACTAGACCGGAAAAGAAATTTTTCACATCACATCATAGTCAAAACACTGAACCTACAGAACACAGAAAAAAATCTAAAAGCAGCAAGGTAAAAGCCCAAATAAAATATGAAGGTAGAACTATTAGAATCACACCAGATTTCTCAACAGAAACTACGAAAGCCAGAAGGGCCTGGACAGAAAATCATACAGTCCTTAAGGGACCTCAGATTCCAACACAGATTATTATACCCAGCAAAACTTTCAATCAACATAGACAGAGAATTCAAAATAATCCATGACAAAGCCAAATTTAAACAATATTTACATAGTAACCCATTTTTACAGAAGTTACTATAAGGGAAACTCCAAACCAAAGAAAACAATTACATCTAAGGAAACAAGGGAAATAGATAACTACACAACAAAAAACCCAAAAGAATACAAGCAATGAAACTCAGTGACACCACCAACCCCACATCAAATGTAAGTAACAATTGTTGGTCACTAGTGTCTATCAACATCAAAGGACTCAACTCCCCAATAAAAAGAAACAGACTAACAGAATGGTTGAGAAAACAGGATCCAGCATTCTCTTGCATCCAAGAAACACACCTATGCAACAAAGATAAACAGTACCTCAGAGTAAAGGGCTGTTAAAATATTTTTCAAGCAAATGGTTCCAGAAAACAAGCTGGAGTAGCCATCCTAATATCTAATAAAATAAACTTTCAACCCAAGTTAATCAAAAAAGATAAGGAGGGCCACTATATTCTCATCAAAGAAAAAATCCACCAAGAGCACATCATAATTTTGAATATCTATGCCCCAAATACAAGAGCACCTACATTTGTAAATGAAACATTATTAAAGCTTAAATCACACATTGATCCTAATACCTTAATAGTGGGAGACTTCAACACTCCACTCTCACCAAGGGCCAGATCAACTAGACAGAAAGCAAATAGGCAAATAAAAACACTTACAGAGTCCCTAAATCAAATGGAACTAATAGATGTCTATAGATCTTTTCATCCACACTCAAAAGAGTATAACTTCTTTTCAGCACTGCATGGAACCTTCTCCAAAATAGACCATATAGTTGGTCATAAAGCAAGCCTCAACAGATACAAAAAGATTGAAATAATTCCTTGTATTCTATATGACCACCATGGACTAAAGCTGGACCACAACAACAAAAGAAATAACAAAATGCAGACAAGCACATGGAAACTGAACAACTTGTTACTCAATGACAGCTGGGTCAAGGAAGAAATAAAGAAAGAAATTAAAGACTTCCTAGAGTTCAATGAAAATGAAGGCACAACATACCCAAATTTATGGCACAGATTAAAAGCAGTGCTCAGAGGAAAATTTATAGCACTAAGTGCCTTCAAGAAGAAATTTGTAACATCACATACAAGCACATAAATGGCCCAACTGAAAACCCTAGAAATAAAAGAAGCAGATACACCCAAGAGGAGCACTTGGCTGGAAATAATCAAACTCAGGGCTGAAGTCAATAAATTAGAAACAAATAAAACTATTCAAAGAATCAATGACACAAAAAGCTGGTTCTTTGAGAAAATCAACAAGATAGACAAACCCTTAGCCAATCTAACTAAAAAGCAGAGAGAATCTATCCAAATCAGCAAAATCAGAACTGAAAAGGGAGACATAACCACAGACCCTGAGGAAATCCAAACAATCATTAGGTTATACTACAAAAGCCTATATGCCACAAAATTTGAAAACCTAAATGAAATGGACAATTTTCTTGATAGATTCGATCTTCCAACATTAAGTCAAGATCAGGTTAGAAAGACTGAATAGCCCTATATCCTCCAAGGAAATTGAAACAGTCATTCACAGTCTCCCCTCCAAGAAAGGCCCTGGGCCAGATCGTTTCAGCCCTGAATTATACCAGACCTTCAAAGAAGTGCTAACACAAACTCTCCTCAAACTATTCCACAAAAAAGAAACAGAAGGTACATTACCAAACTCATTCTTTGAAGCGACAGTCACCCTGATACCTAAACCACACAAAGACCCACCAAAAAAAGAAAACTTCAGACCTATCTATCTTATGAACATTGACTCAAAAATATCAATAAAATACTTGCAAATCAAATCCAAGAACACATTAAAGATATCATCCACCATGACCAGGTAGGCTTAATCCTAGGCATGCAAGGGTGGTTCAACATACGGAAATCCACAAATGTAATCCACCACATAAACAAACTGAAGGAGAAAAACCACATGATCATCTCCTTAGATGCTGAAAAAGCATTTGACAATTCTAACACCCATTCATGTTTAAAGTCTTGGAGAGATCAGGGATACAAGGCACATATCTAAACATAGTAAAGGCAATATACAGTAATCCTATAGCCAACATCAAACTCAATGGAGAGAAACTTAAATCAACCCACTGAAATCAGGGACAAGACAAGGCTGCCCACTCTCTCCTCTTCAACATAGTACCGGAAGTCCTAGCCAGAGTAATAACACAACTAAAGGAGATCAAGGGGATACACATCAGAAAAGCAGAGGTCAAAGTGTCACTATTTGCAGATAATATGATAGTATACATGAGCAACCCCAAAAATTCAACCAGAGAACTCCTCCAGCATGATAAACACCTTCAGCAAAGTGGCAGGATACAAAATCAACTAAAAGAAATCAGAAGGCCTCCTGTATACCAAAGAAAAAAGGGCCGAGAAAGAAATTAGGGAAACAACACCCTTCACAATAGCCACTAATAGCATAAAGTACCTTGGGGTGACACTAACCAAGCAAGTGAAAGATCTGTTTGAGAAAAACTTCAAGTCTCTGAATAAAGAAATTGAAGAAGATATCAGAAGATGGAATGATCTCCCCTGCTCATGGATTGGTAGGATTAATATTGTGAATATGGCCATCCTGCCAAAAGAAATCTACATATTCAATGCAATTCCCATCAAAATACCAACTCAATTCTTTACAGACCTTGAAAAAAAAGATTCTCAGCTTCAAATGGAGAAACAAAAAAGCCAGAATCTCCAAAACAATTCTGTACAACAACAGATCATCTGGAGGTATCTCCATCCCATATCTCAAGCTGTACTACAGAGAAATAGTAATAAAAATTGCATGGTATTGGCATAAAAACAGAAAGGAGGATCAATGGAACTGCATAGAAGACACAGAAATAAACCCACACACCTATGAATACTTGATTTTTCACAAAGAAGCCAAAACTATTCAATGGAAAAAAGACAGCATCTTCAACAAATGGTGCTGGTCCAACTGTATGTCTACATGCAGAAAAATGAAAATAGATCCATATTTATCACCTTGCACAAAACTAAAGTCCAAGTGTATCAAAGACCTCAACATAAAACCAGATACTCTAAATCTGTTAGAAGAAAAAGTGAGGAACAGCCTAGAACTCCTTGGCACAGGAGACAACTTCCTGAACAGAACATCAACAGCACAGGGTCTAAGAGCAACAATCAATAAATAGAACCTCATGAAACTGAAAACTTCTGTAAAGCAAAGGACACCGCCATCAGAACAAAACGACTGCCTACAGATTGGGAAAGAAACTTCACTAATCTTTTATCCGACGGAGGACTAATATCCAGTATATACAAAGAAATAAAGAAGCTGAAAAGCAGCAAACCGAGTAATCCAATTAAAAAAATGGGGAACAGAGCCAAACAGAGAATCCTTGACAGAGGAATATCGAATGGCAGAGAAACACTTAAAGAAGTGCTCAACCTCATTAGCCACCAGGCAAATGCAAATCAAAACGACCCTGAGATTTCACCTCACACCCATCAGAATGGCCAAGATGAAAATCTCAAGTGACAACACATGCTGGAGAGGTTGTGGAGAAAGGGGAACCCTCCTCCACTGCTGGTGGGAATGTAAACTCGTACAACCACTCTGGAAATCTATCTGGTGCTTTCTAAGACAATTAGGAATAGTGCTTCCTTACGACCCAGCTATACCAGTGCTAGGTATATACCCAAACTTTGCTCAAGTACACAAAAGGGATACTTGCTCAACCATGTTTATAGCAGCTTTATTTGTAATAGCCAGAACATGGAAACAACCAAGATGCCCATCAATGGAGAATGGGTACAGAAATTGTGGTATTTTTACACAATGGAATACTACTCAGCAATCAAAAAGGAGGAAATAATGAACTTTTCAGGCAAATGGTAGGATCTTGAAAAGATCATTCTGAGTGAAGTATCCCAGAAGGAGAAAGACATACATGGTATATACCCACTCATATATACATCTATAAGATATGATAAACAATACTGAATCTATACACCTAAATAAAGATAAACAAGAGTGCAGACATGGGGTAAGATAATCAATCCTTATTTAGAAAGACAGATGGGATGTGCCTTGAGTTTATGACAAGAGTCTACTGAAGGCATCTGAAATCTGAAAGACTCTAACTAGCAGTGTTTTCAAAGCAGATACAAAGACTCAGGACCAAACCTTCAGCAGAGTACAGGGAATCATATGAAAGAAAGGGAGTTAGTATGATGGGGAAAGGATAGGAGCTCCACAAGGACCAAATATATCTGGGCACAGGGTCTTTTCTGAGACTGAAATTCAACCAAGGACCATGTATGGATATAACCTAGAACCTCTGCTCAAATATATCCTGTGGTAGCTCAGTAACCAATTGGTTTCCCATAGTGATGTGTACAAGGACTACTTCTAACAGGAACTCAATGACTGGCTCTTTGACCTCCCCACCTGCCAAGGGAGGAGCAGTCCTGTTAGGCCACAGAGGAGGGCTTTGCAGCCAGTCCTGAAGATACCTAATAAAACAGGATCGGATGAATGGGCAGGAGGTTCCCCACCTTTCAGTGGACTTGGAAAGGGGCACAGTGGAGATGAGGGAGGGAGGGTGGGATTGGGAGGGAATGAGGGAGCGGGACATGGCTGGGATACAGAGTCAATAAAATGTAACTGATAAGAAAAAAATAAAATTAAAAAAATAATAATTTAACACATCCTCCCTTATTCATTACTGTAAGATACCATGGATCATATCATGACACAAAGGAGAATAAAAATTTTCAGGTCTTCCCCCAGTTCTACTCATGAACGGTAGAGAAAAGAGGTAACCTGGGCTATTCTTTATGTCATGCACATTCCCACTTCAATTCAGGTGTTTCAAATTTAAAGCTACACTTAACACATAAGAAAACGTTAAGGAGTATCCAAATTCTCACATTTTCCCCAAAGTTCTTCTCTTGGAACTGGTGAATGTGATCTGAGCTAGCCCACTGTTCAGTTAAGGAGAAACTCACATTCAGGCCTAGATTTGACCAGTCCTCTAGCAGTTAATGTGAAAAAGCAGAGCCTCACTATCCTTTCCTTGGTGACCACATTGGGCAGTGTATCTACATAACCTACTATGTCCTGCTGCCCTCTCACAACAAAACATTGGGAGTTGATGACTTAGAGCTAACCCCTCCATTGCACAGAGAAACTCTCCCTCATCATAATCACATCTGACTCAGTTGACTCATCCACTCCCCCTGTCGCCCTCGTCTGCCAAAAACAGCCACTTCACCCTTTGCTCCAGGTTCTATTACCTGTTCCTCTTGTCTGTGTCATTCACACCATTTACCCGGAACGTGAGAAAAATCTCCACTGTAGTTACAACACCTACACTCGAAGCCAGGTGGATCTGTCCCAAGGCGCAGTATCTGGTGAGGTATCTGGCACTTCGGGGCTATCACCACTAGCAGACCCACAGCCCAGGCACGCTGTCCACTGAGGAGTAGAGGAGCTGCCAGGTTCTAGGCTTCTATTCCTGGATCAAAACATCCGCCTCATTCTCGAGCCAATTGGCTAGCCTGTCCTGCACACCTTCTCCGCAGCCCCCACCTCCTCCCAGGAAATCTATGAAATAAAGCCAGCCAGTGTACTGTCAATTTCCCGCTCTGTTGCCTGGCAAAGAGGTTAAGTCAGGTGAGCGGGTGCATGTCTCAAGCTTTCCAACCAGGAAGGTTCCCAGTTCTCCACCTGCCAATTAGGGATTTCATCCCCTAGCCGCTGAAATCCAGTGCACTCTGTTAAGTGAAAGCGTGCACACCTCAAGGATCCTCCCAGCAAAGAAGGAAGGGATTGGCTGCTGCCTACCTCCTTTCCTCATCGCCTAGCTAGCCACAAGTTTGGGCACACAGACTCCAGTGACAGGACCCTAGCCAATCCTACAACCTGTGCTCATGAAAAGCCCTGTCAATCGCACCTCCCCCAGCCGACCTGCAGAACCAAACACCCAAGCATGCTGGGTGATGATTCAGGTCCTTTGCCACACTGCAGTTCACTCTCGCCTGTTCCAAAAGCCAAGAGATTCCAAGTTCCCAGTGCAGACTGGCAGTTCAAAATGACATTTGTAATTGACTGTTCCAGAATAAACCAACTCTTGGGAGATGGAAACAGGAAAATCAGGGGTTTAAGCTTGTCCTTTGCTACCTAGGAGTTCGAGGTCAGCTTGGGATACATGATATCTTGACAAACACACACACAAAACAGAAACAAATACTAGAATAAAATTATATTGGGAAAGGAAATAAGGAAATATTGATTGGCTGGAGTGACAACCTGTTCCAGGACAAAGAAACCCTGTCTCGAAAAAAGGAAAGCAAGAAAAAAAATTAAGAACTTTTCTTTCTCAGATAACTGAGTAAATTATGCTGAAGTCTGTAATGATAGCTATGAAGAGGGAGACACAAGCACAAGACCAATGCAAGTTTGAAGCCAGTCTAGTCTCCATATCAGTGTCTCATGAAAGTGAAAACAGGAAAATAATTCAAAATATGACTGTGCTTAGGAATTTGTTTTTGTTTTTGTTGTTGTTGTTGTTTGTTTGTTTGTTTTGTTTTGAGCTGAGTTTCTCTGCAGACCAGGGTGGCCTGAAGCTCAAATATATACCTCCTTCTGCATCCTAAGTAGGAATTTGTATTAATGAGCCAGCTGCTCCTAGCTATAGCTTCTCTTTACCTGTTGAAGAATGTGTCACTTTCAGAAACACTTAGTGGCTATTTATTATCATCTCAAATCTCAATAAATGTTTTGAGGTTGATGGCCAGAAAAGCAAATTACTTTTTTTTTTCTTTCTTTCTCTCTCTCTCTCTTTCGTTTTTTGTTTTGTTAGGTTTTGGTTTTGGTTTTTCCAGACAGGTTTTCTCTGTGTACCCTGGGCTGTCCTAGACTTGCTTTGTAGACCATGCTGGTTTTGAACTCACATTGATCCACCTTCCTCTGCCTCCTAGAGTGCTGGGGTACAGACAAGTGTGTGCCACCACAGCCAGTTAGAAAGGTAATATTTAGCCCACCTAAATATGTACATATATTTTTATATGAAAGGAACTGTTTTTTTTTTTTTTTTTAGGTTTCCAGCATAATTCTTTTGTTGTTTTTCAATGCAGTTTATTCAGGAACCATGAACAATCTTCTGACCATGGGGAAAGCCAGCCTACAACTTCAGTAGCCTCTGGGTAACCAACCCCAGCGTGCCACGTGGGCAATACAGATAGGTCCACATACATGGAAGCAATCCAGATCCTCAGCCTTTGCCAAATATGGAGTTGTTTGTGACAGAGAGCACTCACCATCAGGAAGGTGGAAGGCGGAAACCAGCTCCTTCTTTAAGGCACAGCATTACGCAGCTCTCTACAGTTCCCCCTATTTGTTTTACATGCATCAGGCAAGAGTAGAGGTCTGATCTCTGATATTACAAATAAATTGGAACTTTGTACCAATGTTCATTTAGGTGTCATCCACCCAAAGAGCATCAGACCCATCCAATACCTTTTTCACAGAGGCGGGACCTGGGGCATCAACCCGCATGCAATCAGATATGCCCTTCTCTGGGTCGAAAGCGGCTGACCCCTGAGTGCAGTGCTTAGCCTCACATCCTGAGCATAACATTTTAGCTCCCATGCTTGGGGAGACTGTCCTGCTTCAATGGCTGTAAAGGCCTGGATGGTCATGGCTGCATTACGCTGTTGTGAGACTCTAATCTTGCATATACACCACAGGCAAACCAGGGAGACCAACACCAGAAGGCCTGCTAACTCTCCCATGCCCGCCCATTCCTTCAGATGATTCATGGCTGCAGCAATCCATGATGATAATCCTGTGGATATTCCTATGTCCACTCTGGTAGAATTTACCTTGACAATGGCCACTCTCAGCTGCTCCATTGTATTATCAAATTCTCCAGTCAATTACCTAAAATATAGCTAGACAATTGATTAAACAGATTTACAGCACAGGAAAAATTCTCATGTTGTATGCTAGTGACACAAAGTCCAGCATACTTTCATTGATAGCCAAGTTGAGCGATTTGCCATTGGGTATCAATTTGCTCCTGCACGAGATCAATCCTCTGATTGAAAACCATCAATCCTTCTTTTAGTTGAGCATTAATTCCTTTTTGTACATCTAAGGCATGAGCTATATTGGTTAAAAATTATTCAGGGTCTGAGCAGTCTGCATAGTAAGACTCATGGCCAATGCCATGGTGGTAGCTCCAACAGCCGCCAATGAGATGGCAGTCACAATAGCGGCTGTAATTCCAAGATCCCTTTTCTGTCTGAAGAGAGTCATAGCATGAGGGGCATCAATGGGCACAGGCACCCAGCTAGGCATGCAAGTAACCAGGGCATACCTAAATTCACTAGCTTTCCAGCATTGGGCAAAAAACAAAGTATCATTACCACAATTACTTGGCTCTCTCTGGCTAATAATGAATAAAAATGGGGGATATAAACAAACAGGTGTGGGCTTATAGGAAATATTATGAGAAGCCTTAACCCCCTCGTTGGAATATCCTGCATCAGTTCTAGAACTAGCAGTGGTGGTGTCCGAGGTCTGAGTAGGTTCAGGAGACCATTGCCCCCAGGGGCAAGACGTGCTCCATGTAAATCGACTAACTCCATGTTTTCCTCCACTTTTGAAAGTCATTTAAGGTTTTTAAATTAACTTTTTTTTCTTTTTTTTTTAATTTTTCATCAATTACACTTTATTCATTCTGCATCCCCCCATAAGCCCCTCCCTCCTCCCCTCCCAGTCCCACCCTTCCTCCTCCCTCTGCATGCATGCCACTCCCCAAGTCCACTGATAGGGGAGATTCTCCTCTCCGTTCTGATCTTAGTTCATCAGTTCACATGAAAAGTGGCTGCATCATCCTTTACTATGGCCTGGTAAGGCTGCTCCCCTCTCTGGGGGAGGTGATCAAAGAGCCAGCCAATCAGATTATGTCAGAGGCAGTCCCTCTTCACATTACTATGTAACCCACTTGGACTCTGGACTGCCCTGAGCTACATCTGTGCAGGGGTTCTGGGTTATCTCCATGAATAGTCCTTGGTTGGAGTATGAGTCTCTGGGAAGTTCCCTGTGTTCAATTTTTTTTGTTCTGTTGCTCTCCTTGTGGAGACCCTGTCCTTTCCAGCTCTTACTATTTCCCACTTCTTACATAAAATTCCATTCACTCTGCCCAACAGTTGCCCATCAGGCTCAGCATCTGCTTTGATAGTCTGTAGGGCAGAGGCTTTCAGAGGCCCTCTGTGGTAGGTTCCTAGGTTGTTTCCTGTTTTCTTCTTCTTCTGATGTCCATCCTCTTTGCCTTTCAGGATGGGGATTGACCGTTTTAGGTAGGGTCCTCTCTCTTGCTTAGTTTCTTTAGATGCACAGATTTTAGTGGGTTTGTCCTATGTTGTATGTCTATATGAGTGAGTATAAACCGTGTGTGTCTACTTTTTTACTATGAACGAAATTCATTTTATGTTGTCCTTAAATTTTTATTTTCTTCATTTTTACTTCATCCTATGGATGTAAGTGTGTGTGCCTGATGGTGTTATGGGTGTATATACATATGGAGGCCAGAGGACAGATTTAGATGTCATCCTTAGGAATATCATCTCCTTTGACTGGCCTAAAGCTCAACAATTAGGCTTGACTGGCAGCCAGTGAGCTTCAGGGATCCTCTGGTTTCCTCTTACAGTGCTGGGACTACGAAAGAACATCACCACATCTGTATTTTAGAGGGAGGTCAAGCCCCTGCTTGCAAAGCATTGACTGAGCCACCCCTTCAGGACTACTTCTATTGTGTGTATGTGGGGGTGGGGGTTAAGGAAGTTGACACTGTGTATTCTTCAGCAATTTAAATTCTCTTCTGCAATACAAGTGTCTGTGTTTAGAATCACCAGATCCTGTGTGTTTCTTTTTGTGTCAGCCTATATGTCTGTCTTTTTATGTCATCCTAATTTGTCTACATTATCTATGGTCTGACACATTATGAGAGTAATTCTTCTCTTTTCTGGAGACAATTTCTGAATAAGTCTTTATATATTAAAATATTTAAAAACACACACACAAATCATGTGGTCAACCATCCAACATTCTTTCTAGAACTCTCTCAACCAAGTTGTTATTCAGTGTAATCCGGTAAAAAATATATATATATCTCAAGGAGAAGTTAATTCCTTTTGAATGCCTTGGGGCTTCTAGTGTTGTCTAGTCCAGGTAAACTATTGACCTAGAAGCCCTAGGTAATCTAAAAACCCTCAAAACCTAATCTGGTTAAACTCAAGCACCTGTTAAGACATGACTCAAATCTTATTCTAGACTCAGGAAAAGTAAGCTCAAGAAAGCAGAGAAAAGGTGCACTGAGCACCCACGGTCTGTTTCTGAATTCCTATCCACCCAACTGCTAGATGAGAGGCTTTCTAGGATCTGCCCTCTGCAGGATAAAAATAGAAAATGCAAACATCCATTGTCTAGCAGTTCTAGCCAGAAAGCTACAATCCCTAACTTTATATTAATCACTGAGTAAACAAACCGTATAAAATATATGATCATTCTGAGCATGTTGGAACATGTCTTTAA
Source organism: Meriones unguiculatus (assembly GCF_030254825.1). Taxonomy (NCBI): domain Eukaryota; kingdom Metazoa; phylum Chordata; class Mammalia; order Rodentia; family Muridae; genus Meriones; species Meriones unguiculatus. The sequence continues at coordinate 44,118,210 of NC_083357.1, forward strand.
TTCCAGCACTCAGAGAGGCAGAGGTAGGAGGATCTCTGTAAGTTCAAGGCCAGCCTGCTCTACAGAAAGACTTCCAGGACAGCCAGAGACACACTGAAAATCCCTGTCTCAAAAAGAAAACAAACAAAAAAAGACCTGATACCTTAAATATATAGCAGTAAGTAATATAGTATAAACTATAATTATTAAGCACTGTAAGAGGTTACACAAAATTGATGCTAAAAGTTTAAGTGCTCAAGTAATTCACTCATTCAGGTTCTTCTCAGTACCCAGTAACGGCCAGATGGTTTTATAATTCCTGAAACTTAGCTGAGAGCAACAAACAAGTCACTGCATACAGGAGGGTTCTATTGTGGTGAGATGATTTTGATCAACAAGAACACAAGGGGGTGATGAAAATATCAGGAAATGTGAGCACAATGAACAGCATACATGAGCACTCATAGCACACAAGCTAGTAGGGACAGTTTTAGACAGAGTGGTCCAGAATGACTTCTGGGAAGCGCCAAACATTGAAAAGCAAGAAACAGCTCTACAAGCAAGGAAAGGCATTCCAAAAGAACCCAGTGCAAATGTCCTGGTGAAAGATGAATTTGCTGCTTGTGATTTGTTTTGATTACTTTTGTGATTATTCTGTGTTAATTTAGTTGCTGTTGTCATTTTTCTGAGGCAGCGACTCATGTAGTCCAGGGTGGCCTTGAGCTCCTAAACCTCCTACTCCTACAAACTTGACTTGGTTTGCTTCTTAAGGAAGGGGCATGGGAGCAACAGTAGCTAGGTGCAGAAACCAGGAGGAAATGTAATGCTAAGTTATAGGGTTGGTAGGACAATGGGAAAATATTACAGAATCCGGTAACTGTGTAATATACAGCAATTTTTTACATCTCTGACACTTTTCATACTGTAACTGCACATCACAACAGTACTTACAGGGCAAATACTATATCTGCCACCTACAACAGGTTATCAGTATTATGTACTTAAGGCACATTGAGATATACAGAGTTCAGAGCTCAAGCACACAATGAAAGAGTTCCATGCTATTACTCATGGTCATAGTGATAAATCTGTGTAAATGGAGACTCTTCAGATGACTGGGAGGATCTTGCTGGTGTGTCACTAGAACTGAACAAGATAGGTAGACTTCATATAGAAAGGAGAGATGACATTCCAACAAGTTTGTGTGTGATTTATTCAATCTAATAAAATATGTGAGGTGAAGGACAAAATTCAAGTTCAGGGGATAGAGAGATGACTCCTCCATTTTGAGCATTTGTTTCTCAGAAGACTCAAAGATCAGCTAACAATCCTCTGTAACTTCAACTCCAGGTGTAATCCAGTGCCCTCTTATGGCCTCTGGGAGAATTGTATGCATGTGATGTATAGTCATTCACTAGGCAGAACACCCATATGTGTACAAGAAATAAATAAAAAAAAAAAATCAAAAACAAAAAGGAGGCAAAGACCTAGTCAAGGCCTATAGCACAAGACTAGACTATGACAACAAAACAAAACCTTTTAAAATATATATATACCAAGACATATGGTTCTCTCTGATGTTGTAATTTAAGGAAATCAGAGGCAGATGGCTCTGGGTTTTCTGATTTCTTTTATGTCCCTGAGCAAATATTTATGTTTATTAAGAAGCATTAGAGCCATGCTGCTGTGTTTCTCATCAGTTTGTTTCACGTGATCATCCACAGAGTACCATATTTTAGGGGGAGTTAAATATATGACTACAGTGATACAGTATGGACACTATTTCCACAATGACGTGGGTATCCATAGTGTTGGATACACTATCCACGTTAAAAGAACATTGCCTCTGTGTAGCCTTGGCTGGATGGCAACTCACTATGTAGCTTTAGGCCCCTGAACCAAGAAGAGATTCATTTCTACCTGTGAGTTCTGGGCTTACAGGAGTAAGACAACACATCTGACTAAAGAAGAGTCTGAAGAATTAACAGTTGAAAATTAATTTTTATTTGTAAATATACAATCATTTTACTCAATAGGGAATAATTAAATGGGACAGGCATTATAGACAGAATTTGGCCTTAGCAAACTAGCAAGTCAATAACATCATCCAATGAAATAACAAATGAATAACAAAGCCTCAAAACAAAGAACACAATAAACCAAAACCAAAAAAAATCTTAACACAAAATTCAACAATAAATTAAGCTAAGAAACATTCTCTTGCTAGAGATTTAGCAGCATGCACAAAAAGTCAATTGATACTGGATTCAAAGGTGAGTTCACATTTTAAAAGGGGTGTCTTTTTTTTTTTTTTTTGAGAAGCCCTTGATCATAGAGTAAAAAATGCTGTGTTCAACTTCTCTGTCACTTTCTTTCTTTCTTTCTTTCTTTCTTTCTTTCTTTCTTTCTTTCTCTCTCTCTCTCTCTCTCTCTCTCTCTCTCTCTCTCTCTCTCTTTCTTTCTTTCTTTTTTACTGTCTCCTCCATTCTCTCAAGGGAGCTGTCAGAGAAGAAGGAAAGACAATTAATCAAACCCAGAGGCACCCATGCTAGGCCTGAGGAAAGACAAAATCAAGGCCAGTTTATACATAGGAAACCAAAGTCAAGGAAGAAAAACCACCCCAGGATTGCCAGAGTTGCTGAGGATGGGATAGGGTGGTCATTCAATTGCCTGGAAAACTCAGTTGTCTGGCTGCAGAAGCTCTGTCTGTGGGGAGCTCTCTTCCTGGGCTATGGCTCCTTCCAGGTCAGACTGGAGTCTTTCAGACCTATGGAAGGAAGGAAGGAAGGAAGGAAGGAAGGAAGGAAGGAAGGAAGGAAGGAAGGAAGGAAGGAAGGAAGGAAGGAAGGAAGGAAGGAAGAGAAGCCTAGTGAAGGCAAGCCATGTCAGCTGTTGAATCTACAGAAGCTCTATTCAGCTGGACAGTCCAGGATGACCTTTCTGCTGAGGTCATTCCCTGCATTTCCCAAAGAAAAATGGTCAGAGAGTACATGTGCCTGGATATTTTTTTTCTCACATTTTTTAAAAACTGCGGGAAGATGAACTAAAACCTACATACTGCATTGAAATAGAAAAATAACAGCACATTTCTCCAATAGTCCAAATGATTAATTAATTAATTAATTAATTAATGTCTGAGTCACACTTCAGAAAAGATGTGAGCAACCTGGTTACCTATGAAGAGTCCCTCTTCAGGGCCTACTCACTGAAGTGAAGGCCTTGAGTTTTCCTACAGTGCAGAAACCTGCCTGGGTAAACTTGTCAACCAAGTGCCCTGTTTATAATCAAAGAAATCATCTCACAGAAATGCCCTGTCACTGCAGGGAGCCTGGATTCAGTAGGAGTATGCTATATGAAAATGTGCCCAAGTGTAGGAACTGACCTCTAAAGTTCATGTTCCTGAAGGAAAATAACATGTCAGTAGTCACACTTTCTTCTACAAAGGATACTACCCTTGCTAGGTTTAGTACTAAGAGGGATTTGTAGGGAAACCAAGCGACACGGTACTCAGATCATACTAGAGAGGCTAGAAAAGAGGAGAGGGTCCACCATCCACAGAAACACTAAGGAACACATGTTGTTTCCTGGACAGAAGTTCTTGGTGACTGGAACAGCTAATAATCAGAGGTGTTCTTTCCATGGCTGTGGTTGAGAGACATGGAGATGGCCAGAATCCCAACAGAACAAGACACACAGGCACAGGGTACCCACTTGGCTCCATCCTCCACTCAATCTCTGGGTTCCTACCTCATCTCAATGACATCAGTGTGATGCTGCATCTTTTCTGCCAAATCCCTTTCCTGAGTCAGCAGCATTTTCAGCTCCAGTAGGTCCTTAATTTATTCTCTATTGCTTTTAGTTCCTGTTTTTTAGAAGATTGTGTTCAGAGGTGCTGTAAACATGATTGTGCAAAAGCACCTGTGCACATTCACACACACACACACACACACAGACACACACACACACACATACAAACTCCTGAACACACAGAAATACGTGTGTGCTCACAGACAACTATACTACATTGCAGTAACATAATTATTTTACCAGTAATGTAAGAGATCACCAGGGATCTAATGTAAGAGATCACCAGGGATCCTTTATAGAACAATGTTACCTTTCTTTAGAAGGGATAAGAAATTAGTGGACATGGGATATAGACAGTTCAGTGGATAAAGGACTTTTCCTAAACCTTCTGTGTAGACATGTTGACCCACTGGGTCTTGGCCTTTTAGCCAAGCCTACATAGCAAGTTCCCGAGGATTAAAATATTGTTTTTTTTTTTTCCCCAGTCCAAGACCTGTGGATTGTGGTGTACCAGCTCCTTGTTCTGTCCCACTCATTCCCAGCTGTTCCAAGGTGATCAGCTTCCTACTAATGAAGCTCCCTCATTCATAGCCTGCATCGCGTTGAACCCAAACAGTGAGCCTATGAAATGAGAAAATCTCCACAACTGAGACAAAAAAAAAAATGTTCTCCCTCTAAGATGATAGGATCAGGGATCTTTTTGAGTAACAGAAGGCTGATTAACACAAGGCCAAATGATCTTGAGTGTCTTTATTTCATGATGAACAATATTTCCATGAAGGGTGACCATATGGTATACTTATAAGCTGATGGACACCTGGAAAGTTTCAACTATTGCTATGATGAAGAATACTGTTACAACCCTGATGCCTTCTGTTTTATTTGTGGCACCTACTTCTAGTTCTGGAATTGCTGAGTCACCTTGTGACTGCAGTTCAGAATGTTGAAAATTTATTCATGGCCTCTCACAGGACTACCTCATTTTACACCACCAGCAATGTCTGGGGGAACTCACTTCTCCCAGCCCTCTTAAGGCTCATTTTGGATTAGATTTGAGTGATGTAGAATAAAAGCAGTTACTGAGTGCTATAGACCCAGCACAGAATGAATGCTTTAGACTTTCATGAGGTTAAGGGGGCTGCACTGACACAGCCCTGTACACAAACTTCAGCATTGCTATGGGATTTCTGCTGAACTGAGATGCAACCACATGCAACTCCAAATCTCTCAATGCATAAAAACCAGACCAAGCTCCAAGGCCTTTGTTTACTGAGCCAAGATTAGGTGAAGGAGGAAAGAAAATGGTTGCTGGCAATGATGACAACAAAACAGGATGCAGGGAAGACACAGAAAGGCACCCCACTGTCCAGTGGACAGTCACTATTCACCAAGAGCAGAAAAAGTACACAGACCCTTAGCCAGACTTTCCTGACTGTCAAGCAACTTGTTTTTTATAGCAGCCTTCTACTCATCTCCTTGTAGTATTTCTTTGAAGATATGTATTGTTGCCTCTACAAAGTCTATGAGTTACAGAAGCTTTTGTGTCCATTGTTCTAAGCAAAAGTTGGGAATCCAGAAAGATGGGCAGTGGCATGTGAGGTTTGATATCTGAAAAGTCAGTCAACATGACATTTTCTCATGGAAGCTGGTCTCTTTCATCATTTAAGATGTTTCTAGAGAAAAATCACATATGTATATGCAGAAACACACACACAGAAATTCACACATAAATACACACACACTGACACTCACACATACACTTGCACATACAAGTACCCAACACAAACACCTACAGAAGCACTCACCTCTACATATACATGCAACATAGCAACAAGGACTGACACTCACCTGAGCACATGGACACACACACACACAACATGAATAGGGACAGGAATGTGCATATAAGGTTCAGCAAACATGTGTAAGTACACAAATATTAACACACCTACATAAAAACACACATATATGCTGACTCACAATCACACATTCACATAGATGACCACCAATTCACCACACACAGAAACACAACACATGCACACACATTCATGAACACACAGAGAGACACAAATACACACCCCCCCACACACAAACACACACAATGAAAAGAATTGATGTTACAACACTTTTTTCTGCTGCATAAGGAGTTACTAGGACCTACCTGCTGTATACAAGGCTCTTAGACTTAGCTAGGATTTTGTGTCATTTATTGTAATCATTTAATGTTCCAGGAACCTTTTCCATCCCGACACACACTGATATCATGGGCAAGTTACAAACACTGCACTGGTTCAGCTAAATTGAACCACAGAAGACTAAGTTCCCAAGAAGGAGGTCTCCAAGCTAAACTTCCAAATAGCTCCATGTCGATCCATCATGGTTTCCTTACCTAACCTATCCTTGTTCATGCAAAGAAGATCTTGGGAGATCTAAAGAAGTCAGTTACCTAGGTCATTACCCAGAATTCTTTTCAAAATATTACACTTCACATAATGTGAAAACAGATCTCAGGTCAGGCAGTATGAAGCTAATGAAGTCACATGCAGGGATTTTCTGAAATGCAGCATTCTGAACAATTATGAGGAGGAATCTCTCCTAAGTTACAGACCCTTGAAGTCATGACTCAAAGCTCTGTGCTACTACCTAAGTGGGTTTCCACATAGCAACACTCCTATCATGGTAGGTGTGAGAAGTGTGAGCCACCTTTCTCCCTCAGTGGACTACAATTTCTAGCAGAGCAGGACACTTTGCTTTTCAATCATCCAGTTTCTCAAAAGACAATAACTTCCCAGATAGACTTGTAAATGATCACAGAAGTGAACAACTGGAAGAGATGTAGGTGAACAGATGGAAGGCTTGGTGGATGGGTACATGGGAGTGCCTGTTTTTGGTTGCTCAGGTGGGCTTCCTGCCCCTGCCACCTAAACCTACCTGCTGCTTTCTATCACACAGGCCGCACATCTTCTCAAGGGCCTGGACACAGAGCCTGTTTTTCTCCTGACAGGAATTTTGCAGCACAATATGTTTCCTCTGCAGCTCTCTGTTCTTCTTTCTCAATGTGGTAACTTGCAGCATCAGCTTAGTCCAGTCAATCATGAGCTGGCAGTGATGAAGGCTGAACCAAAGCCAAAATATGGTGAGCCCCTGACAGCAAGTATTTGCCTCCCCACATCCAAGTACCATCGTCCTTACAATGTCCATGGTCTCCAGAGAGTCCCAGACTGGGGCCTACATTAGCTATTCCAGCATCACCTAGAGGCATGCCCAAAACAGAGACTATACACATTTCAGAAAGACTCAAAGTTCGTCTGAAAACCCTGACACCAAAAGGAATTCATGCACCTCCAAAAGCAGGAACTGTCCCGATCTGTGTTTATCAGTTCATGATATCTGGAAGACATCAGCACATAGAGAGCAAACCATGTTTAAGCTAGAACTGCAGTTCTTTCAAAATTCCAGGGTATTTATGGATCCCATCCAGCTATTTTAATACACTGAAAGAATCCCAAAAGACAACCCTTTCATGATGCAAATACTTTTTTCTCTCTAGAGGCTCTTGAGGATGGCAGGACAGTGTTGGGAGGGGCTCATAGTCTCTTCACACTGAACAAAAGTGAGTCCAAGTGGTACAAGTCCAAGAACCAAAAGGCAGGCTGCTTGCTCAGAGACAGACAGGATAGAACCAGAGCCCTTGCTTTGGACTGAAAACAAAGAAGAGCAGATGCAGTACCATTCAAGTGCTGAGGTCCCAGCCAAGTCAGTCACTCACCTGAAGGACTCAGTCTCCTTAGTCTCACTTAACTCCTGGGGCAATTTCTTCAGGGCTGACATCATTTTCTGATGTTCCAGATTCAGGATTGCAAATTCAAAATTGAACCTGTTTTAAGGTGTGGGGACCAGAAGTGAATAAGCTCATGAACAAAGCCTCAAGGATCACATGAATTTAGGCTCCATCCAGGATTACCTCAGCCCAGGAGATGTTACATCCTGATTCCTAAATACTAGGACCTTCAGGTGCTTATTAAAGTTAAGATCCTGGTCTCAGGCCAGCAGAGGCAGGGTATCAAAGTGAAGGAGCTGGGCTGCATGAACACTCTTGATGGCACTGAAGCAATATATCAGCTTTCTAAGAAGTCCCCAGGAGTCCATGCCACAGACCTGGGCCTTCCAGAAATTTGTGATGGCATTTCTCCGATGTTTATAGCAGGGACTCTCAAACCTGAGGTCCTATTGCTACACAGATGCACAGAGAACATCATCAATATTTCCAGGGAAGAGGTTTTATTAACTCCCAAGGAGATTCCAATGTGCCACCAAGGTGAGGACAAGGGACAAGTGCTGACTCCCCAAAGGACAGCTCCATGGCTTCAGCACTGGCATCCCTTGAAATCTATAAGACAGCAAATTCTCAGGTCTCATCACCTACCTCCAACTCCCAGGATCTGAAGGTGGTATTCACAGAAGACAGCACTCATTCATGTATGTGCCTTCAGGAATTTGCTTAATAACACACACACACACACACACACACACACACACACTAACTAGCAATGAGCATGCCAAATTCAGGAAGGTGGTATTTTCTCAGAGTACAATGAACAAGACCAAGAGAGGCTCTGATGAGCTCCATGCATTTCAGGCACACCTTGAGATACACCAAGTGTGCCCAGGCTCCTCCAGCTCCTGCCAAGAGCAACCAGTCCCCTTGTAACTGCTGGTCAAGTGCAAAGCCTCACCATACATTAACAGTATGTAGCATCTCCCCCAAGCTAACACCTGTTAAGACCTATAAAATGCATGATGATAGCTCACACACTATTGTCCTATTGGTACACTAACATTCGTGCCATAGGATCTGCTTTTCATTTGGAGCAAGCAGAATAGCCTATGTCCCCAGGCTTCTGGTACTCCTAATGAGGTTTCAGGTTCTGCCTTTCAAATGCACTCAGGAAAAATTAGTTTGGCCATGAGGACACTATGGAGGTGCAGCTTCTTGTGATGTTAGGAAAGATATTGTTGACCTACTGCAATCAAGAGAGTCAACAGAGAACTGGGCATAATGACTACCTGTTGTTCAAATCCTTGTCAGTATAATGCGCCAGGATTCCACACAGTTCATCCCTCTCACAGGTCATCCTCTGTAGCTGAATGATCATTTTCTCCAACTTCGTCATCTGCTGCTCCAGCTCATTGATTTTGGAGCACTGGGATGATTCCTTTCCAGAATAGCCTGTTGGTAGATATACACAAGTGAACTTGGCCAGGTGAATTGCACAGAGACAGGAGAGACCATGCATTGTCACAGCATGGAGTCCATAAGTCATGATCTGCCCATAAGCACCCTAGCTAGACATGTGCCTCATTAAGTGCTGCAATCTCCAGAGCCATGCAAGGCATAGCAAGCCCAGTCATGCAGATTTAGAGGGGAATGTAAGCTGATATCTAAGGAAATGAATGCAAGTCCTACAGTCCCTCACTATTAGCACCACCAAGCCCTGATCACATGTGTCTAAGACAAATGCATCTGAATGTGTGAGTCCAAGGCAATTGCCCAGGGGAGTATTCCTCATTGTTATTGGTATCAGATACCTAAGGAACCTACAGAAATCTGCTGAGAATGGAGTGCATCAGCATGCTTCCCTCATTAATATCTCTGCTGGCCTTCTCCCAAACTTAGAATGAAATTAAGGTCTCACAGAATGGAGCTAGAGTCTTGTCATTTCCTGACCCCCTGCCAAAATTACCATCACAAATCCCTGACCTGGGTCTGTTCTTTAGGAAACATAGAATCAGGAAAGACCCTTTCCTTCCTAGAGGTGATCAGCTGTTGAGCTCTACTCCTCGAAGGCCTAGTTCAAACCCTATCTCTTCTGAAATCTCAGTAACCCCTGCCCTCAACTCACTGTGCTTTCCACAGAACCACTTATTTCTTGTTCTTCTGCATGAAGATCGAAGGCCAGATCCCTTCTGTCTCCCTCTGGCCTCTCCACACTCTCCCTCTGCTCTTCCCAATAGCCTGCTCAGCCTAGACAACATTTCTACAGGAGAAACCTATAGGCACTGACCAAATGCCACCAACAATATTTACTGTTGCCACAACACTGATGACATCAGAGAGAATGCAGAGAGCTTGCTAGGAGACAACAGAATGTCCAGAAAAAGGACTGTTAAGGTCCTCTGGAGCAGCCCATATTAATATATTAAAAATTCTTCCCCAAACCTCTCAAAGCCAAACTGCCCTTTCCACTAGCCTTCTCTGAGAGACAATGCCTTCAGCACCTCCTCCTTCCTATCCACTGAGCTTTCTGTTTCAATATAATCCTATCACTCCTTTATCTAGGGTGTATAAAGGCTCATTTTCCAAACACAGCTAAGCAGTGGCTCTTACCCTCCTTAAAATCTCTAAGCAATAAAATAATTAATAAAGTTTTCCAGGATATTAGGTCAGGTTGATGGGAAAACAACATCAGTCTCCCTGTCATCAATAAGTATGTCAGGGATGATTCATACAGCTGTTGCAATGTTCTGGGGTTTGTGGGAGATGTTGGGGTTCCTGTCAAAAAAAAGATAGGTAATGATGAAAACTTCTCTCAAAGATTCAGCAGAAGACATTCCAGGCTTGATGCTCGCAAAGGTGTGGTCAACTATTGACAGGGAAGGATGAAGAGGATTTGGTATCCTAGGTGTGCTAGGAGTCTCTAGTGGATCAGTGCTGTGTGCAGTGGAACAGGACCTTTTGAGCATATGTGCAAGTTACTGACACTTCACTTGCTGTTCCCTATGGGCCTCCAAAACCCTACACTTGACCTTTGCCCTTCCAGGGTTGTTTAATTTTCAGCTGAAGTGGATCACCCAAACCCAAAGAGAGAATTTTCTGGATATCTGTAGGTACAGGTACATGAGGATGGCATGCTAATTTTCTTAGGTTGCCAGCCATCTATGCAGTGCTCTTGTGGGCTCAAGATAATGCCCTAGAAGCACTTATTGTCAGGGTGGGAGCATCTGTGCCACCCCTCCTCTAGAATAATAATGCATACTAGGCCCACCCGATGAAATGCAGTATTGAGAAGAACCTCTGGAGGGCGGAGTTGGAGAAAGTAAGTGGCATTGAAGGCCAACTAAACACTGTTGGTATGAAAGTTCAGACTATCCTGAGGGGATGCAGCCTGCAGCAGAGGCCACAGGCCTCTGGAAGAGAGCATGTATGTGCAAAAGAAGGAAGGCATAAGGATGGTTGATTAAGTGTACTAGGGAAGTATTTCTTCTAGATAACTGCTTTGTGCCTGTCTTGCTTCTCTGGAGCAGACCTGCCTTCTGAGACTGACAGTGAGTCAGAGACTGAATGTGTGGTGGAAATAATCCCTTGGCTTCCCAGACTGGTGTTGTAAAACCAGGTCTTCTAAGAGCAGCCTGAGAAGGGAATGGGGAAAGTTCAGTTACTGTCATTGCTCACCTTCTCTTTCTTAGCTGACTCTGACACAGAAAGGGATACCTGTAGACACATAGGAAACTAGCTGAGACTTTATTCCCATACACTACCAATTACCATCATGTAATAGGGGTCTCCTTGTTTATCTTTCCACTCCCTGGAAAGAGCCTGGGGCTTACTTAATTATTGGTCCTCAGTATAAGCCTTGGCTGGTTTGGTAAATGTTACCAGACAGATAGATTAACCTGGCTTCTTCCACTGCCATTTGTGCAGATAGGTAACAATATGGTATCAGCCTCTTGCAGGCTAAACTGTCCCGAATGTGCAGTGCAGCCTTAGGCCCTTCCTCTTCTCTCTCAGATAAACAGTCTTAGTCTTAAAAACGTTCTGTCAGCCATTCTCAAGGAAACAATCTTAGAGTGGCCAAACTGACAGTTGAGTCTCATCTTGCCTTTCAGGTGTAAAAGATGAAGTAAGTAACAGGCCTAGAATGTAACTCAGTGACAGGATTCTTCTCTGGTACTTTTTACTAGGTTCAGTCATAACAGTTTGGGGCCAAAAGGAAAAAAAAATTAACCACATTACATTCTGAGTTGTGGGATACAACAAAATGTAAAGCTCTATAGAGTCCTTTACACTCCTCTGACCTCACTGACGCCTCCACAGACTCCATTTCTTGCCCTTAGTTGAGCATGTATTTTCTCAGGCAACCTTTATTTTTAGGATAAAAAGAATCTACCTTTTTTGAATAGAGGACACACAGAGCATAAATGTAGATACATAACTTACCAAATTCTATGTTTGTGGTAATTGGCTGGTGATATGGTTAAGCATGTAAATGTAATGCTGTCTCTCAAGTGTAGAGGCCTGAGTTCCTTCCCTGGGACCCACAGGGTAGAAGGAGAAAGCAAACTTCCATTAATTGTCCTCTGACTTTCATGCAGGCAGGCTTGCCAGATCTTAGCCCACAGCAGCTACTTGCACTGGAATCTCCATCTGACGCACTCAGGAAATATTACTGTGTGTTACATTTGAGAGATTTGGGTCTTTTGTTATTTTACTTTCTTGCCAAGAAGCAATAGAAAGCAAAAAGGCCAGCAATAAACCATCACCTGAAACACTGGTTAAAGGATTGTAGCCATGGGAATTTGGAAACTGAGCTGAGACCATTTTGAGGCTGAACTACTCTAAAAGGTCTTTTATACATGTCTGGCTAACTTTTGTTGTTGTTTTGTTCTGTTTTTATTTTCTAGCTCTGATTGTCTCAAAAAGACTCTACCTTATGATGAAGGTGAAGCAGTCTCTGTGACCTATTGAAAGATAAGAGAGCTCGAGGAGACAATAACCAGAATACACATTTTATATAAAATGTGAGGAATCTAGCAGTAAAAATAGGGTGAACATGGGAGGGCATTCGGAGGCTCCACTCTTCATGATGGAACTATTGGCAGTTAATTGTTGCTGAAGGAGTGGGGATTATTTCCTTCAGCCATGCAGTCATTATCATGCTCCCAGTAAGTATCATCTTAGCAGTGCTCATGTGAGCAACTGTAATGAACTTCAGTGGGTCATAAAAAACAAATAATAAACATAAAATTATGAAGGGAACTTTTGGGAAGAAGGAGTTCAGTTATGGGGAGTAGAGGGTAGCTGTGGCAATGACCAGGAACTGCAGAGTTCCTCAGGAGTCTGTGAGGGAGAAGTGTGTCAGGCAGGGGAATTCTTTATTCATACAGAGCTCAGCAGCTAGGGATAAATTCATGTTGTCCCCAAACAGAGATCATATCATTTTTGTCCCCAGATATATATTTTTAACTTTGCCTCAGTTATTAGTTTAGTTATCATTGATAATTTATGACAGAACAGATTTAACTTTTTTTTTTTTCCTCATCAACACCACAACCCAACTTTTGACAGTGTAGAGGAATATTTTGCCAAAGCATGACAGCCCATTCTCAGGCTGGTAGCTTTCTCAATTTCAAAGGCACTAGACAGAAAGGAAATTCCCAAGACTGCCTGGGCAGATTGTTATGTCCTGAGCAGTGTATTATCAACTTTTAATGGTCAACAGGCTAATTGTCATTAGGTCCATCAAAAGTCTTCAGGATAAACCTTCTGTAGTTATTATTCAGCTTCTGCTCTAATATATTTTATATATTTTTAGAATTTACTTATATGTCTAATCTTGTTTTTTTTTTTTCTTTGTTCCTTGGTCATACAACACCATACAGGACAGTCCTGTATGAGCTAAATTTTTCTAGGAAAGAGGATTCTTAATATTTCAATGTTTTATTATTTATTCACACCATTCTGTCTTATACTATTTATCAGTGTAAGCCCCAGTGTAGCTCAGAGGCAACTCCAGCCAATATAATTGTGTTGCTGTACCTTTTCCTCAATGGGCATACTGTATGCAACTCCAAATCTTATATGCCACCTATTTGCCTGAACATATAGTAGGAAGAGGCTTTTTCAATTTTTTTGTTTTTTGTTTTTTCACTTATCATTCCAATTGTAACCCCCTTTATCCTCTTCTATTGGTACTACTCTCCCTCTCTGTTCTCCCATTCTCCCCACACATGCCTCAGAAAAGGGGATCCTCCCCATCTGCCCATCCCAGCACATCAAGTCTCATCAGGACTGAGAACATCCTAGGAAGAGATTTTTTTAATCATTTTTTTCTTTATTAATTACATTTTATTCACTTTGTATCCCCCCTGTGGTTCTCTTCCTCCTCCTATCCCAATTCCTCCCTTCTTCCACCCTCTGCTTGCATGGCCCTCCCCAAGTCCACTGATAAGGGAGAACTTCTTTTCCTTCCTTCTGATACTAGTCAATTAGGTCTCATCAGGAGTGGCTGCATTGTATTCTTCTGCTGCTTCTCCCTCAGGGGGAGGTGATCAAAGAGCAGGCCAATCAGTTCATGTCAGGAACAGTCCCTATTCCTATTACAATAGAACCCACTTGGATACTGAGCTGCCATGGACTACATCTGTCCAGGGGTCTTAGGTTATCTCCATGCATAGTCCTTGGTTGGAATATCAGTCTCAGGAAAGACCCCTGTGCACAGCTTAAGAAGAGATTTTTAACCCAATCTACTTCCAACTCCTCCAGCCCATCAACTCTTGTTTACATTTTTAAGTTCACTTTGTTCTGATTATCTTGTTCCTAAGTAAAGGAGCAGATGTTTCAAGAGTATCTTGGAGTCAGAACCTCAAAAGGAGATCTTTGGCATCTTTATTTGAGTTAACCATCTCCAGGGTGTAAAGAAGACCTTCAAGTAAACCAGATAAAGATATCTTCCTAAAAGTGGAAGGGGTGAATAATTTTATCGGACTTTCTTGGGGAAGATTAGATGCGGTACTCCTGGAAGAAAGCATGGATGATTCATAAGTAATTTTCCATCAATCCAACATCCTCAAGTTGTACAAATGTTAAAAGCTCCCCAAGCATGTAATATGTGGAGATCAAGGCCAAAGTGAAGGATGTACAACAGTGGTTGTATCATTCTGCTCAGCTTTGCTGGCTCTCTGTGCTGTGCTTTTATGACTTTTGCTGTTCCCACTAGATATGGCTGTGCCACTGAGGATGCAATTCAATATGCAAGATATACATTTACAATTTCAGTTCCAACACTATTATGAAGAGAATGCAGAAGGGGATAAAAAAGATTATTAAATCTATTAATTTGAAAATTCTAGTAGATCAACCATAAGTGTTAACCAAATGTGATGCACAAGATACAGTGTTCTGTTCTTTGGGGAAACAAACAAACAAACAATAAACTAACATCAAGACAATGGATGATGAGAAAGCCAGGAGAGGAAGGGTTTTAGAGGCACAAGAAGAGGAGAATTGTGTTTAATATGCAGGAAGAGTCCTTTTCTATGGATTTGGTATAGCAGAGTCTAGTATAGACAGTATTGATGTGTTTCAACAGAACCATGACAGCTCATTGTTTGGGTAGGGAACTGCAGCACTTCTGGAGGAAACAAATATAATGGAAAATTCCTTAAAATACCTACATGACTGGTCTGTGAGATAGTCTCTTCACATTTAGCAAATACATATAACGTATCAGTAATATTATAAAATAATTTGTGTTTCTATACATTTATCACTCTGAACTTGTATGTCTTTGGGGGCTGTTTAATTTTGGAATAGAAATCAGCAGGTGTTTGTTGTCTCCAAATTACACAAGTCCTTCTGGAGAAGACACTAAATGGGTTTGTCATTGGGCATTTCCTTCTTTCGGAGCTGTTGGGAGTTTTACTATGTGTAGAAATATAGTGATATCCCTTAAATTCAGGCTTCTTAAAATTCTTTCTTCTTTTTATTGACAAATAGAAAATTGCATAGAACCATGTACACCTGGAGACAGTGACTGGGAAATGGAACAATTAAACCAGGACAGTAATTTTATCTACTTATTTAACAACTATCAAAAGCAAAGCAAAGTTGTATGCATTCATATAGTTATTAAATTTATTTTTGTATAGTAGTATTGTTGTCTTTATTTATTTATTTATGTATTTATTTATATAAGTTTTAATGTTATTATGGGACCATTGAAAGAAAACTAAAGAACAGTGATAAGCCTCCACTGTGAAGATTGTCAAAATAAATACAACAGAAGAAACTGGAGCATCATATGTTTAGATTTTTGGATATAATCTAATGTCTAGGAGTTTGTTATAAAATGTTTTGTTTGCAGTATCAATTTTATGAGGGTGGTAACATATAATAAATGATATATCACTCAATAACAGAATAAAAAAAGAGCACACAAAGCAAACATACATGCATGAAATCTACACAAGTTCAAGCTAGACAAAATTCCAGCATGCAGAGGGCAGGTGGGCATAGAATCCTATCTGTAGCTAAGGATTATTGGCAATTTATACCTGCTTGAAGAAAATCATCAGTTTTAAATGTTTGGTCCCTGGAAAGTTGACCTCCCTCCACACATGCAAGTATATCTGGGGAAACAATGACTGAACTTGATTTAAAACAACAAATAAAAGGACCAAAAATTGGGTGAGTGCAGAGGAAGGACAGATCCTGCAGGAGTCAGGGAAGTGTGAATATAATAAAAATACAGTGCATGAAATTCTTAAAGAACTAATAATGAGAGGAGCTACTTTTAAAAATTCCAGTATTTGAAGGCCTGAGAGATGGGGGTTTCTTAATAGTTATAAAACACTTAATGATTTTCCAGATGGCCCCAGCTTTGTTTGTAGCACTGAAGGGGGAAAGGGTGAGAAATATGTGGGCACACAAATGCATGTAACTCCAATTCCTGGTTAATTCTTCTCACCCATTTCTAGCCATTTTGGGGGCATACATATATACACATATACACAAGCAAAATAGTCTCACACACACCTTTACAAAAATAAACCCTCAAATTTCTTTATAGGTAAGTGTGTGTGTTATGGGTCTTTTGGACATTTGGGCATTATAACACCTTGTAACAGAGTCTGGGGAAATTTTGGTATAAATCACATTTCTTTATCAGTTTATAAATTAGATTGGTAGAGTCTGAGGAATAAAATCTTTAGTAGTAAATTATTTGCTGGCTCGTCAATATTATCTTGAACTTTTGATGGTGTACAGTTACAAGTTAGAGAAAAATCACTTTTAAAGTGAGTGTGCTCTTTTGAAGATAAGGTTCATGAATACCACCAATTTTTACAGTCTGTTCTTGTACCTGGTACAGAAGCAGTGCTGTGTGATCAGTTCTCTTAAAGGGAAAAAGATAGATAGAAATAAATATAATATCAATAATTCTGACTTTTTAAAGAGTAGGAAAACCCCTTGGCGTTATAGAGTGCACAGAGGTTTATGCCAGCTGAGGAATCCCTCATAATTTGTAAGATTGAAACTGGATTTGAAGTGGCTCGGCTGTCTGCCCCAGGAGGGAATCCTCATTTCTCCATCAACCTATATGATAAACAAATATACTTTATGTGATTTTTTAGTTTGTATAATGTCTGTATGGAACACAGCCTTGGGCAACTTGAAAATGCAACTATAAAACATGATTGTGTATAATGGTTCCCTGGACTCTTCTTCACCCGTAGACAATGCTCACAGTGAATGTTGTGTCAGCAATATTTGACATGTCTTTGCAGAAATTGATTTAAGCCCTGGCTATAATTATTTTTAAATACTGGAATGAACTATCTACAAAAAATACTTCCATGCTTCTGAGACCTTCATGATGAGAGCCAAAGTGAAGTTGAGGTAGAATTACTGCCCAGGATAGGTTGGCCACTCCTCCAGCCAAGTTTCGGTTCAGATCCTTTCTTGTAAATAGCATCACAGTTTCCGTCTAAACTTATTGGCTTATTAAAGCATTAATTTTTGTCTTCTTGTAAAGTTTAATGCTTTCCTTCCAAGAAGTTTTGAAAAAAATCTTTACAAAATTATTTTAAATCCCTTATGATTTCTAGTACTATTGAAAACTGTATTTTATTTTAATATTCAGTTGATTACTGCTGCAGAATGAATAATTACTACAGTAAATGTATGTTTCTAAGAAACTGTAGCAAAATAAATCTAACATGAATTGCATCCCTTTATCATATTTTGCTTGGTCCTGTTCAGTGGGATTCAGTATTTGAATATTGTTGTGTAACTTTCATTACAGCCATCTTTAGAACACCCATCAACTTGGAAACTTGTAATTACATACCCAAGAAGTCGTCCTTCCCACCCACTCTGGTCTGCCTCTGGCAACCCACCCCACTTTTTATTTCCATCAGTTTGATATCTCTAAATGTTCCTTATGAACAGAACCATTCATGTATTTGTGTTAGGACAGCGAGCTTATTTCACTTGGCATAAAGTGTTCATGTTTCTTAAAATTGAAACCTGTCAGAGTTTCCACTGCTCTCAAAGAAGATTAATATTCCACAGATTTTAATTGCATTTATATATTCATCATTCATAGATATTTTGGCTGCTTCTATTGTTTGATATTTATAATTAGAGCTGCTATTTCCCTAGTCAAACTTCATTCATGTTCCTGGTTTTGACTCTTTTGGGTGTATACCCACAGAACATACTAAATTATTTAGTAACTATATTTTAAGATTTCCACAGTGACATTTACTCTTTGCATTTGCAATAGTGTAAACAATGCTCTATCATTTTCCATTTATTTTGGTCAGCATGTGTTTGGTTTTGTCAGCATGTGTTTGGTTAACATTTTTTTCCATTTTCCTCCATCTTTTTTCCTAACTCATCTTATTTTTGTTAATCCTTTTTATTTTTGTTGTTGTTGTTGTTGTTGTTAATATTTTACTTTGGTCCCACTAACTTGAGTTGTGGTCCAGGCAGTCTTTGAACTAAAACTCTGATTTACTAGTGCTCACTGATGGTCAAGCAACAGCATGGCTGTCTTTTCTTCTTTCCTCAATATTATTCCCTTTTTTCTTCTCATTTCAATATCTTCAAGTTTTTATAGTTAATATCATTATTTAGTTGTCATTATGATAGAAAAATTAGATTTTCAGTTTTTAACATCATTTATACACTCACTTTGTGTGCGTATGAAAGGGTGCACACATACCATAGTTTGTGTATGGAGATGGGAGGAAAATTGATGGGAGTCAGTTCTCCCATTCTATCCTGTGTGTCTTTGAGCCTGAATTTAGGTTTCCAGGCATGATGGCAAGTGCCATTATCCACTGAAGCATGTAATAGAACAGTAGGTGTTATACATAAAAAGCTACATTCTACTCTTAATAGAATATAGCTGTCTCTGTTCCTTTCCTGTCAATCACTTTTCCCATTTGCTACTAACATGATTTACCCCCTTATTTATTCTCTTTGAATGTGTGACTATTGGTAGGTTGCCCATCCTCTAGTGGATAGGCCAGGCATATACAGCAGCACCAAGTAGCCTTAGTAGGTTATTAAAATAAAAGAAGAGGTCATGAAATGAGCAAGTGGATTGTGTAGATGGGTACTGAGGTAGTTAGATGTGGGAAATGGGGAGTAGATGGGATTGTTGTGCCCAGATCACGAGATCCCAATAGACCACCACAAGTCAACTCCACTGCAAAACACAGGAGGGCTTATTCGATACAAGCTAGAGCCCACATCACAAGCTCCCTCTAGAAACAAGAGAGGAATTAGGCCCCAAGGTGTGCAGAAACAGGGTTTTTAAAGGGCAAAACCACAAGTAGAGGCTCCAAACGTTGGGTAGGGAGGGTCTACTTTAGGCACCAAGACCATAAAATGGTTCTGGCCAGCCTTGTGGAGAGGATTTTATCATGAATAATGCCTGGAATGTGCTGATTAGCTGTTGCTAGGGAAGAGTAATTAACACACTCTCTGGACATAAGCTAGACACTGTCTGGGTGGGATGCCAGGAAACATTATCTCTTAAGTGCAGGGAAGGAATGTGGTCAAGCCTGATTATTCCATGCACAGGGCCAGATATATCTTAATTAACCTGGTCTTTCTTCTAAACCTTTTAAAAATTTTATTTTATTTCCCATTAATTACACTTTATTCACTTTCTATCACAACTGTAGCCCCCTACCTCTTATCCTCCCAATTCCACTTTCCCTCCCTCTTCTTCACCCATGTCCCCTCCATTTCCACTCATAGGGGAGGTCCTCCTCCCATTCCTTCTGATCCTAGACTATCAGGTCTCATCAGGACTGGCTGCATTGTCTTCCTCTGTAGCTTGGTAAGGCTGCACCCCCATCAGGGGCAGATAATCAAAGAACAGGCCACTGAGTTCATATCAGAGAGAGTCTCTGTTCCCATTTCTATGGAGCTGTCATGGCATACATCTGTGTAGTTTCTAGGTTATCCTCATGAATGATCTTTGGTTAGAGTATTAGTCTCAGAAAAGATACCTGAACCCAGATTTTTTGGTTCTGTTGTCTCCTTGTGGAATTCCTGTCCCCTCCAGGTCTTTCATCTCTGTTTTCTATCATAAGATTCCCTGCACTCTGCCCAAAGTTTGGCTATGATTCTCAGCCTCTGCCTTGTTACCCTTCAGGGTAGAGCCTTTCAGAGGCCCTCTGTGGTAGGCTCCTGTACTCTTCCCTGATTTCTTCTCTTTCCTATGTCCATCCTGTTTGCCTTTCTGAATGAGGAATGATCATTATACCCAGGGTCATCCTTTTTGCTTAGCTTTGTTAGGTGTACAGATTTTAGTATGTTTATCTTGTATTATATGTTTAATATCCACTTATAAGTGAGGATATACCGGGTGTGCCTTTCTGTTTCTGGGATACCTCACTCAGGATGGTTTTTTATAGATCCCACCATTTGCCTGCAAATTTCATGATTTCCTTGTTTGTAATTGCTGAGTAGTATTCCATTGTATACATGTACCACAATTTCTGTATACATTCCTCAAATGAGAGACATCTGGGTTTTTTCCATATTCTAGCTATTACAAATAAAGCTGCCATGAACATGATTGAGCAAATGTGCTTGTTGTATACTTGAGTATCTTTTGGATATATGACTAGGACTGGTATAATTGGACCTTGAAGAAGCACTATACCTAGTCATTTGAGAAAGCACCAGATTAATTTCCAAAGTGGTTGTACAAGTTTACATTCCCACAAGCAATGCAGGAGGGTTCCTCTTTCTCCACATCCTCTCCAGCATGTGTTGTCCATTGAGTTTTTGAACTTAGCCATTCTGAAGGGTATAAGGTGAAATCTCAGGGTTGTTTTGATTTGCCTTTCCCTGATGACTGAGGACATTGAGCATTTTTTAATAATTTTTTTTATTTTTATATGAATTACAGTTTACCCACCCTGTATCCCAGTTGTACCCCCTCCATCATTCCTTTCCTATCTGACCCTCTCTCTCCCACACCCTCCCTTCCCCTCTCAAAGTTCACTGATGGGGGAGGACTTCCTCCTCTTCCATCCTACCCCTGCCCAACAGGACTCATCAGGACTAGCTTCAAAGTCCTCTTCCATGGCCTAGCAAGGCTGCTCCTCCCTCGGTGGGGGGAAATGAGGTCAAAGAGCCAGCCACTGAGTTCATGCCAGAGACAATCCCTGTTCCCCCTACCAGGTAACCCACCTGGATACTGAGCTGCCATGGGCTATGTCTGAATAGGGGCCCCAGTTTATATCCATACATGGCCCTTGGTTGGGGAATCAGTCTCAGAAAAGACTCCTGTGCCCAAATGTATTGGGTCCTTTTGGAGCTCCTGTCCTCTCCAGGTCTCACTACTTCCCCCCCTCCCTCATTGATTCTTTGCACTCTGCCCAAGGATTGGTCATGAGTCTCAGCATGTGCTTTGATACAATGCTAGGCAGAGTTCTTCAGAGGCCCTCTATGGTAGGCTCCAGTCCTGTTCCCCATTCTATCCTACCTTCAATGTCCATCCCATTTGTCTCTCTAAGTGAGGAGTGATTATCTTACCCTGGGTCCTCTTTCTTGTTTAGCTTCTTTAGGTGTACAAATTTTAGTATGTTTATCCACTTTTATGTGAGTATATACCCTGTGTGTCCTTCTGCTTCTGAGATACCTCATTAAAGATGATCTTTTCTAGGTCCCACCATTTGCCTGCAAATTTCATGATTTCCTTGTCTTTAGTTGCTGAGTAGTAATACATTGTGCAAATGTACCACAATTTCTATATCTATTCCTCCACTGAGGAACATCTAGGTTATTCCCAGGTTCTAGCTATTACCAATAAAGCTGCTATGAACATGGTTGATCAAATGTCCTTGTTGTATATATTTTGGATATATGCCTAGGAGTGGTATAGCTGGATATTGAGGTAGCACTATTCCTAATTGTATGAGAAAGCACCAGATTGATTTCCAAAGTGGTTTTTACAAGTTTACATTCCCACCAGGATTAGAATAGTGTTCTCTTTCTCCACATCCTCTCCAGCATGTGTTGTCACTTGAGTTTTGATCTTAGGGAATCTGTTGGGTATAAGGAGAAATCTCAGGGTAGTTTTGATTTGCATTTCCCTGATGGCTAAGGATGTTGAGCATTTCTTTACGTGTTTCCCTGCCATTTGATGTTTCTGTTAGAAAACAGGCAGCTGTGAAGGTTACAGGGTGGGTTCACAAATCACACCACAACATGGTTCCATGTGGGAAGTTATAATAGGGGAAGCGAAAAGGGGTCACAGAGAGACTAGGCAAAAGAGAAAGAGGGGAGGGGCTCCGCGAGTTCTCTTATACGGTGACCCAGAGCATGTGCAGGTGGTTCCAGGTGATCAGTGGGTGGTCTCTTTGGTGGCATCAGGTATGCCAGATGACTGGTTTGTCAGGTCCCTTGGAGCTGGCCATATAGATGCCTGTTTACTGATCCCAACAGTTCCTCTATTGGGAATTTCCTGTTCAGTTAGCTCTGTACCGCATTTATTAATTGGATTACTTGCTTTTTTGCTTTTTAACTTCTTTAGTTATTTATAAATTCTGGATATTAGCCCTCATTCAGATATAGGGTTGCTGAAGATCCTTTCCCAGTATATAGGCTGTCATTTTATTCTGATAAAAATTTCCTTTGCTTTACAGAAGGTTTTTAGTTTCATGAGGTCCCATTTATTGACTGTTGATCTTAGAACATGTGATGTTGCTGTTCTGTTGAGGAAGATGTCACCTGTGCCAATGAGATTTAGGCTCTTCCCCACTTTTTCTTCTAACCGATTTAGTGTATTTCATTTTATGTTGAGGTCTTTGATCCATTTGGACCTTAGTTTTGTGCATGGTGATGAATCTGGATTTATTTGTATTTTTCTGCATGTAGAAATCCAGGTAAACCAGCACAATTTGTTGAAGATGCTGTCTTTTTTCCAATGAATGGTTTTGACTTCTTTGTCAAAGATCAAGTAAATATGGGTGTGTGCATTTATTATTAGATCTTCAATTTGATCCCACTGATCCACCGTTCTGTTTCTATGGCTGTACTATGCAGTTTTTATTACTATTGCTCTGTAATATAGCTTGAGACCAGGGATCGGGATACCTCAAGATGATCTGTCATAATGATAGTAATACTTAAATCCTACTATTGTTACATTCCCTGCTCAGTTCTCTTGCTTCAGTATTCATTATCATCTGTTTGTCCACATAAATTTCAGAATTAGCTTGTTAACATTACAGAATATCCCCTGATATTTTTTTTAATTTTTCATCAATTACACTTTATTCATTCTGCATCCCCCCATAAGCCCCTCCCTCCTCCCCTCCCAATTCCACCCTCCCTCCTCCCTCTGCTTGCATGCCACTCCCCAAGTCCACTGATAGGGGAGGTTCTCCTCTCCTTTCTGATCTTAGTCTATCAGTTCACATCAAAAGTGGCTGCATTGTCCTCTACTATGGCCTGGTAAGGCTGCTTCCCCCCAGGGGGAGGTGATCAAAGAGCAGGCCAATCAGATTATGTCAGAGGCAGTCCCTCTTCACATTACTATGTAACCCAATTGGACTCTGAACTGCCATGGGCTACATCTGTGCAGGGGTTCTGGGTTATCTCCATGAATAGTCCTTGGTTGGAGTATGAGTCTCTGGGAAGACCCCTGTGTTCAAATTTTCTTGTTCTGTCGCTCTACTTGTGGAGACCTTGTCCTCTCCAGCTCTTACTATTTCACATTTCTTACCTAAAGTTCCATTCACTTTGCCCAACAGTTTCCCATCAGGCTCAACATCTGCTTTGATAGTCTGTAGGGCAGAGGCTTTCAAAGGCCCTCTGTGGTAGGTTCCTAGGTTGTTTCCTGTTTTCTTCTTCTTCTGATGTCCATCCTCTTTGCCTTTCAGGAGGGGGATTGGACATTTTTGTTAGGGTCCTCTCTCTTGCTTACTTTCTTTAGATGCACAGGTTTTAGTGGGTTTGTCCTATGACCCGAAAGATAGTGAACTATGCCTGGGCAGGGCGAAGCCAGAGGAAACTCTGATGGAGGTCCATAGCGGTCCCCTGATGTTTTGATTAAAATGTATTCCCAATTTTCCATCAGTGATGGGAGAATAGATGTCTTAGTTAATATTACATCTTCACATTTCTAAAAATGTTATGTCATGATTTTTTGTTTTGTTTTCTTTTCAAGCAGGCCTATTAATTTCTATAGCTTCTTGACAACAAAATAAAAAAAAAAGAAATCTCTTAAATGAAATCTCTTAGTAATATATTTACATGAGTGCATTAGATAGGCAGATTCTATCATAGGCAAGGAAGGGAAAACAGATGTCTTAGTTTCTATGGGCAAAGACTTGCAGTCCCCAACTACAAGAAAATCAGAGAACATTTTGTGGGAGGTTGTTCTCTCCATCAAACATGTTTGTCCCACAGAAAGACCTCAGATATGTGGACGTAGCAACAAGTACCGTTATGCGCTGAGCCATCTCATCAACTGATTACTTAAGCCATGGAGTTGAATAAGCTCTTTATCTGTATGTATGTTCTCTGTGTATGTCTTTCTTCATTTACAAAGAGTGGATTCTTTTAATCCTTGGTATGATAGCACAAGTTTAAGGATACATAGTAATACATACTCCACACATTAACACTCTCACACATGGTCAGTCTCAGGAGTCAGATCCATTCCAGGGAAGCTTCACCAGATAAAAATCACTCATCTGGAAAAAAACACTTCCAAGTATACTCTGATATCTACTGTGGTGAGGGAGCAGCATGAACCATCCCCAAGCCTTCATAGCCTTGCACAGACATGTTCTCCATCAGACACATGTGACCTCTGTTGCAGGCTCCATCCATGCTGGCTCATATGATGCTTCTTCCCAAAAACTGTTTAGCTGATGCCTCAAGAGGGAGTCCTTAACACACTTCAACCCCCAGAGGGTCCTCCCAATTGTGCCTTTGATCAGTTGAGCCTAATCTACCTTGTAATGCTGGATAAGATGTAAGAAATCTGCTCCAACCTTGAAAATAAGAGATGCTAAGGTATGATTCTGAACCGAAGCATGCCCTGCATGGATACCTGGCAGCCTAAGACAATCAGGATGCCTACCTCATGTATGTGTCTCTACAGGTCTTCAGAAACTTCTCTCTTTGGTTGCATGTGATCCAGCCAATCTAATAAAGTACATGAGGTGAAGTAGAAAAGTCAAGTGCAGAGGCTGGCAAGATGACTCATACATTTTGAGCCTTTGTTTCTCAGAGGACCCAAAGGCAGCTAACAATCCATTGTAAATTTGGTTCCAGTAGAATCCAGGGCCCTCTTATGGCCTCTGGGAGAATTGTATGCATGTGGTGTATAGTCCTTCATCAGGCAAAACACCCATACATTTACAATAAATAAATGAATAAATAAATAAATAAACAAATAGATAAAAACAATTAAAAAAGGAGGCAAGTACCTAGTCAAGGCCAACAGCACAAAACTTGACCATGGTAACAAAAAAAAAAAATTAAAAAACAAACCAAACTCATCCCAACAAGCCTTTGAATTCATTGTCAATGCTGTGTAGTTCTCACTGATGCTATATTTCAAGGAAAACAGAGGCAGATAGTTCTGGGTTTTCTGATTTCTTTCATAGTCCCTTAGTAAATATTTAAATTTCCTAAAATGCATTAGAGCAAAGCTGTTATGTTTCTCATTAATTGGTTCATGTGATCGTCCACAGAATACCATATTTTAGGAGTGGCTAAATATATGACCACAGTGATAGAGTATGGACACTATTTCCACAATGAAGTAGTTATCCATAGTATTGGACACACTATCCACTTTGAATGAACATTCTCTATGTATAGCCTTGGCTGGATGGCAACTTACTATGTAGCCCAAGGCCCCTACACCTAGAAGAGATTCATTTCTGCCTATGAGTTCTGGGGTTACATGACTGTGATACCACATCTGGTTATAGAAGAGTCTGAACAATTAACAGTTGAAGATTAATTTTTATTTCTAAAAATACAATCATTTTACACAATACTGGATTAAGAGGGACAGACATTATATACAGGGTATAACCTTAGCAAACTAGCAAGTCAATAACAACATCACATGAAATAACAAATAAATAACAAAATTAAAACCAAGAAAAATAAAAAAAAACACAATAGCAAACAAAATTCAACCCCCAAACCAAACAACAAATTAAGCTAAGCAGCATTCTCTTGCTAGAGATTTAGCAGCACAGACATATAGCCTTTGGCTGGCCTTGGAAACATGGTAGAAAGGTTGTCACTGATTACAATAACCCTTTCAAGATGAGTGTTGCCATGCTTCTTTGGGGGCTTTGTAAGTCAAGTACTCTCAAGGCAAAGGATGTGATACTTACAGGCTTTGGCTCAAAGCCTTTCAAATTCTCCTGCTTGATTTCTATTAAAATATTTAGATCAAGCACTAATTTACATGCTCTGGCTTCCCCTGGATGACCAGCATCACTTAATGTGCCTGAGAACTTCTCTGAAACCCTCCCAGGTTCATATTCCACAAGAGAGGTATCCAGATATCTGTGTGGAAATGCATTTGGATGTCCTTTATACTCATCTGTATATAATCAGAATCTATACTGATGGAAGTCAACATTTTTTGTCCTGGTTAAAGGTCATCACACTGCCTCCAGATAATTTTGAAATGGCTTCTCGTTTATGCATGCTTCTTAGCTGATTTCACATTATCCAGCAACAGATGACATAGCTCTTGAATATCACTTTATCTGAAGTTTCCCAGCCAAATGAGGATTAGTCCCTTTGGCCATGGTCTTGCCATTGTGTGCTAGTTTCTAGAGCAATGTTTGTGGTTCTAAAGGGTGCTTCTTGATGGATTATCACCCACTCTTGGCATAATATACACAGCCTCTATTCCTTGAGAAAGAATAAAGTCTACAGTGTACTGATCCTGTAATATGACTCTTTCAGCCAACATATGACTATGAGTGCTAATTTGAGATCCAAAAATTCCAGAAGGAGAATCTGCCTGCCCAGAAGATGTCAAAGATCATTCAGACATCCTCTATAAATCCATTTTCTGGACTAGTCACTTCAGAGTCCAGACTGTGGAACTGAAGAATACCCAGTAGTTTTCCTTATTGAAGAACAAATGATTACAACAAGGAGTAAGGGACATGAAGATTGAGGGACACAAGGAGTGAGGGATGCAATGAGTGAGGGACATAAGGAGTGAGGGACACAAGGAGTAAGGGATGCAATGAGTGAGGGACATAAGAAGTGAGGGACACAAGGAGTGAGGGACAGTTGTTATCTCTGTAGAGCACTGAGTTCAGCATCACATGTGCGTGAGATGGAGTAGCTTCAACACTGTACTGGAGAGAGAATATGGTGTTTTTGGTTGGTCTGTCTGGATTTATTACCACATATTGAGAGCTGGCAATCTAGTCAACTTGCCAAAGCTCTTGATGGAGTAACACTTGCTCTGCAACTTATCCTCAATGATGCTTTGTTCCTCACTGTAACCATTTGCCAGTGCGTTTCAGGATTCTGTGTAAGCCTTTTCTCAGCGTTTTTCTATCTCAAGCTTATTTTTGATGGTTTCTTTCCTCCTGGAATAGGGAGCCAACAGACATGTGGATCAGATTGGGGCTGCATCACCTGGAGGTCAGTTGATATTTGCTTCACAGGTGAGTTCACATTTCAAAGGGGGGTGTCTTTTTTTGAGGAGGCCCTCATCCTAGAGTTGAAAATGTTGTGTTCAAGTTATCTGTGGCATTTTTTTTTTTTTGGCCTCCTCAATTCTCTCAAGGGAGCTGTCAGAGAAAAGGCAATCAATCAGTCAGACCCAGAAGCACCCTTGCTAGGCCTCAGACAAGACAAAACTGAGACCTATTCATAAATAGGAAAACAAAGTCAAGAAAGAAAAGCCCCACCAAAATTGCCAGGTGCTGAGGATAGGATGGGATGGTCGCTGCCTGGAAAATTCAGTTTTTCTGTTGCAGAAGCTCTGTCTGCAGGGAGCTCTCTTCCTGGGCTGTGGCTCCTTCCAGGTCAGACTGGAGTATTTCAGACCTACAGGAGGAAGGAACAGAGGCCTAGTGAAGGCAATGACAGCTGTTGAATTTGCACCAGCTCTATTCAGCTGGACAATCCAGCATGGCCTTTCAGCTGAGGTCATTCAGCAGAGAGTATGTGGCACTGGATTTTTTTTATCAGCTTTTAAAAACTGTAGGAAGATGAACTGAAAACTATACACTGTGCTGGAATAGAAAAATAAAATAAAATAAAAAACCCAGCACATTTCTTCCTTAATTCAGATGCAATACTTTGAAAAAATTATTAGTTTAGCAATGTCTTAGTCACAATTCAGAAAAGATGTGAGCAACCTAGTAACCTATGAGGAAGACCTCTTTAGAGCCTACTCACTACAATGAAGGCCTTGATTATTCCTACAATGCAGAAACCTCTCTGGGTTCACCGTGTCAACCCCTTACTCTGTTTATAACCAAAGAAATCATCTCACAGGAATGCCCTGACACTGGAGGGAGCCTGAAATCAGCAGGAATGTGCTGCATGCAAATCTGTCCAAGGGTAGGAACTGACCTCTAAAGATGATGTGTCTGAAGGAAAATAACATGTCAGGGGACACACTGTCTTCCAAAAGTGATGCTCCCCTTGTTAGGTTTGGGATATGGAAGATTTGTGGGGAGACCAAGGAACAAGGCACTTGGATCAGACTTGAAAAACCAGAAGGGAGGAAGAGGTGCACCATCCCCAGAAACACTAAGGAACCCAAGTTGTTTCTTGGACAGAAGATCATGGTGAATTGACTAGCAAAATGGTTTGAGGTGTTCTTTCCATGGCTGTGACTGAGATCCATGCAGATGGCCAGAGACCCAAAAGGAAAAGACAGGCAGTCACAGGGTACCCACTTGGCTCCACCCACTTCTCCATGCCTAGGTTCCTACCTCATCTCAATGACATCAGTGCAATGCTGCATCTTTTCTGCCAAGTCCCTTTCCTGGGTTTCCAGGCTTTTCTTCTTCAGTGGGTGCTGAAGTCTTTTCTCCAATATTTCCAGATCCTATTTTATAGAAGATTGTGTTCAGAGGAGCTGTGGACATGATTGTGCACAAGCACACATGCACACATGCACACACACACACACACACACACACACACACACACTCCTGAACACACAGAAGTACATGTGTGCACACATACAACTATTCTGCATTGTCATAACATGTTAAGTTTCCCAGTTGAAGCTGATATAATAGATATCCCATGATTCTATATAGAACAATGTTACCTTTCTTTATAAGGGATAAGAAAATAGTGGACAAAGGGTATAGACAGTTCAGTGGATGAAGTACTTTTCCTGTAAACACACTGGGCAGACATCTGGACCCACTGGGGTCTTGACCTCTTAGCTAAGCCTACATAGCAAATTCTCAGGCTGTGCAATGTTGGCTTGTTCCCCAGCTCTGGACCATTGGATAGTGGTGGAGCAGCTCCTTGTCCTGTCCCACTCTTTCCCAGTTGTTCCAAGGTGAGCGTCTTCCTACAAATGGAGCTCTCTTATCCACAGGCTGCATCATTTCACACCAAAAGTGTGAGCATGGGGAAAAAAAATCTCTACAACTAGGAAGAAAAAAAAATGTTCCTCTTTTGAGTGTGATTTGATGAGGGATCTTTTTGAGTAACAGAAGGCTGACTAACTCAAGGCTAAATGATAGCATGTATTATTTCATGATGAAAAATTTTCCCCTGAAGGGTGGATCACATTATTTTTATACTTATCAGCTAATGGACATCTGGAT
Source organism: Meriones unguiculatus (assembly GCF_030254825.1). Lineage (NCBI taxonomy): Eukaryota > Metazoa > Chordata > Mammalia > Rodentia > Muridae > Meriones > Meriones unguiculatus. The sequence goes on from NC_083357.1 coordinate 44,148,108, forward strand.
AGTTCCAACCTGTGGCTGCTCTGAAGAAGACTGCTACAACCCTGATGCCCTCTAGTTTCTCTGTGCACACCTACTTCTTGTTATGGAATTGCGGGGTCGCCCTGTATCTGCAGTTCAGGATGTTGTAAAATTATGCATGGCTTCTCACAGGAATACCCCATTTATACCACTAGCAATGTCTGAGGGTCCTCACTTCTTCCAGCCCTCTTAAGGCTCTTTTTGAATTAGATTTGAATGATTTAGAATAAAAGCAGTTACTGAGTGCTGTAGACTCATAACAGGTTGAATATTTTAGGCTTTCATGAGGTTAAGGGGGATGCACTGACAGAGCCCTGTACACAAACTTCAGCATGGCCATAGGATTTCTGCTGGATGAAATGCAACCAGAAGCAACTCAAAATCTCTCAAAGAGTAAAATATCTTAAATGAAAACTCTTTTAGTGATATATTTTCATGAGTGGTTTAGATGGGCAGATTCTATCATGGGCAAGGAAAGGAATACAGATGTCTTAGTTTCTATGGCAAAGACTTGCAGTCCCTAACTAAAAGAAAATCAGAGAACAATTTGTGGAAGGTTATTTTTTCCATCAAACATGTTTGTCCCACAGAAAGACCTCAGATATGTGGACGTAGCAACAAGTACCTTTATGTGCTGAGCCATCTCATCATCTGATTACTTAAGCCATGGAATTGAATAAGCTCTGTATCTGTATGGATGTTCTGTGTGCATGTCTTCCTTCACTTACAAAGAGTGGATTCTTTTAATCCTTGGTATGATAGCACAAGTTTAAGGATGCATCGTATTACATACTCTACACATTAACTCTCTCACACATGGTCAGTCTCAGGAGGCAGATCCATTCCAGGGAAGCTTCACCAGATAAAAATCACTCACTTGGAAAACAAAACAAACAAAACAAAACAAAAACCTCCCCAATATACTTTGATATCTGCTGTGGTGAGAGAGCAGCCTGAACCATCCACCCACCTCAACAACCTTGCACAGACCTGCTTTTCACCAGACACGTGTGGCCTCTGCTGGCTCTTATGAAGCTTCTTCCCTGAAACTGTTTAGCTGGAGCCTCAAGAGGGAGTCCTTAACACACTTCAACCCCCAGAGGGTCCTCCCAATTGTGCCTTTGATCAGTTGAACCTAATCTACCTTGTAATTCGGGATAAGATGTAAGAAATCTGCTCCAACCTTGAAAATAAAAGATGCCTAGGCATGATACTGACCCCAAGAATGCCCTGCATGGATGCCTGGCAACCTAAGACAATCAGCATGCCTACCTCATGTATGTGTCTCTACAGGTCTCCAGAAACTTCTCTGAGACAGCACTGTTCTCACTTCAGCAGAGCTATAGGACTTCTGTTGGACAGAGTCAGACACAAGCAACCCAAAATCTCTCAAATAGCCAAGCTCCAAGGCCTTAGTTTACTGAGCCAAGGTTAGGCAAAGGAGGAAAGAAAAGTGTTGCTGGAAATGACGACAACAAAAAAAGGAAGCAAGGAAGACACAGTAAGCTACACGACTGTCCAGTGGACAGCAATTATTTGGGACAAAGACCCTTAGCTACCGTTTCCTGCCTTTCAAGCACCTTCTTTTGCCACAGGAGCCTTCTTCTCACCTCCATATAGCTCCTTGCTTTGTTTTCCTAGAAAGGATTTCTTTGCTGATAATATTCTTGCCTCTACAAACACCTGAAAGTCTGTGAGTTATAGCAGTTTTTGTGTCCTTTGTTCTAGGGAACTAGGTGGGAATGCAGAATGATAGTCGGCAGCATGTGTTTTTTGATGTCTGCAAAGCCAATCAACATGATACTTTCTCATTGAAGTTGGTTTTATCATCATTTAAAATGTTCCATGAGCAAACGAACATATATGCAGGAACATAAATACAAATTCACACACACACACAGACACACAGACACACACACTTGCACATACAAGCACCCAACACAAACACCTAAACAAGTACTTACACCAACACATACATGCAACATAGCAACACACAACTGACCCATACCTGGGCACATGTACACACACACAACATGGATAGGGATAGTAATGTGCAAATATGGTCTGTACACATGCTTAAGCACACAACTATTAAAACACATACATAAAAACATTCATAATCACAAGCACACATATATGCACACTAACAGTCACATGTTCACACAGATGGTCACCAATTCACCACACACAGACACACAGCAAGCAAAACACACACACATACTCACACACACACACACACACACACACACACACACACACCAGGGAGAGAGTGGCTGTTACACCTTTTCTGCTGCATAGAGTTACTAGGGACTACAAACTGTATACAAGGGTCTTAGACTCAGCTAGGCTTTGGTGTCTTCCCTTGTGATTACTTCTTCTTCCAGGAATGTTTTCTATCCCAGAACACACTGATATGATATCATGGACAAATTACAAACTCTGCACTGGTTCAGCTAAGTTGGACCACACAAGACCATGTCCCCAAGGAGGAGGTCTCCAAGCTAATCTTCCAGCTAGCTCCATGTTGATCCATCATGGTCTCCTCACCTAACCTACCCTTGCTCCTGCAAAGAAGATCTTGGTAGTTCTAGAGGAAATCAGTGACGCATGGTCATTATGCAAAAGCATTTGAAAAGATTACAGTTCATATAATATGAAAACAGCTCTCAGGTCAGGCAGGATGAAGTAAGTGAAGTCACCTGCAGGGCTTTTCTGAAATGCAGCATTCTGTACAACTATGAGGAGGAATCTGTCCTGAGATACAGGCCCCTGACATCATCACTAAAAGCCCTGTGTAACTACCTAAGTCGGTATCCACATAGTGGATAAACTTGTAAATGATCACAGAAATGAAAAATTGGATGAGATGTACGTGAACAGATCAATGGGTGGGCGGATGGGTACATGTGTGTGTCTGTTTATGGTTGGACAGGTGGGCCTCCTGCCCATGCTGCCTCAACCTACCTGCTGCTTCTTGGCACAGAGGTCACAGATCTTCTTGAGGACCTCGTCACAGAGCCTGTTTTTCTCCTGACAGGAATTTTTCAGCACAATATACTCCCTCTGAAGCTCTTTGCTGTTCCTTCTCAAAGTAGTAACTTGAAGCTTCAGCTTAGTCTCATCAATCATGAGCTGGCAGTGAAGAAACCTGAACCAAAGTCAAAATATGGTGAGCCTCAAACAGCCAGTATCTGCCTCTCCAGATCCAAGTATGATCATCCCAGCAAGGACTCCTATCTGCAGAGAGCCCCAGTTGGGGTCCTACACTAGCTATTCCAGCATCACCTAGAGGCATGCCAAAAACAAAGAGCCCAATTCCAGAAGGACTCAAAGTTCTTCAGAAAATCCTGACACTAAAGAAATTCATGTACCTCCAAGAGAAGGAAGTGTTCCCCACCTGTGTTTATCAGTCCATGATATTTGGAAGACATCAACACATAGAGAACAAACCACCTCTAAGTTAGGACTTAGAGATTCAAGAATTCCAAGGTATTTACAGTCTCATGGAAACCAACTTTTTAAATCCACTGCCAGGGACCCAGAGGACAATACTTTCATGGTATAGATATGTATATGTATATCTATCTATCTTTCTATCTATCTATCTATCTATCTATCTATCTATCTATCTATCTATAGAGAGAGACAGAGAGACAGAGAGAGACAGAGAGAAAGAGGGATGGAGAGAGAGAGAGGTTCTTGAGAATGGCAGGACAGTTAGGACAGTGTTGGGAGGGTCTCATATTCTCTTCCCACTGAACAAAAATGAGTCCAAGAGTGTACTGGCTGTTTGCTAAGAGACACACAGGCTAGAACCAGAGCCCTCACCTTGGAGTGAAAGCAAAGAAGGGCAGATGCAGCCCCATTCAAGTGCTGGTGTCCCAGTCAAGTCAGTCACTCACCTGCAGGATTCGGTCTCCTTAGTCAGCACCGTGAACTTGTCCACGGCCTCACTTAACTCCTGGGGCAATTTCTGCACAGCTGACATCACTTTCTGATGTTGCAGATTCAGGACTGCCAGTTCAAAATTGAACCTGTTTTAAGGTATGTGGTCCGGAAGTGAATCATTTCATGAATAAAGGCATCAAGGATCACATGAATTTAGCCTACATCCAGGATTACCCCAGGCCAGGAGATGCTAGATTGTGAATCCTAACTGCTAGGACCTTCTGGTGCTTATTAAACTTAAGATTCTGGCCTCAGGCCAGCAGAGGCAGGGGTATCAAAGTGAACGAGCTTGGCTGCATGAACTCCCTTGTTGGCCCTGAAAGAATAGATCAGATTTCTTAGAAGTTCCACAAGTCCATTCCACAGACCTTGGCTATCCAGCAACCTTTGATGACATTTTTCTTATTTTCATAGCAGGGACTCTCACCCCTAGGTTCCTACTACTACACAGATGACCAGAATACATCATCAATATTTCCAGGAAGAGGCTTTATTAACTCCCAAGGAGATTCCAATGTGCCACCAAGATGAGGAAAAGGGACAAGTGCTGTGCTACCCAAAGTGAAGCACCCAGGCTTCAGCACTGGTGTTTTTCTGGAAATTACTAGAAAAGAAAATCCTCAGGTTCCCACACAGTTAGGCCAGTTAGGCGGCCAAATTCAGGTAAATGACATTGTCTCAGAGTACAATGAACAAGACCAGAGAGGAGCAGTGATGAGTTCCAGGCTTCCCAGTCACACCTTGAGATGCACCAAGTGAGACCAGGCTCCTCCAGCTCCTGACAAGAGAAAACAGTCGAGTACAAAGACTCACCATAAACTCGTAGCACCTAGCATCTCCAACAAGCTAACACCTGTTAAGGCCCTTAAATTGCATGATGATAGCTCACACACTATTGCCTTATCCCCACACTGTGATTCATGCCAAAGGATCTGCTTTTCATCTGGAGGAAGCAGAATAGCCTATGTCCCCAGGCTTCTTGAAATCCTACCCAGGCTTCAGGTTCTGACTTTCAGATGCACTCAGGAAAATTAGTTTGGGCATGAGGGTGCTGTGGAGGTGCAGCTTCCTGTGATGTGAGGAAAGATGTGGTTGACACATAGGGCTCAAGACAGTCAACAGAGGAGAGCATGGCATAACGACTACCTGATGTTCAAATCCTTGGCAGTAGAATGGGCCAGGATTCCAAGCAGTTCGTCCCTCTCACAGGTCATTCTATGTAGCTCTCTGATCATTTCTCCCACCTTCATCACCTGTTGCTCCCGCTCACTGATTTTGTTGCATTGGATTGATGCGTTTCCTGAAGAGCGTGTAGGTAGATAAATGCAAATGAACTTGCACAGTTGAATGGCACAGTGACAAGAGAGACCATGTTGAGTCACAAAAAGAAGCCTGAGAGAGAGGTACTACTAGAGACCCAGTAAAGCCCTGAAAGAGCAGGAAGTTATCCTCAAGCTGGGGTCTGTAAGCCAAGCTCTGTCCTTAAACTCCCTGGCTAGACATGTGTCTCATTAGTACTTCAATCTCCCTGGTCCTGCAAGGCATAGCTAGCCCAGACACACTGATTTAGAGGGGAACATCAGCTGATATCTGAGGGAATGCAGCAAGCCCAGGAGTCCCTCACTGTTAACAACACCAAGCTGTGATCATGTGTCTAAGCCCAATGCATCTGAATGGCTAAGACCCTGGTATATATGCAGGGGAGTATTCCTCCCTGTTATTGGTATCAGATACCTAAGGCACCTACAGAAATGTATTGAGATTGGAGTGTATCAACATGCTACCTTGAGAGGGACACCTCATTAGTCTCTCTGCTTGCCTTCTCCCACCCTCAAAATGAAATTAAGGAGCTGCAGTCTTGTCGATTCCTGGCCCCTTGACAAAATAACTAAAAGAAATCCTTGACCTATGTCTGCCCTTTAGAAAACAGAGAATCATGATAGATCCTTTTCTTCCCAGGGGCCAGCTGTTGAGCGCCACTACTGGAAGGCCTAGCTCAAATTTTATCTCCTCTGGGAAGCTCACAAACCCTGCCCTCAACTCACTGTGCTTTCCACAGAACCACTTGTTTCTTGTTCTTGTACACCATGATCGAAGGCCAGATTCCTTCTGCCTCATACTGGCCTCTCCACACTCCCCGTTTTCTCTTCCCAATAGCCTGTTCAGCCTAGACAACATGACTACAGGTGAAACCTATAGGCACTGACCAAATGCCACCAACGGTATTTACTGTTGCCACAACAGTGATGACATCAGAGAGAATGCAGAGAGCTCTAGGATACAACAGAATGTCCAGAAAAGGGACTGTTAGAGTCCCATGTAGCAGCCCGTTTCATAATCCTAACCAGCTCTTCCCCAAATCAGCCAAAGCCAAGCTATCCCTTCCAGTAGCCTTTCCTAGACAGAAGGGAAGTCCCTTAGCACCATCTCCTTCCTATCCACAAATCTCTGTGATTAATTAGAATCCTGTTACTACTTCATCTATGGAAGATGAAGACTAACTTTCAAACACGGCTTAACAATTGCTTTCCCCCTCCTTAAAATCTCTAAGCAATAAAATAAAAATAAAGGTTGCTATGAAATTAGGTCAGGATGACCAGGAAGAAAGATCATTCCCCCTGATGCTAATCATGTCAGGGATGATTCATAGAGCTGTTACAATGTTCTGGGTTTTGGGGGACATATGGGGTCATGTCGGAACAAAGATAGGTAATGATAAAAATTTCTCTCAAAGATTCAGCAGGACACTTTCCAGCCTTGATGTTAACAAAGGTGTGGTCAACTCTTTACAGGGAATGGTGATGATATTAATGATGTGGGATCCTAGGTGAGACTTAGACACCAGAGGCAAACACTCACAGGAAGATTCATGGCCCAACTTACACATGAGTTGGGGGATAGTTGACTGACAATTGGGAGGCATGGTTTTGTTATGTAATAGTATTCTCTGTGGCAAAATTAAATATTTCAATCAGACTGCAGAAACTAACATATGGAGATGACCTAGACATCCTGCTTCTATGTAGCCTATAGGCAGACCAATCTCCAGGTGGGTCCCTGGGTAAGGGGAGCAGAGGCTGCCTCTGACATAAACTCAGTTGCTTGCTCCTCAATCACTTCCCCCTGGTGTTATGGCCTTCACAGAGGAAGAGGATCCAGGAAGTCCTGATGAAACTTGATAAGCTAGGAGGGAGGGAGAGTGTGACTGAGGAGAGTTGAGGGAGGGAGCTACAATCAGGTTATAAACTGAATTTTTTTTTAATTAAAAATTCCTATCTGTAATATGGAGAGTATGTGGTGTGTCACTCCTATGGTTCTGCCCCCAGAGCTCCACAAAATCCAAAATCCCTGATCCGGAGCCTGCAGTGACAATGCACATGTCCTTAGGAAGGGTAGCATAGCCTTCTTTTAAAAACAATATCACTGGAGCATGAGAAGAGCAAGCAAACAGCACAGGAAAACAGATTACTAAGGTACCTTTGCCCTAGAGATTTACCAGAGCCCTATTTCACATTTTTTACACTCGCTGACAATCTAGGAAATTAAGAGCTGATACCATGCACAGCCTAGATTGCAAATTCTCCAGAAATCTGGACTGTGGCCTCAGAAGTATACCGTTAGACCTCAGGACAAGAGGGATGTCTGAAGAACTGTGTCTTTCATATGTTGTATCACACTGGCAAGACATGCTAAATGAGGTTAGCTACCTCAGGAATACATAATTAAAGAAGTGAAGTGACAGCACATGCCTTAAACACTACTTCATCTGAGCCCAAACCTGGCACATTGAAGGCTGGTCAGCAAGTAAATGGACAGGTGGTACTTTGTCCTTGGTGGTTCTGAGAGACTTGGGTCTCCCCAACTGTGGAGGTCAACTTTCCCATCCCTCTATAGGGAGGTGGGTGTCTCATAATAAGTTGGGTTCTTCTAACTTTCTGTGCAAGCTGACCCAGGGTTCAGCCTCCTCGGGCTTATTCACAGCTGTACAGTATGCAACTTGGTTTTAGAGCTCTCAGCCATGTGCTTTCCAAAGCCATGAGAAAACTGATAATGTCCACAAGCAGTCAGATAGTTTACAGATGTGCAAGTTACTTGGTGCATGCTTCAGACTTATGTTTCAGGCTGGCACAATGAGGGTCAGTTGGCATATATGACCGTAGACCAGGCCTCCAAGGACACAGTCCATGGCCACTAGATTGGTGGGCAGCAGCAGCAGGCAGCCAAAAGCAAGGGTTGAAAAACTTCTGAGTTGTTGCAGAGCCCTCAGCAGATAACAACTGACTCAACTCTATTTCTAATGTCTGGTAGAGAACAGCAAGTTGAGGCCACAGTGTGTTCTATGAGTAAAGCATGTGCATAAATTGTTATGAAAAAAATATGTATGAACATACAGAGGGGGATGGTGGAGAAGAAAGGAGAAGGAAAGAGAGAGACAGAGAGAAAGAGACAAAGACAAACAGAGAGAAAGAGAGAGAATTAGAGAGTATGCCTTGAGCACATGAAGCCAGAGATGAGGCAATGGACGTAGAAGGCAAAGTATGAGAGATTGCCTGCCAATCTCAGCAACGTAGAGACCTGGAGCCAATGTGTTCTTGGGACTTCAAGCAGATTGGCCTTTCTCTCAAATGATGGTGAGACATCACATTTCCCTGAGGAAAGCCACAGCCTAGGAGATACAGTAACTGCACCCTAGGCAAACCGACACTGAACCCCAACACATATCTACCTGTCTCTTATCACACTGATCTCCCATAGCAGAAGCTGCTCAGTGTTCTTCTGTGATATCCAGCTGACAAGGGACAACACCTGCCTTCTACAGTGCTTCATCTCACCTCACCCTTGGCACTTTGAGGGTGTTCAGGAAGAGAAATGGCAGATGAGATGTTGCCTTGCTTGTTCTCAAAGATCATGCTTGAGACTCACCAGCTATGAATGTCAAGTCTCCATGTCTCTACAGGACATACTCAGTGGTCAGCTGGTGCCTTCTCCCTCCATTCCCATGCTTCAGGTGACCCAGGAAACAGCCTCCTCAACCTTATTCACTGATGCACAGAATGCCATTTGGCTTCAGAGTCCTCAAGTCTGGCCTCAAAAGCCAGGAGAAAAACTAAACAGTTCACAGAGATAATGTAGATATGCCAGGTCATTTCCTTCAGGTCCTTGCTGTCAAGTCCTCCCATGTGCCATAGCTTATGCAATTGTTTCTAGAAAGCCACCTTGTGGGAAGAACATTCTGAGTCTGCCCATCCATTTTCCACAGCTTCCTTACAGAAGTGCTAGCAAGAGTTAAGTAGCAAGATGTACCTAAACTTGTATAAAACTGTCTTCATAAGCACACCCCGTACCTCCCCCACACTCACACATTCAATGGGAATGCACATACACATGTGCAAGCACACGTTTAAAAACAGGCCAATACATAGACATGTTCATACACATTCACTCACACACACACACACACTGAGACATGAGGAGAATGAAGATATACAATATCAAGAAAAGATAGGAAAGTTCTTCTAATAGGTGAGGTATGAAGGATTGCTCTGTAGTACAGCTTGAGATCAGGAATGGAGATACCTCCAGACAATCTGTTGTTGTAAAGGATCCTTTCCACAAATCTGGGTTTTTTGTTTTTCATATTAAGTTGAGAATTTTTCTTTCAAGGTCTGTAAAGAATTGTGTTGTTATTTTGATGGGAATTGCATTGAATCTGTAGATTGCTTTTGGCAGAATGGCCATTTTCACTATTTTAATCCTACTGATGCATGAGCATGGGAGATCATTCGATCTTCTGATATCTTCTTCAATTTCTTACTTCAATTCTTACTTCAATTCTCTGGAATTGACATTTTTTTTTTCAAACAAGTCTTTCATTTGCTTAGTTAGAGTAACACCAAGGTACTTTATGTTATTAGTGGCTATATTTTGAAGAGTGTTGTTTCCCTAATTTCTTTCTTGGCCCTTTTGTCTTTGGTATACAGGAGGTCTTCTAATTTTTTTTTTTTTAGTTGATTTTATATACAGTCACATTGCTGAAGGTGTTTATCAGCTGAAAGATTTTTCTGGTTGAATTTTTGGCCTCACTCATATGTACTGTAATTAGGCTCATGCTGGGCGCTATTATATCATCTGCTAATAGTGATACTTTGGCTTCTTCCTTTCTGATGTGTATCCCCTTGATCTCCTTTAGTTGTCTTATTGCTTTATGTAGGACTTCAAGTACTATGTTGAAGAGATATGCAGGCAGCCTTGCCTTGTCCTTCATTTCAGTGGGATTGAGTTAAGTTTCTCTCCATTGAGTTTGATGTTGGCTATAGGCTTGCTTTATATTGCCTTTATTATGTTTTGGTATGTGCCTTGTATCCCTGATCTCTCTAAGAATTTAAAGATGACTGGATGTTGGATTTTGTCAAATGCTTTTTCGGCATCTAAAGAGATGATCATGTGATTTTTCTCCTTCAGTTTTTTTTTTAATTTTTTTATTAATTACACTTTATTCATTTTATATCCCCCATAGGCCCCTCCCACCTCTCCTTCCGATCCCACCCTCCCTCCTCTTTCTGTATGCATACCACTCCCCAAGTCCATTGATAGGGAAGGTTCTCCTCTCCTTTCTGATCTTAGTCTATCAGTTCACATCAAAAGTGGCTGCATTGTCCTCTACTGTGGCCTGGTAAGGCTGTTCCCGCCCAGGGGGAGGTGATCAAAGAGCAGGCCAGTCAGATTATGTCAGAGTCAGTCCCTCTGCCCATTACTATGTAACCCACTTGGACACTGAACTGCATTGGCCACATCTGTGCAGGGGTTCTAGGTTATCTCCATGAATAGTCCATAATTGGAGTATGAGTCTCTGGGAAATTCCCTGTGTTCAAATTTCCTTATTATGTTGCTCTCTTTTTGGAGACCCTGTCCTCTCCAGCTCTTACTATTTCACACTTCTTACATCAAATTCCATTCACTCTGTCCAACAGTTGACCATCAGGCTCAGCATCTGCTTTGATAGTCTGTAGGGCAGAGGCTTTCAGAGGCCCTCTGTGGTAGGTCCCTAGTTTTTTTCCTGTTTTCTTCTTCTGGCTTTCAGTAATCCTCTGTAGAAGGTTCCTAGGTTGTTTCCTGGTTTCTTCTTCTTCTGATGTCCATCCTCTTTGCCTTTCCAGATGGGGATTGACCATTTTAGTTAGGGTCCTCTCTCGTGCTTGGTCTCTTTAGATGCACAGATTTTAGTGGGTTTGTCCTATGTTGTATGTCTATATGAATGAGTGTATACTGTGTGTGTCTTTTTGCTTCTGGGACAACTCACTCAGGATGATCCTTTCCAGGTCCAACCATTTACCTGCAAATTTCATGATTTCCTTATTTTTCATTGCTGAGTAATATTCCATTGTATAGATGTACCACAATTTTTGCACCCATTCTTCAGTTGAGGGGCAGCTGGGTTGTTTCCAGCTTCTGGCTATTACAAATAAAGCTGCTACAAACATGGTTGAGCTAATGTCCTTTTTGTGTACTTGAGCCTCTTTGGGATATATGCCCTGGAGTGGTATGGCTGGATCTTGGGGAAGCGCTATTCCTAGTTGTCTGAGAAAGTGCCAGATTGATTTCCAGAGTGGTTGTACAAGTTTACATTTCCACCAGCAGTGGAGAAGGGTTCCCCTTTCTCCACAACCTCTCCAGCATGTGTTGTCACTTGAGTTTTTGATCTTGGCCATTCTGATGGGTTTAAGTTGAAATCTCAGTGTTGTTTTGATTTGCATTTCCCAATTGGCTAGTGAGGTTGAGCATTTCTTTAAGTGCTTCTCTGCCATTCGATATTCCCCTACAGAGAATTCTCTGTTTAGCTCTGTTTCCCCTTTTTTAAGTGGATTTCTTGGTTTGCTGCTTTTCAGCTTCTTTAGTTTTATCAACACAATTCTTTACAGACCTGGAAAGAAAAATTATCAACTTCATAAGGAATAACAAGAAACCCAGAATATCTAAAACAATCCTCTACAATAAAAGATCTTCTGGAGGTATCTCCATCACTGATTTTAAGTTTTACTATAGAGCAACAGTTTTAAAAACTGCATGGTACTGGCATAGAAACAGAATGGTGGGTCAATGGAACCGAACAGAGGATCCAGAAATAAACCCACACACTTATGGACACCTGATCTTTGACAAAGATGCCAAAACCTTACAATGGAAAAAAGATAGCATCTTCAACAAATGGTCCTTGTCCAACTGGATGTCTACATGCAGAAAAATAAAAATAGATCTATACTTATCACCCTGTACAAAACTGAAGTCCAAGTGGATCCAAGACCTCGTCATAAAAGCAGACACATTAAATCGGCTTGAAAAAAAAGTGGGGAATACCCTAGAACTCATTGGTACAGGAGAAAAATTCCTGAACAGAACACCAACAGCACAGGCTCTAAGAGCAAGAATCAATAAATGGGACCTCATGAAACTGAAAAGCTTCTGCAAAGCAAAGGACATCATCATCAAAACAAAGCGACTGCCTACAGCTCGGGAAAGAATCTTCACCAAACCTTTATCTGACAGAGGACTCATATCCAGTATATATAAAGAACTAAAGAAGCTCCTTCAGTTTGTTTATATGGTGGATTACATTGATGGATTTTCATATATTGAACCACCCTTGCATGACTGGGATGAAGCTTACTTGGTCATGTTGGCTGATATCTTTTATGTGTTCTTGGATTCTGTTTGCACGTGTTTTGTTGAGTAGTTTTGCATCAATGTTCATAAGACTGATAGGTCTGAAGTTCTCTCTTTTGTTTGGTCTTTGTTTTGTTTAGGTATCAAGGTGACTGGGGCCTCATAGAATGAATTTGATAATGTTCCTTTTGTTTCTATTTTGTGGCATAATTTGAAGAGAATTGGAGTTAGCTCTTCTCTGAGGGTCTTTTAGAATTCTGCGCTGAAATCATCTTGCCCTGTGCTTATTTTGGAAGGGAAACTTTTGATGATTGCTTCTATTTCCTTGGGGGATATCAGACTATTCAATCGTTGTAACTGATCTTGACTTAATTTTGGTAAATGGAAAATATCAAGAAAATTGTCCTTTTCCTTTAGATTTTCAAATTTTGTGGCATATAGGCTTTTGTAGTAAGATGTAATGATTGTTTAGATTTCCTCAGTGTCTGTAGTTATGTCTCCTTTTTCATTTCTGATTTTGCTGATTTGCATAGTTTCTCTCTGCCTTTTAGTTACTTTGCTAACAGCTTGTCTATCTTGTTGAATTTCTCAAAGAACCAGCTCTTGGTTTCACTGATTCTTTGAATTTTTTTATTTATTTCCAATGTATTGAATTCTGCCATGAGCTTGAGTTTTCCAGATGTCTACTCCTCTTGGGTGTCTCTCTCTCTCTCTCTCTCTCTCTCTCTCTCTCTCTCTCTCTCTCTCTTTTCCCCTAGGGCTTTCAGGTGAGCTATTAAATTGCTCATATGAGATCTTTCAAATTTCTTCTTGAAAGCATTTAGTGCTATGACCTTTCCTGTTAGCATTGTTTTCATTGTGTACCATAAGTTTAGGTATGTTGTACCTTCATTTTCATTGAATTCTAGGAAGTCTTTAATTTCTTTCTTTATTTCTTCCCTAACCTAGCCGTCATTGAGTAGTGAGTTGTTCAGTTTCCATATTTGTGTAGGCATTTGTTTTTGCCATTGTTATTGAGGTCCAGCTTTAGTGCATGGTGCTCAGACAGGATACAAGAGATTATTTCAATCTTCTTGTTTCTGTTGAGGTTTGATTTCTGACCAAACATATGGTCTATTTTGGAGAAGGTTCCATGAAGTACTGAGAAGAAGATAAATTTTTTTGTGTTAGGGTGAATGGTTTTGTAGATGTCTGTTAGGTCCATTTGATTCATGACCTCGGTTAGAGTCGTTGTTTTTATGTTTAATTTCTGTTTTATTGACCTGTCCTTTTTTGAAAGGGGGAATTAATGTCTCCCACTAATTAATGTATGGGGATCTATGTGTGGATTAAGTTTTATCAATGTTTATTTTACAAATGTGGGGCCCTTGCATTTGGGATGTAGATGTTCAGGATTGTAACATCTTCTTGGTGGAATTTTCCTTTGATGAATGTGAAGTGCCTTTCCCCATCTCTTTTGATTAATTTTGGTTGAAATTCTATTTTATTCGATATTTGAATGGCTATTCCTTCTTGCTCCTTTGGTCCATTTGCTTGCTACAAGATGTACAGGGAGAAAAATACAGCAAAGACTGACGAAATGTCCAGCCGATGCCTTGCCCATCCTGAGACCCAACCCCTGGGAGAGGGACAACTGCTAACACTATCAACACTCTGCTATTCTTGCTTGGGGAGTGAGGGAATAGAAGGACCCAGATGGTACAGGATCTGCACAAGAAGACCATCAGAGCCAAATAACCTGGGCTCAGGCAGGGGTTCTTTTGTAGCTCCAACCAAGTACCGTGCATGGACTCGACCAAGGGTCCTTACACATATGTGTAAGAGTAGCTTGGATAAAATAGAGAATGGGAATGGGAGGAGGAAAGGGAGGGCTTATGATCAGCAGAAAAATTCAATAAATAAATAATAAATAAACAAAAGTACTGAGTTTTTTCATTGAAATTATTCAGCTTCCAACACATAACCATCATCGTGAAACTGGAGTACTTTCTATTTCCATATGTAAATATCCTGAAACTATTATGTGTTCTGTTTATATCTTAACTATATCTAATTCTGCATGTCACTTTTATGGAGATGTGCTTCCAATTTTAACCATATTAATGCACTTACATTAGTTCTTATTAGTTCCAAATTTTAGCCATTTAATTAATAGTCTACAGCATTACTATACAAATTATTCATTTTGTTACTGAAAATATACACATTTATTTATAATTTCTAGTATAAATAATTACACAAGCACATCATTTTATGTTTTATGTGTACAGGTGCAAGACTTGTGGAGTTTTACAATTATACATTGTACCTTATTATAGATAAAAAAATCATGTAATGGGTTGTAAATGCTTAAAATGATTAAATGTCATATGGCATGATTGGCTATACTAAAGAATAACATGTTGAATATAAAACTTGTGTCTCAAGTAATTTTGCATTATCAAATAATAATAAAGAAGATTGCTGTCTTGCCATAATCTAGTTAAAGATTTTCAACCTTATGATGTTTTAGTCATGAAACTTAGAAGCTATACTTCATTTTTTAATTTTTTTCTTCTCCTGTGCTAGTGGTTTGTAACATGAAACTGTTTTTCAAGTCAGTCACTGCAGTTAGCCATGGTTCAAAGATGAAACAGTATGCTGTAGTGAACTGTGGAGCCAAGAAAGGATACTGGTTAGGCTAACTGAATTAAAATTCATTTGCATTTGTGATTTTTTTCAATTACGATGAGCTTATTGACACAGAAACCCATTTCTAGATGTAGGAAATTGCTACTCCACCTACACGGCAAGTAGTAGAATTATGGGTATTTGCATATTTTTGTTATATGTCTATTAAATGTATATCATTTTATAAGGTTTAGGTTACATGTTGTTTTCCAGGACATAAGCTGAAAGCAATAAACACAGTAATATGTGTAAGGCAAGTGAAACTGCAAATGATATAATTAATGATCCACAATGCACTTTCATCATGATTAGAAAGAAGTTCACTATTGTAATATAAAATGATAAGCCAAATCTTTTAAAGACACAGTCAAGGTCTCATCATTCCCTCATAAAACAAGAAGCTGATAGATGATTATCTACTTTTAAGTAAACTTCAATACTATACCATTAATGCGTCAATAATGCTAAGAGAGCTGAGAAATAATTTAATGGCAATAATTTGGTAGCATCCATAAAGCTAGTAAATCAAATAACACAGAGAAAATGACACCTATCAGAATTCTAAAATAAAAGAAATCTTATAAGAAGAACTACATACAGGAATGCCAGATCCAAAGAAATGAAGATCTGATGTACTCTTTGCAAGGACCCTAATCTCGGGACTCATCAAAGCATTTACCAACAATCCAGGATGTGTCCCTTGGATGTACCTGTGTCTTAATTACTTCTCTGTTGCTGTTACAATGTGCCCTGACAAAAGCAAGTCAAAGGAGGAAGGGTTTTGACTTATAGTTTTTGACTTATAGTTCCAGCGGGGGAAGACATGCCAGTAGTCAAGGGAGTTATAGTGACAGTAGCAGAAAGTTGGTCGCTTGGTCATAAAACATCCACACCCAGGAAACACAGAGAACTGGAAGTAGAGAGGAGCTACAAAGCCTCCAAGTCTGTCACGGTTTCCCACTTCCTACAAGGCTCCATCTCCTAAATGTTCCACAATGGCCTCAAAGCCAGCAGCTGGGGGACATGTGTTCAGACAAAGGAGCCTATGTGTGGACTTTCTCCTTTAAACACAACAGTCTAGGACAATATTATTTCCTTTCTGATAGAAAAGAGTTTGGGGAACTTATGACATATATAAAACATTTATTATTATTTGAAGGAAAATATGTTCTCAAAATAAAGATAGTGTAGATATAATGGTAAGTATTAAGTAAATGTGACAGAAGATTTTAACATTTTAAGCATTCAGTTGTTAAATTGTGTTCATTTGGCCTACTGTTTAAACCATTTGAAATACTCAATAAGATCTAATGTAAGCAAGTAATAATTTTCATTATTGTAGAGTAATAAATTTAATCATTAGAATTTTACTTGTGTTTAATACTTAATAAAGGTATTTTTCAACTTTTATGGATGTGAAACATGTTTTCTAAACTGCAGGTTAAACATAATATACCCTAAAGAAACAATATTTATCAATTTCAAGCCATCATGTATAAAAAAAGAAATAAAAATACTACTAATTTATATTTTATTGTGTATGTTTTTCAAGTTACAAAATTAACTCATTTTTTTTAGTCAATTGAAAAAATCAAAGTTGAGAGAAATAAAAGACTTACATGCATCTCAAACCACCCACCCAATCACACTCACATTGAGTAATGAACAATAGCAGCCTGGTACACACATTTCACACCTTGTTCTTGTTCATCTTGGTGCTTCAGAATATATCCATACACACATTTTTTTGTGACCAGTATTGACTCATCCATGCACACTGGTTTTCAGTGTTTCATTTTATGTAGCTATTTCTGTGCACCAGTAGATAGATATCAATCTGTAATATCAATCTGTAACTAAATCTAGAATTTCTAAAACTGCATTGGGCATATTGTTTTGCTTTTAGTCTTCTCTCTCCTTTTAATCCATATCCTTCTATTACATCTTTAATCACATCACAGTAACACATCAGCAAGCCACATGTAGGTCACAAGTTCTGTGCTAGAGTCGCCTGTCAAGCCACAGTAAAGTTCATGGCCTTGTAAAAATAAATTGTACCAATAATAGGGATTTTAGCTGTTGTAGTTAATAAAATATGTGACTCTTATAAACTATAGCTGTCTAGTTTCTTCAAACAGTTGAACATATGCTCCAGAATTCACGCCAAACTGCATGAGAGAAAAGCCCAGGAGTCCTCAGCCCTATACAAAGAAAAATGGGACACTGAGCAAGGCTGGGATTAGAAGTGGTTCCTTTCAACAGTGATTGGTCCAGTCCAAACACCTAACCCTGAAACCATGCATACAACTAACCTCATATGAAACAAAAGGTATATTCAGAAATATATAAGTATATGCAAATCTATGCTTTCCATAATAGTTAATGGAAAAAAGAGACCACGAATTGAAAGGAGAGCTGGGAAAGGTATACAGGAGAATTTGGAAGGAGGAAAGGAAGAAATGTAATTAAATTATAATCTCAATATAATTAAAAATAGAAGACTATATTAAACATAATTGTCATCTGAAGAACCATCATATGAAAAACAAAAGACATAAAACTTTTGTTAATTTGCTTGAAATGCCCAAATTTATATTTGTTTGAGAAAAATCTTGTATCACAGTTATTTCTGGAAGAAGAAAAACATTCTACTTTCAAATCTGAACTTAGCAGGCATGGAGAAAAAACTAGGATTCATGCCTCTGGGTACTCAACAATTTAAAAATTATGTTATGTTTGGAGGTAACTTTTTCGAACTACTTGCACACAACTCATTTGAAGTCATTAAAGTGGGGAAAATGATGTCCCAGAGTGAAAATATAACTTGCCTAGGGTTTTCGCAGCTAATTAAAGTCAAATATAGGATTCTATTGCAGCCTAGAAATGCCTTTTTCTTGTTTTCTCAATATTGTCTTTTTCTCAAAATGTTGAGTTAAAATTAACTTCCGTGATGATACAGAACATTTATGAGACTACACAGTTCCTCAGTATCTTAAAAATGAATGTGTCCTCAGATCTGTGCTATGAAACTCCTTTGAGGGGGGTCTCTATAGCCTGAAAGCTTCACACTTGTGAACTGCCAGCTCCTAGCAAATATTCGCTAGAATGAGTGGTGGAGAGATGTCTCAGCAGTTAACAGCAATTGCTGTTCTTGCAAAGGACCTCAATTCAGTCCCCAGAACTCACACATGTGCCTCACAACTATTCTAGCTGCAAAAATTTTGATGCCTCGTTTTTCACTGCTGATAGTATCCCACTGTGTACATGTACCATAATTTCTGTATCCATTCCTCGGTTGAGGGACATCTAGGCTGTTCCCTGATTCTGGCTACTATGACTGAAGCTTCTATGAATATAGATGAGCAAATGTCGTTGCTGTATATT
This sequence comes from Meriones unguiculatus, assembly GCF_030254825.1. Classification (NCBI taxonomy): domain Eukaryota; kingdom Metazoa; phylum Chordata; class Mammalia; order Rodentia; family Muridae; genus Meriones; species Meriones unguiculatus. Next base: position 44,166,789 of record NC_083357.1, read on the forward strand.
TGAGCATGTTTTTGCAGTAAAGTGGATAGGCTAGAAAAGCTGAGTGAGGTAACCCAGAAACAGAAAGGCACACAAGCTATAAAGACACACATGGTAAATACTCACTTATGAGTGGCTATTAGAAATATAACATAAGATAAACATACTAAAATGTATATTCCTAAAGAAGCTAAACAACTAAGAGGACCTTGGGTGCTTAATCCTCATTTAGAAGGGTGAACAGGATGTATTATCGGAAGCAGGAGAAGACAAAGAACAAGATAGGAGCCTTCCACATGGGGCCTCTGAAAGTGTCTACTGAGGAAAAAGTACCAAAGCAGAATTCACCTCTGATTTTAAGTGATTAATTGTGAGGCAAAGAGTAGGAGGGTCTTGAAATTCAAGTTGACTTGAGTATTTTGTTTTGTTTTGTTTTGTTTTGTTTCCTATTTTACACAGATTGAAGAGAAGAGTGAATAAAAATTAATAAATATGTATTCATTGTGACATTCTCCAAATGGTTGCTTTCTGTAGTTAACCCATGTGCCCACGTGAAGAAGTACCTCAAAAATATATATATAAAAATAGAAAGCTTTAATATTTGTTACAAAGTTTACCTCCTATTTTTTTGGCTTTTATTTCGAGAATACTATTTCTGTCTCGTATCACTTATATGTTTAGAAAGTTCTCCCTAAACAGTAATTTGTTGCCATAAGCTAGAATTATAATTCATTATTTGTCTTTGAATATGAGCTAGTGCAAAATTATCCGTGCCTCATATTCTAGATCTATGTACTACAATAACTTCATTCTCAACAGGAAAAATGAATCTATAGGGCTTGATAACTGCTAAGGAAAAGAATATAATTTTCAGAAAACCCTGAAAAGCAACGGGTAGTAAAATACCATTAAAATAAAGATGACTTCAGAACAGTAGCATTCTTTTTAAAAGCCCACTTGGAGGTAACTGTAGGTTGATGACTCATTTATCATCCCCCTTCTCATCAGCTTATGAAAAATTATAGTATTAAAAAAGCCCACTGTGTCTTGTAGATATAAAGTCAGAAAATCAATTTGTGAATCACAGGAGGTCATGGTAGGTACTAGGGATGAGGGAGTTTTTGAGATTTTTAAGCTTTTATCCACTCTTTTTAAATTTTATTTTATTTTATTAATTGCACTTTATTCACTTTGTATTCCCCCATAAGCCCTTCCCTCCTCCACTCCCTGTCCCAGCCTCCCTCCCCTTTCTTCACGCATGCCCCTCCCCAAGCCCACTGATAGGGGAGGTCCTTCTCTCCTTCCTTCTGATCTTAGTCTATCAGATCACATCATGAGTGGATGCATTGTCATCTTCTGTGGCCAGGTAAGGCTGCGCCCCACTCAAAGGGAGGTGTTCAAAGAGCAGGCCAATCAGATTATATCAGAGGCAGTCCCTCTTCCCATTACTATGTAACCCACTTGGACACTAAACTGCCATGGACTACATCTGTGCAGTGGTTCTAGGTTCTAGGTTTTCTCCATGCCTGGTACTTGGTTGGAGTATGAGCAAGAAGGAAGTAGGAAGCTTTGAATCAAAGTAACACTTTCATTTAGGTACTTTAGAGTAAGTCTGTCTCTATACAATCCATGAATTTCTATAGTCCTTAGGTAAGACAAAATTTGTTATAATGAATGGATTCATCCTAAGTAAATTTTGGATTCAAATCAGTTATTTTTTTTCTTTCTCTAGTGTACACGTTGTAATATAATATTGTGTTAATGGATAAAACATAAATTTTGCTCAAAATGAAATAGATTAATATTATACAGAAATAGAAGCTTCCTAGTCAACTGGGCTTTGAAAAAACAGTAATTTCACTCGAGTATTTCACCTGCATTGCCACTTTCACATATCCTTACACAAATTTATATTTTGAGTTATTTTCCTGTTGCTATTTTCATCTTTGGGTCATTATGGAGCAGTTTACTAGTTGTATGCTATGAAATATAGAAAAAGCACAGGAAAGTGGATTAAAACTTCTGACTTTGCTCTACCTTTCTGTGGTTGAGATAAAACGCCATGAACAAAGCAACTTAAATAAGAAAGGGTTTATTTCGGCTTCAAGTTCCAGAGAGTTATAAAACCCATGATGATATCAAGAAAGCCCTGGTATGGCAATGAGGGCAAAACACTGAGAGTCAAAAAAGAAAGTGGTATGAGACAATAAACCTCAAAGCTTGTTCCCGGTGACATATTTCTTCCAGGAATGCTGCATTTCCTAAAGGATTCATACCCTCTCTGCCTTAATGAATTTTCTATTGCTGAGAAGACAACATAACATATAAAACTTATAAAAGAAAGCATTGAATTTTGAATGTGGTTTCAGAGGACTAGAGTTATGATGGTGTAGCAGAGGCAAGGTGGTAGGAACAGCTGAAAACTTATACCAGGACAGTAGAGACGTACTGGGAATGCTCTGCCCCTGTGACAAACCTTCTCTAACAAGGTTACGCCTCCTAGTCCTTCCCAAACAACTCCACCAACTGGGAACCCAGTATTTAAACATTATGAGTCCATAGGGACTACTGTCATTCAATTTACCATACCCCCCAAAGAGCAGTAACTACCGAGAAACAAGTGTTACCATATAAGATTCTAAAGGAGACATTTCTTATTTAAACCACCAGAGAATATAATATTAAGTTGGGCCAAACCCAAATTGATTTGCATTCTATAGAAACAGAAGATTTCTATATAATTGGTAATTGAAAAACAAATAATTTATATCTGACATTTATAAATATCATGTATACTGAAAGTTTTGTATGTCTATATAATTTTATATTAAGTTATTTTTTATCAATAATTAATTTATGAAGCATTATAAGGCATTTTTCTAGTTCTGTGTTATAAGTTTTAGAAAAACATAGACATGCACTAAAAAGATTTCAATAAGCACTTCCAAACAATATATGGTGCAATGAAGTACTTTCTATATTTAGGTAGAACAAGCCAAACAGAAAGCACTAATTCAGAAACAGAAATAAATTATTGTCATTAAATTAATTGATTCAAAATACTTTCTATCTTCACAGCCTTATTTTTTTTATATCCTGGCTTCACTCTGCTAATGCACAGGCTTTCTAATGAGTTGGAAGGCACCATACATAGTGCAGCCACATAGTTTATTGCAGCATTCAAAAGTAAAGGTTACCAAAACAGAGTGAGAAAAGCAAAAAAACAAACAAACAAAAAAAAAAACTTTACATGATGGTTATATGACCCTCTAAACACCTGTGTAATAGGTCAAATAGAAAAAGAACTACTATCCTAAGCTTCAGTTCTAAAAAGTCTCCTTTTTTAGGAATTTCATTCTTAATTCAACTCAGCTATGACCAATTACATCCTCTAATTCTATGCTGCCCTAAACCTCAACTTTGTGTTAGAAGCATATCATAAGGTCTGAATTCATGTTGGTTTGGAAATGGAAATTGATCAAACTAAATTAAAATGCCTGAGGATAATAAAGACTGTCTGAAGAGCCTTAACTGGGATTTTGGTGCTTACATTCACAAACATAGCAATGGATATTACAAAAAGAATTTAACTTAAATTCATTCATTACTGCTAAATATGCCAAAAACTTGAATCTGAGGATAACTTCTATTACAGAAATTTGGCATCTGATATTGAGGCTATGCAATAGTTCAAGCTAAATAATGATTACAATTTCTACTTTCTTTGTGATAGGCTAAGGTTTTCTATTTTATTATTCCCTTATTTTATATACTAAATGGAGATTGTGTAATCCTTAATTATTAAAATGGAAACAAAGTGACCGTCAATTTGTTTTCCATTTTTAATAAAAAAAATCAACCGATATTTCAAAATAATAACCACAAAGTTCTTTCTAAATAATATATTAACCAAAAAAATTAAAGTCTAAGTACTCATGTATAATAGTGGAAGAGAAAAATGTTTTCTCTTGGTTCTCTTTCATGAGGGCCATGGACCCAGACATGAGTGCTCTGCTATCATGACGTTCCAACACCTAATATTTACTTTGAGATTAGAAATTCAACCAATGACTTGGAAGAAAACCATACATTTCAACCACTGTGACCATATTAGTGTGGTGTCAGTTTAAAATTTATACCTACTCAGTTATTACATAGTGTTTTTGTTGGGATCAGTAAGCAAGCACTTCTACAGGCAGCCCTAAGGGACCTGACAGACCAGTTATCAGGCATTTGTGAAGACACCCAGACCACCTGCTGACCACCTGGAACTACCTGCGCATGCCCTGGGTCACCCTATAAGAGAATTGGAGCCCTCCCCCCACTCTCTTACTCTTCCTTTCTCTCTCCCTCTCTCTGCAACCCCCTTCCCCTAATAAACCTCCCATGTGGAACCGATCTCGCGGTGTGATTTGTGAACCCATGTGTAACCTCCACATTGGTGGGCTGGTCCTAACATTGGTGTGTTTTGGCCAGGATAGGTCCCTTCAGTGAGTTCACCAAGCGGGTAATGCCGGCACCCACCGGAGCTTCTGGAGACCTATTTTTTCTCCAAATCCACCTGAGAGACTCACTTTCCTGCTACCAGTTCGCTACAGAGTCATCCAACACCGGCTACATTGGTAACTTTCCCTTTTGGTCAGCATAAACGTTTCTCTAGACAAGAGGTGAGTGACCAATGAGAGTCCGGCACCTCCCGACTGCTCTTTTGCTAGACCATACCTCTATTAGGGCCTTAGTTTACCCTAGGAGAGCTTTCTCTGTCTACACATGGTTTATTTCTCTCTCTTGCTCACTGAGTCTCTCGACCTGCTGTTGCTGAAAGCCCTAGCTAGGCAAAACCGTGTTCTCTCGGCCATGCTACAGGGCACTATGCCTTGGTCCCTGGCCAAAATCTGACGAGATATTGGACAAGACCGGACCAATCTTTCTAAAGATTTGCCTTCATCTGAGACGTCATTAAAAGGCCTTGTCTCTTTCACTCCCCAGTGGATAACGCCCATATGACACCATTTATTTCCTCAGCTTCTCCACTAGGATGTATTCTAAAAAGTTTTAAGACTTTGGGTCTACAACCCCAGTCCAAACTCATACACCTCTGTAATAAAACCTGGCCTACATACTCTTAGGTAAGGGTCCAAATTTGCTGATTAACGGCACGTTAAATCCCAGTATTTTACGGATTCTCAAACATTGTCAGCAAACTGGTAAAGGAAAAGAGGTACCCATGCTTTCTTTCTCCTTTGCTCTAAAACTCCTCTCTGTTCTCCTACTAAACTCCTTCTAACCATAAAACTAAATCTAAGGAGTTCTGCCTTTGACCCAGAGGATAAAGTTCCACCCTGCCACCACCACCTCACTCCTCCTGCTTCCTGCCCGGGTGGCCTGCCGCCCACCATGCCCGGCTCAGCCACAGGTGGTTGGGTCTGGGTCTTCAACAAGGTAAACAGCCTGAGTGGTGCCAGTCTCAGCGGCCGACAGCGCCCTGAGACACTGAGACACATAGCATTAAAATTGACTTTTCAAAACTTGGTAGGGAGTTTTGCAAATTTTAAAATTTCCACGAAAATCCCTGGGTGTGGCCATCTTGGCTTTGGGAAGAAATGGGCATGACCTTGGTTTCATCAGAGGCTTCCACATTGCCTGCGCAATCTTTAATTCTGGCAAAGAGGCCCCGCCTCCCGTGTGCCTTTTTCCAGCGCCATCCCTCTGCCCCTTTCCCAAGTGGCTTCTATTTAAAAGCTCTCATCCTGATTCCTATATTCCACTCATATATTTTCAAATGCTTTATATAATCCTTATAATTTTCTCATTGGGGTTACATTTATAAGTCTTAACCATAATTAACTGTTTATCTTGTCTTTTAGGCCTCATTTCAAGTTGGTATGAATTTTTTATAAAAATGCAAGGTTACATTTCACATCCTGCTTCAAAATAAATTTTATATAATAATAAAATTTCAAAGTTACAAATATCTGTTCAAATTGAGTTGGTTTAAAATATAAGACTATTAAATTGCTTTATACTGTTCTATTTAGGGGTTCATTGTTACATACAAATTGTTTATCAATATTTTAAATTAAGACCTAAAGTAGGTACTGTAAAAAAAAAAATCTAGTAATGCCCTGAGGGAAGAGCCACCTCACTGCTTGCATTCTTTCCCCACCCACTAGAGATACAGTTGCTAGGAAACTGGACCATCCCCCTAGGGAGGGACACCTGGTCATTAATGGTCTGGGAAACTTCTTATAGCCAATCGATTCAAAATGTAGCATTTTGACCAATAGATGCTTGCCAGGCAGGAATCACCCCTGCCTTGGGCATGCAGGGATGGAGCAAAATCTTTAAATCACCCAACTAACCTGGGTGCAGCGTGCTGGACTCCCACCGCTTTGGTGGTGGGGCTGTGTAGGCCCAAGCTGCAGCTTGTAATTTATAATAATAATTAAAAAAAACTTCATGTATTTACAGTGGAGTCTGTTCTTTTGGGGTTTGTAAACTGGGCAGAACATTTTGGGGGCTCGTCCCAGGACCCCAAGACTCCAGGAACCTGACCCAGAGGTTTTTATGCCAGCTGTAAGTGTAATGTTTCTGTGCAATGTCTGTATGTGTAGTACTTTCTGTTCTCTGTTCTAAAACTTCCTCAGAGCTCCAGGTGTCTGTATCTGTGTAGCAAGATGTGATCAAAGTGGTCTCAGCTGCCTAAGTTCAGGGGGACGCCCCTAGCTTCATCAGTATTTTCAATATTTTGGTGGGTAATCTGTATGCCTGGTCCCAGTGAGTGCCCCTGGGTGTCTGCTGGGGCAACAGCCCACTCTTGGTTTCTTACTGGGGCATCAGGGCCTTTTTCTCATTCACCTAATACAGGAGGAATCAGTATGTTCGGCCTGCCCTAAAGGAAAATTTGGTCAGCTGGTTAATGTTTTTGTCTCAGTGTCTCTGTGCAGTATTTGTTTGTATCTACCTTCTGTTTTCTGTTCTAAAAGGCCTCATAAAACTTGTTTAAAATGTGTGCCTATGTGTTTATAAGCTCTATATACGCATATGTATAGGTTACCACGTGGTATATAAAGTGGCTCTTGACTTTACCATGTAGGTTATAATGTGACTGCCATCTTGGTATGGGTAATAAAAAAAAAAAAAGGAAACCTTGGTCAAATAATTCTCATTTCCTTCTAGGTTAAAAGGATGATTTATTTTAAATTGGTATTGGTTTTAAAAATTAAATTGTTTATACTGGTATATTCTGGTTTTAAAATCTGGGTTTGACTTTTAAGATTATGGTTATGCCTTGTGACTTCTACAAAAAGGGTACTTTGTTTTGATATTGCAAAAACGGGTTTTAAAAATGTTTAAATGTTTAAGGCTATAAAATGTTTAAAGTTTATCAGGCATTTGGTATAAAAATGATCTTGGGTAGTCTAACAAAAAATTTGAAAGTTTCTCGATACTTTGGGGGAGAATAAAATACTTTGGTGTTTATTTTATTAATTTTACTAAATAAAACTAAGCCATGTGGTTTGCACTAATTAAAAAGATTGCAGTTTTTACAATGTATTTTGTGGAGAGCTGTTTGTTTGTTAAGCTGCTTTGTTTATGGAAAAACATGTTTCCACCCTGATCTTTACCTTGAGACAAAGAAAAGAGGAAGTTTCACCAATTTCCTTAAAGCTTGTTCTAAGTTCCTTAGAGTTTATGTGACCTTGGACCATCTTGTCTGCTACAGGGAAGTAATTTTAGAGAAAGAGTTTAGCAGTTTCAGAACTTTTTGTATTAATGTAACTTGCTTTGCTTTGCCTATCAAGCAAATTGTAAATGCTCCACAGTGTTTGCTGTATCATCAGCAACACCTAATGGCTATGTTTGGTATTGTCAGTCAAAGCCTGTGCTAACACGTGGCTAGCTGGCATGGTGGTTCAGCAATAGAGAGAGCATGGAGCTGTAGTTTTGCTTCCATATTTGTTTAGGGCTTCCAGCTGAGTTCAGTTACACGTGGCCAGCCGCCATGTTGGTCTAGGGATAAACAGGGTGGAGCCATGAGTTTGCGATCATCTTTGTTTAGGTCTCAATTGGTAGGAGCAGCAAGATTTGCTAGCCTCTCTATGAACAGTATCTGATTAAAATATTTGCTTTGATTTTATTTCAGAAAGAGCAGATTTAAAGTCATGCTAAATACTACAGTTGAGCCTTACCTAGTCTCTTTGTTTAGGTTTAAGGTTAAGCCTAGGATGGGTAACTAAAGTTGCCTTTATAAATCTACTTAAAATATGGTTCTAGATAACATTCTATTTTATTGGACACAGTTTAGAGCAGATAATAAAGACAAAGTAATTCAGACACCCTCAAGCTTGTCAGAGATCTGAGGAGTATGGCATTTTAACATGTGTAAGCTTATTGTGACAGAAAGTCCCAAAGTCCTGACAGTAGCTCCCCAAGGTCTCCGAGAAGATTTGAGCACAATGACTGTTATACCAGGTTCACAGGACCCTCAGAGACCTCCAGGAGATGACTCGATGCAATTGCAAGAGAGCTTTATTACAAGAGCGATCGAACTCGGGACCCAAGTCTCACTGGTGCAGCAGTAGAGAAGTGGGACCTCGAATTCTGAGTGAACAGAATTTTTAAACCGAAAGTCTGTGAGCAGGGGGTTTCCATGGCAGCAAGCAGGGGGCACAAGCCTTGGCGTTACAGAATTGGGTAAAGTTTAGCAGGGCAGGGTGCCCTTTTCTGAGGTACATAATCACAATGGCTAAGGCATATAATCACAATGGCTATTTTTCTAAACCATATCTGAAACATTGGGGAGAATTTTCCCACCTGATTCTCAACCAATTCCTATTGATTATTGCCAGGAAGTTTGTCTCTATTTCCTATGAAGCATTTATTCTGTTATATTTCCTGGAGGCTGTTGCTAGGAGAGTTAACTTTGTTTTCTGCCAAGTGTACATTTTGTGATATTTCCTGGTACCTGAATTTAGCTCCCAGTCAAGATCTTTATTTCAAAATGGAGTTATATTCAGGCTATCTTAAGCTTTTCACAACAGATGACTTCGACTCTGGATTGTGGTATGCTAACCACTGGGCAATACTGTCTCAACTTGCCGACTGCTAAGGCCCAGCCTAAACTGTGGACAAAACTGTGGACACCTGGAGAGTCAATGTTTCACGTTGCTAAAGGTGAGGTGAGGCCATTAACTTGTTTCTTTCTCCACAGAAACAGTCTCATCTTCTGTGCCTAGCTGGACCACCTCTGCTCATGACGTTATGAGACCCCAGGAGCCAGGGACACTGCCTAGGTGATGGACTAACTAGTCATCTCTGTCATTTTGATTGTTACATAGATCGGTATATTTATTTAGCTCATAACTTACCCTTCTCAGGTCTCTGATCACCTTTACGGCTATGCTAAGCTCATGGTAGCAGACAATTAGATCCACTGTTAGCTCACTAATCAGTTTAAGATATATCACTAGATAAAATATATATAACTTATGTAGGGTCAAAGGATAAAAGAAGTTTAGGTTATAGAAATACAAGTTACACATATTTGAGTGTCTTAAAAAGTGCCTTAAGGTTGGCAAACGTAAGTTATACATATATGAGAGTCTAAAAATGTGTCTTAAGGTTGGTAATACAACTTATAAATGTTTGAGGGTCTCAAAAATGTTTTAAGGTTGGTAAATGCAAGTTATAAAGGTTACAAGGTCTAAGGTGATTTAAGGTATCTTAAGTAGGTAAAAAGGCTTAATATTTCTTCCTGTTGTTCTGCTACTGTTGTATTGACTGTCCAGAGTTTTGACCTTTATCAGTAGGACTCTAATTTATTAATCTAACTCTAATACAAAAACATTCCACTATACCACTATGCCACTATTATGGTCCTAAGCTCAAGATTGTAAGCCTCCATAATGTCTATGCTTATACTAAGGTTAAGATCAATTGAGTTTCTCTTTACTTCAAAAAAGGCTTTTGCCTTTTCAGAGCTCACCTTAAAAAATACCTATGCCGCTAACACATATGTATGTCTACTGCCTTTTTCTCAATGCACAGTACAATTGTAATACTAACATGTCTAAAGTTTAATCTCCTTCTTAAAACTTAAAAGTAATTCTTGTTAGCTACAGAAAGTCCACCTAAATCTACCTCTCAGGACAACTAGACTCCAGATAAGTACTATATTTATTGCCTATCTCAAAAGGTGGGACTCCTCCCCTTTCCCTGGTTTTGGGACTTCCTTTCCTGGCTACCAGACTACTGTTTATTGCATACAACCACTGGATAGATTGGTGAGTTCACTCCATTTTCTCGGCATACACACCTCTCTTGGTAGGAGAAGCTTGACCACAGAGCTCTGGCAACTTCCTACTATCTTTTGAGATAGAGGGATGCCCCCCTCAGCCGTAGCCTTAATTTTCTAGGTTTGACCCTCTGTTGACTTTCACTTTAGGGCCAAACTCTCCCTTGGTCGGTATACCCACTCTACGGGTTCCTTCCCCCCTCACTCCCACATGCACTTGCTCGCTCGTGGGAAGCTCCCCTCTCCCACACGGTTCCTCTACTTCTCTGCCCCCAATGGGAGACACCCAGATGCCCGTCCCTCCAGGCAGGCTGAAGAAATTTAGGTTTCTTCACCTAGTGCCAGCTGGCACCAGGGCCTCTAAGTTTACATGCTTCTATAGCCAAACCTCACCTTGATGACAAATGGAAAACAAAGCCTTCTTTAAATATTGCCAGTGACTGGGTAAATAAAGGTCCCTCCAGGTAGACAGAGGTTCCCATGTACAAGCCTCATCAATCCAAACCTTTCAATGTATACCTACAGGATTTTCTCTATACTCAACTTTATCTTTTGCCTATATATGTGTTTCAGTGTCCTGCCAGACAAATGTTTCCTATAGCCACAACAGTGCCAAAGCAGCTACAGGTGTTCAGCTCTGACCTCACGGACTTCCAAGAAGCTACAGGTGTTCAGCTCTGACCTTACAGACTTCCAACAAGCTGGACCTGCACCTTCCCTCCCAGCCATGGGTGCTCTCACAGACCTGGGAAAGATTCAAAGCAGCCTATTCTTCCTGGACTTGGCCAACACTTCAGCCTTTTGACCTCCCTACAGCACCCCCAGTGTCAGCAGGAAATAGCCAGAAGAGAATCTACGCCCGTTATTCACTTGTTGTTAACAAAAGGCTGAAGTGGTGTGATTCAGGACCAGGACAAGCGGCTCCAGGTTCTCCCAGTGTTCCCCTGTCTCTACCGGCTGCCTTGCATAGCTGGAAACTCTCTATGTTGACAACCCTCTACCCTAAACCCTCTACTCTGAGTTTTCCAGGGCAGAGACTTCTCTTATTCTTAACCTTGCAACCTGACCATTTGTTGCTATAACTCTTCTCTCTCAACCTCTTGCATGACAACCAAGAGCTGCTTCCAATGAGCCTAAATTTATATACTTTAACTTACCTTATAAAAGGCAGCCCAAGCTCCCTATTTTTAATTATAGAAAAAGGGAGGAATGTTGGAATCAGTAAGCAGGCACTTCTACAGGCAGAACCAAGGGACCTGACAGGCCAGTTATCAGGCATTTGTGAAGACACCCAGACCACCTGCTGACCATCTGGAACTACCTGCGCATGCCCTGGGCCACCATATAAGAGAACTGGAGCCCTCCCCCCAATTTCTTACTCTTCCTTTCTCTCTCCGTCTCTCTGCAACCCCCTTCCCCTAATAAACCTCCCACGTGGATCTGATCTCGCGGTGTGATTTGTGAACCCACGTGTAACCTCCACATTGGTGCGCTGGTCCTAACAGTTTTTTCCTCATAGATTCTAGATTCCATGCAGTTTTCTGGGAAGAGTTAAAGTAATAATAAAATCCAACCATTAAGTGCTCAGCCAGAAAATCCAAAGGCCTGAGGAAAAGTGCTTTGCTTGGGACAATTTCATGTTAGTGTTTTTTACTAGATTCTATAATTCTGCAATAAAGTTAATGCTCCAGACACCTATAAAATGCTGTTTCCAATATACATTTTCTAGCATAAAGTTCCAGAGAACATCTTAAGCTTAGATACATGTCAAATTCTTTTCATAGGTGATGAAGCAAAGAAAAAAAGATAGTCATCTAAGGAAGGAACTCAAAGAAATTTTAATTAGGTCAATTTACATTCTCTTGATTCCACATACATTCCCCAACAGACCACACTTTTGCTTCTTCATAGACCCCTACTGGCTCCTGATAAATGATTCTTTGCACAACCTAAAGGGCCAGTGTATATAAATGGCATGTAATTTGATGGCAAATGAATTATATCTGTAGCAATGATTTGTTACCTGCATTTCTTTTCTTGTGAAAATACACAATATAGTTTTGTAAAAGATAATGCAAACGGTTATGCTGAGTTTACATTTTTTTCTGGGGCTAGATAGAAACAGATGATGAAAACAGCACAGTGTAATGCTCAGAACTTGCCTGCACAACATGTTGTAAATGCAATCTTCTGGAAGACAGGGTTTCCTAAGAGAAAGAGTACTTTTAGAGCATTAGAGTCTTGTGCATTTTCCCTTAGGGGAGAGATCTTTATGGAGGCTTTATGACAAAATGACTTTGATGGAGTGATGTATAAACAATGAGCCCATTTTTCCCTTCACATCTGATAGCCCCAGTTATTTTCTTAGCATTATAGAAAACTTTTCATGTTATGATGTCCCATCTGTCGATTGTTGGAAAACTGAGAAAGGTAGTATAAAGCAACTTACCCATGACCTGCCCAGAAAGCTATTTCCAATATTGCAAGAGTGGTATTTTATCTTGGCAAAAGCCAACAGCTGTCTACATAGACTTAAGGCTTACTCAATAGGATGGCATTTCTACCTCATATTAAAAGTCTAGCCATCTAGATGGTCAGAAAGTTTATAGACTCCAGCAGAGAACATGCTACTGTCATTTTGCTAAACCAGCAATATTCTTAACTGCACTCTAAATACTTATCCTTATTACAGAGATTTAAAACTGATCATATCATGTAAAACAAGTAACAATAGGGTACACAGCTCCATTTAGTCCATCTGTAATGCTACCCTTATACCTGAGTCTTTAGGAAACCTGAAGACAAGAGGATGTCTGGTACAAGAGAGTGTCTTCTAGACATGATTAGGTTGTCAGGTCAGTAAAATCTCAGCAGCAATGATGCCTAAACAAGGCCTGCATAATATCAACACCATCTGATATGCTACTTTGGATAAGAAAAATTTCACAAGGCCTGACCATTAGATGAAGAGCTACAAGCAATTAATGGCTGCTGAAAGAAGGATAATCAAGCTTCTTCAAGGACACGACTCCTGATAGGTTATCAAATATGAGTGTCAGGCTCAAACCCACATATAAATGAACAACACTAAATAGACTAAAGCATTATGTGTGTGTGTGGGAGTAGAAGTATAATACTTATTGCAGATGTTGTAAATTTAAGAGGAAGAGAGGCATGGGAGGAGATGGAGGGAAAGGACCAGAAATGAATTTTTCTTGATGGATGGATATTCTCTGGTTTGTACAAACTTCAATCTCCCCTTGAAAATATTCTCTTAAGCACCAAAGACTTTTTCTCACATTGGAGTCAGAGAATTGTCCTAAATACATAGACTAGGGAAAATTTGTCCCAGTAGGCCATTAAGTACTGGGGAAGCGACTGAGCACGAGAAACCATCAGGCACAGAAAATAACATGCTAAAGTGGACAATCAGGCAAAGACTGCCTATGATTTCATATAAAGCAGCTGCTTGTCTAACAGGAGTCATTTTCTATAATATAACAAATTTCCAACTCTTGCTGACTCCTTTACTCTAAAGAGCCCTTCAAGGGGGTCTAAGGGATCTTAGCTACAGCGCTACTCCTAAAAGTGGGTCTCTGAGGAAAATGCACCTTTCCTAGAGTGTTCCATAGCCATGTCCGCTAAAAAAGGTTTCTGTTGGGTGTTGAGTTTTCCAAATAAACCATGCAATAACAGACACAGCCAGACTAACTATATACAATCAGCAAACGTTCCAGGTTTCTCATATTTTCATGTGATCCATGTAAGCAGTTTTTCCCTCTCAAGGTACTGAATGTAAATCAAATTATTTTGGAGAGTGAGAATAATAAACAAACAAACAAATAAACAAAAGCTCAAAAAACAAACAAACAAAAATCTAGTGAGAAGTTACTGAGACAAGTATAACCCTTAGTTTTTCTGGATAATTTAAACCAATGAACTAAGCCTTAATTTTGTAATGACTTTAAAATGTTCTTCATTGGAGGCAAATGAAGATGCCTGGACCAGCTAGTATAGACATAGTCACTGCCCTAAGATCATGATCTCTATTATTCAGAAACTGCAGCAAGTCATTATCTTCTTCATTCCTTCCAAATATGGTCCAAATGCCCCTGACATACAAACGCCAACATCTGATTCATCATGGCTCATGCCAGTCATCCTGTTTGGGCAGTCTCACTGGCTTTCAGAAATGCAGATGAACCAAGCCTGCTTATATCTCAGGGCTTCAACACTTCTTACATTTTGTTTTCAGATTTCACTATTTTTTAGAATATTTTTTTGTCACAACATATTTTAATAACAACTAAGGGATATTGTTACTTCATATTATACACCCATGAATGCGTGTTTTCATCTTTTGATTTTTTTAAATCACCATGTTTTAGAAATATATAAAAAAATCATATACAATAAATTTTAGAATTTGTAATTATGACTTTCATTCATAAAATAAACAATGTGTGTATGTGTGTGTCTCTGTGTATGTATGTATGTGTCTGTGTGTTTATGTATGTGTATGTGAGTGTGTACATTTATGTGTAGATGTGTGTGGAAGCAAGAGGCCAAGGGTAGGTGTCTTCACTCATAGGCTTCTATCTTATCTTTTGAAATGGAGACTATCACTGGATCTATATATATATTGAAAATCAAAGCCTCAATATATATATATATATATATATATATATATACACATAATCAAAGCCTCTTATTGCAGGTTTCTTAGGCATGTGCATTCCTTGGATTGAACTCACATGCTGCAAGCCAACATAGATGAAAATATTAGAAGACATGACCATGTAGGCAATAGAATGGGCATCAGTCATTAAGATGTGTCCTTCATTGTGGTCTTTCTACTTGTTAGGCAAGCTTATTTAGAATGGAAATAAGAAATTAAATCTCCATGTTTTTTTTATTATTTAAAAATATTTTTACTGTCTATACAATGGACATATTTCAGGCTTCATTTAATGTGGAATGTTTAATGTCTAGACCTGGGAAACATTCTTTGAGAATTAGCCTACCACCTCTGTGAATCAGCACTAGGAAGTAACTATGATATGTGTGTTGAGGGAGGCCAAGGACCAGGATGCACCAGACCTGAAACAATCTGCTATAATAAACTCAGAGCATTTTGATGGGAATAGCCTATTCCATTCCTAGCTTACATTTCATTAAACAGACATTACATTTGCTACTGCAGCCATTTAGCATCAACACTGATTTTTTTTAATTATGTCTTTGGAATTTACGCAAAATAAATTACTTTGACCATTAGTATCATATGTAGTGTTTGTGTGGTGTGTGTTTTGGCCTACTGTGTGTATTAAAACCGTGTGATGATCCACTTGGCCCGATCTTTTGCACTTACATTGAATTTGCCATAAATGCGTGCAAAAGAGTTATTTAGATAAGCTGAACAATATTCCCTTGGGAAAGTATAAATCAGTGGAACAAAAATAAGATTGTGAATATTTTGCAATTTATTTAAAAGAAAATTTCTGCTCTATCACCTGATAACTGCATAGAGTTAATTTTTCTAAAACTCAGTTGCTGTTTTTATATTCATGCCTCAAAATTTGTGAGCCATTAATTAGATTACACATGTAAATTAAAAGATCTGAAATACCAATTAGGCATGTAAGGGTCATTGTTCTTCTCTTCACCCCCTTTCCATGTTTTGTTCCCATATAACAAAAATAACTTGCCCATTGTATTTACTGAAGTCGTTGGTTTTTATTTGTTTGTTTGTTGTTAGTATTTGTTGTTTTGTTTTCATTTGGTCTCAGGGCCTTTTGTTTTGATCTCAATATTTGTACCAGTGAACTTCAAGTGATTTAGAATTTCTACTTTAAAAGTATCATTTCTCTGACCTCATCCCAAGTCTTCAATTAGTTTTTATATTACTGTCAGCTTGGTGCCTGTGAAACTGGTAGAGTCAGATGCAGAAAAGCCTATATTCTACAACACTGAAACTGGGACATGGTTTAATGTCATGGACATGATGGTGACCACTGCACCTTTTCAACGTTCAAGCATATTGACACTGATGATCACAAGTCTCTAACAGCTTTTTACTTTCATTTTTTATTGTTTTATTAATTATAGTTTATTCACTTTGTATCCAAGCTGTAGCCCCCTCCCAATCCCACTGTCCCTCCCTTCTCTCCTCCCATACCCTTCCCCAAGTCCACTGATAGGGGAGGTCCTCCTCCGCTTCCCTCTAATCCTAGTCTCATCAGGAGTGGCTGCATTGTCTTCTTCTGTGACTTGGTAACCTTTTTAATGATTTTTGCTATGTATTATGGGAGTTGGGGAAATTATGTTTTTTCCTTTGGGAAATTTTATATGGGCTTTGGTAGAGGATATGAATGTATACAATGGCAGTCTCAAAAACTTTTTGGAAAAAGTCTCCACCACTGTGGAACCCTATAGTATGATAACTCTGCCTGCTCCTACACAAGAATACCCACTGTGCCACCTGTGTGCACCAGAAATAAAGAAGATAGGGATTTACTAATTGAAAATGGTTCTAGAAACTCTTAGACATTTACAGCTGGTCCCGAAGATGGATGCATGCAATCCAGAAAAACAATGGGTCCAGACCCAGAGTCTGAGGCCTTGGCAGCTGAGGGCAAGAATTCAGTTAATGAGTATAGAATAGTGCCCATGATTGATTCCTTGGGTACATGACTTACAGGATGAAAATACCTGGGACACTTCAAGATCATTACTTTTCTATTTTCATGCAGAAAAGCAATCTTCAAGCAAAATTTATATTCTTTGTTTTCTACTGTGAGCAAAACCATCCATGTTTCCTTGTCACTTATGGTCTCTACTACTGGATATTCAATATGTTGAATTGTTCTGCCTGTCTTAATTACAAAATTAACCCAGATGCATTGGAGGCTACCTATAAATGATGCAGCACTTTGATTACTGTCATACTTCCATCCTAACCACAAAAGCCTCATCTGTTTTGCTACATAATACACTTGCTCCTCTGACACTAACAATACTCTAATCATTGATTATCTCCATTCTGGGATTTTTCTCTCACAGAACTGTGGCAAAGAAATCATGAACCTAAACAGAACTGAAGTATCCGATTAGTTTTCCACAAGTGGCCCACAGGCAAGGGATATTTTCACTGGTTAAACCATTGGAGCACTGTAGAACGTAAAGAAGGGAGGGGTGTCAAGCTAAGCTGTCTGCAATCTACAGTTCTTGGAAAGGTGGCATAAACTACATGTCGTGTGAGCAATATATTCTGACACCATGTGCGTATATCTTTTGTTCTTCTTCTGAACAAGAACTCAGAAATAATTTGTACATGTGTAAAACATATTTCATTTCAGTCACCTTTCTGCCCCAAGATCTTAGGTCAGAGCATAGTACATGAAATAAATTAAGGATTTTCAAGATCATCAAACATGTTTAATATAGAAGCTTACTCCAGCTGACTCAGAAAGATCATCACTTAGGGACTTAAAAATCAATGGCAGAAGTAAGAAAAGTAATATTATAATAGTAACCGAAATGGGTTTAGGTTAATAGAAAAAAGACAAAAAAAAGTGTGGTTTAAAGTAGTAAGGAATGAGCAGCAGGGAGCTTTCATTTCACTGTGGTAGAAATGCACTGTAAGATCTAAGTTTAGAAAAATATATTAGGGATATTGTCAACCCGAGGAATGTAATTGTACAAACAGATGTGTAGAACATACTATTTCCGCACAGCTGAGACTACATCCACTGATTAGCAGCTTGTTCTTCAGATTCAGTAACCATAAATCTACTCCAGCTGTATGTTACACCACTTTATGTATACCATATCAATGTGATCTTGCATCATTGTGTTTTGTGGCCTTATAAAGCACAATATTTTCAAGTTCATCCCTACTGTGGTGTATTCAATATTTCTTATAAAAATAAAAAAATTAAAAAATATTCAAAGGCTAAATGATCTGTTATTGAATGTCATTCCATCTGTCTATTTATCTATTAATGAGCATTCAGGTTTTTTCCTTATTTTGGATATTATGAATAGTGTGGCCATGAACAATGGAGTGTCAATATTTCACAGTGCTAATTTTAGGATGCAAGGGAACAGTGTGTCCAATATCTGTCACCTCATTCATCAACAGAGTAGAGGAAGCTGAAGTGACTGACTATGCAAATGTACCCTTTATCACTCATAAATCCATGGCCATCCTCCTGGTGGCTTTCTCTGATGCAGGAGGGAAATTGTTTGGCAAAGGCCGTATGAGTGGCTGTGCTTGTTGAGAACATGCAGACAAGCTCTCAAAAGACCCTTATTTTCGGGGTAAAAACTCGGGAATGGAATGCTTGGGTTTCATTTGAAATGTATTTTTATTTTGATACTTTTCATAATGGCGCCATCATTATTCCTAAACCAGTTGTATGCCCAAATCATCACACAGAGACTAGGATAATTTAGTTAATCTGGAGCACAATGCTGGGCAATGATTACACAATTGTAAATCTCCAAGCCCACATAGTTTCTTTCCATTCAGAATTTACACATTATACTTGCTTTTAGTAATATCTTTAGTCTGGGTCTTCTCTCCTCATTGTTCCAGGCCCTCTCCTGCTGATCTCTACTCTCCAACTCCCCACAATGACTTTCTTCTCCACCTCTGGACCAGGATGTCCTACCCTATTCTCTCCATTGCACAGTATTGGCTGGTTGTTTTACTGAAAATGTAGAGTACAAAAGCTGGCATGTTTACACAGACTTTAGACAGGTGATGCATACAAGAAACATCACAATGTAATGTCCAGATTGAAACCAGATAGTGGGGTAGAGAAATCAGCATTTATATTGGTAGATTATATACATTCCACAAGAACATTATACCAACAAGTGACTCTAAACAATTAAGAATTCCATAAGAGATCCAAGATGGTGGCCCAGGAGGACACTCTTTCTGACCAGCAGCACAGCAGGATCTGAACAGTGACCAGCAGACAGAACTGTTTGTCAGAAAACACCAGTGATTGTGTTGCCCAGGTCAGAGGATACCCCATGGTGGGGGATTTAATCAGCTTCAACTTACCCAGCTACACTGCCAAAGAGATCTCAGTTCCATCAGCCACTTGGTCGCCAGCAGAGAGCCACATGCTGCATGCTTTGATCAATGCCACAGACTGAATTGTGGGCCCCATAACACCAGAGAAACCCACAGTGCAAGAAATGATCTGGACGGACCTTAGGTCACCTAGACAATCCCTGGAATAGAGCTGGGGTCTGGCCGGCACCCAGCAGCCAGCCCAGAGCTGTGCACACAGGTGCCAGCACAGAGTCCTGCCTGTGTGCTTGACTCACTGTCCCAGATAGAACTGTGGGCCCCAGGGCACCAGAGACTGAGTTTCTCTGTTGGATGGAAACTCACAATGAGTGGAACAGCAGGTCTGACCTCAGAGCACTTATCTGAAACCCCTCAAAAAAGTTCTTAGGGAAAGTTACAGTTTTGGCAGATGTGCAGACGCCCAGGAGCTCAATCGCCATCAAGGCAGAGCCACCTGCATGGCTGTCTCCACTTGTTCTCCTTGCAATCCCAGACAGAACTGAGGTCTCCAAAGCACAGAACAGCAGTACCCCTGTCAGGAGGAAACCCCAAAGCGGGGGGGATCATCAGGTCCAATGTTCAGATACCCAGTTCCAGAAGACTTTCTGGGTTCACGCAGGCTCTAGGCTCCAGGCTTCTACTGCAAACTTGAGTGCTCTGCTCACCTGCCATTGATTAGGTATAGGGTACTGGGACACACAGCTGCAACATGAGACCTGGAAAAGCCTGAGAGCCATTGTAGCAGCCCTCAGATACTGCTCCAAGGTGTGATCAATTATCCCTAGCTAAACTGACAAAACTGGAACTCTCTGGTTCTTCAAGAGGGTTACACCCAACAAATATGCTATAAGAGCAGCAGGTGCAGCTCACTAAATTCAGAGCAAGAAAACTACTAGCAGGACAGCCATCTCCAGGATGTCTCCTGATGAGAGGAGAGAATTCCTGAACATCACAGTTACCACACAGTTCCATATGCCTGAGTTGAACTGTGACAATTCCTGAGAAGCACCACCATACAGTTGACCATACCTAAAAAGGTGAGATCTCCTTGAGAACTCTACCAAGGGGATTCTCCCCATCCCAGGACTCCAGCAGAAACCAGAAATTAACAGACTACACCTGAGACAGCCAGATGGGTACAGGCCAGCATAAAAGCACAACCAACAAAATGCAAAGCAGTATGGGATCCCCAGAACCCAGGTATCCACGTACAAGTATCCCTGGATACCAAAGCATAAGTGAAATTCAAATAGATGACCTTACATCTATGCTTATGAAAAGGTTAATGGAGGAAATTAATGAAATGCGTGAAGAATTAAAAGGAGATAAAAATAAAACAGGTTATGGCCATTTGTAAAGAAATACAGGAAGGTGCAGCCAAATAGTTTGTGGCTTTCAGAGTAGAAATGATTAAGTCACTAAAAGAAATAAAAGAAACAGGAATGTTCAAACAAACAGTAAAGGAATTGAAGGAAAATGCAGTCAAACAGATGAAGGAAATCAGCAAAACTGTTCAAGATCTGAAGATAGAACTGGAAAATTTACAGAAAACCAATATGGAGGAAATCCTGGAAAGGGAGAACTTAGGAAGGAAAACAGAAACTGCAGAGGTAAATGTAACCAACAGACTACAAGAGATGGAAGAAAGAATCTCAGGTAGAAAAGATACAATGGAAGAAATAGATGTATCCGTCAAAGAAAATAATAATTCTAAAAATTCCTCACACAAACCATCTACGAAATCCAAGACAACATGAAAAGACAAAACCTAAGAATAATAGGAATAGTGGAAAAAGAAGATTCCTGACTACAAGTCCAATAAAATATTTTTAACAAAATCATAGAAGAAAATTTCCACAAATTAAAGGAGAGGCCTATAAGCATAAAAGAGGCATACAGAACACCTAATAAATTAGACCAGAAAATAAAATCTTCTTGCCATATAATATTCAAAACAGTAAGTATACAGAAAAAAGGAAAAAAATACTAAAAGCTGCAAGGGAAGAAGGCCAAGTAATATATAATTGCAAACACATCAGAATTACAACTGACTTCTCAACAGAAATTATGAAAGCCAGAAGGGCCAGGAGAGATATCATGTAGACCCTAAGAGAGCATAGACATCAGCCCAGGCTGTTATACAAAACAAAATTCACAGTCCTCATAGATGGACAGAACAATACTTTCAAGAACAACAACAACAATAATTTCAAAATTAAAAAAAAAACAAAAAAAAATTTCAACAATACCTACACACAAATCCAGCGATATAGAGAACATTGGAAGGAAATATACAACCCAAGAAAATTAACTACTTTCAAGAAAACACAAATAATTAACCTCACTACAGAAAAACAAAAAGTAGCCAAGCACACAAACACACTACAACAGCCAACATCAAAATCAGTGGATCTAACAGCCACTGGTCATTAATCTCTCTCAACATCAATGGACTCAATTCTCCAGTAAAAAGACACAGACTAACAGAATGGAGGCATAAACAATCTGCTGCATACAAGAAACACACCTAAGTCACAAAGGTAGATATTGATATTACCTGAGAGTAACGTGCTGGAAGACTGATTTGCAAGCAAATAGACCTAAGAAGCAAGCAAGAGTAGCTATTCTAATATCTAATAAAATAGACTTTCAACCAAAATTAATAAAAAAGAGATGGGGAAGGACACTTCATTCTCATCAAGGGAAAATTCCACCAGGAAGACATCACAATCCTAACCATCTATGCCCCAAATACAAGGGCATCCACATTTGTATAAGAAATATTAATAAAACTTAAACCACACATAGATACCCACCCATTAGTAGTGGCAGACTTCAACACTACACTCTCAACAAAGGACAGGTTAACAAAAATTAAACAAAGAAACAATAACTCTAACACAGGTCATTAAAAAAATGGACTTAACAGACATCTATAGAACCTTTCACCCAAACACAAAAAACTTTACCTTCTTCTCAGCACCTCATGGAACCTTCTCCAAAATAGACCTTGGAGTTGGTCACAAATCAAGCCTCAACAGATACAAGATTACAATAATCCCTTGTATCCTATCTGATCATCATCTCCTCAGCTACAGACCCCTGAAGTCATGACTCAAAGCTCTGTGCTACTACCTAAGTGGGTTTCCACATAGCAACACTCCTATCATGGTGGCAAGTAGGTGTGAGAAGTGTGATCCACCTTTCTCCCTCAGTGGACTACAATTTCTAGCACAGCAGGACACTTTGCTTTTCAATCATCCAATTTCTCAAAAGACAATAACTCCCCAGAGAGACTTGTAAATGATCACAGAAGTGAACAACTGGAAGAGATGTAGGTGAACAGATGGAAGGGTTGGTGGATGGGTACATGGGAGTGTCTGTTTTTGGTTGCTCAGGTGAACCTCCTGCCCCTGCCACCTAAACCTACCTGCTGCTTTCTATCACACAGGCCGTACATCTTCTCAAGGGCCTCGACACAGAGCCTGTTTTTCTCCTGACAGGAATTTTGCAGCACAATATGCTTCCTCTGCAGCTCTCTGTTCTTCTTTCTCAATGTGGTAACTTGTAGCGTCAGCTTAGTCCAGTCAATCATGAGCTGGCAGGGATGAAGGCTGAACCAAAGCCAAAATATGGTGAGCCCCTGACAGTAAGTATTTGCCTCCCCACATCCAAGTACCATCGTCCTTACAATGTCCATGGTCTCCAGAGAGTCCCAGACTGGGGCCTACATTAGCTATTCCAGCATCACCTAGAGGCATGCCCAAAACAGAGACTATACACATTTCAGAAAGACTCAATTTTTTTCTGAAAACCCTGACACCAAAAGGAATTCATGCACCTCCAAGAGCAGGAACTGTCCCGATCTGTGTTTATCAGTCCATGATATCTGGAAGACATCAGCACATAGAGAGAAAACCATCTTTAAGCTAGAACTGCAGTTCTATCAAAATTCCAGGGTATTTATGGATCCCATCCAGCTATTTTAATCCACTGAAAGAGTCCTAAAAGACAACCCTTTCATGATGCAAATAATTTTTTCTCTCTAGAGGCTCTTGAGGATGGCAGGACAGTGTTGGGAGGGGCTCATAGTCTTTTCACACTGAAAAAAAAAAAATGAGTCCATCTGGTACAAGTCCAAGAACCAAAAGGCAGGCTGCTTGCTCAGAAACAGACAGGCTAGAACCAGAGCCCTCACTTTGGACTGAAAACAAAGAAGAGCAGATGCAGTACCATTCAAGTGCTGAGGTCCCAGCCAAGTCAGTCACTCACCTAAAGAACTCAGTGTCCTTAGTCAGCACCTTGTACTTGTCCAAGGCCTCACTTAACTCCTGGGGCAATTTCTTCAGGGCTGACATCATTTTCTGATGTTCCAGATTCAGGATTGCAAATTCAAAATTGAACCTGTTTTAAGGTGTGGGGACCAGAAGTGAATAACCTCATGAACAAAGCCTCAAGGATCACATGAATTTAGGCTGCATCCAGGATTACCTCAGCCCAGGAGATGTTACATCCTGATTCCTAAATACTAGGACCTTCAGGTGCTTATTAAAGTTAAGATCCTGGTCTCAGGCCAGCAGAGGCAGGGGTATCAAAGTGAAGGAGCTGGGCTGCATGAACACTCTTGATGGCATTGAAGCAATATATCAGCTTTCTAAGAAGTCCCCAGGAGTCCATGCCACAGACCTGGGCCTTCCAGAAATTTGTGATGGCATTTCTCCGATGTTTATAGCAGGGACTCTCAAACCTGAGGTCCTATTGCTACACAGATGCACAGAGAACATCATCAATATTTCCAGGGAAGAGGTTTTATTAACTCCCAAGGAGATTCCAATGTGCCACCAAGGTGAGGACAAGGGACAAGTGCTGACTCCCCAAAGGACATCTTCATGGCTTCAGCACTGGCATCCCTTGAAATCTATAAGACAGCAAATTCTCAGGTCCCATCACCTACCTCCAACTCCCAGGATTTGAAGGTGGTATTCACAGAAGACAGCACTCATTCATGCATGTGCCTTCAGGAATTTGCTTAATAACACACACACACACACACACACACACACACACACACACACACACTAACTAGCAATGAGCATGCCAAATTCAGGAAGGTGGTATTTTCTCAGAGTACAATGAACAAGACCAAGAGAGGCCCTGATGAGTTCCATGAATTTCAGGCACAGCTTGAGATACACCAAGTGTGGCCAGGCACAGACTAACAGAATGGAGGCATAAACAAGACCCAACAATCTGATGCATACAAGAAACACACCTAAGTCACAAAGGTAGATATTGATATTACCTGAGAGTAACGTGCTGGAAGACTGATTTGCAAGCAAATAGACCTAAGAAGCAAGCAAGAGTAGCTATTCTAATATCTAATAAAATAGACTTTCAACCAAAATTAATAAAAAAGAGATATGGAAGGACACTTCATTCTCATCAAGGGAAAATTCCACCAGGAAGACATCACAATCCTAACCATCTATGCCCCAAATACAAGGGCATCCACATTTGTATAAGAAATATTAATAAAACTTAAACCACACATAGATCCCCACCCACTAATAGTGGCAGACTTCAACACTACACTCTCAACAAAGGACAGGTTAACAAAAATTAAACAAAGAAACAATAACTCTAACACAGGTCATTAAAAAAAATGGACCTAACAGACATCTATAGAACCTTTCACCCAAACACAAAAAACTTTACCTTCTTCTCAGCAACTCATGGAACCTTCTCCAAAATAGTCCTTGGAGTTGGTTGCAAATCAAGCCTCAACAGATACAAGATTACAATAATCCCTTATATCCTATCTGATCATCATGAATTAAAGCTGGACCTCAACAACAACATAAATCACATAAACCCTACACACATATGGAAAATGAACAACTCATTACTCAATGACAGCTGGGTCAGGGAAGAAATAAATGAAGAAATTAAAGTATTCCTAGAACTCAATGAAAATGAAGGCATAACATACCCAAACTTATGGGACACAATGAATGCAGTGGTAAGAGGAAAGTTAATAGCACTAGGTGCCTTCAAGAAGAAATTTGAAACATCTCATACAAGTAACTTAATGGCTCACAAAAAGTCCCAGAAAAAAAAAAAGCACTCATACCAAAGTGCAAAGTGGAATAGACGGCTGGAAATAAACTCAGGGCTGAAATCAATAAATTAGAAACAAATAAAACAATTCAAAGAATCAATGAAACCAATAGCTGGTTCTTTGAGAAAATCAACAAGATAGACAAACATTTAGCCAAACTAACTAAAAGGCAAACAGACACTATCCAGATTAACAAAATCAGAAATGAAAAGGGGAAGATAACAGACACTGAAGAAATCTAACAAATCATTAGGCCTTATTTCAAAAGTCTATACACAACAAAATTTGAAAATCTAAAGAAAATGGGCAATTTTCTTGATTCAATTCCACTTTCCAAAGCTGAATCAAGACCAGGTAAATCAATTAAATAGTCCTATATCCACTAAGGAAATAGAAACAGGCATCAAAAGTTTACCATCCAAAAAAGCCCAGGGCCAGATGATTTCAGTGCAGAATTCTAACAGACCTTCAATGAAGAGCTAACAGCAACACTGTTCAATCTATTCCACAAAATAGAAACAGAAGAAACACTACCAAACTCATTCTGTGAAGCCACAGTTACCTTTGTACCTAAACCTCCCAAAGACCCAACGAAGATAATTTCAGCCAATCTCCTTTATGAACATCGATGCAAAAATACTCAACAAAATACTTGCAACATGAATACAAGAACACATCAAAGATATCATCCACTATGACCAAGTAGGCTTCATCCCAGGCATGCAGGAGTGGTTCAACATATGAAAACCCATCCCTGTGATCCTGCATATAAACAAACTGAAAGAAAAGGCATGATAATCTCCTTAGATGCTAAAAGAGCATTTGACAATATCCAAATCCATTCAGGTTTAAAGTCTTGGAGAGATCAGGGATAAAAGGCACATACCTGAGCATAATAAAGGCAATATACAGCAAGCTTATAGCTAACATCAAACTAGATGAAGAGAAGCTTAGAGCAATACCACTGAAATCAGGAACAAGGCAAGGCTGCCCACTCTCACCATATCAATTTATCATAGATCTTGAAGTCCTTGCTGGAGCAATAAGACAAAGGAGATCAGGGGGTGACAAATCAGAAAGGAAGAAGTCAAATTATCACTGTTTGCAGATGATATGATAGTATACATGAGTGAGTCCAAAAATTCTACCATGGAACTCCTACAGCTGATAAACACTTTCAGCAAAGTGGCTATATACAAAATTTACTCAAATTCAGTAGCCCTCCTATATACAAAAGACAAAAATGGTAAGAAAGAAATTAAGGAAACAACACCCTCCACAATAGCCACAAAGGACATGAAGTACCTTTCTGTGAACATAACCAAGCAAGTAAAAAACTTATATGAAAAAAAAATTTTCAGTTTCTGAAGAAAGATTTAGAAGAAGATATCAGAACATGGAAAGATCCCCCATTCTCAGGTCTTGGCAGGATTAACATAGCAAAATTCACCATCTTACCAAAAGCAATCTACAGATTCAATGCAATTCCCATCCAATTACTAACACAATTCTTTATAAATCTTGAGAGAAAAATTCTCAACTTCATTTGAAATAATAAGAAACCCAAAATTACTAAAACAATTCACTACAATAAAAGATCATCTGGAGGTATCACCACCCCTGATCTCAAGCTGTACTATAGAGCATCAATACTAAAAACGGCTTGTTCCTGGCATACATACTGACTGATGAATTAGTGGGATCAAATAGAAGACCCTGAAATAAACCCACACACTTATGGACACCTGATATTAAGAAAGATGCCAAAATAATTCAATGGAAAAAAAGATAGTATCTCCAACAAATGGTGCTGGTCTAACTGGATGTCTCATGTAGAAAAATGCAAATAGATGTCTTAGTATCACCATAAAGGAAACTAAAGTCCAAGTGGATCAAAGACCTCAGTATAAAACCAGACACACTAAACCTGTGAGAAGAAAAATGTGCCTTGAACCCATTGGCACAGGAGACAACTTCCTGAACAGAACTCCAACATCACCGGCTCTAAGAGTAACAATCAATAAATGGGACCTCATGAAACTGAAAAGGTCCTGTAAAGCAAAGTACACTGTTATCAAAATAAAACAGATTGAGAAAAGATTGAGAAAGGATCTTCACCAAACTTATATCTGACAGAGGGGTAATATCGAGAATATATAAAGAACTCAAGAAGTTAAACAGCAACAAATCAATTCAATTAAAAACTGCTATAAGAGCCAGAGAATTCTGAATAGAGGAATAGCAAATGGCAGAGAAACACTTAAAGAAATGTCCAATGTCCTTTGTCATCAGGGAAATCTAAATCAAAAAGACCCTGAAATTTCACTTTACACCAATTCAGAATGGCTAAGATAAAAGACTCAATTGAGCTAGCAGTGTACCAAAGCAGATGCTGACTCATAACCAAAATTTGGGTAGTATGCAGGGAATCATATGAAAGAAGAGAGAGTTAGTCAGACCTGGAGAGGACAGGGGCTCCACAAGGACCAAATATGTCAGGACATAGGGCTCCTCTCTGAGACCAATTCTCCAACCAAGGTAAATGCATGGATATAACCTAGAACCCCTGCTTGGACATAGCCCATGGCAGCTCACTATCTAAGTGGGTGTGCTAGTAAGGGGAACAGGGACTGTCTCTGACATGAACTCAGTGGCTAACTCTTTTACCTCCCCACCTCCCGTGGAAGGAACAACCTAGGTAGGCCACAGAGGAGGACATTGCAGCCAGTCCTGGAGAGACCTGATAAGCTAGGGTCAGATGAAAGGGGAAGAGGATGTCCCTATTAGTGGACTTAAAGAGGAGCAGGCAGGAGTTGAGGGAGGGAGAGTGTAATTGGGAGGGATTGAGGGAGGGGGCTACAGCTGGGATACATATTAAATAGTGTAATTTATATAAAAAATTAAAAAAAAATCTCAACTGACAACACATGCTGGAGAGGAAGTGGAGAAAAGGGAACCCTCTGCCACTGTTGGTGGGAATGTAAACTTGTACAACCAATCTGGAAATCAATCTGGACTTTCTCACACAATTAGGAGTAGCACCTCCTTAAGATCCAGCTATACAACTCCTAGCTATATATCCAAAAAACTCTCAAGAATACAACGAGGATATTTGCTCAACCATGTTTTTGGCAGCCTTTTTTTATAATAAAAAAGAAGCTGGAAACAGCCCAGATGATCCTCAATTGAGGAATGGACACAGAAATTGTCGTACATCTACACAATGCAATATTACTCAGCAATAAAAACAAGGAAATCATGAAATTCTCAGGTAAATGGTGGGAACTGGAAAAGATCATCTCGAGTGAGGTATCCCAGAAGCAGAAAGACACACAGGGTGTATATTCACTCATAAGTGGATATTAGACATATAATAGAGGATAAACCTACTAAAATCTGTACACCTAGAGAAACTAATCAAGAGGAAGGACTCTGGCTAAAACTGTTTACTTCTCATCCTAACATTGGATCCTTCCTCTTCAACTACCTTTTGTCCTTCATCAGTGAAAACATTAAAAATTAATTAATTTCCCCTAAGAGTAGACAGCTGAACTCCAACACACAGGACAACACCAATCCCCTCCTTCAAAAGGTTCCTTTGCTCAGACTGCCAGAAACAGCTTCACAGCACTGATCTGCAGGTACCTCTAGAGAAGACCCATTGTGATGTGTGATTTTCCTATTGAGATGAATTTTCAAAAGGCAGTAGAAAGGAATGGAAAAACAACAACAACAAACACTGCATAGTCTTCCTAAGAACTCTGTTAGAAAAACACTGATGTTTGTGTGAAAAGGGTGGGAAAAGCCAGGCATGGTGATACATGCCTTCAATCCCAGTTCTGGGAGGGAGAGGAAAGTAAATCTCTGAATTTGAGGCCAGCCTGTTCTACAAAATATGTCCAGGACAACCTAGGCTATACCAAGAATCTCTGTCTGTATATACTGAAAAGAGGGGGGGGGGGGTAGGAGTAGAAATTGTAAACTATAGTTAGTATTACACTACTGCATTCCTAAAGTGCTTCAGAAAATTTAATTTGTAATATATATCATATACCAGATACAATATGTGAGACTATTTTGTTGCTGTTGTTCATCAATGGCTCATACAAATTTAAGGCTGCAAAGCTACATTTTCTGTGGAAAAGAATGTTATCACATTTTTAAAAATGAAGATGAGGCAGGAACTGGGATAGGCGAAAAGATCAGAATATATTTTATAAAAAATCTATATTCAATGGAGCACATTAAATTAGGAACAAAGAAATTTGGCATAGGGAAGGGTGAGTGTTATTTTTTCCCCCAAAACTCATTACCCGCATGTATAATATTCTCAAAAATCAAAATAATTATAATTTTAAAATCCTATCTATAGAAACTTTATTTGTAATAGTCAGAACCTGGAAACAATCCAGATGTCCCTCAGGTGAGGAATGTATACAGAAATTGTGGTACTTTTACACAATAGAATACTACTCACCAATTAAAAATGAGGAAATCATGAACTTTGCAGGTAA
The DNA here is from genome assembly GCF_030254825.1 of Meriones unguiculatus. Classification (NCBI taxonomy): domain Eukaryota; kingdom Metazoa; phylum Chordata; class Mammalia; order Rodentia; family Muridae; genus Meriones; species Meriones unguiculatus. Next base: position 44,196,785 of record NC_083357.1, read on the forward strand.
GTGGTGGGACCTAGAAAAGATCATCCTGAGTGAGGTATCCCAGGAGCAGAAAAAGACATACATGGTATATACTAGCTTATGTAGACCTATAAGATAGGATAAATATACTGAAATCTATACACTTAAAGAAGATAAACAAGAAAGAGGACCCAAGTTACAATAATCAATCCTCCCTTAGAAAGACACATGGGAGGTGCATTGGATGAAGGAGCAAACAAGTAACAGGACAGGAGCCTACCACAGAGGGCCTCTGAAAGACTCTACCTAGCAGTGTATCAAAGCAGATACTAAGATTCATAATCAAACCAAAACTTGGGCAGAGTGCAGGGAATCATATAAAATAAGGGGGAGTTAGTGTGCCCTGGAGAGGATAGGAGCTCCACAAGGACCAAATATATCTGGGCACAGGGGTCTTTTATAAGACTGTTTTTCCAAGCAAGGACAATGTATGGATATAACCTAGAACCTCTGCTCAGATGTAGCCCTTGGTAGCTCAGTATCCAACTGAGTACCCTGATAAGGGGAACAGGGACTGTTTCTGACATGAACTCAATGGCAGCCTCTTTGACCTACCCCTCCCCCAAAGGGAGGAGCAGCCCTTCTGGGCCGCAGAGGAGGACTTTGCAGCCAGTACTGAAGATACCTGAAAAAACAGAGTCAGATGAAAGGGGAGGAGGTCCTTCCATATCAGTGGACTTGGAAAGAAAGGAGATGAGGGAGGGAGGGTGGATGTTGTAGGGAATGAGGGAGAGGAATACAACTGGGATACAGGGTTAATAAAATGTACAGCTGGGATACAGAGTTAATAAAATGTAACTAATAATGAAAAATAATGAAAAGAGAAAAATAAAGAAAAGAAAAAATAAGTCAATATAAATGGTTTTTAACTAAAGAAGATCCTTTCTTTTTTCTTATTTTTCTTTCTTTTTTCCTGTCTTTCTCTTTCTTTCTTTTTTCCTGTCTTTCTTTCTTTCTTTCTTTCTTTCTTTCTTTCTTTCTTTCTTTCTCTTTCTTTCTTTCTTTCTTTCTTTCTCTCTTTCTCTCTCTTTCTTTCTTTCTTTCTTTCTTTCTCTCTTTCTCTCTCTTTCTTTCTTTCTTTCTTTCTTTCTCTCTTTCTCTCTCTTTCTTTCTTTCTTTCTTTCTTTCTTTCTTTCTTTCTTTCACAATAATAGAATAGTAATATGTCCATACATTGGCATCAACAGGCTGAGCCAGATAAGAGAAATAAACAAGGAAAATACAGTCTTTTTACAGATGACCTAATACTTATAGACCACTTCTCAAAACCACTTTAAAACCCTCTAGAAATGATACCAGCATATTCTTTTTTGAGATAGAAAGATACAGAGGGAATGGGAGCTCCACAAAAAGAACAACAGAGCCAAAACAATCTGGGCCCAGGGGTCCTGCAAAGATTGATACTCCAACCAAGGACCATCCATGGAGATTGCCCAGACCCCCTGCTCAGATATATCCCATGGCAGCTCAGTGTTCAAGTGGGTTCCTTAGTAAAGGGATCAGGAGCCTGTCTCTGACATTAACTCTGTTGCAGGCTCTATGATCACTTCCCCCTGATGGGTGCAACCTTGCCAGGACACAGAGGAAGACAATGCAACCAGTTTTGAAGACACCTGATAAACTTGGGTCATAGAGAAGGGGAGGAGGACCTTCTCTATCAGTGGACTCAAGAGTGGCATTGCAAAAGAAGATGGAAGGAGGGTGGGTTTGGGAGGACACACCTGAAGGGTTACAGGCTACAGCCGGGTTACAGATTGAATAAAGTGTAATAAATAATAATAAAAAAAGAAAAAGAAAGAAAAGGCAAACTCTAGTGATTTAATAAAATCTACAAAATTTTTGTTTATGAAATAATGAGTATTGTCCTGTTTGCTGAACTTCCATCAACCAATTAAAATTTCATCAATTAAAAACAAGAATTGTGATAGAAATCTGGTTTCTTTGTACGTTTTCTAATTTTTTTTTTACTTTTTTATTATTAATTACAGTTAATTCACATTGTATCCCAACTGTAGCCCCCTCCCTGTTATTCTCCCAATTCCACCATCTCTTGCTATACTTGTTCGTCTTCTCCTTCTTCTAAAATCAGTGTGCTGATAGGGGAGGTCCTCTTCCCCTTCTAGTCTATCAGGTCTCATCAGGAGTAGCAGCATTGTCTTCCTCTGTGGCCTGGTAAGGCTGCACCCTCCTCAGGGGAAGATGATCAAAAAAAAAGGCCACTGAGTTCATGTCAGAGACAGTCTCTATTCCCCTTCGAAGGTAACCCACTTGGTCACCGAGCTGCCATTGGCTACACCTGTGCAGGGGTTCTAGGTTATCTGCATAAGTGGTCCTTGTTTGGAGTATCATCTCAGAGAAGTTGACTGTTCCCAGATTTTTTCTCTCTCTCTCTCCTTGTGAAGCTCCTGTCTCCCCCCGACCCCCGAATCTTTGAATCTTTCTCTTTTCTCCTTCTTTCATAAGATTGCCTGCACTGTGGCCAAAGTTTGTTTATGAGTATCAGCCTCTGGTTTGAAACCCTGCAGGGTAGTGTCTTTCAGAGTCTCTCTGTGGTAGGTTCTGGTCCTGTTACATGTTTTCTTCCTATGTCCATCCCATTTGCCTTTCTGAATGAGGATTGTTCATCTCACCCATTAGTTTCTTCAGGTGTGCAGATTTTAGTATGATTATACTATATTATATGTCTAAGATATACTGATAAGTGAGTATATATCATGTGTGACTTTTGGCTGCTGGGACACCTCACTCAGGATGATCTTTTCTAGTTGCCATCATCTGCATGCAAATTTCATGATTTCCTTGCTTTTAATTGCTGAGCAGTATTACATTTTGTAAATGTTCCACAATTTCTGTATCCATGCCTCAACTAGAGACATCTGGATTATTTCCAGCTTCTGGCTATTACAAGCAAACCTGCTACGTACATGGTTGAACAAATGACCTTGGTGTATACTTGAGCATCTTTTGGATATATGCCTAAGAGGTATAGAGCTGGATCTTGAGCTAGCACTACTCCTAATTGTGTGAGAAAACACCAAATTGATTTCCAAAGTGGATGTACAATTTTACCTTCCCACCAGGAATGAAGGAGCTATCCCCTTTCTCCACATCCTTACCAGCATGTGTTGTCAATTGGGTTTTTGACCTTAGCCAATCTGGTGGGTATGAGGTGAAATCTCAGGGTCATGCTGATTAGCATTTCCCTGAAAGCTAAGGATGTTGAGCATTTTTTGAAGTGTTTCTCTGCCATTCATTATTACTCTAGTGAGAATTCTCTGTTTAGCTCTGGACTCAATTTTTTAATTGGATTAATTGATTTGTTGCTGCTTATCTTCTTGAGTTCTTTATATATTCTGGATATTAGCCCTTTATCAAATATAGAGTTGGTGAAGATCCTTCCCCAATCTGTAGACTGTGGTTTTGTTGTGAAGACAGTGTCCTTTGCTTTACAGAAAATTTTCAGTTTCGTGGATTTTATTGATTGTTGATTTTAGAGCCTGTGCTGTTGGTGTTCTGTTCAGGAAGTTGTCTCCTGTGCCAATGAATTACAGGCTCTTCCCCATTTTTCCTATTAAAGGGGATGATGTGTCTGGTTTTATATCTTGTATCGACTTAGACTTCAGTTTAGTACAGGGTGATCAGTGTGGTTCTATTTGCATTTTCCTACATGTAGATATCCAGTTAGACCAGCACAATTTTTGAAGGTGTTATCTTGTGTGTGTGTGTGTGTGTGTGTGCTTTTGGCATCCCAAGTGTGGGATGTTAGTTGGACTACAGTTTGTTCAGAGCAGTTAATTGTCTAGTTTGGCGTATGTCATCAGGTAATGGCTTTCTAAGTGCAGAATAAAGAGGGCTGTGTTCTAGTTCTCTGTGAGTCTAAATATAGGGCTGAGAAAGAGACTTTGTGAGTCAGCATTTTAGAGAGACCAGAGACTTTGCGGTAATTTGGAACAGACATAGAGAAACAATTAGGTGCACAGAGATGTAGAGGAACCTGCTAGTTGTCTCTGCAGTTGACAGAGATTTATATAAAGCCCTAAAAGAACCTTTGGCCCTAACTAGCCTGGGGAAATAAAGAGGTCTGAGCCCCCTCTACCCACTAAATTTTTCTCTCTCCTATTTAAGGTTGGTGGTTGATGGTTTAAGGGAGTTACAGTGAAAAGCACCCAAAGTAAAGTAGAATTATAAGCCATATATATATATATATATATATATATATATATATATATATGAATTAGAATAATATGTATATATAAATTAGAATAAAATAGAATAAAAGACAGCTTATAGCTGTCTTGCATCTAAAATTCTTGTTTTATTTACAGTACTTACACATTTGAGCATTAGAAAAATTCAAATCAATAAACAATCACTGCAGCTTCCTTTGTCTTACTATGTGTCTATTGTGATAAGTCATTATGGTTAAAACTTATGTGGGGGTTCAAGGCTTTATTTCAGCTGACATTTACAGTCCTGCCTGGAAGGGAAGTCAGGGCCAGAAATCAAGAGCAAGAAACTGGAGGCAGGAACTGACGCAGATACTGTGGAGAGTACTGCTTACTGGAATGCAGCTGATGGATCGTTCAACCCCATTTTACAAATTCCAGGACCAACTGCAGGGGTTTGGCACTACTACACATATCTGGACCCTCCATGTCAATTGTCAATCAAAATAAGTGCCCTCCAGAGTTGCCTAAAGGCCAGTCTAATGATTGTCCCATTTAAAATTCCCTTTCACCAGACATGTTCAAGTTTGTTTCACACTGACAAAGAAACAAACATACAAACAAAAACCAGCGCAACTGATCTGGTGTCAAATTGACACACAAATATCTTTTAGTAAACCTTGACTTTCTTTTCTTGTTCATCCCCAAATTTCATATTAGTATCTTAATGGCACAATATAAACAATAGTACAGGGAGTTCCACATTCTCTATGATTTCCGAAATTTAAATTCCAACTTATATGTTTAACTTATGCTTAAAAGTTCAATGTTGCTTTACAAGTTCAGAGTCTCTCAGCTGCAAACTCATACAAAACATAAGTCCTACTCTCACACTTCAAAAGCTAGAGAAAAGGCGCTGTCAGAATAATACTAAAATTGAATACAATAGTGTAAAGAGCTTAGTATCTAACATCTGTAACTGCAGATCTTCTGGGCTCCAGAATTCCCAGGCAGCTCCATGTGTCCTGTTCTGCATTCACAGAGTTTAACTCCCAGAATTAGGAAGCTCTATCCACAGCTATAGCTCTACCTGGTGTTCTTCTAACGACCATGGTTTTTCCAATACACTGCGGACCCCACTGCAATTCAGGCTGTACCCTCACCGAAGAAAAGTTGGGGCTGGCATTTCTAGAATATTTTGGAGTTAGCATAGTATAGAAGCACATGAGGATTCTTGGTAAGGAACTGAAATCTAGGTGGGAGTTCAGAGTTTCACAAATAAAATGTATAAAAGAAAATTAACTTCAACTTGAAGGAACCTGAAAGCCAAGCAGGGGTGTTGATATCCTGATAGGAGCCATAGGTCAATGGAGGAACATGGGCCTCTTTTCTCAGAAAAAAAAAAAGGAACTGACTTTTTTTGCTGGACAAGAACTACCTCCCAAGTTTGTGATGAAACTGTTTTTTGTTTTTGTTTTTGTTTTTGTTTTTTGTTTTTTTTCTTCTAATCACCAGAAAACTTCTAAACTTTTTCTTTTTTTATAATTTTTATTTTTATATTAATCACAGGTTATTTACTTTGTATCCCAGCTGTAGCCCCCTCCTTCATCCCTACCATTTCCACCCTCCCTCCATCATCTCCTCCCTGCCCCTTTCCAAGTGCACTGATAGTTCTCCCCTTCCATCTAAACCTATTTTATCAGGTATCTTTAGGACTAGAGGAAATTTCCCCTTCTGTGGCCTAGCAAGGCTGTTCCTCCCTCTGGGGTTTGGGAGAGTCAATGAGCAGCCATTGAGTTCATGTCAGAAACAGTCCCTGTTCCCCTTATTAGGGTACCCACTCAGATACTGAGCTACCATGGGCTACATCCAAGCAGGGGTTCCCAAATGGTCCTTGGTTGGAGAAACAGTTTCAAAAAAGATCCCTGTGCCCTGATATATTTGGTCCTTGTGGAGCTTCTGTCCTTGCCAGGTCATACTAACTCCCCCGTCTTTCATATGATTTCCTGTACTTTGCCAAAGGTTTGGTTATGAGTCTCAGTATTTGTTTTGATACACTGATAGATAGTCTTTCAGAGGCTCTCTGTGGTAGGCTCCTGTCCTGTTACTAATTTTCTCCTACTTCCAATGTCCATCCCATTTGTCTTTCTAAGTGAGGATTGATCATCTTACCCCAGGTCCTCTTTCTTGTTTATCTACCTTAGGTGTACACATTTTAGTATGCTTATCTTATCTTATAAGTCTAGTACCCACTTATAAGTGAGTATATACCATGTGTGGCTTTCTGCTCTTGGGATACCTCCCTCAAGATGATCTTCTCTAGATCCCACCATTTGCCAGCAACTTTCATGACTTACTTGTTTTTAATTGCTGAGTAGTATTCCATTGTGTAAAAGTACCATAATTTCTGTATCCATTCCTCCTTTGATGGAGACCAAGACTGACATTTCAGCATATCTGCTTTCCCTGGGACCTAAAATTTTTAGAAAATCCTGATTATTTTCTTTACATCTATTTATGTTCACATACAAAGTAATAGCTATAGTATTCTAATTCTGATTTGTTTTTATTTACCACAGTGCTAGGTATCAGTCATAGGAAGTCAACATTATGCAGCAAAGATAGTTATGAAGAACTTTACAATTTGGTACAGTTTTGTTATATTAATTAGCACCGTAAAAATACATACATTAAACAAACTAAGCAGTGTGCAGGAGGCAAAAATGATTACTGCCACACTAACTCCAGAGTCTACGTGAGCATAAAAATGTGCTATATAAGCATAAAATTATGCTGCTAAGACAAGGAGACACATTTCCTACAGGAATCAACTTCCTGGAAGGCCCTCGATGTTCCCCTTGGCCATCTATGCCAAAAAGATGTACTCTGAAAATCCTGCTTTCTCAGATGGAGGATTGAATTAATGAGCCTTTTGATTTTTCTCTATGATTCCTTGTACAGCACAACTAACTATTCAAGGAAATATATTTTTGGTAGATTATTAAAAGCTTTAACAAAAATAAAATGGTAGAAAAATAATTTTAAAAGAAGCAATGAATCAAATTTAGTATTAAAAAGCATTACAAAATAGTAAAAAAAAAAATGGGCTCCTTTTTAGGAAAAGATAGCATAAGAAAGGACAGCTGGCTTGAGCATGCCTCTCTTTGGCGTCTTCTTGTTTCTAAGGAAGATTATAAATCTTTAGCAAGACATGTGGGAGGATAGTTGACCAAGGTGTAATTAGACTTTAATGTAGAAAAAGGCTTTAGCAGGTATTCGACTTGGCTCAGAGGACTATTACAGCTCCTGACTTTCCCCTTCACTAGTCCATGATAATGAAACCACAGTTTGAGGTTTTTGTTTCTTGTTTGCGTTGATCAGAAAGTTTCTAGGCGAAGATTTCTTGTGGACATTGCTTTATGCTTAGCTGCACTTTTGAGTTAAAACATAAACTTTGTATCCTTGGTAAGAGTCTAAACGTTTTGGGAAGCTTGCCAATTTTAAGGTGCTTCCTTATGAAATCACTATAAAATTATTAGCTTGACTTCAGTAAAATTGCAGCAGAATCACTCTTAGGTGTGGCCTCTGTCTGTCAATCCACTGAACCTGGGTCTAACCTGGTATCCAAAGCCCTGATTTTCCGGCTGTTAGTGGGACCTGACTGGGTAAGTCTGTGGCAGGTGTACTATTAACAAAATTCACTCATTTTAAAAACAGGCATTCTAATTGTAAAATAACTGCCCATGATTATTATGTGGAAAAGGATTACTAGATATTTAGTATAAATATTTACGGAGCATCTCATAAATTGTTTAAGTCACAATTATTTGGCTCTAGGATTTAGCATATATTTATAAACATATAGAGGCTTCTGTAGTCTTCAAATTGTCTTATTTCTCTATGCATGAAGCATTCTGACTCAGATAAGTGAATTCATCTTTACAGTTTTCTGTGAAATTTTTCACATCAGCTAGACTCTGAGGTTCACAGTGTTCATGATTTCTACATGCTACTTTGGTCAAGTAGACTTTCACTTGGTTAAAGAACTAAGAATTGAGACTCTTTGAGCATGAATAGAAATTTCACAACGTTTTACACAATTATCCCTCTTCTTTTTGCTCCTGTATCATTACAGTTTTCTGTCTATACTTCAAAGTTCTATCTGTATCTATCTATCATCTATTTATTTATCATCTAGCATATAGAACATACATTATACATATATGAATATATGGCAGTAAGAGACTGTTATTCCTGAGGAACTTGTGGTCAAAAATATTTCTATAATAATTTTGAAGGCAAAAGTATGAAAGAAAATGAAATGCATGTGTCATTTTGTCAGTTACTTCATGAGCTTTACAGTGTTGACATCACAATGGTGTGACACTATGACTACTCCAGAACCTTCAGACTTCAGTAGTTGGTCTACAAGCTACTGTAGTGCCTGCAGCTACTGGTGTTTCGTGCCAGAGGGAAAAGCCGAATTTCACGCTCATTGAGAGTTTGTTCATTCCAGGCTCCACCGTAAAGGTATTTTTTACATGACTATTATGATTCTCTAATGGTTTCAGGAAGTGCTGTGTGTTGATTCCTCCAGATCATGTGAACTAATTCTTAACTCAAGTGTGGCTCCATGGGAAGCTATGCATACTAGCCATATTCAGTAGCATCCCCCCAAAGACACAAAGTTATCATGTCTGGAGAGGTATGCTCTGAGCTGTATGTAAGAATGTTGTCTGTATATCTTCAAAATATGTATGTCCACAATATGAGAGAGGAGTATTTTCTGCTCCATCAAGTTGTTTTCCCTGCTATGATCACAAAGCTTAGTTAGAAACTAGTCAAATTTCAACCTCCAAAATCTAAGAACTCTGTGGTTTTCAAAAAATTCCTACTTTTTCCAACATATATAGTGTTCTTTGAAACATAATTCTCAATATTTGACATAGATTCACAACAAACGGGAATATATTTCACGATCTGCTCATTCACTTTCATCTTTTATAATTATGAAACTGATTTGATACAATTCTTTTTTGATTATTTTTTATATTTTATATTAATTACAGCTTATTCACTTTGTATCCTAGCTGTAGCCCCCTTCCTCATTCCCTCCCAATCCTGCTATTCCTCTCTCATCTCCTCCTATGCAGTTCTCCAAGCCCACAGATAGTTAAGGTCCTCTTTCCCTTCCAGCTGACCCTAGCTTATCAGGTCTCATCAGAACTGGGTGCATTTTCCTCCTTTTTGGTCTGGCAAGGCTCTTCTGCCATCCAGGGGTGTCCATCAAAGAGCTACCCACTGACTTCAGGTCAGAGACAGTCCCTGTTCCCCTTACTAGAGAACCCACTTGAATACTGAACTGCCATGGGCTACATCTGAGCAGGGTTTCTAGGTTATATCCATGACTGGTCCTTGGTTCAGTCTCAGTAAAGGTCCCTGGGCCCAGATACTTTGGTTCTGTTGCTCTCCTTATGTGGCTCCTGTCCCCTCAAGGTCTTTCTCTCTCCCCCTTCTCTTAGAAGATTCCCTGCACTCTGCCCAAAGTTTGGCTATCAGTCACAGCATCTGCTTTGATATCCTGCTGGGTAGTGGCTTTCAGAGGCCTTCTATGGTGACTCCTGTCCTGTTCCCCTGTATACTCCCTCTTCCTGATGTCTGTCCTGTTGGTCTTTCTGAGGGAGGAATGATCATCTTACACAGGTGGGTTTTCAAAACATTTAACAACTACTTTTGCTTCCCCTTCAGTTAACCTGGAAGCCAGACAGCGGGTTAAATATTCTGATAGGTCACAGGTTATTGAAGAGCCATATGTCCTTTCTGGCAGAGGCATGGGAAATGACTTCTATTTATTGACAAGTTCTATCTCAAAAATTCTTAATGAATAATGTTGGCTATTTTTGTTCTCTTTTGTTTGTTTGTTTCTAAACACCATAAATCCTTCTGTCCTCTATCTTGATGTGAACCAAGTCTTTTATTTCTGGATAGATGTGCTCCCTAAGGTCTAAATAGTTTAAATCATTAGGAAGACCTGAGTTTTTTTCATGTTAATTTATATTTGCTTACTAAGAATTGAGTTTAGTTTAGGCATTCCAGTACATAAATTTCTTTCTAATTTTATATGATATGCCTGTGATTTTAAAGTTTCCAATGAATCCTACATATTCAATTATGAGATTTACAGAGTACCTCACACATTCTTTCAGTCACATTTTTAAGTGTCTCTAGGATTTAGTATATAAACTTTCCACTAATAATCATGTGTCCTTCTCTATACTCTTCAAAGTTGTCTAATGTCTCTATGCATGGACCTGTCTGACTATCTCAGTAAAGCACATTTCTCTATAAAATCCCCCATCCTTTATACATCTGTTAGAGTCTAAGTTTAACAGGGTTAATGATATCTGCATCCTTCATTTTTCAATTTGAACTTTGATAGGTTAAAAATATTAGGGAGTAATATATGGGGAGAAACATATATTTCACCATGTTTGTCAAAAGTATCCTTTTATTGTACACATAATATTTCAGTTAAAGTGAACTATGATATCCATGTTACTACTCTAATGGCCAATGTTTAGGAGTTGACTATTTTGACCTTCATTGGGTGTTTGATATCAATCCATCTTTTTTTTGTGAATCACTCAATTATGTGAATATTTCTTCTTCTCTGCAGTAAGATACCTTGCAATGTTTCCTGCTTTACTTTTTAAAACATGAAAAATGTTGGTAAACCCAATTTTAAAAGAATATTGTTTTTACTCATTTATTTTAAAAAATGATTTTAATTGAAATAAAATTACATTCCCCACCCTTTCCTTTCATTTGACCAGTGGTTCTGAACTTATGGGTCCTGACTGCTTTGGGTTCGGCATATCAGATATCTATGTATCAGATATTTACATTAGGATTCATAAGAGTAACAAAATTATAGTTATGAAGTAGCAATGAATTAGTTATTTGGTTTTTTTGTCACCACAGCATGAGGGATCTATATTAAAGTGTTAAATCATGTGGAAGGTTGAGAACCATTGATCTAGACCACACCGACTGCCTTTCTTCAAACTTTCCCCACCACCCACATGTCAATAACTTCTGAAAAAAGCCCACTCCTTCAATGTGTTCCCAATACATCTTTTCCTAAGTACCTCTTCTTTTCTGTTATTTTTTCCAGATAATCAAAAGGATTTTTTAAATTATTTTTATAAATTTATTAATTTTTTAACCTGATGGTAGGCTCCTCTCTCAACTTCTCCTAGTCTTATCCTCCATATCTCTCCTCCCTATCTTCTTCCTCTAGACCACTGAAAGGGGGAGTTCTCTATCCCTTCCATCTGACCTTTACTTACCAAGTTTCATCAGGAATGCCCAGATCCTCTTCCTCTTTGGCCTGACAAGGCTGCATTGCCAGACTACAGTGATCAAAGAGCAGGCCACTGAGTTCATGACAAAGGCACCCACAAGGAGATTCTGCTGCCTTTCAGCTACATCTGAGCAGGGGTTTTAAGTACTCTCCATTCATGATCCTTGTTGGTCTATTAGTCTCTGCAAACCCCAGGGCCCAGATGTTTTGTCGTTGTTGTTTTTATGTTGTATTTAAAATCTGCCTCTACTTCAAAAGAATCCTGCTTTGGAGCCTGTGTTTTAAAACTATGCACCTCTGAAGAGAAGTAATAACTAGTCTTATAACTTATGAACTGCATGACTCTTCTAGGTGGCGACCTGCATGAAGATAATCCTAATTTTTCCCACATGGGAACCAGGAAGGAATTCAACACCGAAGCAACACACCGTACCTTGTTATGCCAGGGACCTGTAGAAATCAGAAGGGGATGGTCAAAGAAGAAACGATATCTTTCTTTATTTGATGACCTTCTGGTTATATCTACTAACCTGTGAGTATGTGTGTCATGCCAGCCTAACTATGCAAGGACACAATTGATTAGGCTTTAGTATGCAAAAATAACTTTTTTATATTTTGTGTATTTTGATGTTAGAATTCATTATTTAAACCCCCTTTTTGTCTTTTCTTTTTCTTTTTACTTTTTTATTTTTTTATTAGTTACATTTTCTTAACTCTGTACCACAGCTGTATCCTGCTCCCTCGTACCCTCTCATATCCTCCCTCCCTCCCTCATCTCCTCTCTGCCCCTTTCCAAGTCCACTGATTGGGGAGGACCTCCTCCCCTTTCATCTGACCCTGTTTTATCAGGTATCTTCAGGACTGGCTGCAAAGTCCTCCTCTGTGGCCTAGCAGGACTGCTCCTCCCTTGGGGGATGGGGATATCAAAGAGACTGCCATTGAGTTCCTGTCAGAAATAGACCCTGTTCCCCTTACTATGGGAAAACAATTGGTTAGTGAGCTACTACCAGCTTCATCCGAGCAGTGGTTCTAGGGTTATATCCCATACATGGTTCTTGTTAAACCCCCTTTCAAAATTATTCCACATCCTGCCATATTTCCTTCCTTGTTCTTTTAAAAGAAAAACTCATGATATCTTTATTTAATAATTGTTGTTATATACATATGTATATTGAGATACATAGCTCTTCTTTTAAAATATGTATTTTACATAGACTATAATCTTCTCAGTCAGCATAATATTAAATTGTATATATGTTTTCAGGATTGTGCATTTGGTACCTAATATCCAATTTTTCTACTTTTTCTACGGAGGAGTATTTCTCTTACCCTCGAAATTACTCAGGGTCCCATACTGCTTTGAGCAGGCTAGAGGCTTAGTGGATTTTCATCTGTACACATTTTTCACTCTCTTTTCACAAACTTTCAGTCATACTGAAAATAATGAATTATTTAAGGTGCTGTTCTGCAGTTTGAATCTGGAAAAAGTATAGCAACAAATTTGAAATGGAGGCAACTGTGGTAGCACATGCCAACAATTCTAGCAATTTTGAAGCTGATTTATGAGTGTTGCAAGTTTGTAAACTATGCTAAGTAATTTTCTCAAAACAACATATTAAAAACATTTCCTGTTGTAAAGACAGATCATTGAAGTGTGGGGGGGTAAGTCCCTGATTATAACAGTTGCTCAGCAGGGTCCACATATGTATGCTCCTCTGAGCTCATAACTTCCAAGTTAGTGTGAAGAGATGAGAAGCAGATACTATCTACATTCATTAGGGAAAACTGATGGAACAAAGCAGGTAATTCTTGGTGATCCTGCAGATGCTACACAAGTCTGTTGTGATTGCATCTTTTACATGGTTGCATTGTCACACTTGCAATGCACTTGGAGGTGTTTTCTCGGAGCACATCACATATAATCTCCAGGTGCCATGACTATAGACTTCATACTATTTGGAAAGGTATGAAAATGGTACCAATCTCAAGTAAATAATTTAAGGGTATTCTAATAAGTCCATCAATGAATGGATTATGGACAGACATCAATGCAATTCTATTCAGTTTTGGGGGGCAAACTTTCTGGTCATCAGAGAATAATACTCCCCAAGTTCTACTTCAAAGATCATGAGGAAAATGAAAATCCAGGAGAGCATTCTTTTATAAAAAAGACACAACCAACTGTGAACATTTTCCTCTCAGCCTGGTCAGTCACTCTAAGCTACAAACCTAGAAAATGGTAACTTAGGGTATGACCGATGCCGGCTAAAATAAGTGAATGACCCAGCTGTCTGATAATCTGTCCATCTTTCTTGTGATTTCTCCTCAGCTCCCCTTCAGTCTACAGTTGGAATTCCTCAGATTTTATATATAAAAGATAGTAATCAACTCACTTCAAATGTAAAAAATATACTGATCATATTCCACACAGAGTAATTGAGAAATAAATGAACTACATTCTGTTTTTTGAGAATGAAGGAAACTAAATTGGTTAGTTTTCTAAAAGACTGCACATTTGTATTTCTTCAATTGTTAGAGTTGTATTTAATACTATTTTAAAATTGTAATTTATATTATGGAAAGAGTATCATCAAACACTTAAGGTATAATTGAAATTATTTTCCTTTTCAAGGGAGATTGTCTCTTAGGAGAAATATTGAAATTAATAGTTACAGGTTTAAGCATTTTTTTTAAAATTTTGTTTCATATATATGCACATATGTATATTTATATACATTTACAAAAATATATACACAATTAGATGTCTTGACAGTAGAATGCAAATATAAAATTAATGTTTTGTATTTCTGTGACACCTGTGGGTGTCTCTGTGATTGTGTGTGTATCCTGAATCAAATGGTGTATGATATGTTTGTATTTTGATTATAGTATGTCTTATAAGATGGGGGGGACTTTCTCCATAGTATCGTGTTAGTCTTCATGTGTACTGACTTTAGAAATTTTTACACATAGGATTTTCTTATCGTTGTTGCTTTTTAAAGACCTCTGTGTAGCCTTGGCTATCCTGGACTTTCTTCACAGAGCAGACTAGTCACTAACTCACAGAGATCCCCTTGCCTCTCCCCAACACCCAAGGTATGGGGTTACAGGCACTTGCCACCATGCCCAGCTTACATCTCTGATTTTGAACCAAGGTTTATATTGGTTACACACAATCTCCTGAATGTGAGAGAGGGGGAGTCATGATCTTTAATTGTATATCTACATTTAGCTCACTAATATCCAATGGAGAGTTTTATATCCAGGTTCACATAACAAATGACTCAGATACTACTCAGTGCATCATAAAAATAGCTTAAAATATTTACAAATCAGAGAAGGAGGGCTGTTAGGAGATCTGAGAGAGTGACAAAAGAAAACAGAGCACCTTGTATACATATGTACAATTCTCAAAGAACTAACTTCATATAAAAAGAGTGAAAGAATGGAACTTACATTCCCAGGTATTGTTTTACAAGAGGATATTGATAACATCAGAATGCTTGAAAGGAAGACATGTTTATAATCACTTGAGAAAGTTCTTGGAAACCTGAATCCTCTTTGTGTTCCTTGTATGAGAAGCATACCTTGTTTTCACTGAAGTCGCAACAGTAGTGAGCAGACATGACTTCTTACATCAGGGTGAAGGACCACAGAAAGGGAAAATTATTGCATCAGACAGGATTTCGACAGTATTTATTTTGAAGAGATTATTAAACTATATTATCTAATTATAATTTAAAAAATTAACTAATTTTCTGTGTAAGCAATTTATGGAAATAAACAAAATAAACAAAAGAATAACAAATAAACAAAGGAAAAATGTTAGTGTTCCACTAAATAGAGGATAGAAATATTGAAAGATGTGTTTCTAAAAATGCTAAGCCTTTAAAACCCATGGTACAGTTTTCCCTTAACACTCATCATTCAGAGAAAGAGTAGTGTATGGCTAATTATGAGCATTGAAACCTGGGTACCTACTCACTTCTTTCAACAGAGGTTTTGCTGAGGTCTGTCTACCATGGCATGAGCTATGTGTGATTAGATCCTAGAGATGGATGAGTCCTCTGTTCTGGGGCAGGCAGAACTGGGTGTTATGACAAGCAATTCCAACTGCAATGAAAAGCAAACTAACAGAGATACTTGATTATTTTTCTAGGTGCAAGAAAAAATTTAAAATAAAAATTATCTTCTCCCTGACTTATCTTTGGATTGATGAATATGCAGATATTGTTGAGACAGAAAACAGCTCTGCTTCCAAGTCGATTACTCTATTGTGTCCTATGGGAAATTTTGTGGCCACTTTTCGGTAAGACCTACAGCTTGGACCAGTGTTCAAAAAAGGCTGACTGTAGAAATTCTGGGTCAGTTTAATGCTTACTTACAGGCAATATAGAAATCAGTTAATCAGAATATTTACAAAATAAGAATTTATTTTAGTCTCATTGTATTCAGGCTCCCAACTCAAGTTTTCAGCTCCTAAGAACAACTTTATGTACTTTTCACCACGCACATTCCTATATGGAAGGAGGTTCCTTAGCTTTTGATCAGTGTTGCTCATCACGATGTCCCAAGATCCCTGCGGTAGAAATCAAGGACATTGTTCTCTATGAGGGATGTGACAGGAGCAGGGCATGCCCCACATGTTTTACTCCAAAATGACCAGGTATTATCTGGGTTTTGAAAATAAACAAATTGATCTCTCTCCAATGATTTTGTGTAGTATAATTAAATTTAAAAAAATCATGCTACAGTGCCATGATTATTTCCTAAAAATACAGTATATAATTCTACAGATAAGAATAGTAACCCTTGGATTGTTCAAGGTCTTGAATGTCTGTTCAGTAGAATATCACTTGTGTCTATAGTCAACAGATGAAGTCCAGTGTCATTAGACCATCAGAGTCACAGTTGATTTGTGCACTGCAGGTAAATTTCAAAGTCACATTCTGATCTTTTATGAAAAAAATGTGATCATGGTATACTGAGAATATCTTCAGCACAACAGTTGGAATCACAGGGATTGTGTAGCATAAACCTTCTGCTCTACACAAGTTTATACCTGAATTTATATTTCTTTTCTACATGAAGAGTTCATCACATGAAACACTCACTTTAGAGTTTTCTTGTTCCTCTGTAAGTTCCTTTGATGTTTCCTGCTCTGTCACCTTTTAATATATGATGTGATATCTGATGTGTTGTCTATGTACACATGAGGTTGGGGCCATGGGTTTAATCTACCCTTCTGATCAGAATGGTTTCAGGCACAGATATAAAGTGGGTGAGCAGTTAATAGTAGAAAAATGAAGTGTACTAGTCTTTTGTCAAGAATCAGTCCATAGCTACACAGGATGTTACAGAGAATTTCAGTATGAATATGGCACTGGAATTATGAATGTAGTAACATGGAGAAAGGAAAGGAATGTTCCTAACCACATAAATCACAATTTTCATCAAGGAGAAATAACTCACATATTAAACTTAAGAATGGAACAACAGTACCTGGTATAGGTTGTGAGCAAGGAGAATTAAGAATAGTGAACTGAAAAAGGACTATCCTCCAGATAAGAAAAAAATGTTCTTTTTATGTTGTCTTGGATTTCTTGGATGGTTTGTGTCAGGAATTTTTTAGATTTATTATTTGATTTCTTCCATTGTATCTTCCACACATTTTCTTCCATCTCTTGTATTCTGTTGATTATGCTTACCTCTGTAATTCCTGTTTTCTTTTCTAGATTCTTGCTCTCTGTGATTTCTTCCGTTTGTATTTTCTTTAATTCTTCCAATTCTATCTTCAGATCTTGAACCATTTTGTTGATTTCCTTCACCTGTCTGACTGTATTTTCCTGTTTTTTCCTTCAATTCCTTCAGCTATTTGTTTGAACGTTCCTCTGTTTCTTTTATTTCTTTCAGTGACACAGACTGTTTGGCTGCATCTTCTTGTAGTTCTTTACGGATGACCATAATCTGTTTTATTATATCTTCCCCTAATTCTTTATGCATTTTATTTACTTCCTCCATTAACCACTTCATTAGCATAGCTGTAAGGTCATCTTCCTGAATTTCACTTATGTTAGGGTGTCCAGGGCTACTTGCTCCTAGATAACTGGGTTTTGGGGATGACATGTTGTTTTGCCTTTTGTTGGTTGTGCTTTTTCGCTGGCCTCTACCATCTCTCTGTCTCAGGTTGTCTGTTAATTTATGGTGCCTTCTGAGCCCTGGGGTGGAGAGAATCCATTTGGTGGGGTTCTGAAGTTCTCCTCTGCTGTTTGGGTATGGTCAACTGAATAGTGGTGCTTCTGAGGAATTGTCACAGTTCACTTCAGGTGTCAGACAACTAGGAATAGCCCTTCCTCAAGATAGAGCTATACCACTCCTAGGCATATATCCAAAAGATTCTCGAGTACACAATAAGGACATTTGCTCAACCATGATTGTATCAGCTTTATTTGTAATAGCCAGAAGCTGGAAACAGCCCAGATGCCCCTCAGTGGAGGAATGGATGCACAAATTGTGGTATATCTACACAGCTTTTTATTACTCAGCAATAAAAAACAAGGAAATCATGAAATTTGCAGGTAAATGGTGGGATCTGGAAAAGATCATCCTGAGTGAACTATCCCAGCAGCAGTGGGATGCACAGGGTATATATTCACTCATATAGACATATAATATTGGATAAACCTACTAAAATCTGTACACCTAAAGAAAATAATCAAGAGGGAGGACTCTTGCTAAAATGCTCAATTCCTATTCAGAAAGGCAAAGAGGCTGGACATCAGAAGAAGGAGATAAGAGGGAAAACAAGTCAGGAGCCTGACACAGAGGACCTCTGAAAAGCTCTGCCCTGCAGACTATCAATGTAGATACTGAGAATTATGGGCAACCTTTGGGCAGAATGCAGGGAATCTTAGGAAAGAAGTGGGAAACAGTAAGATCTGGAGAGGAGAGGAACTCCACAAGGAGAGCAACAGAAGCAAAAAATCTGATCACAGGGGTCTTTCCTGAGACTGATATGCCAACCAAGGACTATGCATGGAGATAACCTAAGACCCCCACACAGATGTAGCCCATGGCAGTTCAGTATCCAAGTGGGTTCCATTGTGATAGGAACAAGGAGTGTCTGTGACATGAACTGATTGTCCTGCTCTTTAATTACCTCCCCCTGATGGGGGAAGCAGCATTACCAGGCCACAGAAGAGTACATGGCAGCCACTCTTGATGAGACCTAATTGACTAGGATCAGAAGGAAGGAAAAGAAGTCCTTCCCTATCAGTGGACTTGGGTAGAGGCATGCATGCAGAGAGTGGAGGAAGGGAGGGATTGGGAGGGGATATGGGAGGGAACCACAGGGGGACGGATACAAAGTGAGTAAAGTGTAATTAACAAAGAAAATTAAAATAAAAAATAAGAAAAAAAGAGAAAAAGATGTTCATAAAAAATAATGTTGACCATTATAAGACACTCTAAATATATCCAATATCACTGAGGTCCAACCCATTCAACCTATAATTTACATTCTCTCGAATATTAGTGTGGTTCATTCATCTTTAATCCATTTACATTTGAGTAGTATGTGCTACAGTAAAATAGAGGTGAGTTTATTACTATTTAGCACCAGGTGATTTGATGTTATGACTCACAAAAATGAAGCACTAGTTTTCTAGGAACCTAATGTCTTATGTGTTAATTATGTAATTCATGTGAAGACAAAAACAAACAATTTTTTTTCATAAAAGGTACTTTCCCTGGTTTAAGTGTATTCTAACCAAAATTCACGTGATTTACAGGAGGTTTGTGTAGTGGCACCTTTCGGTTTTTTTTTTTAATTATTAATTTTTATTATGTATCCTGGCTGTGGCCCCTCCGTCATCCCCACCTAATCTCACCCTAGCTCCCTCTTACTCCCTCTATGCCCCTCCCCTATTCCACTGTTACAAGAGGGTCACCTCTCCTTCTCTTTGATCTAGCTTGTCACATTTCATCAAGACAGGTTCCATTGTCTTCCTGTGTGACCTTGCAAGGATGTATCCCCAGAGGGAGGTAATCAGAGAGCCTGCCATGGAGTTCATGCCAGAGAAAGTCCCTGCTCCCCTTCCTAAGGAACCCACTTAGACACTGAATCTATGGGATACATTTGAAAAGGGTAATGGCACCTTTCAATGTGAACACTACCTCAAGAGTTAAGGGAACCCTGTAAGCCTTAATTATCCTTTTAGACATATGAAATAAAGTTTGGAGAAATTTTTGGCACAGCCATGGTCACAGAGTTCTTGTTCCATGGTTATAGTCAAGGCTTGTATTTCCCCACAAGCATCCAAACAATAGTTCATTTCCTACCCTGTAGGTTTCCAGGGAAATAACAGAACTAACAGCTACCCAATCATGTGGAGAATGCCACCTACACCAGCATGCTCACTCATGGCAATTGTCTTATAATATATGTATGAGGAAGACTGGTTCTTTGGTCACATCCACCTTGTTGGGGGTGGGACAGGCTTGACAGGCCTCAAAGGAAGAAAGTGGTAGCCTGGACTGATGAGACCTGATGGACTAGGGTCAGATAGTAGGGGAGGAAGACCTGTCCTATCAGAGGACTAGGGGTGGGGCATAGGGGGAGAAGGAGGAGGGAGGGTTGCACAGAGAGGAGATGAGAAATGGGGCAGAGCCTGGATTATGAAGTGAATAAACTGTGATAAATAGTAATAATTTTAAAAAGTGTGAAAAAGTTTTGTCATTTCTCAAGAGTGTAATTTTTTTTTCACTTTTACATTACAGCTCGGTGGAGCAGAAAGAACAATGGTATCGTGTTCTCCACAGGTATTTCACTTGTTTAGTACCTTAATTTCTTAGTGATGTATGAATGACATTCTGAGTACCATATCTTTTATTAAAATTGTATTTGGTAATTTTCGCCAAATGTGCTGTTGATTACAGGTTTTCTGGCTACTAGTTTAAAGTCTCTTGTTAAAGTGAATATTTTGTTTAATTTTGAGGAAATTCTGCATGCTGTGCTCTTTTTTGTAGTGAACTCTCTTCTGCTATCAGTTGAGGTTACTGTACCATGTACTCTCTAAACATCTGCTGCTTCCTAGTTTGAAATCAAGCAGGTTTCTGACATTCTCTTGCAGACAAAACATTTTGAAGACTGTCTTGCTTGCTGGGTCAATATGCTGTTACCCAACCATGCCTCTCTTTCTGAAACATTTCTGAATACTTCCTAATCCAATAATGCATACCACTGAACTGATAGTCTTGTATTTAAAGCCAAGATGATATTGATAAAATATTAACAGTGATTACCTTGAAATATTCTACTAGATAATTCATCTGACTCTATTGTGTGTCTTGATTGCATTTGAGCAGCTCCATCGAAGATGCCAAAAAGGGCAACAAGAAAGCTCTTCCCCTGAAAATATTCATGGAGGACATCCCAAGCTGTGACAATGTATGTGAATATAAAATGAAAACTAACATTCCAGATTCATGACTAGAAGAGAGACTGTTTGGAGAGTAATGAAATAGGAAGACATGAAAAGAGGGTTGAGGAGAGAAAGTGAGAATTTAGGCAGCGGTACGCCAAAAATGAGAATTTGTTGTTGTTAAATGTCTGAAAATTGAGTCAGCTATATCCAACAACATACATTTTTCAATCCAAGTATTCCTCCTAGAATTGAACTGTTTTCCCCAGTCTTTATAGCTTACAGACTTTATAGACTTCCTCATGTAGTGTTTGCATGATTGCTTACATTTTAAAATATATTTGTCTATTCATAAATGTTTAAACAATTTTTAAGCAAAGTGTTATCAATAATTACATTCACTCTTCATATTGACCTGTTTGGTGACATTTTACCTATTCAACTCTGCTCTTCCTTTCTCTCACTCTTGATTGTCACACCTTATTTTGAAGCTCAGGTACTACATAGTCATGGATCCTTATCCTCAGATACAAGTGAATCTCCTAGGTAAAAAGATATCTTTTCATGTAACTTCTGTTCACAAATCACCTTTAAAAAATTTGTAAGAGTGAGAGAGACAGTGAGTGAAGGAGAGAGAGATTTTTTTCTGTGGATAGTGCTTAGGATAGAAACCATGACCTCACATATACTACAGAGCTGTTCTGTCTTGAGTATTAAATACTCAGAGACATACTATTAAAATAACTATCTATTCTTTCAATTTTCATTTTCTTGCTATATTTTCCACTACTGGTGTCAGTGTCGATCAGCAATTTAACTATTATGTAGAATGCAGAGCACGGAAGACCTTTCCTACTTTCATACCAGGATAGTAGAGCTAAAAGGATCACCATGTTTCTGAACTTCATAAGTGCTAATGACTATTCAAACACATTTAGAGTCAATTTTCTAAAGTGTCACTGTTGGAATTGCACTAGAGTAAACAAGGTGTTAAATATGAAGAAATTTTAGTTCACAAAGTGATGTGTTCTTCATACCTCATTCTCCATATTCTCCTCTGAGTTGTCAGCAATGATCTTTCAAATACATATACATATATGTATATAGTTGTATATAATTGTATATATATATATATATATATATGGGTATATGAATGTGTGTGTACTTTTCTATGGAAAAATTAGACAAAAAAATTTTTTATTTTTTTAATTTTTTTTCAATGCAGTTTATTCAGGAACCTTGAACAATCATCTGACCCTGGGGAAATCCCGCCCACAGCTTAAATATTTTTAAGCTATTCTTACTCTAGGATGTTTTACCTCCAAAATTTTCTGTTGTTATTATTAAAATTCTTGGAATTCAATATAGATTCTTCATATACTGCTTATATTTTGAACACAGCGATGAAGATGATTTTTAAAATCATCTTCATGATTTTGATAATTTTATACATGTGTACAAATTTACTGCCAACTCACAGCATCACTCCTAAAATATCCCCCAACCCTTCACATCTTCTTGTGTCCCTGCACTCTTCTCTCTGCCTGTCCTTCTGACTTCAATTACAAGTATACGAAATGCTGATATTCTGACTCAATATTTTGCAGATAACAAATATCTGCACTCTCAGTATGAGTCATTGGTTATGCTATGGCTGGAAGAGAGAATTTCACTGCATGCATAGATGACTTTAATGTATTTTGAAATTCATGCCTTTTTAGTAATAACAATTATATTTAAACTTATCACTGAAACAGTGATAAGTTACTTTAAAGTGTAATTTCAATACTACAGGTTTTCTATTTCTATCTGAATATATACTTAATTTTTGCATTAAACATATTTCCTTTACATCACTGAGCATTATTACAAAAAGCTATTATTATTCATATTTTGAACATGTGAGCAATTGTGAAGTTGCTCATTACTCTTCTTTTAGTTCTCTCTTTTTATGTATTATTCATTATAGTTTATTCACTTTGTATCCCTGCTCTAGACCCCTCCCTTATCTCCTTCCAGTTCCACCCTTCCTTCCTCTTCTCCGGCTATGCCCCTACCCTGTACCCCTGATGGGGAAGGTGCTCCTCCCCTTCTATCTGACATTAAGTCTTGCTGTATCTTCCTCCTCTGTGGCCTGGCAAACCTGCACACCCCTAGGGCAATGTGATCAAAGAGCTGGCCACTGAGCTCATGTCAGAGACAGCCTTTGCTCCCATTACTAAGGAAATCCCACTTGAAAACTGAGCTGCCGAAGGAATACATCTGAACAGGGGGTCTAAGTCCTCTCCATGAATGGTCCTTGGTTGGAGATTATGTCTCTTCAGGCCACTCTGGTCCCAGGGTTTTTTGCTCTATTGATCTCCTTGTGTAGCTCCTGTCCCATACTGGTCTTTCTAGCTCCACCTTCTTCAATAAGATTCCCTGAACTCTGCCCAAAGTTTTGTTATGGACTCTTCACATCTGCTTGGATACTCTGCTGGGTAGCCTTTCAGAGGCCATCTTGGTAGGCTCCTGTCCTGTTCCATTTCTTCTCCAGCTTCCAATAGTCATCACTCAATAATTATTTATATATCCCTGGTTCATTATATATCAAGTTTATTTTAACATGTATACCAAATTTTAGATTATATTTCTTTTTAATGCTTTAATAAGCAGTATTTTTAGAAATTTTTGGTTTAAAAAGACTCTCTTGAACTGTGTTTGTTTTAAAACACAAAATCTTATCACTAGGAAATATAAACATCAATGCAATCTTAATTTAGGTCTTAATATGGTCCAAATGTAGGTAATCTGTTCTAAATTCTCTGAAAACACGACTTTACATGATGAGAATGAAACGCTACTACCCTATCACATATGAGTTTTTTCTATAAAATATTTCACTGGTTAAAATGATAGGGAAGAGTTTTTAAATATTCAACAAAATGTCAGAAGCTTTACTTATCTTTAAAATTATTACTCTTACCATATTTTGTGTGTGTATGTATGTTTTTATGTGTGTGAGTAGTTTCAAGTGTGCACACGTAGGTCAAAGTGCCAATTTTGAGGTAAGAAGGAAACTTGCTGGAGATTGTCTAGTTACTTCTATCAAGTGAGCCCTGAACTATCTTTATTTCCAGAGATGATTAAATCCACATTCTGAGAGGAAGCACACATTATTCCTTCATGCTTGCATTAGTACTACAAGAGTAGACCTATTATTTCTTTCAAAGGTGCTCTTCCATACTTCCTAGCCTATAGTTAGTAAGTTGTAAAATCACTAAGTGTAACTTATTCTTGTTCATAAAATTCAATTAACCTGGTAGGTTATGGCAGGATCTGGGGTAAATCATAAGCAACAACAACAACACACACACATACACACACACACACACACACACCCCATTTTCAAGGAAATATTTTATGCCTAGTGTTTAAAAGATAATAAATATAAACACATTGAATGATACAGGTCATCCATCAGTGTCTTTTGGCCTTGTTTATTTTATCTTTATTTTTTAATTGTGGATGCCGACAAGGCATTTGTTCTGGTTTTTTTTAAAGGGACAGATTCCTAGATTCTTAGAAACTTTAGTGAAAATAATCTGATACTATTGCAACTATCTGCATAAAATGTACCTATCTACTCATTGTTATATTCTATGGCGACAGTTTAGAATCCCAGTATATCAGTGGTATCAATTCACATCAATTCCTACCATTTGAATTTATTCCCTTTTCTTCAAGCTGTCTTTTTAGGTCTCTGGAGCACATCTAATTATGAAGGCAGTAGAAAGCTAATTATAAGCCCTTGTTTATTCTCAAGAATATGAAATGATGGGGTTTCATAACTAAAATATTTATTTTGTATTTCTACATCTATCACTGCAACGGATTTTCAACATTGTATATCAACTCATTACAAAGACTGATATGGAGAACATACGCATTCACATTGGCTGAAAGTTCATAGTTGAATGTCCACTTCTTATCCTGATTGTCCTACAACTGTGCACATGCAGTGCATGAAAATAAATTAGTAAAATGGTGGAAGTATAGTCGGGGAGGCAGCAAATGGTTCTGCTCTGTTTATACTGCCCCCAACCCCTGCTGCCATGATGAAAGAAAAGAGTTCCTACACCCATGGCTCCTCAGTCTGGCTTCATCCTACACCACCTGTTACCTGTTAGGTTTGAGTACCCATTACCCAAGTACTTAATTTAGATTTGTGAGACTGACAGTCTTCCAGCATTGAGTTATAGAAATTGAAAATAAAATCAAGGTATTTAGGCTACATTAGCTTTGTTATTACAGGTTGTACATTATAAGTAGTGATTAATAATAAATAATTGTATAATCACGTGACTTAAGTTATGTCATAATATATTTTTTCTCTGTATTTTTATAGCCATTATATTTAACAGCAACAAACACTGAAACAGTGAATGATATTATACAGAAGGTGGTGACAATGATAGGAATGCCTGTAAGTTACTTTCAAACTACTTCAAGTTAACATTCAGTTTTGTTTTTCAGTTCCGCATATGTGCATATGTGCATATAAATGGATACAGAAGATACTTGATCATGACTAATTTGCCAATCAAAGGATTTTACAATATCCTTCAGGATATAAAAACATCTAAGATATAATAGTCTTTAGAGAGAGAATTTGTTTTTTGAACTGTTGTCTAACGTTCATGTGAAATAAAACTCATAGCCCAATGGCATTGAGCTACACTTTTAGTTTCACTAGATAATACACATTGATTGTAATAAATAATTGAGATTTGTTGGCCATATGCACATATCTGGTTTAAAGGATGCCAATCTTAGAGGAAAGTAGGTTTTTCTTTTCATTTAAATTACATTGTACTTCCTCTTTGGTATAATTTCTTCTCTTATCCCATTCCTTCTATTTTCATTCTTGTCTGTGTTCAGGTACAGGGGTATAAGATTTGAATGTATTTTTCTTTTTTTGAACCTTTAGTAAATCTTTAATAAATGTGTCTCTGTTCTTTCTGCATACATATCAAAAAGTATATAACCTTTTCTTTCTGTTTTAAATGTGCATGTATATCTCTGTGTAATTGTCACCAGCCAGCAGTGACACCTGAATACCACCTGAGAGAGGGCTGGGAGAGAGAGAGACAGGGTGACACAGAGGACACCAAGTCTATGCTTTGTTCAAGGTGTCGATTTAATGGACGTCAAGTTAACACTTAAGTAGTCAAAAAGTACAAGAAGTTTCTCCAGTAGAAGCTTTACTTGGTCAAAACATAGGAGAGATCACTCAAGGTTACACAGAGCCTGCTGTCTGGTTACTATGGTTGCACACAGTTTCTCGGGGTCAGAGCAGTCTGCTTTAGGACCACCAAGGTCAGTTTATGAGAGACTGGACTTTGGTAAATAGCCAAAGCCAAGAGGCCAAATTCCACTGCTCAGATGCCATTAACTCCAAATTTGCCATTAACTCCACAAAGGCTGCCACATGTAATTATGTCTCTCTATCTGGGTATGTTTCTCCATATGTGTATATGTCCTTCTCCATTACCTTATGTGAGTTTGTAGATCTTTGTCAGGCTGTCTCTCTATCTTTCTGTGTTTCTCTGCTTCTATCTCTGCCCCTCTTTCTTTCTGCATGTGTGTGTGTTTTTGTGGACGGTTTTGATGTGGGTTTCTACCTGAGTGTATATGTCTGCTAGTTTTAACACTTAAGAATTTTATAGGGCATGACAATGGCTTATAATCAGTAATCAACAATAAGTAAAATTATTGATTAGTCCAATTAGAGCATATTCTCACTTTAGCCAGTTTTTAAGGTGCTAAATATTTCAGGAGCATATTCTATTTAAATGATTGTTTCAAATGGATTCATGGCATTGTGAGCAGTAGCTATGTTGTGGAACTTGTTTCCAACACCTGGCCTATATTCAAGGTTGGACACATATCTTCCTTCTCCACAGACTGACCATCTATAATGAAAGCCAAAATTTTATTGTTTTGTTTGGTTTGGTTTGTTTGTTTTTCATTCCTAGGCACTCTGAAAGCTTCTCTGTGTTTATTTTTTGTTTATTTGTTGTTGTTTTGTTTTCTTCTTCTGTGTTTCCTTTTCTCTTTGTTTGTTTGTTTGCTTTTTCCTATATTGTTCATTGTTGCTGAATTTGCCCAAGTCATCATAGCCACTGTGGGTGTAAGACACTCTGGATAATACATTATGTAAAGGCATCAAATTATAGTTCAATGTTCCACTTACAGGCTGGACAGACAGATGTAAGAAATCTTAGTTGACCACATTCTTGGCTAGTGTGTATGGCTGAATGGAAATTCTTAGGCTATAATAATTCAGATCCAATTGCAATCAGTAGATCTGGGCTCCATCAGAGATGAAGTACTCAGGATTTTCTCCTGAAATCAGCCCTATTTACTCAAACCTGTGGTTATAAAACAAATCATTAATACTGCTCTTATAAACATTTCTGCTAGAGAGATGAAAATGGTTAGGAAAAAATGACAAGACTCTTCCAGAGTCCACTGTCAGATCATTTGTGATTTTTTTTGACCCCCTAGAATGTTCAAGATTACGAACTGTGGTTCTGTTGTGGCCATAAAAAAACTCCCAGACCACTGCAAGGTGAGTAGCAGGAATATCTTGAGTTCAGTGTACTAATCTTGAATTCCCAATGCTTACATTTTTATTCTTAAATTTAAGTACACATTAAAAGCAAAGAAACTTGGAAAATCATTGCATTCACTTAAGTCATAATTGACAATAATTTAATATAACCTCCAGACACATGATAAATTCTCTTTATGTAACATTTTGAGGTCTGGTGAAAAATTAACTAGAATTTTCTTGCGCTTTTTCCATTTGAGAAACAAGTTTTCTAAAAAGACAAACAAAACAAAACATTGGTTGTCTTGTTTCTGGTGAAAAAAAAATCATTTGTTGAACATTAATGAAAATCTAACCAGCTAGGGAGGTGTGTCAGTGGTTCCCAGCATCCACATGGTAGGTAGCTCACAGGCATTCAAAGCCTCACAAGGTTTTGATGCTCTCTTTCAACCAGCTCAGGTACAAGGCACAACATTATACACAGATATACTTGTTAGCAAAACACTCACATACAAAAATAAGTCTAAAATTAAAATGTAACACTTTTAAAAATACTCTGTATGCTCCATAAAATGTGAATTGCGTTTTTTTATTGTGTATATACAATTTATTTTAGTAGTAGTCATTAATTATCAAATAAATTACATTAATTTTATTCTTGCAGTAGTATGTTTTGAAACACTGTTTCTTAAAGGTTTACTAAACATTTTCTTCCACATTTATTAAGATAAAGGGGATACTTCCCCTCAACTGGAGAAACATAACAGCGTTTTGGACAGCAAATCTGAAATATAGTCATTTCTGTGAATCTAATTAAAAATATTCAGTTCACAATCTCTCCACTAACAGCATTTTCTCCCAGAGCATGAGAAAACATATTCATATTCCTGGAGCCTTCCCGAATGAATCACCTGCTATTCCATATGCTGTGATTTTCTAGAATTTTTCACCAGATAATTGACAAATATGTAATATTATTAAAATCAAAGAATGCATTAATATAAGAATTATGAATATGAAAACGCCAATGATCGAACAAGCCTGACTTTCTAATTTTAGTTTATTTTCTAAATTTTTAAATTAATTACAGTATTCCACTTTGTATTCCACCTGTAGCACCCTCCCTCATCCCCTTCCAATCCCAACTTCTTTCCCTCTTCTCCAATCATGCCCTTCCCCAAGTCCACTGTTAGGGGAGGTCCTCCTCCCCTTCCATCTGATCCTATTCTATCATGTCTCACCAGGACTGGCTGCATTGTTTTCCTCTGATGACTGGTAAGATAGTCTCCCTCCCTCAGAAGGGAGATGATCAAAGTGGCAGCCACTGTGTTCATGTCAGAGACAGACCCCTCTCCCCTTATTAGGGCACCCACCTGGACCCTGAGCTGCCATGGGCTAAATCTGTGCAGTGCTCCTAGGTTATCTCCATGAATGGTCTTTGGTGAAAAAGGGGGAGATAGAAAGACCTGGACAGGACAAGAACTCCACAAGGAGAACAACTGAACCGAAAATTCTTGGCCCAAAGGTCTTTTCTGAGACTGACCGTCTAACCAAGGACATTTTTTAAACCAATTAATTAGTTTATTCAATTTACATGTATGTTGTAGTCGACTCCTCTCTTTCCTCCCAGTCCCACCCTCCCTCCTGCAGACACCCTCCCCCTCTTCTGAGGAACTGGGAGACTCTTACCTCAATACCCTGGCTCCTCTAGTATCCTAAACACAATCTGTGGAACATTCTTGATTATTCAAATTGTAAAGTAAAACTAAACTACTATGATTTTCTACAATACTTATCTTTAGAGTTTTAGTGTATTGGATAATACCCACGGGGTATAATATATCCACACTTTGGATCTTTTCTTGTTGTTTTGTTTTAATTGCAAAGTGTACTGAGGTTATGTCCAGGAAGGTACGGGTTTGATTCTTAATCTTCTCTGTCACTAAAATCCTCACTGTCAGTATAATTCTCACTGTCACCATAATTAGTCCTGAAAATACAGACACATGCCAAAAAAAAAATCTGGTCTTTGTTTTTTGTTTTCTTTTTTTAAATTTATTTATTACATCTCATTTCAGCCTGACACTCAGGCCCCTTCATCCTGTTCTTCCCCTCATTCCTCCTTTGTATTCTCCCCTCTCATTTTTCTTAAAGGAGGGACCATAAGTGATATGAAACATCCAGGGACCTCAAGTTCTAGTCCACATTCACTATCATTGGAACACAATTCAAGAACATAGCTGTGCAAAGGAAATTCTGAAAGATTTTGAAAAAGCATCAGGAAAAACAGACTAAGGTGTTGAAACCTCAGTTTCCTTGAAAGCACTGAACTTTTGAAGTCCCTCCCAGGTGAAGCAGATAAGACTAGGTTTGTTTCAACTGTTGTTATTCACATGCCTTTATGGAAAAACAAATTTTTGCCACATGCTGCTTGTTCTTGTGGTTGTAGACTCTACCCAGGTGACTTCGATTCTCTGAATGAAATTGGCTATCACATGAAACTTTCATCTGCCTCATTTTTAGGATGAACTTTCTAGGAGCCATGCCCCCAACTAGAAAGTTACACAAGTGCTGTGTGTCCAGGACTCTAAATGTGTTTTGTACAGCAAACAGCATCAACCTGACCATTGGCAGGAAGAACAGCAGCTGGAGGAAGGAGAAGCCATCCTACTACAGTGCTCCTGAGAACACAGTTCTCATACTGGGAATGGAAATGGATTCTTTATAAATGTGGAAGAAATCAAGAGAAAGAAAAAAAAAATATACAAAGCAGTGTTTGCCATGGCGAATAGAATTACTTAAAGAGTGCAGGCCCCCAAACCATATAAACATCTTTCTTTTTATTATATACAAAGGGTGGTAAATATTCAAACTGATTAATACAAATAAGGACAAATTAAGAAAGCTTCTAATGATGTAAGACTCTTAGTGACATCAAGGTTGAAGCTGGAAGGCGTTAAAACTGTCAAAGGGGAGAACAGCAAAAGCCCAAATCCACAAACACACAGTTTAATGATGGGCCTTATGTTCTCCAAACAAAGCGAAAAGTTTTCATTTTCCTTCCCAACTTTCATGAGTTCTCAGGTACACAGGCTTACTTTGTCAGAGTATCCCAGAGAGAGTGCTAATGCTCTAGGGTGTCCATTGTACTGTGTCCATAAGTACAGGGAAATAATATACAGCAGTGCATGCTAAATCTTATTGGCAGGTTTGCTCACACTTGTTACCACTAGTTTTATATTCACATTGTCTTCCCATAGGACATGAGATCCCACAAGACATGCTTTTGAAGAACATAGAAAATAATTTCAAACAACGGGAGAGGAACTTCAAAGCATTTCCATCCCTGCCTGGAGTGTTCGGGAATCATGACAACTTGGAGGATTATGGACGCTTTGTCTTAAAGATCAGAGACCCTGCAAAAACCCAAGAGCAGAGCAGTGAGTTGATGCTTCCTTGGAGTGCCCTAATCAGTTCCCACTTCTATTCTGCATAATATGTCAACGTCCAGTGTCATTTTCTTGCATGAGAAAAGGGGCACCATAGAAAGCAAAAACATACAGCAATACAGCTCAGTTCAGGATCAGAAGCACACTAAATTGTGATGTCCAGACCGAGCTAGTTTTTAGGGAGAACTTTTTAAAAGTAATTTACATATTAATCACAATTTATTCATTTTTGTATTCAAAATGTAGCCCCTTCCCTCATTCACTCCCAATCCCACCCTTCCTTCCCCTTCTTCTCCCATGCTCCTGCCCCAGTCCATTGAGAGGGGCCATCCTCCTCCAATTCTCTATGACAATTGCCTATCAGGTCTTATCAGGACTTGGCTGCATTGTATCCCCCCCATCAGGGGAGGTGATTAAAGAGCCAGCCACTGAGTTCATGTCAGAGACAGTCCCTATTCACCTTACTTGATACCCGCTTGGACACTGAGCTGCCATAGGCTACATCTGAGCAGGGATTCTAGGTTATCTCTTTGCATGGTCCATGGTTGGACTATCACTCTCAGAAAAGACCCTGTGCCCAGATTTTTTGGTTCTACTGTTTATCGTGTGCAGCTACTGTCCCCTCCAAGTCTTTCATCTACCCCTTCTTTCATAAGATTTAGGGAGAAGTTTTCATTTCCATCTTTCAGGCAGATAGTCAACACAGGGAGGAATGCCAAGGCACTGTGTACAGGAAATTGTGTGTGCACACATCTTTTGTCCCATGAGAATATGACTTCTAAGAGTTGGATCCTCATATGTTCCTTATTCTGTGGGTTTCATGATCAGAGCAGAAAATGCCCTAATAACTGCAGGTAGACAACCCTATAAGGAATGTTATACAGAAAAGTTAAATGTATGGAATTGAAGATAATTTATTTCTGGGCTTGTGTGAAAATGGCCTTAAGCTCCAAGGCCAGGCTTTAAGCTCATTTCTGTTCCCACATCAAGGATGTTTTACATGTGTCTTTTAAACCTGCCTCTGGACTAGAAATGGACCTACTATTTATACACTGGAACATTTGAATTTATTTTACTGTTTTTCCAAATATAATATGCTTTTGTTCTATAGTCTCCTTTGCTGACTTTTCTCCAATCCTCTCATGCACTTCCCTTGATTGCTTCCAATTTCTTGTCTTCTTTACAAAGATAGTTGAATATGTATATGTTTTAGCACTCATGTATACACACACACAAACATGCAAACACACTCACATATATTACTCATCTATCCAATAATACTTGTATGTTTAGGCCTGACTATTTTGTGTTAGACAACCACCCAGTATTTTCTACTCTGAAGAAACCTATATTATGACTATTAGTCATATTAGTCATATATAACTAATAGTTTTATAACTATTTTTTTTTTACTCTTAATGCATTTGTTCTAAGTAACTTATTTGAGATTTCAATTTGGTCTCCTATTCTAAAATAAATCTTACATGAACAAAAGAAAAATGTTTAAATGATCTATTTATTCATTTATTTTCTATAAATGAATGCTCCATCTGAAAATATGTCTACAGGCCAAAAGAAGGAAATAGATCACACTATAGATCATTGCTAGCCACCTTGATGTTGCTGAGAATTGAACTCAGGAACTCTGGAAGAAGAGCTAGTGTTCTTTACTGATGAGCCGTCTCTCCAGGCCCCACAAAGAAACTTTGATCTCAGATTTGAGCTGATACTATGGGAACAAGGGTCTCGAGTCTGGCAGACAAAAGTAATCATGCATATTTCCTCATGAAGGGCACATGCTGATGATTAACAAAATTTGACTCAGTAAGAAAACTAAGAATGGGAAGAGATGCACTGAGACATTGAGGACAATAGAAAACTTTCTAATATGAAAACCAATGAGGGTAGCTGTGGAAAAGGACATGACCACTGAAGCAACTGACTGTACATATATCTCAGGAAGTTGGTTCAAATGTGTATCAAGTGCCTCATGACGCAATGTGGGAGTTATTCAATATTGTCTTGTGAGAATTCCAACAGGCAAACTCATTTCATGTCTCTAACATTAAAGACATTATAGAGTATAAGGGAAAAGAATATCCACACAATAGAAGATGACTAAGCATTATTAATATGTGGGGAATGTTTTATTACAAATATTGTGTTCGTTCATTACAACAGCACTTCATGCAATTGTAATCGTTTTGCATTTTGAGGTCGTGTAATTACTCTACTCCATGTAATAATCTCATTCTGTCTTTAGATGTGGAGGAAAAAACACTGAAGAAAAGATGGCCCCACATGAGTTCGCTCTTTCACAAGGGCTCTGTGCCCCAACCTGACAAACTGGTGGAAAAGCAAGGAAAATTGTTTAGAAATAGTCTAGAGGCTATTTGCAACGACGGCAATCTGCCCTATGCAGTATTGGTGGGTCTTACAAGGTTCTTTTCTGGCTGTCTTAAGGATAAGATCTGCTTCTTAAATACCCCCTCACTAGCCTTCAATTCTGTCCTCAGGTTGAGAAACTATTGTGATTCAAAGGGTTGGCTTCAGAATAGGGAGGAAAAAGAGGGTTATTCACCTGAAACAGGTATTGGGAAAGTTGGGTTTAATCTCTTTACAATGGTGGACAGCCTGATAAGAAAATATTGCCTGGGGCTTCAGAGTTCTCCTTAAGGTGGTATGAGAACAAGGAGAGATGGAGGCACCCACGCAGTTCAAGGTCCTCTTCATCCATGCCAGCTTTTGCATTGCACCAGTGAGCAGGGTTGGTCTGGTTCATAAGAAGCAAAGAGTGCCCTGTGCTGTGGATGGAATGACAGGTACTTCCCTTTCTTCCTCTCAGGACATGCTGTCAGTCATGAAGAACAAAGGGCCGAACACTGAGTGTATTTTTATGTTACCAGCGAATATCACTTCAGCCCAAATTTTGAAGGAAAAACTAGATCATGGGCAGTACGTAAATCTCAACATAGAAGATGTTGATGTCGTTGCTGCAGTCTTAAAGGTAGGGTGATCCCTTGTGTCATCTACCCTCGGATTCCTCTAGGGCTATGTCAATAGTTTCTTCATAATGCATTTCCCGACAGACAGTAGATACCACTGGTAGAAATGTGGTAACCTCAAAGGTTCCCCTGATGTTCACAACAGAAGGAATAAGGAATCCAGCATAAAGCAGCCATCATAAACTGTAACATAATGAAGAATATTCCATCCTCCTCATGGGACAAATGAGGACCCATGAGACACATATTATTTCAAAATAATAAGTGTGTGTGTGGGGGGGTCATTTCATATACATGTGTCACCTGGTATGCATGCCTAGTCGCAAGCCTTTGGTACCAGTGTTCTTCAATTAGTGTTACTAGTTTATTTCTGAGAGGCAGGTTTTTCTTTCTCAATATACAGCATGTGTCTCCTTCACATATATCTTCATTACCGATCCCTTTAAGATCTCAGGAATTCTCTCTTTCTTTCACACACAGACAAACACACACACACACAGAACTGTACTCAAATACAAATCTTCATGACAGGGAAATAGGTGTTCTTAATCACTGACATATCCCTTCAGCTCCATAAAATGATATTTGCATTTTATTATTAAAATTAAAATTCAATTACAACATTTCATTTCTTCCATTTCTTTGTTCTAAGATTCTTTCCCAACAACCTCACACTTCTTGTCAAATACATGGCCCATTTTCTTTAATTGTTATTATATAAATACATATAAATCCATAATATGTTCAAACATCCTGATGAGTCCCCTTATGGTTGGTAGTATATGTATTATTTCTGAGCTAACTATTTGGTATTAAATTACCAATAACGGATTCATGTTGGGGAAAGACGAATTTTCTCACACTCAGTAGTATTTATGTGCATATAGTTCTTTGTCTAGAGTTTGGCTTCATGACATTTCTTCATCCAACTAACTTGGATGATGTTTTTCGTTACGTATTGTTAAAGCAACCATATTGTTGGACTATCATGACTGAAGCCTGTCCCTCATTTCTAGGAGGCCCAGATTTAAGACAGATTATCTGATTCTCTGCTTTAGAGTCTTTCTGAGTCTTTTAACTGAAGTTCCTTGAGCCCACTGTTCAAGAGTTACCTCGCATATGTGTCCACTGGGCTGTAAACCACGGGAACATTAGTTCTCTGTATTTTGAACAGCTATAGTTTTCTGTAATAATCTCATTCCATTGCAAAGAGAACCTTTGATGAAGGGGTAAGAGCTACATTATCTGAGAGTAGTAGCTTAAATATTTAGAATGCCTTTAAGACAAGTCCTTCTCCTCTAATAGGCGTGACCTTAGTTGCAAGGTTTCCAGTACCGGGCATGGTTTTCTGAAGCTGAGAAACCACACAATTACTTAACACACTTGTCATTTTTGTGGTTCATAGGTGCAGTTGTGTAGGATTACTTTTTCCTGGCCCCAAGGCCCTACTGTAGCTTGCATAGCACCTTTGAATACTGTTATACCTGGTCCTCAAGGAGGAGCTTTACATGTCAGCCCCAGCTTAGATCTTTCATCCCCTAAGTCTGAAGTGCATTGTGTGTTCAGCAATGGAGACTTATTGTCAATTTCTGTGAGCTAGCCAAGGGTAGGAACAATAGCATGTATACTTAGAAGAATCTCTTAGACTCTGAACCACGTCGAATGCGATTTTTCAAGCCTTGTTCTGGGATGTTTATTAGTCTTTGTCCATTGTGTGGAGCATTGCTATCCTTAACTTTAATTTTTATGTATACTTAATACAAATAAACTTATGTGATTTATATGCAATTTTGCTAAATAAAACAATAATGTGATTTTTTTATAGATTTTTCAAACAACCTGTTTTCTTTCCTTCTGTATTTGTTTCTTCTTCCTCCTCAATTAAAACTGCCTACCCAAGTTTATAATACATAGATTTTTAAACAATAAGCAAGAATTATTCTTTCAATTATTTTATAATCAAAACAAACCGGAGGGCTTATGAAGAACTCTATTCATTTACTGGCCATAACCCTTCCCATCTTCAAACACTTTTACTTTGATGTCTGTCTGAAAAGATGACTCGATGGGTGTGCCCTTCACTGTTATGCTATTAATGCAGTGTAGTTATTCATCATGCCACAGGAGAAACTTTTTCTGATTGTAGTCATTTTGGATAGGTCTGCTTTATATTCTCATTGACAAAGACTAATTTGAATTTTGATTTCTGAAAATTAAATTGATTTATGCAAAAAGAGTTATGGAATAATAAAAATAAATTATAAATACCTTGAAGAGAAAACATTACAATAGAGGAATAATTCATACTGATGTATGTTAAGAGGTTTTAATTATGTTAATATTTAATTATGTTTTAATATTTTGTGTCCATTAACATTTGCCTGCATATGGGAAGGGATCAGATCCCTGGAATAGGAGTCTCATCCAGTTAGGAGTTGCCATGTGGGTTTTGCTAATTGAACATGGGTCCTCTAGAAGAGCAGCCAGTGCTCTTAACTGCTGAGCCATCTCTATAAATCCATATATCTCTGAAAGTAACTGTTTCTGTTACTCAGTATTTCCATGACCCCCATTATGATATGGTTACATGATAAATGGCAATATTTCAGAAATACCTTATAGCAGATCAAGTCAACTTTCTTATAGGTACATAAAGGACTCAGGTATTGCCTATATGAGGTACACACTGAGTGATATGATTATATAGCAACAGCATATATTAAAAAACACTACATTTTCTAAATTTTTCCTCATAATACCTTGTCCCATTCTCAAAAAGTTACCTTACCCTATTAATAAATATGGTGTCAGCACCACATAGAACTAGCCATGTTGAACAATGCAGATTGCCAAAGAAGGTTTGAAGCATCTATTATATATTTATGATATAAGGAGATGGTAACTGAGAGATTCTTCACTGGTCTATCCCAAGTACTTCAAACCATGCCTAGTATATTGGCCAGCTCTAAAAATGTTGGGCTACTCTAGAAATTTCTGAACTGAAATCATAAGAATAGCTTGGTGCTTTTCCTGAAAGTTAAATCCGTGATACCTATACAAAAGGCGTGTGTCTGGAAACTA
Source organism: Meriones unguiculatus (assembly GCF_030254825.1). Classification (NCBI taxonomy): domain Eukaryota; kingdom Metazoa; phylum Chordata; class Mammalia; order Rodentia; family Muridae; genus Meriones; species Meriones unguiculatus. The sequence goes on from NC_083357.1 coordinate 44,233,884, forward strand.
TCAAGGTGATTTGAAATCTTCTCCCTGTTTTTGAATGACTCAGCAGGAAGGTTCCACTGAGTTTTCTCTAACAAAGAATTATCCATATTGTTGCTGTATCTCCAGGATTGAGCTCTAACTTAAGATTGTTGTTTTCCTGTCTTGAGCTCTGAGTTCACATACTCATTCCATTATGGATCACAAATTGTCACATTCCCAGGTTTCTGATTTTTATTTACAGTCATTACAAAAAAATACACATTCCATTTCCTCCACCACTTACAGGATGTCACTAGAAACATTTCCTCTCAAAGTATAAATTACACAAGTAAGTCCAGGCTTACTCAGCCTTGGCTTTAAGTACGCTGGCACATGCAGTTTGATCTCTTGATGTGGAACCATTAAGGTTAAAAGCAAAAACCTTTGACCTTCAGAGTTTACCATAATGTGTCTCTTGATGTCATTTAAAAATAGGAGTTGAGCTGGGATATTGGTCACTTCAGTCTGTGCTAGTTGGCTCAGCTGTCCAATAGAGGCCCTTTTGAGCCAAGGGAATATCTCTCTGCAGTAGCAGCACTACTGAAAGATCTGCTTTTACATTTCTATTTTGATGGCCCAGACTTAGCGGACCTCCATGTCAATGAAGGTTCTACCTTGGGCACAGGTTGAGAGCTATGACAAAATATCGAATGGCAGAAAAACACTTAAAGAAATGCTCATCCTCATTAGCCATCAGGGTAATGCAAATCAAAACGACCCTGAGATATCACCTTACACCCATCAGAATGGCCAAGATGAAAAACTCAAGCGATAACACATGCTGGAGAGGTTGTGGAGAAAGGGGAACCCTCCTCCACTGCTGGTGGGAATGTAAACTGGTACAACCACTCTGGAAAGATATCTGGCGCTTTCTAAGACAAATAGGAATAGTGCTTCCTCCAGACACAGCTATACCACTGCTAGGTATATACCCAAAGTTTGTTCAAGTACACAAAAAGGACACTTGCTCAATCATGTTTATAGCAGCTCTATTTGTAATAGCCAGAACCTGGAAACAACCCAGATGTCCATCAACGCTGGAATGGGTACAGAAATTGTGGTATTTTTATACAATGGAATACTACTCAGCAATCAAAAAGGAGGAAATCATGAAATTTGCAGGCAAATGGTGGGATCTAGAAAAGATCATTCTGAGTGAAATATCCCAGAAGGAGAAAGACAAACATGGGATATACTCACTTATATAGATCTATAAGATATGATAAACATAATGAAATCTATACACCTAAAAAAGATAATCAATTGAGTGGACATGGGGTAAGATGATCAATCCTCATTTAGAAAGACAGATGGGATGTGCATTGAACGTATGACAGAAGTCTACTGAGCGCATCTGAAAGACTCTAACTAGCAGTGTTTTCAAAGCAAAGACTCATGAGCAAACCTTTGGCAGAGTACAGGGAATCATAAGAAAGAAGGGGAGTTAGTCTGATGGGGAAAGGATAGGAGCTCCACAAGGACCAAATATATCTGGGCACAGGGTCTTTTCTGAGACTGACATTCAACCAAGGACCATGTATGGATATAACCTAGAACCTCCACTCAGATGTAGCCTGTGGTAGCTCAGTAACCAATTGGTTTCCCAAAGTGAGGGGAACAGGGACTATTTCTAACAGGAACTCAATGACTGGCTCTTTGGTCTCCCCACCCCCGAAGGGAGGAGCAGTCCTGTTAGGCCACAGAGGAGAGCTTTGCAGCCAGTCCTGAAGATACCTGATAAAACAGGATCAGATGAATGGGGAGGAGGTCCCCCCTATCAGTGGACTTGGAAAGGGGCACGGTGGAGATGAGGGAGGGAGGGAGGGACTGGGAGGGAATGAGGGATCGGGACATGGCTGGGATACAGAGTTAATAAAATGTAACTGATAAAAAATAAATAAATAAATAAATAAATAAATAAATAAAAGTTTTGACTTAATTTATACTTTAAAGTAGTTCATGTAATTTCTTTGATTAATATTTTTTCACAAAATATTTCCTTTCTATGTATATAAGGAGTTTTTACAAAACCTTGAAAATAGTCTGATGACAGCTGGACTCTATGAGGAGTGGCTGAGTGTGCTAGACTGCCTCACAGAACAGGAGCAATTGGCTGCTGCAAAAAGGTAATGCCTTGCTAATTTCTTAAACAACATCAACAAAAACAGACATAATGTTTGCTTAGACACATTAGAGTACATATCAGAGAATTGCTTAGTAAAATTAATTACTGACAATAAAATTGACAATTATTCACACACCAGAAAGAAATGTTAAGAAGAGTCATATGGTGAGTCACAATGTCCCAGGCTCATAATCTCAGGATTCATACAGCAGTTAAATTTGTTTGTTTTTTTTTTTTTTTTTTATTGTTTCTGTGTTTCCAAAATCTTTATTTGCAGAAGGAATAACACTTGAGAGCATGGTTGTAAGCAGGGAGACAGATTTATAATCTTGAGGTAGTGCTTTCAAAATCCATGCTTAAACTATACTTGGGGCCACACTGCACTGTCAAACATTCCAAGAGAGGAAGCAAGAGTGAATAGCAACTTCTTTGGAAAGGCTGTCTGGGTTCAGAGATATTCTTAGATAAACTTGTGGCCCAGGAAGGAAGCTTTTTCCCTGCTGTTAATGGAGGACTGATGTTTTAGTTTGCTTTATTTGTATAGTACAATTTATTCACTTTGTATCCCAGTTGTAGGCCCCTCCCTACTCCCCTCCATATCCTGTGCTCACTTTCTCTTCTCCCATGCCCCTTCCTCAGTCCACTGATTGGGGAGGTCCTCCTACCCTTCTGCCTGACCTTAGCCTATCAGGTCTCAAAAAGGACTGTCTGCATTGTTTTCCTCTGTGGCCCAGTAAGACTGCCCTGCTTCAGGGGAAGATGATCAAAGAGCAAGCCATTGAGTTCATATCAGAGACAGCCCCTGTTCTCCTTACTAGGAAGCCCATTTGGAGACTGAGCTGCCATTGGAAACATCTGTGCAACAGTTCAAGTTTATCTCTTTGAATAGACCTTGGTTGGAATATCAATCTTAGAAAAAGACCCCTGTAAGCATCCAGCTTTTTTGTTTCTGTTGCTGTCCTTGTAGAGGTCCAGTCCCATCCAGGTCTTTCTATCTCCCCCTTCTTTCATCAGATTACGAACACTCTGCCCAAAGTCTGGCTAAGAGTCTCAGTATCTGCTTTGATATCCTGCTATGTAGAGTTTCAGAGGCCCTCTGTGGTAGGCTCCTGCCTTGTTCCTTTTATTCACCATCTTCCAATGTCTATCCTGCTGGCTTTTCTGAATGGCAATAGAACATCTTTCCCAGGGTCCTACTTCTTGCTTAGCTTCTTAGGGAGTACAGATTTTAGTATGTGTATCCTATATTATACCTCTAATATCCACTTAGATGTGAGTATATACCATGTGTGACTTTATTCTTCTGGAATACCTCACTCGGGATGATCTTTTCTAGTTCCCACTATTTGCCAGAAAATTTCATGATTTCCTTATGGTTTTGTTGAGTACTATTCCGTTGTGTAAATGTACCACAATTTCTGTATCCATGCCTCAATTGAGGGACATCTTGGTTATTTCCAGGTTCTGGCTATTACAAATAAAGGTGCTAAAAACATGGTTGAGCAAAGGTTTTTGTTGTATACTTAAGCATATTTTGGGTATATGTCTAGGAGTGGTACAGCTGGATCGTTAGTTAGCACTGTTCCTAATATTCTCAGAAAGCACCATATTGATTTCCAATGTGGTTGTACAAGTTTAAATTCCCACAAGCAATGGAAGAGGGTTTCTCCTTTCTCGACATTCTCTCCAGCATGTATTGTCATGTGATTTTTATTCTTGCCTATCCTAATGTGTATAAGGTGAAATCTCAGGGTCATTTTGATTTGCATTTCCCCAATGACAAGAGATATTAAGCATTTCTTTAAGGGTTTCCCTGCTGTTCAATATTCCTCTATTGAGAATTCTCTTTTTAGCACTCTACTCCCTTTTTTAATTGATTACTTGATTTGTTGCTTTTTAACTTCTTGAGTTTTTTATATATTCTGGATATTAACCCTCTGTCAGGTATAGGGTTGGTGAAGATCATTTCCTAGTCTGTAGGATGTCATTTTGTTCTGATGACAGTGTCCTTTGCTTTACAGAAGCTTTTCAGTTTCATGAAGCCCCATTTATTGAATGTTGATCTTAGAGCCTGTTTTGTTGGTGTTCTGTACAGGGAGTTGCCTCCTATGTCAATGAATTCAAGGCTCCTCCCCACTTTTTCTCCTAACAGGTTGAGTGTTTCTGGGTTCATATTAAACTTGGACTTTAGTTTTTGTGCAGGGTGATAAATATGGATCCATTTAAATTTTTCTAATGTAGACATTTAAATTTGGAGAAATATTCCAAGAACATTCCTACTTTCATTTTATTCTCATAAAACCATTAATAAGATAGAATTACCCTGTGCACATTCTTTATTTTTGCAAATCAATGAGTAAAATTTACTAGTTGAAAGTAACTTGTTATTGGGTTCAGTCTTCTAGAAAAAGTGCCACCCGTGAATGCCCTTCTCATCATACAGCTCTTCAGAATACTTCACACAATTTCTAAAAATTCAGAAAAGAACATGATGTGCAGTGACCGGTTAGCTTTATGCCTAGCCCCAATTCTGCTCTGGAGACCTGGTTCAGGATTCGGAGAGAACTTTGCCAGAAAGGTAATGATGCATACATTGAGGTATAAGATTAACACGTCTACAAAGAGAAAGGAACGGAGGGTTATCCTGAAAATCTGTTTTGGTTTGGTTTTGTTTTAAATAAATATACTCTTGAATTATGTTCCTCTAGGAGGGAAGAATCATTGGTTTCTTTTAAGTAATTAGACTGAAAGTGGCTGCTTGAACTCATTTTGTCATTCGTTAATTAAATGACATTAAATGGCATTAAAAATATCCTATACTTAAGCTAACCCACTGAGAGCAAATGTTGTAAAATGATGCAAACTCATGGGTGCTGGGTCCAGCAATCAAAACTGAATCATCATATCTTTACAGAAGAATGAGTGAACTCTATTTGATTCCAAGGTGGTTTCCTCATAAAACAGGCAATATGGGTTCCTTTTAACATATATGGTTTTTATTAGGCTAAGAGAGAGTTATTAGTTGCTAATTATGGTTGATTTAGAGAAATTCTGGTGAACACGTTTTTATGGTACATGCATTTCATATACTATCATTTAATGACTGAATATATAGTATATATACATATATATACATACATATATATATATATATATATATATATATATATATATATATATATATATTGAGTTTCTGAGTTATTATTGCTTTTGGACCTGTAAGGAGTACATTAGATGAACGTATAACTCAGAAAATATTTTCCTCATATTGAGCAAAATGAAAGGACAGGAGAAAAAGATAGGGTACCTAAGAACTGGCATTACAGGAACATAATTATCCAGTTTTCTCCAAAAAGGCCTTATTTCAAATGCCTCTCGAAAACCCATGCCTGTGGATGAGGCTTTGACCATTGAGTCTGCACTGAGCAATCAGAGACTCATGAAGGCTGCTGCTTAGTTTTATTTTGCCTCTGTCTTCCTTTATATCCCTGAACGGGAACTTTCATTAGGACGGTGTCCACATTCAGAAGTGCTACATTTCCTTCTGAGTTGTGTGTTTCTATGAGCATCCTTTTCCAGCATGCTCAGCCATGCGGGTGACAAGTGGAATTAAAATTACTCAGGTTGACAGTAGATACTAGCCATTGCAATGGGAAAACTGGAAACCATTCTGTTATGTAGTCTTGCACTGTGATGATCATATTTTAAAATCTGATCTCAAAATCAACTTTTAAATTTCTAACAGAATATCCTCCCTTTATCTTATAACAGCTGACTCTTTCTCAGAATTTTGGACTGCATATTTTTAGCCTACAAGACTTATATATCAAATGTGATTTCAAGACCCTCTGTTTTTCCCATTTCTGTCACAGGTTTCTTTAGTATCTTTCCTTATTAAAAATTCACCATATATATTTGGAGAAAACATCATTTTCTATGAAGCATCGTTTTTTAATTCTTACGGTAATAAAACTTCAAGTGTCCTGCAAAAAGAAATAGAGCAAGAAAACCGCTCCCACAGTGGGATGACATGCCCCATAGAAAGTGACACAGTGCCTGGAAGTACAAGGGCTTCTCTTGAAAATAAGGAGATTCTAGGTAAGTATAGAAGTTCTATTATTGTTAATTTTTTTCACCATTTGTTTTAATGATTCTTCACAAATGGTGACAATACTAAAGTAGAGACAAGGAATAATCAAAATGTTACTGCCAACATTATAATATGGAATTACACATTTAAAACATTTTCTGGTTTAAAAATAAATCTGGTCATCAGTAAAGCACAACAGATCTCTAGTAAGGTGGGTCTCTATATTCCTGAGGGTGTTCCCTTTTGTCCCTATCCCAGGGCTTTCATATCTGCCTGATCTTCCTCTGATGGAAGGTCCAGGAGATCCCCCACAATCAGAGCCTCTTTCTCCACCAAAGCCACCTCGGTCCAAGAAAGGGCAACCTCAGAAGTATCATCTATCTCAAGATAAGAACAGTCCTGCAGGTCCACCAGGGTTCATCAGTCCTCCTCAACCTCACATGGCAGCAGCCCCAAAGTCACCATCTGGAGGTGGGAAGGGTGGCAGAAGGAAGTCCTTGGTGTTAGGGGTCTTATACAGTTTGCATTGTATTCCCCAGCAAAGTTCTGTTTTCCAGAGCACATACTGAGATACTGCCACTCTCCAGCTCTGGGCTGGACTAATCTTCTTCCAGAGGGGGTTCCCTCTTGAGCCCTGGGATAGATTTCAGGGTGAAGTCTATTCTTACTCTTCCAAAGCCTCCTGTGTGGCCCGTGCATCCTCCAAACTTCCTTGGCCTCCAGGTTCTTCACAACATCACAGCTTGATTCTAATGCATTTATGCATTGCATTCAAAGCAAAAAGTAGCATTTACAGATTAAACCTAAAAGGATGAGCCATATGCAACTAGCTATCGAGTGCCTCATGATGCAATCTCTTTTTAACACATGCTAAAATATTGATTATTTTCTGTGTATTTGTGGTGAGGCACAAGTTATACATGCTATGAAAAGAAAAGAGCATTCAAACTTAAGTGAGTTCAATTGCGATGTACAATGATTGCCCATTTTTCTTAGGTTCTGTGACATCTGAGGGTAGGACACCAACATCAAGACCGGAAACAAAGGAAGAATCTCTGAATATCACTCCCCCAGAGGAAGATACTACGGTGTTTTCGCCCTCTCCACCAGGGCCATTTGTGTCTCCACCAGGACACCTATTTGGAAAATCTCTCAAAAGTATATGTAACAATGGAAACCTGCCCGCTGTTATACTTGTAAGTTAAGTTTTGGTCTCCGTAGCTGTCCTGTCCAACATACTTGCTGGGGAGCCTGTTCTCTCAATTCATTATCTTACAAACATAACCTATCCATGAGGGTGAGATCCTTTTAAAATAGTGCCTCCAAGAAATAAATCCCAGTGAAATTGGAGTTGTGTAATTCAAAAATATTGAAAACTAATGTATAACATTCCCAAGGTTCCCTCTGAATACCACAGGAATCCAAATCCCCCATCTAGTTGGAGGAAATGATTCTATGGATGGGAGTCTCCTCTGAGTCCCAAACTGTCAAATCTTCCAGCTTCTTTTAACCTCCATATTATTCTGGAGTCTCCTGTAATAGTGTTGCCTCTGAGATCATTCAGTCTTATAATTCAATATATCTAGAGTGCTTTGTTTTACTTTATCAAGGAATTAGGTGTAAACATTTTTCTTTGCTTTATATTAATCCTTTCATCCTAGAAAAATATATTTCAAAGTCATCTAATATGGCTTGATCTATTTTAAAGAAGTTATTAAATTGCCATAGAGAATGAATGTATTTACTGTGCAGCAAGCATTTTAAAACTATATGGCAGCATGTCAATAGGATTAAGTCAGACACATGATAATTACTGCACGTACCTTGAGTATTTTACTGCAAACTCTTCTGCTAACCATGACTATAATCATAACCCAACCACGAAAATATTGAGTAAAGATGTGTATGGTAGTCAATGTTACATGGTGAAACCATGGAAGAGGAATCGAAATCTCCTTGAGTTCTTGACTGGGACATCTTTCTATATTGATAGCTGAAACTAAAAAGTCACAGGAAAAAGAAATGAAAGTCTTTATGAAAGGAACTTTCCTGAAAGGCAAAAATCTTTCCTGACAAGAGAGATATTTAGATTTCCAACAGAAAGCAGCACAGGCAGGACACATTTGCATGCTGAAAGGGAAATATTCCAGTAGTAACTGAGAATGGCATGCTTGGGAAGAATATTCCTATAGAAGAGGGAAAAAGTAAGGGAGGACCCATCACCAAAGTTATTTAGGGAACCTAATTGCGATTCAATGCCAAGGAGGATCTGATTCCAACAAACCCCAATGTTTAAAATTGAGATAAAAGGATTAGGAGAGAAAATGTATTCAGAAGTTAAGAAAAATTACAAAATACAATATCTTCTTCATTCCTCCCGGTTGTAGTTACTGACCTATAATTGCCATTGCTCTAGTTCACAGTAAGAGACACATTTGTTCTTCAAACTATTGGATGTGTAATCATAGAAGCATGTGTTTATCTCATACAGGAGATGATTTCAATTATTCATGAAAAGGGACTAGATGAATACCGTTTATTCAGGTATTTGGGGACCAAAGCATTCTGGGACCTCCGTGAAAAGATTGACACTCAACAGGCTGTAAATTTAAATCAGGAATCTGTGAATGTCATAGGAGCGGTCTTAAAGGTAATGGTTTTAGCCTCCTTCATACTTAGCATCCCTCTAGACATGCCTAAGTACTTTCTTTCCTTGAGACAAATTTCTGATGATAGATTATTTCAGCTGTGGAAACTGATGATCTGAGGACAAGAGGATGGTAGATAAAGGTCTGACAAGTTAAGGGATTCATCACAAACATACCATTGAAAACCTTCTGTAGGAAGTTAACTTGCTCATAGGGCAGATGTGCTTTGGTTTGGCATTGCAAAACACCCTGCTGATTTCACCTCTGAACACAATATTTGAAGTCATAACAAAACAAGTAATAATAGTGGTAAACATGTGATTGACAAAACTCAAGTCTTAAATCATACATACCAAAAATATATCCTTCATAAATAAAAACAGTTCAAAATGGCTAGTTCAGCACTGACTTGTAACAAGTTCACAGAGAGGTGGATAATGCCCCCTTCCAGTACATACATGAAATTGATCTCCTTCGATACAAAAAAATTAAACAAGTACTTTTATATTTACTAGATCCTTAACCCTTGTCAGATAATCAACAATTTTCTTAACCTACTCAAAATACTCTTTCACACACTGAACTTACACTGGAGCAACCAGTGGTTCTAGAGAAACACCATTGCTTGACTTTAATTGGGCCATGCTCTGAATTCACCACTCAGCTGACTCTGGAGCTGTAGCCTCAGACATAAAGAGAGAAGGTACTGCTCTGAGAGCAGGCAGGATTAGTAACATCAGACAAAGGTACCACTGGATCCCTCCTTGTTCTGGAGCTTAGCAAGTATGGTTTGCTCTCATTGCCAGAAGGCTGGGACCACATCCTGAGAAAGAAAGTGAAGATCAGTGATCACAAGTCAGGGCTGTTCATTCAGGGTACTTTAAAGGTACAGGAACACCTGGACTTTTCCTATTGTTCTCATTTCTCTATCCTTGGAACCTCAAAATATGGCTGATCTTTCACAGCTCAGAAATCTTTAAAATGAATCAACCTTTACTGAATTATGAACATGAAAGTTGGTTGTGGATTTACTGAACTAGTTAGTCCTGAACAGTTTTGGGCTGTTTAGTAAGAAGAGAAGATATGCTAGTTTTAAGCTATGTAAGGTAATTTGATACTTCTTTTTCTTACCCCAGTAATTAGGGATTTCTCCAATTTTTGTTGTTTTCTTTATTTTTTATCTATTTACTGTTTGCTTGTTTGTTTACTTATCTGTTTATTTATTCATCTACTTTGAGTCTTGTCTGTGTTTGACACTCACTCTAATCTCTAACCTAAGGCCCAACTGCATCATTATGCGTTCTGAGTTTCTAACTGTATACCACCAATGCTTGCCTAGGCCTCACACATTTCAATATACCTAGGCTTTTAAAACTGCAGTGTATGTGCGACCCAGTACCAGAGTTAGAAGGAATTAAAGAAAGAGACATTTCTGCCCATCAAACAAGCTGTTAGTCACTCTTTATTTAAAGATTTGAATGTTTATACATTTAAGGGAATGAATGTGAAAGTGTGAAAGCTTGTCTCATGAGACACAGGAAGCTCAAGAAGGAATAATGTTCTTCCCTACTCCAAGTGTGCCTGTAAGCACATTAGAACCTTCATTCTATGAAGTATAAGCACTGATTCATCAAGTTATTGAATCAGGACAAGACATTCTCTTGCTCTGCCTGTTTGGGATGCTTGCTTATTCCGAGGAAGAACACTTTGAACATACAATAGGTTTATTTCATTGCTACCTATTCCAGAACTGTGCATCTGTGATTCCAACCTTAGATGAGAAAACACAAGCTCCTCCTCCTGGGATTTACAGTTGAGCCAAGAGTCTGGGTAGGTGACAGGGTGGGACTCTCTTAAGAGAGTAGACTCTAAACCTGGGTTCTCAGCCTTCCTAATCCTGTGGCCCTTTAATAATGTTACTCACTGCCATGGGCTATGTCTGTGCAGGGGTCTTAGGTCATCTCCATGCCTAATCCTTGGTTGGAGTATCAGTCTCAGGAAAGACACCTGTGCTCAGATTTTTTGTTTCTGTTTCTCTCCTTGTGGAGTTCCTGTCCTCTCCAGATCTTACTGTTTCCCACTTCTTTCCTAAGATTCCCTGCACTCTGCCCAAAGGTTGCCCATAAGTCTCAGGATCTGCATTGATAGTCTGCAGGGCAGAGCCTTTCAGAGGTCCTCTGTGTCAGGCCCTGACTTGTTCCCTCGTTTCTCTTTCTTCTGATGTCCACACTCTTTGTCTTTCTGGATAGGAATTGAGCATTTTAGTAGGAGTCCTCTCTCTTGATTTGTTTCTTTAGGTGTGCAGATTTTAGTAGGCTTATCTTATATTATAGGTCTATATCAGTGAATATATACCATGTTCATCTTTATGCTTCTGGAATAGCTCACTCAGGATGATCTTTTCCAGTTCCCACCATTTCCCTGCAAATTCAGGATTTCCTTGTTTTTTATTGCTAAGTAATATTCCATTGTGTAGATGTGGGTTCCATTGTAATAGGAACAGGGACGGCCTCTGACATGAGCTGATTAGCCTGCTCTTTAATTACCTCTCCCTGAGGGGGAAGCAACTTTACCTGGTCACAGAAGAAGGCAATGTAGCCACTCCTGATGAGACCTAATTGACCTGGATCAGAAGGAAGGAAAAGAAGACCTCCCCTATCAGTGGACTTTGGGAGGAGCACGCATGCAGAGGGTGAAGGGAGTGATTGGGACAAGAGGAGGGAGGGAACCACAGGGGGGATACAAAGTGAATAAAGTGTAATTAGTAAAGAATTAAAAATAAAAATAACAAAATAAAATAATAATGTTACTCACGTTGTGAACCCCCAACCACAAAATTAATTTACTGCTGCTTCATCACTGTAAATTTGCTATTGTCGTGGATTGTAATGTAAACATCGGATATACAGGCTATCTGGTATGTGACCCTCAAAGCTTCACAACCCACAGGTAGAGAATCGCTGGTCTAAACTGCTATTTTTCAATAAGAATCTTATCTATCATTTCTCCAGTATACATTGACCTTTACAATTCTTGTTTATTTCCTAAAATATAAAAAAATAAATAAATAAATAAGGATTTCATCCGAAAGTTACAAGGAAGCCTCCTTTGTTGTGAATTATATGAAGACTGGCTTAATGTTCTTGATGAAGATGATTTGGATCAAAAGATTTCTACAATTCAAAGGTAAAGTTGCATTAAACACTCAGAAAACAACACAAAGCTAGGAGCAATACATTTCTTGAAGGTATTATTAGCTTGTTTTTAAGAGATTACCCCCTTGAAATGACGACCCATGCCAAGAGGGTTCTTTTGCTCGCACATGTGTAGTCACTTCATGAACAGATGCATTGCTCAGGCAACAGCATTGCCTCGTGCTTATAATCCCACCACTTGGGAGGCTGCCACATTTTAATTGTTATGGATTGCAGGATAGCCGTGATTACATAGCTGAGTGCAGTCCAGGCTAAAATGTGGGTTTCAGTTCCTGTGTGAGAGAAATTAAAAGAAGTATGTGTATGCAATACCTGTGTGTTATTTCTGTCCAAATAGTATTACCATGGAAGAGTTAAAGATACTTCACACACTAAATAGATGACACTGCTTGGTACATAAAGCTACTAGTGAGTTCAACTTTCTCAACTATAGCAATATAGAGTAGTCTAGATCAAGGTCAGCTTAGACTTCATGGAAAAATTTTCCTGTACCATACTCTATAGAACGATTTCTCAGGTAACGGAGGACTTTTCAGCTCCATGACAATCCAGAACCCCAGCATGTCTGCTTTATTTAAAGCATCATCTTTCATACTGCATTGCTATGTTTCATTAGAGTGTTTTCAGCTCATCCTAGTCATCAGATCAAGAATGCCTAAAAGTGTTACTTGGGTTTACATTAAATTGTAAATTAAATGTGTCCTCATGGTGCCTATACAGATATCACAGTGCTTAATAACTCTGGATATTTCCATTGTCAGAACCCACATGATGGCTTGCAACAACCCAGGTTCCATTTCCAGGGTTTCTGACACCGTCCTAGGGGCTCATGGGCACTAGTCAAACAGGTGGTGCACAGATATTATTACCTATTTTTTTTTTTTTATTTCCTATGATTCTTTACAGAGACTTTTTTGGATGAAGCTATTCTAGACAATATTTTAGCCTCTTTTAATTTTTGATTATCATATGATCTGGTCTATGAAACATTTACCCTGCATTTTCACTGAATTTGGAGATTGATAAGTAACTTTCCCTGTAAAGTCAAACAAGCATAAAATCCTTATTTTTCTATATTCAGACTTTTATTGAAGATGCCACCACCAAATCTGATTCTTTTGAGGCACTTCATGCATTTGTTACACGAGATTAAAAGTCATTCTTCCATTTGGTTTGTGAACGCTTATATTTTATCATTTCGCATTGCTGATAGTCTTCTATGGAAGGATACTGCTGACTACTCAATATCTGAAACAGATTTCTCAAAAAGGGTAAGTGGATCTCTTGGTTTCTGCCTTTGTGAGCAAAGTCCTTCTTATGATCTAGAAGTTGGAAAAGTCATTGCTGTTAAAGAACACCCTAGGATTGCATTCTTTTAGAGTTGAAGAGGTATTGATCTATTTCGGGGAGGTTGGGAAGGGACCTTGTTAATGTGGTTACAAGTTGTGAATCATCCTTATTTAACTGGCTTTGAAAACCAAATCAACTTGAAGCACAGACACTGAGGATGATAGAAAGAGATGAGGAGGCTCATCACACTAAAACTGAGGACTGTGGACCATCATGGATAAACACTGATGAATAGAATTGGACATAAATTTCCAAAGTAGTTTTCTCGTCCCTGGGAGTAGCACTTGTCCCCAGCTTCTCTGCACTTAGTCCCCCTTTGTGTTTGAATAGAGCACAGAAGAAACAATGCAGCTGATATGTTAGGCAGCTTTTCATTTCTACAACAACAGACCTGTAGAACTACACTTATAAAAAGGAAACATTTATTTTAGTAAAATACCCTGTGTGCTAACCTTCTGCTTTCATGTGATTTTGCATGTATCAACTTTTCTTAGTGCCCTGCATGCCCAAAGAAACCTTTGAAATCCATGGAATTAGAATTACATAATACTCTAAACAAACGTGAGGTGCTGAGAACCCAACCTGATGCTCTCAAATAGCAAATAGTGCACTTAATAGTGAGCCATAATTCTGGAACCAAAATATTTATTTTAATTTATGTAAAGCAGGAATGAAATGTTTTTTTTTTTTCTTTTTAATGTGGTCTGCATGGAAGTTGTGCACTGCTTGCATTGTGGTGCCTTTGGAAACAAGAGGATGGCATTGGCTCTCACAAAACTGAAAGTACAGATGCTTGTGAAATTACAGATGCTGAGTCCTTTGAGATAGCTGCCAATGAACATACCTTCTGACACATCACTTCACATAATAGTTTACCTTAAGCTTGTTTCATCAAGGAATTTACTTTAATTTGCTTAACTGATTGTCTCAACTTTTTATTGATAAGGTTATTTTTTTTCAATGCAGTTTATTCAGGAACATTGAACAATCCTCGGACCCCGGGGAAAGCCAGCCCACAGCTTAAATAGCCTCTGGGTAGCCAACCCAGGCGTGCCACGGGGGCAATGCAGATAGGAGATAAGGTTATTTTTTATTACAAGCCTGAGAGGAATATTTCATGTGGTGGGAGAAAATTCCTGAGAAGAAAATATATGCTCACCTGTTAAAAAGAAAGCTGACTGAGAGAAAGGCAGAGAGAAAGATAGGACTCCTGCATTCGCTCTAATGCCAGAACTGCATACCATTTGCCTCACAGTGGGGCTTCCTTCTTAAAGCATAATTCCCAGGAAAAAAGCCTTAAAGATTTAATGATTAGCGCATATGTCTCCTGAGCAGAGCAGTCACTAAGAAGTTGGATATGATAGATTTGAAAACAGAAAGGGTACAAAGTTCAGTAGGATTAAGACTAAATTTTAAAACTGAATAAAATTTAAAAAAGTGTAATGCCCTAATGTGCAGATGCAGACTGATAAGACCCTTTTCGTGTTTTGTGTCAAAATGAGAGACAAAATGTTTTAAGAAAGTATGGGTGTGCCTTCTTGTTAAGAAGGTGCAGGAGAGCTGGCCCTGGTGGCATGGTTTGCAAGGAGAGTTGGCAAGCTATGTTACTAACGAGATCCAAGACTTTGAGCTGGCCCAGTCCAAAATCTCCATCTATGAACTTTTGGAACGTGTGAAGAGGCTGGTCCTGAACACCCAAAGCTGCTGGAAATCCATGGTCAGGGGCAACAGGAGAATATCCGGAATATCTGAGAGAGTCTCTGAGAGGATCTATTATTGATGTTGTAGCACAAAACCATAGGCCCTGACCCAGAGCATTGCCTCATTTTAGTGAATATTTGCAAATTGAGCTGTTTGAGCAAAAGGATATTAGTTTGACACACAGTGGCACAACACAGCTTACATGGGATAATTTAGTGATTTATATACAGATACATATAATTTTTTATTATTTCTTTTTGTGGGATTTAAAGGGTGGAGAGCAGTAATGGAAGCATTGGGAAATTTGTGGGTTTGGGGTACATGATGGAAAATTCACAAAGAATCAATAAAGTCATTTGTTTACCAAGAAAGAAAAGAAATAAGAAGAAAGCAAGGGGTATATTTAACTAGTACCTTTCAGGAATCAGCTGCACAGGACAGAAATCATGGTACAGTGGAGTAGTACAGCACAGAGAATCACTTTCGCATCCAGGACTCTACTTGGCTCTATTCAGCTATCAAGCTACTGGCAACCTAAAATCCAAGTTTTATTAAAATTCATGTTCAGTACAAAAAGAACAATGAGATATATTTTTCACTCTTAACTACTATTAATGATTCTCTTTTCTAAACAGTTCTATTCAAATATATTCCTGTATGTGGTCAGATATGAAAGCCAAGAAGGATCACTATCCTGAACTATTTGTGTAGGAAATAAGAAAATCATCTAAGTATGATATTCCTGAAAATTATTTCTTTGCTACCCTGTTTAAGACTGGTCAAATTTTTTGGTTGTGAGCCCAGACTTTAACTGCTGAGCTTGGAGGGGGTTCTCCCCTGTCAGGGAACTAGGGAAGGGGCACAGAAGGAGAAGAGGGAGGGTGTGTAGTTCTAAGAGGAGACCAGGGAGTGGGCTGCAGTAGGGAAAAATTTGAATAAATAGTAATAAATGAATAAATTTTCAAAAGACTGGTCAAATATAAAATTAGGTGCATCATGGGAAGAAAAACAAAAGTTAAACAGAAACAGTCATTGCTGTGAGGATACTAAAACTTTTCGTAATTTTACTGAGAAAATATTAAATAGGTGCCCATACTATTCTTACTCATTTCATGGGTTCATAGCTGCGTATAGTAACTACTATTTTTTTTTGTCATTTCAAGAATCTAATATCAAATTTGTAAGCAATGTGAAATGAAAGGATCTTGTTTCTACACTGTTGATTTACAGGTTTCCCTTATAAAACTTCTAATTGATTATTTCCCCAAGATTTTTAAAGAGGATACTAGTAAATTGTATAAAGATGTCCAAAGGAGTGTGGAGGACATCAAGAACTCCTCTGGTGATAAGTCTCCTGATAAGGCTGATGCGGATAACCAAAGTGAGTATGACTTTCCTAATGATAATAATGAAGAATTAAAGCTTACATCTGTTCCTTCTAAGGAGGACATTCCTACAGGTAACAGGAAGCTTTAAAGAAGTAATCAGATGAATGGAAAGACAACATCCTCTCTTGATTTCACAAAACTGTAAATAGCATCACAGCAGTATTGTCACACATCATGATATTAGAGCATGAGAAGTCTCTTTAAACAACAGTGTAATTTTAAAATATAAATATAAGCATACATACATACATATACTGTTAAGCACATTCATCCACATGCATGTTTATACTCACATATATACATGCATGTATGTATGACAGATACCGTCCTAATTTAGCCCCTGAAAGGATCCCAGAATATTCCTGCTGTGTTTCTCACCTTTCCTTCTCCTGGTCCCTGAGTCAGTGTAGGATATCTTGGATACTGAAATTATTACTTTTGGAAAGAGCACTAGAGACAATGATTTGATTCAAAAACCCCTCAAACTTTCTGGGAGATAAAGCCTTGTGCCACTGTCACCAAACTGTGCAATCGTCTTGCAAAAACACTAACATTATTTTGATTTCTTATGAGAGATAAATCTTATCAAATGCTCAGCATTATGTAACTATTGGATTCACAGGATCCACTACAACAAGTATGTGAAGAATGATAAATAGGCTAAAACATACCGGAATCATCAATTAGCACCTCGCAAAATCAGATATGTTGTAAACACAAGAAATTTTCTGTGTGGAGTTGTATAAATAGACTGAAAGACTCATTTCATCTGAATCGAGAGGAATCTGTCTTCTGAGAATGTTTTGAATCATGATATTTGTTTGTTTTATTTGACAGTGGATATTGGAACAACTTTCTTCTACAGTACAATTGATCATCCTGTGGAGGATGATAACTGAAGAAACGTTTGGATTGTCCAAGCAACCTTACTTCCCTTCAGTTTCTTACCAAACTAAATACTTGGAATCCCCACAATTTCATTTGTCTACATCCTTCCCTTCCTCTTATCCCTCATTGTAATACATTCGTAATGTTCTCTATTTCACTTTATTATTGTTTACAATGTTTCACTTCCATTTCATTTATGCTGTGTATTCAGTACTTTTATTGTGGTAATAAATGTTAGATTTGGAAAATGCCATTTGGCAGTCTTCTCCTCCATCTCAGTTACTCAGGAAGTGGCGTTCATGTGATAGATCCAAAAGAAACAATTTATTATTATTCCAAACTCCAATCAGAATGGAATAGTAAGTTCTGCTTAATAAATGAAGACAGGGGATTTCTCTGACCGAATTCTTTCAGACTCTAGCCACCAAAGTGTCCCAAAGTCAAAGAATCAACTACCAGTTTTCCACAAAACCTGACTCATTCTGGGCATTAGAGCAACATTTTTGTTTTTAAGTTATTTTCATCTTGGTTTGAAAAATTGCTTTAGAATATTATTTGCGTTAGAAATACATTTGGCTCAGTGTTTGTGGGCTCATGCCATTGCTACAGGGCAGGTCTGATGTCAGGATGTCACAGCAAGTGAAGTGGCTGACTTAGTTAAAAAGCAGAGGAAAATGACGGCTCATACTCACTGAGCTTTTTCCTGTTTATGCATTCCAGAAATCATGCTTGTAATTTCACAGTCCAATAATAGTTGTTATAGTTTTCTCACTGTGATAACTTAATCTAGATAATTGCTCAGAAGCATGGAAAGAAGGTAATGTAATTGAAATAATCCTGCAGAGTTGTGCTTAGAGTCCTGTATCATAGATGGCTCCAGATAAAATACCATTAACAATCAAAATTAAGCATCACACATCATGAAGTTGGAAGTAGATTCCAATTGTAAGAAAGTGCACAATGGCCTGAAAAGGTGGTTCAATATTTAAAGCAACTGAGATACAAACTTTGTAACTGACATGAGTCCTGATCAAGACTGTAATTAATATAAAAACTAAAAAATTGGTGGCTACCGCTGGAATACAAAGTGAATAAACCTGAATTAATATAAAAAATAAAAATTTGTTTTAAAAAAAAATAAAAATTTAATTTAAAATAAAGCTTCAGAAAAAAAGAGTGTGCATCACATATTGTATCTTAATTATTATATGTGACTAGCAGGAATAATATGTGAATATTGGAAATTGGGATGTCCTACACATACCTATAAGATATTTTATTCTCTGTGTTCTCACATGTATTTGTTGAAGTACTGGAGATCATGACCCCAACCACAAACCCCTCAGTTCAAATTTGAAATAAGAGGTGTCCTACACATACCATAGAGATTTTTTTCATTGTCTGTGTTCTCACGTGTGCCTCTTGAAATACTGGAGATCATGAACCCCTTAACAAAGATAGACATTTATAAGAGGTTATTCCAAGGGAACACTGTATACATGCACACCAGTTAGAAATAGAAGGCATGATCATGGTTGTAGTGATGCAGTGAAAGCAGAACAGAAATTAGAATTCTGAGTGTTTCATTTATGTAATTTCTTCGTTCAGTTGGTTCATTGCAAATGTAAATGAGAAAGGATAAAACACATGGTTTGAGATTAATATACTTTACATAAACCAAAGTGAATGCTTAGTTTACAGCATGAGACAAGTCAATAAATTCTACCAAGGTGACAAATGAGGATAGAAGACTTTTAGAACAGGGAGTCCTTCAAGAAGTAAAAAGTTAAATTACAGTGATACTCAGAAATCATAAAATGGCAATCAGTTTCCCTTCAGGAAAACAAGACAAAGGGCATAGGCACCATGGTTAGGTTATACCATAAACATGAAGGAGACCTGCATAGCACAGTCATATAGTATTTAGCCCATGAAGAGATAGCAGTAGTTGCCAGTTAGGAGTTAAAATCACATTCTCCCCAAGGACATACTTCTGCGAGCTTTTATTCAACAAGAGGCTGTCTGGATGTGACAGTGGTATCATAGAACCCTTCCTTCAAAACACCTGGAGCTTCTTCCAGTGGATAATTTTGACCTGTGTATTCCTCGATATTTTGGTAAAAACAAAACAAAAAAGGAGCAAATTGCAAAATACTTAAGAATCACTTTGGGAGAAAAAATATTCTCAAATACAAAAACAGCAGGAAAATTATAATATAAAAATCACATAAATATAATATAACTCTCTGAAATATATGAAATATCTAAAAATAATTCAGAATCATAAAGTTACACATTGCTAAATAAGCATAAATAATTTGCAACAATTTAAAATTCAATGCAATTTCATACAGGAATTAAGTATGTTCATTAGAAACATGAACTCAATTTAAAGTAGATCATTTTTACTAATTAGTTAAAAAAAGAAAATAAAAGTTTTTATTTTTTGTTTTTTATATTAATTACAGTTTATTTACTTGTATCCCAACTGTAGCCCCCTCCCTCATGACCTCCCTATCCTACCCTCTCTCCCTCATCTCCTCTCTGCCCTTCTCTAAGTCAACTGATAGGAGGTCCTTCTTCCTTTCCTCTGACCCTAGCTTATCAGGTCTCATCAGGACTGTCTGCAATGGCTTCCTCTGTGGCCTAGCAAGGCTGCTCCTCCCTCAAGGGAGGGGGTCAAAGGGAAAGCCACTGAGTTCCTATCAGAGTCAGTCCCTGTTCACCTTACTGGGGTACCCCACTTGGATACTAAGCTGCCATGGGCTATGTCTGAGCAGGGATTCTAGGTTAGATCCATGCATGGTCCCTGGTTAGAGAATCCTTTTCAGAAAAGAATCCTGTGCCCAGATATATTTGGTCCTTGTGGAGCTCCTGTTCTCTCCAGGTCTTACTAACTACCTTCTTTCATAAGATTCCCTGCACTCTGCCCAAGGTTTGGGTATGACTCTCAGCATCTGCTTTGATACTTGTAATAGCCAGAACCTGGAAACAACCCAGATGTCCCTAAATGGATACAAAAATTGTGGTACATATACACAATGGAATACTACTCAGCAATTAAAAACAAGGAAATCATGAAAGCTGCAGGCAAATAGTGGGATCTAGAAAAGATCATCCTGAGTGAGGTATCCCAGAAGCAGAAAGAGACACACGGTATGTACTCACTTATACTTGGATACTAGACCTAAAAGATAGGATAAACATACTAAAACCTGTACACCTAAAGAAGCTAAACAAGAAGCAGGATCCGGGGTAAGATGATCAAGCCTCACTTAGAAAGACAAATGGGATAGACTTTGGAAGTAGGAGAAAACAAGAAACAGGCAGGAGCCTACCATACAGGGCCTCTAAAAGACTCTACCAGGCAGAGAAAATAAATTTCTGACAGGAGAATGATTATATAGATATTTCTAATTTATGTAAAACACATATGCAAGTTTAAAAATTGCATTAAATAAAATATGTTCAAGGAATCAGGGTAAATTTAGAGAGACAGAATACAAAGTAGACTATACATATAATTGTTATTGTATAAAAAGAAACATAAGGAATAGATAAAAATAAATGAGTACCGTCAAATAAAATTGTTAAAAAGCAATACAGTATTCTAACATCTAGAGATTAAAGACTAGAAGAAAAATCTAGTCTAAGAATAAAAAGAAAACAGAGAAATCCATTTGTCACTTGGATTGTTGATGAACAATTTTTTTAATTGTAAAAAGACACAAAGACATTGAGACTTAGAGAAGGTTCTGATAAGATAATTTAAACAGATATAAATTGCACTGGTAGATTATGGTTTGTCCTCTTCTAACTCACTTTGAAGAGTGAAATCGTGACAACTTGTAAGCAACACTTAAACAAGTATTTGTGTTCTTAGGAGAAACTCATTATCTTCTCTTGAGAATGAGTGACTGCATTCATGAGGTTGCAGTGCTTACCCTGTGAGATGGTTTATATTGTCTGCCCACTTGACATGATCTAGAATCACCAAAAGATAAACCTGGTCAGATGCCTGTGGGATAAGCCCTGATTAGATCAACTGAGGTGGAAAAACTTCTAAAATAGTGTAGCGCTGTAGTGATGGTTGGCTCCATTATATGGGTGAGGTTCTACATATATTAAAAGTCAAAAACAAGCTGAGCATGCTTTTCACACAACCTTCTCTTGGCCATGATGCATTAGCTCCCTTCAAACTGTCAATCAGAATTAACTGTCCTCACATGAAGTTTCTCTTGTCAGTTATTTTTTCACATCAGTGAAACAAGGAACTAATAGCGTATCCAAGGACGTTGTTATAAAGCAAGTCATACAAACAAATTTTCAATTTCTATTTGTCCATTTTCCCTTCTCTTCCTCAGCCATCTTGTTCCTGTTGGCAAGCTGTATGATAAGCTCCAAGACAGGGACTCTATTACTGTACCAACAGTAGATTTCCTTCAGTAAACATGTATACGAATATAAAAAACATGAAGACAGAAACTATGTAGTATTAATCATACTAAAAAGTATTTTATTGAGGTTGAGTATGTAACTCAGTGTTGCAAGGTTGACCATGATTCTAATCCATACCACTAGATGAATAAATCTTGAGCTTTAAAAGCTTAATTATTTACTAAATGGTTTGGTAACCATGACAAAGAACCTGACATACGCAAATTTCCTTTCTACACATTCATTCTTAGGATTGATTAGCCCATTATTATAAAAGTATTTTCATTATTTAGTTACAAGAATAGGAGGAAAGAATACATGTAGAGCAGTAGGAAATTAGCTTAAAATATTTTAATAAACACAGTAAAATTAATATTGGCAAAGATTTTAATGATAATTATTAAAATATACATAATGCGGATCTAAGATGGCAGCGCCTGGAGGACACTGTTCCTGACCACCAGCACAGCAGGGACAGAGAGTGACCAACACACAGAACTCTTGGCCCTAAAACACCAATGATTGTGCGTCCCAGGTGAGAGTAAAGCCCATGTTGTGGGAATCAGTTGGGTTCAGGTCACCCAGCTAAACTCCTGGAAGTGCAGTTAGTCCCAGCTGGCACTTGGTTGCCAGCCCAGAGTCACACACGTGCATGCTCTGATCACTACCCTAGACTGAACTGTGGGCCCCACAACACCTGAGACCGGGATTTCCAGTCTGGAGAAAACCCCACAGTGAAGAAAGTGATTGGGAACCAACCCCAGGACACGCAGACAACCCCTGCAAGAGGTACCAGGGTCCTGCAGACACTCAGTTGCCAGCCCAGAGACATGCTGTGTACCTGACTCACCTACCCAGACAGAATTGTGTGCCCCAGGACACCAGAGACTGTCTTCCTCTGTCAGGAGGAAAATCCACAGTGTGGGAAACAGCAGGTCCTAACTCAGGGAACCACAACTCCAACCCTCCCACCCCCAAGCCAGCAAGGTTCCTGCAGAAGTCCAGTCAATAGCAAGGCAGAGTCAATCTGCCTGCATGCTCTACTGGCCATCCCAGATGGAACTGTGGATGCCAAAAACACCATAGACTAGATCTTCCTGTTGGGAGGAAATCCCACAGTGGGGGATATATCAGGACTGACCTCAGGACACCTAGCTCCAGAAGAGTTTCTGGGGTCCTGCTGAGTTCCCACTGGGTTCCTGCAGGCTCCAGGATCTGGTCTCTGGTTGCACACATGAGCACTGGGTTCAACTGCCACGTATTACCACTAGGGTACTGTGGCACACAGCTCCAACCTCAGACCTACATAAACCTGAGAGTCATTGTATCAGCCCCTAGAGACTGCTACAAGTTGCAACCAGTTATCTCTAGCTAAACTGAAGAAACCACTGGGCTCCCTGGTTCTTCGAGTGGGCTATAGTTAGAAAACACAATAAAGGAGCAACAGCAACAGCTCAATAAGTTCTGAGCAAGAAAGACAAAGGTAGGGTAGCTCTCTCCAGAACTTCTCCTGGGGAGAGGAGAGCCTTCCTGACTACCAAGGACCATAGTTACCACACAGGTCCTTACGCCTGAAGTGAGCTCTAGCAATTTCTGAGAAGCACCACCATTAAGTTGACATACTGAAAGAGCTGAGGATGCCTTCTTCAGAATCCTGCCAAGGAGATTCTCCCTACCTCAGGATTCCAGCAGCTACCACAAATTAACAGCCCACACCTGAGACACCAACATGGGTAGAGGCCAGTATTAAAGCACAACCAACAAAAGGCAAAGCAATATGGCATCCCCATAACCCAGTTATCCAGTTACTCTGGGCATCCTAACATAAGTGAAATTTAGGAAGATGACCTTACATCTATGTTGTGAAGAGGATGATGGAGGAAACAAATAAAATGTGTAAAGAAATGGAAGGAGATAGTCAAATTATGGCCATGGTCAAAGAAATGCAGGAGGATGCAGCCAAACAGTTTGTGGCTTTCAGACAGGAAATGATCACTGAAAGAAGTAAATGAAACAGAGGAATGTTTAAACAAAAGGTGAACGAATTGAAGGAAAAACAGGAAAATACAGTCAGACAATTGAAGGAAATAAAAAGAATGGTTCAGGATCTAAAGATAAAATTGGAAAAAAATTAAACAAATCACAAACGGAGGAAACCATGGAGAGAAAGAACTTAGGAAAGAACACAGAAACTACAGAGGTAAGCTTAATCATCATACTACAAGATATGGAAGAAAGAATCTCAGGTGTGGAAGACAGAATAGAAGAAATAGATGTATCCATCAAAGAAAATAATAAATCCAAAAAAATTCTGACACAAAACATCCAACAAATCCAAGACAACACCTAAGAATAATAGGAATAGAAGAAAAAGAAGATTCCCTCCTCCAAGGCCCAGAAAATATTTTCAACAAAATCATTGAAGAAAATTTCCCAAGCTTAAAGGAGAGGCCTTTAAGCATATAGGAGAGGCCTACAGAAAACCTAATAAATTAGACCAGAAAAAAAATATATCCTCCTTCCTCATAATGATCAAAACAGTAAGTATACAGAAGAAAAAATACTGAAAGCTGCAAGGTATAATGGACAAGTAATATATAATGGCAAACCCATCAGAATCATTCCTGACTCCTCAACAGAGACTATAAAGTAAGAAGAGTCTGGACAGATACAACGCACACCCTAAGAGAACACAGATGTCAGACCAGGCTACTATACACAGCAAAACTCCCAGTCCTCATAGAAAAGAAAACAAGATATTCAATAACAACAACAACAAAATTCCAAAATACCTACACACAAATGCAGTGTGACAGAAGATACTAGAAGGAAAAATACAACCCAAGAAACTCTTAACAGGAAAACACAGGAAAAAAAAAAAAAACAATACAGTAAAACTAAAAGTATTCAAGCACACAAACACACTACCATAGCCAACATCAAAATCAAAGGATCTAACTGCCACTGGTCATTAATCTCTGTCAAAATCAATGTACTTAAATAATAATAAAAAGACAAAGACTAACAGAATGAATGCATAAACAAGACCCAACAATCTATTGTATACAAGAAACACACCTAAGTCACAAAGATAGACATTACCTGAGAGTAAAGGGCTGGAAGACAGTTTCCCGAGCAAATGGAACCAAGAAGCAAGCAGGAATATCCATTCTAATATTTTTTTTAAAAAAAATAGACTTTTAACAAAAATTAATCAAAAGAGATTAGGAAGGACACATCATACTCATAGAAGAAAAATTCAAGCAGGAAGACATCACAATCCTGAATATCTATGCCCCAAGTACAAGGGCAAACACATTTGTAAAAGAAACATTAATAAAACTTAAATCACACATAGATCCCTACACATTAATAGTGGGAGACTTCAACACCCATCTCTCAACAAAGGACAGGTCAACAAAACAGAAATTAAACATAGAAACAATGACTCTAACAGAGGTCATGAATCAAATGGACCTAAAAGATATTGACAGAAAGTTCCACACAAAAGAGAGAGAATTTATCTGCTTTTCAGCACCTCATGGAACTTTTGTATTCTCCAAATTACACCATATAGTTGGTGGCAAAGCAAGCCTCAACAGATAACAGATACAAAAGTAATGAAAAAATTTCTCGTATCATATCTGACCACCATGCCCTGAAGCTGGACCTCAACAACAACAGAAATTAAAAAAAAAAAAAAAAAAAAAAAAAGCCTACAAACTCATGGAAACTGAACAACTCACTACTCAATAATGACTGAGTTAGCGACAAAATAAAGAAAGATGCTACACCCACTCCAGTGTCTGGTGTAGCATATCAGTAGATAGTGCTACTCAGACTAAGAGATATGTGTCTTTCAGATTATGCTCTCTGGAGGTACCTAGCAGATGCCCCACCCCCGCCTGGCAAAAAGACATGTTCTGAGATTTCTGTGCTTTTCGGTCACGGTTTTGGTATTGGAACTTTGAGCGTTTTGGTTTTTCTCTGTGACTCCTGATATAGCACACCTAATTTTACAAAGAAATTTATCATTAGTAAATTATTAAAGGCTTTAACAAGAATAAAATGTAAAAAGAATAAGCTTTAAAAAAGTAATAAAACAGATTCAGTATCAATAAGCATTATAAGAATAGTGAAAAAAAATAATGGGCTCCTTCTTAAGAAAAAAATAGCATAAGAAGTACAGCTGGTGGGAGTTTACCCTCCCTTCAGCACCTTGTTCCTAGGGAAGATCGTAAATCTTTAGCAGGACATACGGGAGGATGGTTAACAAAGGTGTAATTAGATTTTGATACAGAGAAAGATTTTGGCAGACATCTGACTAAGCTCCTGACTTTCCTCTTCATTGGTTAGCAATAATAAAACTGCATTTGAAGTTTCTTTCCCTTGGTCTGCTTTGATCAAAAGTTTTCAGGCCAAGATTTTTTTGTGGGCACTCCCCTCTGTTAAACTGTAAACTTTGTATTCTTGGTAAAAGTCTAAATGTTCTGGGAAGTGTGCCAAATTTAAGGTGCCTTTTTGTAAAATCATCATAAAAATATTAACTTGAATTCAGTAAAGTGCAGCAGATTTCAAAGCCTCACTGGTCTCTGTCTGTCAATTCGCCCAAACTGTGCCTTCCTGATATTCAAAGCCTCATTCCCAGGGAATCAACATAGCCGACTGGGCTGGTCTGTGGCAGAAAGAAATTAAAGTCTTTCTAGTTCCAATGAAAATTAAAACAAAACATACCCAAACTTATTGGACACAATGAAAGCAGTACTAAGAGGAAATTTCATAGTGCTAAGTGCCTTCAAGAAGCAATTCGAAACATCTCATTCAAACAACTTAATGGCTCACCTAAAATCCCTAGGAAAAAAAAAAAAAAAAAAAGAAGTAGACATACCCAAGAGGAAGGGATGGCTGGAAATAATCAAACTCATGGCTGCAATCAATCAAATAAAACAATTGAAAGAACCAATGAAACCAAGAGCTGGTTCTTTGAGAAAATACAGAAGATAGTCAAGCCCTTAAACAAACTAACTAAAAGGCAGACACTATCCAAATCAACAAAATCAGAAATCAAAAGAGGTTACATAACGACAGACAGTGAGGAAATCTAAACAATGATTAGGTCTTACTTCAAAAGCCTATATGCCACAAAATTTGAAAATCTAAATGAAATAGACAATTTTCTTGATTGGTTCCACTTACTAAAGCTGTATCGAGACCAGGTAAATCAAATAGCTCAATATCCCCTAAGTAAATAGAAGCTGTCAACAAAATTCTCCCATCCAAAAACTGCCCAGGGCCAGATGGTTTCAGCCCAGAATTCTACCAGACCTTCAAAGAAGAGCTAACTCCATTACTCTTCAAAGTACTCCACAAAATAAAAACTGAAGAAACACTACCAAAGTCATTCTATGAAGCCACAATCACCTTGTAACCTAAACCTCACAAAGATCCATCAAAGAAAGAGAATTTCAGGCCAAACTCCCTAATGAACATTGATGCAAAAACACACAACAAAATACTTGCTAACGGAATACAAGAACATATCAAAGATATCATCCAATATGACCAAGTAGACTTCATCCCAGGTATACAGGGGTGGTTCAATATATGGAAATCCATCAATGTAACCCAGCATATAAACAAACTGAAAGAACAAAAACACACACACACACAGTAATCTCCTTAGATGCTGAAAAAGCATTTGATAAATTCTAACATCTATACATGTTTAAAGTCTTGGAGAGATCATGGAATAAAAGGCACTTACCTAAAGTAAAGGCAATATACAGCAAGCCTATAGTCAACATCAAACTAAGTGGAGAGGAACCTATATCAATCACACTGAAATCAGGGCAAGGCTGCCCACTCTCTCCATAGCTCTTCAACATAGGTCTTGAAGTCCTAGCTATATCAATAAGAAAATTAAAGGAGATCAAGGGACTCTGAACTGGAAAGGAAGAAGTCAAAGTATCACTATTTGCAGATGATAGGATACTATACATGAGTGACCCCAAAATTTCTACCAGGAAACTTC
The DNA here is from genome assembly GCF_030254825.1 of Meriones unguiculatus. Classification (NCBI taxonomy): domain Eukaryota; kingdom Metazoa; phylum Chordata; class Mammalia; order Rodentia; family Muridae; genus Meriones; species Meriones unguiculatus. The sequence goes on from NC_083357.1 coordinate 44,261,775, forward strand.
TACAGCTGATAAACACCTTCAGCAAATGACTAAATACAAAATTAACTCAAAAAAAAATCAGTAGCACTTCTGTATAAAAAAGATAAAATGGCTGAGAAAGAAATTAGGGAAACAGTCTCCTTCAAAAGAGCCACAAATGACATAAAGTACCTTGGTGTGGCCCTAACCAAGCCAGTCAAAGACCCTGAAATAAACCCACATACTTATGGATAGCTCATTTTTTAAAAGATGCCAAAACCTTACAATGGAAAAATGATAGCATCTTCAACCAATGGTGCTGGTCTAACTGGATGTAGACATGTAGAAAAATGCAAATAGTTCGATGCTTATCACCCTGCAGAGAACTAAAATCCAAGAGGATCAAAGACTTCAATATAAAACCAGACACATCAAAGCTGTTAGAAGAAAAATCAGGGAAGAGCTTTGAACTCACTGGAACAGGGGACAACTTCCTGAACAGAACTCCAACAATACAGGCTCTAAGATCAACAATCAATAAATGGGACCTCATGAAAAGAAAAAAGCTTCTGTCAAGCAGAGGACACTGTCATCAGAGCAAAACGACTGCCTACAGATTTGGAAAGGATCTTCACCAACCCTATACCTGACAGAGGGCTAATATGCAGACAGCAAAAAACCAAGTAAACCAAATTTGCAAATGGGGTACAGAGCTAAACAGAGAATTTTCCATAGAGGATTATCAATTGGCAGAGATATGCTTAAAGAAATGTGCAACGACGTCCTTAGTCATCAGGGAGATGCAAATCAAAACAATCCTGAGATTTCACCTTACACCCATCAGACTGGCCAAGATTGAAAACTCAAGAGACAACACATGTAGGAGAGGATTAGACAAAGGAGAACCCTCCTCCATTGCTGGTGGGAATGTGAACATTTAAACCACTCTGGAAATCAATCTGGTGCTTCTCAGACATTAGGAATAGTGCTTCCTCAAGATCCAGCTATACCACTACTAGTCATATATCCAAGTTACTCAAGTATACAACAAGGACATTTGCTCAACCATGTTTGTAGCAGCTTTATGTGTAATAGCCAGAAACTAGAAACAACCCAGATGATCCTCAGTTGAGGGATGGATACAAAACTTGTGGTGCAATTACACAATAGTAGAGGACTCAGAAATGAAAAACAAGGAAATCATGAAATTTGTAGGCAAATAGTGGGAACTAGGAAAGGTCATCCTGAGTGAGGTATCTCAGAAGCAGGAAGACACACAGAGTATATATTCACTCATAAGTGGAGATTACACAAATAATATAGGATAAACATACTAAAATCTGTACACTGGAAGAAACTAATCAAGAAAGAAGACTTTGGGTAAGATGCTCAATCCTCATTCAAAAAAGCAAAGAGGATGGACATCAGAAAAGGGAGAAAACAGAAAACAGGACAGGAGCCTACCACAGAGGGACTCTAAAAGACTTTACACAACAGTGTATCAAAGCAGATGCTGAGACTCATAACCGAACTTTGGGCAGAGTGCAGGGAAGCTTATGAAAGTAGGGGGATATAGAATTACTTGGAGGGCACAGGAGCTCCACAAGGAGAGCAAGAGAACCAACTGTCCTGGATAAAGGGGTGTTTTCTGGGACTGATATTTCGACCAAGGACCATGCATGGATATAACCTAGGACTCAGTGTCCAAGTGGGTGCCCTAGAAATGGGAACAGGGACTGTCTCTGATATAACTTACTGGCCTGATCTTTGATCACCTCCGGGCTTTCAGCCTCGCCAGGCCATAGAGGAAGACAATGCAATCACTTCTTATGTGACCTGATAGTCTAGGATCAGATGGATGGACAGGAGAACCACCCCTAACAGTGGACTGAGGGAGGGGCATGGGTGGAGGAAAGACAGAGAGAGTGGACTGGGAGGGGAAGAAGAAGAGAGCTACAGGTGGAATACAAAGTGAATAAACTGTAATTAATAACACCTTCAGCAAAGTGGCCAGATAAAAAATTAACTCAAAAAAATCAGTACCCCTCCTGTATACAAAAGGCAAAACGACTGAGAAATAAATTAGGGAAACACCCCCCTTTACAATAGCCACAAATGACATAAAGTACCTTGGTGTAACCCTAACCAAGTAAGTCAAAGACACGTATGAAAAAAATTTCAAGTCTCTGAAGAAAGAGTTATTAGAAGATATCAGAAGATGGAAAGATCTCCCATGCTCATGGCTTGGCAGGATTAGCATAGTATAAATGGTCATCTTACCAAAAGCAATCTACAGATTTAATGCAATTCCCATCAAATTGCCAACACCATTCTTTACAGACCTGCAAAGAAAAATTCTCACCTTTATATGGAATAACAAGAAACCCAGAATTGCTAAAACAATCCTCTACTATAGAAGAACTTCTGGAGGTATCTCCATCCCTGATCTCAAGCTGTACTATAGAGCAACAGTTATCAAAACTGCATGGTACTGGCATAAAAACAGAATGGTGAATCAATGGAACCGAGCAGAAGACCCAGAAATAAACCCACACACTTATGGACACCTGATTTTTGACAAAGATGCCAAAACCATACAATGGAAAAAAGATAGCATCTGCAACAAATGGTGCTGGTCTAACTGGATGTCTACATGTAGAAAAATGAAAATAGATCCATATTTATCATCCTGCACAAAACTGAAGTCCAAGTGGATCAAAGACCTCAACATAAAACCAGACACATTAAATCGGCTAGAAAAAAAAAAAAAGTGGGGAATACCCTAGAACTCATTGGCACAGCACAACTTCATGAACAGAACACCTACAGCACAGGCTCTAAGAGCAAAAATCAATAAATGGGACCTCATGAAACTGAAGAGCTTCTGTAAAGCAAAGGACACCGTCATCAAAACAAAGCGACTACCTACAGATTGGGAAAGAATCTTCACCAATCCTTTATCTGACAGAGGACTCATATCCAGTATATATAAAGAACTAAAGAAGCTGAAAAGCAACAAACCAAGTAATCCACTTGAAAAATGGGGAACAGGGCTAAACAGAGAACTCTCTGTAGGGAAATATTGAATGGCAGAGAAGCATTTAAAGAAATGCTCAACCTCATTAGCCATTAGGGAAATACAAATCCAAACAACCCTGCCTTTCTGATTGAGGATTGAGCATTTTAGCCAGAGTCTTCCTTCTTCATTAGTTTCTTTAGGTGTACAGATTTTAGTATATTTATCCTATATTATATGTGTAATCTCCCCTTATGAGTGAGTATATACCCTGTGTGTCTTCATGCTTCTGGGATACCTCACTCAGGATGAACTTTTGAGTACCCACCATTTGCCTGCAAATTTCATGATTTTTTTTTGCTGAGTAATATTCAAATTTCTGTATCCATTCCTCATTTGAGGGACATCTGGGTTGTTTCCAGCTTCTGGCTATTACATACAAAGCTACTACAAACATAGTTGAGCAGATGTCCTAGTGGTATACTTGAGCATCTTTTGGATATATGCCAGGTAGTGGTATAGCTGGATCTTGAGGAAGCACTGTTCTTAATTGTCTGAGAAAGTGCCAGATTGATTTCCAAAATGGATGTACAAGTTTACATTCCCACCAGCAATGGAGGAGGGTTCCCCTTTGTTCACATCCTCTCCAGCATATGCTGTCACTGGAGTTTTTGATCTGAGCTATTCTGATGGCTATAAGGTGAAATCTCAGGGTCCTTTTGATTTACATTTCCCTTATGACTAAGGATGTTGAATATTTCTTTAAGTGTATCTCTGCCATTCTATATTCCTCATCAGAGGAGAGACATCAGAAAAGGAAGAAAACAGGGAACAGGAAAGGACCCTCCCACAGAGTGCCTCTGATAGGCTCTGCTCTGCAGGGTATCAAAGGAGATGCTGAGACTTATGGCCAACATTTGGGCAGAGAGCAGGGAATCTTATGAAAGAAGTAGGCAAAAGTAAGACCTGAAGAGAACAGAGCTCCACAAGGAGAGCAACAGAACCAAGAAACCTGACCACAGGGATCTTTTCTGAGACTGATACTCCGAACAACGACCATTCATGGAGATAACCTAGAACCCCTGCCCATGGCAGTTCAATGTCCAAGTGGATTCCATAGTAATGGGTACAGGGGCTGTCTCTGACAAGAACTGATTGGCCTGCTCTTTGATCACCTGCCCCTGAGGGGAGAGCAGCCCTACTAAGACACAGAGGAGACAACGCAGCCACTCCAGATGAGACCTGGTAGACTAGGATCAGAATGAAGGGGAGGAATATCTCCCCTATCATTGGACTGGGGAAGGGATAAGGTTAGAGAAGGGGAGGGAGGGTGGGATTGAGAGGGGAAAGAGGAGGAAGCTACTGGGGAGATACAAAGTGAATAAATTGAAATTAATAAAAATTTAAAAATACATAAAAAAGAAATCTTTCTGTAGGCCCCAATATCTTCAGTCAAGAATGGTTCTTTAATAAAATGTCATAGACTAAAATTGGAACATAAGAAAGGAGAACACTCCAGAAGTGGCTCTGCATTCAAGATTGCTAACAGATCTTTTTGTAAGTCAAGTTTTGTTCCCAGCACCCATGTTGAACAGCCTACAACTACTTGTAACTCCATCTCCTGGGGACCTGTTTTCAGAATAACACAGGCATAATTGTATATATGGAACACAGACACACACACACACACACACACACACACACACAAATAGAGATTAGAGAGTCAGATATATAAATGCAAAAAAAAACAATAAAAAACAAACAAAACAAAACATAAAATAAAAACAAAAAACAAAATTAAGCAGAAAAAATGGCTGTTTGAGGTTAAGGAGGAACCTTAAAACATTTTCAATTATAAGCAAAAGGAAGAGAAGAAACAGAATTTCTCCATTGAGTTTTTTCTTTTTTTCTTTTTATTAATTACAATTTATTCACTTTGTATCTCCCCTGTACCTCCCTCCATCCTCCCCTCCCAATCCCACCCTCCCTCTTCTCCACCTCTGTCCCTCTCCCAGTACACTGATAAGGGAGGTCCTCCTCCCCTTCCCTCTGACCCTAGTCTATCGTGTTTCATCAGGAGTGGTTGAATTGTCTTCTTCTGTGGCCTGGTAAGGCTGCTCTCCCTCAGGGAGATCAAAGAGCAGGCCAATCAGTTCATGTCTGAGAAAGTCCCCGTCCCCATTAGTATGGAGGACACATGGACTCTGAACTGCCACAGGCTACCTCCATGCAGGGGTTCCAAGCCATTTCCATGAGTAGTCCTTGGCTGGAGTGTTAGTCTCAGAAAAGACCCCAGTGCCCAGACTTTTTGGATCTGTTGCTGTCCTTGTGGAGTTCCTATCCTCTCCAGGTCTTACTATCTTTCATGAGAGTCCCTGCACTCTGACCAAAGTTTGGCTATGAGTTTCAGCATCTACCTTGATACTCTGCAGGGGAGAGCCTTTCAGAGGCCTTCTGTGGTAGGCTCCTGTCCTGCACACTGTTTGCTCCCTCCTCAGATGTTCATCCTCTTGGGCTTTCTGAATGGGGATTGAGCAACTTAACCAGAGTCCTCCTTCCTGATTAGCATCCTTAAATGTACAAATTTTAGTATGTTTATCCTACATTACATGTCTAATCTCCACTTATGAGTGAATATATAACCTGTGTGTCTTTCTGCTTTTGGGATACCTCACTCAGGATGATCTTTTTCAGTTCACACCCTGAAATCTCAGGGTCATTTTGATTTGCATTTCCAGGACAACTAAAGACGTTGAACATTTCTTTAAGTGTTTTTCTGACATTAGATATTCCTCTATTGATAATTTTCTGTTTTGCTCTGTACCCCAATTTTAATTGGATTACTTGATTTGTTGCTGTTTAACTAAAAGAGTTATTTCTATATACTGGATATTAGCCGTCTGTCAAACATAGGTTTGGTGAAGATCCTTTCTCAATCTGTAGGCAGTTGCTTTTCTTCTAATAGGTTAAGTTTGTCTGGTTTTATACCGATGTCTTTGATCCACTTGCAATTTAGTTTTGTGCAGGGTGATAAGTATGAATCTATGTGCAGGATTCTACAAGTAGATTTCCAGTTAGATCATCACCATTTCTCGAAGATGCTATCTTTTTTCCATTGTAAGGTTTTGGCAGCTTTGTCAAAAAACAGGTGTCCATAAGTATGTGGGTTTATTTCTGGGTCTTCTATTTGATTCCATTGATCCACCATTCAGTTTCTATGCCAGTACCATGCAGTTTTTATAACTGTTGCTCTATAGTACACCTTGAGATCAGGGATGGAGATACCTCCAGAAGATCTTTTATTGTAGAGGATTGTTTTAGCAATTCTGGGTTTCTTGTTTTTCCATATAAAGGTGAGAATTTTTCTTTCCAGATCTGTAAAGATTTCTGTTGGTAATTTGATGGGAATTGCATTGAATCTGTAGATTGCTTTTGGTAAGATGGCCATTTTTACTAGGTTAATCCTGCCAAGCCATGACCATAGGAGATCTTTCCATCTTCTCATATCTTCTTCTAATTCTTTCTTCAGAGACTTGAAATTTTTTCATACAAGTCTTTGGCTTGCTTTGTTATGTTCACACCAAGGTACTTTATGTCCTTTGTGGCTATTGTGAAGGGTGTTTTTTCCCTAATTTTTTTCTCAGCTCTTTTGTCTTTTGTATAAGGAGGGATACCGATTTTTTTTAGTTAATTTAGTATCCAGCCACTTTGTTGAAGTGATATGGAGAGAGTGGGCAGCCATGCCTTGTCCCTGAGTTCAGTAGGATTGCTTTAAATTTCTCTCCGTTTAGTTTGATGTTGGCTATAGACTTGCTGTATATTGCCTTTACTATCTTTAGTTATGTGCCCTGTATTCCTGATCTCTCCAAGACTTTAAACATGAATGGATGTTGGATTTTTTCATATGCTTTTTCAGCATCTAAGGAGATTATCATTTGTTTTTTTTTTTTTCTTTATTTTTGTTAGCATGGTATATCACATTGATGGCTTTCCATATATTGAACCACCCCTGCATACCTGGGATGAAGCCTACTTAGTCATAGTGGATGATATCTTTGATGTGTTCTTGTATTCGGTTTGCAAATATGTTTTTGAGTATTTTTGCATCAATGTTCATTAGGGAGATTGGCATGAAATTTTCTTTCTTTGTTCAGTCTTCGTGAGGCCATAAAGAAGGGCAACACAGCCAGTCTTGATAAGATCTGATAAGCTTGGGTGATATTGAAGGGGAGCAAGACCACCCCTATCAGTGGACTTTCAGAAGGGCATCGGAGGAGATGAGGAAGGGAGGGTGGGACTAGGAAGGAATGAGGAAGAAGCTTACAGCTGGGATACAAAATGAATAATTTGTAATTAATATAAATAATAAACATTTAAATAAAAAACAGAAAAATTTAATTTTCTGTATGTTAAAACTCTTAACTCCCTGCAAAGATACCAGTGAGATATAAGGAAAAATATAGGTGATTATAGAAAATTACCAGGAAAAAAGAAAATGAGCAAGCTGAAGAGAAAAAATATCTATTTCCTTTTGAGATTCATAAAACTCTGTACTGATTTCTGAGGTCATAAAACAAGAATTGCATTTTTAATAATACTTTGCAAAAAAAGGTTTCAAGTAGCAGTGTTATTTACTTACAATTGATATCTGCATTTGCCATTAGTCCAGAGAAAGGCCCTTTTCAATGGAAGACCCTTGAAGCAGCTATGGAATTCTGAAACTTTTGAAGAGAGAGAACAAGATAGGAAAGGGAATGAAGAGAGAAATGAAGGTGAAGATCAGACTTGGGGAAAGCAGGGGCAAAAAGAAAGAGGCCCTGTAGAGAAAAGATAAACCATGGGTGCAGGCATCTCTGTGACAAGCTGGATGCTTAGGACAGGGTAGGCTTCTGGGAAGATATGGGAGTGACTCTAGCTGAGACTCCATGTAGCAGGGTCCATGGAGACTGAAGAGGATACCCTCTAACTAGACAAGAATCTTAGTGGAGTGAGAGGAACAGCAACCCAACCACAAAAACTTCAACCAACTATTTACCCTGACTACAAGATGTGCAGGAATAAAGATAGAAATTGAGGGAATGTCCAACCAATACCTGAACCTACCTGAGACTCATCCCATTGGAGAGAGTCAACCCCTGACAGTATTAAAAATACTCTGCTATGCTTGCAGAAAGGAGCCTAGCATAGATGTCCTCTGAGAGGCTACACCCAGCAGCAGTTCCAAACAGATGCAGTGTTTGACTTACAGCTAAACATTGGGCGAAGCATAGGGAGTCTTTTAGAAAAGTGGGGGGATGGATAGAAGGATCTGGAGGTGACCTGAGCTCCAAAAGAAGACCAACAGAGCCAACTATTCATGGCGCAAAGGGGCTTGTGGAGACCAAAACACCAAGGACCTTGCAAGAGTGGACCTAGGCCCCTACACAGATGAAGCAGGCATTTCTTTGAAGGAGGCAAGGGAATCTACCCTGCTTGCCCTTCTGAATGAAGTTTAAACATCCTCGCTAGGGTCTTAATTGTTATTTAGATTCTTCAGGTCTGTAGATTTTAGTAAGGTTGTCCTATATTATATGTCTAGTATCTGCTTATAGGTGAGTGCATACCATGTGTGCTTTTCTGTTTCTGGGTTGCCTCAGTCAGGATGATCTTTTCTGTTTCTGTCCATTTGCCTGCAAATTTCATGATTTCCTTGTTTTTAATTCCATTGCGTAAATGTGTCACAATCTCTGTATGCATTCCTCTGTTGAGGGACATCTAGTTTGTTTCCAGATTCTGGCTGTTACAAATAAAGTTGCTATGAACATAGCTGAGCCAGAAGTGGTATTTGAGAGGGAACAGGATTCGAGCCTACTATAGAGGGTCCTCTGAAATGCTCCACCCAACAGGGGATAGAAGCAGAATTCGAGACTCACAGCCAAACATTGGGCAGAGCTCAGGGAGTCTTATGGAAGAAGAGGGAAATAGAAGGACATAGAGGAGAAAGAAGCCCCACAAGGAGGCCAACAAAGCTAAACTTTCTGAGTTAAGATGGTCCTGCAGAGAGAGATGCACCAACCAAGGACCATGCATGCAGAGGACCCAGACCGGCTGCTCAGATATAGTTAATAGGCAGCTCATTCTCCATGTGGGTTCCAAGTATGGGGAGCAGGGACTGCCTCTGTCATGAACTCAGTTGCCTGCTCATTGATCACTTGCCCCTCGTGTTATGGCCTTACTAGGACACAGAGGAAGAAGATCTAGGCAGTCCTGATGAGACTTGGTAAGCTATCTTATCAGTTTCTCTTCCCCTGGGCAGATGGCAGGGGATGGGAATGCCAATTTTCAGTGGTCATGGGGAAGGAGTTGAGGGAGGGGGCTACAATTGGGATATATAATGAATAAATTATAAAAAGAACACACACACATACACAAAAGGTGAAGCTAAAATACAGAGTAAACCCTGGCTTTCCCTAACTCACACTGAACACAGGCCCCGGCAGTACCTATCCTACATGGAGAATTAGATGGGATTTTTTGTTTTGTTTTGTTTGTAAGTTTTGGGTTTGTTGTTGTTGTTAGTTTGTTTCTGCATTATATCTCCAAAAAATTCCAATGCATAAACACGTAGGGCTTTCGAAAAGAGGGATGCTCTTTCTGACCATAAAAATCACTAGAACCCTCAGTCTCCTTTTACACATTCAGTGTAAAGAAAATTATGTAACACCCCCAAGAGTAAGATAAAAACAGCACCCACTGTCAAACATGAGATAGCAGCATCTTGTTGAGAGATAATTAATGCACTAAATTATCACGTGTAAAAAGAGTGAAATAGGTGTGTATGAATGGAAATGCCAATGAAGAAGGAGTATGAGGAAAGAAAAGAAGAAAAGTAGGAAGAAAGGAAGGAAGGAAGAAAAAGAAGGAGGGAAAAGGTAAGAAGGAAAGATGGAGAGAAGGATGGAGGGGGAAGGAGCTAAAGAAAATGCAACAATTGAAAAAAGTACACCACAGATGCAGACGTCTTTTAGTGTGTTGGACATTGTCAGATTTGGAGTAGGGCATAATAACGTGGAAAAGGCCTAAGAGACAATATTAGCCTTGGGAAAATAGGTAGTTGAAATTCTTGAGCATTAAGAGAGAAATTCAAGGCAGAAAATATAGTTGAAAAAAATTATAACCAGTTGAGATGAGATGTGGTTTAGGGGTCATCAGTATTGACTATTCTTCCAGGGGACCTGGGTTTAACTCCCAGCTTCCACCTGGAGACACACAATCACCTATAACTCCAGTTACAGGGAATTTGCTACCCTCTTCTGGGCCCTGCAGTCACTGCATGTACACAAATGATACACAGGCATGCAGGTAAAACACACATAGACATTAAATTAAAATTATATATATATATATATATATATATATATATATATATATATATGACATTGATATAATATGTGTGCCGGTAATTAATTTTAAAGGATGCAGGGTATTTCTGGGGATCTTAACCTACTTGATACAAAAAAAAGTCCCATCTACTCTCTTTCTCTATCTATCTCTCTGTCTGTCTCTCTCATTTGTTTTGAAACTTAATAAAAATTGTAAATAGGCTGTAAAGCTTTTCAACAGCTTGCCTGTGTTAGAGCTACAGTGACAGCTGGCTTTTTATTTATGCTTAAAGCCTGTTTTGAATCACTCTGGATATTAATTGGTGAAACCAGTAACTTGGAAGTCTATGCTCTTTGTCAGACTTCCTATTACATTCCTCTTTCAGTTACCACAAATCACTGTCATTTACCCATTCTATAAATATTTGCCTAATGCCTGCATTTTTTGATGGGCACATCACCAAAGGAGAAGCATAATACTGAGAGTTAGTACATGAGGAACCTTTCATACAAAGCCGGGCCTGGATAATTAATATTTGTAATCCCAATACTCAGGAGCACAGATGCAGGAGGATCACATGTTTGAGATGATCCTGGGCTACATAGAAATAGCTTGGTTAAAAAATAATAGTAAGCCACCAACTCATCAGCTAGTCATAAGTGGAAGCCTTTTCTTGCCAGAAGCATGAGTGATGCCAAATGTTTTCCAAGGTGGGCTGGAGAAGAGGGCACAGGCTACAGTCAATGTAGCAGTCCTGGGCAGAATGATAGAAGAAGCAGCTGCAAGTGCAAAGGACCACTAATACCCTGTAGGTAGAACTCTCTGTTATTCAGGAGCCCGACTCCCTGGCTTTTCCAATAAAAATGTTTATCTATATGGTACCATGAACCTTATTGGAAGTCACTAATGACCAGTGGCAAGAACTCATCTCTAGAAGATAGGTATTACTATTAACCATATTTAGAGTGCTATCATGGTAGCAACTGCAGGAAAGAGTTACTGTCACTAAAAAGCAGAGACATTTCAGAGGGCCATATCCTTATTTCCCTCATTACTTACCAAAGGTTTACCTTTGTCAAGCAAAGAAAGACATGCCACCAGGGAAGCCATCTGGGGCAAGAGTCAGGTTATAATGTGTCTATACCCCAAAATTCTTTTCCTGAGACCATCAGGAGCAGGACTACTTTCTCCATTCTCTGGACCTGCATATCCACGCACACATAGCATTTATGATCTCCCACCTCTGCCACCTTTGATGTAGTCACGTGGCCACGTTTCAGATTAAACTTCCTCTCTCCTTATTAAAAAAAAAAAAAAAAAAAAAAAAAAAAAAAAAAAAAAAGGAAAAGATGTGGCCAGATAGCACCTGGAATTCCTCTTCATACAAATGAAGGATTCTCAGCACCTTGGCCCCAGCCAATGATATATACTCACTTCCAAATCCCCTACCCACACCCTAAGGTTTACATGTCCCTTGTTCACCCCTTGTAAAGAGATCTGTTTCACCAAAAACTATCTCCAGAGAAGGCTGTTTCTCTTGCCTAGCACCCACCAGGATTCTGCCTAACCCAACCACCCCAGCAAAGTTTTTCATTCCTTCCATTCCAGCCCAATGTGCAACAGTGCCTGGATACCTCAAGCAAGAAAGACAGCCAGGGTAACACATCTTCATTTTTCTTCATAATTATTTCTTATTTACACAAAAACAGAATACAAGAGGCAAAAATATAGATACCCCAATATAATTTAAAATTTTAATAGAATTTTTCTGCTTTTATACCTACAACAGAAGTCATTTCAAAGTGTTACATATAATCAAAAGATAATGCAGCACAAAACTAGGTATATGCTCTAGAATAGACAATTAACTGGACTATCGGGGGATATTACTTGGTATAGTACTTATGAAAGGCCAGTTTTGTGTTTTAGCTTCACACCTATCCTACTTTGCTGGGTTCTCATAGGCCAGACACGTATGGACATGGGTGTCATACAACAGAGGCATCTCTGCCTGCTGTTATGTGAGTCCAGGAGCTCTTGGATTCAACAAAAGAGGTACTTCCTCTGTTCCCCTGAGGCATACCCAAAGATGAATGAAGGTGAAAATGCTGAGAACTTTCTCCTCTAAGAGATGCATCAAAAATTTCTCCACATCATAAACCCAATAGGCACTTCATTTTACCACGGAGACACTTGTCCAAACTTGTTCATTGCTGCTGTATTTATACTAGGTAGAAGCTAGAAAAAACCAAGATGACTGCCAATAGGTGGATACATAATGAAAATGTGGTGCATTTACACAATGGAAAATTACTCAACTATAGAAAAATGAAATTAAGAAACTCACAAGTATATGGATGGAACTGGAAGGGAAAAACAGTCTAAAAAAGTTAAGCAGACCCAGCATGACAAATGAGTAATAATAAGATAAAATAAAATAAAATAAATAAAAACAAGCAAATTGAAATCTGACAAAACAACCAAAGGTGGAAAAGAGCCAAAGAAAAAACACAAGAAAGGCATATTGTCACATTAATAACACCAAACCGGAAGTCATAATAAACATACAAAGAAGCTGGAATGTAGGGGTGAAAAGCACACCTTGTGTGAGTATGCACCATGTGTGACTTTCTGCTTCTGGGTTACCTCACTCCAGATGGTCTTTTCAAGTTCCCACCATCACTCTATACATTTCATGATTCCCTTGTTTTAAATTGCTGAATAGTATTCCATTGTTTAAATGTACCACAATTTCTATATCTATTCCTCTGTTGAGGGACATCTAGGTTGTATCGAGATTCTGATTATTATGAAGAGAGCTGCTATGAAATGGTTGAGCAAATGTCCTTGTTGTACAGTCTGGCATATTTTAGTTATGTGCCTAGCAGTGGTATAGCTGAATCTTGAGGTAGCACTATCCCGAATATTCTGAGAAAGAACTAGATTGGTTTCCAAAGTGGTTGTATAAGTTTACATTCCCACCAAAAATGGAGGAGGGTTCCATTTTTTCCACATCCTCTCCAGCAAGTGTTATCAATTGAAGTTTTGATCTTAGCCATTCTGATGTGTGTAAGGTGTAATCTCAGGGTCTATTTGATTTACATCTCCCTGATGACTAAGGAAGCTGAACCTTTAAGTGTTTCTCTGCCATTCAATATTCCTTTATTGAGAATTCTTTGTTTAGCTCTGTACCCCATTTTTAATTGGATTATTTGGTATTGCTGTTTAACTTCTTGAGTTCTTTATGTATTTTGGATATTAGCCCTCTATCAGATATAGGATTGGTGAATATTCTTTCCCAACGGTATATACTCACTCATAAGTCATTATTAGATATATAATATTGGATAAACATGATAAATTCAAAAGTCCTAAAGAAGCTAAACAACAAGCACGACCCTAGGAATGATGCTCAGTCCTCATTCAACAGGGCACATATGATAGACATCATAAAGAGGAGAAGACAGGGATCAGAACAGGGGCCTACCTCAAAGGCCCTCTGAAAGACTATAGTGATTAAGGTACCAAAGTAGAGGCTGAGACTCATAGCCAATCTTTGGGCAGAGTGCATAGAATTTTATGAAAGAAGGGGAAGATACAAAGACCAGAAGGCACAGGAGTTTCCAAAAGGAGACCAACTGAGCCAAAAGACCCTGGGCCCAGGGAGCCCTGCAGAGACTGATGTCCCAAACAAGGACCATGCATGGAGAGGACCTAAAACTCCTGCTCAAATGTAACCCAGTCTCCAAGTAAGTTCCCTACTAAGGTGAGCAGGGGCTTTCCCTGGCAGGGGCTCAGTAGCTTGCTCTCTAATTATCTCCCCATGGTGGGCAGGGTGCAGCCTTGTCAGGCCACAGAGGAAAACAATGCAGCCAGTCTGATGAGACCTGACAGGCTAGGGTCAGAGTGAATGCAAGAACCACCACTATGAGAGGACTAGGAGAGGGGCATAGGGGGTAAAGAGGGAGGGAGGGCAGGATAGGGAGGAGATCAGGGAGGGGGACACAGCCAGGATACAAAGTGAAAAAATTGTAATAAATGATAAATAAATAAATTTTAAAAATTAAAAATAAAAAAACCACCTTGATTACTATTATTACACAAATAATTTCCCGAATTGCCATTGAATTACTTTTGTGTTGGCCATTTACTTCTGGGCATGGGGCCTCCCCCTAAAAGTGGTTTGTTGCCCCAGTGAGACTTTCTTGTACAAAACGTTTTTCACTTGCAAGTGGCTATCAATTAAAGATCACTTCCCCATTGGCTGTCTACTTCTCCTTTAAGACCTAAGACGCCATCTGGTGCAAACCTGGGCATGCTCCTACAGCCTCTGTGAGATCACGTGTGCACCAGCCCTGCTGTGTCTAGAAGGCCTTAATTCCTGCTGTCCTCCATTCCCTCTGGCTTTTACACGCCTTCTGCCTCCTCTTCCTCAGAATTCCCTGAGCTCTGAGGAGAGGGAGCTGATAGACATCCCACTAGTGATGCATTTGCCACGGTCCCTCACTCTGCAGAACTTATGGCTGCGAGTCTCTATATTTATTTATATCTGCTGCAGAGAGAAGCTTCTTGGATGATGGTTGAGAAAGACATGGATCTATGAGTAGAGCAGAATGCCTTGGAGTCACTTTATTGCTATGTTCCTTTTGCAGAACAGTAAGATTTGGTTCCCTAACATATCTGTCTACACTACTCAGTCATCATAGCAGAGCTGACTGTGGGCTCCATCTCAAGGAAGGTGCCTTAGGTCAGATATTGGCTGTTTTGTCCCACAAGATTTGTGTCATTGTCCAGCATACTTTTCAGGCAGGACACCTGAAAAATAGACTGTAAGATCTATGCTTGCCTTTATCCTTTGGTTGCATGAGGAGTACCTTCCAATTCCATAGAGGATGACAGTTCTAGGTAGCTTTGACTCCTCCAAGTTCAATGAGTTGTATACTTGTTGTCTTCAGCAATCGTGTCTTACTGTTAGTTTGTGGAGAGCAACCTGTAACCTTTGCAAAAGCCTGTAGTATTTGGGAGTTCCCATGTGACTCCCATGGCCAATAACTCAATTAGAAATACCCATTTCTTACTACTGAAGCTCCATTGGGTGATGAGAGATGTCAATTTCACACTCTCTTTCTGCTACTTGCTGACTTTATATAGGTTGCCTTCACATATGTACATATTACATAGGATATTTCTACTGCATTCAGTTTTCATAAGACCCATCAAATGTCTCTTGCTTTTAGCTATCCTTCCCTTTATTCTTTTTCTTGTCTTCCTCTTCCTTCAGACTCCCTATCTGACTTTCCAGTTTCAGTGCATATTCCCCATTCACAAATCTAATCTATTTTCCCCTCCTAGAGAGAACCATTCTTTTTGCTCTCTATCTAACTTCTGTGGTTATAATAATTGTAGCTCTCTCTCTCTGTGTGTGTGTGTGTGTGTGTGTGTGTGTGTGTGTTCGAGTATGTGGGGGGGTCTGTCTCTCTTTCTCTCCTTGTTTTTTGTTTGTTTGTTTGTTTGTTTGTTTAAGACGGGGTTTCTCTGTGTAGTTTTGGCTGTGTTGGACTCCTTGTAGACCAGATTGGCCTTGAATGCACTCCTTGCCTCTGCCTCCCTGAGTTCTGAAATTAAATGCATTCGCCACCACCTGCAGAATAGTAGATTTGTTATTAATGACTAAATGGCTAACATCCACATATAAATGAATACAATATTTGTTTGTCTGCTTGTCTATCTGTTTGTTTGTTTGTTAACCAGAGACAGGAAGGGTGTGGATCATCAGGATGAAAAGTGAGGTGATTAAAAACTAGGAATAGTAGGGGGAGGAGAAACCATAATCAGAATATATTACATAAAAATAATCTACATTCAATAATTGAACAAATTTCTGCCCTAGTCTTGGCAGGACAATATATACCACAGTTACTTATCAGTAGCATTTTTCTGTTACAAAATAGAGATTTGCAGACAGGAGCCTAGCATAACAGTCAGTTGAGAGGCTGTGTCTAGCAGCCAATGGAAAAAGATGAAGAAACTCAGGTCAAACAATGACCTAGTTCAGGGAGTTTGGGGGCACAGTGAGAGGAAAGTGGGAGCCAGAGGGGGCAGGACTCCACAAGAAATCCTACAGAGTAAACTACTCTGGGCCCATGGAATCTCCCAGAGACTGAACCCCCAACCAAGAGCATGCACAGGCTGACCTAGGCTCCCTTCACATATGGAGCACATGTGCAGCTTGGTCATCACGTGGGTCCCCTAACAATGAGTGGCTGTCTCTGACTCTGTTGCTTGTCTGAGGATCCCTTTTCCCTAGCTGGGCTCCCCTGTCTGGCCTCTGTGAGAAAGTATATTCTTAGTCCTGCTGCAACTTAAAGTGCCAAGATAAGTTGGTAAAACTTCGGGACTTAATATATTCTGAGGAGAAGGAAAAAAGGAGGAGGGTGAGGGTATAACTGAAAGAAGAGGAGGGAGGGGGAAGGGTTCAGGCTGTAAAGTCATTAAATAAATAGATAGATAAATAAATAAATGGAAAATTCATAGTTTTGGGGGCTGTTTTTATTTTATTCTTATGTTGTTTTTTTTTTTCAATCTTTTTTTAAAATTTTGTTGTTTAAAAAGGTTTCAAATAAGCACAAACACACATCAGGTTAACCACACCCAATATTATATTGTTGTGAGTCATAGCTCTCCCCTCCCCAAACAAAGACACCCTTAACCATGCACAGCAGAGATCAGGGCTTCTTCAATGTTTCCCACTTACTTACTCTTGAGAGAACCTGGATGCCAACCTGGCTTTTGATAACATGATAGGAACTACAGGTAATGGAGAGCCATAAGCCCATTTTGTCTCGGCAAGGGAAATGACTCTGTTAGCTGGATGAAATTATGTCACAATTTCATTTTTATTTATTATTTATTCACTTTGTATTCAGGGTGTAGCCTGCTCCCTCAGCTCCCTCTCTTACCATCCTTTCTCCTTAATCCTTATGGCCCGCCCCTAGTCCCCTGATAGGGGAGGTCCTCCTCCCCTATTACCTGAACCTAGTCTATCAGGTATCATCAGGATTGGCTTCACTTTCTTCCTCTGTGGCCTGGCAGGACTTCTCCTCTAATCCCCAGGAGTAGGTAATAAAAGAGCAGGCTAATGAGTCCATGTCAGAGAATGCCCATGCTCCTTTTACTAGGGAATGCAGATGAGACTGAACTGTCTATGGTTTATTTCTGGCCATGCATGGTACTAGGTTGGAGCATCAGTCTCTGCAGTTCCCAGATTTTTCTCTGCAGGGCCCAGATTTTTCTACTCTGTTGGTGTCCTTTTGGAAGTTCTGTTCCCTTAATGTCTTTCTCTCTCCCCATTCTCCAATAAAATTTCTGGCACCCTGCCCAATATTTGGCCATGAGACTCAGCATCTGCTTCCATACCATGCTGGGTAAATTCTTTCAGAGACCATTTGTAAAGTTTCCTGCTCTGTTCCGTGTCTTCTAGCATTTCTGATGCCTATTCTGTTTGCCCTTCTGAATGAGGATAGGCATATTCCCAAGGATCCTCTTTGTTGTTTAGCTTCTTCCAGACTATAGATTTTACTATATGTATCCTATATTATAGGATGAATACCCACTTATAAGCGAGTACATACCATGTGTGTTTTTCTGCTTCCGGAATACCTCACTCAGGATGTTCTTTTATAATTCCCAACATTTGCCTAAAAATTTCATCATTGCCTGGTATAAATGTACCACAATTTCTTTATCCATTCCTTGAGTCAGGGACCTTTAGCTTGTTTACAGATTCTGGCTATTAGGAATAATGCTACTATGGACATAGTTGAGCAAATATCCTTGTTCTATGCTGGAGCATCTTACACATAGATATATGCCTAGGAGTTGTATAGCTGGATCTTGAGGTAGCACTATTCCTAATTTTCTGAGAAAGCACCAAATGGATTCCTAAATTGGTAGTCCAAGTTAACATTCCTGCCAGCAATGGATAATGGTTCTCCACATGTATTACCACCTGTGTTTTTGATCTTACCCATTCTGATGGGTGTAAGGTGAAATCTCAGGCTTGTTTGTTTGTTTGTTTGTTTGCATTTCTCTGATGACTAAAAACTTTGAACATTTATTTGTTTCCCTGCCCTTCAAATATCCTCTGGTGAGAAACCTCTGTTTATCACTGTACTCCATTATTTAATTGGATTACTTGGTTTGTTGGTGTTTAATTTCTTGAATTCTTTATATATATTCTGGATATGAGCCGTCTGTCAGATATGGGTGGGTGAAAATCTTTTCCCAGTCTATAGGCTGTCATATTGTTCTGTTTACAATGTCCTTTGTTTCATAGAATATTTATAGTTTCATAAGATTCCACTTATTAATTGTTGATCTTTGAGTCTGTGCTGTTGGTGATTGGTTCAGGAAACTGTCTCCTGAGTGGATGTGTTCTTTTTTTTCTGTTTTTTTTTTTTTTTTTTTTTTTTTTTTTGTGTGTGTGTGTGTGTGTGTGTGTCTAAACAATCAAAATCCCTTCTTACTCCATCCTGAGAAGGAATTAACTTGCATTTCTGAATATATGTACCTCCTGGGACCCAACAAGTTTAAACTGCTATAACAAACTTAAAAATTTCTTTACATTTATTTAGGTTCATTAACAAAATAATATATTTATTTATGGCATGTTAACACATAGAATTCTTTCTCATTTGCTTTTAATTACATACTCCAATTTATCAGTCATTTGAAATCAGGATAATTCAGCAGAATTCCATTATGAAAATTTTTACAGTTTGAGATTTCTGTTTTCTGAATTACCACTGTACAATTACACATATAAGTGAAAGAACACAGTTTTTAAATGATACAATTAATTTATATCACTAAAATGCCATCATTTTAAAGACATTGGCATTCTAAGTTTAAATGATCTGTCCATCATTATTATTTGTCAATTTATACTAAATATTTAGTAAAAAGTATCTCACAGGTTATTTCAGTGACAAATTTGTGTCTCTCTCTCTATATATAATATATAAGCTGGACTATATTTTAACAAGCATGTGCCCTCCGTGGCAGTCTGACTTCTCTGTACATGATGGTCTCTGACGCTATCTCAGTAAAGCACATTCATCTTTAATGAATGTTGTTATCTGGCATCTAGTAGACTCTAAGGTTCACAGTGTTCATGATTTCTGCAAGTTGCCATTTTAAATGGGAATGTCCCTAGGTTAAAGAAATAAGAATCGAGGCACTCTGAAAATGAATATAAATTTCACAGTGTTTTACACTTGTATTCTGCTTGTTGACATATATTATTATAGTTTTTTATTTATCATTCTAATTTCTGTCTATATCTGTCTATCACCTATCATATATATATATATATATATATATATATATATATATATATATATCACGTATCTATTATACATACATGGTTGTAAAAATCTGTTATTCCTTACAAATATTTGGTCAAAAATAATCCTATAATACTCTTGAAAGTCAAAGTATGAAAGAAAAGGAAATGCATGTGTCAGTTTGTCAGTTACATCATGAGCATTACAGTGATGACATCACAGTGGTCTGTCAATTGTGACTACCCAGAAACTTCAGGCTTCAGTGGTTTGTCTACAAGCCTCTGTAGCCATCTTTGGTGTTTAGTGCCAGGAGAAAAAAAGTTACATTTGCACCTGTTGAAAGCTTCCTCCTTCTAGGCTCCACTGTAAAGTTATTTTTTACATGACTATTATAATTCTCATGATAGACTAAATGGTTACAGGAATTGTCCTTTCTTGATTCCTCCAGATCATGTGAACTAACTCTTAACTCAAGAGTGGCTTCATGGGAAGCTATGCATGTTATCAAAAGGTATCATGTCAGGAGAGGTATACTCTAAGCTATATGTGAGAATGTTGTCTGGAAAGCTTCAAAATATATCTGTCCAAGTTATGAGAGAGCATTATTTTCTGTTCCATCTAATCGTTTTACCCTCTCTGACACAAGCTTTGTTTGAAACCTGTCAGATTTCAACCCAAATATCTAAGAGCTCTCAATTTTTCATCAAGTTGTTATTGTGGTTTTTTGAACCTATTTCTCAGATTAACACAGATAGAATAACACAGATTCTATTAGAAAGGAATTTGGGATTATGGTTGGAATGAGGGAGGAAGCTACAGCTGGGATACAAAGTGAATAAACTATTTAAAAATAAAAATATTTTGCAATATTATTCATACAAGCAAAATTAAGAGTTCAGAACTTATCGGGAAAAAAAGCAGGATGTTTCCAAAGTTGTCAATGAGAGAAGGGAGAACATCAGGAGATTAAAATAGATATATGTGCAGCAGGGAAAGGAACTGTGCCTTTATAAAAAGTAGAGAAGTTCTCCTCTGCTTTTTGGGTATGGTCAACTGAATGGTGGTGCTTCTCAGGACTTGTCACAGTTCACTCCAGGTGTATGGACCTGTATGGTAACTGTGGTGTTCAGGAAGGCTCTCCTCTCATCAGGAGAGTTCCTTGTGATGGATGCCCTACTGCTGGGTTTCTTGCTCTGAATTTAGTGAGAAGCAGCTGTTGCTCTTAAGGTGTAATTGTTTGGTGCAGCCCTCTTGAAGAACCAGGGATTCCCACAGTTTTGTCTGTGTAGCTAGGAATAACTGGTTGCTCCTTGGCACAGTATCTGAGAGCTGCTGTAATGTTTCTCTGGCTTTTGAAGGTCTGAGGATGCAGCTGTGTGCCTCAGTGCCCTAGCAGTACTCAATAATGGCAGGTGAGCACAGCTCCTACCTGTAGTAGAAGGCTAGAGCATAGAGTCTGCATGAATCCAGAAAGTCTTTTGGAGCTGGGTGTCCTGAGCGTTGGACCTGATGATCCCCCTGCTGTGGGGTTTACTCCTGAAAGGGACACCCAGTCTTTGCATTGGGGACAGCCTTTCTGTCTGTGATGGTGAGTAGAATCTGCAGGCACAGACTTACATGGCTCCGCCTTTCTGCCTTTCTGGGGATTGGGTGCCTGGGCTTCTGCTGAAACTGGGTAACTTTTCCTGAGACCTTTTTGGAGTGGTGGTATCGGCTGAGTGCGCTGAGATCAGAACAGGCATTCCCCTCCCTGTGGGTTTGCAACCAACAGAGAAACTCAGTCTTTGGTGCCCAGGGGCCCACAGTTCTATCTGGGGCCACTTATCAGTCACATAGGCAGGATTCTGTGCCAGTGCCTGGGTCACCAGGTATTGCTCTGGGCTGGCTCCTGGGCACCTGTGGAACCCCAAGTCTTTTCCAGGGGATGTCTGGGTGACCTAAGGTTGGTCTCAATCGTTCCCTGCACCGTGGGGTTATCTCTCGACTGGAAATCTCAGGCTCTGGTGTTGTGGTGCGCACAGTTCAGTCTGGGACAGTGATCAGAGCACGCTGGTGTGTGGCTCTGGGCTGGCGACCAAGCACCTGGCAGAACTGGGATCTCTTCCACGGTTTAGCTGGGTGAGTTAAAGCTGATTAAATCCCCTACCATGGGGTATCCTCTCATCTGGGAAACACAATCACTTGTGGTTTATGGCCACGAGTTCTGAATGCTGGTCACTGTGCCGAACCTCCTGTGCTGCTGGTCAAAACAAGAGTCATCCCAATGCTGCCATCTTGCCTACCTCCCTTCATAACCCCACCTAGTGGATTCTCCCCACCCCAGGACCCAGCAGGCACCAGAAATTAACAGACAACACATGAGACAGAGAGAATGGTAGAGGCCAGCAAAAAACACAACCAACAAAAGGCAAAGCAATATGGCATCCCCAGAACCCAGTTATCCAGGGGCAAGTAGTCCTGGACACCCTAACATAAGTAAAATTCAAGAAGATGACCTTACATCTATGCTTATGAAGAGGTTAATGGAGAAAGCAAATAAAATGCATAAAGAATTAGAGGAAGATGTAATAAAACAGATTGTGGTCATCTGTAAAGAATTACAGGAAGATGCAGCCAAACAGTTTGTGGGGTTAAGAGGGAAAATGGTTAAATCACTAAAAGAAATAAAAAAAAAAGAGAAATGTTCAAACAAAAAGCTGAAGGAAGTGAAGGAAAATACAGTCAGCTAGGTGAAGGAAACCAACAAAATCATTCAAAATATAAAGATAGAATTGAAAGAATTAAAGAAAACACAAATGGAGAAAATCATGGAGAGGGAGAACCAAGGAAAGAAAACAGGAACTACAGAGGTAAGCATAACCAATAGACTACAAGAGATGGAATAAAGAATCTCAGGTAGGGAAGAAATCAAATGGAAGAAATCGATGTATCCATTAAAGAAAATAATAAATCTAAATATTTCCTGACACAAACCATCCAAGAAATCCAAGACAACATAAAAAGACAAAACCTAAGAATAATAGGAATAGAGGAAAAAGAAGATTCCCTCCTCCAAGGCCCAGAAAATATTTTCAACAAAATCATTGGAGAAAATTTCCCCAAATTAAAGGGCAGACCTATAAGAATACTAGAGGCCTACAGAACACCTAATAAATTAGACCAGAAAAGAAAATCCTCCTGCTACATAATAATCAAAACAGTAAGTATACAGAACAAAGAAAAAAATACTAAAAGCTGCAAGAGAAAAAGGCCAAGTAACATATAATGGCAAACCCATCAGAATCACACCTGACTTCTCAACAGAAACTATGAAAGCCAGAAGAGTCTGGACAGATATCATGCAGACCCTAAGAGAACACAGATATCAGCCTAGGATACTGTACCCAGCAAAACTCTCAGTCCTCATAGACGGAGAAAACAAAATATTCAACTGCAAAAACCAACTTCAACAATACCTACACACAAATCCAGCGTTATAGAAGATACTAGAAGTAAAAATACATCCCAAGAAAACTAACTACTTTCAAGAAAACACAGGAAATAAATAACCTTACTACAGCAAAACAAAAATTAGCCAAACACACAAACACACTACCATGGCCAACATCAATATCAAAGGATCTAACAGCCATTGATCATTAATCTCCCTCAACATCAATAAACTCAATTCTCCAAATAAAAGACACAGACTAGATGGCAGCACCAGAAGAAAAGGGCATCTGAGGAGTAGGACAACATTTCCTGTACAGCATTCAAGAGACTGAATTCTGGGCCCTAAAACAACAACCATGTTGTTTCCCAGGTGAGAGGAAACCCCCACAGAATTTGAATCAGTCAGGTCCACTCTCAGGTCTCCACGCCAGAACCAGGAAGAGATCCCAAGTCCAGCAGGCACTAGGTCCCCAGAACAGAGCCACATGCCTGCATGTCCTGATCACCTTCCCAGGCTGATCAATGGGCACAAAATCACCACAGACTGGGAGTCCCTTTCGCGCGAGAAGTCCAAAGCAAAGGAAAGAAACAGTTCTGACTTGGGTCACACTGTCTTTTCCTTGAAAAATTCTCACAGACCTGCAGGTATGAGCTGCCATCACTGATCTGGGCTCCAGCAGCAGGCACAGACAGTTGCTGCACATGCCAGCTGTCCAACTGTGTGCCCCAGGGCAACAGAGACTGGGAGTCACTGTTGGGAGAAATCCTCACAGGGAACTAAGCAAAGAGGACAGACTTAGGCCATCCAGTATATCCTTGGAATAGGTCCCACAGACAGGCCCAACCCAGGAAACTGCTGTGCACCGGATAGCCTCTTGTTATCAAGAGAGCAGTACACACCCACCACAGATTACCCCTTGGGTACTAGGACATAGAGCCCCAACCTCAGACCTACAAAAGCATGGAATCCCGAGATCAATCCCCAGATACTGCTCCAAGGGGCAACTAGTTATCCATAACAAACTGACCAAACCACAAGACAAAAAGGTCACAGCCCCAGATCATTAAATTTACAGCAAGAAAACCAGAAGCAGGGCAGCTGTCTTCAGGACTTCCCGGGGCAAGAGAACCCTCTTGACACACAAGGAACACAGTTACCACTCAGGTCTCTATCCCTGAGGTGAGCAGTGGCAAGTCCTGAAAAACGTCAGCCATCCAGTGACTATACCCGAAAAGCTGAGACTTCCTTCAGGAAAAACCATCTTTCTGCCAAGGGGAATCTCTCCACCAAAACATCCCCAGGAAACACCAGAAACTAACCCCAAACACCTAACATACACCAATGGGTAGAGGCAACCGTAAAACCTCAACCAAAAAAAGACAGAGCAATGTGGCATCTCCAGAACCCAATTATCCAGGAGCAAGAAGCCCTGGACACCTCGGCATAAATGAAATCCTAACAACTATGCTCAGGAAGATGATAACAGAGAAAACAAACATAATATGTAAAGACCTAGAGGAAGACAAACTCAAACAGAATATGGCCATCCGTAAAGAAACACAGGAAGTGGCAGCCAAACAGATTGTGGCATTTAGAGAGGAATTGCTTCAGTCAATGAATGAAATAAAAGAAACAAGTTTATTCAAACAAACAGCTGAAAGAATTGATGAAAAAACAGGAAAATACAGTCAGTCAGGTGAAGGAAATGAAAAAAAAAATAAACTGTCTCAAGATGTGAAGATAGAATTGGAAAAATTAAAGAAAACACAAAAGGAGGAAATTGTGGAGAGAAAGAACTTAGGAAGAAAACAGGAACTACAGAGCTTAGCATAACCAATAGACTACAAGAGATGGAAGAAAGAATCTCAGGTGTGGAGATTTCACCTTACACCCATGAGAATGGCCAAGATCAAAAACTCAAGTGACAACACATACTGGAGAGGTTGTGGAGAAAGGGGAACCCTTCTCTGCTGCTGGTGGGAATGTAAACTTGTACAACCACTCTGGAAATCAATCTGGCGCTTTCTCAGACAACTAGGAATAGCGCTTCCAGAAGATTCAGCCATACCACTACTGGGCATATATCCAAAGAGGCTCAAGTACACAAAAAGGACATTTGCTTAACCATGTTTGTAGCAGCTTTATTTGTAATAGCCAGAAGCTGTAAACAACCCAGATGCCCCTCAACTGAAGAATGGATGCAGAAATTGTGGTACATCTATACAATGGAATATTACTCAGCAATGAAAAATAAGGAAATCATGAAATTTGCAGGTAAATGGTGGGATCTGGAAAGGATCATCCTGAGTGAGTTGTCCCAGAAGCAAAAAGACACACATGGTATATACTCACTCATATAGACATACAACATAGGACAAACCCACTAAAACCTGTGCATCTAAAGAAACTAAGCAAGAGAGAGGACCCTAACTAAAATGTCCAATCCCCATCCGGAAAGGCAAAGAGGATGGACATCAGAAGAAGAAGAAAACAGGAAACAACCTAGGAACCTACCATAGAGGGCCTCTGAAAGCCTCTGCCCTTCAGATTATCAAAGCAGATGCTGAGCCTGATGGGCAACTGATGGGCAGAATGAATGGAATTTTAGGTAAGAACTGGGAAATAGTAAGAGCTGGAGAGGACAAGGTCTCCACAAGGAGAGCAACAGAACAAGAAAATTTGAACACAGGGAACTTCCCAGAGACTCATACTCCAACCAAGGACTATTCATGGAGATAACCCAGAACCCCTGCACAGATGTAGCCCAGGGCAGTTCAGAGTCCAATTGGGTTACATAGTAATGTGAAGAGGGACTGCCTCTGACATAATCTGATTGGCCTGCTCTTTGATCACCTCCCTCTGGTGGGGAGCAGCCTTACCAGGCCATAGTAGAGGACAATGCATCCACTTTTGATGTGAACTGACAGACTAAGATCAGAAAGGAGAGGAGAACCTCCCCTATTAGTGGACTTGGGGAGTGGCATGCAAGCAGAGGGAGGAGGGAGGGTGGGATTGGGAGGAGAGGAGGGAGGGGCTTATGGGGGATGCAGAATGAATAAAGTGTAATTGATGAAAAATTAAAAAAAAAGAAAAAAAAAAGGATCTCAGGTGTGGAAGATACAATGGAAGAAATAGATGTATCAGTCAGAAATTGTGGTACATCTATACAACCATGTTCGTAGCAGCTTTATTTGTAATAGCCAGAAGCTGGAAACAGCCCAGTTGCCCCTCAACTGAAGAATGGATGCAGAAATTGAGGTACATCTATACAATGGAGTATTACTCAGCAATGAAAAATAAGGACATCATGAAATTTGCAGGTAAATGGTGGGATCTGGAAAGGATCATCCTGAGTGAGTTGTCCCTGAAGCAAAAAGACACACATGGCATATACTCACTCATATAAACATACAACATAGGATAAACCCACTAAAATCAGTACATCTAAACAAACTAAGCAAAAGAGAGGACCCTAACTAAAATGCTCAATCCCCATCCTGAAAGGCAAAGAGGATGGACATCAGAAGAACAAAACAGGAACCAACCTAGGAACCTGCCACAGAGGGCCTCTGAAAGCCTCTTAATTGAGAGGCCAATAAGAATACAAGAGGCATACAGAACACCCAATGAATTAGACCAAAAAAAAAAAAATCCTCCTGCTACATAATAATCAAAAGAGTATGTATATGGAACAAAGAAAAAATACTAAAAGCTGCATGGGAAAAGGGCCAAATAACATATAATTGCAAATCCGTTAGAATCACACCTGACTTTTCAACAGAGAATATGAAAGCCAGAAGGGCCTGGACAGATATCATGTAGACCCTAAGAGAACACAGATGTCAGCCCAGGCTACTATACCCCATAAAACTCTCAGTCTTCATAGACAGAGAAAAAAAGTTATTCAATGTCAAAAACAAATTTCAACAATACCTACACACAAATCCAGTGTTAAAAAAGACACTAGAAGGGATAATATAACCCAAGAAAACTACCTACTTCCAAGAAAACACAGGAAATAATTAACCACACTACCTTAAAACAAAAAAGCATCCAAGTGCACAACAATAATGATCGCTGCCAACATCAAAGTCAAAGGATCTAACAGCCACTGGTCACTAATCTCTCTCATGATCAGTGGGCTCAACTCTCCAATAAAAAGACACAGACTAGAAGAATGGATGAGTAAACAAAACTCAGCAATCTCTTGCATACAAGAAACACACCTAAGTCACAAAGATAGACATTACCTGATGGTAAAGTTTTGGAAGACAGCTTTCCAAGCAAATTGAACCAAGAAACAAGCAGGAGTAGCCATTCTAATATCTGATAAAATAGACTTTCTACCAAAATTAATGAAAAGAGATGGGGAAGGACACTTCATACTCATCAAGGGAAAAATCCACCAGGAAGATATCACAATCCTGAACCTCTATGCCTCAAATGCAAGGACACCAACACTTGTATAATAAACGTTAATAAAACTTAAACCACACATAGACCCACCCACATTAATAGTGGGAGACTTCAACACCCCACTCTCAACAAAGGACAGGTCAACAAAACAGAAATCAAACAAAGAAAAAATAACTCTGACAGAGGTCATGAATCAAAAAAACCTCCCGGACATCTACAGAACCTTACACCCAAACTCAAAAGAATTTACCTCCTTCTCAGCACCTCATGGAACTGTCTCCAAAATAGACCATATATTAATTCACAAAGCAAGCCTCAACAGATACAAGAAGATTGAAATAATCCCTTGTATCCTATCTGATCACCATGGATTAAAACTGGATCTCAATGACAAAAATAGTAAAAGGCCTACACATGGAAACTGAACAACTTGCTATTAAATGACAGCTGGGTCAGAGAAGAAATAAAGAAAGAAATTAAAGACTTCCTAGAATTCAATAGAAATGAAGGCACAACATTCCCAAACTTAGGGGACACAATGAAAGCAGAGCTAAGAAGAAAGTTCATAGCACTAAGTGCCTTCAAGAAGAAATTGGAAACATTTCATGCAAGCAACTTAATGGCTAACTTAAAAGCCCAAGAAAAAAAAGAAGCAGACATATGAAAGAGGAGTAGACAGCTGGAAATAATTAGACTCAGGGCTGAAATCAATCAATCAGAAACAAATAAAACAATTCAAAGAATCAATGAAACCAAGAGCTGTTTCTTTGAGATAATCAAGATAGACAAACCCTTAGCCAAGCTAACTAAAAGGCAGATAGAAACTATCCAAATTAACAAAATAGAAATGAAAAGGGGGACATAACCGCAGACACTGAAGAAATCCAAACAATAATGAGGTCTTACTTTCAAAGTCCATATGCCACAAAATTTGAAAATCTAAATGAAATGGACAATTTTCTTGATGGATTCAAATTACCAAAGCTGAATCAGGACCAGGTAAATCAATTAAATAGTCCTATATCTCCTAAGGAAATAGAAGCTGTCATCAAAAGTCTACCATGCCAAAAAAGCCCAGGGTCAGATGGCTCCAGTGCAGAATTCTACAGGATCTTCAAAGAAGAGCTAACACCAATACTCTTCAAACTATTCCACAAAATAGAAACAGAAGGACACTACCAAACTCATTCATTCTATGAAGTCATAGTCACCTTGGTACCTAAACCTCACAAAGACCTAACAAAGAAAGAGAATTATAGGCCAATCTCCCTTATGAACATTGATGCAAAAATATTCAACAAAATACTTGCAAACCGAATCCAAGAACACATCAAAGATATCATCCACTTATGACCAAGTATGCTTCATCCCCGGCATACAAGGGAGGTTCACTATATGGAAATCCATCAATGTGATCCACCACATAAACCAACTGAAGGAGAAAAAACACATGATCATTTCCTTAGATGGTGAAAGGTCATTTGACAAAATCCAACATCTATTCATGTTTAAAGTATTCGAGAGATCGTGGATACAAGGCACATACCTGAACATAGTAAAGGCAATATACAGTAAGCATATAGCCAATATCAAACTCAGTGGAGAGAGACATAAATCATTCCCACTTAAATCAGAGACAAGGCAAGGCTGTCCACTCTCTTAATATCTCTTCTTCATTTTTCTTGAAGTCTTTAGTAGAGCAATAAGGCAATTGAAGATCAAGGGGATAGAATATGGAAAGGAAGAACTCAAATTATCTCTGTTTGCAGATGATATGATACTTTACCTGAGTGACCCCAAAAATTCTATCAGGGAACTCCTACAGCTCATTAACATCTTCAGCAAAGTTCCAGGATACAAAATTAACTAAAAAAAAAAAAAAATCAGTAGCCCTCCTGTATACAAAAGACAAAATGGCCAAAAAACAAATTAGGTAAACAACACCATTCACAAGTTATAGACAACATCAAACTGAACGGAGAGAAACTTAAAGCAATCCCACTAAAATCAGGGACAAGACAAGGCTGCCCACTCTCTCCATATCTCTTCAACAGAGTTCTGGAAGTCCTTGCTAGGGCATTAAGACAATTGAAGGAGATCAAGAGGATACAAATTGGAAAGGAAGAAATCAAATTATCACTATTTGCAGATGATATGAGAGTATACGTGAGTGACCCCAAAAACTCTACCAGGGAACACCTACAGCTGAAAAACACCTTCAGCAAAGTGGCCAGATACAAAATTAACTCAAAAAAATCAGAAGCCCTCCTGTATACAAAAGACAAAAGGGCTGAGAAAGAAATTAGGGAAACAACACCCTTCACAATAGCCACAAATGACAAAAGGTACCTCAGAGTAACCCTAACCAAGGAAGTCAAAGACTTGTATGAAAAAAATTTCAAATCTCTGAAGAAAGAAATAGAAGAAGATATGAGAAGATGGAAACATCTCCCATGCTCATGGCTTGGCAAGATTAACATAGTAAAAATGGCCATCTTACCAAAAGCAATCTAAAGATTCAATGCAATGTCCATCAAATTACCAACAAAATTCTTTACAGACCTGGAAAAAAAAATTCTCAACTTCATATGGAATAACAAGAAACCAAGAATTGCTAAAACAATCCTCTACAATAAAAGATCTTCGGGAGGTATCTCCATCCCTGATCTTAAGTTGTACTATAGAGCAACAGTTTTAAAATCTGCATAGTACTGGCATAGAAACAGAATGGTGGATCAATGGAACTGAACAGAGGACCCAGAAATAAACCCACACACTTATGGACACCTGATCTTTGACAAAGACGCCAAAACCATTCAATGGAAAAAAAAGAGCATCTTCAACAAATGGTGCTGGTCCAACTGGATGTCTTCATGTAGAAAAATGAAAATAGATCCATACTTATCACCCTACACAAAACTGAATTCCAAGTGGATCAAAGACCTCAACATAAAACCAGACACATTAAATCGGCTTGAAAAAAAAGTGAGAAATACCCTAGAACTCATTGGTACAGGAGAAAACTTCCTGAACAGAACACCAACAGCACAGGCTCAAAGAGCAACAATCAATAAATGAGACCACATGAAACTGAAAAGCTTCTGCAAAGCAAAGGACACCGTCATCAAAATAAAGCAACTGCCTACAGATTGGGAAAAAATCTTCACCAACCCTTTATCTGACAGAGGACTCATATCCAGTATATATAAAAAAACTAAAGAAGCTGAAAAGCAGCAAACCAAGTAATCCACTAAAAATTGGGGAACAGAGCTAAACAGAGAATTCTCTGTAGAGGAATACCGAATGGCAGAGAAGCACTTAAAGAAATGCTCAACCTCACTAGCCATTAGGGAAATGCAAATCAAAACCACCCTGAGATTTCACCTTACACACATGAGAATGGCCAAGATCAAAAACTCAAGTGACAACACATGCTGGAGAGGTTGTGGAGAAAGGGGAACCCTTCTCCACTGCTGGTGAGAATGTAAACTTGTACAACCACTCTGGAAATCAATCTGGCGCTTTCTCAGACAACTAGGAATAGCGCTTCCTCAAGATCCAGCCATACCACTCCTGGGCATATATCCAAAAGAGGCTCAAGTACACAAAAAAGGACATTTGCTCAACCATGTTTTTAGCAGCTTTATTTGTAATAGCCAGAAGCTGGAAACAACCCAGATGGCTCTCAACTGAAGAATGGATGCAGAAATTGTGGTACATCTACACAATGGAATATTACTCAGCAATGAAAAATAAGGAAACCATGAAATTTGCAGTTAAATGGTGGGATCTGGAAAGGATCATCCTGAGTGAGTTGTCCCAGAAGCAAAAAGACACACATGGTATATACTCACTCATATAGACATACAACATAGGACAAACCCACTAAAACCTATGCATCTAAAGAAACTAAGCAAGAGAGAGGACCCTAACTAAAATGTCCAATCCCCATCCAGAAAGGCAAAGAGGATGAACAGCAGAAGAAGAAGAAAACAGGAAACAACCTAGGAACCTACCACAGAGGGCCTCTGAAAGACTCTGCCCTACAGACTATCAAAGCAGATGCTGAGTCTGATGGGCAACTGTTGGGCAGAGTGAATGGAATTTTAGGTAAGAACTGGGAAATAGTAAGAGCTGGAGAGGACAGGGTCTCCACAAGGAGAGCAACAGAACAAGAAAATTTGAACACAGGGAACTTCCCAGAGACTCATACTCCAACCAAGGACTATTCATGGAGATAACCCAGAACCCCTGCACAGATGTAGCCCAGGGCAGTTCAGAGTCCAATTGGGTTACATAGTAATGTGAAGAGGGACTGCCTCTGACATAATCTGATTGGCCTGCTCTTTGATCACCTCCCTCTGGGGGGGAGCAGCCTTACCAGGCCATAGTAGAGGACAATGCAACCACTTTTGATGTGAACTGATAGACTAAGATCAGAAAGGAGAGGAGAACCTCCCCTATTAGTGGACTTGGGGAGTGGCATGCATGCAGAGGGAGGAGGGAAGTTGGGATCGGGAGTGTAGGAGGAAGGGGCTTATTTGGGGATGCAGAATGAATAAAGTGTAATTGATGAAAAAAAAAAAAAAAAAAGACAAAATGGCCAGAAAAACAAATTAGGGAAACAACACCATTCACAAATAGCCACAAATGACATAAAGTACCTAGGTGTAACCCTAACCAGGCCAGTCAAAAACTTGTTTAAAAAAAATTCTCAGTCTCTGAAGACAGAATTAGAATAAGATATCAGCAAATAGAAAGATCTCCCATGCTCATGGCTTGACAGGATTAATATAGTAAAAATGGCCATATTACAAATATCAATTTACAGATTCAATGCCATTCCCATCAAATTACCAACACAATTCTTTACAGAACTCGAAAGAAAAATTCTCACCTTCATTTGGAACAAAAAGAGACCCAGAATTGCTAAAATAATTATCTACAATAAAAGATCTTCAGGAGGTATCTCCATCCCTGATCTCAAGCTGTACTATAGAGCAACAATACTAAAAACTGCATGATACTGGCATAAAAACAGACTGTTGGATCAATGGAATCAAATAGAAGACCCTGACATAAATCCACACATTTATGGACACCTGATCTTTGACAAAGATGCCAAATCCATTAAATGGAAAAAAAGACAGCATCTTCAACAAATAGTGCTGATCTAACTGGATGTCTGCGTATAGAGAAATGAAAATAGGTCCATACTTATCACCCTGCACAAAACTAAAGTCCAAGTGGATCAAAGACTGCAACATAAAACAAGACACACTAAACTGCTTAGAAGAAAAGTGGGGAACAGCCTTGAACTCATTGGCACAGGAGACAACTTCCTGAACAGAACACCTACATCACAGGCTCTAAGAGCAACAATCAATAAATGAGACCTCGTGAAACTGAAAAGCTTCTGTAACCAAAGGACACTGTTCTCAAAACAAAACAACAGCCTACAGATTGGGAAAGGATCTTCACCCACCCTATATCAGACAGACGGCTTATATCCAGTATATATAAAGAAATAAAGGAGTTAAATATAAAAAAAAATCAAGTAATCCAATTAAACAATGGGGTACAGAGCTAAACAGAGAATTCTCTGCAGAGGAATATCGAATGGCAGAGAAACACTTAAAGAAATGCTCAACCTCATTAGCCATCAGGGAAATGCAAATCAAAACAACCTTAAGATTTCACCTTACACCCATCAAAATGCTTGAGATCAAAAACTCAAGAGACAACACATGCTGGCGAGCTTGTGGAAAAGGGAACACTCTTCCACTGCTGGTGGGAATGTAAACTTGTACAGCCACTCTGGAAATCAATCTGGCACTTTCTCAGACAACTAAAAATAGTGCTTCCTTGAGATCCAGCTACACCACTCCTAGGCATATATCCAAAAGGTTCTCAAGTACACAATAAGGACATTTGCTTAAACATGTTTGTAGCAGCCTTATTTGTAGCAGCCAGAAGCTGGAAACAGCCCAGATGCCCCTCAGTGGAGGAATGGATGTACAAATTGTGGTATATCTACACAACGGAATATTACTTAGAAATTATATATATATATATATATATATATATATATATATATATATATATATATATGGAAATCATGAAATTTGGCGGTAAATGGTGGGATTTAGAAAAGATCATCCTGAGTAAGCTTATCCTAGAAGCAGAAAGATGCACACGGTATATGTTCACTCATATAAACATATAATATAGGATAAACCTACTAAAATCTTTACACATAAAGAAACCAATCAAGAGGGAGTACTCTTGCTACAATGCTCAATTCCTATACAGAAAGGCAAAGAGGCTGGACATCAGAAGAAGGAGAAAAGAGGGAACAAGTCGGGAGCCTGACACAAAAGAGCTCTGAAAAGCTCTGTCCTGCAGACTATCAATGCAGATGCTGAGACTTATGGGCAACCATTGGGCAGAGTGCAGGGAATCTTAGGAAAGAAGTGGGAAACAGTAAAATATGGAGAGGACAGGAATTCTACAAGGAGAGCAAAAGAACCAAAAAATATGAGCACAGGAGACTTTCCTGAGACTGCTATTCCAACCAAGGATTATGCATGGAGATAACCTAAGACCCCTGCACAGATGTAGCCCATGGCAGTTCAGTATCCAAGTGGCTTCCATTGTAATAGGAACAGAGACTGTCTCTGACATGAACTGATTGGCCTGCTCTTTATTTACCTCCCCCTGAGTGGGAAGCAGCATTACCAGGCCACAGAAGAAGACACTGCAGCCACTCTTGATGAGACTAAATTGACTAGGATCAGAAGGAAGGAAAAGAAGACCTCCCCTACAGGTGGACTTGGGGAGGGGGATGCATTCAGAGGGTGGAGAATGGGTGGGATTGGGACAGGAAGAGGGAGGGAACCACAGGGGGAATACAAAGTAAATAAAGTATAATTAGCAAAGAAAAAAAAAAAAAACTAGAGAGCTTCAAGAACATTTTGCAAGATAGCAGAGTGTAGAAGGAGATAGGCATGTTTGGGGAGAGACAGGAATTTAGGTGGGGATTTATGATGTGTAACAACTACTTTTTTTTTTTTTTCAATGCAGATCATGGAAGCAAGCCAGATCCTCATCCTTAGCCAAATGTGGAGTTGTTTGTGATAGAGAGCATTCACCATCGGGAAGATGGAAGGCGGAAACCAGCTCCATCTTTAAGGTGCTGCATTACACAGCTCTCTACAGTTCACCCTTTTTGTTTTATACACATCAGTCAAGAGTAGAGGTCTGATCTCTGATATTAGAAATAAATTGGGACTTTGTACTAATGTTCATTTAGGTGTCATCCACCCAAAGAGTAACAACTACTTTTGTTTATGTTTCAGTTAATGTGGAGGCCAACCTGGGAGTTAATAATCTTATAAAGCAACAGGTCAATGGAGAGCCATATGTCCCTTTGCCAGAAGCATGGAAAATGGCTTCTCTTGCTGGACAAGAACTATCTTCCAAATTCACTGGTTCACAACTTGTGGAGCCTGAATCACTTTGAGGGTGTTTTATCAGTTGTGTCAGTTATATAAATATCAGGTATTTACATTATGATTCATAACAATAATGAAATTACATTTAAAAATAGCAATGAAATAAGTTTTTGGTTGGGTGTCACCACAACAGGAGGAAATGTTTTAAAATGTTGAAACATTTGGAAGTTTAAGAACCACATTGATTTAGGCTATACCAACATTTCTCATGTCCCTCAAGAAAATAGCTTCTGAAAAAAAAGGCTACTTCTTCAATTCCTTCACAATAGGTTCCCTGGGAAGTGACTTCTTTGTTTCTGTTACATTTTAAATAGTCCTCTCTTCCCTCACCTTCCTCTGAGGGGAGAGCAGCCTCTCCAGGCCACAGAGAAAGACATTGCAGCCACTCCTGATGAGAAATGATAGACTAGGATCAGAAGGAAGAGAAGAGTACCTCAACTATCAGTGGAGTTGAGGAAGGACATGGGTGGAGAAGGGGAAAGGAGGGTGGGAATGTGAGGGAATGAGGGAGGGAGCTACCGGGGGAGGGGGTATAAAGTAAATAAATTGTAATTAATAAAAATTAAAATTAAAATGAATAAGAGTTAGTCTTCCTCTAGCTCAACAGAATTCTTCCTTGGGAATTGTGCCTGTATTTTAATACCATGTACCCTTGACAATGTAGTACAAACTAGTTATGCACTGAATACCTGTTCTCCTAGGTGGAGACCTCTACAAGGAAAATCCTTATTATCCCCTTATGGAAATCCTTGCAGATTTTGCCAGGAAAGAAACACATCGAATCTTTTTATGCCAAGGCCTCATAGAAATCAGAAGAGGGTGGAAAAGAAAAAAAGTAAATAAAATGACATCTCTCCTTGTTCAATGATGTTTTAGTTGTGTCTACTAACCCGTGAGCATGTGCCTCATGCCTGCCTCACTCCTAGAGACTACACTTTGATTTTGCCTTATTATGAAAAAATAATTTGTTTTTTATTTCATTAAATGTTTTTGATGTTATAATTACTTCATTATTTTCTGCCATTTTTAACTATTTCAGGTTCTCATATATTACCTTATTCTTTTTTGAAGACATGGTTTCTTGTTTTAGCAATTGTTGTTACATACATATATGTATTAAAATATATATATGTGTGTGTTTGAAAGAATATATATTTTAATGAGATAATTATAATGTATAATATATATACATATATATATAAAGTTGTATACCTTTCATGTAATCTAGTATAATGTTATTTGTATATATGTTTTCAGGAGTGGCCATTTGGTACAAGATCGCCA
Organism: Meriones unguiculatus; assembly: GCF_030254825.1. Taxonomy (NCBI): domain Eukaryota; kingdom Metazoa; phylum Chordata; class Mammalia; order Rodentia; family Muridae; genus Meriones; species Meriones unguiculatus. The sequence continues at coordinate 44,298,102 of NC_083357.1, forward strand.
ATTGTTCTGCTCTTCCTAAGGGAGGAGCTTTTTCCTTAATTTCAAAATTTCTCATTGTTACTCTTTGAAAAGAGTTTTCGCTTAGTACAGGTTTTTTCCTCTATACACATTTTCACTTTATTTTTACAAATGTGTTAGTCAAATTTAAAAGCCTGAATTATTTAAGATACTATTCTACTATTTGAATCTCAGTAAAGTATAGCAATAAACTTGAAAAGGAGACAGGTGTGGTAGCACATGTCAACAAATGTAGGAGTTTTGAAACTGATTCATGACAATTGCAAGTTGTTGGAGTACACTGAGAAATTTTCTCAAAACAAAATATTTTTTAAAAATTGCTTTTTTTGTTAAAGACAGATTTTAGAAGCAAGAGGGAAAGTCCCTGATTGTAATCGTTGCTCAACAGAGGCCATATACATATGTTTCTCTGAGCTCATAATTTCCAAATTACAGTGAAGAGATGAGAAGCAGATACTATCCCTACACTAATCAGGGGAAACTGTTGGAACCATTCACGTCATGAGAATAATAAGAAAAATTATTGAGAAAACTCATGAGAATAATGAGGAGTCCAGGAGAGTGTTCTTCTGTGCATTATAGACGCAACCGCCTGGGTACATTTCCTCTCCAACCTGACCAGTCTCTCCAGTTTCCTAGCCTAGAAATGAAGACCTAGTGTCTGGATCATGTGTGCCTAAAACAAGGGAATGACCCAGCTGCTGACTATCAGTCTAGCAAAATTTTGTGTAATTTCTCCTAACTCCCCATCACTCCATGGCTGGAATTCCACACAGTTTATTTTAAAAGATAGTAATCAACTCATCTTAATATTTAAATGAAAGCTACTGATCATTTGCCATATAGTGTAGTTGGGAAAACAAATGAATTTCATTTTCACTTTGGAGAATGAAGAAAACTATAATGGTCAGTTTTCTTTTTTTTTAATTTTATTTGTCTATTTATTCACTAAAGTTTATATACTTTGTGTCACCTCCAGGTCTTTCTATCTCCTTCTTCTTTCATAATATTCCTTTAACTCTGCCCAAAATCTGGCTATGAGTCTCAGGAAAGAGAGCTGTCAGGAGATAGAATGGAGAGAGTGACAAAAAAAAAAAAAAAGAAACAATCAGAACACATTGCATGTGAAATTGTCAAAACACAAACATCACATACAAAGAGTGAAAGAATGAAACTTAGGCTCCCAAGGCAATGGTTTTCAAGAACATACTGAAAACATGAGAATGTTTGCTAGGAAGATGTATTTGTATCTCTTAAATTGGAAAACAAACCTCTTTGTGTTAGCTGTTTGAGATGCACAAGGTGTGTTCACTGAGAGCTGAGATGACTTCTTGTACAGGAAGAAGGTCAATGGAATGTGAATATTATTAAGTCAGACAATATTTCCTTATTACTTATATGGAAAAGATTATTAAATTTAATTTTAAGCAAAATATAAAACTTTTAACTATTTCTCTTGGTATAGAAAATCTGAAAATAAACAAAGCAAAATGGTTAGTATTCAACTAAATACGGGGTGCACAGCTTTCTAAAACTGCTAAACCTTTAAAATCCGTAGTACAATTCTTCTAGACATTCATCAATCACAAACAGACAAATCTACAGCTAATTAAGAGCATCAAAAACTGTGAGCCCAGTAATTTCATTCAACACAAGCTTTGCTGTGGTCCATCTACCATGGCATGATCTCTGTGTGCCAAAATCATAGAGGTGATAAGTCCTCTGCTGCTCTGGGGTAGGAAGAATTGGGTCTTACTATAAGCAATTCCAACTGCAATGAAGAGCAAACTAAAAGAGACACTTGATTCTCTTTCTAGGCATAAGAAAAGGTTTAACATAAAACAGAGGATTCCACTCACTTGCTTATGGATGGACGACAATATAGATATAGTCGGGACAGACAACAGCTGTGTTTACAAATCTATAAAGCTGTTATGCCTCAAGGGCAATTTTTCCATAAACGACTTTTCCATAAGACTACAACTTGGACCTGTGTTCAAAAAACTCTGTTTTGATGAAATTATGGGTCAGTTCAATGCTAACTCACAGGTAATGTATTTACTTTAGTCTTAATGTATACAGGCTCCCCACTCAAGGTCTATAAAAGTCAGTTAGGTCCATTTGACTCATGACCTCTGTTAGAGACATTGTTTCCTTGTTTAATTTCTGTTTTGTTGACCGGTCCTTTGTTAAAAGTGGAGTGTTGAAGTCTCCCACTATTAATGTTTGGGGATCTATGTGTGGTTTAAGTTTTATTAATGTTTCTTTTACAAATGTGGCTGCCCTTTTGTTTAGGGCATAGATGTCCAGGATTGTGATGTCTTCCTGGTGGAATTTTTCCTTGGTGAGTATGGAATGTCCATCCCCATCTCTTTTCGTTAATTTTGGTTGAAAGTCTATTTTATCAGATATTAGAATGGCTACTCCTGCTTGCTTCTTGGTTCCATTTGCTTAGAATGCTGTCATCCAGCCTTTTACCCTCAGAAAATGTCTATCTTTGTGACTTAGGTGTGTTTCTTGTATGCAACAGATTCTGGGTCTTGTTTACACATTCATTCTGTTAGTCTGTGTCTTTGTTTGTTTGTTTGTTTGTTTGTTTGTTTTATTTTCTTATAATTTAATTATATCTTTATAAATAACATATAATTACATATAGCATATATAACAATATATTATGATATACAATGTATTTTTTGTATATTGGGAAATATATCCAATTTTACTTGTCAAGACATCATAATGACTTAAGAGCAAAAGTGTGTCAAGAAATAGGAATCCAAGCTTCTTTTTGAGTGTGTGTTTCTGTTTTGGTACTCTAGAGTTATTAAGCTGTCTGTTATTTATTTATTTATTACTATACATTACACATTGCATAATATAAATAAGACATAGTTGATAGAAAAGCATTTGTCAGTTGCTACTTTTGGTAAAACATCAAAGGCATTTGTCACCTTAGAATCAAAACCAGAATAGTAAGTAGGCTTGCTTGTCCTCTTAGTTATTTTCGGAACTAGATGTTGTGACAAGATAATTACTAGGTTTCTTTTCCTCAAGTTTCTGTAATTCAGGTGATCTGAACTGCTTCTCTGATAAGTCTGTCTGTGTCCCTACATGTCAGTTTGTGTCTTTTTATTGGAGAATTGAGTGTATTGATGTTGATAGAGATTTGTGACCAGGGCATGTTAGATCCTTTCATTTTGAGGTTGGCTGTGGTCATAAGGTTGTGTGCTTGGTTGCTTTTTGTGTTACTATATTGAGTTTAAATATTTCCTGTGTTTTCTTGAAAGTAACTAGTTTCATGGGGTTGTATTTTTCCTTCTAGTGTTTTCTGTAACACTGGATTTGTGTGTAGGTATTGTTGAAATTTGTTTTTGACATTGAATATCTTGTTTTCTCCGTCTATGAGGACTGAGAGTTTTGCTGGGTATAGTAGCCAGGGCTGACATCTGTGTTCTCTTAGGGTCTGCATGATATCTGTCCAGGCCCTTCTGGCTTTCATAGTCTCTGTTGAGTAGTCAGGTGTGATTCTGATGGGTTTGCCATTATATGTTTCTTGGCATTTTTCCCTTGTAGCTTTTAGAATTTTTTTCTTTGTTCTGTATACTTACTGTTTTGATTATTATGTAGCAGGAGGATTTTCTTTTCTGATCTAATTCATTTGGGTGTTCTGTAGGCCTATTGTATTCTTATTGTCTTCTCCTTTATGTTGGAGAAATTTTCTTCAATGATTTTGTTGAAAATATTTTCTGAGCCTTGGAGGAAGGAATCTTCTCTTTCCTCTATTCCCATTATTCTTAGGTCTTTTCTTTTTATGTTGTCTTGAATTTCTTGGACAGTTTGTGTCAGGAATTTTTTAGATTTATTATTTTCTTTGATGGATATATTGATTTCTTCCATTGTATCTTGCACATCTGAGATTCTTTATTCCATCTCTTGTAGTCTATTGGTTATGCTTACCTCTGTGGTTCCTGCTTTCTTCCCTAAGTTCTTTCTCTCCACAGTTTCCTCCATTTGTGTTTTCTTTAACTTTTCCAATTATGTCTTCAGATCTTGAACCTTTTTTTTTCATTCACCTGAGTGTATTTTCCTATTTTTTCTTCAATTCCTTCAGCTGTTTGCTTGAACAATCTTCTGTTTCCTTTATTTCTCTCAGTGATTTAAGTATTTCCTCTCTAAAGGCCACAAACTGTTTGGCTGCAACTTTCTGTATTTCTTTCGGGTGGTCATAATCTGTTTGTTTTTACTATTTCTTTAAGTATGGCTGTAATCTGAGTTTATCTTAATCTAGGTCTTTACATATTTTATTTGTTTCCCCTGTTATCCTCTTCATGAGAATATATGTTAGGTCATCTTCCTGAATTTTAATTATTCTGAGGTTTCCAGGGCTCCCTGCCCCTGGATAACTGGGTTCTGGAGATACCATGTTGCTCTCTCTTTGTTGGTTGAGCTTTTATGCTGGCCTCTACCCATTGGGCTATCTTAGGTATTAGGTGCTAGTTTCTGGTGGTTCCTGGAATCCTGTGGTAGAGAGAATCCCCTTGGCAGGAAGATGTTTTTTCCTGGAGGAAGTTCCTCAGCTTTTTGGGTATGGTCACTGTATTGCCGGTGTTTTTCAGGAGTTGCAACACCTCAAACCAGGCATAGAGTGAATGCTAACTGTAGTCCTTGTTATTTGAGAGGGCTCTCCTCTCACCTGGAGAAGTCCTGGAGACAGCTGCCCTGCCTCTGGGGTACTTGCTGTAAACTTAGTGAGCTGCTGCAGTAACCTGGGTGGTCCGTGGTTTCGTCAGTTTTGTTTGGGATAAATTGTTGCCCCTTGGAGCAATATCTGGTGGTTGATCTCAGGGATCCTGGGCTTCTGTAGGTCTGAGGTTGGGGCTCTGTGTCCCAGTGCCCAAGCTGTAATCTGTGGCAGGTGAATAATACTCTCCTGGTGGCGGCAGCCTGGCTGGTGCAGAACAGGTCCCTGGGTTGTGCCAGTCTGCTGGACCTTTTTCAGGGATATAATGGGTGGCCTAAGTCCTTCCTCTTTGCCTTGTTCTCTGTGTGGATTTCTCCTGACTGAGACTCCAAGTATCTGGTGCCCTGAGGCACACAGTTCTGTCTTAGGAATAGTTGATGCAGAGCAGGTCCCTGGGCTGGCCGTGTGCCTGCCTGTAGGTCTGTGGGACCTTTTCCATGGATATAGTGGATGACATAATTCTGGTCCCCGTTTCCTTCCTTCCCTGGGGAGTTAACTCCTGACAGGGACTCCCAGACTTTGTTACCCTGGGGCACACATCTCTGTCTGTGCTGAAGAGCTAGCTGGTCAAGCAGCAAGTCCCTGTGCTCGCCTCTGGAGCCCAGTAGAGTGATGGCATCTTGCACCTGCTTGTCTGCAAGACCTTTTCCAGGGAAAGACTGAGTGACCCGTGGCCTGTCTGTTTCCTTCATTTCCTGTGTGTTTTTCTCATACCTGGGACTTCCAGACTCCAGTGTTTTTTGTGTCCACCTTTCAGCCTGGGAAGTTGATCAGGACACCCAGGTGTGTGGATCTGGTCTGGCGACCTAGTACCTGTGTGACCGGAGATCTCCTCCGAGTTCTGGCTGGGTGATCTGAGAGTGGACCCGACTGATTTCCATGCTGTGGGGGTTTCCTCTCACCTGGGAAACATGATCTCTGCTGTTTTAGGGCCCAGAGTTCAGTCTCTTGGACCCTGTATGGAAAAAGTTGTCCTGCTCCTCAGATGCAGTATTCTTCTGGTGCTGCCATCTTGTCCCCCTAGAGTTATTGTGTTTTTGTTTAATTTCTGTTTTGTTAAGCTGTCCTTTGTTGAGAGTGGAATGTTGAAGTATCCCATTATTAATGTGTGGTGATCTATGTGTGGTTTAAGTTTTATTAATGTTTCTTTTACAAATGTGGGTGCCCTTGTATTTGGGGCATAGATGTTCTGCTTTTATGCTGGCCTCTACTCATCTGGCTGTCTCAGGGGTTGTCAATTTCTGGTGCCTGCTGTAGTCTTGGAGTGGGGATTATCCCTTTGGCTGAGTTCTGAAGGAGATCGACTCAGCTTTTTTAGTATGGTCAACTGAATGCGGGTGCATCTCAGTAATTGTCACAGTTCACCTCAGGCATATGGACCTGTGTGGTAACAGTGGTATTCAGGAAGGCTCTACTCTCATCAGGAGAAGTCCTGAAGATGGCTGCCCTGCTGCTGGGTTTCATGCTCTGAATTCAGTGAGCTGCAGCTGCTGCTGTTAAGCTGTACCTCCTGGGTGCAGCCCTCATTAAGCACAACAGAGTCCCATGGTTTCATCAGTTTAACTAGAGATAACTGGTTGTGTCAGACCTGGGGTTTCACAGCTCAGGAGTTCAAGATTTCCTCCCAGGAATTCCCACAGACCACAATTCAATGCAAAAGCAAGAGGTTTTATTTTAACCATTGCACAATGGGGTCACCCCTACTGGTCAGTAAAGAGTGGCACCTGAGACAAAGGCCTTAGGTTTTTAAAAGACAAAGTGTGGGAAATTTGTATTTGCAGTCTTGTCAATTTAGGATTGGATGAAGAAGCTATAAAGTAAGATAATTGGTTAGTCTTAGGTGCTCAAGCTTGGCCAGTCTTGCCCAAGTGTGGATGCAGCTGCAATTGAAGGTGGGGGTGGTTAACTCATCCTTGAAGATCAGGGCTGTGGGCTTTTGGCTGGAGGTCAGAAGCTACACAGAAGAAGGATTAAGGCCCTCTGGGTTGGTTGTTAAGAAACACTATCTCGAAGACAAGGGTCTGGTCATTCGTTTTGCTGAGTGAAGGTCATTGCTTGCTCACATTTTATATCTGTCCTCACAGATAGGGTCACATTTCTCCATTCTCTGGAAAGGTACTAAGAGGCTTTAGCTTAACCTGGACCTAAAACTCAAAACTCTAGGCTTTAGAAGACATATAGATTTCAAAGTTAGTTTGACCCTTTTAGTTGCACGTTGGAGCAGTATCTGAGGTCTGCTCCAATGGCTCTCAGACTTTTGTAGGTTTGAGGTGGGAGTTTTGTGCCCCAGTACCCTACCTGTCATCAGTGGCAGGTGAGCACAGCACTCATGTGTGCAGTAAAAGGCCATAGATTTGGGCCTGTGGGAACCTAGAAACTTTTCTGGAGCTGGGTGTCCTGAGGGGTGGAACCAATGTTTTCTCCGAGTCTGTGCTGTTTTGAGGTCTGCAGGTCCATCTGGGATGGCTAGTAGAGCAAACAGACACATGTGCTTGGTCCTGCCTTGGTGGCGACTGGAAGACTGGTGTCTAGGAGCTTGCTGGAACTTGGGGACTTTTCCTGACAACTTTATTTTTTTGGGTGTGGGGGGTCACCTGAGTACTCTGAGGTCAGAAATTCAATTATCCTCACTGTGGGCTTCCACTCAACAGAAAAACTCAGTCTCTTGTGCCCTAGTGCCCACAGTTCTGTCTGGGATGGTGAGTCAGGCAAGCAAGGAGAAATCTGTGCTGGCGGGTAAGCACTCCACTTTAGGCTGGTCCCTGGGTGTCCACCAGACCCAGGTCTTGTTACAGGGATTGTCTGAGTGACCTAAGATCCGTCCAGATCACTTCCTGTATTGTGGGGTTTTCTCTCGACTGCAATCCCAGTCTGGTGTTGTGGGGCCCACAGTTCAGTCTGGGACAGTGATCAGAGCACCCCAGCAGAGTGTGACTCTGGGATGCCTCCTTCTCCCCTACTGTCTACCCTAGCCAATCAAGTCCCATCAGGACTACCTGGATCCTCTTCTTTTGTGGGCTGGCTAGGTGGCCCCACCAGGGAGAAGTGAACAAGGAGCAGGCAACCAAGTTCATGTCAGAGACCGTCTCTTCTCCTCTTACTAGAGAACCCACATGGAGATTGAGCTGCCTATTGGGTACATCTTAGCAGAAGGTCTAGGTCCTCTCTATGCATGGTCTTTGGCTGATGTATCAGTCTCTGCAGTATCCCCTGGGTCCAGCTTTTATTTGGCTTTGAAGAGAGTATTTGCAATTGACCACTGTTGGAGGGAGGAAATTCAGCTTCCTCCACTAGATAAACACTGTGTACATTGTCACAAATATTATACTTTAAAATGGTATTTTGTAGGTCCCTGTGAAATCGGTGCACACATGCATCACAAATGAGCTCAGAGATCAATTTGTGTCAAAACTTAGGTTGCTCTTTGTGGCAGGAGGCACTTTACGTACTGATCCAACTCACTGGTAGCTCAGTGCTGCTCTTAAAACTCCAACCAAGGACTATTCATCGAGATAACCTAGAACCTCTGCACAGATGTAACACATGGCAGTTCAGTGTCTAAGTGGGTTACATAGTAATGGGAAGAGGAACTGCCTTTGACATAATCTGATTGGCCTGCTCTTTGATCACTTCCCCCTGTGGGGGGAGCAGCCTTACCAGGCCACAGTAGAGGACAATGCAGGCACTTTTGATGTGAACTGATAGACTAAGATCAGAAATGAGAGGAGAACCTCCCCTATCAGTGGACTTGGGGAGTGGCATGCATGCAGAAAGGGGAGGGAGAGTGGGATCAGGAGGGGAGGAGAGAGGGGCTTATGGAGGGATACAAAATGAATAAAGTGTAATTAATTAAATATAAAAACGTAAAAAAAATAAAATAACAATCTGATATTTTGTAATTAAAGTTATAAATATAAAAATTAAAAAAAGACAGAATACAAAAGTTAGGACAAACATTTCTGTTTCTATATTTGCAGATGGTATGCCTAAAGTAAAGTATGCCGTAGTATTAATGCTGACTGTAAGCAACTTAGGACCAAAACCACCTAAGAAGCATCTGTGGCATCCGAAGGAATCTCTAAATTGGAATGAGACAGGAAGACCTACTGTAGGCCCATAGTGCAGTACTCTATGGCCTTGCGTCTTGGAATGAGTACAAAGGAGAGGGTTTTTGAACACCTATTTTCCTTTTTCTGCTTCCTAATGCATGTGCAATACAATCATTGCCTCACATTTTTGTAACTTTGTTCTAAGCCATAATAGACTGAACCCACATACTATGAGATTAAAACAATATACACTCTTTCCTTCAGTTGTATTGTTAGTCATTTTGTAGCAGCAGTAATAAATAAAAGTAAATAACATACATGCTCAGCTGTTTTATTTTATTTTTTTCATTTCTGAGTGGTTTATCTAAAGGGAAAGCTTAATTTCACTTACATAGTTTAAAAAAATCATGAAATCTTTTTGGAAAACATGATCCAGAATTGCATACTAAATCTCTTTGTATAAAAACAGTGATAGTGATTTTTTTTTTACTCTATCCCAAACAACAACGAGAAAACATTTACAAAGGAACTCAATTATTTTTGATTTATCAAATACAAGATGATTAATAACTCTCTATTAGTGCCAGTATTTTATGTTATTAATGAAATAAAACTATAGTTTGAAACTTATATTACAGAAAATAGAAGAAATCTCTATGGATGTATATGGATTGTTGCCTGACATGCATGCTGTGTTTCTCATAAGGGAAAAATGTCTAGATTTCCTCACACTTCTGCTGTTTCTGTGTGAATGCTGCTAATTTTACTACTGCACTTTGCAATGTATTACACCTTCTGCTTTCTACTGTCCTATTGATTAGGCAGAAATTATTATCATTTAACTTATAAAACATCAGTTAATACTTCATTATAAATCAAAGATACATCTGAAAATAACTATGTATATTTTAAACATAATACAAAGGCATTTGGCTGTTACTGTTCATACTCAGTGATATAAATAAATAATAGACATCCCTTAATTTTTCAATTCTGTCAGTACATGATTAGTTATTCTGAAGCCTCATATTTCTCAAAAACTCACTCTGCATGTGCATCCTATTTTATTCTTAGACACTATTAAGACAAAATCACATTTACTGTTTTAACTCCCAAAGTGGGTTTCATTTTTTAATTTAATTTTTAATTTTTTTTTCAATGCAGTTTATTCAGGAACCTTGAACAATCCTCGGACCCTGGGGAAAGCCAGCCCACAGATTAAATAGCCTCTGGGTAGCCAACCCAGGCGTGCCACGGGGGCAATGCAGATAGGTCCACATACATGGAAGCAAGCCAGATCCTCGGCCTTAGCCAAATATGGAGTTGTTCGTGACAGAGAGCACTCACCATCGGGAAGGTGGAAGGCGGAAACCAGCTCCATCTTTAAGGCATAGCATTCCGCAGCTCTCTACAGTTCCCCCTTTTTGTTTTAGACGCATCAGGCAAGAGTAGAGGTCTGATCTCTGATATTAGAAATAAATTGGGACTTTGTACCGATGTTCATTTAGGTGTCATCCACCCAAAGAGCATCAGACCCTTCCCATACCTTTTTCTCAGAGGCGGGACCTGGGGCATCAACCCACATGCAATCAGACATGCTCTTCTCTGGGTCGAAAGCGGCTGACCCTGAGTGCAGTGCTTAGCCTCGCATCCTGAGCGCATCATTTTAGCTTTTTATGGTATCCAACCATGCTTGGGGAGAATGTCCTGCTTCAATGGCTGTAAAGGCCTGAATGATCATGGCTGCATCACACTGGCGGCTGTTGGAGCTACCACCAGGGCATTATCCATGAGTCATACTGGGCAGACTGCTCAGACCCTGAATAATCATTTAGCCAATGTAGCTCATGCCTTAGTTGTACATAAAGGAATTAATGCTCAACTAAAAGGAAGCTTGATGGTGTTCAATCAGAGGATTGACCTCTTGCAGGAGCAAATTGATACCCTATGGCAAATCGCTCAACCTGGCTGTCAATGAAAGTATGCTGGACTTTGTGTCACTAGCATACAACATGAGAATTTTTCCTGTGCTGCAAATCTGTCTAATTTTTAATTTTTTATTTACAGTTTATTCATTTAGTATCCCAGATGTAGCCCCCTCCCTCATTACCTTCAAATCCTACCCTCCATCCTTCATATTCTCCCATACCCCTCTCCAAGTCCACTGATAGGGGTGGTCCTCCTCCTCTTCCCTCTGATCCTAGCCTATCAGGACTCATGAGGACTGGGTGCATTATCTTCCTCTGTGGCCTGCTAAGGCTGCTACCCCCTTAGGGGGAGGTAATCAAAGAGCCAACCACTGGGTTCATGTCAGAGATAGTCCCTCTTCCGCTTACTAGGGAACCCACATGGATACTGAGCTACCATGGGCTACATCTGTACCAGGGTTCTAGGTTATCTCCATGCATGGTCCTTGGATGGAGTATCAGCCTCAGAAAAGAACCCTATGCCCAAATTTTTTTGGTTCTGTTGTTCTCCTTGGAAGCTCTTGTGCCCTCCAAGTCTTTCTATCTCCCTCTTCTTTCATAAGCTTCCCTGTATTCTGCCCAAAGTTTCCTTAAGAGCCTCAGCATCTGCTTTGATATTCTACTGGGTAGAGTCTTTCAGAGGCCCTCTGTGGTAGGCTCCTGTCCTGTTCCCTGTTTATTCCTTCTTCTGAAGTCTGTCCCATTTGCCATTCTGATTAAAGATTGATCATATTACCCAGTGTCCTCTTTCTTGCTTTGCTTATTTAGTTGAACATATTTTAGTATGTTTATCCTATATCATATGTCTAAGATCCACCTATAAGTGAGTATATACCATGTGCTTTTCTGCTTCTGGGATACCTCATTCAGGATGATCTTTTCTAGATCTCACCATTTGCCTGCATGAATTCATCATTTCCTTGTTTTTAATTGCTGATTAGTATTCCTTTGTGTAAATGTACTACAGTTTCTGTATCCATTCCCCTATTAATTGAGCGGACATGGGGTAAGATGATCAATCCTCATTTAGAAAGACAGATGGGATGTGCATTGAAAGTATGACAGGAGTCTACTGAGCGCATCTGAAAGACTCTAACTAGCAGTGTTTTCAAAGCAAAGACTCATGACCAAACCTTTGGCAGAGTACAGGGAATCATAAGAAAGAAGGGGAGTTAGTCTGATGGGGAAAGGATAGGAGCTCCACAAGGACCAAATATATCTGGGCACAGGGTCTTTTCTGAGACTGACATTCAACCAAGGACCATGTATGGATATAACTTAGAACCTCCACTCAGATGTAGCCTGTGGTAGCTCAGTAACCAATTGGTTTCCCAAAGTGAGGGGAACAGGGACTATTTCTAACAGGAACTCAATGACTGGCTCTTTGGTCTCCCCACCCCCGAAGGGAGGAGCAGTCCTGTTAGGCCACAGAGGAGTGCTTTGCAGCCAGTCCTGAAGATACCTGATAAAACAGGATCAGATGAATGGGGAGGAGGTCCCCCCTATCAGTGGACTTGGAAAGGGGCACGGTGGAGATGAGGGAGGGAGGGAGGGACTGGGAGGGAATGAGGGAGTGGGATACAGCTGGGATACAGAGTTAATAAAATGTAACTGATAAAAAAAATAAAAAAATAAAAAATAAAGACTTGATCTCCCACCCCCCAAGGGAGGAACAGTCCTGTTAGGCCACAGAGGAGGACTTTGCAGCCAGTCCTGAAGATAGCTGATAAAACAGGATCAGATGAATGGGGAGGAGCCCCCCCCATCAGTGAACTTGGAAAAGGGCAGGGTGGAGATGAGGGAGAGAGGGTGGGATTGGGAGGGAATGAGGGAGTGGGATACAGCTGGGATACAGAGTTAATAAAATGTAACTGATAAGAAAAACTAAAATTAAAAAAAAAAAGACTAAGACTAATGGAGCTAAACAACTGTCATTAGCCAGGGGATAATAGATCAGTACATATAGCCATAGGCATGTGGTCTCATGTTGCCTGATGCGTCTAAAACAAAAAGGGGGAACTGTAGAGAGCTGTGTAATGCTGCGCCTTAAAGATGGAGCTGGTTTCCGCCTTCCACCTTCCCGATGGTGAGTGCTCTCTGTCACAAACAACTCCATATTTGGCTAAGGCTGAGGATCTGGCTTGCTTCCATGTATGTGGACCTATCTGCATTGACCACATTGCATGCTGGGGTTGGCTACCCAGAGGCTATTTAATCTGTGGGCTGGCTTTCCCCAGGGTCAGATGATTGTTCAAGGTTCCTGAATAAACTGCATTGAAAAAAAAAAAAAAAAAAAAAAAAAAAAGGAGAAATAAAAAAAAAAATCCTAATTTTCAGGGAAACAGAGTTACCCTGAGCAAGCTAAAATGTATTTTATCTTGAAAGAGTGTTATTTCTGAAGGATTATAATTTAGTCAAACAGAGCAGATATCACAGAGACTTAGGGACGGTCCATTCAATGCCTGGCCCAACTCAAGACCCACTCCATGGGGGAGAACCATCACCTGACACTACTAATGACACTCTGTTTTCAGACTGGAGTCAAGCAGAGTTGTCTTCTGAGAGGCTCTACCCAGCAGCAACCTCAAAACAGATGTTGAGACTCAAAGGCAAACTTTGGGTAAGGCTCTGGGAGCCTAAGGAAAAGCGGACGGTAAAAAAAAAAAAAAAAAAAAAAAAAAAAAAAAATGGACCTTTAGGCAACAGGACCTCCTCAAGAAACCAACACAGACAATTAACCAATGCCAAGTGGGCCTTGCTGAGACTTAAGCACCAACCAAGGCCGTTGCATGTACTAGAACTAGAACAAAGATGTAGCTGATGAGCTACTCATGCCTCATGTGGATTCCCTGGTCAGGGAAGCAGGCTTTCTCTGACATGGACTCTTGCCAGCTTTTCAATTACTGTACCCCAGAGGGACTGCCTTGCCATGCCACAGGGAAAAAGGACATGCTCATCCCTGATACAACCTGATTATCTGGGATAGATGGGAAATGGGACTTACCTTTTTCTGAGGAATAGAGAAGAGGAACAGGGAGAGGGAGGGAGAGTAGGACTGAGAGGTAAGGAGAGATGGAGCTGTGACCAGGATGTAAAGTAAATTGAAAATTTAATTAAGTCGTTTAAATTCATCAAATTAACATCATACATTCGTCTAGTAAATACTGGGAGAATTTGAGGACTGTTGTAAGTGATTACCTTCTGCATTTTTTCTGTCTTCAAAACACGGAAAATTGAAAGAATTATTAATGAGCTACTACATCTAAGAAATGAGCATTTCTTTTTCTTCAATTTTAAAAGTTTATTAGTGACATTAAATTACAAAAATTAAATTAAATAAATTAAAGAAATAACAAAATTAAAGAAATAACAAAAGTATAAAGTCATTCCAAAATCATTATTTTAATGCCACTTTTTTAAAAGATATTTATTTTCATTAATTGCAGTTTATTCACTTTGTATTCTCCTGGAACTCCATCCCTCCTTCCCTCCAAATCCCACCCTCCCCAAGTCCACTAATAGGGGAGATCTTCCTCTCTTTCCTTTTGATCCTAGTGTATCAGGTCTCATCAGGAGTGGCTGCATTGTCTTCTTCTGTGGCCTGGTAAGGCTGCTCCCACCTCAGGGGGAGATAATCAAAGCGCAGGCCAATCAGATTATGTCAGAGGCAGTCCCTGTTCCCATTACTATGGAATGCACACAGACACTGTGCTGCCATGGGCTACATCTGTGCAGAAGTTCTAGGTTATCTGCATACATTGTCCTCGTCTAGAGTATCAGTCTCAGAAAAGACCCCTGGGCCCAGATTTTTTTGGTTCTGTTGCTCTCCTTATGGAGCCCCTGTCCACTCCATGTCTTATTATCTCCTACTTCTTTCATAAGATTCCCTGCACTCCGTCCAAAGTTTGGCTATAAGTCTCAGCACCTGCTCTGATTCCCTGCAAGGAAGAGCTTTCAGAAGCTCTCTATGGTAGGCTCCTGTCCTGTTCCCTGTTCTCTCCCTCTTCTAAGGTCCATCCTCTTTGCCTTTCTGAATGGGGATTGAGCATTTTATCCAGAGTCCTCTTGCATAATTAGTTTCTTTAGGTGTGCAGATTTTAAGTATGTTTATCTTACATTATTTATCTAGTATCCACTTATGAGTGAGTATATACCCCTGTGTCTTTCTGCCTCTGGGACACCTCACTCTGGTTGATCCTTCCAGTTCCCACCACTTGCCTGCATATTTCATGATTTCCTTGTTTTTTATTGCTGAGTAATATTCCATTATGTAGAAGTACCAACATTTTTGTATCCATTGCTCAACTGACGGACATCTGGGTTGTTCCCAACTTCTGGCTATTACAAATAAAGCTGCAGTAAATATGGCTGAGCAAATGTCCTTGTTGGATATATGCCTTAGAGTGGTATAGCTGGATCTTGAGGAAACACTATTCCTAATTGTCTGAGAAAGCACCAGATTGATTTCCAAAGTCGTTGTACAAGTTTAGTTTTGGCATTCCTATACATGTTTTTTTTTTTTCTATTTTTATATGATTGGCCCATGATTGTAATGTTTCCACTGAATACTACATACACAATTACAAGATTTACAGAGTACCTCACACATTCTTTCCTTCACAATCTTAAGTGTCTCTAGGATTAAGTATATAAACTTTACTCCACACTACTCAGCATGTGTTTTGCTCTGTACTCCTCAAAGATGTCTAACTTTTCTATGTGTGGACCTGTCTGACTCTACTTCAGTAAAGCACATTTCTCCATAAAGTCCCCCATGCTTTTTACATCTGTTAGAATTTAACGTTCACAGGGTTAATGATATCTACGTCCTGCCTTTTTCAATTTGAACTTTGATAGGTTAAAAATATTAGGGATTAATGTATGGGGAGAAATGTATATGTCACAATGTTTGTCAAATAATATTGCAGTTAGAGTGAACAATGATATCCATGTTACTACTTCACTGGCCAGTGTTTAGGAGTCACCTACTTTGGTCTTCATTGGGTTTTTTATATCAATCATGTTTTTTTGTGAATTATTCTATTATGTGAACAATTGGATTCTCCTAAGATACCTTACAATATTTCCTGCTTTACTTTCTAAACCATGAAAAGTGCTGGTAAATCCAACTGTTTTAATATATATATATATTACTCATTTATTTTAAAAAATGATTTTAATTTTTATAGAATTACATTCCCCACCATTTCCTAAATTTTGACCAGTGGATCTGAACTTATGGGTCTTGACTGCTTTGGGGTTGGCATATCAGATATCTACTAGGTGTGAGATATTTACATTAGGATTCATAACAATAACTAAATTGCAGTTATAAAGTGGCAATGAAATAATCATTTGTTTGGTTGTCACCACAGCATAAGGGATCTATATTAAGTTATAAAATCATTCAGAAGTTTGAGAACCATTGATCTAGTCCAACCAACTGCCCTTCTTCAAACTTTCCCCACCACCCACAAGTCAATAACTTCTGAAAAAAGCCCACTCCTTCAATGTGTTCCCAATACATCTTTTCCTAAGTACCTCTTCTTTTCTGTTATTTTTTTCAGATAATCATATTTTTTATTATTTTTATTCATTTATTCATTTCTTTAACTTGATTGTAGTCCCCTTGCCCAATTCCTCCCAGTCTTACCCTCCATATCTCTACACCCTATTTTCTGCTAGACCACTGAATGGGGGAGTTCTCTTTTCCTTCCATCTTATTCTTACCTGACAAGTCGCACCAGGAATGCCTAGATCCTCTTCCTCTTCCTCTTCAGCAAGCCCACATTGCCAGCCTTCTATGATCAAAGTGCAGGCAACCAAGTTCATGACAAATGCACCCACATGGAGACTATGCTTCCTACCAGCTACGGCTGAGCAGGAGTTCTAAATACTCTCCATTCATGATCATTGTTGGTGTATCAATCTCTGCAGACTCCCGGGAGCAGATTTGTTGGCAGTGTTGTTTTTCTGTTTCATTTTAAATATGCCTATATTTCAACAGAATCCTGCCATGGAGCCTGTGTTTTAACATCATGCACCCCTGAAGATAAGTATGAACTAGTCTTATAACTTATGCAATGATTGCCTGTTTTCCTAGGTGGCGACCTGTATGAGGACAATCCTTATTTTTCATACATGGAAACCTGGGAGGAGTTCACCACAGAAGGACCACACTATACCTTATTATGCCAAGGCCCTGTGGAAATCAGAAGGGGCTGTCAAGGAAGAAAGGATATCTTTCCTTGTTTGACCATGTCCTGGTTATGTCTACTAACCTGTATGTATGTGTATATCATGTCAGCCTAACTATGCGGGGACACATTTGATTAGGCCTTAATATACAAAAATAAATATATTTTAATATTTTGTTCATTGTTTTGACATTAGAATTACTTCATTATTTAACCCCCCCTTTTAAAATAGTCCACAACCTCCCATATTCCCTTCCTTGTTCTTTTTAAAAAACTCATGGTTTCTTTTTTTAATTGTTGTTATATACATATATGTATATTGAGATAAATATATGTGTGTTTTAAGATATATATTTTACATAACTATAACCTTCTTTGTATAATATTAAATTATATATATGTTTTCAGGATTGTCCATTTGGTACCTGATACCCAACCTGTCTGCTTTCTCTATGGGAGGAGTATTTCTCTTACCCTCGAAATTACTCAGGGTCCCATACTGCTTTGAGCAAGCTAGAGGTTTAGTGGACTTTCGTCTGTACACATTTTTCACTCTCTTTTCACAAATCTTTCAGTTAAACTGAGAATAATGAATTATTTAAGGTGCTTTTCTGCAGTTTGAATCTGGAAAAAGTATAGCATAAATGTGAAATGGAGGCAAGTTTGGTAGAATTCTAGCAATTTTGAAGCTGATTTATGAGGGTTGCAAGTTTGTAAAGTATGCTAAGAAATTTTCTCAAAACAACATATTAAAAACTTTTCCTGTTGTAAAGACAGATTGTTGAAGTGGAGGGAAAGTCCCTGATTATAACAGTTGCTCAGCAGGAGACAGATATGTGTGCTTCTCTGAGCTCATAACTTCCATGAGAGTGTGAAGAGATGAAAAGCAGTTACTATCCCTACACTCATTAGGGAAAACTGATGGAACAAAGCAGGTCATTCTTGGTGACCCGGCAGATGCTACAGAAGTCTGCTGTGGTTGCACCTTGTACATGGATGTATTGTCACATATGAGCTTGGAGGTGTTTTCTTGGAGCATGTCACATATAATCTCCAGGTGCCATGACTATAGCCTTCATACTATTTTGAAAGGTATGAAATAGTTACTGATCTCAATTAAATAATTTAAGTATATTCTAATAAGTACATCAATGAATGGATTGTAGGCCAGACATCAATACATTTTTATTCAGTTTTTGGGACAAACTTTCTGGTAATCAGAGAATAATATTTGTGAAATTCCACTTAAAAATCATGAGAAAAATAGAACGTCCAGGAGAGCATTCTTTTTTTTTATTCTTTTTTTTAAATTTTTTATTTAACTTTTATAAATTACACTTTATTCATTTTATAGCCCCTCCCTCCTCTTCTCCAGGTCCCACCCTCCCCGCACTGTTCTGCATGCATGCCCCTCTGAAAGTCCTCTGATAGGGGAGGTCCTCCTCTCCTTCTTTCTGATCTTAGTCTATCAGTTCTCATCAGAAGTGGCTGCATTGTCAGGGTTCTAGGTTATCTACATGAATAGTCCTTGGTTGGAGTATGAGTCTCTGGGAAGTTCCCTGTATTCAAATTTTCTTGTTCTGTTGCTCTCCTTGTGGAGTTCCTGTCCTCTCCAGATCTTACTATTTCCCACTTCTTACATAAAATTCTATTCACTCTGCCCGACAGTTGGCCATCAGGCTCAGCATCTGCTATGATAGTCTGCAGGGCAGAGGCTTTCAGAGGCCCTCTGTGGCAGGTTGCTAGGTCTTTTCCTGTTTTCTACTTCTGGCTTTCAGAGGCCCGCTGTAGCAGGTTCCTAGGTTGTTTCCTGTTTTCTTCTTCTTCTGATGTCCATTATCTTTGCCTTTCAGGGTGGGGATTGAACATTTTAGTTAGGGTCCTCTCTTTGGCTTAGTTTGTTTAGATGTACAAATTTTAGTGGGTTTATCCTATATTGTATGGTTATATTAGTGAGTATATATTGTGTGTGTCTTTTTGCTTCTGGGACAAATCACTGAGGATGATCCTTTACAGGTCCCACCATTTAAGTGCAAATTTCATGATTTCCTTATTTTTCATTGCGGAGTAATATTCCATTGTGTAGATATACCACAATTTCTGCATCCATTCTTCAGTTGAAGGGCATCTGGGCTGTTTCCACCTTCTGGCTATTACAAATAAAGCTGCTACAAACATGGTTGAGCAAATGTCCTTTTTGTGTACTTGACACTCTTTTGTATATATACCTAGGAGTGGTATGGCTGGATCCTGAGGAAGTGCTATTGATAGTTGTCAGAGAAAGTGCCAGATTGATTTTAAGAGTGGTTGTACAAGTTTAAAATCCCACCAGCAGTGGAGAAGGGTTCCCCTTTCTCCACAACCTCTCCAGCATGTGTTGTCACTTGAGTTTTTGATCTTGGCCATTCTCATGTGTGTAAGGTGAAATCTCAGGGTTGTTTTGATTTGCATTTCCCTAATGGCTAATGAGGTTGAGCAATTCTTTAAAGGCTTCTCTGCCATTCAATATTCTCTGTTTAGCTCTGTTCCACATTTTTTAAGTGGATTACTTGGTTTGCTGCTTTTCAGCTTCTTTAGTTCTTTATATATACTGGATATGAGTCATCTCTCAGATAAAGGGTTGGTGAAGATTCTTTTCCAATCTGTAGGCAGTCATTTTCTTTTGATGACGGTATCCTTTGATTTACAGAAGCTTTTCAGTTTCATGAGGGCCCATTTACTGATTGTTGCTCTTAGAGCCTATACTGTTGGTGTTCTGTTCAGGAAGTTTTTTTCCTGTACCAATGAGTTCTAGGGTATTCTCACTTTTTTTTTTTTTTCGAGCCAATTTAATTTGTCTGGTTTTTGTTGAGTTCTTTGATCCACTTGGAATTCAGTTTTGTGCAGGGTGATAAGTATGGATCTATTTTCATTTTTCTAAATGTAGACATCCAATTGGACCAGCACCATTTGTTGAAAATGCTATCATTTTTCCATTGTATGGTTTTGGCATCTTTCTCAAAAATCAGGTTTCCATAAGTGTGTGGGTTTATTTCTGGGTCTTCTGTTCAGTTCCATTGATCCACCATTCTGTTTCTATAAAAGTATTGTGCCATTTTTATAACTGTTGCTCTATGGTACAGGTTGATATCAGGGATGGAGATACCTCCAGAAGATCTTTTATTGTAGAGGATGGTTTTAGCAATTCTGGGTTTCTTGTTATTCCATATGAAGTTGATAATTTTTCTTTCCAGGTCTGTAAAGAATTGTGTTGGCAATTTGATGGGAATTGCATTAAATCTGTAGATTGCTTTTGGTAACATGGCCATTTTTACTATGTTAATCCTGCCAAGCCATGAGCATGGGAAATCTTTCCATCATCTGATATCTTCTTCTAATTCTTTCTTAGGAGACTTGAAATTTTTTTCATACAGGTCTTTGACTTACTTGATTAGGGTTACACAAAGGTACTTTATGTCATTTGTGGCTATTGTGAAGGGTGCTGTTTCTCTAATTTCTTTCTCAGCCCTTTTGTCTTTTGTATATAGGAATCCTACTGATTTTTTATTTTTAGTTAATTTTGTATCCGGCCACTTTCCTGAAGGTGTTTATCAGCTGTAGGAGTTCCCTGGTAGAATTTTTGGATTCATTCATGTATACTATCATATCATCTGCCAATAGTGATAATTTGACTTCTTCTTTTCCAATCTGTATCCACTTGATCTCCTTCAACTGTCTTATTGCTCTAGCAAGGACTTCCAGAACTATGTTGAAGAGATATGGAGAGAGTGGGCAGCCTTGTCTTGTCCCTGATTTCAGTGGGATTGCTTGAAGTTTCTCTCCATTCAGTTTGATGTTGGCTATAGGCTGGCTGTATATTGCCTTTACTATGTTTAGATATGTGCCTTGTATCCCTGATCTGTCTAATACTTTAAACATGAATGGATGTTGGATTTTATCAATGCTTTTTCAGCATCTAGGGAGATTATCATGTGTGTTTTTTTTTTCCTATCAGTTTGTTAATATGGTGAATCTCTTTGTTGGATTTCTATATTTTGAACCACCCCTGCATACCTGGGAGGAAGGCTACTTGGTCATAGTGGATGATATCTTTGAGGTGTTCTTGTATTCAGTTTGTGAGTATTTTGTTGAGTATTTTTGCATCAATGTTCATAAGGAAGATTGGCCTGAAGTTCTATTTTTTTGTTTGGTCTTTGTGAGGTTTAGGTACCAAGGTGACTGTGGTTTCATAGAATGAGTTTGGTAATGTTCCTTCTGTTTCTATTTTGTAGAATAGTTTGAAGAGAATTGGAGTTAGCTCTTCTTTGAAGGTCTGGTAGAATTCTGCACTGAAGCCATCTGGACCTGGATAGAGACTGTTGATGACTGCTTCTATTTCTTTGGGGGATATAGGACTATTTAATTGAGTTACCTGGTCCTGATTCAGCCTTGGTAAGTCAAATCGATCAAGAAAATTGTCCATTTCATTTAGATTTTCAAATTTTGTGGCATATAGACTTTTGAAGTATGTCCTAATGATTGTTTGGATTTCCTCAGTGTGTGTAGTTATTTCCCCCTTTTCATTACTGATTTTGTTGTTATGGGTGGTGTCTCTCTGCCTTTTAGTTATCTTAGCTAAGGCTTTGTCTATCTTGTTGCTTTTCTCTAAGAACCAACTCTTGGTTTCATTGATTCGTTGAATTGTTTTATTTGTTTCTAATTGATTGATTTCAGCCTTGAGTTTGATTATTTCCTGTCATCTACTCCTTTTTGGTGTGTCTGCTTTGTCTTTTTCTAGGGTTTTATATTTCAATCTTCTTGTGTCTGTTGAGGCTTTCTATGTGACCAACTATATGGTCTATTTGGGAGAATGTTCCATATGGTGCTAAGAAGAAGGTAAATTCTTTTGTGTTTGGGTGTAAAGTTCTGTAAATGTCTATGAGGTCCATTTGATCCATGACCTCTGTCAGAGTTATTGTTTCTTTGTTTAATTTTTGTTTTGTTGACCTGTCCTTTGTTGAGAGTGGGGTGTTGAAGTCTCCCACTATTAATGTCTGGTGATCTATATGTGGTTTAAATTTTATCAATGTTTCCTTTACAAATGTTGGTGCTATTGTATTTGGGGCATAGACATTCAGGATTGTGATTTCTTCCTGGTGGAATTTTCCCTTGATGAGTATGAATTGTACTTCCCCATCTCTTTATTAATTTTGGTTGAAAGTCTTTTTTATCAGATATTAGAATGGCTACTCCTGCTTGCTTCTTGGATCCATTTGCTTGGAAAGTCGTCTTCCAACCTTTTACCCTCAGGTAATGTGTATCTTTGTGTCTTAGGTGTGTTTCTTGTATGCAACAGATTGCTGGGTTTTGTTTACGTATCCATTCTGTTAATCTGTGTCTTTTTATTGGAAAGTTGAGTCCATTGATGTTGAGAGAGATTAATGACCAGTGGCTGTTAGATCCTTTGAATTTGATGTTGGCTGTGGTCATATGGTTGTGTGCTTGGTTGCTTTTTGTTTTACTGTAGTGGGGTTATTTATTTCCTGTGTTTTCTTGAAAGAAGCTAATTTTCTTGGGTTGTATTTTCCCTTCAGGGTCATCTCTAATGCTGGATTTGTGTGTAGGTATTGTTGAAATTTGTTTTTGTCATTGATTATCTTGTTTTCTCTGTCTATGAGGACTGAGAGTTTTGCAGGTTATAGTAGCCTGGGCTGACATCTGTGTTCTCTTAAGGGTCTGCATGATATCCATCCAGGCCCTTCTGGTTCTCATAGTCTTGGTTGAAAAGTCAGGTGTAATTCTAATTGTTTTGCCATTATATGTTACTTGGCCTTTTTCCCTAACAGCCTTCAGTATTTTTTCTTTGTTCTGTATACTTATTGTTTTGATTATTATGTGGTGGGAGTATTTTCTTTTCTGGTCAAATTTGTTGGGTGTTCTGTAGGCCTCATGCATTCTTATTGGCTTCTCCTTTAACTTGGGGAAATTTTCTTCAATGATTTTATTGAAAATAATTTCTGGGCATTGGAGAAGAGAATCTTCTTTTTCCTCTATTCCTTTTATTCTTAGGTTGTGTCTTTCCATATTGTCTTGGATTTCTTGAATGGTCTGTGTCAGAAATTTTTTGGATTTAACATTTTCTTTGACAGATACATCAATTTCTTCCATTGTATCTCCTACACCTGAGATTCTTTCTTCCATCTTTTGTAGTCTGTTGTTTATGCTTCCCACTCTAGTTCCTGTTTTCTTCCCTAAATCCTTCCTCTCCATTATTTCCCCCATTTTTGTTTTCTTTAATTTTTCCAGTTCTATCTTCAGATCTTGAGTTGTTTTGTTTACTTCCTTCATCTGTCTAATTGTATTTTCCTCTTTTTCTTTTAGTTCCTTCAACACTGTTTCTTTTATTTCTTTCAGTGATTTAATTATTCCTTCTCTGAAGGTCGCAAACTGTTTGGCTGCATCTTCCCGTATTTCTTCATGGATGGCCATAATCTGCTTGTCTTTAACTTCCTCCATTTCTTTACGGATAGACATGATCTGTTTGGTTTTATTTTCCCGCTAATTCTTTATGTATTTTATTTGTTTCCTCTATTATCCTCGTCAGCAGTATAGATGTAAGGTCATCTTCTTGATTTTCTATTATGCTGCGTTGTCCAGGGCTGTTGACCCCTGGATGGCTGGGTTTGGGAGATGCCATATTATGCTGCCTTTTGTTGGTTGAGCTTTTACACTGACCTCTACCCATTGGGCTGTTTTAGGTGTTGGCTGTTTTTTTCTGTGCTTCCAGGAGTCCTGAGGTAGGTAGAATCCCCTTGGCCGGAAGATAACTTTTCCTGAAGGAGTCCTTCTCTGCTTTTTGGGTATGGTCACTGTATGGTCAGTGTTTCTCAGGAATTGCCACCGCTCACCTCAGATGTATAGACCTGAGTAGTAGCTGTGGTCTTTGTTATGCAGGGGTGGCTCTCCTCTTACCCATAGAAGTTCTCAAGACAGCTGCCCCACTGCTGGGTTTCTTGTTATAAATATAGGCACTCAGTCTCTGGTGCCCTAGGGACCACATTTCTATGTGAGGCTGTAAATCAGGTGTGCAGGCAGGGCTCTGGGAAGATGCCTGGGTCCCCAGGTCTGGCCCTGGGCTGGATCCTATGGTGCCCGTGGCACCTGAGTCTTTTCCAGGGGATGTCTGGGTGACCTAAGGTCGGTCCCAATCGATTCCTGCTCTGTGGGATTATCTGTCAACTGGAAAATCCAGTCTGTGATGTTGTGGGCCCACAGTTCTGTCTGGGACAGTGACCAGATCATGCTGGCATGTGGCTTTGGCCTGGCAACCAAGCGCCTGGTGGAACCAGGATTTCTTCTGAGGTTTAGTCAGATGAGTTAAAGCTGATTGAATCGCCCATGGGGTATCCTCTCACCTGGGAAACACAATCACTTGTGTTTTAAGGCCACAAGTGCTGATTGCTTGTCACTGTGCCAATCCTGCTGTGCTGCTGGTCAGAATGAGAGTTGTCCTGGTGCTGCCCAAGAGCATTCTTTTATACAACCAACTGTGAACATTTTACTCTCAGCCCGGGTCAGTCACTCTAAGCTACCAACCTAGAAAATGGTAACTTAGGGTATGACCAATGTAGGCCTAAAATAAGTGAATGACCCAGCTGTCTGTCAATCTGTCCATCTTTCATGTCATTTCTCCTCCACTCCCCTTCAGTCCACAGTTGGTATTCCTCAGATTTTATATATAAAAGATAGTAATCAACTCATTTGATATGTAAAAAAAACATACTGACCATATTCCACACAGTGTAGTTAAGAAATTAGTCAACTACATTTTGAGTTTTGAGAATAAAAGAAAGTAAATTGGTTAGTTTTCTAAAAGACTATACATTTGTATTCATTCAGTTGTTACAGATGCATTTAAATTATTTTGAAATTATAATTTATATCATGTAAAGAGGATCATCAAACACTTAAAAGATAATTGTAATTATTTCCATTTTCAAGACTGATTTTTCTTAGGAGAAATATTGAAATAAAAAGTTACAGGTTTAAGAATTTCTTCTGGACATATATATGCACATAAGTATATTTATATACATTTACAAAAATATATACACAAATAGATGACAGTAGAATGCAAATGTAAAAATAAATGTTTTCTATGTCTGTGATGCTTGTGTGTGTCTCTGTGCTTGTGTGTGAGTGTCTTGAAGCAAATGGTACATGATATGTTTGCATTTTTACTTTAGCCTGTCATATAAGATGGGGTGGGAATTCTTTCTCCATAGGATCATGTTAGTCTTCACATGTATTGACTTTAGAAATATTTACATGTAGGATTTTTCTTGTTGTTGTTGTTACTTTTTTAAGACCTCTGTAGCCTTGGCTGTCCTGGACTTGCTTCCGAGAGCAACTCACAGAGATCTACCTGCCTCTTCCCAACCCCCAAGGTCTGTGGTTACAGGCAGTTGCCACCATGCCCAGTTTACACCTCTGATTTTGACCATGGTTTATATTTATAACATACACTCTCCTGAATGTGAGAGAGGGGGATAAATGATCTTTAGTTGTGTATCCATATTTTAGCTCAACAGTATCCAATGGAGAGTGAAATATCCAGGTTCACATAACAAATGACTTAGATACTACTCAGTCCATCATAAAAATTACAAAAATATTTACATATGCGAGAAGAAAAGCTATTTAGGGATAGAACTGAGAGGGTGACAAAAAAAAAATCAGAGCACCTTGCATATATATGGGAAATTCTCAAAGAATAAACTTCATATAAAAAGAGTGAAAGAATGAAATGTATGCTCCTAGGTATTGTTTTCCAAGATGTTATTGATAACATCAGAATGCTTGAAAGGAAGATATGTTTGTAATCGCTTGAAAAGGTTCTTGGAAAACTGAATCCTCTTTGTGTTCCTTGCATGAAATACACACCATGCATTCACTTAAATAGCAATGGCAGTGAGCTGACATGACTTCTTAGTACAGTGTGAAGGACAACAGAAAGAGAATACTATTGCATCGGAGGGTATTTCTATAGTATTTATTTTGAAAATATTATTAAACTTAATTAAATTATAATTAAAAATTAATTTTCTATGTAAGCAAATTATGAAAATAAACAAAGAAAAAAATGTTAATACCCAACTAAATAGAGGGTAGAAATATTGAAACACAGGCTTTTTAAAAATGCTATGTCTTTAAAATCCACAGTACACTTTTCCCTAAACACTCATCAATCAGAAAACGATCAGTCTATGGCTATTTACGAGCATTGAAACGTGTGTACCAACTAACTTCTTTCAACCCAGGCATTGTTGAGATCTGTCTACCATGGCATGAGCTGTGTGTGCTTGGATCATAGAGATGGATGAGTCTCCCTCTGCTCTGGGGCAGGAAGAACTGGCACTTATGACAAGCAATTCCAAATTCAATGAAAAGCAAACTAACAGAGATACTTGATTCTTTTCTAGGTGTAAGAAAAAGTTCAAAATAAAACGTAGCATCTCCCTACGTTACCTTATGGATTGATGAGTATGTAGATCGAGTTAAGACAAAAACAAAAAAAACCCCACTCTCTGCTTCCAAGTCGATTCCCCTATTGTGTCCTATGGGAACATTTGTGGCCACTTTTCGGTAAGACCTACTGCTTGGACCAGTGTTCAAAAAAGGCTGGCTGTAGAAATTGTGGGGCAGTTTAATGCATACTTACATTAAATATACAAATCAGTTAATCAGAATATTTACAAAAGAAGAATTTATTTTAGTCTCTATCTGTTCAGACTCCCAACTCAACTTTTCAGCTCGTGTGATAAAGATGTGTCTACTTTTCACCACACACATTCCTACATGGAAGGTGGTTCCTTAGCTTTTGGTCAGTGATGCTCATCAGGATTTCCCAAGATCCTTGAGGTAGAAGTCAAGGATATTGTGCTCTATGAAGGATGTGACAGGAGCAGGGCTTACCTCAATCTCTACTCTTTTCACTCCAAAATGTCATGGTATTATCTGGGTTTTGAAAATAAACAAATTGATCTCTCTCCAATGATTTTGTGTAGTATAATTGAATTTGAAAAATACATTCTACGGTGCCATGATTATTTCCTAAAAATAGAGTATATAATTCTACAGATAAAAGTAGTAACTCTTAGATTACACAACGTCTTGAATGTCTGTGCAGCAGAATATCACTTGTGTCTATAGTCAACAGATGAGGTCCAGTGTCATTAGACCATCAGAGTCACAGTTGATTTGTGCACTGCAGGTAAATTTCAAAGTCACATTCTGATCTTTCATGAGAAAATGTGATCATGGTATACTGAGAATATCTTCAGCACAACAGTTGGAATCATAGGGATTGTGTGGTATAAACCTTCTGCTCTTCACAAGCATACACCAGAATTTATACTTCTCTTCCACATAAAGAGTTCATTACAAGAAACCCCCACTTATGAGTTTCCTTGTTCCTGTGTAGGTTCCCTTGATGTTTCCTGCTATGTCACCTTTTAATTTGGTGATATCATATGTGTTGTCTATGTACACATGAGGTTGGGGCCACAAATATAATCCACCCTTCTGATAAGAATGGTTTCAGGCAGAATATAGAGTGGGGGAGCAGTTAATAGTAGAAACATGAAGTGCACTAGTCTTTTGTCAAGAATCAGTCCATAGCTCCACAGGATGTTAAAGAGAATTTCAGTATGAATATGCCACTCCAATTATGAATGTAGTAACATGGAGAAAGGGAATAGAATGTTCCTTACCACATGAATCACAACTTTCATCAAGGAGAAATAACTCACATATTAAACTTAAGAATGGAACAACGTGGTATCAGTTGTGAGCAAGGAGAATTGGCTTGCTTCCATGTATGTGGACCTATCTGCATTGCCCACGTGGCACGCCTGGGTTGGCTACCCAGAGGCTATTTAAGCTGTGGGCTGGCTTTCCCCAGGGTCCGAGGATTGTTCAAGGTTCCTGAATAAACTGCATTGAAAAAAAAAAAAAAAAAAAGACTAGTGAACTGGAAAAGGACTAACCTTCAGATAAGAAAAAGATGTTCACCAAAAAATTAATGTTGACCATTATAAGACACTCTGAATATATCCAATGTCACTGAGGTCCAAACCATTCAACCTATAATTTGCATTCTATCAAATGTTAGTGCGGTGCATTCATCTTTAATCCATTTAAATTTGAGAATTATGTGCTACAGTAAAATAATGGAGAATTTATCATCAGGAAAATTGATGTTATGCCCCAACCAAATGAAGCACTAGTTTTCTAGGAACTAATATCTTATATGATCAATTATGTAATTCCTATGAAGAAAAAAACAATTTTTTTCTCACAAAATGTATTTTCCCTGGTTTAAGTGTGTTCTAACCAAAGTTCACGTGCTTTACAGAAGGCTTGTGTAGTGGCACCTTTCTTTATTTGTTGTTGTTATTATTTTTTATTGTGTATCTCGGCTGTGGGCCCTCCCCCATCTCCACCTAATCCAACCCAGCTCCCTCTTACTCCCTCTATGCCGCTTCTCTATTCCACTGTTAGAGGAGGGTCACCTCTCCTATTTGACCTAGCCTATCAGGTCTCAACAGGACTGGTTGCATTGTCTTTCTCTGTGACCTGACAAGGATGTATCCCCCAGGGGGAGGTAATCAGAGAGCCTGCCATAAAGTTCATGCCAGAGAAAGTCCCTCCTCCCCTACTAAGGCACCCACTTACACACTGAATCTATGGGCTATATTTCAACAGGGTAAAGGTACCTTTCGGTGTGAACACTACCTCAAGAGTTAAGGGGACACTGTAAGCCTTAATTATCCTTTTAGATATGAAATAAAGTTTGGAGAAATTTTTGGCACAGCCATTGTCACAGAGTTCTTGTTCCATGGTTATAGTCAAGGCTTGTATTTCCCCACCAGCATCTACACAATAGTTCACTTCCTACCCTGTAGTTTTCCAGGGAAATAACAGGACTAACAGCTACCCAGTCATGTGGAGAATGCCACTTACACTGGCATGCTCAGGGATGGCAATTGTCTTATAATATTTGTATGAGAAAGACCAGCTCTTTGGCCACATCCACCTGGTTGGGGGTGGGACAGGCTTGACAGGCCACAAAGGAAGAAAGTGGTGGCCTGGACTGATGAGACCTGATGGACTAGGGTCAGATAGTACGGGAGGAAGACATGTCCTATCAGAGGACTAGGGGTGAGGCATAGGGGGAGAAGAAGGAGGGAGGGTTGCACAGAGAGGAGATGAGAAATAGGGCAGAGCCTAGATACAAAGTCAATTAACTGTGATAAATAGTAATAATTTTAAAGTATGAAAAAATGGCATTTTTGAAGAGTGTAATTTTTTTCACTGTTTACATTACAGTTCTGTGGAGCAGAAAGAACAATGGTATCATGTTCTCCACAAGTATTTCACTCATTTTCATACTTTAATTCCTTAGTGATGTACAAATGACATTCTGAGTACCATATCTTTTATTAAAATTGTATTTGGTAGTTGTCCCCAAATGTGCTATTGATTAAAGGTTTTCTGGCTTCTAGTTTAAAGTCTCCTGTTAAAATGCCTATTTTGTTTAATTTTGAGGAAATTCTGTATGCTGTTCTCTTCATTGTGGTGAACTGTCTTCTCCACTCAGTAGAGGTTACTGTACCATGTGTTCTCAACTCATCTGCTTCCTAGTTTGAAGTCAAGCAGGTTTCTGACATTCTCTTGCAGACAAAACATTTTGAAGACTGGCTTTGCTTGCTAGGCCAATGTGCTGTTACCTGATCATGTCTTTTTTTTTTTTCTGAAACATTTTTGAATACTTCCTAATTTAATAATGTGCACCACTGAACTGATAGTCTTATATTTAAAGCTAAGATGATATTGATAAAATGTTAACAATGATTACCTTGAAATAGTCTACCAGAGATTTCATCTTTTTGTATTGTCTGTTTTGATTGCATTTGAGCATATGTATTGATGCAGCCAAGAAGGGCAACAAGAAAACTCTTTCCCTGCAAATCTTCAATGGAGACATCCCAAGCTGTGCCAATGTATGTGAATATAAAATGAAAATTAACATTCCAGACTCATGACTAGAAGAGAGACTGTTTGTCGAGTAATGAAATAGGAAGACAAAAGAAGAAGTGTGAGGAGAGAAAGTGAGAATTTAGACAGTGGTATGCCAAAAATTAGAATTTTTTGTTATTGTTAAGTGCCTGAAAATTGAGTCAGCTAGATGCAACAATATACATTTTTCAATCCAAGTATTCCTCTTAGAATTCAAGTGTTTTCCCCAGTCTTTATAGCTTATATATAGCCTCATGTAGTGTTTCAATGATTGCTTATATTTTAAAATAGTTTTGTCTATTCATAAACTTCTAATCATGGAATATTAACATAAACAATTGTTACACAAGTATTATCAATAATTACATTCACTGTTCATATTGACCTGTTTGGTGACATTTGACCTATTATTTTAATTTTATTTTTCTTATTAGTTACATTTTGTTAACTCTGTGTCCCAGCAGTATCCTGCTCCCTCATTTCCTCCCCAACCCCACACTCCCTCCCTGGTCTCCTCCCTGCCCCTTTCCAAGTCCACTGATAGGGGAGGACCTCCTCTCCTTTCATTTGACCCTGTTTTATCAGGTATCTTCAGGGCTGGCTGCAAAGTCCTCCCCTGTGGCCTAACAGGACTGTTCCTCCCCTTGGGGGGGGAGGTCAAAGATCCTGCCCTTGAGATCCTGTTAGAAATAGTCCTTGTTCCCCTTACTTTGGGAAACTACTTGGTTACTGAGCTACCATGGGTCACATCCAAGCAGAAGTTCTAGGTTGTATCCATAGATGGTCCTTAGTTGAGTGTCAGTCTCAGAAAAGACCCTGTGCCCAGATATATTTGGTCCTTGTAGAGCTTCTATCCTTTCCATATCATACTAACTTCCCTTCTTTCATATGATTCCCTGCACTCTGCGGAGGGTTTGGTTATGAGTCTTAGTGTCTGCTTAGAAACACTGTTAAGTAGAGTGTTTCACATGCCTTCTGCGGTAGACTCCTGTCATACGTTCAATGCACATCCCATTTGTCTTTCTAAATGAGGACTGATCATCCTCACCCATGCCCGCTTTCTTGATTATCTTCTTTAGGTGTGTAGATTTCATTATGTTTATCATATCTTGTAGGTCTATATAAATGAGTATATACCATGTTTGTCTTTCTCCTTCTGGGAGACTTCACTCAGAATGATCTTTTCTAGATCCCACCATTTGCCTGCAAATTTCATGATTTCCTCCTTTTTGATTGCTGAGTAGTATTCCATTGTGTAAAAATACCACAATTTCTGTATCCATTCCTCCGTTGATGGACATCTGGGTTGTTTCCAGGCATTTGACCTATTTTAACTCTACCCTCTGCTCTTCCTTTCTCTCACTGTGCATTCTCACACCTTCTTTTGAAGCTCAAGTACATAGTCATGTCTCCTTATCCTCAGATACATGTGAATCTTCTAGGCAAAAGTTATCTTTTCATGGAACTTCTGTTCACAAATCACCTTTATAAAATTTGTGAGAGAGACATTGAGAGAAAGAGAGATTACCTCTGTTTATAGTAGTTATGGTAGAACCCATGACCTCACATATACTACAAAGCTGTTCTGTCTCTGAGTATTAAATACTGAGAGACATACAATTAATTGTCTATTCTTTCAATTTTCATTTTATTCCTCTGTTTTCCACTACTGGAGTCAGTGTTGATCAGCAATTGAACTATTATGTAGAATGCAGAGCACTGAAGACCTTTCCTGTCATACCAGGATATAGTGTAGCTAAAAGGATCACCACGTTTCTGAACTTCATAACTGCTAATGGCTATTAAAACACATTTAAAGTCAATTTTCTAAAGTGTCACTGTTGGAATTGCACTAGAGTACACAAGGTTTTAAATATGAATACATTTTAGTTCACAAAGTGATGTTTTCGTCATACCTCATTCTCCATATTCTCCTGCGAGTTGTCTGCAATAATCTTTCAAACACATATACATATATGTATATATATATTTCTATATATATGTAGGTATACATATGTGTGTGTGGGTGAGTATGAGTGTGTGTGTGTGTATGTGTGTGTGTGTGTGTGTGTGTGTACTTTCTATGGACAAATTAGAAAATATTTTTTAAGCTACACTTACTCTAGGATTTTTTACCGGCCATTTTTTCTGTTGTTCTTATTACAAGTCTTGGAATTCGACATAGATCCTTCATACACTGCTTATATTTTAAACAAATGGATGGAGATGATTTTTGACATCTTTATTTGATAATTTTATACGTGTATACAAATTAACTGCCAACTCACAGGATCACTCCTAAAATTTCCCCAACATCTTCTTGTGTTCCTCCACTCTTCTCTCTGGCTCTTCTTTTGACTTCAATTGCAAGTATATGAAATACTGAATTTTTGACTCAGTATTTTACAGATATAAAAAAAAAAAACTACACTCTCATTATGAGTCATTCATTATGTAATGGCTGGAAGAAAGAATTTTCACTACATGCATAGATGACTTTAAACTCTTTTTAAATTCATGCCTTTTTACTGCTATCAACTATATTATTTAAACTTATCACTATTTTTCAGTAATAAGTTATTTTAAAGTGTAATTTCAATACTAGAGGTTTTTTATTTCTATCTGAAGATACACTTAATTTTTTGCATTAAACATATTTCCTTTATATCACTGAGCATTATTAAAAATTATTTAAAAATTATTATTCTTCATAGTTTGAACATGTGAGCTATTGTGAAGTTGGTCATCAATCTTTTTTTTTTTTAGTTCTGTATTTTTATGTATTATTCATTACAATTTATTCACTTTGTACCCTGCTCTAGACCCCTCACTTGGGTCCTCCCAGTCCCACACTTCCTTCCTCTTCTCCTGCTATGCCCTTTCCCTGTTCCACTAATGGGGAAGGTGCTCCTCCCTTCTATCTGACATTAAGTCTTGCTTTATCTTCTTCCTCTGTGGCTTGGGAAAACTGCACACCCCAGGGCAACATGATCAAAGAGATGGCCACTGAGATCATGTCAGAGATGGCCTCTGCTTCCATTACTAAGGAAACCCACTTGGAAACTAAGTTGCCTATGGAGTACATCTGAACAGGGGGTCTAAGTCCTCTCCATGATTGGTCCTTGGTTGGAGTTTTTGTTTCGGTAGCCCACCCTGGTCCCAGGTTTTGGGGCTCTGTTGATCTCTTTGTGGAGCTTCTGTCTCATACTGGTCTTTCTGTCTCCCCCTTCTTCAGTAAGATTCCCTGAACTCTGCCCAAAATTTTGTTATGAGTCTTCACATCTGCTTTGACACCCTGCCTCTTTCAGAGGCCATCTGTGGTAGGCTCCTGTCCTGTTCCATTTCTTCTCCAGCTTCCAATGGTCTTCACACTTAAGAATTATCTATGTATCCCTGGTTCATTATATGTCAAGTTTATTTTAACATATATACCAAAACTCAGGTTATATTTCCATTTTAGTGCTTTAATAAGCAGTATTTTTAGAAATTTTTGGGTTAAGAAGACTGTCTCTTGAAATGTGTTTGTTTTAAAACACAAAATCTTATCACAAACAAATATACACAGCAAGCAATCATAATCCAGGTCCTAATATGGTCCAAATATAGGTAAACTGTCCCAAATTCTCTAAAAACACAATATTTTACATGATGAGAATGAAATACTACTACCCTATCACATATGTGTTTTCTCTATAAATACTTCACTGGTTAAAATGATAGGGAAGAGTTTTTAAAGATTCAACAAAATGTCAGAAGCTTTACTTATCTTTAAAATTATTACTCTTACCATGCTTTGTGTGTGTGTATGTTTGTGTGTGTGCATATCAGTAGTTTCAAGTGTGAACACGTATATCAAAGTGCCTATGTTAAGGTAAGAAGGAAACTTGCTGGAGATTGTCTAATTCTATCATGCGAGCCCTGAACTATCTTTATTTCCAGAGACGATTGAGTTCACATTCTGAGCAGAAGCACACATTGTTCCTTCATGTGTGCATTAGTACTACAAGATCAGAGCAAATCTTTGAGAGTCTGAAGTGCTTTTCCATATATCCTAGCCTATAGTTAACAGGTTGTAAAATCACTAAGTGTAACTTACCCTTGTTCAAAAAATTCAATTAACCTGGCATGATATGTTAATAACTGGGGTAAATCTTCAGCAATAACAACAACAATAACACACACACACACACACACACACACATACACACACACACACACTTCATTTTCAAGGAAATATTTTATGCTTAGTGGTTAAAAGATAATAAATATAAATACATTGAAAGATACAGGTTATCAATTAGTGTCTTTTGACTTTAATTTTTTTATTGTCTATACATAGAGGGTAATCGTTCTGATTTTCTTTTTTAATATTCTTTTTTTTCCTTAAAGATTTATTTATTGTTTATACAGTATTCTGTGTGCATATACCTCTGCATGACAGAAGAGGGCACCAGATCTCATTATAGATGGTTGTGAGCCATCATGTTGTTCCTGGGAATTGAACTCAGGACTTCTGGAAGAACAGACAGTGCTCTTAACCACTAAGCCATCTCTCTAGCCCCCTCTGATTTTCTTTTTTAAGGGAAGTTTCCTAGCTTCTTAGAAACTTTAGTGATGATAACCTGGTACTACCGAAACTATCTGCATAATATATATCTATCTACTCATTGTCATATTCTATGGTGACAGCTTAGAATTCCAGTATATTAGTGGTATCAATTCTGATCAATTCCTACCATTTGAATTTATGCTATTTTCTTCAGGCTGTCTTCTTAGGTATCTGGAGCAGATTTAAATATGAAAGGCAGTAGAAAGCTAATATCATAAGCACTTGTTTATTCTCGAGATATGAAGTGATGGGGTTTCATCACTAAAAATATTTATTTTGGATTCCTACATCTATCACTGCAACGGGTTTTCAACATTGTATATCAATTCATTACAAAGACTGATATGGAGAAAATGCTCATTTCTATTTGTTTAAAGTTCTTGGTTTAAAGATCACTTCTTATCCTCATTATCCTTCAACTGTGCACAGGCGGTGCATGAAAATAAATCAGTAAAATGGTGGAAGTACAGTCAGGTAGGCTGGAGACAGTTCTGCTCTGTATCTATGGCTCCCCAACCCTTGCTGCCATAATGAAAGAAGAGAGTTCCAGCACCCATGGCTCCTCAGTCTGCCCTCATCATACACCACCAGTTACCTGTTTTAGTTTGAGTACCCGTTAC
The DNA here is from genome assembly GCF_030254825.1 of Meriones unguiculatus. Lineage (NCBI taxonomy): Eukaryota > Metazoa > Chordata > Mammalia > Rodentia > Muridae > Meriones > Meriones unguiculatus. The sequence continues at coordinate 44,333,362 of NC_083357.1, forward strand.
CCAAGTACTTAATTTAGATTTGTGAGACTGACAAGTCTTCCAGAGTTGAATTATAAATATTGAAAGAAAAAAAAAAAAAGGTGTTTAACCCAGGGCAGTTCAGGGTCCAATTGGGTTACATAGTAATGTGAAGAGGGACTGCCTCTGACATCATCTGATTGGCCTGCTCTTTGATCACCTCCCCCTGGGGGGAGCAGCCTTACCAGGCCATAGTAGAGGACAATGCAACCACTTTTGATGTGAACTGATAGACTAAGATCAGAAAGGAGAGGAGAACCTCCCCTATCAGTGGACTTGGGGAGTGGCATGCATGTAGAGGGGGGAAGGAGGGTAGGATTGGGAGGGGAGGAGGGAGGGGCTTATGGGGGGATGCAGAATGGATAAAGTGTAATTGATGAAAAATTAAAAAAAAGAAAAATAAATAAATAAATAAATATGCATAGCGAACACATAATTACAGGTAGTTTGGGATTACAGCTTTTTCAGACTCCATTTGGTGAACAGTATATTTACTCTGCTTAACATAACTCCTAAATAAATTACGAGGTCTAACAAAAACAAAACAAAAAAAAGCGGTGTTTAGGCTGCATTAGGTTTGTTATTGCATGTTGTACATCATAAGTAGTGATTAAATAATAACTAAGGGTATAATCATGTGATTTAAGTTATGCCATAATATTTTTTCTCTGTATTTTTATAGCCATTATATTTAACAGCAACAAACACTGAAACAGTGAATGATATTATGCAGAAGGTGGTGACAATGATAGGAATACCTGTAAGTTACTTTCAAACTACTTCAAGTTAACATTGAGTTTTGTTTTTGAGCTCCGCATATGTGCAGAAGTGCATATAAATAGATACAGAAGATACTTGATCATGACTAATTTGCCAATCTTATATTACAATATCCTTCTGGATATAAAAACATCTAAGATATAATAAGAGTCTTTAGAGAGGGACTTTGTTTTTTTAATTGTTGTCTAAAGTTCATGTGGAATAAAACTCATAGACCAATGGCATTGAGCCACACTTTTAGTTTCACTAGATAATGAACATTGATTATAATAAATAATTGAGATTCTTTGGTCATATTCTCCTACCTGGCTTAAAGGATATCATTCTTAGAGGAAAGTAGGTTTTTCATTTCATTTCATTTAAATTATGTTGTACTTCTTCTTTGGCATAATTTCTTCTCTTATCCCATTCCTTCTTTTTCCATTCTTGTTTGTGTTCAGGTACAGGTGTATATCTTCCGGGTGTTTTTTGTTTTTTTGTTTTGGAATCTTTAGTAAATCTTTAATAAATGTGTCTATATGTATTTCTGTCTCTGTTCTTTCTACATATGTATCAGTGTATAACCTTTTTTCTGTTTTAAATGTGCATGTATATTTCTGTGTAATATGTCTCTCTATCTGAGTATTTTTCTCTGTATGTGTATATGCCCTTCTCCATCACCATATGTGAGTTTGTTTATCTCTGTCAGGCTGTCTCTCTGTGTTTCTCTTTTTGTTTCTGTCTCTCCCCCTCTTTCTATCTGCATGGGTGTGTGTTTTTGTAGAGGGTTTTGGTGTGGGATTCTACCTGAGGGTGTATGTCTGCTAGTTTTAATATTTAATCTTATAGGGCATGATAATGGTTTTTAATCAGGAATCAACAATAAAGTAAAATTAATGACTACTCCAATTGAGCATATTTTTACTTTAGCCAATTTTAAGGTGCTAAATATTTCAACAGCATATTCTATTTATATGATTGTTTCAAGTGGATTCATGGCACTGTGAGCAGTAGTTATGTGTGGAACTTGTTTTCAGCATCTGGTCTATATTCCAGGTTGGACACATGTCATCCTCCTCCACAGACTGACCATCTCTTATGAAAGCCAAAAGGTTGTTTTTTTCCCTACGCAGTCTGAAAGCTTCTCTGTTTATTTTTTGTTTATTTTGTTATTTTATTTTTCTTCTGTGTGTCATTTTCTCCTTGTTTGTTCGTTTGCTTTTTCCTATAGTGTTGAGAGTTGCTCAATTTGCCCAAGCCATCAATGCCACTGTAGGTGTAAGACACTCTGGATAATACATTATGTAAAGGCGTGAAATTATAGTTCAATGTTCCACTTGAGACTGTACAGACAGATGTAAGAAATCTTAGTTAACCATATCCTTGGTTAGTGGGTATGGCTGAATGGAAATTCTTAGCCCATAATAATTCAGATCCAATTACAATCAGTAGATCTAGGCTCCATAAGACATCAAGTACTCAGGGTTTTCTCCTAAAATCAGCCCTATTTACTGAAACCTGTGGTCAGAAGACAAATCATTTATACTGTGCTTATAAACATTTCTGCTAGAGAGATGAAAATGATTAGGAAAGAAATGATAAGACTCTTCCAGAGTCCACTGTCAGATCATTTGTGATTTTTTTAACCTCCTAGAATGTTCAAGATTACCAACTATGGTTCTGCTGTGGCCATAAAGAAACTCCCAGACCACTGCAAGGTGAGTAGCAGGAATATCCGAGTTCAATGTACTAATCTTGAATTTCCAATGTTTACATTTTTATTCTTAAATTTAAGTACACATTACTAACAAAGAAACATATAAATCATTTCATTCACTTCAGTCATAATTGACAATAATTTAATATAACCTTCAGACACATGATAAGTTCTTTATGTAACATTCTGAGGTCTGTTGAAAAATTAACTGTCATTTTTCCTGTGCTTTTCCATTTGAGAAACAGAAGTTTTCTAAAAAGACAAACAAAACAAAACATTGGTTTTCCTATTTCTGATGAAAAAAATCATTTGTTGAACTTTAAAGAAAATCTAACTAACTAGGGAGGTGTGTCAGTGGCTCCTAGTATCCACATGGTGGCCCACAGGCATCCAAAGCTTCATAAGGATTTGACTCTCTCTTTTGACCAGCTCAGGCACCAGGCACAACATGTAGACAGTTACACTTGTCAGCTAAACACTCACATACATAAATAAGTCTAAAATTAAAAGGTAACAATTTAAAAAATATTCTGAATGCTCCAAACAATGTGGATTCAGTTTTGTTACACAAATCTGAAATCTAGCCATTTCTCTGAATCCAATTAAAAATGTTCAGTTCACAATCTCTCCATTATGAGCATTTTCTCCCATTGCATGAGAAAACATAATCATATTCCTGGAGCCTTCCTGACTGAATCATCTGCTATTCCATATGCTGCGATTTTCTAGAATTTTTCACCAGATAATTGACAAATAAGTAACAGGAATAAAATCAAGGAATGCAATAATATAAGAATTATGAATCTGAAACCACCAGTGATATAACAAGCCTGACATTTTTTAAAATTTAGTTTACTTTTTACATTTTTTAATTACAGTTTATTCAATTTGTATCCCACCTGTAGCACCTCCATCATCCCCTTCCCATCCCAACTTCCTTCCCTCTTCTCCAATCATGCCCCTTGCCCAGTCCATTGATAGGGAGGTCCTCTTCCCCTTCCATCTGATCCTAGTCTGTTTATCAGGTCTCACCAGGACTGGCTGAATTGTCTTCCTCTGTGTCCTGGTAAGGTTGTTTCTCTCCCTCAAAAGGGAGGTGATCAAAATGGCAACCACTGAGTTCATGTCAGGGAAAGTCCGCATACCCCTTTTTAGGGCAACCACCTAGAATCTGAGCTGCCATGGGCTACATATGTGCAGGAGTTCTACGTTATCTTCATGAATGGTCCTTGGTGGAAAAGGGGGAGATAGAAAGACCTGGATAGGACAAGAGCTCCACAAGGAGAACAACTGAACCAAAAATTCTGGGCCTAAGGGGCTTTTCTGAGACTGACCCTCTAACCAAGGACATTCCCTTTAATTAATTAGTTTATTAAATTTACATGTATGATGTAGTCGACTCCTATCTCTCCTCCCAGTCCCACCCTCCCTCCTACAAACACACTCTCCCCCTTTTGAAGAACTGGGGAGATGAGATCCTTAAGCCTATACTCTGGCTCATCTACTATCAGAGAAACAAACTGTGAAACAGTCTTGAGTATTCAAAGTATAAAGTAAAACTAAACTACTATGATTTTCTACAATACTTACTTTTAGAGTTTTAGTGTATTGGATAATATACACGGGGTATACTCCATCCACGCTTAGGATCTTTTCTTGCTGTTTTGTTTTAAAGGCAAAGAATCTTGCAATTAAGTCTGGCAGGTAAGGGTTCATCTCTCAATCCTCACTGTCACTAAAATACTCAATGCCAGTATAATCCTCACTGGCACTCTAATCAGTGCTGAAAGTACAAGCACATGCAAAAAAAAAAAAAAAAAAAAAAAAAAAAAAAAAAAAAAAAGCCTGGTCTTTGAGGGACCTTAAGTGTTATGAAACATCCATGCACCTAAAGTTCTAGTCCACATTCATTCACCATTATTGGAACACAGTTCAAGAACAGAGTTGTGCAAAATAAATTCTGAAATATTGTGAAAAATCATAAGGAAAAACAGACTAAAGTGTTGAAAGCTCAGTTTCCTTGAAAGCACTGTATTGTTCTTAACTGTGTTTTCGTGCCCCTCCCAGGTGTAGCAGATAGAAGGAAAATTGTGTCAACTAACCCGTCCTGCAGGTCTATCACTGGAGATCCTGAATGGGGGAGTGGGAATGAAAAAGGGGACAAGGGTCGAGAAATAAAGACCAAAACAGTATCTCTGATCAAAGTCTTCGTTTATTCGAATTTTCCATACAACTGTATAGGCAGAAGCAGAAGGAATGTAATTGCCTTTGGCAGGGTTACTAAGTGACTAGAAATCACAGGATGGCCCACCAAGATGTGCTAATAATGGTAATTTGGAAAGTTCCCCAGAAGAGGTACTTAGGAAGCACGGAGGGAGAGAAAGATTTAAGGTTTTTCAGGAAGATGATCTTACTGAAAGCCCCAGGTCAGCCAGGAATGCACTAGTTTATCTGGTCAAGCCAGATGCCAAAATTCAGGGAGCAGCAAGGTGCCAGAAGGCCCCCAACAGGTCCCCCTTTATTTTATTTTTACAAGGCCATAATCCCAAGGGAACCGTGCCTGTCTTAGGTGGGAATCCGGGGTCTTCAACCCTTGCTAAGCCCGTCATTGGATACATCAGCAGCGATTGGCTGAGCTCCTGTCTTAGGCGGCAAAAGGGGGGAACAGAAGACCACTGTGGATTCTCTTACCCGTCACTGGCTAACCGGTTCAGCTCACTGGGATGATTAGCATTAGGCCTATTCATATTCTTGCCTGACTGTCTCCAGGCTTTGATAGTGCACCTGGATGTGCTGAACCTTTAGGGCATCAATCTGCTGTTTAATAAAAGCCATAATTTTGTTGAAAAAAACAGGTTCTATTGAAAGAATTATCAATAAGGTAAGCAGGGGACCAAGGAAAGGAAAGAGATAGAGAAGAAGGACATTCCTGTGCTGCTTGAGGATTGAAGTGTTCAAGTCCACCATGAACATATATCAGCTGTAGGAAAAGGATCACGGTCCATGGAAACAGTTGTTTTTCTTCCATCATTTCTGTAAAGAGATATAAAAAGAATATGTTCTCAGGGTAATTCTTTTACCCTGGATTGATGAGTATTATTATTATTATTATTATTATTATTATTATTATTATTATTATCTATATGCTTTACTAATCATTCTGGCAACCATCTGGCTGCATCTATCACTTTAGAATAGATGCAAACTGCTCCTCTGCCCTGTATCAGGACAGGATCTGGACCATGCCATTTATTGTCCAAAGGATCTTTCCATACGACAGAAGCAAACTGTTTTTCTGTATCCATATGCCAGAAACCTTCCACAGCTGAAAGTCCATATTTTCGAGTTTCAGGCCCTTGTTAATTAAAGTGTTTATTAAAGCCTCACAGTACTTTTCCAGAGAACGGAGGAATGTAACTGCCCCAGACCCTGGTCCTCTGCTCTGGCAGAGATAAGGAAGTGAGCAATTGAAGAACTCCACTCTGCAAAGAAGAATGACCAGATCTATGCTTGAGAGATAACATCACCTAGCAATCAACCCAGATGGATTCAATTCTTCTGAACAACCCCCGAACTTCTCTCAGGATTGCTCCTCAGAGAAGACACAGGTTGAAGCTAATTGCTCTCCCACCTTTGACTGTAGCCACGTCCCCATTGGCAGGAATTTCTGAACCTGAATTAAAGCTCAGATACAGGTGTCTAGCCAGGGCTGATCAGACCTGAAAGTCAGCTACCTAGCCCCTCATCCAATTATGAGTAGCCAAGACTGCAATCCCTGCAGTCCCTGAACTTCCCTGCACTCCCTCCCCTAAAAACCTGAGGCTTGTGCACATTGGCCCCGATAAATCTCTTGCTTTTGCATAAAGCCTCCGAGAGTTTCCTTTGGCCACCTCTCTGGATATTAAGCTTGTGCCGGGCTTAACAGTCCAAATTTAAAAAATTTCAAACAAAAGCTGTATGGAATATAAAATTTCTAGGAGAACCGTTGATAGGGTACCACTCCCCCTTTTTTATTTTTTCAAAAGTATTCTTTATAGATAAATGTGCCCTTTGTACTATTTTTTTGTCCTGTGGATTATAAGGTATTCCTGTACTATGTTTAATATTAAGTTGTTGACAAAATTTTGAAAACATATTTCCAACATAGACAGGGCCATTATCTGTTTTGAGTTGTGTTGGAAGTTTTAATATAGCAATTGCTGACAGCATATGAGCAATAACATTTTTTCTAGCTTTACCACTTTGGAGTGTGGCAAATATAAACTCATTATAAGTCTCAACAAAAAGATGACCATATTTTAAATTAATATTTAAATTACCAAATTTAGGAATATGTGTAACATCCACTTGCCAAATAATATTAGGTACAATGCCACAGGGATTGATCCCAAGGGATCAATTGATCCCAGGGGAGAAGGCAAAAGGACAACACAAGAACGACATTGTTTAACCAAGTCAACTTTATAATTACCTTTAGTTAAAGGTCCTCGAAGGTTAGAATGAGCTTGTAAATGTTCAATATAAAAGGAAAAGGTTTTTTTTTTTTTTTTTTCATCAAATTTTGAACTTGTAAAAATAAAAGTTTAGCAGGAGATGTCTAAATTTAATTTGCAGTCTCTAACCTAGGCAGAGACTGAGTTACATAGGCACTATTTGTAAAAATATTTAAAGACTGCTTATTAGAGTCAATACTGCAGGTAACTCTGTTATTTGCGCAGATGTGCTAGACACTTGAAAAGATATTGTTTTTTTATCATAAATATAGACAGCAACACCAGATGATGAACCATCAGTAAATTCCATTAAAACATTAACAAACAGAATAACTTTTATTAAAATGGAAAAACTACAAGTTGTACCTTTAAAAACTGAATTAATTTGTTTTCTTGTGCATCAACAGGTTGGACTCTGTCATAATAAGCTTACATATGTTCAAATGCCATATTTATCAGATCTCTGACAAGCCTGAGGGCCAGCATATTCAAGTTACTCTTTGTTTATCTTTATCATCTGTTCTAAACTGCATCCTATAAAACAGGATGACATAATTTCTAAATTTGGCATATTTTAATGCATGTTTTATAACCAAATTTCAAGTAAATCTATATAGGCAAATTTTATGGTTCCCCATTTTAGATTTAATCCTTTAAAAAAAAGAACAACTTAAACAAAGAGACTAGATAAAGCTCAATATTATACTTAACTATAATATTTAGCATAACTTTAAATCTGCTCTATTTAAACTAAAATCAAAGCAAAACTTTTAATCAGACAGTTTATAAAGGGGCTAGTAAATCTTATTAATCCTACCATATTGCATTAAGACTTAATAGCAAAAAAATTAAAAGGCAAAAGTTTTATTTAGCATTAAACAGAGAACTAAACTCAGCTTGTAGCCCTCAGCAAAAATGGAATATTTTGGCCATATCAAATCTATAGGCCAGAAAGAAACCACATTAATTTATTTATTTAGGCACTGGTAGCCAGGCATATATTTTATATAATGATTAACAATTATCTGAAAATATCCCTGCATAGCCCTGGACTAACATGGAACTGCAGTTCTTTTTTCCCTTTAAAAGACCATAAGCAAACATTTTGCATTGAAGAATCTCCAGCCTTTTTAAATGAAGAACAACATATTTTACAGTTCTTTGTTAGACTGCCCAAAGATTATTATTTTAAAATAATAACTATCACTCAGATTTCTGAAATATCATCATCCCAAGTTTACAGATAATCATACACACAGAGAGACATAAAAAAACGAACATAGAAATCTGACATTGTCACCCTAGAGCAACCAGAATACCCAGGCACCAAAATTGACAGGCCCCTACAGGACACAAGCCCCACAGATTCCAGGAGTGGATCCCCTTATGGGCATCCTCCACACACATAGATTTCAGAATGAATAGAGCACTCATGGCCTTCTCCACAGCTTCCAGCTGGAGAGTAGGCTCTAGCAGCCCTTTCTCCATCCAGAGTAAGGTCCCAGCAAGCCTCTTTCCTGGTCCCAAAAGGAGTACAGCCTTAATGGCCCCTTTCTCAGGAACTAGAGTGTCCTCCAGATTTCCTCTCCCAGACTGGAAACTCTCAAATTTCACCAGAGCTCCAGATCTCACTATAGATAGTTTAGGAGCCCAGGTGGTTCCCTGAGAATTGAACTCAGGACCTTTGAAAGAACAGCCAGTGCTCTTAACCTTTGAGCCAACTCTCCAGCTGCCTCACAAGCAAACCAAAACCAGAAATCAAACAGACATCAGGCAAGCAAAAACCAAACAAAAAACAGAGATAAAGACAAGAGACAACCGTAGTACCTGCTTTATAAACATTTAAATATTTTTTTAAAACCTATTTTTATAATGTTAAAATACAGCATTTTTTAAGAATTAAATCATGTCTATATGAGTGAGAATGTACCCTGTGTCCTTCTGCTTCTGGGACAGCTCACTCAGGATGATCCTATCCAGGTCCCACCATTTACCTGCAAATTTCATTATTTCCTTATTTTTCATTGCAGAGTAATACTCCATAGTGTAGATGTACCACAATTTCTGCATCCATTCTTCATTTGAGGGGCATCTGGGCTGTTTCCAGCTTCTGGCTATTACAAATAAAGCTGCTACAAACATGGTTGAGCAAATGTCCTGATTGTGTACTTGAGCCTCTTTTGGGTATATGTCTAGGAGTGGTATGGCTGGATCTGAGGAAGTGCTATTCCTAGTTGTCTGAGAAAGCACCAGATTGATTTCCAGAGTGGTTGTACAAGTTTACATTCCCACCAGCAGTGGAGGAGGGTTCCCCTTTCTCCACAACCTCTCCAGCATGTGTTGTCACTTGAATTTTTCATCTTGGCCATTCTGATGGGAGTAAGGTGAAATCCCAGGGTTGTTTTGATTTGCCATTTTCCTAATGGCTAATGCCATTGAGAATTTTGACTAATCAAGAGAGAAGAACCTGACTAAAATACTCAATCTCCATCCTGAAAGGCAATGTAGATGGACATCAGAAGAAGAAGAAAACAGGAAACATCCTAGAAACCTGCCGCAGAGGGGCCTCTAAAAGGCTCTGCCCTGCAGACTATCAAAGCAGACAATGAGACTTACGCCCAAATGTTGGACAGAGTGATTGAAATATTATGTTAGAAGTGGGAAATAGTATGATCTGGAGAGGACAGGAGGTCCACAAGGAGAGCAACAGAACCAAAAAATTTGAACACAGGGGTCTTCCTAGAGACTCATACTCCAAACAAGTATCATGCATAGAGATAACCTAGAACCCCTGCACAGATGTAGCTCATGGCAGTTTAGTGTCCAAGTGGGCTCCATAGAAATGGGAAGAGGGACTGCTTCTGACCTGATCTGATTGGCCTGCTCTTTGATCACCTCCCCCTGAGTGGGGAGCAACCTTACCAGGCCACAGAGATGACAATGCAGCTACTCCTGATGTGATCTGATAGAATAAGATCAGAAGGAAGGAGAGGAGGTCCTCCCAGAGCAGTGGATTTGGAGAGGGGCATGCATGCAGAAGGGGGAGGGAGGGTGAGATCGGGAGGGGAGGAGGGAGGGGCTTATGAGGGGATACAAAGTGAATAAAGTGTAATTAATAAAGGAAATTAAATTAAAAAAATGAATTAATAAAGCATATTTATAATTTATAATTCAGGGTCCATGTGGACACCATTTCACCTGTCCTGCAAGTCTGTCACCGGTGATCCTGAGTGGGGGAGTGGGAATGAAAAAGGGAACAAGGTTGCGAGAAATGAAGACCAAAACAGTATCTCTGATCAAAATATCCATTTATTCGAATTTACACACAACTATATAGGCAGAAGCAGAAGGAATGTAATTGCCTTTGACAGGGATACTAAGTGACTAGAAATCACAGGATGACCCACCAAGATGTGCTAATAATGGTAATTTCGAAAGTTCCTTAGAAGAGGTACTTAGGAAGCCCTGAGGGAGAGGAGGGTTTAAGGTATTTCAGGAAGATGATCTTATCAAAAGCCCCAGATCTGCCAGGAATGCATTATTGTATCTGGGCAGTATTCTGGTCAAGCCAGATGCCAAAATACATGGGGCAACAATGTGCCAGAAGACTCTCGACAGTCAACCACAGTTATTCACAGGCCTCTATGGAAAAACAAGCTTTTGCCACATGCTGGTTGTCCTTGTGGTTGTAGAATCTACCCAGTTGACTCCCATTCTCTGAATGAAATTGGCTATCACATGCAATTTTCATCTGCTCATTTTTAGGATGGACTCCCTAAGAGACATGCCCCCAACTAGAAAGTTACACAAGTGCTGTGTGTCCAGGATGCTAAATGTGTTTTGTACTGCAAACAGCATTAACCTGAGCATTCGCAGAAAGTACAGCAACTGGAGGAAGGAGAAGCCATCCCACTTCACTGCTCCTGAGAACACTGTCCTCATACAGGGAATGGGAATGGATTCTTTACAAATGTGGCAGACATCAAGAGAAAGAGAGACAGAAAATGTACAAAGCAGTGCTTGACATGGCTAATAGAATTACTTAAAGAGTGCAAGTCCCCAAACCATGATGAATATAAGCATCTTTCTTTTTATTATATACAAGGGGTAGTAAATATTCGAACTCATTAATATAAAAAAAAACCTAATGATGTAAGGATCTTAGTGACATCAAGGTTAAAACTGTTAAAGGGGAGAACAGCAAAAGCCCAAATCCACAAACACACAGTTTAGTGATGGGCCAATGTTTTCCAAACAAAGCGAAAGTTTTCATTTTTCTTCCCAAAATTTATGAGTTCTCAGTTACACAGGCTTACCTTATCAGGGTATCCCAGAGAGAGTGCTAATGCTCTAGGGTGTCCATTGTACTGTGGCCCTAAGCACAAGGAAAATAATATACAGCAGTGCATGCTAAATCCTACTGGCAGGTTTGCTCACACTTGTTACCACTAGTTTTATATTCACATTGTCTTCCCATAGGACATGAGATCCCACAGGACATCCTTATGAACAACATAGGAAATACCTTCAATTGATGAGAAAGGAATTTTACAGCTTTTCCATCCCTGACTGAAGTGTATGGGAATCATCAGAACTTGAATGATCATGGATGCTTCATCTTAAAGAACAGATAATCTTCAAGAAACCAAGAGCACAGCACTGAGTTCATGCTTCCTTGAAGTGCCCTTTCTCAGTTCCCACTTCTATTCTGCATGATATGTCAACATCTAGATTCATTTTCTTGCATGAGAAAAGGGGCACCACAGAAAACAAAAACATACAGCAATAGAGTTCAGGTCGGGCTCATGAGTACTCTAAATCGGGATGTCTTGACTCAGGTAGTTTTTAGGGAGAACTTTTTAAAATTAATTTATATATTAATTACAATCTATTCATTTTGTATCCCAACTGTAGCCCCCTCCTTTATTCCCTCCCACTCTCACCCTTCCTTCTTCTCCTCCCATGCTCCTGCCCCAGTCCACTGAGAGGAGCAGTCTTCCTCCAATTGTCTGTGACCCTAGCCTATCAGGTCTCATCAGAATTGGCAGCACTATCGTCCTCTGTGTCTTTGTAAGGCTGCTCCCGCATCAGCGGAGGTGATCAAAGTGCCAGCCACTGAGTTCATTTCAGAGACAGTCCCTATTCCACTTAATATGAGACACATTTGGATACAGAGCTGCTGTAGACTACATCTGAGAAGGAGTTCTAGGTTACAACCAGGAATTTTCCGTGGTTGGAGTATCAGTCTCAGCAAAGACCCCTGTGCCCAGATTTTTTGGTTCTGTCATTTACATTGTGTAGCTCCTGTCCCCTCCAGGTCTTTCATCTCCACCTTCTTTCATAAGATTTAGGGAGAACTTTTCATTTCCATCTTTCAGGCAGATAGTCACCACAGGGAGGAATGCCAAGGCACTGTGTACACAAAATTGTGTGTGCACACATCTTTTGTCCAATGAGAATATGATTGCTAAGAGCTGGATCCTCATATGTTCCCTCTTCTGTGGGCTTCATGATCAGAGCAGAAAATGCCCTAATAACTGAAGGTAGACAAACCTGTAGTGAATGATATACAAAAAAGTTAAATGTATGGAATGGAAGATAATTTATTTCTGGGCTTGTGAGAAAATGGCCTTAGGCTCAAAGGCCAGCCTCTAAGCTCATTTCATTTCCCAAAACAAGGATGTTTCACATGTGTCTTTTAAACCTGGTTCTGGACTAGAAATGGACCTAATATTTATACACTGGAGCACTTGAATTTATTTTACCATTTTTTCAAGTTATAATATTCTTCTGTTGTATATTCTCCTTAGCTTCCCTTTTCCAATCCTCCAGTGAACTTCCCTTGATGGCTTCCAATTTCTTGTCTTCTTTACAAAGATAGTTGAATATGTATATGTTTTAGCACTCATGCATACACACACAAACATACAAACACACTCACATATATTACTCATCTACCCAATAATACTTGTGTGTTTAGGCCTGACTATTTTAGACAGTCACCCAGTATTTTCTACTCTGAAGAAACCTATATTATGTTTTATGACTATTTTTTTTTACTCTTAATGCAATTGTTCTAAGTAACTTACTTATGACTTCAATTTGGTCTCATATTCTAAAATAAACCTTAGATGAACAAAATAAATATTTTTAAAAGATCTATTCATGTATTCATTTTCTGTAAATGAAACAGATCACACTATATATGGTTACTAGCTACCTTGATGTTGCTGAGAATTGACCTCAGGACATCTGGGAGACGTGCTAGGATTTTTTTTTTCCTGAGCCATCTCTCAAGGCCCTGCAAAGAAACTTTGATCTCAGATTTGAACTAATACTGTGGGAACAAGGATACAAGGATCTAGAGTTTGGCAGACAAAAGTAGCCCTGCATATTTTCTCATGAAGGGTACATGCTGATGATTAATGAATTTTGACTCAGTAAGAAAACTAAGAATGGGAGGAGATGCACTGTGACATTTGAGGACAATAAAAAACTTTCTAAAATGAAGGCCAGTGAAGGTAGCTATGGAAAAGAACGTGACCACTGAAGCAACTGACTGTCATATAACTCAGGGAGCTGGTTCAAATGTGTATCAAGCACTTCATGAGGAAATGTGCGAGTTATCCAATATTGTCTTGTGAGAATTCCAACAGGCAAATTCACTTCATGCCTCTATCATTAAAGATAGTATAGAATATAAGGAAAAAAATATCCACACAATGTAGGATGATTAACTAATATTAATATGTGGGGAATGTTCTATTAGAAATAATGTATTCATTACAAAAGCACTTCATGCAATTGTAATTGTTTTGTATTTTTGAGGTTATATAAATTACTCTACTGCATGTAATAATCTCATTCTGTCTTTAGATGTGGAGGAAATAAAAACCTGAAGAAAAGATTGCCCCACATAACTTAACTGTTCCACAAGGGCTCTGTGCCCCAACATGACAAAGTGAGCACTGCCCAGGCATTGGAAGAGCAAGGAAAATTATTCAGGAAAAAAACTGGTTGCTATTTGCAAGGATTGTATTCTTCCCAGTGCAGTTGTGGTGGGTCTCACAAGGTTCTTTTCTGGCAGTCCTAAGGATAAGAGATGATTTTTAAATATATCCTCCCTAGCTTTCAATTCTGTCCTCAAGTTGAGAAACTATTGTGATTCAATATGGCTTCAGAATAGGTAGGTAAAAGAGGGCTATTCACCTAAAACAGGTATTGGGAAAAGTGGGTTTAGTCACTTTGCTATGGTGGAAAACATGATAAGAAAATGTTTCCTGGGGTTTCAGTTATCGTTAAGGCGGTATGAGAACAACAAGAAATGGGGGCATCCAAGCAGTTCAAGGTCCTCTTCATCCCTGCCAGCCTTTGCATTGCACCTGTGAGCAGGGTTGGTCTGGTTCATAAGAAGGAAAGAGTTCCTTGTGCTGTCCATGGAATGACAGGTACTTCCCTTTCTTCCTCTCAGGTTATGCTGTCTCTCATCAAGCAAAAAGGGCCAAACATTGAGGGTGTTTTTATATTATCAGCAAACATTACTTCTTGCCAAGTTTTGAAAGACAAACTAGACCATGGGCAGCACATAAATCTAAACAATGAAGGTGTTCATGATTTTGCTTCTGTCCTAAAGGTAGAGGGATTCCTAATGTCATCTACCCTCAAGATTCCTCCAGAACTCTGTAAGAAGTTTCTTCATAATGCATTTCCTGAATGACAGTAGATACCACTGTTTGAAATCTGGTAACCTCAAAGGTTCCCCTGATATTCACAACAGAAGGAAGAAGGATTCCAGCACAAAGCAGCCATCACAAACTGTAATGTAATGAAGAATATTCCAACCGCCTCATGGGACACCTGAGCACCCATGGGACACATATTATTTCAAAATAATAATAGTGTGTGGGAGGGTTCATTGCATATACACATGTGTCACCTGTTATGCATGCCTAGTCACATGCCTTCTTCATTTTCTGTCACTAATTCATTTCTGAGAGGCAGGTTTTTATACCTTGATATACAGCATGTGTCTCCTTAACATATATCTTCATTACAGATCCCTTTAAGATCTCATGATATCTCTCTCTCTCTCTTTCTAACACACACACACACACAAACACAACTAGTACTCAAATACAAATCCTCATGACAGGGAAACAGGCATTCTTAATCACTGAGATATCCCCTCAGCTCCATAAAATGATATATGTATTTTATTATTAAAATTAAAATTCAATTGCAACATTCCATTTCTTCCATTTCTTTGTTGTAAGATTCTTTCCCCACACCCTCTCACTTCCTGTCAAATACATGGCCCATTTTCTTTAATTGTCATTATTATAAAATACATATAAATCTGTTACTATGTTCAAATGATGAGTCGAGTCTCCTTATGGTTGGTAATATATGTATTATTTCTGAGCTAACCAATTGGTATTAGATCACCAATTAGGGGTTTATCTTTGAGAAAGACTAATTTTCTCACAATCAGTAGTATGTATGTGCTTATAGTTCTTTGTCTAGAGTTTGGCTTCAGGACATTTCCTCATCCAACTAACTTGGATGATGTTTTTCGTCAGGTATTGTTAAAGCAACCATATTTTTGGACTATCATGACTGAAGCCTGCCCCTCATTTCTAGGAGACCCAGATTTAAGACAGAATATCTGATCCTCTGCTTTATAGTCTTTCTGAGTCTTTTAGTTAAGTTCCTTGAGCCCACTGTTCGAGTTACCTTCATATGTGTCTATTGGGCTATGAACTACTTGAACATTTCTTTTCTGTATTTTGAACCACTGTGGTTTTCTGTCATAGTCTCATTACATTGCAAAGAGAACCTTTGATGAAGGGGTAAGAGCTACATTGTCTGTGACTATTAGCTTAAATATTTAGAATGCCTTTAGGACAAGACCTTTTTCTGTAATAGGCATAACCTTAGTTGCAAAGTTTCCAGTACCGGGCATGGATTTCTGCTGCTGAAAAAACAAACAATTACTTAACACACTTGTCATTGTTGTGGTTAATAGGTGCAGTTGTGTAGGATTACATTTTCCTGTCCCCAGCTCCTACTGTAGCTTACATAGCACCTTTAAATACTATTAAACCTGGTGCTCAGGGAGGAGTTTTTCCTGTCAGACCCAGCTTAGATCTTCCATCACCTAAGTCTGAATTAACAGAAGATAGATTTCAAATGGTTATTTTGATTCTCAGTATTTGAGTTTCTGAGTTATTAATTGACCAATTGGTTCTCAACTGTAAGCAGTACATTAGAGGAAATCATAACTCAGAAAATCTTTTCCTCATGTTGTGCAGAATAAAAGGACAGGAGAAAAAAGTAGGGTCCCCTTTATCCATTATCCCAGTTCCTCCAAATCTGCCTGTTCTTCCTTCCATGGAAGGTCTAGGAGTTCCCCAGGATCAAAGTGTCTTTCTCTACCAAAGCCACCTCGGTCCAAGAAAGGGCAAGCTCAGAACTCACGTTTGTCTCTACATCTGAACATTCCTCTAGATCCACCAGGGACCATAAGTCCTCCTCTTCTTTCCAGCCTGCAATCAGGCCCACAGTCACCATCCAGAGGTGGGAAGGGTGGTAGAAGTAAGTCTATGGTCTTAGGGGTCTTATACTGATGGTATTCTATTCCCCAGAAAATTTCTGGTTTCCAGAGCCCATCCTGGGATACTGCCACTCTCCAGCTCTGGGCTGGCCTTCCATGTCACCAATGTGTTCTCCCAAACTTCTTGGGAACTAGGATCTCCACAAAAATCAATACTTGATTGAGCAAAAAGTGGCATTTACTGCTTAAACCTAAAAGTATGAGCCATATGCAACTGGCTATCAAGTGCCTCGTGATGCAATCTCTTTATTATAAATATTATAATATTGATTATTTTCTGTGTATTTGTGGTGAGGCAGAAGGTTTGTTTGCTATAAAATGAAAAGAATATTTAACCCTTAAGTGAGTTCAATTACGATATACAATGACTGCCGTTTTTTCTTAGCTTCTCAGACCTCTGAGAAGATATAATTCATAAATATGACAACCGTATCAGGACCTATAATGAACAATGAAACTGTGAACATAACTCCACCAGCACCCAGTGAGGAAGATATCACTGTGCTTTCTCTCTTTCCACTAGGACCATTTGTGGGACACCAATTCGGCAGGTCTCTCACAAGTATTTGTAAGGATAGCAACCTGCCCACTCTTATGCTTGTAGTTAATTTTTGGTCTCTCTGTCTGTCCTGTCCCACATATTTTCTGTGGAACCCGTGCTCTCAATTTATAATTTATCAAACATGTAAATGTTTAGTTAACCTATCCATGAGGGTGAGATCCTTTTAAAATAATGTCTCCAAGAAATTAATCCCAGTGAATTTTGAATCATGTAATTAAACAAATTTAAAAACAAATGTATAATATGCCCAAGTTTTCCCCTGATTTCAGCACAAATCCCAATCCACCATCTAGTTGGAGGAAAGGATTCTATGGATGTGAGTCTGTTGGTGTCCCCAATTGTCAAATCTTCCAGCTTCTTTTAACCTCCATATTATTCTAGAGTCTCCTGTAATAGCATTGCCTCTGATATCATTCAGTCTTATAAGTCAATATATCTAGAGTGTTTTACATTACCTTACCAGGGAATTGGGTGTAATCATTTTTCTTTGCAATATATTAATCCTTTCATCCTAGAAAAATATACTTCAAATTCATCTAATATGGCTTGATCTATTTTAATTAAGTTATTAAATTACCATAGAGAATGAATATCTTTACTTTTCAGCAAGCATTTTAAAACTATATGGCAACATGTCAACAAGATTTTCATGTCAGACACTTGACAATTACTGCACATAACTTGACTATTATACAGAAAAATCTTTTGGTAACCATGACTGTAATAATTCCAACCTTGAAAATGGCAAAAATAGTGAATAAAGCAGTATATGATAGTTATATTTACACAGTGAAACTATGAAACTATGAAAGAGGAATTAAAACTCCTTGGGTCTTTGACTGGGATAACTTTTTACACTGATAGCTAAAACTATAACATCTCAGGAGATGGAAATGAAAGTCTCTATCAAAGGAACTTTCCTGAAAGGCAAAATCTTTCCCAAAAAGGATTTTAAGATTTAAGATTTTCAACAGAACCAAGGACTGACAGGAGGTGTTTGTGTCACTAAAAAAGAAATATCCCAATTGGAACTGGGAATGGCATGCTTGGGAAGGATATTCCTATAGGAGAAGGAAAAAGTAAGGGAGGAACAATCACCACAATTATAATTGTGACTCAGTGCCAAGGAGGATCTGATTCCAAGAAACCGCAATGTTTAAAATTAGGAAAAATGGATTGGGGAGAAAATATATTTAGAAGTAATGAACTCAAGGAGATGCTCCTTTACCTACCTCCACGCCCAAGGGAGGAACAGCTTTCCCTGGCCACAGAGGAGGACACTGCAGCCATTACTGAAGATACCTGATATGCTAGGGTCAGATGGAAGGGGAGGAGGACCTCCCCTAGCAGTGGACTTGGAAAGGGATAGGAAGGAGATGAGGGGGGGGGGATTGGGAGGGAATGAGGAAGGGGGTTATGGCTGGGATGCAAAGTAAATAACCTGTGATGAATATTAAAAAAAAAGAAAAAAATATGAAATGTTCTTCAAACCTCCCAGTTGTAGTTACTGACCTATGATTGCCATTGCTCTGGTTCACAGTAAGACACACATTTATTCTTCAAACTTTTGGATGCATAATAATAGATGCATGTGTTTATCTCATAGAGGATGTGATATCAATCACTGGTGAAAAGGGACTAGATGAACAGCATTTATTCAGAAAATTAGTGACCAAACCATACTGGTTCCTACGGGAAAAGATTGACTTTCAACAGGAAGTAAATTTGAAACAGGAATCTGTGGTTGTCATAGCAGCGGTCTTCATAGTAATGTTTTTTACCATCCTCCATACTTAGCATCCCTCTAGACATGTGTGAGTACTTTCCTTCCTTGATATAAACTGCTGCTGACAGATTCCTTCAACTATGGAAACTGATGACCTGAGGACAAGAGGAAGATAAAGTTCTGAGAAGCTAAGGGATTCATCACAACAGACCATTGAAACCTTCTGTAGGCACTTTACTTCCTCCCATGTCAGATGTGCTTTGGTCTGGCAATGCAAATCATCCTGCTGTATTCACTTATGACCATACTATTTGAGATCATAACAAAAAATAATAATAGTGGTAAAAATGTGATATAAAAAACTCAAGTCTTGAATCATACTTACCAAAAATATACCCTTTATTACAAAAAAAAAGGTCAATATGGTTAATGCATCACCAACCTATTGGTTGCTTCCCTATGTCCAGTACATCCATGAAATTGTTTTCCTTCTCTACCAAAAAAAAAATCAAGTACTTTTATATTTATTACATTATCATCCCTTGCCAGAAATCAAGAGTTTTCTGAAGCTACTCAAAGTACCCTAGTACACACTGACCTTACACAGGAGCAATCAGTGGCTCTAGAGAAATAACATTGCCTGGTTTAAATTGGCCCATGCTCTGAGTTCACCACTCAGTAGACTTTGAAACTATAGCCTCAGACATAAAGCGAGAAGGTACTGTTCTGAGAGAAGACAGGATAGGTAACATCAGACAAAGCTACCACTTGATCCCTCCTTGACCTGGCGCTTGCCAATTATGGCTTGCTCTCATTGTCAGAAAGCTGGAACCTCATAGTGAGGAAGAAAGTAATCATCAGTGACCAGCAAGGCAGGCCTTTACCCTTAGTGTATTTTAAAAGTATAGGAACACCTGGAGTTTTCCCATTGTTCTCATTTCTCTACCCTTGGAACCTCAAAACATGGCTCACACTTCACAGATCAGAAATCATTGAAATTAATCATCCTTCACTGAATTATGAATTGTGGTTTTTACTGAACTAGTTACTCCTGAACAATTTTGGGCTATTTAGTATGAAGAGTAGATATGCGTATTATGAGCTGTATAATTTGATATCTCTTTTTCTTACTCAGATAATTAGGGATTTCTCCAATTTTTATTGGTATGTTTATTTTTTATTTTTATTTATGTATTTGCTTATTTATTTATTTTGAGACATGTCTGTGTTTGACACCCACTCTAGGCTCTAACCTAAGGCTCCACTGATTCATTCTGAGTGGGGATTCTAAGTATATAGTATAAATGCTTGCCTTGGCTTCACACTTCTCACTGTCCCTAGTCTTGTGAAACTGAAGTGCATGTGTGACTAAGGGCCAAGGTTGGAAGATCGAAATAAAGTCTTTGCTAGAGCAATAAGACAATTAAAGGAGATCAAGGGGATACAAATTGGAAAGGAAGAAGTCAAAGTATCACTATTTCCCAATGAGATGATAGTAAACATAGAGTGGCCCCAAAATTCTACTAGAAAACTCTTACAGCTGATTAACACCTTCAGCAAAGTGGCTGGATACAACATTAACTCAAAAAAAAAAAAAATCAGTGGCCCTCCTGTATACAAAAGACAAAAGGGAGTAGAAAGAATTTAGGGAAACAACACCCTTCACAATAGCCACAAAAGACATAAAGTACCTTGGTGTGAACCTAACCAATCAAGTCAAAGACTTGTATGAAAAAAAAAAATCCCAGTCTCTGAAGAAAGAATTAGAAGAAGATATCAGAAGATGGAATGATCTCCCTTGCTCATGGCTTGGCAGGATTAATATGGTAAAAATGGCCATCTTATCAAAAACAATCTACAGATTCAATGCAATTCCCATCAAGTTACTGACACAATTCTTTACAGAACTTGAAAGAAAATTTCTCACCTTCATATGAAACAACAAGAATTGCTTAAACAATTCTCTACAGTAAAAGATCTTCGGGAGGTATCTCCATCCCTGATCTCAAGCTGTACTATTGAGCAACAATAGTAAAAACTTCATGGTACTGGCATAGAAACAGGCTGTTGTATCAATGGACTCGAATAGAAGACCCTGAAATAAATCCACACACTTATGGGTATATTCAGGAAAAAAGAAGCAAGTAAATATATTTTATACTCTCAACCACTGTTAATGATATTCTTTTCATAAACAGTTCTATTCAAATATATTACTTTAGGTTGTCAGATATGAAAACAAGGAAGGATAGTATTCTGAACTATTTGTGCATGAAATAAGAAAATAATCTAAGTGTGATATTCATGAAAATATTTTTTTGTTAAATATTTATCCTTGTGAAGCTAGATTTTAAGTGCTGAGCTGGGAGGAGATCCTCCCCTATGACGGGACTTGGGAAAGGTCATAAGGGGAGAAGAGGGAGGTTGGGTAGTACTAGAAGGAGAAGAGGGAGGGGGCTGCAGTAGAGAACATTTTGAATAAATTGTAATAAATAAATGATAAAAATTTAAAAAGACTGGCCAAGAATATAATTAGGTGAACCCTCGGAAGAAACATAAAAGTTAAACAGAAACAGTCATTGCTGTGATGATATTGAAACTTTTTCTTTCCTATTAGGCCATATTTTACTGACTGTATATTAAGTACATGCCCATACTATTCTTAGTCATTTCATAGGATCATACCTGTATGAAGTAACTACTAATTTTTTTTTGTAATTTCAAGATTCTCATATCAAATTTGTAAACAATGTTTAATGACAGGACCTTGGTTTTGCCTTGTTGATTTACAGGTTTCCCTTATGAGAATTCTCACTGAAAATTTTCCAAAGATCTTTGAAGAGGATACTACTACATTTTATAAAGACATGTTAAGGAGAGTTGAGAACATAAATTCCTCTGGTTTACAAACTGTGGTTGATAAATCTTGTGATAAGGCTGTTGCCAATGAGCAAAGTGAGAAAAAAAAACTTTCCTAATGATAATTCTGAAGAATTAAAGATTACAGCTGTTCCTTCTCAGGAGGAAGTTGCTACAAGTAACAGGAAGTTTTAGTAATCAGATGACAGCATCTCCTGATTTCACAAAACGGAAAGTAGTATCAGAGCAGTACTGGCACACACTATGGTATTAGAGCATGGGAAAAGTCTTATTTTAAACAACAGTAAAAGCTCAATTCCCATCCCGAAAGGCAATAAGGATGGACATCAGAAGAAGAAGAAAACAGGAAACATACTAGAAACCTGCCGCAGAGGGCCTCTGAAAGGCTCTGCCCTGCAGACTATCAAAACAGATGATGAGACTTATGGCTAACTGTTGGGCAGTGTGCATGGAATCTTATCTAAGAAGTGGGAAATAGTAAGATCTGGAGAGGACAGGAACTCCACAAGAAGAGCAACAGAACAAGAAAACTTGAACACAGGAGTCTTCCCAGAGACTCATACTCCAACCAAGTACCATGCACGGAGATAACCTAGAACCCCTGCACAGAAGTAGCCCATGGCAGTTTAGTGTCCAAGTGGGTTCCATAGAAATGGGAAGAGGGACTGCCTCTGACATAATCTGATTGGCCTGCTCTTTGATCACCTCCCCCTGAGGGGGGAGCAGTCTTACCAGGCCAGAGAAGATGACCATGCAGCCACTCCTGATGTGATATGATAGACTAAGATCAAAAGGAAGGAGAGAAGGACCTCCCTCATCAGTGGACTTGAGGAGGGTCATGTGTGAAGAAGGGAGAGGGAGGGTGGGATTGGGAGGGGAGGAGAGAGGGGTTTATGGAAGATACAAAGTGAATAAAGTGTAATTAATAAAATAAAATAAAACAAATAAGCATAGCTACATATGTACACACTTAAACACATATACATACATACATGATTGTATATACATATATGCATATATGTATGTGTGACAGATGAACTCCTAAATTAGGCCCTGAAAGATTCCCATAACATTATCTAGTTTGTTTCTCATCTTCCTTTCTCCTGTTCCCTGAGTCTAACTGTAGGATATCTTGGATACTGAAACTTTTACATTTGGAAATATCAGTTAGAGAAAATGCATTGATTCAAAAATCCCTCAAACATTCTGGAAGGTAAAACCCTGTGCCAATGTCAACAAACTATGCAACCCTTCTGCAAAATTACTAATGTTGGTTTGATTCCTTATGAGAGATAAATCTTGTCAAATGGTTAGTATTATGTAACTATTGGATTTACAAGATCCACTACAACAAATATGTGAGGAACGATAAATAGGCTAAAATGTACCTGAACCAACAATTAGCACCTCTCAAAATCAGATATATTGTAAAAATAAGAAATGTTCTCTATAGAGTTGTGGAAATAGTGTGAAAAACTCATTTTATCTGAATTGAGCTTAATCTGTTTTCTGAGAATATTTTTTTTTCGTTCAAAAATGTTTTAATCTAATGTCTTGTATGCTAATGACAAAACTGCAATAAAATAAGTAAAAGGGAACATATATCCAAGTAACAGAGTCATGGCTGAAGACAGGGAATACTGACCACTCCACTGTACTCTTGACACGTTTACATATGTGGATTCATTTCACACAAGCACATATCACCCATATTTATGCCACTAACAATACGGACATCTATACAGTCTGCCCTCGATAACTGCAGGCAGCACCCACAGGGTTAAGTGACTAAAGATCAAAAGTATTTTATAAAAGTTGTGCTTGTGCTGAATATGTATAGACATTTTTTTGCCATTACTTCTTTTTTTTTTCTTCTTTTTTTTTCAATGCAGTTTATTCAGGAACCTTGAACAATCCTCGGACCCTGGGGAAAGCCAGCCCACAGGTTAAATAGCCTCTGGGTAGCCAACCCAGGCATGCCACGTGGGCAATGCAGATAGGTCCACATACATGGAAGCAAGCCAGATCCTCAGCCTTAGCCAAATGTGGACTTGTTCGTGACAGAGAGCACTCACCATCGGGAAGGTGGAAGGCAGAAACCAGCTCCATCTTTAAGGCATAGCATTCCGCAGCTCTCTACAGTTCCCCCTTTTTGTTTTAGACGCATCAGGCAAGAGTAGAGGTCTGATCTCTGATATTAGAAATAAATTGGGACTTTGTACCGATGTTCATTTAGGTGTCATCCACCCAAAGGGCATCAACCCGCATGCAATCAGACATGCTCTTCTCTGGGTCGAAAGCGAGAATATTTTTAATCAAGGTGATATTTTATGTTTTATTTGACAGTGAATGTTGAAATAACTTTCTTCTCCAGTACAATCAATAATCTGGTGGAGCTTCATAACTGAAGAAGCTTTTGGAATGTCCAAGCAATCTTACTACTCTTCATTTTCTTATTAAACTGAATAATGGAATCCTCACAATTTCATTTACCTACATCCTTCCCTTCCTCTTATCACTTATTATAATACATTCCTAATGTTTTTCCATTTTATTTTGTTCTCATTTACAGTGTTTCACTTCTGTTTAACTTATGCTGTATATTAAATACTTCTATTGTTGTAATACATGTTTTTGAAAAATACCATTTGGCAGGCTTCTCCTCCATCCTAGCTCCTCAGGGTCCTGCGTTCATGAGATAGGTCCACAGGAATCAATTTATTAATCCAATTTCACACTCCCATCAGAATGGCATATTAAGTTCTCCTTAATAAATGAAAGCTGAGGATTTTTCTGGCCAAATTCTTTCAGATTCTAGCCACAAAATAGCCCCAAAGTTGAAGATTCAACTTAGGGGGTATACCACAAAACCTGACTCAACCCGGGCATTAGAACAACAATTACATTTAAGTTATTTTCCTTTTGCTGCGAAAAGGTGCTCTAGAATATTATTTATATTAGAAATACAATTGGTACAGTGTTTGCAGGCTCATGGCATCGTTATAGGGAAGGTCTGACGTCAGGAGGTCACAGCAAGTGAAGTTGCTTCCCTAGTTAAGAAGCAGAGGACAATGAGGACTCGTACTCACTGAGCGTTCTCCTGTTTATGCAATCGGGAAGTCATGCTTGTAATTTCACAGCCCAATTATAGCTGTTACAGTTTTCTCACCATGGTTACCTAATCTAGATGATTCCTCAGAAACATGGACAGAAGGCAATGTAATTGAAATAATCCAGAAGATTTGTGCTTAGAGTCCTGTATCATAGACGATTCCAGATAAAACACCATTAACAATCAAAATTAAGCATCACACATGATAGGTTAGGAGTACATTCCAATTGTAAGAATGTGCAAAATGGCCTGAAACGATGGTAAAAACTCTAAAGCAACAGAGATACAAGATGACATGATTTCAGATCATCAAAACTTACATTTAAAGATTTGCCACTGTATTTTTTTTTAAATCTTGTCACTTTTATTACATTTTGTTTTCCATAATTCTGATTTTTACACTTTATTCACTCTGTATCCCCCATAAAACCCTCTCTCTTCCCCTCTCAATCCCACCCTCCCTCTCCCTTCTTCATGCATACCCCTCCCCAAGTCCACTGATAGGGGAGAGTCATTCTCTCCTTCCTTCTAATCTTAGTCTATCAGATCACATCCAGAGTGGCTGCATGATCATCTTCTGTGGCCTGGTAAGACTGCTCTCCCCTCAGGGGGGAGGTGATCAAAGAACAAGCCTATCAGATTGTGGTGGAGGCAGTCCCCCTTCCCATTAGTATGTAACCCACTTAGACACTAAACTGCCATGGATTACATCTGCTCAGGGGTTCTAGGTTATCTCCATGCCTGGTACTTGGTTGGAGTATGGGTCTTTGGGAAGACCCCTGTGTTCAAATCTTCTGGTTCTGTTGCTCTCCTTGTGGGTTTCCTGTATTCACCACAACCTACTATTTCCCACTTCTTACATAAGATTCCATGCACTCTGCCTAACAGTTGGCCATAAAGTCTCAGTGTCTGCTTTGGTAGTCTGCAGGGCAGAGCCTTTCAGAGGCCCTCTGTGGAAGGTTTCTAGGATATTTCCTGTTTTCTTCTTCTTCTGATGTCCATCCTCTTTGCAATTCGGGATGGGGATTGAACATTTTAGTCAGAGTCCTCTCTATTGATAAGTTTTTTTAGACGGACAGATTTTAGGTTTAAACTATAAGTCTATATGAGTGAGTATATATCGTGTGTCTTTCTGCTTCTGGGAAAGCTCACTCAGTATGATCCTTTACAGGTCCCACCATTTACCTGCAAATTTCATGATTTCCTTATTTTTCATTGTAGAGTAATACACCATTGTGTAGATGTACCACAATTTCTGCATCCATTCTTCAGTTGAGGGGCATCTGGGCTGTTTCCAGCTTCTGGCTATTACAAATAAAGCTGCTACAAACATGGTCGAGCAAATGTCCTGATTGTGTACTTGAGCCTCTTTTGGGTATATGTCTAGGAGTGGAATGGCTGGATCTTGAGGAAGCACTATTTCTAGATGTCTGAGAAAGCACCAGATTGATTTCCAGAGTGGTTGTACAAGTTTACATTCCCACCAGCTGGGGAGGAGGGTTCCCCTTTCTCCACAACCTCTCCAGCATGTGTTGTCACTTGAGTTTTTCATCTTAGCCATTCTGATGGGTGTAAGGTGAAATCCCAGGGTTGTTTTGATTTGCATTTCCCTAATGGCTAATGAGGTTAAGCATTTCTTTAAGTGTTTCTCTGCCATTCGATATTCCTCTACAGAGAACTTCACTGTTTAGCTATGTTCCCCATTTTTTAATTGGATTACTTGGTTTGCTGCTTTTCAGCTTCTTTAGTTCTTTATATATGCTGGATATTAGCCCTCTGGCAGATAAAGGGTTAATGAAGATTCTTTCCCAATCTGTAGGCATTCATTTTCTTTTGATGATGGTATCCTTTGATTTCCAGAAGCTTTTCAGTTTCATGAGGTCCCATTTATTGATTGTTGCTCTTAGAGCCTGTGCTGTTGGTGTTCTGTTCAGGAAGTTGTCTCCTGTGCCAATGAGTTATAGGCTGTTCCCCCTTTTTTTCCCAAATGATTTAGAGTATTTGGTTTTATGTTGAGGTCTTTGATCCACTTGAACTTCACTTTTGTGCAGGGTGATAAGTATGGATCTATTTTCATTTTTCTACATGTAGACATCCAGTTGGACCAGCACCAGTTGTTGAAGATGCTATCTTTTTTCCATTGAATGGTTTTGGCGTCTTTGTCAAAGATCAGGTGTCCATAAGTGTGTGGGTTTATTTCTGGATCCTCTGTTCAGTTCCATTGATCCACCATTCTGTTTCTATGCCAGTACCATGCAGTTTTTAAAACTGTTGCTCTATAGTACAACTTAAGATCAGGGATGGAGATACCTCCAGAAGATCTTTTATTGTAGAGGATTGTTTTATCAATTCTGTGTTCTTGCTATTCCATATGAAGTGGAGAATTTTTTCTTTCCATGTTTGTAAAGAATTGTGTTGGCAATTTGATGGGAATTGCATTAAATCTGTAGATTGCTTTTGATAAGATGGCCACTTTTACTATGTTAATCCTACCAAGTCATGAGCATGGGAGATCTTTCCATCATCTCATATCTTCTTCTAATTCTTTCGTCAGAGACTTGAAATTTTTTTCATACAATTCTTTGTCTTGATTGGGTAGGTTTACTCCACGGTACTTTATGTCATTTGTGGCTATTGTGAAGGGTGATGTTTCCCTAATTTCTTTCTCAGCCCTTTTGTTTTTTGTATACAGGAGTGCTACTAATTTTTTTTAGTTAATTTTGTATCTGGCCACATTGCTGAAAGTATTTAGCAGGTGTAGGAGTTCCCTGGTAGAGTTTTTGGCGTCGCTCACCTATACTATCATATCATCTGCAAATAGTGATAATTTGACTTCTTCCTTTCCAATCTGTATCCACTTGATCTCCTTCAACTGTCTTATTGCTCTATCAATGACTTCCAGCACTATGTTGAAGAGATATGGAGAGAATGGGCAGCCTTATCTTGTCCCTGATTTCTGTGAGATTGCTTGTAGTTTCTCTCTGTTCAGTTGGATGTTGGCTATAATCTTGCTGTATATCGCCTTTACTATGTTTAGATATGTGCCTTGTATCCCTGATTTCTCCAATACTTTAAACATGAATGGATGTTGGATTTTGTCAAATGCATTTTCAGCATATAGGGAGATTATCATGTGTTTTTTTTTTTTCTTTCAGTTTTTTAATATGGTGGATCACATTGATGAATTTCCATATATTGAATCACATCTGCATACCTGGGATGAAGCCTACTTAGTCATAGTGGATAATATCTTTGATGTGTTCTTGTATTAGGTTTGTAAGTATTTTGTTAAGTATTTTTGCATCAATGTTCATGAGGAAGATTGGCCTGAAATTCTCTTTCTTTGTTGAGTCTTTGTGAGGTTTAGGTATCAAGGTAACTGTGGCTTCATACAATGAGTTTGATAATGTTCCTTCTGTTTCTATTTTGTGGAATAGTTTGAAGAGACTTGGAATTAGCTCTTTTTTGAAGGTCTGGTAGAATTTGGTGCTGATATCTTCTGGACCTTGCCCTTTTTTAAATGGGAGACTTTTGATGACCACTTCTATTTCCTTGGAGGATATAGGACTAATTAATTGAGGTACCTGTTCCTGATTCAGCTTTGGTAAGTCAAATCGATCAAGAAAATTGTCCATTTCATTTAGATTTTCATATTTTGTGGCATATAGACTTTTGAAGTAAGTCCTAATGATTGTTTGGATTTCCTCAGTGTCTGTAGTTATGTCCCCCTTTTCATTTTGATTTTGATGATTTGGGTGGTGTCTCTCTGTCTTTTAGTTAGCTTGGCTAAGGGTTTGTCACTCTTGTTGATTTTGTCAAAGAACCAGCTCTTGGTTTCATTGATTCTTTGAATTGCTTCATTTGTTTCTAATTGATTGATTTCAGCCCTGACTTTGATTATTTCCAGCTGTCTACTCCCTTTTGGTGTGTCTGCTTCTTCTTTGTCTAGGGTTTTTAAGTGGACCATTAAGTTGCTTGAATGAACTGTCTCGAATTTCTTCTTGAAGGCACTTACGGCTATGAACTTTCCTCTTAGCACTGCTTTCATTGTGTCTCACAAGTTTGGGTATGTTGTGTCTTCATTTTCATTGAGTTCTAGGAAGACTTTAATTTCTTTCTTTATTTCTTCCCTGACCCAGCTGTCACTTAGTGACAAGTTGTTCAGTTTCCATGTATATATAGCCTTTTTGCTATTTCTGTTTTTGTTGAGGTCAAGCTTTATTCCATAGTGATCAGACAAGATACAGGAGATTATTGCAATCTTCTTGTACCTGCTGAGGCTTGATCCCTGACCAACTATATGGTCTATTTTGGAGAAAGTTCCATGAGGTGCTGAGAAGAAGGTAAATTCTTTTGTGTTTGGGTGTAAGGTTCTGTAAATGTATGTTAGGTCCGTTAGAGACATTGTTTCTTTGTTTAATTTTTTTTTTTTTATCTGTCCTTTGTTGAGATTGGGGTGTTGAATTCCCTACTATTTGTGTGTGGGCATCTATATGTGGTTTAAGTTTTATCAATGTTTCTTTTACAAATGTGGGTGCTCTTGTATTTAGGGCATAGATGTTCAGGATTGTGATGTCTTCCTGGTGGCATTTTCCCTTGATGAGTATGAAGTGTCCTTCCTCATTTCTTTTTATTAATTTTGGTTGTAAGTCTTTTTTTATCAGATATTAGTATGGCTACTCCTGCTTGCTTCTTGGGTTCATTTGCTTATAAATTCATCTTGCCACCCTTTACCCTCAGGTAATGTCCTTCTTTGTGCCTTAGGTGTGTTTCTTGTAAACAACAGATTGTTGGGTTTTTTTTAGGCATCCATTCTGTTAGTCTGTGTCTTTTTATTGGAGAGATGAGTCCCTTGATGTTGAGAGAGATTAATGACCAGTGGCTGTTATATCCTTTGATTTTGATGTTGGCTGTGGTCATAATGTTGTGTGCGTGGTTGCTTTTTGTTTTACTGTATTAAGGTTAATTATTTCCTGTGATTTCTTGAAAGTAGCTAATTTTCTTGGGTTGTATTTTCTCTTCCAGTGTTTTCTGTAATGCTCGATTTGTGTGTAGGTACTGTTAAAATTTGTTTTTGTCATTGAATATCTTCTTTTCTTCGTCTATGAGGACTGAGATTTTTGCTGGGTACAGTAGCCTAGGCTGACATCTGTGTTCTCTTAGGGTCAGCATGATATCTGTCCAGGACTTTATGGTTTTCATAGTCTCGGTTGAAAAGTCAGGTGTATTTCTAATTGTTTTGCCATTATGTGTTACTTGGCCTTTTTCCCTTGAAGTCTGTAGTATTTTTTCTTTGTTCTGTATACTTTCTGTTTTGATTATTATGTGGTGCAAGGATTTTCTTTTCTGGTCAAATTTGTTGGGTATTCTGTAGACTTCTTGAATTCTTATTGGCTTCTCCTTTAACTTGGAGAAATTTTCTTCAATGGTTTTGTTGAAAATATTTTCTGGGCCTTGGAGAAGGGAATCTTCTTTTTCCTCTATTCCTATTATTCTCAGGTTTTGTCTTTTCATATTTTCCTGGATTTCTTGGAAGGTCTGTGTCAGGAATTTTTTGGATTTAACATTTTCTTTGACAGATACATCGATTTCTTCCATTGTAGCTTCTACACCTGAGACTCTTTCTTCCATCTCTTGTAGTCTGTTGTTTATGCTTACCTCTGTAGTTCCTGTTTTGTTCCCTAAATCCTTCCTCTCCATTATTTCCTCCATTTGTGTTTTCTTTAATTTTTCCAGTTCTATCTTCAGATCTTGAGTTGTTTTGTTTACTTCCTTAATCTCTCTGATTGTATTTTCCTCTTTTTCTTTTAGTTCCTTCAACTCTGTTTCTTTTATTTCTTTCAGTGATTTAATTATTCCTTCTCTGAAGGCCTCAAACTGTTTGGCTGCATCTTCCCGTATTGCTTCATGGATGGCCAAAATCTGCTTGTCTCTAACTTCCTCCATTTCTTTACAGATAGCCATGATCTGTTTTGTTTTATCTTCCTCTAATTCTTTACGTATTTTATTTGTTTCCTCTATTATCCTCTTCATCAGCATCTAAGTAAGGTCATCTTCTTGATTTTCTATTATGCTCGGTTGTCCAGGGCTGTTCGCCCCTGGATGGCTGGGTTCTGGAGATGCCTTATTGCTCTGCCTTTTGTTGGTT
This sequence comes from Meriones unguiculatus, assembly GCF_030254825.1. Classification (NCBI taxonomy): domain Eukaryota; kingdom Metazoa; phylum Chordata; class Mammalia; order Rodentia; family Muridae; genus Meriones; species Meriones unguiculatus. The sequence continues at coordinate 44,364,390 of NC_083357.1, forward strand.
GAGCTTTCATGCTGACCTCTACCCATTGGGCTGTTTTAGGTATTGGCTGTTAGGTTCTGTGCTTCCTGGAGTCCTTAGGTAGGGAGAATCCCTTTGGCAGGAAGATGATTTTTCCTGAAGGAGTCCTCCTCTGCTTTTTGGGTATGGTCACTGTATGGCCAGTGTTTCTCAGGAATTGCCATTGCTCACCTCAGGTGTATAGACCTGCGTAGTAGCTGTGGTCTTTGTTAGGGAGAGGGGGCTCTCCTCTCACCCATAGAAGTTCTCAAGACAGCTGCCGCACTGCTGGGTTTCTCGTTATAAATTTAGTGAGCTGCTGCTGTTTTTACTGTTTTCCAGGTACAGTCCTCTTGAAGAACCTGGTGATTCCCTAGGTGTGGGGTTTTCTCCCAACATTGAAACTCAGTCTGTTATCCTGGGGCACACAGTTATCTCGGGGAAAGTGAGAGGAGCTCCCAGCAAGTCTCTGGGCCAGAGGTTGAGTGCTCTGCTCTGGGCCTAGAGAATGTGTGCCTAGGGTGAGTTGGTGCCTCTGGGTGCCCCTCTGGTCTGGAGGCTGTGCACTCCTCTCTAGGCTGGCAACTGAGGGCTGCTCTCTGGTCTGGAGGCTGGGTGCCTCACTATGGGCCGGAAACTGTGTGTCCCTGTCTGGGATGGCAGCTGCAGTCACCTCTCTGGTCAGGATGCTGTGCACCCCGGTCTGGGATGGTGGCTGGGTTTTCCCCTTTGGTTCAGAAGCTGTGCACTTCTCTCTAGGCTGGGAACTGAGGCTCCTCTCTGGTCTGGAGGCTGGGGCCAGAAGCTGTGTGTCCTTGTCTGGAATGGCGGCTGCGGGCTCCACTCTGGCCCAGATCCTCTGTGCTCTGATCTGGGCTCTTGCCACTGTTTTTAATTGCTGAGTAGTATTCCACTGAGCAAACTCAGCAATTAAAATACAAAGAAAACACGATAATTGCGGTCAAATAGTGGTAACTAGAAAAGATTATCCTGAGTGCAGTAACCTAGAAGCAGAAAGTCACAGATGGTATATACTCATTTATAAGTGGATATTAGTCATATCATATAGGATAATTATACTAAAATCCATACTCCCAAAGAAGCTAAACAAGAAGGAGGACACTAGGGAATTTGCTTAATCTGCACTCAGAAAGCAAATGGAATGATCATCAGATGTGGGAGAAAACAGGAAACAGTACCAGAGACTACCATAGAGGGCTTCTGAAAGACTCTACCCATATGTGTATCAATGCAAATATTGAGACTCCTATCTTTGGCTGTATGCACAGAATCTTATGGAAGAAGGGGGAAATAGCAAAACCTGGAGGGGACAGGAGCTCCACAATGAGAGCAACAGTTCCAGAAAAGTCTGGGCCCAGGGATCTTTGTAAAGACCAATACTCAAACCAAGGACTGTGCATGGAGATAACCTAGACCCCTAGCTCAGGTGTAGCCCATGCTAGCTCAGCCTACAAGTGGGTTTCCTGGCAAGGGAAGCAGGGGTTGTCTTTGACATGAACTCAGTGGCTAGATCTTTGATAACCTCCCCCTGGGGTTTGTGCAGCTGTACCTGTCCACAGAGGAAGACAATTCAGCCAGTCCAGATGATACTTGATAGGATAGAGTCAGACGGAAGGGAAGGAGTCCTTCTCCTATCAGTTGACTGGGGGAGGGGCATTGTGGGAGAAAAGGTAGGGAGGGTGTGATTGGGAGGAGATGAGGAGAGGGGCTAAATCTGGGATACAAAGTGAAAGAATTTTAATAATAAAAGATTTAAAAAAACAATTAAAACATCTTGCCACTGTAACACAAATATCTCCAAACCAGAAGCTTCTACCTCGAGATGGGAGTCAGAGGCAAAGGAATCAGTAGAAGATTCTTGGCTAGATATTCAGGACATGTTGTTCAGTGGTGAACAAAAGAGACCCTGAGTCAAAAACGATGGGAGAAAAATCCAACAGGTTGAAGCTGTCTTCTAACCTAAGAAAGCTCATGATCTCCGTGTCTTATATACACATACAAACACACACACACACACACACACAACACATAGACATTCACACATATCATACATATTCACCCATACATTGAAGACAGAAACACATATAAGTATACTGTATACTTGCTGTATCTCTCTTCATATGAAACCTTCATCAAACATGAAGAATTCCTTATTCATGATTTGACTTCCTAGAAAGGACTTTTAATATGATTTTGTGATGTGGAAATCTTAAAGAAAATCTCTAGTGAAAAAACTCATAAGTTCACATTAATAATGCCATGGGCAATCCTGAATGGTCATTAGCATATGCTCTCAATGTATCCTTTTATTACTATGGTAAAATTTTACTGAATTAGAATTATGTAGCTGTGTCCTCCTTTTCCTCCCACATAATCTGAAAGTTACAGACTCTGTTACATTGTTCTGTATGTGTTTAGGTGTTATATTTGTATGTATAAAAATATGAATACAACTTGAGTCTATTTTCTTGATTTATTTATATAATTTCCAGGTTTAATAATCTGTATTAAACTCTCCATTAGGAGGACATTTCTGAAATAAGCTAATAATTCCCTGAGCCTTTCATTAGTTGCCCGTAGTTCTTTGTCTAAAGGTGAACCACATGGAATTTTGAGTATTGAGTGTTAATATGTCTATTGATAGTTTCATCATGTGCTTTTGCATTCATTTGTATTAAAGATAATTTCAAAACAGACTATCAGGTTTTCTGGCTCTTACATTCCTTTAACCACCCCATTCTGCAATGTTCCCTAAGCTACAGCCTCTAGAGCTATAAGTATAGATGTCTGGGTTTCCCATTTTCCACTGATCTCTTCATTGGGTCCTGCTTTGGCTTTCAGCAACAGTCTCCATTTTCAGTACAGACAGGTTTTTTTAGAGAGGGGTGATTGTGGTTGTGAGATAAGAATATTACTTAGAATGCTGTAATGAAGTGGGCTGATTTAATGACTTCACTACTTTACTAGTTCCAAAAACCTGAACATATTTCCAGTACCAGACATGATTCTAATCCTGTTGAGAGAAATCTTTCCAATGTCCAGTCAAGGTGTTTCAAATGACTATCCCCCAAGACTGCAGTAGCACTTGTTTTCCTCTCGGTGTTGAGGGTGAATGCCTGTTGCTAAAGAATTCACACAGGGATCTCTTAGGATTCAAGTGATTCTAGCTGGATACCTCTAACTTAGAGCCAAGTGTCTATGGTACATAAGCAGAAGGCTAACTGACATGTTAGGGAAGTAATCCACAGTTGTACCCACCAGCAACTCAACTGAAGTGTGACAATAAGCAGCATGGCAAGCTATCACCATAGGTGCAATGAGTAATATTCACATATCTGGAGTAAGCAACAGATGTTTGGTTAAAATTAACTGTATTTCCTTAAACCACAAAATTTACCATATTTCCAAGTGGATGGAAAACCTGATGTGGAATGCTGGGTATTTCATTTTTGTTTCTCAGAAAATAAAGAGATAAAATTAAGGAATTATTTAGATCAAAAGAACAACAATAAAAAACCATGATCTCTGAAATACAATTCCAATTTTCATCATTTTATGCTTCCTTGTTATTCTTTTTTTTTAATTTGCTTCATGATTCCAATCTCATTGGATCTTTATTTCTCTTTCAAAAAGTATGCAAATTATGTTGTAAGCTAGTATCATGTGCCTTTTAATATAAAATAACATAAAATTTTAATAACAAAGTTAAAGCACAGTTTGGGGTACATTTCCATAGAAACATGAGCCACATTTCCAATAGAAACTTGTAAGGTAGGTGCTGTGATCCTCTATAGGTGAGAAAATGGTGTCAAGAAGAGAGCCACCAATGGCAGCATCTAGGCCAGTCTCTGTGTCCCTGTAGTTCTGACTCTGTGCTTTTCCATTGCATGACTCTAGATTCTGTAAGAGCAATCTTGGAGTTGCTCAACTGGCCCTTTTCCTTAGGACAATAGGCACGAATGGCCTCATAATTTCCATTCATTTCCCGTAATGCATTCTAAACACCAGTGATTTGCTTTTTTACAGCCTTCTGCGCTGTGCTTCTGAGCACTATTCCATACTGCATACCATTTCATAATGCCTTGTCTTTGTTTCCAAATAAAGCTCTTTATTCAACTTGGCTTTCCTCTGTGGTATGTTATTTACAATATCTTCTAAGTTAATACTTGTTCAGGGAAAACTAGGGTGTAATGGCCAACTTTTGTAGCTCATTGAGTACTCAGGCTCGGCCTTTTGGCTAAGATCAAGTGTAGCTTCCTTGTTATTCTTTAGGATTGTCTTATTGACTTGCCTAGGCCTTAGCAGAAAGATATTCATTTTCCAAGAACATTATGAAATAATAAAAATAAAATATAATTAAAAAATTTCCCCTTCTGGAAACTTTAATTCTCCATGTTAGATGTTTTGAATTAGCTCCAATCAATTATAGTCTTAAATGTTAAAAACTGAAATCTCTAGTTATAAAAATCTTGTGTATTAAATGAACTACTATACTGAGTCAAGAGAAGAGATTTTTACCAGTGACAGCGTCTCTCCTATATTGATGGTAATCATGCCATCACCCAGCATTTCCTCATAGTATCTGCTGCCTATCATTTAGGTACTTGTGAACTCTTGTGGTATCATGGTTGTATCTGCTCATCTTTGATCATCTTAATGGACCCTAGTGTCATACTGTACTTACAATCTTGCATAGGCAATAAGACCACTGAAGGAGATTAAGGTTATACAAGGTGGAAATTAAGAAGTCAAATATTCTTTATCTGAAAATTATGATAGTAAATATAAGTGACACTAAACATTCCAACAGAAAATTCATACTGCAGGTAAAATCTTTCATCAAGTAGTAGCAAACAAAGTTCACACAGATAAAACAACAACACTCCTATATACAAACAAAAAATGAAGTGAGGGGAAAATCGGGGAAACAACATTCATACTAGCCTCATATATCTTGTAGTAACTAACCAACAAGTGAAGGAGTTGTATTATTAAAAAACAAACAACACAATGAAACAAACAAAAACACTTTAGGACATTGAGGAAATAAACTCTTTCATCTTCATGTAGGTGGTTGTAAACTTAATTTTTTGTTATTGTGATTCAACTCAGTTGGAATATTGAGTGACTGCTTGACTCTTCAAAGGTAGAGATATATTGCCCTAGATGTAATTGAGCCCTCCTCCACACTGGAATCTAGGTATCGAGGTTTGGAATGATGATTAGATCCAAGGGATTATTTCTGGTTTGTCTTGGTTGCTTGGATATTTGTTCCTTTGATTCTGTTATAACCTTGGATTTTCAGAGCATTTGGTGGTTCTGTTGTTAGTTTGGTCTTTTTAACTGAATGTTGTGGCTGTTGAGAGTTTTAGGTAAAATATGTTTCTGGGTATTGGAAGCTGACACCTAAAAATGGGGATAGGCTAAGCTTCTGAAAGAGCTCATAGGCAGAAGAGGATATAGATTTTACCTTCTTTGAATGGAGGTAGACAGAGGAAAGACATCTATACAGGAGGTCTGCTAGAGAGCTGAGGAGACTGGGCATTTGAATGGAGAAGAACAGAAGGAGGAGGAAAGATGTACAGAGAAACTATGTGCTTCCCTGGCAGTAGTATCCTGTAGGCTATCAGGGAATGCCTTGTTAGAGTTGGGGGCTGAGATAACACAACAGGCGCGTAGAGGTAAGTTAGGAACGGAGATCTGAAGGATCCACAGGAGATGGGGAAGGGGAGAAGAAGAGGATGCAGCTGGTGTGTTGCATCCCTTGGGATTGACTGAAGTATTGAATCTGGAGGGGAGGTGGCAGTGGTGATGCTCTTCTGTTGGATTTCTTGTTTCCCTTAATGATCAACATTAAAAATAAATCATAGACTTCTTTGAGACAGACAATAGGCAAGCCACCAAATTATATGCAGTGGTCCTTGACCAAAGAATGCATAAGGAAGATTAAATTATATAACATATACAAAAGCAAGCAAAACTAAAATATTACCAAGTATATGAATGGATGTCCAAGTTCAAAGGTGAATTAAACTAAGCAATAATTTACATTTGTTAGGTTAGTCAGAGTGTGAGGGATAAGGACACAAGCTGACAGGGATATAGGCATTTATGGACTTGTTTCTTCCATCTGTGTAAACTGATAACCTATAATAAAGGGCAAACTGGCTTCTCTAAAATAATTGCCATTTTTATAAATGAATCCCGTGTTTTTGAGTAACTACAAAACATGCACACACAGAATACCTTACTCTATTCAGCTTGTAAATTTTGAATGTTCCTTTTATGTTCATTGCTGAATATGGTTAATGAAATTAAACAGTGTACACTTCCTGAAATATATATATTTATATAAAAACTCTGAAATATCATCATCTTTATTTTCTCAAAATACATTAGTTACACAAGCAATCTTTCAGTGTTACTCATTACAAATTATGTAAAGGCTTCTTCTGACCAATTAAATACAATTAATTCCCTTATGCAATCTGTAGGTAATCCAGATTTACCTTCACCTGCATTTATATATTCAACCACTCCATGTGTTGGCAAGTAGGTGTTTCACTTAAAATTTAACACAGAGCTTCCTTATTTTGAATTTATAAAGATGACAAGAATCTTGAATCCTTGCAGAATATTTGATCCCATTGTGAACCCTTTTATTATGTAGCATAAATAATGTTTCTACTTTTAGAGTGGCTCAAATCTTAGCACAAACCTTTTATCCAAGAACTTTATTTTCTTTGTAAACAGGTGGTTCTGTGGCTCAGCCCTACCAAACCTTAAATCTATGAGCTTTCTGTAAAGAGGTTTGAAAAAGTTAACCCTAGTTCAAGAGATGGAGCAAGAAATCATCTGATTAAACACAAAGGCTGAACTTTGGGATAAGGGTAACTATGACAGGGTGGCCAAAAGAAGGGCTTTTGGCTTTTGGCTTTTGCGTTTTTCTACTGAGACTTTAGCCAAGCATAAAGGCTTTTTCCTTCTGGGTTGCTGGCTAAGTAGGACAAGAGGATTTCTCTTCCTCTCTGAGCTAGCAGGTTTTTCCCACTACATCTGGCTCCTTATAATTCATTGGTAAAATCAAGCAATTGGATTTTTTTCCTTAATAACAAAAGTGTGTGCCTTCCCACTAGGTATAAAGAAGGATTGAACAAGTTATTGGATTCAACATGGAGGCAGTCAGTGACTAAAACAAAGAAGAATAAGGATGAGTGTGAGTAAAGAGGGAACAGAATAAGGAAGAAAAGAAGAAGGAAAAGAGAGAGATGGCTCTGGGGTTAAGAACACTTGTTGCTTTTACAGAGGATTCAGGTTGGGTTCTTAGAACTGAGGTGACATCTCAAACCTGCTGTAACTCAAATTCCAGGCTGCTCAACACCTACTTCTTGTCTCCACAAATACAAGCCACATATGTGACAAAAACATACATACAATTAGCGATTGCAACTTTTCAGAAGAAATATAAAAACCTTATCTGTATAAATATGAATATTATAAAGGCTCCCTATATCAGGCTCCCAGGAATACTGCTGTATAATATTTACATTAGAGGATGACTTCAAGAGAGGAGCAAAGCAATCCTTCAGTGTATAAGGAAATGTCTCTAAAATGTATATAATTGAATACAACAGAATGAAGGCATTGGGAGGATGAGATTACTCCAATCTGAATAATTTTCTATTAAACAGTAGTCTCAGGGAAAGACTGATAAGTTAATGGTATCAAATTAAATTTTTTAGTATTGCTTAATCTTTGAAAAATGAATTGTATTTGTCTAACTTAAAAAGAGAGAGTAGGAAGGGAAGGATAGAGGGAGGAAGACAAGGAGAGGAAGAGAAACAGGAAAAGAAGTAAACAAAGAAGGAAAAGAAGAGGAGGAAGAAGAGAGAGAGATGAAAATACTAGCATTGCAAAATCTGCCTAAAAATTGCCAAATTGTATCTTAGACTGTTAAAAAAAAGTGTCAAATTTTATCTTAGACTCTCCATGAGTACTTTTAAAATGATGTTTGCATTAAAACATGTCAAGTGCCTAATCATGCATATCTGTACATGTATTTTTAAACAAAAAACTCTTACTTTTAATAGTAAATAATTCTATTAATTGGCATCTGTAAAATTTTACTACACTATGCTACCAGTGACTTTTAAGTATTTTTATTAAGTGAGTTTTGAAAGAAAAAAGGTAGTATTTATTAGCACCCAGGTTTTTGTTTTTTAGACTTTAATTTATTTTTATGTGAGCTATGATTTTTTTTTCAATGCAGTTTATTCAGGAACCTTGAACAATCATCTGACCCTGGGGAAAGCCAGCCCACAGATTAAATAGCCTCTGGGTAGCCAACCCCAGCATGCCACATGGGCAATGCAGATAGGTCCACATACATGGAAGCAAGCCAGATCCTCAGCCTTAGCCAAATGTGGAGTTGTTCGTGACAGAGAGCACTCACCATCGGGGAGGTGGAAGGCGGAAACCAGCTCCATCTTTAAGGCGCGGCATTACTCATGAGCTATGTTTTTATTAAAAAGAGATCCAGCTTTTTTTTTAACCATAGGTCACTAGCATATCTCCTGATTAATGTTCCTTTCTACCTGTCAAGTGCTCCAAAGTCTTTCTTCAGCAATGACAAAGATTAATTTCAGTCATAATGTTTTCAATCCTAGTGAGTCATGTTAATGATCCAATGGGAAATGTTGTTTCAAGGGCTTTCCATTTGGTTGAACGTGATTTAGAATTGTATTTGCATTTCTGTCTCTTTCTGTCTCTGTTTCCATCAATATCACTCTCTATTTATCTCTCTTTGTCTCCCCCCCTCATCCCTCTTTATCTCTCTGTCTTTATGTGTGTGTTTCTTGCTCTATATGTATATGTTGTAATGTGTTCATGCACATATTTATGTTCAACCACCAGTCATCACTGGGCATCTCCCTCCTCTTTATTTGAAGGTGCTAATGAGGTCCTTCTTATGCATGGTAGGCACTTCATCACCCGACCCATCTCCACAGCCCGAAAACTCACATTTTCATTCTTTTCCACAATGATGAGTTCTTGATGCAAAGAAACCCTAGTCACAAAAGCTTATGATACAGAACTAGGAAGGCAAATCTGTGCAATGATAAAGGAGCTTGATGCTGAAAATGGGAGAGATACGTTATAGAAAACAAGTCAATTCCAAGATCCAGTGTGCAGGTTTCTAGACAGGATCTGTTGCACAGTACCTCAATAAGAACACGGGGACATGTAGTTTGTTTGTAATTGTTTCTTACCATTTATTTCTGACTGATTTATTTTGTAATTAGAATATTAATAGTATCAGGGAAGTTAATACGTGTTTAAAATGAGTAACAGGATTTCTCACACTTTATGAGAGAACATCTTGTGACTCGGTTAAACAAGATCTGGATATCCTGAGCATTCCATGTAATATTTTAATAATGTGCTTCCCCAGTGGAATCATCACAGATTACCAACAAAATAATACTAATAAACATAAGGTGGTCTTTGCAAAGAGACAAAGATGCTTCAGTGTATGAGTAAAACACTTTAAGACTTTTGAAATTAATGGGTTTCAAGTGACTACCTTAATCAGGGTTACTCTTGTTGTGGTGATCAAAGAAAAGTTGGGGAGGAAAGGGTTTATCTAGCTTACATTTCCATAGCACTGTTCATTATCAAAGAAAGTCAAACAGGAATTTAAACCGGGCAGGGCCTTGGAAGCAGGAGGTTATGCAGGGGAAATGGAAGAGTAAGTTTTGCTTGCTGGCTTGCTCTCCATTGTTTTCTGAGCTTCCTTTCTTTCTTTTATTATTTAATATTTACTTGTTTATGCAATTTACATCCCAGTTGAAGACACCTCCCACCTCTCCTCCTAATACCACAGTACCTTTCATATGCTCCTCCTTATTCTACAGAATAGGGGAACCCTGTAACCCATGCACCCCAGCTCTTATAGTCACAAGAGAGTGCAATTGTTTTCGTTCTCTGTGGGCTGGTGAGGCAGTCGGGGGAAGTTATCAAAAGCAGGCAAAAGAGGTCATTTCAGAGACAGCCACTGATATGCTCCTCTTATTAGTGTACCCACGTGAACTCTGAGCTTTCCATGGATACATATAGTTAGAAGACCTAGGTCCAGTCAGTGCATAGTTTTTGGTTGGTGCTTCGGTCTCCACAGGCCACTCTGGGCCCTGTTCAATCAGCACTGTTTTTCTTGTGGGGCTCTTGTCCTGTAATCATTATCACCCACTTTCCCACTAGACACCTTTCGCTCCCTCCAATGTTTGGCTGTGAGGCTCAGCAAATTTTTGAACCATTACTGGGTGGAGACTCTCAGAAGACAACTTGATAGGCTTTCATGTGCAAGCAGAGCACAGTATTGTTAACAGTGTTAGATGTTGTTAGCTTTCTTTATTTCGTTTGGCTAGGCATTGGTTGGAATTTCTCTTGATCTATCTCTTCTATCTTTGGTTCTACAGGTCTTGTAGAAAGGGTAAGCTTTGGATCAAAGTTTTTGTGGTTTAGTTTGTCTTTTCCTTTTTCCACTAGGATCTTGTCCACTAGGAGTCTTGTCTTGTTAGAGGCTATACTCTTCAGTTTCCCTGCTCTTAGGAGTTTCAGTTAGAGTCCATCTCATATCTTTCCAGATGCCCATTCTGAGTTAGGTCTCCAGATTGTCAAAGAACTGCCCCAACCCATCATTTCTCTTCTCTGTAGGCCTTCTGTCCCGCCCTGATCTCTACAGGTCTGATCTCCATTCTTATTTCTCTCTGTGCTCTCTCTTCTACCTTGTTCTCACTCTTCAACCACTACTTCTGTCGATTCTATTCCCCTTCTGAGTCAGATTTAAGTGTCCTCCTTTTGATAGCCCTTGTTAATCATCTTCTTGGTGTCTGTGCACTGTAGTATGTCTATACTGTACTGTAAGACTAAAATATGCTTATAAGTAAGCATACACCACGTGTGTCATTCTTGGTTGGTGTTAGCTCATTCAGGAAGATCTTTTCTAGTTCCAACCACTTGCCTGCAAATTTCATGATTTCCTTGGTTTTAATGGCTGTGTAGTATTCATATTGCAACTGTACCAGCTTCTTTAACTATACTTCTGTTGAGGGATGTATAGGTTGGTTCTGGTTATTGTTATCACAAAGAAAGTGGCTATGAACATGGTTGAGCAAATATCCTTGTGTGGTGGAGCATTTTTGGGGGTATGCCCAGGAGTGGTATAGTCAGGTGTTGAGGTAGAGCTATTCAAATTTTTCTGAGAAAATGCCACATTGATTGCCAGAAGGGTTGTACACTTTGCACTCTCACCAACAATGAAGGAATGTTCCCCTTTTCCACAAACTTGCCACTATGGTCTGTCAGTTGAGATTTTTTAATTATTATTTCTTATATTAATTACAGTTTATTCACTTTTTATCCCAGCCATAGCCCCATCCCCCAACACTTCCTAATCCCACCCTCCCTCCCTCTCTTTCTCCTATGCCTCTCCCCCAGTCCAATGATAGGGGAGGACTTCCTCCTCTTCCATCTGACCCTAGTCTATCAGGTCTCATCAGGACTGGCTTCATTGTCTTCCCCTGTGGACTGGTAAGGATGTTCCCCTCTCAGGTGAAATGATCAAAGAGCTAGCCCATGAGTTCATGTCAGAGATAGTCCCTAATCCTATTATTGGAGAACCCTCTTGGACAATGAACTGCCATGGGCTGTTTCTGTGCAAGGGTTCTAGGTTATCTCCATGCATGGTCCTTTTTGGACTACCAGTCTCAGAAAAGACAATTGTGCCAAGATTTTTTGGTTCTGTTGCTCTCCTTGTAGAGCTCTTGTTCCCTCCAGATCTTTCATCTCTGCTCTCTGCCTTCTTTCATAGGATTCCCTGCACTCTGCCCAAAGTTTGGCATATGCTGAGACTCTTTGTCATTTGAGGTTTTTTTGTTTTGTTTTGTTTTGTTTTGTTTTTTAATCTTAGCTATTCTGACAATGGTAAAATGGAATCTCAGAGTCATTTAAATTTGTATTTCCTTGATTGATAAAGACATTCGACATTTATTCAAGTGCTTCTTGGCCATTTGATATTCCACTGCTGAAAATTCTTTGTTTAACTATGTACCTGACTTCTTAATCGGACTGTTTGATTTTTTTTAGTATTTAACATCTTGAGTTTCATATATATATGTTTAGCTGTCTGTCCATTTTAGGGTTGGTGAAGACCTTTTCTCGGCCTGTAGGCTTTCGTTTTGTTCCATTGATAGGGTTCTTTGTTTTAGAGAAGCTTTTCAGTTTCAAGAGGTTCCATTTATTAATTGTAGATCTTAGAGCCTGAACTGTTGGTGTCCTGTTCTGAAAGTTGTTTCCTGTGCCAATAAATTCAAGGCTCTTTTCTGCTTTCTCTTCTAGCAGATTTAGTGTATCTGGTTTTGTGCTATGGTCTCTGATGCAGTTGGACCTGAGTTTTGTGAAGGTTGATAAATGTAGATGTATTTATTTAATTAAATAATTTATTAATTATTTATCAAAATTTATTGAATTTGTCCACACTGAAGCACCACCTTGTCTCTTCCCAGTCCCACCTAGTCTCCCTCTTCTCCACCTATGACCTTTCCATAGTCCACTGACAGGGAACAGCTTTCTCACCTTCCTTTTAACATTAGCCTATGAGGTCTTATGAGGACTGGCTGCATCATTGTCCTCTGTAGCCTGGAAAAGCTGCATATCCAAGGCAGAGGTGATCAAAGAACCATCTACTGAGATCATGTCATGAGATATGAACTCATGAGTTCATGAGACAGACCCTGCTTCCCTAACTAGGGAACCCACTTGGAAACTGAGAAGCCTATGTGCTTCCTCTGAGCAGGGGTCAGGATCCTTTCTCTGCATCATCTTTGTTTGGTGTAGCCATCTGTGCAAGACCCCCTGGGCCCAGGATTTTTGGCTCTGTGAGCTCCTGTCCCCCACAGGTCATTCTGTCTCCTACTTCTCCATAAGGTTTTTTGTACTCTGCCCTAATTTTTGCTATGAGTCTCAGTATCTCCTTCGATACCCTGATGGGTAGATCTTCTAGACAGCCCCTGTGGAAGGCTCCTGTCTTGTTCCTTGTCTTCTTCTACTTCAGATAACTATCCTATTTTCCCTTCTGAATGAGGTTTCAGCCTACTCCCTTGGGTCACTCTTGTTGTTTAGCTTCTTTAGAACTTTAGATTTTACTATGTTAATCCTATCCAGTATACCACTCCTGGGCACTTCTTGGGAAGAACATTCTGAGTCTGCCCAATGATTGCCAACAGCTTCCATACATAAGTGCCAACAAGAGTTTAGTAGCAAGATGTCCCAAAACTGTCCTCATAAATACACTTACACACACACACACACACTCAATGGGAATGCACACAGACATCTGCAAACACACTTTCACAAATATGCAAATACCTTAAGTCACCAATTCCAGGAGGCAGGCAATTGGTCTCCATTTCCAGAGACTAACCTTAAATTCCAAGTAAAAAAAAAAGCACAGATGTCCCACAGTGGAGGAATGGATGTACAAATTGTGGTATATCTACACAATGGAATATTACTCAGCAATAAAAAACAAGGAAATCATGAAATTTGCACATAAATGGTGGGATCTGGTAAAGATCATCCTGAGTGAGCTATCCCAGAAGCAGAAAGATGCACACAGTATATACTCACTCATATAGACAAATAACATAAGATAAACCTACTAAAATCTGTACACCTAAAGAAACTAATCAAGGGGACAAGATGGTGGAGCCAAGACAACTCTCATTCTGACCAGCAGAATAGCAGAATCAGCACAGTGACCAGCAATCAGAACTCATGGCCATAAAACACAAGGGATTGTGTTTCACAGGTGAGAGGATACCCCATGGTAGGGGATTCAATCAGCTTTAACTCACCCAACTAAACTGCGGAAGAGATCCTGTTTCTGCCAGGCGCTTGGTTGCCAGCCCAGGGCCACACGCCAGCGTGATCTTGTCACTGTCCCAGACTGAACTATGGGCACCACAACAACACAGACTGAAATTTCCAGTCGAGAGATAACTCCAAGTTGCAGGAAACGATTGGGACCTACCTTAGGTCACCCAGACATCCCCTGGAAAAGACTCAGGTTCCACGGGTGCCCCAGGAGCCAGTCCGGAGCCAGAGCCAGGGCCCCAGGCACCTGCAAAGAGCACTGCTGCACATATGATTTGCTGTGCGAGATAAAACTGTGGGCCGCAGGGCACCAGAGACTGAGTTTGACTGTTGGGTCCAAACCCACAGGGAGGGAAACAGCTGGTCTGATCTCAGAGCACTCAACCGACACTCCCACCGTGAAAAGGTCTCAGGAAAATTACCCAGTCTAGGCAGACGCCCAGGCTCGCAAAGGCCAGAAAGGCAGAGCCACAGGTGGGTGTCTCTGCCTGTGTGTTCTAATCAACACCCCAGACAGAACAGCGGTCCCCAAAGCAAAGAATGGGTGTCCCCAGCAGGAGGAAACCCCACAGCAGGGGGGATCATCAGGTCTAACGCTCAAGACACCCAGCACCAAAAGACTTTCTGGATTCATGAAGACTCTAGGCTCTAGCTTTCTACTGCAGGCAGGATCACTGTGCTTAGCCGCCATTGTTAAGTACCCCTAGGGCACTGGGGCACACAGCTGTATCCTCAGACCTACAAAAGCCATAGTGCCATTACAGCAGCCCTCAGAAACTGTGCCAATGATCAAAAAGTTATCCCTAGCTAGACTGACAAAACTGTGGGAATCCCTGGTCCTTCAAGAGGGCTGCACCCACAGTGTCCAGACCAAAGCTGTGCCCGCAGCTGCCATCCGAGACAGGGACACACAGCTTCTGGTCCAGAGCAAGGCAGCCAGCCTCCAGACCAGAGTGGAGCCTTCAGTTACCAAACTCCAGACCACAGTGGCACCCCCAGGCACCAACTCAACCTAGGTGCACATTCTCTAGGCCTAGAACGCAGCACTCAGACTCTGGCCCAGAGACTTGCTGGGAGCTCCTCTCACTTTCCCCGACAGAACTGTGTGCCCCAGGATAACAGATTGAGTTTCAATGTTGGGAGAAATCTCCACAGCTAGGGAATCACCAGGTTCTTCAAGAGGACTGTACCTGGAAAACTGTAACAACAGAAGCAGCTCACTAAATTAAAAACGAGGAACCCAGCAGTGCGGCAGCTGTCTTGAGAACTTCTATGGGTGAGAGGAGAGCCACCTCTGCCTAACAAAGACCACAGCTACTACTCAGGTCTATACACCTGAGGTGAGCAGTGGCGATTCCTGAGAAACACTGGCCATACAGTGACCATACCCCAAAAGCAGAGGAGGACTCCTTCAGGAAAAATCATCTTCCGGCCAAGGGGAATCTTCCTACCTAAGGACTCCAGAAAGCACAGAAACTAAGAGCCAACACCTAAAACAGCCCAATGGGTAGAGGTCAGCATGAAAGCTCAACCAACAAAAGGCAGAGCAATATGGCATCTCCAGAACCCAGCCATCCAGGGGCAAACAGCCCTGGAAAACCCAGCATAATAGAAAATCAAGAAGATGAACTTACATCTATGCTGCTGAAGAGGATAATAGAGGAAACAAATAAAATAAATAAAGGATTAGAGGAAGAAAAAACCAAACAGATCATGGCTATCCGTAAAGAAATAGAGGAAGTTAAAGACAAGCAGATTATGGGATCCATGAAGAAATATGGAAAGATGCAGCCAAACAGTTTTCGGCCTTCAGAGGAAATAATTAAATCACTGAAAAAATAAAAGGAACAGAGTTGAAGGAACTAAAAGAAAAAGAGGAAAATACAATCAGACAGGTGAAGGAAGTAAACAAAACAACTCAAGACCTGAAGATAGAACTGGAAAAATTAAAGAAAACACAAATGGAGGAAATAATGGAGGGGGAGGATTTAGGGAAGAAAACAGGAACTACAAAGGTAAGCATAAACAACAGACGACAAGAGATGGAAGAAAGAATCTCAGGTGTAGAAGATACAATGGAAGAAATTGATGTATCTGTCAAAGAAAATGTTAAATCCAAAAATTCCTGACACAGACCTTCCAAGAAATCCAAGACAATATGAAAAGACAAAACTTAAGAATAATAGGTATAGAGAAAAAAGAAGACTCCCTTCTCCAAGGCCCAGAAAATCTTTTTAACAAAATCATTGAAGAAAATTTCCCCAAGTTAAAGGTGAGGCCAATAAGAATACAGAACACCCGACAAATTTGACCAGAAAAGAAAATAGAAAATTCTCCCACCACACAATAATCAAAACAGGATTTATACAGAACAACAACAACAACAACAAAAAAAAAATAGTAAAAGCTGCAAGGGAAAAAGGCCAAGTAACACATAATGGAAAACAGATGAGAATCACCCCTGAATTTTCACCAGAGACTATGAAAGCCAGAAGCACCTGGACGGATATCATGCAGAACATAAGAGAACAAAAATGTCAGCCCAGGCTACTATACCCTGCAAAATTCTCAGTCCTCACAGATGGAGAAAAGAAGATATTCAATGACAAAAACAAATTTCAAAAATACCTACACACAAATCCAGCATTACAGAAGACACTAGAAGGGAAAATACAACAAAAGAAAATTAGCTTCTTTCAAGAAAACACAGGAAATAATTAACCTTACTACAGTAAAAGAAAAAGCAACCAAGAACACAACCTCATGACCGCATCAAATCAAAGGATTTAACAGCCACTGGTCATTACTTTCTCGCAACATCAATGGACTCAACCCTCCAGTAAAAAGACACAGATTAACAGATTGGATAAGTAAACAAAACCCAGCAATCTGTTGCATACAAGAAAAACAACTAAGGCAGAAAGATAGACATTACATGAGGATAAAGGGGTGGAAGATGATTTTCCAAGCAAATGGACCCAAGAAGCAAGCAGGAGTAGCCATTCTAATATCTGATAAAATAAACTTTCAACCAAAATTAATCAAAAGAGATGGGAAAGGACACTTCATACTCATCAAAGGAAAATTCCACCAGGAAGACATCACAATCCTGAACATCTATGCACCAAATACAAGAGCACCCACATTTGTAAAAGAAACATTGATAAAATTTAAATCACATATAGATGCCCACACACTGATAGTGGGAGACTTCAACACCCCACTCTCAACAAAGGATAGTTCAACAAACAAGAAATTAAACAGAGAAACAATGACTCTGACAGAGATCATGAATCAAATGGACCTCACAGATATTTACAGAACTTTACACCCAAACACAAAAGAATTTACCTTTTTCTCAGGACCACATGGAACCTTCTCCAAAATAGACCATATAGTTGGTCACAAAGAAAGCCTCAACAGACACTAGAATATTGAAATAATCCCTTGTATCTTGTCTGGTCACCATGGAATAAAGATGGACCTCAACAACAACAGAAATAGAAAAAAGCCTACACACAGATGGAAACAGAACAACTTGCTTCTAAATGACAGCTGGATCAGGGAAGAAATAAAGAAAGAAATTAAAGTCTTCCAAGAATTCAATGAAAATAAAGACACAACATACCCAAAGTTGTGGGACACAATGAAAGCAGTGCTAAGAGGAAAGTTCATAGCAGTAAGTGCCTTCAAGAAGAAAATCGAGACAGCTCATTCAAGCAACTTAATGGTCCACTTAAAAACCCTAGACAAAGAAAAAGCAGACACACCAAAAAGGAGTAGACAGCTGGAAATAATCAAACTCAGGCTGAAATCAATCAATTACAAACAAATAAAGCAATTCAAAGAATCAATGAAACCAAGAACTGGTTCTTTGAGAAAATCAACAAGCTAATTGAAAGCCAGAGAGACACAACCCAAATCAACAAAATCAGAAATGAAAAGGGGGACATAACTACAGACACTGAGGAAATCCAAACAATCATTAGGACTTACTTCAAAGTCTATATGCCACAAAATTAGAAAATCTAAATGAAATGGACAATTTTCTTGATTGATTTGACTTACCAAAGCTGAATCAGGACCAGGTAAATCAATTAAATATTCCTATATCCCCCAAGGAAATAGAAGTGGTCATCAAATTCTCCCATCCCAAAAAAGCCCAGGACCAGTTGGCGTCAGCACAGAATTCCATGAGACCTTCAAAGAAGAGCTAATTCCAATTCTCTTCAGACTATTCCACCAAATAGAAACAGAAGGAACATTACCAAACCCATTCTATGTAGCCACAGTCACCTTGGTATGTAAACCTCACAAAGATTCAACATACAAAGAGAATTTCAGGCCAATCTCACTTATGAACATTGATGCAAAAATACTTAACAAAATACTTGCAAACCGAATACAAGAACACATCAAAGATATTATCCACTATGACTAAGTAGGCTTCATCCCAGGTATGCAGGGGTGGTCCAATATAAAGAAATCCATCAGTGTGATCCACCATATTAACAAACTGAAAGAAAAAAAACCACATGATAATCTCTCTAGATGCTGAAAATGCATTTGACAAAATCTAACATCCAATCATGTTTAAAGTTTTGGAGAGATCAGGGATACAAGACGCATATCTAAACATAGTAAAGGTGATATACAACAAGCCTATAGCCAACATCAAACTGAAAAGAAAGAAACTTCAAGCAATCCCACTGAAATCAGGGATAAGAAAAATCTGCCCATTCTCTCCATATCTCTTCAACATAGTGCTGGAAGTCCTTGCTAGAGCAATAAGACAGTTGAAGGAGATCAAAGGGGTACAGATTGGAAAGGAAGAAATCAAATTATCACTATTTGCAGATGATATGATAGTATACATGAGTGACCCCAGAAACTCTACCAGGGAACTCTTACTGCTGATAAACACATTCAGCAAAGTGGCCAGAGACAAAATTAATTAAAAAAAAAATCATTAGCACTCCTGTATACAAAAGACAAAAGGGCTGAGAAAGAAATTAGAGAAACAACTCCATTCACAACAGCCACAAATGACATAAAGTACCTTGGTGTAACCCTAACCAAGCAAGTCAAAGACTTGTATGAAAAAAAAAATTTCAAGTATCTGAACAAAGAATTAGAAGAAGATGTGAGAAGATAGAAAGATCTCCCATGCTCATGGCATGGCAGGATTAACATAGTAAAAATGGTTATCTTACCAAAAGCAATCTACAGATTTAATGCAATTCCCATCAAATTGTGAACACAATTCTTTACAGACCTGGAAAGAAAAATGTTCAACTTTATATGGAATAACAAGAAACCCAGAATTGCTAAAACAATCCTCTACAATAAAAGATCTTCTGGAGGTATCTCCATCCCTTATCTCAAGCTGTAATAGAGAGCAACAGTAATAAAAACTGCATGGTACTGGCATAGAAACAGAATGTTTGATCAATGGACATGAATAGAAGACCCAGAAATAAACCCACACACTTATGGACACCTGATTTTTGACAAAGATGCCAAAACCATACAACGGATAAAAGATAGCATCTTCAACAAATGGTGCTGGTCCAACTGGATGTCTACATGTAGAAAAATAAAAATAGATGCATACTTATCACCCTGCACAAAACTGAAGTAAAAAGTGGATCAAAGACCTCAACATAAAACCAGACACATTAAATCGGCTCAAAAAAAAAAAAAAAAAAGAAAAAGTGGGGAATACCCTTGAACTCATTGGCACAGGAGCAGGAGATGACTTCCTGAAAAGAACACCAACAGCACAGGCTCTAAGAGCAACAATCAATATATGGGACCTCATGAAACTGAAAAGCTTCTGTAAAGCAAATGTCACCATCATCAAAACAAAGCAACTGCCTACAGATTGGGAAAGAATCATCACCAACCTTTTATCTGACAGAGGACTCATATCCAGTATATATAAAGAACTAAAGAAGCTGAAAAGCAGCAAACCAAGTAATCTACTTAAAAAATGGGTAACAGAGCTAAACAGAGAATTCTCTGTAGAGGAATATGGAATGGCAGAGAAGCACTTAAAGAAATGCTCAACCTCATTAGCCATTAGGGAAATGCAAATCAAAACAACCCTGAGATTTCACCTTACACCCATCAGAATGGCCAAGATGAAAAACTCAAGTGACAATACATGTTGGAGAGGTTGTGGAGAAAGGGGAACCCTTCTCCCCTGCTGGTGGGAATGTAAACTTGTACAACCACTCTGGAAATCAATCTGGCGCTTTCTCAGACAACTAGAAATAGCGTTTCCTCAAGGTCCAGGCATACCACTCCTAGGTATATATCCAAAAGAGGCTCAAGTACACAAAAAGCACATTTGCTCAACCATGTTTGTAGCAGCTTTATTTGTAATAGCCAGAAGCTGGAAACAGCCGAGATGCCCCACAATTGAAGAATGGAGGCAGAAACTGTGGTACATCTATACAATGGAGTATTAATCAGCAATGAAAAATAAGGAAATCATGAAATTTTTAGGTATACGGTGGGACCTGTTAAGGCCTATAAAATGCATGATGATAGCTCACACACTACTGCCCTATACTCACACTGAGATTCATGCAATACGATCTGCTTTTCATTTGGAGCAAGCAGAATAGCTTATATTCCCAGGTTTCTGGTACTCCTACCCAGGCTTCAGTTTCTGACTTTCAGATGCACTCAGGAAAATTAGTTTGGGCATGAGGACTCCATGGAGGTGCAGCATCTTTTTATGTTTGGAAAGATAAGGTTGACACATAGGGATCAAGACAGTCAACAGAGAACTGGACATGATGACTACCTGTTTGTTCAAATCCTTGTCAGTAAAATGGGCCAGGATTGCATGCAGTTCATCCCTCTCACAGGTCACCCTCTGTAGCTGAATGATCCTTTTCTCTGAATTCATCATCTGCTGCTCCAGCTCATTGATTTTGAAGTATTGGGATGATTCCTTCCCAGTAGGGCTTGTTGGTAGAAAACAAAAGTGAATTTGCATAGGTAAATGGCACAGGGACAGGAGACCATGCTTTGTCACAGCATGGAGTCCATAAACCATGCTCTCTGCCCATAATCACCCTGGCTAGACATGTGCATAATTAAGTACTTCAATCTCCCTGGCCCTGCAAGGTGTAGCTAGCCCAGACATGCAGATTTAGAGGGGAATGTCAGCTGATATCTAAGGAAATGAAGGCATGTTCAAGAGTCCCTCACTATTAGCACCACCAAGCCCTGATCACATGTCTAAGCCCAATGGATCTAAATGTCTTAGTCCTTGGCAATTTCCCAGGGGAGTATTCCTCACTGTTATTGGTATCAGATACCTAAGGAACCTACAGAAATCTGCTGAGAATGGAGTGGATCCCTGAGAGGGACGCCTCATTAATCTCTCTGCCTGCCTGCTACCACACTCAGAATTAAATTAAGGGTCTTTCAGAATGGAGCTAGAGTCTTGTCAATTTCTGGCCTCCTGCCAAAATCACCATAACAAATCCTTGACCTGGGTCTGCTCTTTAAGAAACATAGAATCAGGATAGACCCTTTCCTTCCCAGAGGTGATGAGCTGTTGAGCCCCACTCCTAGAAGGCCTAGCTCAAACCCCATCTCTTCTGAGAAGCTCACCAACCCCTGTCCTCAACTCACTGTGCTTTCCACAGAACCACTTATTTCTTCTTCTGCTGCACCAAGATGGAAGGACAGATTCCTTCTGTCTCCTTCTGGCCTCTCCACACTTTCCCTTTGCTCTTCCCAGTAGCCTGCTCAGCCTAGACAACATTTCTACATTAGAAACCTATAGGCAAGGCCAAAAGCCACCAACGGTATTTACTGTTGCCACAAGAGTGATTACATCAGAGAGAATGCAGAGAGCTTGCTAGGAGACAACAGAATGTCCAGAAAAGGGACAGTTAGGGTCCCCCAGAGCAGCCCATATCAATATCCTAAAAAGCTCTTCCCCAAATCACTCAAATACAAACTCTCCTTTCCACTAGCCTTCTCTGAGAGACAATGGAAGGCCTTCAGCACCTCCTCCTTCCTATCCACTGAGCTCTCTATTTCAACAAAATCCTGTCTTGCCTTCATCTAAGGTAGATGAAGGCTCATTTTTTCCAAACACAGCTAAGCAGTGGATCTCACCCTCCTTAAAATCTCTAAGCAATAAAATAATTAATAAAGTTTTCCAGGAAATTATCTCTGGATGTTGAGGAAGAAATGTCAGTCTCCTTGTCATCAATAAATATGACAGGAATGATCTATTCAGCGGTTACAATGTTCAGGGGATGTGGGATATGTGGGGGTTCCTGTCAAAACAAAGATAGGTAATGATAGAAACTTCCCTCAAAGATTCAGCAGAATGCATTTCAGCCTTGATGTTAACAAAGTTGTGGTCAACTACTGACAGGGAAGGATGAAGATCCTAAGGACTTGGGATCCCAGGTGAGACCACAGACACTAGGAGCAAACACTCACAGGAAGATTCATGGCCCAAACTGCAGAAGAGTTTTTGGGAAAGTTGACTGGCTAGTGGAAGGACAGATGCTGCTATGTAATAGTATGCTCAGTGGCAAAATTAAATATATCTATCAGTCTGCAGAGACTGATGCACCAAACAAGGCCCATGACACATGGAGAGAACCTAGACACCCTGTTCATTTATACCCCATAGGCAGCTCAGTGGGTCCCAAGGTAAGTGTAGCAGAAGATGAACTCAGTTACCTGCTCCTCAATCACTTTCCCCTGTCAATGTGACCTTGCCAGTCTACACAGGAAGGGGATCCAGGCAGTCCTGATTAGACTTGATAAGCCAAGGTCAGATGGCATGGGAGAACTCTACATTTTGTGGGCTATGGGAAGGGAATAGGGAAAAGAAGAAGGGAGGGTTAGGCCTAGGAGAGTTGAGGGAGGAAGCTACAATCAATATATAAAATCAATAACATTTGTTTTAATTCTTAAAGCCCTATCAGTCATGTGGAGATTCTGTGGTGTGTCTCTGCTATGATTCTTCCACCTGAGCTACACTAAATCCAAAGTCCTTGATCTGGAGCCTGTACTGACATTTCACATGCTCTTAGAAAGGGTGACATAGCCAGCTTTTAGAAACTATCACTGGAGCGTGAAAAGGGCAAACAAAGTTCACAAGGAAACAGATTACTAAGGTGCCTTTGCCCTAGAGATTTACCAGAGCCCTATTTCACATTTTTTAAACTTAATGACAGTCCTGGAAATGAAGAGCTGATACCATGCTCACCCTAGATTGTAAATTCTCCAGAAATCTGGACTGTGACCTCAGAAGTGTCCTTGGTGGACCTCAGGCCAAAGAGGGATGTGTGGAAAAATCGTGTCTTTCATATGTTGTATCACACTGGCAAGACATGCTAGATGAGGTTAGCTACCTCAAGAATACTCAATTAGATAAGTGAAGTGACAGCACATGCCCTAAACACTACTTCATGTGAGCCCAAACCTGGCACACAGAAGGGTGGTCAGCAAGTAAACAGACAGGTGATACTTTGTCCTAGCTGTTTTTAAAAGAATTGGTCTCCCCCACTGTGGATGTCAACTCTACTATCTCTCTATGAGAAATTGCCTAGATTGTTCTCAAAGATCAATCTTGAGAATCAATGGCTATGAATGTCAAGTCTCCCCTAATTTTCTACAAGAAAGTCTGGTGTGCCTTTGTCTGGGGTCTCCTTTTTTTTATATATATTACTGACTGCTTGTGTTTCTTTTTATTTATTTATTTAACTTTTATTAATTACACTTTATTCACTAGGTATCCCCCCATAAGCCCTTCCCTCCTCCCCTCCCGATCCCACCCTCCTTTCCCCTTCTTCACGCATGCCCCACCCCCCAAGTCTACTGATAGGGGAGGTCCTCCTCTCCTTCTTTCTGATCTTAGTCTATCAGTGCTGCATTGTCATTTTCTGTGGCCTGGTAAGGCTGTTCCCCCCTCAGGGGGAGGTGATCAAAGAGCAGGCCAAACAGATTATGTCAGAGGCAGTCCCTCTTCTCATTACTATGTAACCCACTTGCCAAACCCTTCATGCAGGCTTCTTCCTTTCACAAAATAAAAAACACTCTTCCCAATTGCATTCGTGAGTGGTGGTCTCTGTGTGTCCCTTTCAGACTAATATAACTTGCAAAGCTCACCCTAAAGGTCTTTTCAGTTGCAGCTCCAGAGCAGACCTAAATGCCTGGCCTCCGAAGGACAAATACAGAAGGGTGCTTAATGATGGTTCAGATCCTTCACAGACCTGCTATGCTCACTACCTCAGAGGACCTAGTGATTGCATGTCCTGAGGCCCTAAAGTTGGACCCTGTGAGGGCCTTTTGCTGGGTTAATGCTTACTCATTCACTGTTCAGATTGCCTGATTTCTTTTCTTGGTATCTTTTAGCATTTTGTAGGTGTGGCTCACTAGTTAGTCTATCACATCATTCCCATAACCTAAAGTCACAGTATGTCAGGAGCCTTTTTTATTTGATTTGCTTGGATTCACAAAAAGACAAGAAATAAAAAAATCTGGTTTTGATATTTTTAGGCTTTTCTAATGTTTAAATTTTTGAAACAATGTTTCTCTGTGTAGCCTTGGCTGTCCTGGTCAGCTTTGTAGACCAGGCTGCCATCTGCCTCCCAGAGTGCTGGGATTACAAGCATGTACCACCACTGCCGGCTTTGTAGTGTTTAATTAAAATTTAGCAATCCTCAACTCTTGACTGTGTCCAGGCTTTTCAAACTTCTGCAAACACACACACACTATAAGAAGAGTGTCACACTTCTGCCCTGAAATTCCTCCTAATGTTTTCTCTCCTTTGGAATGATATTTAGAATAGCATTTAAAATTAGTATACAGAAATACAATTCATATTTCTACCTTGATCTCACATCCTGCAGCATTGCTAACCCTCTTTTTATCTTCCACATTGCCTGCAGTAATTTTTTCTTACAGTTTTTGTCCTGGATATTAAAATAAAACTGGACTCATTTCCTTTCATCTGATATCCTTTTATTATTTTTCCTTGAAGAAATTCTTTAGAAGAATCCTGGTTTAAAATATAATAAAAGTGTTTTTGTTCTATTCCCAAAATTATGGGGCAAAATAATTCTATAATTCTAACTATATATAGGTGTTCTCTTGAGACCTGGAACGTGAGTTTACTAGATAGATGTAAAAAAAAAAAAATCTGCCTCCAAACTGAAATGCCACCAATAACCCAAAAATGGTCTTATATAAGTACAATTTGGCAACAATGACAAAGGGAAGAAGATGATCATAAATTCCAGGCCAGCCAGGAATCTTGTCCTTCCAATTGTATTGCTTTGAGGGCTGATAGTGTTGAGCATCTTCAAACGTGCCAGTGAAATATTTGGACATGTTCTTTAGGAAAAGGTTTGTTGAGATCCATTGCCCACTGTGACACTGGGGCTGGCCTCTGCGTGTTAATTCATAAAAGATCTTTATTTGTTCTGAACTCAAGGTTCTTACAAACCTATCTTTTTGTATACAATAAATGGAAATGTTTCAAAGAGCAGTAAAATCATGATGACTTCTTCCAGACACAAATGAATGCTAAAAGCAGGAATTTCTTCTGTAATATATACTTAATTCTTGACCGTACTGACACATACTTACTTATATTAACATGCCATGCTTTCGGGAGTAAGAGAGGGAACATGGAGTCTTTCATATGTGAGGCATGCTCACTCTACCCCTGAGCTACATGCACAGTCATATATGTTACTTAATTACTTAGTGATCTAATTACAATTTTACAAAGTTTGTCTGTATGTAATGAAGAGAGTAATAAAAGACAGACATCTCTGTTGTTGTTTTGGGTGGGTTTTTTGGTTTGGGTTATTGCTTTGATCTCTTTTTTTAATGAAAAGAATGTTATAACTGGACTTTTGGCTCCTTTATTGATTCTTTTTCCTGCCTCCCTACACCACCCCCATCGCTTTCAACTCTTCAATTCTAGATAGGAGAGAAAGATGGCTAGAAAGAAAAGGGGTCATCAATATCATTTGACTACTTTCTTCTGGTTATGGTGTCAAGTTCCTTGGAGCAGGAGCAAGATTGATCTTCACAGGCAGAATGTCTCCAACTATGAACCAGCAATCCAGTAAACAGCAGCAAACAACAACCAACAACAGCAGCGGCAGTAGGAACCGGAACCGACAGCAACAGGGAAAATGGCAGAAAGCCTCTGGGCCTCTAGCATTAGGTACCCTCTGAAGAAGCCCTAGAATTCCAAATGTAAACTAGCCTCATCTGGCAACATCATGACCTTGCTGAAACATGAGGAAAATCATCCTCAGCTGTTATGGACAATCTGAAGTAGCCCCATATCCCACAATTGGGATTCAAACAAACACATATTCACATAACATTTCTATGTTTTGAAATAAACCAAAATTCTCACTACAAAATGTTAATGAGAAGAAATTTAGGGGAAAGGGAACACTGAGATGGCTCAGCATGTAAGATCACTTTCTATATAAGCCTAATAACCTGAGCCCCATCCCTAGAATCTATGGTAGAAAGATGGAACCAATTCCCAACAGTTGGCCTCTGACCTCTACATATGTACCTTACACACACACACACACACACACACACACACACACACACACAGACACCATAAACATCATACATATGCAGAAGCCACAGAGAAATGCTGCTCACTGGCTTGTTCCCCACAGCTTGTTCAATATGCTCTCTTATACCACTGAGAACCACTTGCCCAGGAGTACCACAAGCCACAGTCAGCTGTGTCCTCCACATCAATCACCAATCAAGAAAATGCCCAAGCAGACTTACTACCTGACAGTCTGATAGAGACCATCCCTCTGCTGAGATTTCCTCTTTCTTGTGTCTAGATTTGTATCAACTTGACAAAATTCAACCAGACCAATATCTGACAAGGCTCAGATACTACTGTGGAAAAGTGAGACAGAAAGAATGTAAGCATCAACATACAGGCAGAAATGCTGTAAAATGGAGTCTTTTGGACATGACATGGTGACTACAATCATAAACACAATACAGTTGTGTTTTATTGTGGAAATCCTATGTGAGATTAGAACATTATTGTGTCACTGTGCTTGGGAAGGGAATCATTAGGCCCCAACCCTCAATGAGAGACTACAGGCAGTAAATGTTAGAGGGGAGTAGCATACGATTTTTTAAAAGGGGAAAAATCACATAATCTATAATTCAACAACTTAAAATGCATGATTTTTCTTAGTACATTATGAGGGGAAACTATTAAAATAACACACAAACCATTCAATAAATAAAATGTTATCTTTCAGAAAAATATTTTTCTTTAAATTTCCTAATTTTTATTCTTTTTGATATAAATTATGATTTGCTGTATCAGTAGGTTGGTCACAGGGAGAAGCTCCAAAGAACCAAGGATTGACTGGAGCAGACTCTAGAAAGATAAGCAAGAATTATATGCTTGATCCCCAAAGCTTTGGAATTTATTTAACAGAAGTTGGTCTAGCACTTTATATTTGATTGTTTGTTATTTTGCCCCCTGAGGTCTGCTGGCTGTCTTTTATGAGCAGACAAAACCTACCCCAAAGTGACATTTGTAATCCTTGCCTTCAAGTTATCCCTGATTGGCTGAACAAATGCCTATACACCTAGGCAGAGCATAGTGAGGTAGATGTGGCCAAAGTTTTCAGACATTGAAGAGAGTAGAATCACAGGAAGGAGAGAGTTAGGAAGAGGAGAAGAGGAAGCAGAGTTGTGGACAGAGGAGGGCTAGAGGCCTGGGAGGAGAAACAGCATGGAAAGAAGTGGCCCAAAGAGAAAGCTCTGCAAGTATTTAGGGAGATAGTGGAGGGAAGTAGCCCAGGTTGAAATGGTTAAAACAAATAACATGGAATGTGAGGCTGAGAGGTGACAAGGTAGATTAGGGGGTAATATTTGTCCGATCCCAAGTGAAACAAGGCTTATTTAAATACAACAGGTGTCTATGTGTTTTATTAATATTGTACCTGGTTAATAATAACCATTATATTAATTAGAGGATTTAATAATAAGCTTTATTAGCAATCTGTATTTTCTACAACAATTAGAAGAATCACCAGTGTTTAAGAATAAACTTACAGCCGGGTATATTGGGACAAGTCTTTAATCCCAGCACTCAAGGAGGCAGAGGCAGGTGGATCACTGTGACTTTGAGGCCAGCCTGGTCTACAGAGTGAGTCCAGGACAGCCAACGCTACACAGAGAATCCCTGTCTCAAAAAAAATAAAATAAAATAAGGTTATGTATGAACCACTACAATACAAAATAGGAAGATTTATAATGCCCAAGTTGCACACAGACATTGAGATCATCATAGCTAAGAACCAGACAGTTTATTAATTGTATTTATTGAACAACCATGTGTTAAATCACAAAGACCAAGCAGTAGAGTCAAGATGACGGGATCCACTATTCAGCAACCATATGATTAATCCTTACAAATCAGATGGACAGGCAAGGTCCACTCAGGTCACAGAGTCTATGCAGGTATAATAGAGGGAACTATTGGAACCCACAGAAGGAGCTTGGAAGCCAGTCTTGGGTCAATAATATAGGCTCTATGTTAGAGGGGAACACTGAAGAGAGTAATCCAGAAAATTGAGAGCAGTGCCTGCAAACAGCTAGAGGTAGGAAAACTCACATTGGGGGCAGGAGAAGCTACAGAGAAAGGAGTGGAGTAGACAGGTAGCAAGACTTGAGGAAGGATAATTGGACGGCCACCTAACTGATAAGGATGTGTTAGTACATGCTATGGAAAGACAATTTTCCGAAGGGAAGAGCAAAGCAGTGAGAAAACATTGGGAAGAGTGTAAATGGCCCTTGCAAGGATCAGCTTGCACAGTGACTCCTGGTCTAAGCTGGATGAGTCTGGCTTTTCTACCATCATTATGAGAGGGTGATGATGACAGAAGTTAGTAAAGTACTGGCTAGAAACATGCAGGTCCAGAGACTCTGAGATTCAACATCAGATCATGAAGAAGAAGGAATAAATGTGTTTCTCGTTAGAAACATGTATGTTCACATCTTTTGTTTGATCTACTTAATAAGCATGTAGAAGTTTTTAACCAGAGGAAAGAGGTCATATGTGCTGTTTATAATTTACTTGAGAAATCCATCACTTAATCTAAATTTAACTCTTAAATTAGTGAGCATACCTTCTTCTGTTTCTCTGGTCATGTGCTTTACCAACACAGTCTGCCTCCAAAAAAAAAAAAGTTGAGTGTTATTTATAGAAAGTTTAAAGTTATTATTATAAACATGATAGAGATTGGGAAAATACGTCTTAAGTAAGATTTTTAAAGACTAGACTAATGAGGCTTGGTTTAAGAAAACAAGATTATGTACATAAAATTCCATTTCATTTTAAATTTAGAGCATACAGAAGATATCTGTGCTACTAAGATCTGAACAAGATTTATATGAATATATAATCAGTAAATACACATTATTTAACTGAATGTTTCATTGATACAAAGATTAAATATATACATATTTATACTGAATGCACTATTTTTTTATTGAAGTAAACTTCTATATCACACATGCATGTGCTGCATGTAAATATATGTGGGCAAAACACCCATACACATAAGATACAATTTTTTAAATCTGTGTATACACTTGCTAAATATATTCATTTAGTTAATTATAAAATTATAAAAGTACTTTAGACTGTGTTGAGAATGTCCACCTATTTCTATGATGCCATTTAAATCTTTGCTTGGAAGAAATGAAATGGTTTTATTGACATCCCAAGCAGATGCAAAAACAGAAAGCATAACACAGCATGCTTTGGTGCTGATGAGAATGTGATAGTCCATGACCTCACTCATTGTAGGTATGAAGAGAGATTTCTTTGACTCACAGCTTCCCCAGTATTTGCAGACATTGCTTTCAGTGGCATTTCTGTGACAACAGCCCTACAGAAAAGTCCTGTAAAGGTAACAATTCAACACCAGAGGAGACTGAAACACTTCATGAAATGTCACATTTCTCAAAAACTATGGTGAAAAGTAGCAGTGAGACATTATCTTCCATCCAAAGTTCTTTTATTAATTATTTCTCATAGGTAGTAGATTTTGTTATTTATATATTTTTCCGAAAATACTTCATATCATATAATTTCCACTTGATGGTTGTATAAATGGCTTTGTTGTTAAGAGATATGCTGTTCTTCCATAGGACCAAGTTCAGTCCTTAGCACTCATGTCTGGCAACTCACAACCACGTGTAAATATAGCTCCATGGAACAAGATGCCCTCTTTGAGCCTGAGTACACACACACACACACAGAAAAATAAAAAGAAATGGCACTTCCCCAAATTCTTTATTTTTGTCCTAAAAGCATCCTTTCATTTCTTTTTCTTTTTCCTTCCTCACCCTCTCCATTTCATTTACTTGTTTGCTTGCATGTGTGTTATGGTGCTGACTGAGTCCAAAGGCTTGTATGAACTAACATACACTTTTCCCCTGAGCACACCTCAGGCCTGTATGAACAGATCTTAACTCTATGAACTGATAATTCCTGTGTGGCATATAACAAATTTAAGTAAACATCACTTTTTTTCTTCTAGTTCTTAAAAAGCACCTAGTAAAAGAGTTTCCTCTACTGACGCTGTGCTGTGGCCTTACCCTACACAATTTCCTTTCCTCCCCTTCAGTGACTTTTGAGTACCACACAAGTAGAATTTACAACTGAGGGCAACTGCTTTGAGAAAGAAATAGTGAAGAAGAGAGGGAAACAAAAGGGAAAAGGACAGACATGAAATACTAATGTGGTGAGCCTACTCCATCACCAGTCCCCAGTGTTCACGTAAACATCTTGAGAAATGAAGGCTCCTGTTTTGTTCTGACCTGTGAGAAGCTGGGGTGGCTTAACTCACAAAGGGAAAGTAACAAATATTAAGTTAATTTTACAAGTCTTTTGAGTACTAGTGTAAGACCTGGCGTCTCACAGCTCAGGAGTTTAATCGCAACCTTCCTAGAAACTCTCCCAGACCAAGACTTGATGCAAAAGCAAGAGGTTTATTAACCATTGTACAACAGGGTCGCCCCTGCTGGTCAGCAAAGAGTGGCACCGGGAGACAAAGGCCTTTAGGTTTTTAAAAGAAAAATTGCGGGAAATTTGAAGTTGTAGTTTTGGCAATTTAGGATTGGATGAGGAAGTTATAAAGTAAGATAATTGGTTAGTCTTAGGTGTTCAAGCTTGGCCAGTCCTGCCAAGTGTGGATGTAGCTGCAATTTAAGGTGGGGGTGGTTAGCTCATCCTTGAAGATTAGGGGCTACAGACTTTTGGCTGGAGGTCAAAAGCTACTCAGAAGAAGTCTAGATTCCTTGCTAAGAAACGCTATCTCAAGGACAAGAGTCTGGTCCTCCTTTTGCTGAGTGAAGGTTATTGTTTGCTTACCCCTTTTTTATATCTGTCCTCACAGATAGGGTCACATTCCTTCACTCTCTGGAAACATACTAAGAGGCTTTAGCTTAACCTGGACCTAAGACTCAAAACTATAGGCTTTAGAAGACATATAGGTTACAAAGTTAGTCTAACCCTTCCATTTCCCCTTTCTCCTTGTAACTGCTTCAGTCATGAAGCAGCTGCAGAGTGAGAATTTTATTTTAAGAAAAATTTTTTTTTCTTTTGACTCAACATTTCAGCCTGTAGAATGGGACAATGGGCCGATGATCCGCCTTTTGGAATTTTTTTATGCTGATGATTGGATCGTTGATATCTCAGTTTGAAAGAGGCTGAAATGCTGGTCAAAAAGTTGGGGAGAGTACATGGGTAAAGATTACTAGGAGCCAGTCAAAGGCTGGTCAATGAGGCAGTCCTTAACAGTCTCTGGTTAGTTGATCCAATTGAAGAGACAGGGAGCAGTCATGTCAGCTTCCAACAAGTCCAGATTTTAGTTTGCAGCCCAGAGTCAACCAGGTGGAAAAAGTGAGGAATCCCAACAGCAGGGAAAAACACTTTGGGATTCATTTGAGTTATGCCAGATTTAGGTCTCATGACCTTTTGATTTTTATAAACTCATATGAATTTTTGGTACACAAAAGGAAATATATATATATATATATATATATATATATATTAAAAAACTCAGAAAAGTAACATATCCATAAATCTAATACAGCAACATTTTGAGAGTAACAGGTAAAAACTATATCTAACAGAAACCAGTCAGCTGTTTGTTTTATATTTTTTATAAACAACTTAAGTGTGTCCATGTGGCAGCCTTTTTGGAGTTAACGGCATCTGAGCAGTGAAACTCAGCCTCTTGGCTATTTTCCAAAGTCCAGTCTCTCACTGACTGACCTTGGTGGTCTTATAGCGGACTGCTCTGACCCTGACAAACTCCGTGCAACCATAGTAACCAGACAGCAGGCTCTGTGCAACCTTGAGTAAACTCTCCTATATTTTGGCTAAGTAAAATTGCCAGCGTGAGAAATTGCTTGTACTTTTTTTTTTTTTTTTTACTTAAGTGTTAACCTGACGTCCATTAAATTGACACTTTGATCAGTATGTAGACCAACATTTTTTAGATTTTTATAACCTGAAACTCCTATATCCTCAGACCCTATATAAACTTTATATATTTTTTTTATTTAATTATTATTATAAGACATTGGAAACTGATGTAAAGTCTGTGAGCAGGGCAAATTTGTTTTTTTTTTTTTTTTTTTTACACAAAAGATATAGTACCTAGTAGTTTTAACTAACTAATGAACTGTCCAATGAGCTGATAGTGAACCTAACTGTCTGCTCTTTAGCTGCCAAGTTACTGTTAACTAAGCCTAGCCTTTTAGCCTAGCTGTCAAAGTGATCAGAGACCTGAGAAGGATAAATTATGAGCTAAGTAAATGTACCAATCAAAATGACAGAGATGACTAGTTAGTCCATCACCTAGGCAGTGTCCCTGGCTCATGTGGTCTCCTGGCTTTCTGAGCAGAGGCAGTCCAGCCATCAGGCATAGAGGATGAGAAACTGCTGCTGTGGAAAGAGGAACAGGAGAGATTGACCTCACCTTGCCTCTCACAATGTGAGACAATGGCTCTTCAGGTGTCCCTGGCTTTGTCCACAGTTTAGGCTGGGCCCTAGCAGTGGGCCAGTTGGGGCAGTATTGCCCAGTGGTTAGCATACCACAATCCAGAGTTGCAGTCATCTGTCATTGTTTAAATCTTCTCAGAGACCTTGGGGAGCTACTGCAAGGATTTTGGGACTTTCTGCCACAATAAACTTATATATCTTAAAATGCCATATTTATTAGATCTCTAATAAGCTTGAGGGCCAGCATATCTGAGTTACTCTTTGTTTTTATCATCTGTTTTAAACTGTGTCCTATAAAACAGAATGCTATTTAATCTAGTTTATCATATTTTTGAAATGTATGTTTTAGAACTATATATTTTAAGACAAATAGGCAAACTTTATAGTTACCCATCCTAGGCTTAACCTTAAAAAACCCTATACAAAGACACTAGGTAGAGCTTAACATCTTAACCAACTGCAGTCATTAGCATAGCTTTAAGTCTGCTCTTTCTGAACTAAAATTAAAGTAAACCTTTTAATTAGATACAGTTTATAGAGGGGCTAGTAAATCTTGCTGATCCTACCACTTTGTATTAAAATTGAACAGTAAAAAGCTTTGCACTTAACACTAATGAGAGGACTGAACATAACTGAGAGACCTAAATAAAATGGTGGTAAACTCATGGCTCCACCCTCTTTATCTCCGGACCAGCATGGCGGCTGGCCACGTGTAACTGAACTCAGCTGGAAGCTCTAAACATGGCAGCAAAACTACAGCTTTATGTGCTCTCTATCCCTGAACCATCATGGTGGCTAGCCATGTGTTAGCACAGGCTGTGACTGACAATATCAAACATAGCCATACCAAACCTATCAACCAGAATTCTTTCCCCTTAAAAGAGCATAAAAAAACATTTTGCAATGAAGAATCACCAGCCTTTTAAATGAATTATAAGATATTTAAATACAGATTTTTTTTTCAAATCATATTAACTCTCTGGCTTTTTATAATATATCCACTAACCTTTTGGTATAACATCCTATATACCTTTAGGATTTTAGCTTTCTTTTTCTGGCTTAACATTTTTGCTTTAGACAAGCTATTTTTTTTTTTAATATCTCTTGCTCACTCTCTCTTTCTTTTTAGATAACAGGAAAACTCTTATTATTTTTTTTAATTTTTTTAAGGGTTGGGAAACTGTTTTAAGTTTGTTGTTAGACTGCCCAAGAGTTATTGCTTAAAAAAATCTGATAAACTGTAGATGTTTTATCCTCTTAAACCTCTAAACAATTCTTAAAACTCGTCCCTGAAATATCAAAGCAAAGTATCTTTAGGAGTGAATTTACAAAGCATAGCCATAATTTTAAAAGTCAAAACCATATTTTAAGACCAAAATTTATCAGTGAAAACAACCCAATCTTTAGAACCAATATTAACTTAGAATAATACTTTTTTC
Organism: Meriones unguiculatus; assembly: GCF_030254825.1. Lineage (NCBI taxonomy): Eukaryota > Metazoa > Chordata > Mammalia > Rodentia > Muridae > Meriones > Meriones unguiculatus. Next base: position 44,398,869 of record NC_083357.1, read on the forward strand.
TTATCCTAAAAAGAAATAAAATCATTTTGACTCAGAGATTTTGTAACCTTTGTTTTTTTCCTAAGCCACCCTATGTGGCAATTTACATTGTTGTTATTTAAACATATGCATTTATAGACCCTATAAACACATAGTCACATATATGTGTTTTAAACAAGAATTTGAATTTAACCTTAAAACATACCCAATTATTTTTTTATCATATCAACAATTTAAGACCAGTTGAAAACAATCTTATAATGGCCATATATTTAAACAGACAGATAAAACGTTTTTTTTTTTATTATTTATATTCACCTGTAATTTTAAACATTACAGCAAGTATAGTTTTTTTTTTTTTCTAAATTACTGTTTGATCTGTAAGTTGTAAGCCCCCTAGGTGGGAGGAGGGAAGAGAGCAGCAAGAGGGTGTGGTGAGCTCTTGCCACTCACTTTCCTCCTGAGCTGGCATGAAGGCAAGGGGGAGGAGTTTTTCCTCACTCTCGGCAGCCACAGCAGCTCCTGTCATGGAGCAGCTATGGTGCCAATCCCCGCCTAGCCATGTCTAAGGACTTTCACCCAGCAAGCCCATAAGCCTTGCCTGCTCCCTTGGCTCCCTTGTGAGCTTTACTCTACCTTACCTCTTCCGAAGGTCCTGAACCTGCTTCCTGGCTGGGCCTCTCCGCTCCCCCGTGTCCAACGCAACAAGGGGCCGCACCAAGCCCGTGCCCTGCTGGGTGTGTATTGTTATTTTTCAGACCTTTAAGTGCCTGAGCACCGCCTGCCCAAGCTCCAGCCCCAGCTCCACACATCTCCCCAGCCACCCAAAAGCATTTCCTCCTTGGCTCCCTCAGGAGGGAGAGCACACTGCTTGGTTTCCTGCCATGCAGCCATGTGCACTCCCTGGCCGAGAACTAGTTATAATTTTAACTACCCTCTGTCCGAATTTTTATCAGTCCAAGTCTACAAAGAAACAGACACAGAAAAATACATACATACATGAGAAACACAGGATTTAAATTGCTGGGGGAGCAGAATCTCTCTGCTCCACCCTCTTCACAGAAAGGAGCAAGCTGAGTGTCCTACAGGATGTCCTATGGACTTGGCATTAATGACATGTCTGTCTGCCTTAATGAAACCGTTCCAGGCGAGTGGCCTCGAACCACTGAGGGGACTCGAACCCCTTCTACAGATGCTCTCGAGCTAGACTATATCCCTGTCAAAAGAGTCAGAGAGGCAACAACAACAGAAACACAAAGAATCAGGCAAGTAATCAAACAAGGACACCCTTGTGAGTGGTACCACAGTGCTCTGATAGAATGGCTGCCTGGTGGTGGTCATTCTCTACGAAAATCAGACAGGAGGAGGACCATCTCAGATCCAACCTCCCAAACGGAAATTGGGGTGTCCCCCAGTTCACAGTCAAGCAATATTCTGACATGTCTGTCAATTGCAATGACTGATCAGATGACCAAAATGGTCCAGATAGGCGCCTAAACTGAAACAGATTGGTACCACAGAAATCTAATTGAGAGGCTGCCTCATGGCAGCCATCTCTGACAAGAAGCAGATTGGTAAGACAGAAACAGACTAACCTGTTCCGAGCTCAACCTCCGAGTTCAGTCTGATGAGGGTTCGGGAAGGGGAACGCCCTCTCCCAGCCAACGCACCAAAATTGTAAGACCTGGGGTCTCACAGCTCAGGAGTTCAATCGCGCCCTTCCCAGAAACTCCCCAAGAGCAAGACTCATTGCAAAAGCAAGAGGTTTATTAACCATTGTGCAACGGGGTCACCCCTGCCGGTCAGCAAAGAGTGGCACTGGGAGACAAAGGCCTTTAGGTTTTTAAAAGAAAAATTGCGGGAAATTTGAAGTTGCAGTTTTGGCAATTTAGGATTGGATGAGGAAGTTATAAAGTAAGATAATTGGCTAGTCTTAGGTGCTCAAGCTTGGCCAGTCCTGCCAAGTGTGGATGCAGCTGCAATTTAAGTTGGGGGTGGTTAGCTCATCCTTGAAGATTAGGGGCTACAGACTTTTGGCTGGAGGTAAAAAGCTACTCAGAAGAAGTTTAGGTTCGTTGCTAAGAAACGCTATCTCAAGGACAAGGGTCTGGTCCTCCTTTTGCTGAGTGAAGGTCATTGCTTGCTTGCCCTTTTTTTATATCTGTCCTCACAGATAGGGTCACATTCCTTCACTCTCTGGAAAGGTACTAAGAGGCTTTAGCTTAACCTGGACCTAAAACTCAAAACTATAGGCTTTAGAAGACATATAGGTTACAAAGTTAGTCTAACCCTTTCACTAGAAGAGCAACTGATAATTCTTCACTCAAATGAAGAAGGCTCAAAGTCACCAAAATCTGCCTGTAAGAGCTAGAAGAAGTGACTCTTTTCTAATGACAGATGTTTTTTGAGTCTCCTCAGGAGAGAAGCCAACAAGTTCCAGGATGAGAACCATCCAATTGGCTGAGTCCAGAGTAGCTCAAGGGACAACCTACAGAGAGGACTGATTTTTTTTCTTTATTTTCCAGTTAAGATTAATTTTCAAATGTCAAGAGGAAGGACTGAAAAGACCAACTTTGTGTGGCCTTAATAAAAACTATGTGAGGAAAGTACAAAGCAGGTTGTGTACAAAGGGTGTGAAAAATATTCTGTGTTATGCTACTGCATTGCTGATAATGCTTCAGAAAATATAATTAGCAATATATGTCTTATAAGGGCTAAAATAATACATGAGTTCATTTTTATTGTTTGTTTGCGGCTCATATCAGTTTAAAGCTATAAAGACTATATTTTTTTGCCATTCCGGAGATTATCTCATTTTTGAAAAACTAAAAGTAAAACGTAAAATGGCCATTATATCAAAAGGATCCTACCTTCCTTTGCGTCTCAGAATAGTAAGTACTTTGTTCATATTGGCCTGCTGAGCTAGATAAGGGACAAACAAGGAAAATGCAATCTCTCTATGGATGACCTGAAACTGGCCCTACAATTATCTTGCAGACCATTCCTAGGACCACTCTACAAAACCCAACAACTGAGTATTTCTTGAAAAGACTAGCACTAGTGACTCCTTAACATCAGTAAAACATCTGTTTGTTTAAAAAACAAGAGAGATTATTGTAATTTTTACTTAACATGCATCAGTCAACTAAACAACGCAATATTTCATCAAATTAAAAGCAAGTATTATATTAGAAACTGAAAATTGCCCGAACTGAACTGAAAACAAAAGACAATTTTACTAACCTTGTACAGGCCCTTTCTCAGGCTCTCACAAACAGGCTGAGGCACTGAGCTAGGAAGAAATGAGGCATCTCTTGGAGGCAAACAGGAGCTGTGTCTCACAGCAGGATAAAGCTTGGCAACATGAGGGCACTGTTGAACAGGCAGGGAAGTGAGAAGAGTGTCTAAGGTCATCTTCTGCTGCTTCACCTGCAGAAGCTTTTTTTTAGACACCTCCAGCCTTTCCATCACCCTATGAAGATTGCAACAAGGCTGTATTTAGCATCTCATTTTTCTCCTAAATAACTCATAAATGACTTGTATTGCCTTGAAAAATTGCTCAAGGACTAATCAGAATGTCCCATAAAATATCTGTGAGCTAAAAATGTATCAGAGCAAACCTACTTCACACAATTACAGATTTAACACTATTATGAAAGAATCATGTCTAATCTCAGACAAATTCCTCATTAGTGACACAAGAGACACCTGAGCAAGAGAAGGCTTCTTTCATTAGCTGTCAGTGTTATCTGGGTTATCCCTGAGTCATAACTGCAGGTGTAGCATTGCTAGCTTCTGGAAGGTTCTACACACAATATCCCTAAAGATGATAGCAGAAATATTTATGTTGAAAACAGTAAAATATGTGAAATTTGGGCTATGTTAATTTGCTTAACAATAACAGTGAGTCCCTATATGTGAATGTGTCAATATATCACATTGTGCTCCTTAAATGCATACAACTAATATGAACTAAAAAAGACCCACAAATCCTTGTAATGAGTAAACCACAAGGGTTTTTTTTTTTAAATCATCCCCTGGATTTTGTCATCTATTTGCACTCACCATCTGTGCACTTTGTCCATAATCTATGCAAAAATTAAGATTTATCCCAAAGCGATCACTCAGAGCAGCATCTCTAGGGGAAGACGAAATAGCTGATGGGGTGATTAACAAGAACTGATGCCCTTGCAGTACTTACAGACAAGCTACAAAACCCCAGTTCCAAGCCTAGGAAACCCCCCTTTGGATTTTCATTAGAGGGATGCAAGAGGTTTCTAAAACAATGCTATCACCATTGCTCTTGGTTGTCTCAAAGAATTTGAAGGTAAGACCCTCTTTTCTGAAGACATTACACACATTTAGAATTCTTTAAAGAAGCAAAAAAAAAAAAAAAAAAAAAAAAAAAATCCAGGTAAACTCAGTGCAAAGACACTGTAGTTCACCCTCTACTGTTGTTTTTCAAAGTTGTTGGTATAATGTTTTTTAATGTATACACCTTACCCCTGTTCATTTACATACTGATTGCTCCCCCACCCCACCCCCAACTCTGGTTTCAATCCAGATGTTGCACTGGATACTCATTCTAAGCATCCTGTCTCAACTCTTGTGTAAACAGGAACAAAATAAAGCAACTGGACACAATGTTGAGCAGGGGGGAGCCAGAGGACAGGAAAGTGGGGACGAGCCAGAAAGCAGGAAAGAGTGGGAGGAGTTGAGGCAAGAGGGGAGAGGAGAGCAGAGCTGGAGGAGAGATCTTGGAAGACGTGAAGCATGAACCAGACCTAAGATTTCACAAAAAGCAAGTATAATGTGGGAAATCTAAATATTAGGAAACTGAAGGCTTGGAAGTTTAGGAGGGAGTAAATATTGCCCAGCATTGTGTTCTAGGTTAACTAAAAACCCAGTCTCTGTGTGGTGAGTTGGTTATACAGTTGCTGAGGATTAACAGCAGCTTTACTAGAAGATAAACCAATAGTAAATGTTAATAACCACCTACAACACAAAGTTTACTGTATAGTTAGCATTCACAGCATACTAATCGAAAAAATTGTTTTACTCAAATCATGTGTTCGAGACCAGTGAGTGGATTGAATTATTTTTGGTTACTGTGTTGCCTTACTTGCTTAGTGTATTAGAGAGTGATCTTCTCCTTTATTTTCTTCTACATAGAATTGTTGATATTTTTCCATTTCCCTTCTGGAAGTATCTACTTGACTTTTGATCTCAGGGAGTTTTGATTCCAAACTTTTCACTCTGAGTATCATTTGATTCATTCTTGAAGCATTATTGTTCTCTCCTAAATTCTCTAAGATTGTTTCCTTTTCTGCTTCTGTCTAAAACAAAAATAAATGTTTGTAAATAACTAAACCCAAAGTTAGTATTGTGTATGTGTCTCCAGTACACATAAATCACTGATACACAAAGCAGTTTTATATACTTGATACAACAAGCTGAACTTTAAAAGATTTATCTTCTTACACAATAGTAAGAGCTGGAGAGGACAGGAACTCCACAAGGAGAGCAACAGAACAAGAAAATTTGAACACAGGTAACTTCCCAGAGACTCATACTCCAACCAAGGACTATTCATGGAGAAAACCTAGAACCCTGACAATGCAGCCACTTCTGATGAGAACTGATAGACTAAGATCAGAAAGAAGGAGAGGAGGACCTCCCCTATCAGTGGACTTGGGGAGGGGCATGCATGCAGAAAGGGGGGGTGGGTGGGACTGGGAGGGGAAGAGGGAGAGGATTATGGGGTGATACAAAATGAATAACGTGTAATTAATAAAAGTTAAATAAAAAATTTTAAAAAAGTATGAGATTTTAACAAGGTCTTCTAATTACAATGAGTTTGCAAATAACTAACACAATATTCAAAACAACTTTTATAAGGTGAGTCTATTCATACAAAAGAAGTAGCTTCAAAACCTAATCCCATTGCTGTTTTGTATTGTTTGAATCTAAAAATTCTGTGAATGCTGGTTTAACTCCTGCATAATAAACAAGTTGCATATATCCTGTATTTGAGATAATAAAGCTATAAAATATTACTTGCAATAAGAATCACAATGTTTAGAGGTTTGGGCCATGAAATCACATATTCTAACTATATAAATAAAAACTACATTAAAACCAAAAACATGTCCAAACTGTATACCATGAATTACAGCTCAAAGAAAAAGTAACTTTGGATCCCCAAAAGGAATACCAAATACAATATTCTAACTTAAATCCAATGATCCATTCTGCTCTAAGTGTTATGTTGTATTTGTGAGGAGGTAGAACATTCATTCAAATTCTACTCTAAATAATGCAAGACACAATGGGCATAAACGAACAAAAGACAGAGGTAATGGTAGCAAGAAAATATGTTTATAATGAAGATCCAAAACATGTCAAAAAGCAAATCATCACGAGAATATTAAAGTCCTGTTTTGTGAGAATATTAAAGTCCTGTTTTGTACATAAAAAAGTCATCTATATCTAGACAGAGTTTCATTAATAGATGACCTAGTGGTATATGTGGGAGGTTTGTAAGCAAAATAAAATTGACAGAGAAAAATCCACAAAGAGCGAACTTCCTCTTTTTCCAAAGTCAGGAACCATCCCGATAATATTCCTGTGTCATTGTCAGCTTCCTCTGTCTTGCTGTAAGCCTTCATGAATACATGCAGCATTTAATGCTCTGTTGTTGGGAACAAGCAAAAGAAACTTTTCCAAGTCTTACCATTTTTTTCAGACTCCATTTAAACATGGGAAGAAAGGAAGTTCAAGGTTCCAGGCTCTGGGGAAGCTGTGGACTTCCCAATACCTGAACAGCTTCTGTTACAAAGAAACAGTTGTCTCAGTACAGACATCTCAGGGACTGCTTGTAAGGAAACATCTGACTGAGTCAAGACACCTCAAAGACAACTTCTCCATCTTGCTGCAGGGTCAAATTAAGCTCATGTTCCCAGGCATAGGGACCTACTCCTATCCTGGTTGATGGAAATTCCCTAGCTTAACCCCTTGTGTGAAAATATGATTGGACAATGCTACAGCCCACCCTGCTTACCCTTGCTCTATGGTTTTCACCATTTAAATATAATACAGCTTACCTTAGGGAACCAGGTTCAGATCCCAAACTGGCTGCCTCCCTGCACACACAGAAAATAAAGCTTGCATTTTTAAAGCTTTGTATCTGCAGTGAGTTTTCTCGACTTCCACCCTGAACCCACCACTGTCAGTGTACAGTGGAGAAAAACTAACAGTGTCTGTCTAGGTCCATGCTTCTACACTTAGCACCCTGCCTTTACCGGGTAATAGCTTCCACTCCCAGGCTTGTACTGGTTTGGTTTTAGATTAGTTGAATTGCAGAAATGTGCATCTATTTTTCAGGCTCATGATACATTTATGCAATGTACACCACATATATCTAATATCTAATTTTATTTTTTATTTAATTTTTTATTCACTTTACATCCTGGTTGTAGCCCCATTCCACCCTCCGTCCCCACTAGTGTCTAATTTTCAATTATTGATATTTTGTTTTATGGATTTATGATTTGTGTATTAAACATGTTAGTTCCTTTCATTTCAACTATAAGTAATCTAGCAGTCAATACAATTATCATCATCATTATTTTTGTGCTGTTATATAAATTGTCCTAATTTGTGTTAAAAATACATTCAGGTGACTAGAGACATGGCTCAGCAGTTAAGAACACTGGCTGCTTTTCCAAAGGACCCCAGTGTGAGTCCCAGCCCTCACATGGCAGCTGATAACCCCCTGTGACGCTAGTTGCAGAGAACCCAATACCCTCTTTGGACCTCTGTGCACACTGCATGCATATGGTGCACAGTCATGTAAGCAGGCAAAATACTCATACACATAAAATAGTAAATAAATTTTTTAATGTTTAAAGTATGTTCTTGATCTGGTTTGTGGTTCTCATAGTCTAATTTATTTTTATTTAAGCCTTAAAAGGTATGTGAAGTGTAACCCTAGACTGGAGACAAGAAGAAGTTGCAATAACATTTCAAGACTAAATTACTATAGAGACAGTCTTTCCATGTTGCGGGATATTCGATCTCATTGTGATGCCCAAAATTGTGAACTGTAAACCCAGTTTCTTTGTGTGGTTGAACCCTATTATACACCCTTAATCCAAGAATTTTGTTTGTGTAAACAGCTGATTATGTTGTTGATCAACCAGGCCTAGCACACACTTTAAATCCAAGAGCTCACAGTATACAAGATTTAATACAGTTAACCTGATGTCAAGAGGCAAAGCTAGAATCAGCTGAAAGAGATCAAAGAGTAGAAGGGACTTTGAGTTGAGAGGTGTTTAAGACAGCCTGGAGGAGAAGAAAGAGGATTAGCTCAGGCTCTGGTTTTAGCTTAGTCTTGAGTTCCTCAGCTCCCTGGCTTTTTGGGCTTTGAGCTGGCAAGCCGTCAGCCATGGGTTTTGTTTTGTTGTTTTGTTTTGCTTTGGATTTTTTTGTTTTGTTTTGTTTTGTTTATTTTTACCTTTTGCTCCTGGGCTGGCAACTGAGCTAGTGATCCTTTTGGCTTTTTTCCATCCAGACCTGAGCTGAGAAGGAAGGTTAGCTGGTTACTGTCTCTGCCTCTCTGAGCTAGCACGTTTTTACCCCAGCATCTGGCTCCTGAGTCTTTATTGGTAAATTATAACAAATGTGATTTCCTTCATTTAAACAACATTTCCAGGTGCATCTTTTCCTCTCAGACAGACATTTTTTAACTTAGAGAGAATTACCTTTACGTGTGCTTTTACTTTAGAGATGCCAAGTGGTGGCTCTTTCTTCAGAAGTTCAGGAAATGACCTTAATTTGTGTTTGAGGACTTTGTTAAGTCCAACACTTTGCTGGAATTGCTTGTCTGTTTTCATAGGAGGACATGCTGAATGTGGAGAAGTGTATCCTGTATCACATTTCTTCTTCCCCTTCTGTTCCTGAGATGTTTTTTGTAGATGATCAGACAGAAGCTTTGTTTTCCTGGCTTGAGATGTTTTTTTTGTCTTGGAGGACTGGTTTTGAAAGCAACTTCATCCTTACAAGTTGTTGGGGGCAGGGTAGACACAGACCAGATAGAAATGAATTCATAGCACAATTATCTTCTTCATGTATGCTTAGCCACTCACAACCCACTGGCCTGTCATTAAGAACAGGGCTGCATAGTTCATTGGTGCAGCCCTTTCCTCAAAGGTATTAAATTCAGTTCCTAGCATCAGAAAATAATTTTAAAAACAAGGGAAAATAATTTATCATGACCTAGATGAGAAGAAAACCATCAGATAATAAATTTAGCTTTGTCAATGTTATTTGGAATAAACATTTCACTATGTGCTAAATTTAAGAAGTATTTTTTTACAGAGTCTCACTCTTCAGACTTGGCTATCCTCAAACTCAGAAATCTGTCTGCTTTTGCCTCCCAAGGATGGGATTAAAACTATGGTCCCCTACACACAAGTAAATTAGATGATCTTTTGATATATCAAAAGAAGTCAAACATAGTGGTACATGCCTTTAATCCAAGCACTGGGAGGCAGAGGTAGACAGATCTCTGTGAGTTTGAGGACATCTTGTTTTCCACTGTGACATCATGTTTGAGGACAGCCAGAACTACATATACTCTGTCTCAAAATTGGGAGAAGATCTTCACCAACCTTATATCCAACAAAGGGCTAATATCTAAAATATGTAAAGAACTCAACAAATTAAACACCTGCAAAACAAATAATCTAATTTTAAAATGGAGTACTGAGCTAAACAGAGAATTATCAACAGAGGAATCTCAGATGGCCGAGAAGCATGTATGAAATAGTGTCCTTAGTAATCAGGGTAATAGAAATCAAAACAACACTGAGATTCCATCTTATACCCATCAGAATGGTTGAGATCAAACACTCAAGTGACAGCACATGCTGGTGAGGATGTGGAGAAAGAGGAACACTCCTTCATTTATGTTAGGGGTGATAACTTGTACACCATTTTGAAAAATCAATATGGCACTTTCTCAGAAAATAGGAAATGGTTCTACCTCAAGACCCAGCTATACCACTCCTGGGCCTATACCCAAAAAGATGCTTCACCATACAACATGCACATTTGCTCAGCTATGTCATAGCAGCTTTATGCGTAATAGCCAGAAACTAGAAAGAACCCAGATGGCCTTCAACTGAAGAATGGATACAGAAACATGATACATTCACAAAATGGAATATTTTTTAACTATTAAAACCAAGGACATCATGAAATTTGACGGCAAAATGGATGGAACTAGAAAAGATCCAGAGTGAGGTAACCCAGACCCAGAAAGATACACACGGTATTTACACACTTACAAGCAGATTTTAGCCATATGGTACAGGATAACCACACTACAATTCCCAGACCCAAAGAAGATAAGTAACAAGGACGACCCAAGGGAGAATGCTTAAATCTCACTCAGAGATTTAGAAGAAATAGAATAGAAAGCTGAAGAAAGGGAACAGGGTAGGAGAAGGAGTGCAGAGAAAATGAGGGTGGAGATCAGACCTGGGGAGAACGGAGGGAGGTCAGAGGCCTTGCAGAGAGAAAAGAAACTATGAGTGAGAGTATCTCTGTGACAAGCTGGAGAACTAAGAGAGGGTATGCTACCGGGAGGATATAGGGGTAATTCTGAAACTCCTGGTAGCAGGGGTCATGGAGACTGAAGAGGCTATCTTCTGACTAGAAAGAACTCCTAGTGGAGGTAGGGGAACACCAAGCCAACCATCTGTACCCAAAATTTACCCTGCCTACAAGGTGTGCCAGGACAAAAATAAAGCATAGGTGGAGAAAATGTCCAACCAATGTCTGGCCCAACCTGAGACCCGCCCCATGGCTGAGAGCCAACCCCTGACAGTATTAACAATGCTCTGCTATGCTTGCAGAGAGGAGCCTAGCATAGCTGTCCTCTGAGAGGCTTCACCCAGCAACAAATCAAAATAGATGCTGAAACTCACAGCCAAATATTGGGCAGAGTGTAGGCAGTATTGTGGAAAAGGAGGGAGGGTAGATAGAAAGACACAGGGGGAAGAGGAGCACCATAAATAAGACCAACAGAGCCAACTAACTGGGGCCCATGGCGGGGCTTGGGAGGGAACTTTCAGAGACAGAAGCACCAGCCAATATTAAATTACTCACAATTCCAACCAGTTAATAATACAGTTCAACTTAGGTCATGCCTTTATCACATAAACAAGAGCATGAAAACTAAACAGAGTGTCTGGAAAGGTGGCTCAGTGCTTAAGAAATTAACTAGTTTTTTTTTAATATTTTAATGGGAGATTAAGAGATGGCTCAGTGGTTAAGAGCACTTGCTACTCTTCCATAAGACCCAAGTTTGGTTCCAAGCACCCAAATGGTCAGGATCACAGACATCTGTGACTCCAAGAGATACAACACTTATTTCTGGCTTCCACAGGCACCAGGTACACACACTATAAAATGCTGAAATTTCCATAATGTCTTCAATGTTAGCCTATTACTTCCCAAGATTTAGTGAATCTTTTTCTCTCTCTCTCTCTCTCTCTCTCTCTCTCTCTCTCTCTCTCTCTGTGTGTGTGTGTGTTTGTGTGTTTGTGTGTGTGTCTAGGCTTATGTAGCCTTGGCTGTCTTGAATTAACTTTGTAGACCAGGCTGGCATTGAACTCACAGAGATCCCCTTCTTTTTCCTTCTAAGTGCTGGGATTACAGCCACACCCAGCTTAGAAAAGCTCTCTTAAAACCTATATGCTAGTAACGTAAGGGTTTCCAAGGAAGATATGCCATGCTCTTTTGTGAATCTTAAGGAACCATGAGATTTCAAGATAATAACTGGTACTTTGGAACTTACTTATTTACATTTGAGTATTACCAAAATCACATTCGTTAATATAAAGATCATAATGTATATAGCAAAGTAAATAAAGCTCTTTCCATGAACTGTGAACATTAATGTTCAGATCCCAAGACCCACTGAAAAGCCAGGCAGGAATGGTGGCCCATCTATAACCCCCATCCTATGGAGTTAAGGAGACCCAGAGCAAGCTGGTTAGTCAAACCAACCAAATCCAGTAAGCTCCATGTTCAATGAGAGCTGCTGCATTAAAAATTGAAGTGGCCCAGAATAGAGGAAGGCACCCAAGATCAGCCATGAGCTTCTACACCCATGTGCACACATGTGTACATACATCACACACACACATGTGAGCACACATACATATACACCACACACAAACACATGAAAAAGAAAATAAATCGCTCATATATAGATTTAACCAAATAATCCCTGCTTGCTCTTTGTTTGTTTGTTTGTTTGTTTGTTTTGAGACACAGTCTCTCTATGTAGTGCTGGCTGTTCTAGAACTCACTATGTACACAAGGCTGGCCTAGAACCCAGTGAGATCTGCCTGCTGAGTGCTGAGATTAGAGATGCACACCATCACACCTGGGTCTGGCTTTTTTTTTTTCATGTTTTTATTTATTTATTTATTTTTTATGTGAAAGAATGATTTGCCTACATGTAATTCTATGCTCCATGTGCATGCCAGGTACCCACAGAAGTGTAAGGAAGTCTTGGGATCCCCAACAACTGGAGTTACACATGGTTGTGAGACACCTGTGTGTGCTAGAAAAGATCCTGGTCCTCAGCCAGTTCTTCTAACCATTGAACCATCTCTCCATCTCAGTCTACCACTACATCCAAAGTATTTCAATAGTCATTTGGAATTTATGAAAGTAAAAAAAAAAATTAGTCATAGCTCTACAAAATGTTTCTTTTCCAAACCAACTCTCCATAAGAACCAATGCTAGGAAGGCAAATGTGGACTTTAGAAAACACAAATACCGAATTCACAGCAAGAATATTAATCTCACAAATGAGCCTATTACCTTAGTATCAACATTACTATCATCTTCTGTTGTTCAACTGGGGCCATCAGAACCAGATTTACAGGAAAACCTTCGGAGTAAAGACACAATAATGAGTGAGTTGGATATTTTAACAAAATCTGGGGAACGGTCAGTAATTTGTATATTATACAATATTTCATGATTTGCATAATTGGAAATTGACATTTGTTCATTTTTAATTAGAACTTTCTGTCTTCAGTTATCACAAATATATAACACATGATTAAATGAAGACTCAAGCATAAATCCATGTAAAAGAACAAAAGCCAACATTGGCAAAGCCTGAAATAATTTACATGTACAAACTGCCTGCCCTGAAGACTAAACTGAAATACTCTTTAATGACTATATAATGACTATTTGCTACCTGAACAGAAGCAAAGCCATAGTGGGCTGGAGTAGTAGCCCCACAGTTAAATTAACTTGCTGCTCTTCCAGGGAATCCAATTTTAGTTCCCAGCACCCAGTTTCCAGCGCCCACATCACATAGCTCACAACCACCTAAAACCCAGCTCCAGAGAATTCGATGCTTATGGCTTCAGGTGTCTGTAGACACCTGCACCCATGTGTATATACCCAAATACAGTCACAAACATATTATACAAAATTAAAAATTATAAAAATATATTTTAAAAATTATTAAAACAACACAGAAGAAACATTGTTCCCACTCTCTATCTCTCAGTAAAGACTATGCAGTTCATGGACTTTCCATTGTCCATGTCTAATCAAACTCTCAGTAATTAAGATGGAAGTAGGTGATACCACAAGTGTACCTGCTATAGAGATCCTTGAAAAGTACTCAAGTTATTTTAAGATTGTCTAACAAAAAACTCAGAGTTCTTTTAGTTCTCTAACTATACTACGAAAAAGAATAAGCAGCAATGTTTTTTGAGTGCCTGGTTTGATATGCCTTCAGAATTCCTTCAATATACTTTATTTTGATTTTTAATATTATCTTTGTCAATCTTGTAAATTGCAATACTTTTTAACAATTTTCTAAAACCCGAGATTGCTACCAAAATGTTACTCCTCTTCAAATTCCATCTATCACCTTTGCTTCATTCCTATCCTTTACTATGACGCTCACTTGCTTATTTCACTCTTTATTAATACTGTGTGTGTATGTGTGTGTGTGTGTGTGTGTGTGTGTATGCACATGTGGAAGTCAGAAGACAACTTGGAGGAGCTTGGTTCTCTTCTTCCTCTGTATGAGATCCAGGGATCAAATTCAAGTTGTCAGCCTTGACAGCAAAAACCTTTATCCACAGATGACATGCTAATTCCAGTCTTATCTTTAGTAGGCTTCACTGCACAGACTTACCCACTATATTATTAAAATATTCACCTACATGTGGATAAATAAAAAGATTACTGGCCTTAAAATTATAGAACTGAGTCCAAGTTTCATTTCTGCCTCTGAGTGCATTTTCACGTTACTTTACTTTGCATTTCAGATTCTCCAAGAGAACAACCATTTGGGAAGAATGTGAAACATGAGTTAATGTACTACAAAGTATCTGGCCTGGTCTCTACAATTCCTTAAAATTCTGAACTTCTAAGCCATGTATGATGATGCATGTCTTTAATCCCCATACTCTGGAAGCAGAGGCAGGTGGATCTCTGAATTTGAGGCTACTGTGGTCTACAAAGCAAGTTCCAAGAAAATCTATATAAAGAAAGCCTGTCTGGAAAAAATCTTGAACTTCTAGATGCTTGAAATCTGTCTACAAAAGAAACAGAATAGTTAACAGTCAGAAATTAAGGTGGAGGAGAAGGAAGAACAAGAACAAGAAGAAGAGGAACAATAAAAAGAAGGAGAAAATTGAAAACTAGCCAGGCATGGTATCACAAGTCATTACTAATGCCAATACTCTGAAGGCACAATGATCTCTGTGAGTTCAAAGCCAACCTAGTCTATATAACAAGGTCCAAATTGCCAGGACTACATACAGAGACCTGGTCTAATAGGTTTAAAAAAAAAAATAAAGGATCTGGGCAGAGCCAAGATGGTGAGTAGCACACACAGTTTCTGAGCAGTGGAATACCTAAACTTCTGAGTTGGTGAATGGAAGGACCTCTAACCCAGGAAAACAACGGTGAGGCTTTCTAAACAACAGGGAAAAACGCAGGAGGTGAAAACTTTGGTCTCAGGTCACCTGGGGACTTGTATGGGGAAGGAGAGAAACGATCCTTTGATCTTGCGGCACTCCCCTCCCCCAGACCTCCCTACTCCTCATTACAGCTGGCTGGTCTTTCTCAGTGCAGAACTAACTGCCTGGGGTATACAGCCACTGAGACAGAGCCCCAAGGCCTTTAGTGTCAGGCAAAGGCCAGCAGTACGTGTCCTGGAGTCCCAGATTCACATGGTGGCTGCACTATCCTCCCAGGTCCCAAGTCTGCTAGACAACATACTAGCTCCACAGGATCGCCATCACTGATGGTATGGCCCTCCCAATACCACAGTGACAGAGAATATGCTATATACTAGACACACCAGGCTCTGGGCTTCCCAATCTTGGAGAGCACAGTGAAGAGACCCCAGGACTTTCCAGAAAGCATCAGGACTAGAGACCCAGTCTCCAGTTACAGCAGGACTTTCTAACCTGGCTGTGGAGAAGCACTGAGCTGGCAGGGTACAACAGCCCTCCAGTTTAAGACTAACCAGGGCCAAACCAGAGAACAGAGAGCCTGGTTACCCTGATTTCTACTGACATGATCACCCTGAAATCTTCAGCTGCAGCAAGACCACAGAACCTGGCCGTGACAGCAGCACAGAACTGGCAGAGCACATCAAAGAAGCAGGACCAAACCAGAGAGCAGAGAGCCCGAATATCCTGATTTCTGCCAAGTGACATGCCTGTAAGTGAGTGCACCCTTGAGAATCTGCAGATCCCCAGATCCTGGGTCCTTCTAAAACAGAAGCCAGGCATCGAACCCCCTCCCACCCACATACCCACTTTGGGCAACAGAGGGGCACTAGGGACATTGAAGTTCCTGCTCTGTGGGTCTAATTGAGGAGTTAATGCAGTTAATCCAGAAATTGTGCTGCTATCATCACTAGCGCCTGCAACATATACAGGGCAGAGCCCCTCCCACACACTCAAGGGTTCAACATTAGCCATTACTCTGTCCCTCGAGACACACGTCCACGCACACTTACACACACACACACACACACACACACACAAACACACGCGTGAACGCTTGCATTTGCCCAGTTTGCTCCTGCATACTTTTCTCCCACAGGTACAGCTAGTCCTCAGCACACACTAGAGTTCTCAGCTTCCTGAAGAACTCTCCAGATGCCAGAGAGAGACAGTATCAGTCTGATCTGCAGAATCCAAAAACAAACAGGGAAGGTTTCAGATAAGCCAATGGCCAAGGGTAGGCAAAAGAACACTTCCAACATAAATCAGCACATCATGACTTCACCAGCAAACCCCAAAATCGATGGATACTCCAATTCATCAGAAGCACAGGAAAATGATTTTAAAGCCATGCTTGCCCAATTATTTGAGGCTCATAAGGAGGAAATGAACAAATCTTTCAAAGAGTTGGCCAGTCAATTGGAGGCAAAGAAAGAAGAAATAGACAATATCCTTAAAGAAACACAGGCAAACATAGCCAAACAAAAAGATACACAAGGAGAGGAAAAATTAGTGGCATATAAAAAGGAAATGAACAAAGAAATAGAGGCCATCATAGAGAGACAGGAATCCAAATTCAAACACATGAAAGAAATGGTGCAAGGCACGAAAGCAGAATTAGAATCAATAAAGAAAACACAAAATTAGAAAACCCTTGAGCTGGAGAAGTTGGAAAAAGATCAGGAACCACAAAAGTAAGCATCACCAACAGAATACAAGAGATGGAAGAGAGAATCTCTGGAGCTGAAGACACACTTGCAGAAATTGATACTTCTCTCAAAGAAAAAAGTAAAATCAGAAAAGTTCCAATCACAAAATATCCAAGAAATCAAGGATGCTATGAAAAGACAAAATCTAAGAATAATAGGAATTCATGAAAAAGAAGACTCCAGGCTCTAAGGTCCAGAAAATATTTTCAAGAAAATCATAGAAGAAAATTTTCCAAACTTAAAGAAAGAGATGTCCATAAATATACAAGAGGCCTACAGAACTCCAAATAGACTAGACCAGAAAAGAAACACATCACGTCACATCATAATCAAAACACTAAATCTACAGAACAAAGAAAAGATATTAAAAGCAGCAAGGGAAAAAGGCCAAGTAACATATGAAGGTAGACCTATCAGAATCACACCGGACTTCTCATCAGAAACTATGAAAGCCAGAAGGGCCTGGGCAAGTATCATGGAGACTCTAAGAGATCACAAATGTCAACCCAGACTACTATACCCTGCAAAGCTTTCAATCAACATAGATGGAGAAAACGAAATTTTCCTTACAGAACTAAATTTACGCAATATCTACACAGCAAACCAACCCTACAGAAGATACTAGAAGGAAAACTCCAATCCAATGAAAACAAATTCACCCACGAAAACAGGGCATACAGATAATATCCCAACCAAGAGGAAAAGAAAACAAGCAATGAAACAGGGTTAGATCACCGACTCCATTACAAAAGGAACTAACATGCATTGGTCACTATTATCTATCAATATCAGTGGACTGAACTCACCAATAAAAAGACACAGGCTAACAGAATGGTTATGGAAACAGGATCAAACATTCTGTTGCATTCAAGTCGCACACCTATGTAACAAAGATAAATATTACCTCAGAGTAAAGGGCTGGAAAACTGTTTTTTAAGCAAATGGTTCCAGAAAAAAGAGCTGGAGTACCCATCCTAATATCTAATAAAATAGACTTTCAACCCAAGTTAATCAAAAAAGATAAGGAGGGCCACTATATTCTCATCAAAGGAAAAATCCACCAAGAGGACATCACAATCTTGAATATCTATGCCCCAAATACAAGAGCACCAACATTTGTAAATGAAACATTATTAAATCTTAAATCATACATTGATCCTAATACCTTAATAGTGGGAGACTTCAACATTCCACTCTCACCAAGGGACAGATCAACTAGACAGACACCAAATAGGGAAATAAAAGCACTAACAAAATCCCTAAATCAAATGGACCTAATAGACGTCTACAGATAGTTTCACCCAAACTCAAAAGAGTACACCTTTTTTTCAGCACCGCATGGAACCTTCTCCAAAATAGACCATATATTGGGTCACAAAGCAAGCCTCAACAGATACAAAAGGATTGATATAATCCCTTGTATAATATCTGACCACCATGGACTAAAGCTAGACATCAACATCAACAGAAACAACAAAAAGCCGACACGCACATGGAAACTGAACAACTTGTTACTCAATGACAGCTGGGTTAAGGAAGAAATAAAGAAAGAAATTAAAGACTTCCTAGAATTCAATGAAAAGGAAGGCACAACATACCCAAATTTATGGGACACATTGAAAGCAGTGCTCAGAGGAAAATTTATAGCACTAAGTGCCTGCAAGAAGAAATTCGTAATATCACGTACAAACAACTTCATGGCCCAACTGAAAAAACTAGAAAAAAGAAAAAGAAGCAGATACACCCAAGAGGAGCAGACAGCTGGAAATAATCAAACTAAGGGCTGAAATGAATCAATTAGAAACAAAACAAAAAAAACTATCCAAAGAATCAATGAAACAAAAAGCTGGTTCTTTGAGAAAATCACAAGATAGACAAACTCTTAGCCAAACTAAAAAGCAGAGAGAAACTATCCAAATCAGCAAAATCAGAAATGAAAATGGGGACATAACCACAGACACTGAAGAAATCCAAACAATTATTAGGTCATATTACAAAAGCCTATAGGCCACAAAATTTGAAAATCTAAATGAAATGGATAATTTTCTTGACAGATTCCATCTACCAAAACTAAGTCAAGATCATGTAGAAAGACTGAATAGCCCTATAACTCCCAAGGCAATTGAAGCAGTCATTAACAGTCTCCCCTCCAAAAAAAGCCGTGGGCCAGATGGCTTCAGTGCAGAATTCTACAAGACCTTCAAAGAAGTGCTAACTCCAATTTTCCTCAAACTATTCCACAAAATAGAAACAGAAAGAACCCTACCAAACTCATTATATGACACCACAGTCACCTTGATACCTAAACCACACAAAGATCCAACAAAAAAAGAGAACTTCAGACCTATCTCTCTTATGAACATTTATGCAAAAATACTCAATAAAATACTTGCAAACTGAATCCAACAACATATCAAAGATATCATCCACCATGACCAAGTAGGATTCATCCCAGGCATGCAAGGGTGGTTCAACATATGGAAATCCATCAACGTAATCCACCACATAAACAAACTGAAGGAGAAAAACCACACGATCATCTCCTTAGATGCTGAAAAAGCATTTGACAAAGTCCAACACCCTCTCATGTTTAAAGTCTTGGAGAGATCAGGGATACAAGGCACATACCTAACGATAGTAAAGCCAATATACAGCAAGCCTATAGCTAACATCAAACTCAATGGAGAGAAACTTAAATCAATCCCACTGAAATCAGGGATAAGACAAGGCTGCCCATTGTCTCCATATCTCTTCAACATAGTACTTGAAGTCCTAGCCAGAGCAATAAGACAACTAAAAAAGATCAAGGGGATAGAAATCTGAAAGGAAGAGGTCAAAATGTCACTATTTGCAGATGATATGATAGTATATATGAGCGACCCCAAAAATTCAACCAGAGAACTCCTTCAGCTGATAAACACCTTCAGCAAAGTGGCAGGATACAAAATCAACTCAAAAAAAAAAAAATCATAGGCCCTCCTGTATACCAAAGACAAAAAGGCTGAGAAAGAAATTAGGGAAACAACACCCTTCACAATAGCCACTAATAACATAAAGTACCTTGGTGTGACTCTAACCAAGCAAGTGAAAGACTTGTTTGAGAAAAAAATTCAAGTCTCTGAAGAAAGAAATCGAAGAAGATATCAGAAGATGGAAAGATCTCCTGTGCTCATGGATTGGTAGGATTAACATTGTGAAAATGGCCATACTGCCAAAAGCAATCTACAGATTCAATGCAATTCCCATCAAAATACCAACTCAATTCTTTACAGACCTTGAAAAAAAGATTCTCAGCTTCATATGGAGAAACAAAAAACCCAGAATCTCCAAAACGATCCTGTTCAACAACAGATCATCTGGAGGTATCTCCATCCCTGATCGCAAGCTGTTCTACAGGGCAACAGTAATAAAAACTGCATGGTATTGGCATAGAAACAGAAAGGAGGATCAATGGAACCACATAGAAAACCCAGAAATAAAACCACACACCTATGAATACTCGATATTTGACAAAGAAGCCAAATCCATTCAATGGAAAAAAGACAGCATCTTCAACAAATGGTGCTGGACCAACTGGATGTCTGCATGCACAAAAATGAAAATAGATCCATATTTATCACCCTGCACAAAACTAAAGTCAAAGTGGATCAAGGATTTCAACATAAAACCAAATACTCTAAATCAGTTGGGAATAAAAGTGGGGAACAGCCTATAACTCATTGGCACAGGAGACAACTTTCTGAACAAAACACCAACAGCACAGGCTCTAAGAGCAACAATCAATAAATGGGACCTCATGAAACTGAAAAGATTCTGTAAAGCAAAGGACACTGTCATCAAAACAAAACGACAGCCTACAGATTGGGAAAGAATCATCACCAACCCTTTATCTGACAGAAGGCTAATATCCAGTATATATAAAGAACTAAAGAAGCTGATAAGCAGCAAACCAAGTAATCCACTTAAAAAATGGGGAACGGAGCTAAACAGAGAATTCTCAAAAGAGGAACATCGAATGGCAGAGAAACACTTAAAGAAATGTTCAACCTCATTAGCCATTTGGGAAATGCAAATCAAAATGACCCTGAGATTTTACCTTATACCCACCAGAATGGCCAAGATGAAAAACTCAAGTGATAACACATGCTGGAGAGGTTGTGGAGAAAGGGGAACCCTCCTCCATTGCTGGTGGGAATGTAAACTGGTACAACCACTTGGGAAGTCAATCTGGCGCTTTCTCAGACAATTAGGAGTAGTGCTACCTCAAGACTCAGCTATACCACTCCTAGGTATATACCCAAAATTTGCTCAAGTACACAACAAGGGCATTTGTTCAACCATGTTTGTAGCAGCTTTATTTGTAATAGTCAGAACTTGGAAACAACCCAGATGTCCATCAATGGAGGAATGGATACAGAAAATGTGGTATTTTTACACAATGGAATACTACTAAGCAATCAAAAAGGAGGAAATCATGAAATTTGTAGGCAAGTGGTGCGATCTAGAAAAGATCATTCTGAGTGAAGTATTTCAGAAGGAGAAAGACAAACATGGTATATACTCACTTATATAGACCTACAAGATATGATAAACATAATGAAATCTCCACACCTAAAGAAGATAATCAAGAAAGTGGACAGGGGCGAAGATGATCAATCCTCATTTAGAAAGATAAATGGGATGTGCATTTAAGGTATGACAGGAATCTACCACAAAAGGCATTTGAAAGACTCTACCTAGCAGTGTTTCAAAGCAGACACTAAGACTCATAACCAAACCCTCAGCAGAGTGCAGGGAATCTTATAAAAAAAGGGGAGTTAATATGATATGGAAAGGATAGGAGCTCTACAAGGACCAAATATATCCGGGCACAGGGTCTTTTCTGAGACTGACACTCATCCAAGGACCATCTATGAATATAACCTAGAACTTCTGCTTGGATGTGGCCCGTAGTAGCTCAGTAACCAAATAGTTTTCCAAAGCAAGGGAAACAAGGACTATTTCTAACAGGATCTCAAGGTCAGGCTCCTTGAACCCCCCCCCCCCCAGGGGAGGAGCAGTCCTGTTAGGTCACATAGGAGGACTCCACAGCCAGCCCTGAAGATACCTGATAAAACAGGGTCAAATGAAAGGGGAGGAGGTCCTTCCCTATCAGTGGACTTGGAAAGGGGTAGGGAGGAGACCATGGAGGGAGTATGGGGTTGGGGAAGAAATGAGGGAGCGGGATACAGTGGGGACACAGAGTTAACAAAATGTAACTAAAAAGAAAAATGAAATTAAAAAAAATAAGAATGCATATAGTCTTTGAAAAAAAAATAAAGGCAACTGACTTCCAATTAAAAGTTGGAATCAATAAAGAAAACACAAGCAGAGAAAGCCCTGGAACTAAAGAACAACTCAGAGAAAAGATCAGGAACCACAAAGTTAAGCATCCCCAATAAAATGAAAGAGATGGAAGAGAGAATCTCAGGTACTGAAGATTCACTTGCAGAAATTGATTCTTCTCTCAAAGAAAAAGTAAAATCTGAAAAGTTATGAACACAGAACATCCAAGAAATCAAGGACACCATGAAAAGGCAAAATCTAAGAATAATAGGAATAGATAAAAAAGAACATTATGGCTCCAAGGTCCAGAAAATATTTTCAAGAAAATCATAGAAAATTTTCCCAGCTTAAAGAAAGAGATGTCCATAAACATACAAGAGACCTACAGATTAACAAATAGAGTAGACCAGAAAAGAAACTCCTCACATTATATCATAGTCAAAACATTAAATCTACAGAAAAAAGGAAAAAATATTAAAAGCAGTAAGGGGAAAAGGCCAAGAAGCATATAAAAGTAGAACTATCAGAATCATACCAGACTTCTCAGCAGAAACTCTAAAAGTCAGAAGGGCCTAGGAAGATGTCATGCAGACTTTAAGGGACCACAGATGCCAACCCAGACTACTATACCCAACAAAGCTTTCAATCAACATATATAGAGAAAACAAAATATTCCATGACAATATCTTAAAACTTAAACAAAACTTAAACATTATCTACACAGCAACCCAGACCTACAGAAAATACTAGAAGGAAAACTCCAATCCAATGAAAACAACTACACCCAAGAAAACATAGGATACAAATAAATTCACAACAAAAAAAAAAAATTAAGAAAACAAACAATGAAACACAGTAACACCACCAAATCCACAAAAAAAAAAAAAAAAAAGAAATTAACATTCATTGGTCACTATTATCTATCAACATCAACTGACTCAACTCTCCAATAAAAAGACACAGATTAAGAGAATGGATGCAGAAACAGGATCCAACATTGTACTGCATCCAAGAAACACACCTCGGCAACAAAGATGAACACTACCTCAGAGTAAATGGCTGAAAAAATGCTTTTCAAGCAAATGGACCAAGAAAACAAGCTGGGGTAGCTATCCTAATATCTAATAAAATAGACTTAAAAACCAAAATTATAAAAAAAGATGAAGAGGGGTACTTCATTCTCATCAAAGAAAAAATCCACCAGGAGGACATCACAATTCTGAACATCTATGCCCCAAATACAAGAACATCTCCATTTGTAAATGAAACACTATTAACGCTTAAATTGCACATTGATTGCAACACCTTAATAGTGGGAGACTTCAACACTCCACTCTCACCAAGGCATAGACCATCTAGACAAAAGCTAAATAGGGAAATAAAGACACAGATGTCCTAAATCAAATGGATCTAATAAAGGTTTACAGAACTTTTCCCCCAAATTCAAAAGGGAAAAAAGAGCTGGACCTTTGAGAAAATAAACAATATAGACAAACCCTTAGGCAAAGTAAGTAAAAGGCAGAGAGAAACTATCCAAATCAGCAAAATCAGAAATGAAAAGGGGGACATATCTACAGACACTGAGGAAATCCAAATAATCATTAGGACTTACTTCAAAAGTCTGTATGCCACAAAATTTGAAAATCTAAATAAAATGGGCAATTTTCTTGATCGATTCCAATGAATGAAGACCGAGAAAATCAATTAAATAGTCCTATATTCCCCAAGGAAATAGAAGCAGTCATCAAAAGTCTCCCATCCACAAAAAGCCCAGGACGAGATGGTTTCATTGCAGAATTCTACCAGACCTTCCAAGAAGAGCTAACTCCAGTTCTCTTCAGACTATTCCACAAAATAGAAACAGAAGGAACACTACCAAACTCATTCTATGAAGCCACAGTCACTTTGGTACCTAAACCTCACAAAGACCCAACGAAGAAAGAGAATTTTAGGCCAATCTCCCTTATGAACATTGATGCAAAAATACTCAAGAAAATACTTGCAAACCAAATACAAGAACATATCAAAGATATCATCAACTCTGACCAAATATACTGCATCTCAGGTATGCAGGGGTGGTTCAAATATGGAAATCCATCAATGTGATGCACCATATTAACAAAATGAAAAAAACACACACAAGATAATCTCTTTAGATGCTGAAAAAGCATTTGACAAAATGCAACATCCAAGCATGTTTAAAGTATTGGAGAGATCAGGGATACAAGGCAAATATCAAAACATAGTAAAGGCAATATATAGCAAGTCTATAGCCAACATCAAATTAAATGAAGAGAAACTCAAAGCAATTCCACTGAAATCAAGAACAAGGCAAGGCTGCCCATTCTCTCCATATCTCTTCAACCTTGTTCCAGAAGTCCTTGCTAGAGCAATAAGACAGGTGAAGGAGATCAAGGGAATACAAATTGGAAAGGAAGAAATCAAATTATCACATTTTGCAGATGATATGATAGTATACCCGAGTGACGCCAAAAATTCTACCAGATAATTCCTACAGCTGATAAACACCTTCAGCAAAGTGGCTGGATACAAAATTGACTCCAAAAGAATCAGTAGCCCTACTGTATACAAAAGACAAAAGGGCTGAGAAAGAAATTAGGGAAACAACACCCTTCACAATAGCCACACATGACATAAAGTACCTTGTTGTAACCCTAACCAAGCAAGTCAAAGACTTATATGAAAAAAATTTCAAGTCTCTAAAGAAAGAATTAGAAGAAGATATCAGAAGAGGAAAAGATCTCCCATGCTCATGGCTTGGCAGGATTAACATGGTATAAATGGCCCTCTTAGCAAAAGCAATCTCCAGATTCAATGTCATCCCCATCAAATTACCAACACAATTCTTTACAGACCTGGAAAGAAAAATTCTCAACTGCATAAGGAATAACAAGAAACCGAGAATTGTTAAAACAATCCTCTACAATAAAAGAACTTCTGGAGGTATCTCCATCGCTGATCTTAAGCTATTCAATAGAGCAAATGTAATAAACACTGTATGGTATTGGCTTAGAAACAAAATGGGGGAGCAATGGAACTGAATAGAAGACCCATAAATAAACCCTCAAACTTATGGACACCTGAACTTTGACAAAGACGCCAAAACCATACAATGGAAAACAAGATAGCATTTTCAACAAATGGTGCTGATCTAACTGGATGTCTACATGTAGAAAAATAGAAATAGATCCATACTTATCACATGACCCAAAACTAAAGTCCAAGTGGATCAAATACCTCAACATAAAACCGGACACATTAAATCGGTTAGAAGAAAAAGTGGGGAAGACCCTAGAAGTCATTGGTACAGGAGAAAACTTCCTGAACAGAACACCTACAGCACAGGTTCTAAGAGCAACAATCAATAAATGGGACCTCATGAAACTTAAAAGATTCTGTAAAGCAAAGGTCACTGTAATCAAAAGAAAACGATTGCCTACAGATTGGGAAAGAATCTTCACCAACCCTTTATCTGACAGAGGGCTAATGACCAATATATATAAAGAACTAAAGAAGCTGAAATGCAGCAAACCTAGTAATCCAATTAAAAACTGGGGAATGGAGCTAAAGAGAGAATTCTCTGTAGAGTAATATCCAATGGCAGAGAAACACTTAAAGAAATGTTCAACCTCATTAGCCATTAGGGAAATGCAAATCAAAATGACCCTGAGATTTCATGTTACACCCATCAGAATAGCCAAGATCAAAAACTCAAGTGACAACACATGCTGGACAGGCTGCGGAGAAAGGGGAACCCTCCTTCACTGCTGATGGGAATGTAAACTTATACAACCACTCTGGAAAGAAATCTGGCACTTTGTCAGACAACTAGGAATAGTGCTTCCTCAAGACCCAGCCATACCCCTCCTAGGTATATATCCAAAACAGGTTCAAGTACACAATAAGGATATTTGCTCAACCATGTTTGTAGCAGCTTTGTTTGTAATAGCCAGAAGCTGAAAACAACCCAGATGCCCCTCAACTGAAGAATGGATGCAGAAACTGTGGTACATCTACACAATGGAATATTACTCAGCAATGAAAAATATGGAAATGATGAAATTTGCAGATAAATGGTGGGAACTGGAAAGGATCATCCTGAGTGAGCTGTCCAGAAGCAGAAATACACACACACTATATACTCACTCACATAGACATATAATATAGGATAAACCTACTAAAATCTGTACATCTAAAGAAACTATTCAAGAGGGAGGATCCTGATCAATCCCCATCCTGAAAGGCAAAGAGGATGGACATCAGAAGAAGAAGAAAAGAGGAAGAAAGTTAGGAACCTGCCACAGAGGGCCTCTGAAAGGCTCTGCCCTGCAGACTATCAAAGTAGATGCTGAGACTTAGGGCCAACTGTTGGGCAGTGTTCATGGAATCTTATGAAACAAGTGAGAAATAGTAAGAGCTGTAGAGGACAGGAACTCCACAAGGAGAGTAACAGAACCAGAAACTTTGAACACAGGGGTCTTTCCAGAGACTCATACTCCAACCAAGTGCTATACATGGAGATAACCTAGAATCCCTGCACAGATGTAGCCCATGGCAGTTCAGTGTCCAGGTGTTTTAAATAATAATGGGAAGAGGGACTGCCTCTGACATAAACTGATTGGTCTGCTCTTTGATCACCTCCCCCTGAGGTGGGAACAGCCTTACCAGGCCACAAGCAATGACAGTGCAGCTATGCTTGATGATATCTGATAGACTAATATCAGAAGGAAGGAGAGGGGGACCTCCCCTATCAGTGGATTTGGGGAGGGCCATGCGTGAAGAATGGGGAGGGAAGGTGGGATTGGGATGGGAGGAGGGAGAGGTTTATGGGGGGATACAAAGTAAATAAAGTGTAATTAATAAAAGTTAAAAAAAAGAAACGGGGTCAGAACAACAGACTCTGAGTGAAATCCAAATAATCATTAGGTCTTACTACAAAAGCCTATATGCCACAAAATTTGAAAATATAAATTAAATGGACAATTTTCTTGATAGATTCCATTTACCAAATTTAAATCAATATCACGTAAAAAGATTGAATAGTCCTATATCCCCCAAGGAAATAGAAGCAGTCATCAGAAGTCTCCCTTAAAAAAAAAAAAAAAAAAACAACCAAAGCCCAGGGTAAGATAGTTTCATCGGAAAATTCTACCATACCTACAAAGAGCTAACTCCAATTCCTTTCAAACTATTCCACAAAATGGAAACAGAAGGAACATTACCAGAGTCATTCTATGAAGACAGTCACCTTGATACCTAAACCAAACCAAGACCTAACAAAAAAAGAGAACTGCAGAACTATCTCTCTTATGAACATTGATGCAAAAATACTCAATAAAATATTTGTGAACTGAATCCAAGAAAATATAAAAGACACCATCCATCATGACCAAATAGGCTTCATCCCAGGCATGCAGGGTTGGTTCAATACACAGAAATCCATCAATGTAATCCACCATATAAACAAAATGAAGGAGAAAATCCACATGATCATCTCCTTAGATGCCAAAAAACCATTTGACAAAATCCAAATTCCATAAAATGTTTAAAGTCTTGGAGAGTTCAGGAACACAAAACACATACCTAAACATATTAAAGACAATATACATCAAGACTATAGCCAACATCAAACTAAACACACAGAAATTTAAAGCAATCCCACTGAAATCAGGGGCAAGGCAAGGCTGCCAACTCTCTACATATATCTTCACCATAGTACTTGAAGACCTAGCTAGAGCAGTAAGACAATTAAAGGAGATCAAGGGGATACAAATTGGAAAGGAAGAAGTCAAAGTATCACTATTTGCAGATGATATGATAGTATATGTGAGCAACCCCAAAAATTCTACCAGGGAACTCCTACAGTTGACAAACACCTTCAGCAAAATGGCTGGATTCAACATTAACTCAAAAGAATCAAAAGCCTTCGCGTATACCCAACAGAAAAGGGCCGAGAAAAAAATTAGGGAAAAAAAAAAAAAAAAAAAAAACAGCCACTGATAACATAAAGTACTTTGGTGTGACTCTAAGCAAGAAAGTGAAATACTTGTTTAAAACAAAATTGAAGTCTCTAAAGAAAGAAATTCATGAAGATATCAAAAGATGGAAAGATCTCCCATGCTCATGGATTGGTAGGATTAACATACTGAAAATGGTCATCCTGCCAAAAGAAATCTACAGATTCATGTAATTACCATCAAAATTCCAACACAATTCTTTACAGACCTTGAAAGAAAATTTCTCAATTACATATGGAATAACAAGAAACCCAGAATTGCCAAAACGATCCCATACAACAACAGACCAGCTAGCAGTATCTCCATCCCTGATCTCCAGCTGTGCTACAGAGCAATAGTAATAAAAAATGCAAGGGACTGGCATAGACACAGAATGGTGGATCAATAGAATCGAACAGAAGACACAGAAGTAAACCCACACACCTACAGATACTTGATTTTTGAAAAAGATGCCAAACCCGACAATGGAAAAAAAAGGCAGCATCTTCAACAAATGATGTTGGTCTAACTAGATGTCTACATGTAGAAAAATGAAAATAGATCCATACTTATCACCCTGAAGAAAACTAAAGTCCAAGTATATCAAACACCTCAACATAAAACCACACACACTAAATTGGTTGGAGGAAAAAGTGCGGAAGACCCTAGAACTCATTGGCACAGGAGACAACTTCCTGAACAGAACACCAACAGCACAGGCTCTAAGATCAACAAGTAATAAATGGGGCCTCATGAAACTGAAAACTTCTGTAAAGCCAAGGACATTGTCATCAGAACAAAAGGACAGCCTACAGACTGGGAAAGGATCTTCATTAACACAATATCTGACAGAAGTCTAATATCCAGAATATATAAAGAACTAAAGAAGTTAAAAGGCAACAAATCAAGTAATCCAATTAAAAATTGAAGTACAGAGCTGAACAGAGAATTTGTTGTAGAGGAATATATAATGGAAGAGAAACACTTAAAGAAATGTTCAGCGTCCTTAGTCATCAGGGAATCCAAATCAAAACAATGCTGAGATTTCACCTAACACACATTACAATGGCTAAGATCAAAAACTCAAATGACAGTGCATGCTGAAGAGGATGTGGAGAAAGGGGAACCCTCCTCCATTGCTGGTGGGAATGTAAACTTGTACAACCACCTTGGAAATAAATATGGTACTTTCTCGGGCAATAAGGAATAGCACTTCCTCAAGATCTAGCTAAACCACTCCTAGGCATATATTCAAAATATGTTCAAGTATACAATAAGGATATTTGCTCAACCATGTTCATAGCAGCTTTATTAATTATAGCCAGAACCTGGAAACAACAAAAATGCCCCTAAACAGAGAAATGGATACTGAAATGGTGGTACATTTACACAATGGAATACTACTCAGCAATTACAAACAAGGAAATCATTAAATGTGCAGGCAAATGGTGGGAACTAGAAAAGATCATCCTGAGTGAGGTACCCCAGAAGAAGGACACACATGGTATATACTCACTTATAAGAGAGACAAATAAGAATTCAAGAAGTCTGCAGAACACCCAATAAATTAGACCAGAGAAGAAAATCCTCCCACCACATAATAATCAAAACAGTAACTATACAGAACAAAGAAAAGATACTAACAACTGCAAGGGAAAAAGGCCAAGTAACATAAAATGCCAAACCCATTAGAATCACACCTGACTTCTCAACAGAGACTATGAAAGACAGAAGGGCCTGAACAGTTATCATGCAGACCCTAAGAGAACACAGATGTCAGCCCAGGCTACTATACCCAGCAAAACTCTCAGTCCTCATAGACAGAGAAAAACAAGATATTCAATTACAAAAATAAATTTCAACAATACCTACACACAAATCCAACATTACAGAAGACACTAGAAGTGAAAATACAACCCAAGAAAACTAGCTACTTTCAAGAAAACACAGAAAATAATTAACCTCATTAAAGTAAAACAAAAAGCAACCAAACACACAATCTTATGACCACAGGCAACATAAAAAAAAAAAAAAAGGATCTAACAGCCACTGGGCATTAATCTCTCTCAACATCAATGGACTCAATTCTCAGATAAAAAGACACAGACTAACAGAATGGATGCATAAACAAAACCCAGCAATCCGTTGCATACAAGAAACTCACCTAAGTCACAAAGATAGACAACACCTGAGGGTAAAGGGTTGGAAGACGGCTTTCCAAGCAAATGGAGCCAATAAGCAAACAGGAGTAGACATTCTAATAGCTGATAAAATAGACTTTCAACCAAAATTAATCAAAAGAGATGGGGACGGACACTTCATACTCATCAAGGGAAAACTCCAACAAGAAGACATCACAATCCTGAACATCTATGCCCCAAATACAAGGGCATCCACATTTGTAAAACATTTGTAAGACATTGATAACATTTGAACCACACATAGATCCCCACACATTAATGGTAGGAGACTTCAACACCCCACTCTCAACAAAGGACAGGTCAACAAAACAGAAATTAAACAAAGAAACAATGTCTCTAACAGAGATCATGAATCAAATGGACCTGACAGACATTTACAGAACCTTACACCCAAACACAAAAGAATTTACCTTCTTCTCAGCAACTCATGGAACCTTCTCCAAAATAGACCATATAATTGGTCACAAAGTGAGCCTCAACAGTTACAAGAAGATTGCAATAATCCCCTGTATGCTGTCTGATCACCATGGAATAAAGCTGGACCTCAACAAAAACAGAAATAGCAAAAAGCCTACAGACACACATGGAAACTGAACAACTTGCTTCTAAATGACAGCTGGGTCAGGGAAGAAATAAAGAAAGAAATTAAAGTCTTCTTAGAACTCAATGATAATGAAAACACAACATACCCAAACTTGTGGGACACAATGAAAGCAGTGCTAAGAGGAAAGTTCATAGCACTAAGTGCCTTCAAGAAGAAATTCGAGACAGCACATTCAAGCAACTTAATGGCTCACCTAAAAACCCTAGAAATAGAAGAAGCAGACACATGAAAAAGGAGTAGACGGATGGAAATAATCAAACTCAGGGCTGAAATCAACCAATTAGAAACAAATAAAACAATGAAAAGAATCAATGAAACCAAAAGTTGGTTCTTTGAGAAAATCAACAAGATTGACAAACCATTAGCCAAACTAACTAAAAGGCAGAAAGACACCATCCAAATCAACAAAATCAGAAATGAAAAGGGGGGCATAACTACAGACACTGAGGAAATCCAAATAACCATTAGGACTTACTTCAAAAGTGTATATGCCACAAAATTTGAAAACCTAAATGAAATGGACAATTTTCTTGATCAATTTGACTTACCAAAGCTGAATCAGGACCAGGTAAATCAATTAAATAGTCCTTATATTTCCCAAGGAAATAGAAGCAGTAATCGGAAGTCTCCCATCCAAAAAAAGCCCAGGACCAGATGGTTTCAGTGCAGAATTCTACCAGACATTCAAAGAAGAGCTAAATCCAGTTCTCCTCAAAGTATTCCGTGAAATAGAAACAGAAGGAACACTACCAAACTCACTCTATGAAGCCACAGTCACGTTGGTACCTACACCACACAAAGACCCAACAAAGAAAGACAGTTTTAGGCCAATCTCCCTTATGAACATTGATGCAAAAATGCTCAACAAAATACTTGCAAAGCAAATACAAGAATACATCAAAGATATCATCCACTATGACCAAGTAGGCTTCATCCCAGGTATGCGGGGGTGGTTCAATATACGAAAATCCATCAATGTGATCCACCATAGTAGCAAACTGAAAGAAAAAAACCCACAGGATTTGACAAAATGCAACATCAATTCCTGTTTAAAGTATTGGAGAGATCAGGGATACAAGGCACATATCTAAACATAGTAAAGGCGATATACAGCAAGCCTATAGCCAACATCAAACTCAATGGAGAGAAACTTAAAGCAATCCCACTGAAATCAGGGACAAGACAAGGCTGCCCATTCTCTCCATATCTGTTCAACATAGTTCTGGAAGTCCTGGCTAGAGCAATAAGACAATTGAAGGAGATCAAGGGGATACAAATTGGAAAGGAAGAAGTCAAATTATCACTCTTTGCAAGTGATATGATAGTATACATGAGTGATGCCAAAAATTCTACCAGATAACTCCTACAGCTGATAAACACTTTCAGCAAAGTGGCTGGATACAAAATTGACTCCAAAAGAATCAGTAGCCCTCCTGTATACAAAAGACAAAAGGGCTGAGAAAGATATTAGGGAAACAACACCCTTCACAATAACCACAAATGACATAAAGTACCTTGGTGTAACTCTATCCAAGCAAGTCAAAGACTTAAATGAAAAAGACTTCAAGTCTCTGAAGAAAGAATTAGAAGAAGATATCAGAAGAGGAAAAGATCTCCCATGCTCATGGCTTGGCAGGATTAACATGGTATAAATGGCCATCTTACCAAAAGCAATCTCTAGATTCAATGCCATTCCCAGCAAATTACCAACACAATTCTTTACAGTCTTGGAAAGAAAAATTCTCAACTTCATGAGGAATAACAAGAAACCGAGAATTGTTAAAACAATCCTCTACAATAAAAGATCTTCCAGAGGTATCTCCATCGCTTATCTTAAGCTATACAATAGAGCAAATGTAATAAAAACTGCATGGTATTGGCTTAGAACCAGAATGGGGGATTAACGGAACTGAATAGAAGACCCATAAATAAACCCACAAACTTATGGACACCTGATCTTTGACAAAGATGCGAAAACCATACAATGGAAAAAAATATATAGAATATTCAACAAATGGTGCTGGTCCAACTGGATGACTACATGTAGAAAAATGAAAATAGATCCATATTTATCACCCTGCAAAAACTAAAGTCCTCATGGATCAAAGAACTCAACATAAAACCAGACACATTAAATTGGTTAGAAAAAAGTGGGGAAGACCCTTGAACTCATTGGCACAGGAGACAACTTCCTGAACAGAACACCAACAGCACAGGCTCTAAGAGCAACAATCAATAAATGGGACCTCATGAAGCTGAAAAGCTTCTGTAAATCAAAGGATACTGTCATCAAAACAAAATGACTGCCTACAGATTGGAAAAGAATCTTCACCAACCCTGTATCTGATAAAGGACCAATATCCAGTATATATAAAGAACTAAAGAAGCTGAAAAGCAGCAAACCAAGTAATCCAATTACAAAGTGGGGAACAGAGCTAAACAGACAATTCTCTGTAGAGGAATATCGAGTTGCAGAGAAAAACTTAAAGAAAAACTCAATGTCTTTAGGCATTAGAGAAATGAAAATCAAAACAACCCTGAGATTTCACGTTACACCATCAGAATGGCCAAGATGAAAAACTCAAGTGACAACACATGCTGGAGAGGTTGTGGAGAAAGGGGAACACTTCTCCACTGCTGGTGGGAATGTAAACTTGTACATCCACTCTGGAAAGAAATCTGATGCTTTCTCAGATAACTAGGAATAGCGCTTCCTCAAGGACCAGCTATACCACTCCTAGGCATATATCCAAAAGAGGCTCAAGTACACAATAAGGATATTTGCTCAACCATGTTTGCAGCAGCTTTATTTGTAATAGCCAGAAGCTGGAAACAGCCCAGATGCTCCTCAAATGAAGAATGGATGCAGAAATTGTGGTATGACTACAGAATGGAGTATTACTCAGCAACGAAAAATAAGGAAATCATGAAATATGTAGGTAAATGGTGGGAACTGGAAAGGATCATCCTCAGTGAACTGTCCCAGAAGCAGAAAGTATATGGTATATACTCACTCATATAGACATAACATAGTATACACCTACTAAAAACTGTACATCTAAAGAAACTAAGCAAGAGAGAGGACCCTGACTAAAATGCTCAATCCCCATCCTGAAAGGCAAAGAGGCTGGACATCAGAAGATGAAGAAAACAGGAAACAACCCAAGAACCTGCCATAGAGGGCCTCTGAAAGGCTCTGCCCTGCAGACTATCAAAGCAGATTCTGAGACTTATGGCCAACTCTTGGGCAGAGTGCATGGAATCTTATGTAAGAAGTGGGAAATAATAAGAGCTGGAGAGGACGGGAACCACACGAGGAGAGCAACAGAACCACAAAACTTGAACACAGGGAACTTCCCAGAGACTCATGCTCCAACCTAGGACTGTTCATGGAGATAACCTAGAACCCCTGCACAGATGTAGCACATGATAGTTCAGTGTCCAAGTGGGTTACATAGTAAACGAAGAGGGACTTCCTGTGACATAATCTGATTGGCCTGCTCTTTGATCACCTCCCCATGAGGGGGAAGCAGACTTACCATGCCACAGAAGATGACAATGCAGCCACTCCTGAGGTGATCTGATAGACTAAGATCAGAAGGAAGGAGAAGAGGAACTCCCCTATCATTGGACTTGGGGAGGGGCATGCATCAGGAATGGGGAAGGATGGTGAGGTTGGGAGGGGAGAAGGGAGGGGCTTATGGGGAAATAAAAATAAATAAAGTGTAATTAACAGTAAAAAAAATAAAAAAAATTAAAATAAAATAAAAAATAAAAAGTGTAAAGCCACAGAATAAAAAAAAAGAAAGAAATGTAGGAATAACTTTTAATTTGTTCCTCAACATACACAGGTGTGCACAAACACACACACACACACACACACACACACATATGAGCATGGAAGGAGAAGTTTGTTCTTTTTGGGGGGGTATTTTCTTATTTTTTGTTTTTTATATTAATATATTTTTATTTTTTTTTTATATTTCATACATTCACTTGTATCCCAGCTGTAGCCCAATCCCTCTTTCCCTCCCAACCTCCCCTCCCTCCCTCATCTCCTCCCTGGCCCCTTCCGAGTCCACTGAGAGGAGGTGTCCTCCTCTCCTTCTGTCTGGCCCTAGCTTATGAGGTATCTTCAGGATGGTTGCAATGTCCTTATCTGTGACTTGGCAAGGCTACCCCTCCCTCAGGGGGAAGGGGAAGCTCATGAGTTCATGTCAGAAACAATTCCTGTCCCCCTTACTAAGGAACCCAATTGGATACTGAGCTACCATGGGCTAAGTCTGAGCAGGGGTTGTAGGTTATATCCATGCATGGTTTTGATTGGATAAACAGTCTCATAGAAGACCCCTGTGCTCAGATATATTGGGACCTTGTGGGGATCCCTGTCCCCTCTAGGATATAATAATTCCTTCTCCCTTCATATGATTCCCTACAGTCTGCCGAAGGCTTGGTTATGGGTCTCAGCATCTGCTTTGATACACTGCTAGGTAGGGTCTTTCAGGTGCCTTCTGTGGTAGGCTACTGTCCTGTTACTTGTTTTCTCCTATTTCCAATGTTCATCCCCTTTCTCTTTCTAGATGAGGATTGATCATCTTACCCCTGGACCTCTTTCTGGTTTATCTTCTTTAGGTGTACATATTTAATATGTTTATGCTATCTTATAGGTCTATATAAGTGAGTATATACCATGTGTGTCTTTCTGCTTTGGGGATACCTCACTCAGGATGATTTTATCTAGTTCCTACCATTTGCCTGCAAAATTCATGATTTCCTTGTTTTTAATTGCTGAGTAGTATTCCATTGTGTAAAAGTACCACAATTTCTGTATCCATTCCTCCGTTGATGGGCATCTGGATGGAAAAGTTTGTTCTTGCAAATGTTTTGTATGGATGGCTGCAGTAACTGTGGCTTTTGTATTTGTGTGCTCATGAAGTTATTCCTGTCTTATTCATCAGCTGGTGTCACTAGGGTACATAGTACAACCCTATCTCTGTCATGACACTTTGGAGGCATTTTATTGAGTGTGATGCTGTCTATAAAGAGGATGGGTCCACAGATCATGAACTCAATACCTGCTTCTAAGCATCCATAAAAAGCTACCATAAAAAGCTAAAATGTTATGCTCAGGATGCGAGGCTAAGCATTGAACTCAGGGTCAGCCACTTTCGACCCAGAGAAGAACAAGTCTGATTGCATGCGCGTTGATGCCCCAGGTCCCGCCTCTGAGAAAAAGGTATCAGATGGTCTTTGATGGTCTTTGGGTGGATGATGGTCTTTGGGTGGATGACACCTAAATGAACATCGGTACAAAGTCCCAATTTATTTCTAATATCAGAGATTAGACCTCTACTGTGGCCTGATGCATCTAAAACAACAAGGGGGAACTGTAGAGAGCTGCGTAATGCTGCACCTTAAAGATGGAGCTATTTCCCACCTTCCACCTTCCTGATGGTGAGTGCTCTCTGTCACAAACAACTCCATATTTGGCTAAGACTGAGGATCTGGCTTGCTTCCATGTATGTGGATCTTTCTGCATTGCCCACGTGGCACACTGGGGTTGGCTACCCAGAAGCTATTTAAGCTGTGGGCTGGCTTTCCCCAGGGTCAGATGGTTGTTCAAGGTTCCTGAATAAACTGCATTGCAAAAAAAAATCAAAAACCACAAAAAATAAAGTATATATCCTTTGGAAGAATAAAAAAAAATGAACCATACCTGCCCCGGGGAAACACTGTGTGTATATTTGCACCCTTCTCTATCAAAAGTTCTGCAATCAGATCTTTGTTTTGCTGAAGAGCAAGTGAAAGTGGTGTGAAACCATCCTGAGAAGTAAACACAATTAACAAAACATTGAATGAGGTATCTCTCAACTGAATGAAAAAATCTTTTGAATGTTATGAACATAAATTACACAGAGAGATGAACAGGTTCCTCCCCCTTGGCTCCCAGCTGCTCTTCCCCAGAGGCTGCTCCACCCCTTTGAAACTCCAGTTCTCTCCAAAACTCTTCTACTCACTGGTGCCAATAATCTTCACTTCACATGAGGGTGGGACAGGTGGGGAGAAGAGGCAGGGACTGGGACTGGGCTGCAAAGTGATTAAATAAATAAAATTATACATATATGATGAACTTCAATTTAAACAACAAAAAGAGTCTTCACTTCAGTATGTGGTTTTTCTCAACTAAAACAAGAGAATCGTGCTTCTAACCTATTGGAAGCCAGACCAGCTCCCTGAAAACCAGAATGTGCTGTGAGTGGATCTTAGCATAACCATCATCAAAGAGACATCATCCAGCAATTGATAAAAGCAGATACAGAGTCACACAGCAGAATATAAGGTGGAGCTCGGGGAGTCCTAGGAGGACTAGGAAGGATTGGAGGATCCAGAGGGATCAGGGACACCACAAGAACATGCCCCACAGAATCACCTGGCTGACTGCGGGTTCCCAGAGATCAGGGTGCCTGTGTGGGTCTGACCTGACCTGGGTCCTCTGCATACATGTTATGGCTCTGTAGCTCGGTGTTCTTGTGGGACTCCTAAAAGTGGGACAGGGCTGTCTCTGACTCTTTTGCCTGCTTTTGGGACCCTTCACCTCCCACTAGGTTGCCTCATCCAGCCTTGATGTTAGAATACATGACTGGTCTTATTGTAACTTGTTATGTTGATGTCCCCAGAAAGCCTGCTTTTTTCTGGGGGGAGAGATAGGAACAGACAAGGGGGAAAGGGGACATGGTGTAGGGAGACTGGGGAGAGGAGAGGGGAAGGAAACAGCAATCAGGATGTAGTGTGTGTTTTATAAATAAATTAAATTATATAAATACAAAATAAATAAATAAAACCAAGAGCTTCTTGAGGACACCAATGCTATCTTTCTCTTCCATTGCCCCACCCCTAGGACATGATAGCAATAGCAAAGGTTTTACGTTTGTTGTGTAAAGGAGCTAAACAGTCCTCTCCAGAACAAAGTCACTCAATCTGTATTTCACAGAATGTTTATTTTTCTAGAAGCGCCACAGAGACTGAAACATCCCATTATTACAGAACTATGATTACAGGTCCAGTATGAAAAAGACCCCTTGACTTACACCCATACTTGACAGCACTTTTGTGGGGAACATTCACATTTGAGGATGGGCTTCAGAGATGTGGTGCTCACAGTTTTCCAGTATGTTCGCACCAGGCTGGGGTGAAGGTCATCCTCTTTAGGGTGGCAGGAACAAGATACCATTGTCAGGTACTCCTGCTCCAAATGGGCCCCTCAGGAAATTGCTCTAAATTAAAGTTGATTGTCATTGCTTATTGCTGTAACAGGCAAGATCTGTATCTTTACAGTTAAAAACCTCAGTAGATAATTTTATTCTTTTTTTAAAAAAAATTTTTTGTTTATTATGTATACAGTGGTTTGCCTGCAGGACAGAAGAGGGTACCAGATCCTGCTATAGGTGGTTATGAGCCACTATGTAGTTGCTGGGGATTGAACTCAGGACCTCTGAAAGAGCAGTCAGGGTGTTTAATATCTGAGCCATCTCCCCAGCCCCAAACTTTATTCTTATGTATAGTAATGATCCAATAACAACATGAAAAACTACATTTTAGTAACTAAATTTCTTTTTTTTTTATTCTAGACAAAATATAAGCCAGCAATAAATATATAACAGTAAATTACTAAAAACTCTAATACTGACCTCTGACCTCTGAGTGGTCAGGTTAGCTGCAAAAGAACAAAAGGGCATATAACTTATAAGATAGTAGGGTCCCCCCTTAACCTTTGGGGTTTTTTTATGGGGGTCACTAAAGGGCTATAATAAGAGTGGTCATCTGTTTTGATTAGTGAGCAAAGTCATCTCTAGACTAGTTTGTAACTCAAATTTTTTAATCAAACTAAGAGTTCTGTCTCCCCAACTAAAGAGCATTTTTTGCAGCGCAGGAAAAATTCTCATGTTGTATGCTAGTGACACAAAGTCCAGCATACTTTCATTGACAGCCAGGTTGAGCGATTTGCCATAGGGTATCAATTTGCTCCTGCAAGATGTCAATCCTCTGATTGAACACCATCAAGCTTCCTTTTAGTTGAGCATTAATTCCTTTATGTACAACTAAGGCATGAGCTACATTGGCTAAATGATTATTCAGGGTCTGAGCAGTCTGCCCAGTATGACTCATGGCTAATGCCCTGGTGGTAGCTCCAACAGCCGTCAATGAGATGGTAGTAACAATGGTGGCTGTAGTTCCAAGATCCCTTTTCTGTCTGAAGAGAGTCATAGCGTGAGGGGCATCAATGGGCATAGGCACCCAGTGAGGCATGCGAGTAACCAGGGCATACCTAACTTTACTAGCATTGGGGCTTACAAAAAGTATGCTGGACTTTGTGTCACTAGCATACAACATGAGAATTTTTCCTGCGCTGCAAATTTGTCTAAACAATTGTCGAGCTATATTTTAGGTAATTGGACTGGAGAATTCGATACTACGATGGAGCAGCTGAGAGTGGCCATTGTCACAGTAAATTCTACCGGAGTGGACGCAGGACTATCCACAGGATTATCAACATGGATTGCTGCAGCCATAAATCATCTGAAGGAATGGGCGGGCATGGGAGTGTTAGCAGGCCTTCTGGTGTTGGTCTCCTTGGTTTGCCTGTGGTATATATGCAAGATTAGAGTCTCACAACAGTGTGATGCAGCCATGATCATTCAGGCCTTTACAGCCATTGAAGCAAGACATTCTCCCCAAGCATGGTTGGATACCATAAAAAGCTAAAATGATACGCTCAGGATGCGAGGCTAAGCACTGCACTCAGGGTCAGCCGCTTTGGACCCAGAGAAGAGCATGTCTGATTGCATGCGGGTTGATGCCCCAGGTCCCGCCTCTGAGAAAAAGGTATCGGACGGGTCCGATGCTCTTTGGGTGGATGACACCTAAATGAACATCTGTACAAAGTCCCAATTCATTTCTAATATCAGAGATCAGACCTCTACTCTTGCCTGATGCGTCTAAAACAAAAAGGGGGAACTGTAGAGAGCTGCGGAATGCTATGCCTTAAAGATGGAGCTGGTTTCCGCCTTCCACCTTCCCGATGGTGAGTGCTCTCTGTCACGAACAACTCCACATTTGGCTAAGGCCGAGGATCTGGCTTGCTTACATGTATGTGGACCTATCTGCATTGCCCCCGTGGCACGCCTGGGTTGGCTACCCAGAGGCTATTTAAGCTGTGGGCTGGCTTTCCCCGGGGTCCGAGGATTGTTCAATGTTCCTGAATAAACTGCATTGAAAAAAAAAAAAAAAAAGAGCATTTTTATCTGCTCATATAAACTTGGGAAAATTAATCAATGTTTTCTTTGTATTTCCCTTCCGTATCAGGTTTCCAAATTTGCCTTCTAATTACTACTCCATTCTCATTCTCCCTATTTCAGCCTCACCCCTGAGAGACAAACCATGTTGGTGGAATTTGTTGACAGCAACACAATCTCTATTTATTATAAAAGCTTCTTTTTAGTCATAAAACCCAACTTTAAGAAACTTGTTGTTTTCTTCTGTGGTTTTATATTAATTCCAAAAAAAGAGAGGCTTTGATTAAAAAAAAGATATGCAAAATATTTGTACCTTTTAACAAATTCAGTGTTCCTAAAAGTATTTGCTATGCATTCACAGAAGAAATCTATAGCCTCTAAAAAATTTTGAAAGTGCCAATACTTTTGATACATTTGACATTGAGCCCTTTAGAGCACTTTTACTTGGTGAATGCCTGAACCTCTGTGCTGGAAAATGGAGCTGTGTGTATCAATATTTTATAAGCAATATATTACATGTGAATTGGAAATAAAAGCCAATGCTTTTTTACCTTTGTTTTAGCTTCAATGTTTGCACTATGCTCAAGGAGCTGGGAAGCTATGAAGGTGTTATGGCACACAGCATAGTGGAGTGTGGTGTTGCCAAGAGCATCCATAGCATTTGGTCAGCACCGTGTTGTAGCAGGAGAGCCACACATTCCTCATGCTGGTGCTGTGAGGCCTATGAGTGTTACATAAATACATCATTGGCTCAACTAAAAATAAGCATTCCACACTTCATCAATTACTGGTCATTAAATGAGATACAGTCATTGTTGTTATTCTAAGAAATATGCCTTGTTTTTTGAGACATGGTCATCTATGTAGCTCAGCCTTGCCTGAGTTCACATCTTCCTACCTTAGCCTCCCAAGTGGTAAGATTGAATACAGGTGTGTGTAAACACACCCAGATAGTCTAAGCACTTTTACAATATTTATTAATTCTTGGAAATTTTCATACAATGTGTGTTAATCATATTCACCCCTAACCCACCCGTCTAACTCCTCCCAGATCCATTCCCACCTCCCCACACTCTCCAACTTCGTGTCTTTTTAGTTATTTATTATTTAAATATCCCATGATTCCTATCTGAGCTGTCCATATACTCCTGGAGTGTGGTCATCTACTGGCATGTGGTCAATTTACTAGTAGCCATACCATTAGAAAGCTGACTCTCTCAGGCTCTGAGGTGGTTCATGTCTGTACTCCCAGTATTAGGAGAGGCAGAGGCAGGTGGAACTCTGTGATTTGAGGCCAGCCTGGACTACAAACTGAGTCCAGGACAGCCAAGGCTACACAGAGAAATCCTGTCTTGAAAAACTGAAATAATAATAATAATAATAATAATAATAATAATAATAATTTGACTCTCCTTCCCCAGAAGCCACCAAATGCCCTTGGCTCCTAAATTAAAGATGGGGCTCATGAACCAATTTCCCACTCCATGCTAGAATGCTTGATCTTGTTCAGGTCTTGGGCAGGGAATCCTGGCTGCTGTGAGTTCATGAGTACCTCAGTCTTGTCATGCCCACAAGACACTGTTTCACTCTGGTCCTCCCTGACCTCTGGCTCTTACAATCTCTAAGTGTAGGTAGCCAGAACTACCCAAGACTTCCTCAGAGATCCTGATGAAAAGACAAAGGGAACTTTTGTTCTGTATCCTTGTCCAGGAATGGACTTTGCAAGACAGTCTAGGAATGGAACAGTGCCTCAAAAGAGTCGAAGCTGAAGCTTCTGGGAACCCAACTCTTCCTCCTGGACTGTGGTAATCAGTCCTTTGACAGCTGTGTCTGAGGTATCCATGTTCTCATTGCCAATATTGACTTGGCTC
This sequence comes from Meriones unguiculatus, assembly GCF_030254825.1. Lineage (NCBI taxonomy): Eukaryota > Metazoa > Chordata > Mammalia > Rodentia > Muridae > Meriones > Meriones unguiculatus. The sequence goes on from NC_083357.1 coordinate 44,440,939, forward strand.
TTTTCACCCTTGAAAATGGTGTGTGTGTGTGTGTGTGTGTGTGTGTGTGTGTGTGTGTGCGTGTACTTCTTAGGAAACCTTCTGGGGATGAGTCATCAGCAAGATCTACGGTCCCAGCTATGCTTTTTGTCTCCTTTATTTCTCATCCCTGCTACTCTATCTGAGACCCTTATTTCTATTGGTTTGGGTGATTTCAGCTTTCTGTCTTGAGATGTTCCCTGAGTCTTCCAGGAAGGAGTGTGATACAGAGGTCCCATTTGGGGCTAAGCGCTCCACACACACTTACTTATTCTCTACATTTTGACCAGTTATAACTTTCTGTGCTAGGTGTTTTCCACTGCACCAAGTCCAAGCATTTATGTCTCATCCATCTCATACTGAAATTGTTAGCCATTGTCTATCTACCTTAATTAGAGGTGTGCAGCTGTCGTCATCACAGGCATTAATGTCACAGTTCCTCTCTATTAGAAGAGTTACCACTCCCAGATGGCCACATGCACAAGCATAATGCAATGCAGTTCGGTGAAAATAAGAGGACTTTTTAGGAGGTAATGGAGACCTATGTTGAAGCACATGTATGTACATAATTTTAAAAATTAGATATTGTATAATTAATTTTCTTCTGAAGGAAGATAATTTCTTTCCTTCATTCCTTACAATTCTGGAGACATATGACAAAGCCTGCCCCATTCAGGGAAAGTGCTCAATCATGATTCCCTCCATGCTTGGAGTAGCCTGGTGAGTAAAAGGAGAAGTCCCAGTAGGTTTGTCTCGACTTGGATTTGTATTAATCGAATCTGTTACCTTCTAGCTACTACGATGTGCTCCATAACTCAACTTCCTCATCCACATGATAGGCATTAAACAGTAGCTATCTTACATGGTGCTCCTGTAATGCTTCACCTTAAATCTGTACAAAGTGTGTACAAATGTTGTTAGCACCTAACAGCTTAATGTTGGTGATAGAGTGATGATTAGTCTTCACACTGCTAACAAATACAACATTTCAATGAAGTAAAAGAATAGCATAGAATGCATGTGTGTTCACATGTGCGCATGCATGCTCATGCATGCTATTGAGTGTATGAAAGTCAGAGGGAAACATGAGGAGGTCAGTCCTCATCCACCATGTGGGTCCCTGGATAGGAAGTCAAGGTTTCGAGGTTGGCAGCAAGCACCTCTAGCTGCTGAGCCAGTCTCTCCTGCTGGAGAATTACAGATCTAGATAACTGTAGTTTTAACTGCAGAAGGGTCAGGTACACATTCAAATGGGAATGATCTTGAAATTGTATCCCTGCCTTCAACTAGCTAGCATTGCATACCAATGATCATTGTGTCTTCCTAAAATGCTCTTTATTTCACATTTTTAGTATCTATGACATCAGAATTCCAGTTACAATTTGCGACATTTTATAACTAGAATTAGCAGCTTTTTAAATTTTTGTTTAAATTTAATGTTTTAAATTTAAAACAAAAATTTAACACATCCTCCCTTATTCATTAGTGTAAAGTACCATGGATCGTATCATGACACAAAGGAGAATAAAAGCTTTCAAGTCTTCCCCCAGTTCTACTCATGAATGGTAGAGAAAAGAGGTAACCTGGGCTATTCTTTATGTCATGCACATTCCCACCTCAATTCAGGTGTCTCAACTTTAAAGCTACACTTAATACACAAGAAAACCTTAAGGAGTCTCCAAATTCTCACGTTTTCCCCAAAATTCTTCTTCTGGGACTAGTGAATGCTATCTGAGCTAGCCCACTGTTCAGGATAAGGAGAAACTCACATTCAGGCCTAGATTTGACCAGTCCTCTAGCAGTTAATGTGAAAAACTAGAGCCTCACTATCCTTTCCTTGGTGACCACATTGGGCAGTGTATCTACATAACCTACTATGTCCTGCTGCCCTCTCACAACAAAACATTGGGAGTTGATGACTTACAGCTAACCCCTCCATTGCACAGAGAAACTCTCCCTCATCATAATCACATCTGACTCAGTTGACTCAACTACTCTCCCTATCGGCCCAGCCTGCCGCCCACAGCCCCTTCACCCTTTGCTCCTACACACTCCCAGGTTCTATTACCTGTTCCTCTTGTCTGTGTCATTCACACCATTTACCCGGAACATGAGAAAACTCTCCACTGTAGTTACAACGCCTACACTCGCAGCCCAGTGGATCTGTCCCACCGCGCAGTATCCTGTGAGGTATCTGGGCACTTCGGGGCTATCACCACTAACACACCCACAGACCAGGGAGGCTGCCCACTGGGGAGTAGAGGAGCTGCCAGGCTCCAGGCCCCTTCTCCTGGACCAAAAGGTCCTCCTCATACTCGGGCCAAGTTGCCAGCCAGTCCTGCCCACCTCCCCCGCCGTCCCCACCTCCTCCCAGAAAAACTATGAAATAAAGCCAGCCAAGTCTCTCCACCCCACCACAGGAGCATCCATGGAGTCGGTGGTTCAGTGTGCAGGCAACCGCCCCCTCTGCTGCCTTGCAAAGCGGTTAAGTCAGGTGAGTGGGTGCATGTCTCAAGCTTTCCAACCCAGAAGGTTCCCAGTTCTCCACCTGCCAAATATGGATTTCATCCCCTAGCTGCTGAACGCCAGTGCACTCTGTTAAGTCAAAGTGTGCACACCTCAAAGATCCTCCCAGCAAAGAAGGAAGGGATTGGCTTCTGCCTACCTCCTTTCCTCATCGCCTAGCTTGCTACAGTTTTGGGCACACAGACTCCAGTGACAGGACCCTAGCCAATCATACAACCTCTGCTCATGAAAAGCCCTGTCAATCGCACCTCCCCCAGCAGACCTGCAGAACCAAACACCCAAGCATACTCGGTGATGATTCAGGTCCTTTGCCACACTGCAGCTACTCTTGCCTGCTCCAAAAGCCAAGTGATTCCTAGTTCCCAATGCAGACTGGTAGTTCAAAATGCATTTGTTATTTACTGTTCCAGAATAAACCAACTCTTTGGAGATGGAAACAGGGAAATCAGGGGTTTAAGATTGTTCTTCGCTACCTAGGAGTTCGAGGTCAGCCTGGGATACATGATATCTTGACAAACACACACACAAAACAGAAACAAACACTGGAATAAAATTATATTGGGAAAGGAAATAAGGAAATATTGATTGGCTGGAGTAACAGCCTGTTCTAGGACAAAGGCAAACCCTGTCTCGAAAAAAAGAACGAAAGAAAAAAAAATGAAGATCTTTTCTTTCTCAGATATTTTTTGAGTAAATTTTGATAAAATCTGTAATAATAACTATGAAGAGGCAGACACAAGCACAAGACCAATGCAAGTTTGAAGCCAGTCTAGTCTGTATATCAGTGTCTCATGAAAGTGAATACAGAAAAATAATTAAAACTATGACTGTGCTTAGAAATTTGTTTTTTGTTTTGTTTGTTTGTTTGGTTTGTTTTGAGCAGAGTTTCTCTGCAGACCAGGGTGGCCTCAAGCTCACATATACAACTGCTTCTGCATCCCAAGTAGGAATTTGTATTAATGAGCCAGCTGCTCCTAGCTATAGCCTCTCTTTACCTGTTGTAGAATGTGTCACTTTCAGAAACACTTAGTGGCTATTTATTGTCATCTCAAATCTCAATAAATGTTTTGATGTTGATGGCCAGAAAAGCAAATTATTTTTTTCTTTCTTTCTCTTTCTCTGTCTTTCTTTTTTGTTTTGTTAGGTTTTGGTTTTGGTTTTTCCAGACAGGTTTTCTCTGTGTAGCCTGGGCTGTCCTAGACCTGCTTTGTAGACCATGCTGGTTTCAAACTCATATTGATCCACCTTCCTCTGCCTCCTAGAGTGCTGGGGTTACAGACAAGTTTGTGCCACCACAGCCAGCTAGAAAGGTAATATTTAGCCCACCTAAATATGTACATATATTTTTTTATGAAATGAACTTTTTTACTATGATCGAAATTCATTTTATGTTGCCCTTAAATTTTTATTTTCTTCATTTTCTTCTTCCATCCTTTTGAGGTAAGTGTCTGTGCCTGATGGTGTTATGGGTGTATATACATATGGAGGTCAGAGGATACATTTTCATGTCATCCTCAGGAATGTCACCTCCTTTGACTGGCCTAAAGCTCAACAATTAGGCTAGACTGGCAGCCAGTGTGCTTCAGGGATCCTCTGGTTTCCTGTTACAGTGCTGGGATTATAAAAGCACATCACCACATCTGTATTTTAGAGGGATGTCAAGCCCCTGCTTGCAAAGCATTGACTGAGCCACCCCTTCAGGACTACTTCTATTGTTTGTATGTGGGGGTTCAGGAAGTTGACACTGTGTATTCTTCAACAATTTAAATCCTCTTCTGCAATATAAGTGTCTATATTTAGAATTACCAGCTCATGTATGTTTCTTTTTGTGTCAGGCCATATGTTTGTCTTTTTATGTCATCCTAATTTGTCTACATTATCTATGGTCTGACACATTATCAGAGTAATTCTTCTCTTTTCTGGAGACAATTTCTGAATAAGTCCTTAAATATTAAAATATTTAAAAACACACACAAAAAACATGTGGTCAACCATCCAACATTCTTTCTAGAACTATCTCAACCAAGTTGTTATTCAGTATAATCAGGTAAAAAAAAATAAAATCTCATGAAAAGTTAATTTCTTTTAAATGCCTTATGGCTTCTAGCGATGTCTAATCCAGCTAGACTATGGACCTAGAAGCCCTAGGTAATCTGTACAAAGCCCTCAAATCTAAGCTGGTTAAACTCAAGCATCTATTAAGACATGACTCAAATCCTATTCTAGACTCAGGTAGAGTAAGTCTCAAGAAAGCAGAGAAAAGGTGCACTGAGCACCCACATTCTGTTTCTGAATTCCTATCTAACCAACTGCTAGATGAGAGGCTTTCTACGATCTGCACTCTGTAGGATACAAATAGGAAATGCAAATATCCATTGTCAACCAGTTCTAGCCAGAAAGCTACAATCACTAACTTCATATTAATCAGTGATTAAACAAACAATATAAAATATAAGATCATTCTGGGCATGTTGGCACATGTCTTTAATTCCAGCAGTCAGGGAGGCAGAGGTAGGAGGATCTCTGTGAGTTCAAGGCCAGCCTGCTCTACAGAAAGAAATCCAGGACACACTGAAAATCCCTGTCTCAAAAAACAAACAAACAAAAAAAGACCTGATACCTTAAATATATAACAGTAAGTGATATAGTAGAAACTATAATTACTAAGCACTGTAAGAGGTTACACAAAATTGATGCTAAAAGTTTAAATGCTCAAGTAATTCACTAGTTCTGGTTCTTCTCAGTACCCAGTAACTGCCAGATGGTTTTATAGGTCCTGAAACTTAGCTGAGAGCAACAAACAAACACTGCACACAGGAGTGTTGTATTGTGGTGGGATGATTTTAATCCACAAGAACACAAGGGGGTGATGAAAATATCAGGAAATGTGAGCACAATGAACAGCATACATGAGCACTCATAGCACACAAGCTAGTAGGGACAGTTTTAGACAGAGTGGTCCAGAATGACTTCTGGGAAGTGCCAAACATTGAAAAGCAAGAAACAGCTCTACAAGCAAGGAAAGGCATTCCAAAAGAACCCAGTGCAAATGTCCTGGTGAAAGATGAATTTGCTGCTTGTGATTTGTTTTGATTACTTTTGTGGTTATTCTGTTTTAATTTAGTTGCTGTTGTTATTTTTCTGAGGCAGCTACTCATGTAGTCCAGGGTAGCCTTGAGCTCCTAAATCCCCTACTCCTACAAACTTGACTTGGTTTGCTTCTTAAGGATGGGGCATGGGAGACACAGTGGCTAGGTGCAGAAACCAGGAGGAAATGTAATGCTAGGCTATAGGGCTGATAGGACAATGGGAAAATATCACAGAATCCGGTAACTGTGTAATATACAGCAGTTTTTGACATCTTTGACACTTTTCATACTGTAACTGCACATCACAACAGTAATTACATGGCAAATGCTATATCCGCCACCTATAACAGGTTATCAGTATTATGTACTTAAGGCACATTGAGATATACAGAGTTCAGAGCACAAGCACACAATGAAAGAGTTCCATGCTATTATTCATGGTCATAGTGATAAAACTGTGTAAATGGAGACTCTTCAGAGGACTCGGGGGATCTTGCTGAGTGTCACTAGAACTCAAGACAGGTAGATTTCATGTAGAAAGGAGAGATGATATTCCAAAAAGTTTGGGTGTGATTTAGTCAATCTAATAAAGTACTTGAGGTGAAGAACAAAAGTCAAGTGCAGGGACTGGAGAGATGACTCCTCCATTTTGAGCATTTGTTTCTCAGAAGACTCAAAGGGCAGCTAACATTCCTCTGTAACTTCAGCTCCAGGTGGAATCCAGTGCCCTCTTATGGCCTCTGGGAGAATTGTATGCATGTGGTGTATAGTCCTTCATTAGGCAGAACACCCATATGTGTACAAGAAATAAATCAAAAGAATAAAACAGAAACAAAAAGGAGGCAAAGACCTAGTCAAGTCCTACAGCACAAGACTAGACCATGACAAAAAACACAAAACATTTTAAAATATATATTTACCAAGATGTATGGTTCTCACTGATGTTGTAATTTAAGGAAATCAGAGGCAGATGGCTCTGGGTTTTCTGACTTTTTTTTTTATATCCCTGAGCAAATATTTATATTTATTAAGAAACATTTGAGCCATGCTGCTGTGTTTCTCATCAGTTTGTTTCACGTGATCATCCACAGAGTACCATATTTTAGGGGGAGTTAAATATATGACCACAGGGATACAGTATGGACACTATTTCCACAATGAAGTGGGTATCCATAGTGTTGGATACACTATCCACTTTGAAAGAACATTCCCTCTGTGTAGCCTTGGCTGGATGGCAACTCACTATGTAGCATTAGGCTAGGCCTTTGATCCTAGAAGAGATTCATTTCTGCCTGTGACTTCTGGGCTTACAGGTCTAAGACACCACATCTGACTAAAGAAGAGTCTGAAGAATTAACAGTGGAAGATTAATTTTTTTTGTAAATATACAATCATTTTACTCAATAGGGGATAATTGAATGGGATAGGAATTATAGACAGAATATAGCCTTAGCAAACTAGCAAGTCAATAACATCATCAAATGAAATAACAAATGAATAACAAAGCCTCAAACCAAAGAACACAATAAACCAAAACCCAAAAAATACTAAACCCAAAATTCAAACAATAAATTAAGCTAAGCAACATTCTCTTGCTAGAGATTTGCACATAAAGTCATGCACATAAAGTCGATTGATATTGGATTCCAAAGTGAGTTCACATTTCAAAAGGGGTGTCTTTTTTTTTTTTTGAGGAGCCCTTGATCATAGAGTAAAAAATGCTGTGTTCAACTTCTCTGTCACTTTCTTTCTTTCTTTCTTTCTTTCTTTCTTTCTTTCTTTCATTCTTTCTTTCTTACTGTCTCCTCAGTTCTCTCAAGGGATCTGTCAGAGAAGAAGGAAAGACAATCAGTAAAACCCAGAGGCAACCATGCTAGGCCAAGGAAAGATAAAATCAAGGCCAGTTTACACATAGTCCAGCTGCAGAAGCTCTGTCTGTGGGGAGCTCTCTTCCTGGGTTGTGGCTCCTTCCAGGTCAGACTGGAGTCTTTCAGACCTACTGAAGGAAGAAGGAACAGAAGCCTAGTGAAGGCAAGCCATGTCAGCTGTTGACTCTACACAAGCTCTATTCAGCTGGACAGTCCAGGATGACCTTTCAGCTGAGGTCATTCCCTGCATTTCCCAAAGAAAAATTGTCAGAGAGTACATGTGCCTGGATATTTTTTTTTTTCTCACATTTTTAAAAACTGCGGTAAGATGAACTGAAACCTACACACTGCATTGAAATAGAAAAATAACAGCACATTTCTCCAATAGTCCAGATGATTAATTAATTAACTAATTAATTAATGTCTGAGTCACACTTCAGAAAAGATGTGAGCAACCTAGTTATCTATGTAGAGTCCCCCTTCAGGGCCTACTCACATCAGTGAAGGCCTTGAGTTTTCCTACAGTGCAGAAACCTGCCTGGGTAACCTTCTCAATGAAGTGCCCTGTTTATAATCAAAGAAATCATCTCACAGGAATGCCCTGTCACTGCAGGGAGCCTGGATTCAGTAGGAGTATGCTATATGAAAATGTGCCCAAGTGTAGGAACTGACCTCTAAAGTGATGTTGCTGAAGGAAAATAACATGTCAAGAGTAACACTTTCTTCTACAAAGGATACGCCCCTTGCTAGGTTTAGTACTAAGAGGATTTGTGGGGAAACCAAGGGACAAGGTTCTCAGACAATACTAGAGAGGCTAGAAAAGAGGAGGGGTTTCACGATCCCCAGAAACACCTAAGGAACACATGTTGTTTCCTGGACAGAAGTTCTTGGTGACTGGACCAGCTAATACTCAGAGGTGTTCTTTCCACGGCTGTGGTTGAGAGCCATGCAGATGGTCAGAATCCCAACAGAACAAGACACAGAGGCACAGGGTACCCACTTGGCTCCACCCTCCACTCGATCCCTGGGTTCCTACCTCATCTCAATGACGTCAGTGTGATGCTGCATCTTTTCTGCGAAATCCCTTTCCTGAGTTGGTAGCATTTTCGGCTCCAGTAGGTCCTTAATTCTTTTCTCTATTGCTTATAGATCCTGTTTTTTAGAATATTGTGTTCAGCGGTGCTGTGAACTTGATTGTGCAAAAGCACCTGTGCACATTGACACACACACACACACACACATACAAACACAGACACACAAACTCCTGAACACCCAGAAATACATGTGTGCTCACATACAACTATACTGCATTGCAGTAACATAATTATTTTACAAGTAATGTAAGAGATCACCAGGGATACTATATAGAACAATGTTACCTTTCTTTAGAAAGGATAAGAAATTAGTGGACATGGGATATAGACAATTCAGTGGATAAAGTACTTTTCCTAAACCTTCTGTGTACACATGTTGACCCACTGGGTCTTGGCCTCTTAGCCAAGCCTACATAGCAAGTGCCCAAGGCTTGCAATATTGTTTTTTTTTCCCCAGTCCAAGACCTGGGGATGTTGGTGAAAGAGCTCCTTGTTCTGTCCCACTCTTTCCCAGTTGTGCCAAGGTGATCAGCTTCCTACTAATGGAGCTCGCTTATTCATAGCCTGCATCGCTTTGAATCCAAACAGTGAGCCTATGAAATGAGAAAATCTCCACAACTAAGACAAAAAAAAATGTTCTCCCTCTAAGATGATAGGATCAGGAATCTTTTTGAGTAACAGAAGGCTGATTAACTCAAGGCCAAATGATCTTGAGTGTCTTTATTTCATGATGAACAATATTTCCATGAAGGGTGGACCATATGGTACACTTATAAGCTAATGGACACCTGGAAATTTTCAACTTGTGGCTATTATGAAGAAGACTGTTATACCCCTGATGCCTTCTGTTTTATCTGTGGACACCTACTTCTAGTTCTGGAATTGCTGAGTCACCTTGTGACTGCAGTTCAGGATGTTGAAAAATTATTCATGGCCTCTCACAGGACTACCTCATTTTACACCACCAGGAATGTCTGGGGGACCTCACTTCTCCCAGCCCTCTTAAGGCTCATTTTGGATTATATTTGAGTGATTTAGAATAAAAGCAGTTACTGAGTGCTATAGACACAGCACAGGATGAATGCTTTAGACTTTTATAAGGTTAAGGGGGTTGCACTGACACAGCCCTGTACACAAACTTCAGCATTGCTATGGGATTTCTGCTGAACTGAGATGCAAACACACGCAACTCCAAATCTCTCAATGCATATAATCCAGGCCAAGCTCCAAGGCCTTTGTTTACCGAGCCAAGATTAGGTGAAGGAGGAAAGAAATTGTTTGCTGGAAATGATGACAACAAAACAGGATGCAGGGAAGACACAGAAAGGCACCCCACTTTCCAGTTGACAGTCACTATTCACCAAGAGCAGAAAAAGCACACAGACCCTTAACCAGCCTTTCCTGACTCTCAAGCACCTTGTTTTTTATAGCAGCCTTCTTCTCACCTCCTTGTAGGATTTCTTTGAAGATGTGTATTTTTGCCTCTACAAAGTCTATGAGTTATAGCAGCTTTTGTGTCCATTGTTCTAAGCAAAAGTTGGGAATACAGAAAGATGGGCAGCAGCATGTGAGGTTTGATGTCTGAAAAGTCAGTCAACCTGACATTTTATCATTGAAGCTGGTCTCTTTCATCATTTAAGATGTTTCAAGAGCAAATCAACATATGTATATGCAGAAACACACACACACAAATTCACACATAAAAACACACACACACTGACACTCATACATACACTTGCACATACAAGCATCCAACACAAACACCTACACAAGCACTCACCTCTACACATACATGCAACATAACAACAAGGACTGACCCACACCTGAGCACATGCACACACACACACAACATGGATAGGGACAGTAATGTGCAAATAAGGGTCGACACACATGCGTAAGTACACAACTATTAACACACATATATAAAAACACACACATATGCTTACTCACAATCACACATTCACATAGATGACCACCAATTCACCACACACAGAAACACAACACATGCACACACATTCATGAACACACAGAGAGACACAAATACACACACACACACACACACACACACACACAAACACACACCATGAAGAGAATTGCTGTTACAACACTTTTTCTGCTGCATAAGGAGTTACTAGGACCTTCCTGCTGTATACAAGGCTCTTTGACTTAGCTAGGATTTGGTGTCATCTATTGTGATTATTTCCTCTTCCAGGAACCTTTTCCATCCCAACACACACTGATATCATGGGCAAATTACAAGCACTGCACTGGTTCAGCTAAATTGAACCACAGAAGACCAAGTTCCCAAGAAGGAGGTCTCCAAGCTAACCTTCCAAATAGCTCCATGTTGATCCATCATGGTTTCCTTACCTAACCTATCCTGGTTCATGCAAAGAAGATCTTGGTAGCACTAAAGAAGTCAGTTACCTAGGTCATTACCCAGAATTCTTTTCAAAATATTACACTTCACATAATATGAAAACAGATCTCAGGTCAGGCGATATGAAGCTTAGGAAGTCACATGCAGGGATTTTCTGAAATGCAGCATTCTGAACAACTATGAGGAGGAATCTGTCCTGAGCTACAGGCCCCTGAAGTGATCACTCAAAGCTCTGTGATACTACCTAAGTTGGTTTCCACATAGCAACACTCCTATCATGGTGGCAAATAGGTGTGAGAAGTGTGAGCCACCTTTCTCCCTCAGTAGACTACAATTTCTAGCAGAGCAGGACACTTTGCTTTTCAATCATCCAGTTTCTCAAAAGAGGCTAACTCCCCAGATAGACTTGTAAATGATCACAGAAGTGAACAACTGGAAGAGATGTAGGTGAACAGATGGAAGGGTGGGTGGATGGTTACATGGGAGTGTCTGTTTTTGGTTGCTCAGGTGGGCCTCCTGCCCCTGCCCCCTCAACCTACCTGCTCCTTCCTAGCACACAGGCCGCACAGCTTCTCAAGGGCCTCGTCACAGAGCCTGTTTTTCTCCTGACAGGAATTTTGCAGCACAATATGTTTCCTCTGCAGCTCTCTGTTCTTCTTTCTCAATGTGGTAACTTGCAGTGTCAGCTTAGTCCAGTCAATCATGAGCTGGCAGTGATGAAGGCTGAACCAAAGCCAAAATATGGTGAGCCACTGACAGCAAGTATTTGCCTCCCCACATCCAAGTACCATCATCCTTACAATGTCCATGGTCTCCAGAGAGTCTCAGACTGGGGCCTACATTAGCTATTCCAGCATCACCTAGAGGCATGCCCAAAACAGAGACTATACACATTTCAGAAAGACTCAAAATTCTTCTCCTTACACCAAATGGAATTCATGCATCTCCAAGAGGAGGAAGTGTCCCCGATCTGTGTTTATCAGTCCATGATATCTGGAAGACATCAGCACATAGAGAGCAAACCATCTTTAAACTAGAACTTCAGTTCTTTCAAAATTCCAGGGTATTTAGGATCCCATTCAAACCAGCTATTTAAATCCACTGCAAGAGTCCCAAAAGACAACCCTTTCATGATGCAAATATTATTATTTTTCTCTCTAGAGGTTCTTGAGGATGGCAGGACAGTGTTGAGAGGGGCTCATAGTCTCTTCACACTGAACAAAAGTGAGTCCAAGTGGTACAAGTCCAAGAACCAAAAGGCAGGCTGCTTGCTCAGAGACAGGCTAGAACCAGAGCCCTCACTTTGGATTGAAAACAAAGAAGAGCAGATGCAGTACCATTCAAGTGCTGAGGTCCCAGCCAAGTCAGTCACTCACCTGAAGGATTCAGTCTCCTTAGTCAGCACCTTGTACTTGTCCAAGGCCTCACTTAACTCCTGGGGCAATTTCTGCAGGGCTGACATCATTTTCTGATGTTCCAGATTCAGGATTGCAAATTCAAAATTGAACTTGTTTTAAGATGTGGGGCCCAGAAGTGAATAACCTCATGAACAAAGCCTCAAGTATCACATGAATTTAGGCTGCATCCAGGATTACCTCAACCCAGGAGATGCTACATCCTGATTCCTAACTACTAGGACCTTCAGGTGCTTATTAAAGTTAAGATCCTGGTCTCAGGCCAGCAGAGGCAGGGATATCAAAGTGAAGGAGCTTGGCTGCATGAATAGTCTTGATAGCACTGAAGGAATATATCAGCTTTCTAAGAAGTGCCCAGGAGTCCATGCCACAGACCTGGGGCTTCCAGAAATTTGTGATGACATTTCTCCTATGTTTATATCAGGGACTCTCAAACCTGAGGTCTTAATGCTACAAAGATGCACGGAGAACATCATCAATATTTCCAGGGAAGAGGTTTTATTAACTCCCAAGGAAACTCCAAAGTGCCACCAAGGTGAGGACAAGGAACAAGTGATGACTCCCCAAAGGGCAGCTCCATGGCGTCATCACTGGCATCCCTTGAAAACTATAAGACAGCAAATTCTCAGGTCCTATCACCTACCACCAACTGCCAGGATCTAAAGGTGGTCTAAATGATCTAAATGAGAAGACAACACTCATTCATGCATGTGCCTTCAGGAATTTGCTAAATAACGCACACACACGCACACACACACACACACACACACACACAAACTAACTAGCAATGAGCATGCCAAATTCAGGAAGGTGGTATTGTCTCAAAGTTCAATGAACAAGACCAAGAGAGGCCCTGATGAGCTCCATGCATTTCAGGCACATCATGACATGCACCAAGTGTGCCCAGGCTCCTCCAGCTCCGGCAAAGAGCAACCCGTCCCCATGTAACTGCTGGTCAAGTGCAAAGAATCACCATACATTCACAACATGTAGCATCTCCCCCAAACTAACACCTGTTAAGGCCTATAAAATGCATGATGATAGCTCTCACACTATTGTCCTATTGATACACTAAGATTCATGCCGTAGGATCTGCTTTTCATTTGGAGCAAGTAGAATAGCCTATGTCCCCAGGCTTCTGGTACTCCTAACAAGGCTTCAGGTTCTGCCTTTCAAATGCACTAAGGAAAATTAGTTTGGTCATGAGGACACTATGGAGGTGCAGCCTCTTATGATGTTAGGAAAGATAGGGTTGACCCACAGCAATCAATACAATCAAAAGAGAACTGGGCATAATGACTACCTGTTGTTCAAATCCTTGTCAGTATAATGAGCCAGGATTGCACGCAGTTCATCCCTCTCACAGGTCATCCTCTGTAGTTGAATGATCATTTTCTCCAACTTCATCATCTGCTGCTCCAGCTCATTGATTTTGGAACATTGGAATGATTCCTTCCCAGAAGAGCCTGTTGGTAGATAAACACAAGTGAACTTGGATAGATGAATGGCGCAGCCACAGGAGAGACCATGCCTTGTCACAGCATGGAGTCCATAATCCATGCTCTGCCCATTACCACCCTGGCTAGACATGTGACTCATTAAGTGCTGCAATCTCCAGAGCCATGCAAGACATAACTTGCCCAAACATGCAGATTTAGAGGGGAATGTAAGCTGATATCTAAGGAAATGAAGGCAAGTCCCAGAGTCCCTCACTATTATCACCACCAAGCCCTGATCATAAGTGTCTACAGCAAATGCATCTGAATGTGTGAGTCCAAGGCAATTGCCCAGGGGAGTATTCCTCATTGTTATTGGTATCAGACACCTAAGGAACCTACAGAAATCTGTTGTGAAAGCAATGCATCAGCATGCTTCCCTGAGAGGGACACCTCATTAATATCTCTGCTGGCCTTCTCCCAACCTCAGAATGAAATTAAGGTCTCGCAGAATGGAGCTAGAGTCTTGTCATTTCCTGACACCCTGCCAAAATCACCATCACAAATCCCTGACCTGGGTTGTTCTTCAGGAAACAGAGAATCAGGAAAGACCCAGAGACAATCAGCTGTTGAGCCCTCCTCCTCGGAGACCTAGCTCAAACCCCATCTCTTCTGAGAAGCTCAGTAACTCCTGCCCTCAACTCACTGTGATTTCCACAGAACTACTTTTTTTCTTGTTCTTCTGTACGAAGATCGAAGGCCAGATTCCTTCTGTCTCCCTCTGGCCTCTCCACACTCTCCCTTTGCTCTTCCCAATAGCCTGCTCAGCCTAGACAACATTTCTACAGGAGAAACCTATAGGCACTGACCAAATGCCATCAACAATATTTACTGTTGCTACAACACTGATGACATCAGAGAGAATACAGAGAGCTTGCTAGGATACAACAGAATGTCCAGAAAAAGGACTTTTAATGTCCCCTGGAGCAGCCCATATCAATATCCTAAAAGCTCTTCCCCAAACCACTCAAAGCCAAACTTCCCTTTCCACTAGCCTTCTCTGACAGACAATGGAAGGCCTTCAGCACCTCCTCCTTCCTATCCACTGAGCTCTCTGTTTCAATATAATCCTATCACTCCTTCATCTAGGGTAGATAAAGGCTCATTTTCCAAACACAGCTAAGCAGTGGCTCTTACCCTCCTTAAAATCTCTAAGCAATAAAATAATTAATAAAGTTTTCCAGGAAATTAGGTCAGGTTTATGGGAAAGCAACATCAGTCCCCCTGTCATCAATAAGTATGTCAGGGATGATTCATACAGCTGTTGCAATGTTCTGGGGTTTGTGGGAGATGTTGGGGGTCCTGTCAAAACAAAGATAGGTAATGATGAAAACTTCTCTCAAAGATTCAGCAGAAGACATTCCAGGATTGATGTTCACAAAGGTGTGGTCAACTATTGACAGGGAAGGATGAAGAGGATTTGGGATCCCAGGGGATTCCCACACCTCAGACACTAGGAGCAAACACTCACAGGAAGATTCATGGCCCAAACTGTACAAGAGCTTTTGGGAAAGTTGACTGACTGGTGGGAGGACAGATGCTGCTATGTAATAGTATGCTCAGTGGCAAAATTAAATACATCTGTCAGTCTGCAGAGACTGATGCAACCAACCAAGGACCATGACACATGAAGAAAACATTGACCCCCTGCTCATTTATAGCCCATAGGCAGCTCAGTTGGTCCCAAGGTAAAGGTAGCAGAAGATGCCTCTGACATGAACTCAGTTACCTGCTCCTCAATCACTTCCCCTCAGGTAATGTGACCTTGTCAGGCGACAGATGAAGAGGATAAAGGCAGTCTGATGAGACTTGATGAGCTAGGGGCAGATGTCAAGGGAGTAGAACTCTCCATATCGGTGGAATAGGGAAAGGGAATAAGGGGAAGAAGAAGGGAGGGTGGGACCAAGGAGAGCTGAAGGAGGGAGCTACAATCAGGATATAAAATGAATATTTTTTTTTTACTGTTTATTTATCTGCATATTTTATTTTTTAGATATTCCCTTAGGTTTTTTTAATCTTTTATGAGAACATTGGCTAACACTTTTGTATCTTAGATAACATTGCCGAAATTTTTTTTGTTAGAATTTTATAAAAATTATCAGCAACATGAATTTCTATTACAACATTTTTTATTTATTTTATTTATTTAACTTTTATTAGTTACATTTTATTGAATTTGTATCCTCACATAAGCCCCTCCCTCCTCCCCCCTTAATCCCACTCTCCCTTCCCCTTCTTCATGCATGTACCTCCCCAAGTCCACTGATAGGGTAGGTCCTCCTCTCCTTCCTTCTGATCTCAGTCTATCATATCTCATCAGTAGTGGCTGCATTGTCATCTCCTGTGGCCTTGTATGGTTGCTTCCCCCTCAGGGGGAAGTGATCAAAGAGCAGGCCAAACAGTTTATGTCAGAGGCAGTCCCTCTTCCCATTACTATGAAACCCACTTGGACACTGAACTGCCATGGGCTACATCTGTGCAGGGGTTCTAGGTTTTCTCCATGCATGGTCCTTGGTTGGAGTATGAGTCTCTGGAAAGACCCCTGTGTTCAAACTTTCTGGTTATGTTGCTCTCCTTGTGGAGTTCCTTTCCTCTCCATATTTACCTATTTCCCACTCCTTTCATAAGATTTCATGCTCTATCAGTCATGTGGAAATTATGTGGTGAGTCTCTGCTATG
Source organism: Meriones unguiculatus (assembly GCF_030254825.1). Classification (NCBI taxonomy): domain Eukaryota; kingdom Metazoa; phylum Chordata; class Mammalia; order Rodentia; family Muridae; genus Meriones; species Meriones unguiculatus. The sequence goes on from NC_083357.1 coordinate 44,457,504, forward strand.
ATTCTCCTCCCAGAGCTACACTAAATCCAAATTTCTTAATGTGGAGCCTGTACTAACAACGCACATGCATTAATTTTTGTCTTCTTGTAAACTGTAATGCTTTCCTTCCAAGAAGTTTTAAAAAAATCTTTACAAAATGATTTTAAATCCGTTATGATTTTTAGTACTATTGAACACTGTATTTTATTTTAATATTCAGTTGATTACTGCTGCAGAATGAATAATTACTACAGTAAAGGTATGTTTTCAAGAAACTGTAGCAAAATAAATCTAACATGAACTGCATCCCTTTATCATATTTTGTTTGGTCCTCTTCCGTGGGATTCAGTATTTGAATATTGTCGTGTAATTCTCATTACAGACATCTTTAGAACTCCCATCACATTGGAAACTTGTAATTACATACCCAAGAAGTAGTCCTTCCCACCCACTCTGGCCTGCCTCTGGAAATCCACCCCACTTTTTATTTCAGTTTGATATCTCTAAAAGTTCCTTATGAACAGAAACATTCATGCATTTGTGTTAGGACAGCGGGTTTATTTCACTTGGCATAAAGTGTTCATTTTTTTTAATATTGAAACCTGTCAGAGTTTCCACTGCCCTTAAAGATGATTAATATTTCACAGTTTTTAGTTGCATTTATATATTCATCATTCATAGATATTTTGGCTGCTTCTATTGTTTTATATTTATAATTAGAGCTGCTATTTCCCTAGTCAAACTTTATTTATGTTCCTAGTTTTGATTCTTTGGGTGTATACCCACAGAACATAATAAATTATTTAGGAACCATATTTTAATATTTCCACAGTTACATTTACACTTTACATTTGCAATAGCGTAAACAATGGTTTATCATTTTCCATTTATTTTGGTCAGCATGTGTTTGGTTTGGTCAGCATGTGTTCGGTTAACTTTTTTTCCATTTTCCTCCATCTTTTTTTCTCATCTCATTCTATTTTTGTTCCTACTTTTTATGCTTTTGTTGTTGTTGTTGTTGTTGTTAATATTTTACTTTGGTCCAACCAACTTGAGTTGTGGTCCAGGCAGTCTTTGTACTAAAACTCTGACTTACTAGTGCTCACTGATGGTCAAGCAACAGCATAGCTGTCTTTTCTTCTTCCCTAAATAATATACCCTTTTTTCTTATCATTTCAATATCTTCAAGTTTTTATATTTAATATCATTATTTAGTTGTCATTATTATAGAAAAATTAGATTTTCAGTTTTTAACATCATTTATATACCCACTTTGTGTGTGTATGAAATGGTGCACACATACCATAGTATGTGTGTGGAGATGGGAGGACAATTGATGGGCGTCAGTTCTCCCATTCTATCCTGTGTGTCTTTGAGCCTGAATTTAGGTTTCCAGGCATGATGGCAAGTGCCATTATCCACTGAAGCATGTAATAGAACAGTAGGTCTTATACATCAAAAGCTACATTCTACTCTTAATAAAATATAGCTGTCTCTGTTCCTTTCCTGTCAATCACTTTTCTCATTTGCTACTAACATGCTTTACCCCCTGATTTATTCTCTTTGAATGTGTGACTATTGGTAGGTTGCGCATCCTCTAGTGGATAGGCCAGACATATATGGCAGCACCAAGTAGCCTCAGTGGGTTATTAAAATAAAAGAAGAGGTCATGAAATGGGCAAGTTGATTGTGTAAATGGGTACTGAGGTAGTTAGATGTGGGAAATGAGAAGTAAATGGGATTTTTGTGCCCAGATCACGAGATCCCAATAGACCACCAGGAGTCAAGTACACTGCAAAACACAGGAGGGCTTATTCGATACAAGCTAGAGCCCACATCACAAGCTCCCTCTAGAAACAAGAGAAAAATGAGGCCCCATGGTGTGCAGAAACAGGGTTTTTAAAGGGCAAAACCACAAGTAGAGGTTCCAAGCTTTGGGTACAGAGAGTCTACTTTAGGCACCAAGACCATAAAATGGTTCTGGCCAGCCTTGTGGAGAGGATTTTATCATGAATAATGCCTGGAATGTGCTGATTAGCTGTTGCTAGGGAAGAGTAATTAACACACTCTCTGGACATAAGCTAGACACTGTCTGAGTGAGATGTCAGGAAACGTCATCTCTTAAGGGCAGGAAGGAATGTGGTCAAGCCTGATTACTCCATGCATAGGGCCAGATATATCTTAATTAACCTGGTCTTTCTTCTAAACATGTTAAAAAATTATTTTTCCATTAATTACACTTTATTCACTTTCTATTTCAACTGTAGCCCCCTTCCTCCTACCCTCCCAATTCCACTTTCCCTCCCTCTCCTTCACCCATGTCCCCTCACAGTCCACTGATAGGAGAGGTCCTCCTCTCCTTCCATCTGATCCTAGTCTATCAGGTATCATCAGGACTGGCTGCATTGTCTTCCTCTGTAGCCTGCACCCCCATCAGGGGCAGGTAATCAAAGAGCAGCTCACTTAGTTCATATCAGAGACAGTCTCTGTTCCCATTTCTATGAAGCTGCCATGGGCTACATCTGTGCAGAGGTTCTAGGTTATCTTCATGAATGGTCCTTGGTTGGAGTATCAGTCTCAAAAAAGATACCTGAACCCAGATTTTTTGGTTCTGTTGTCTCCTTCTGGAATTCTTGTCCCCTCAGGTCTTTCATCTCCCTTTTCTATCATAAGATTCCCTGCACTCTGCCCAAAGTTTGGCTATGAGTCTCAGCCTCTGCTTTGTTACCCTTCAGAGTAGAGCCTTTCAGAGGCCCTCTGTGGTAGGCTCCTGTACTCTTCCCTGAATTCTTCCCTTTCTGATGTCCATCCTGTTTGCCTATCTGAATGAGGAATGATCATTATACCCAGGGTCATCCTTTTTGCTTAGCTTTGTTAGGTGTACAGATTTTAGTATGTTTATCTTGTATTATATGTTCAATATCCACTTATAAGTGAGGATATACCGGGTGTGCCTTTCTTTTTCTGGGATACCTCACTCAGGATGGTTTTTTATAGATCCCACCATTTGCCTGCACATTTCATGATTTCCTTGTTTTTAATTGCTGAGTAATATTCCATTATATACATGTACCACAATTTCTGTATACATTCCTCAAATGAGGGACATCTGGGTTTTTTCCAGATTCTAGCTTTTACAAATAAAGCTGCTATGAACATGATTGAGCAAATGTGCTTGTTGTATACTTGAGTATCTTTTGTATATATGATTAGGACTGGTATAGTTGGACCTTGAAGAAGCACTATTCCTAGTCACTATTCCTAGGTGCTTTGAGAAAGCACCAGATTAATTTCCAAAGTGGTTGTACAAGTTTACATTCCCACCATCAATGGAGTAGGCTTCCTCTTTCTCCACATCCTCTTCAGCATGTGTTGTCAGTTGAGTTTTTGATCTTAGCCATTCTCATTGGTTTAAGGTGAAATCTCAGGTTTGTTTTGATTGGCCTTTCCCTGATGACTAAGGTCATTGAGCATTTTTTAAATTATTATTTTTTATTTTTTATATTAATTACAGTTTACCCACCCTGTATCCCAGTTGTACCCCCTCCATCATTTCCTTCCAATCTGACCCTCCCTCTTCCATGCCCTCCTTGTCTCTCTCCAAGTTCACTGATGGGGGAGGACCTCCTCCCCTTCCATCCTACCCCAGCCCATCAGGTCTCATCAGGACTGGCTTCAAAGATCTTTTCCATGGCCTAGCAAGGCTGCTCCTCCCGTGGTGGGGGTAATGAGGTAACAGAGCCAGCTACTGAGTTCATGCCGGAGACAATCCCTGTTCCCCCAACCAGGTAACCCACCTGGATACTGAGCTGCCATGGGCTATGTCTGAACAGGGGCCCTAGTCTATATTCTTGGTTGGAGAATCAGTCTCAGAAAAGACTCCTGTACCCAAATGTATTAGGTCCTTTTGGAGCTCCTGTCCTCTCCAGGTCTCACTGACTCCCCCCTCCCTCATTGATTCCTTTCACTCTGCCCAAGGTTTGGTCATGTGTCTCAGCATCTGCTTTGATATACTGCTAGGCAGAGTTCTTCAGAGGTCCTCTATGGTAGCCTCCAGTCCTGTTTCCCATTCTATTCTACCTTCAATGTCCATCCCATTTGTCTTTCTAAGTGAGGATTGATTATCTTACCCTGGGTCCTCCTTCTTGTTTAGCTTCTTTAGGTGTACAAATTTTAGTATGTTTATCCACTTTTATGTGAGTATGTACCCTGTGTGTCTTTCTGCTTCTGGGATACCTCATTAAAGATGAGGGATACCTCATCTTTTCTAGGTCCCACCATTTGCTTGCAAATTTCATGATTTCCTTGTTTTTAGTTGCTCAGTAGTAATCCATTGTGCAAATGTACCACAATTTCTTTATCGATTTCTCCATTGAGGGACATCTAGGTTATTCCCAGGTTCTGGCCATTACCAATAAAGCTGCTATGAACATGGTTGAACAAATGTCTTTGTTGTATATATTTTGGATATATGCCTAGGAGTGGTATAGCTGTATATTGAGGTAGCACTATTCCTAATTGTATGAGAAAGCACCAGATTGATTTTCAAAGTGGTTTTACAGGTTTACATTCCCACCATCAATGAAATAGTGTTCTCTTTCTCCACATCCTCTCCAGCATGTGTTGTCACTTGAGTTTTGATCTGAGCCAATCTGATGGGTATAAGGTGAAATCTCAGGGTAGTTTTGATTTGCATTTCCCTGATGGCTAAGAACATTGAGCATTTCTTTATGTGTTTCCCTGCCATTTGATGTTCTTGTTAGAAAATGGGCAGCTGTGAAGGTTACATGGTGGGTTCACAAATCACACCACGAGATGGTTCCATGTGGGAAGTTATATTAGAGGAAGGGAAAAGGGGTCATAGAGAGACTAGGCAAAAGAGAAAGAGAGAGGGGAGGGGCTCCGCGAGTTTTCTTATAAGGTGACCCAGAGCATGTGCAGGTGGTTCCAGGTGATCAGCGGGTGGTCTTCTTGGTGGCATCAGGAATGCCTGATGACCGGTTTGTCAGGTCACTTGGAGCTGGCCATAGAGATGCCTGCTTACTGATCCCAGCAGTTCCTCTATTGGGAATTCCCTATTTAGTTAGCTCTGTACCCCATTTATTAATTGGATTTTTTGCTTTGTTGCTTTTTAACTTCTTTAGTTTTTTATATATTCTGGATATTATCCCTCAGTCAGATATAGGGTTGGTGAAGATCCTTTCCAGGCCATTGGCTGTCATTTTATTCTGATAAAAATTTCCTTTGCTTTACAGAAGCTTTTTAGTTTCATGAGGTCCCATCTATTGATTGTTGATCTTAGAACCTGTGATGTTGATGTTCTATTCAGGAAGTTTTCACCTGTGCCAATGAGTTTTAGGCTCTTCCCCACTTTTTCTTCTAACCGATTTAGTGTATCTCGTTTTATGTTGAGGTCTTTGATCCACTTGGACTTTACTTTTGTGCATGGTGATAAATCTGGATTGATTTGTATTTTTCTGCATGTAGAAATACAGGTAGACCAGCACAATTTGTTGAAGATGCTGTCTTTTTTCCAATGAATGGTTTTGACTTCTTTGTCAAAAATCAAGTATCCGTAGGTGTGTGCATTTATTTCTGGGTCTTCAATTTGATCCCATTGATCCACCGTTCTGGCTCTATGGCTGTACCATGCAGTTTTTATTACTATTGCTCTGTAATATAGCTTGAGACCAGGGATCGAGATACCTCAAGATGATCTGTTGTAATGATAGTAATACTTAAATCCTACTATTGTTACATTCCCTGCTCAGTTCTCTTGCTTCAGTATTCATTGCCATCTGTTTGTCCATATAAATTTCAGAATTAGCTTGATAATATTTACATAACATTCCTCTGAGATTTTGATTAAAATGTTTTCATAATTTTTGGTCAGTGATGGAAGAACAGACATCTTAGTAAATATCACATGTTCACATTTCTAAACAAAGACTATGTTATGATTTCTTTTGTTTTGTTTTGTTTTGTTTTCAAGCTGGCCTTTTAGTTTCTCTAGCTTCTTTACAACAAAATAAAAAAAAATCTCTTAAATGAAATCTCTTTTAGTAATATATTTACATGAGTGCATTATATGGGCAGATTCTATCATAGGCAATGAAAGGAAAACAGATGTCTTAGTTTCTATGGGCAAATAATTGCCATCCCCAACTACAAGAAAATCAGAGAACAATTTGTGCGAGTTTGTTCTCTCCATCAAACATGTTTGTCCCACAGAAAGACCTCAGATATGTGAACGTAGCAATAAGTACCTTTATGCGCTGAGCCATCTCATCAACTGATTACTTAAGCCATGGAATTGAATAAGCTCTGTATCTGTATGGATGTTCTGTGTGCATGTCTTCCTTCATTTACAAAGAGTGGATTCTTTTAATCCTTGTATGATAGCACAAGTTTAAGGATACATAGTATTACATACTCCACACATTAACTCTCTCACACATGGTCAGTCTCAGAAGTCAGATACATTCCAGGGAAGCTTCACCAGATAAAAATCACTCATCTGGAATAAAAAACAAAAACAAAAAGAAAAAAAAAAAAACACTTCCAGGTATACTCTGATTTCTTCTGTGGTGAGAGAGCAGCATGAACCATTCCCCTGCCTTCATAGCCTTGCACAGACATGCTTTCCATCAGACACCTGTGACCTCTGCTGTAGGCTCCTTCCATGCTGGCTCATATGATGCTTCTTCCCAAAAACTGTTTAGCTGGATCCTCAAGAGGAAGTTTTTAACACATGTCCATCCCCAGAGGGTCCTAACAATTGTGCCTTTTATCAGTTGAGCCTAATCTACATTTTAATGCAGATAAAATGTAAGAAATCTGCTCCAACCCTGAAAATAGGAGTTGCTGAGGCATGATACTGAACCCAAGATTGCCCTGCATGGATGCCTGGCAGGCTAAGACAATCAGCATGTTTACCTCATGTATGTGTCTCTACAAGTCTCCAGAAACTTCTCTCTTTGGTTGTGTGTGATCCAGCCAATCTAATAAAGTACGTGAGGTGAAGTAGAAAAGTCAAGTGCAGAGGCTGGCGAGATGGCTCATACATTTTGAGCCTTTGTTTCTCAGAGGACCCAAAGTAGGCTAAAAATCCTCTGTAACTTTGGTTCCAGTAGAATCCAGTGCCCTCTTATGGCCTCTGGGAGAATTGTATGCATGTGGTATATAGTGCTTCATCAGGCAAAATACCCATACATATACAATAAATAAATAAATAAATAAATAAATAAATAAAATAAAAAAAAAAGGAGGCAAGTACCTAGTCAAGGCCAACAGCACAAAACTTGACCATGGTAACAAAAAAAATAAAAAATAAAAAACAAAGAAACCAAACCCATCCCAACAAGTCTTTGAATTCATTGTCTCTGCTGTGTAGTTTTCACTGATGCTATATTTCAAGGAAAACAGAGTCAGATAGTTCTGGGTTTTCTGATTTCTTTCATAGTCCCTTAGTAAATATTTAAATTTCCTAAAAGGCATTATAGCAAAGCTGTTGTGTTTCTCATTAATTTGGTTCATGTGATCATCCACAGAATACCATATTTTAGGAGTACCTAAATATATGACCACAGGGATAGAGTATGGACACTATTTCCACAATGAAGTAGTTATCCATAGTGTTGGACACACTATCCACTTAGATTGAACATTCTCTCTGTGTAGCCTTCACTGGATGGAACTTACTATGTAGCCCAAGGCCCCTGCACCTAGAAGAGATTCATTTCTGCCAATGAGTTCTGGGGTTACATGACTCTAATACCACATCTGATTGAAGAAGAGTCTGAACAATTAACAGTTGAAGATTAATTATTTCTATTTCTAAAAACACAATCATTTTATATAATAAGGGATTAAGAGGGACAGACATTATATACAGGGTATAACCTTAGCAAACTAGCAAGTCAATAACAACATCACATGAAATAACAAATAAATAACAAAATTAAAACCAAAGAAAATAAAAAAAAAAACACAATAGCAAACAAAATTCAACCCCAAAACCAAACAACAAATTAAGCTAAGCAGCATTCTCTTGCTAGAGATTTAGCAGCACAGACATATAGCCTTTGGCTGGCCTTGGAAACATGGTAGAAAGGTTGTCACTGATTACAATAACCCTTTCAAGATGAGTGTTGCCATACTTCTTTGAGGGGTTTATAAGTCAAGTACTCTCAAGGCAAAGGATGTGACAAGTTACAGGCTTTGGCTCAAAGCCTTTCAAATTCTCCTGCCTGATTTCCATTAAAATATTTAGATCAAGCACTAACTTACATGTTCAGGCTTCTCCTGGATGACAAGCATAACTTAATGTCCCTGAGAACTTCTCTGAAACCCTCCCAGGTTCATATTCCACAAGAGGGGTATCCCAATATCTGTGTGGAAACCCATTTGGGTGTCCTTTATACTGAGCTGTATATGATCAGAATCTATACGGATGGAAGTCAACATTTTTTGTGCTGGATAAAGGTCACCACACTGCCTCCAGATAATTTTGGAATGGCTTCTTGTTTATGCATGCTTCTTAGCTGATTTCACATTATCCAGCAACAGATGACATAGCTCTTGAATATTACTTTATCTGAAGTTTCCCAGCCAAATGAGGATTAGTCCCTATTGGCCATGGTCTTGCCATTGTGTGCTAGTTTCTAGAGCAACTTTTGTGGTTCTACAGGGTGCTTCTTGATGTATTATCACCCACTCTTGGCATAATATACACAGCCTTTATTCTCTGAGAAAGAATAAAGTCTACAGTGTAATGATTCTGTAATATGAACCTTTCAGCCAACATATGACTGTGAGTGCTAATTTGAGATCCAAAAATTCCAGAAGGAGAATCTGCCTGCCCAGAAGATGTCAAAGATCATTCAGACATCCTCTCTAAATCCATTTTCTGGACTAGTCACTTCAGAGTCCAGGCTGTGGAACTGAAGAATACCCAGTAGTTTTCCTTATTGAAGAACAAATGATTACAACAAGGAGTAAGGGACATGAAGAGCGAGGGACACAAGGAGTGAGGGACACAAGGAGTGAGGGATACAAGGAGTGAGGGACACAAGGAGTGAGGGACAGTTGTTATCTCTGTAGAGCACTGAGTTCAGCATCACATCTGTGTGACATGGAGTAGCTTCAACACTGTACTGGAGAGAGAATATGGTTGGTCTGTCTGGATTTACTACCATATATTGAGAGCTGACAATCTAGTCAACTTGCCAAAGCTCTTGATGGAATAAAACTTGCTCTGCAACTTATCCTCAGTGTTGCTGTCTCCCTCACTGTAACCATTTGCCAGTGAGTTTCAGGATTCTATGTAAGCCTTTTCTCAGAGTTTTTTTTTTTTTTTTTTTATCTCAAGCTTATTTTTGATTGGTTTCTTTCCTCCTGGAATAGGGAGCAAACAGACATGTGGATCAGATTGGGGCTGTATCACCTGGAGGTCAGTTGACATTTGCTTCACAAGTGAGTTCACATTTTAAAAGGGGTGTTTTTTTTGAGGAGGTCCTGATCCTAGAGTTGAAAATGAATGTTGTGTTCAATTCAAGTTGTCTGTGTGTGTGTGTGTTTTTTTGTTTTTTTTTTTTTTTTTTTTGGCCTCCGCAATTCTCTCAAGGGAGCTGTCAGAGAAAAGACAATCAATCAGTCAGACCCAGAAGCACCCTGCTAGGCCTCAGGCAAGACAAAACAGAGACCTATTTATAAATAGGAAACTAAAGTCAAGAAAGAAAAACCCCACCAAAATTGCCAGGTGCTGAGGACTGGATGGGGTGATCACTGCCTGGAAAACTCAGTTTTTCTGTTGCAGAAGCTCTGTCTGCAGGGAGCTTTCTTCCTGCGCTGTGGCTCCTTCCAGGTCAGACTGGAGTATTTCAGACCTACAGGAGGAAGGAACAGAGGCCCAGTGAAGGTAAAGACAGCTGTTGACTTTGCACTAGCTCTATTCAGCTGGACAATCCAGCAGGGCCTTTCAGCTGAGGTCATTCATCAGAGAGTATGTGGCACTGGATTTTTTTTTTTTTCAGATTTTAAAAACTGTAGGAAAATGAACTGAAAACTACACACTGTGCTGGAATAGAAAAATAAAAATAAAAAACAGCACATTTCTTCCATAATTCAGATGCAATACTGTGAAAAAATTATTAGTGTAGCAATGTCTGAGTCACAATTCAGAAAAGATGTGAGCAACCTAGTAACCTATGAGGAGGCTCTCTTTAGAGCCTACTCACTGCAATGAAGGCCTTGATTATTCCTACAATGCAGAAACCTCTCTGGGTTCATTGTGTCAACCCCTTACTCTGTTTATAACCAAAGAAATCATCTCACAGGAATGCCCTGACACTGGAGGGAGCCTGAAAGCAGCAGGAATGTGCTGCATGCAAATCTGTCCAAGGGTAGAAACTGACCTCTAAAGGTGATGTTCCTGAAGGAAAATAATATGTCAGGGGACACACTGTCTTCCAAAAGTGATGCTCCCCTTGCTAGTTTTGGGACAAGGAAGATTTGTGGGGAGACCAAGGGACAAGGTACTTAGATCAGATTAGAAAAACCAGAAGGGAGGAAGAGGTGCACCATCCCCAGAAACAGTAAGGAAAACAAGTTGTTTCCTGGACAGAAGTTCTTGGTGAATGAATGAGCAAAATGCTTTGAGGTGTTCTTTCCATGACTGTGGCTGAGATCCATGCAGATGGCCAGAGACCCAAAAGGAAAAGACAGGCAGCCACCCACTTCTCCATGCCTGGGTTCCTACCTCATCTCAATGACATTAGTGCAATGCTGCATCTTTTCTGCCAAGTCCCTTTCCTGGGTTTCCAGGCTTTTCTTCTTCAGTGGGTGCTGAAGTCTTTTCTCCAATATTTCCAGATCCTGTTTTATAGAAGATTGTGTTCAGAGGAGTTGTGGACATGATTGTGCACAAGCAAACATGCACATGCATACACACACACACACACACACACACACACACACACACACACTCCTGAACACACAGAAGTACATGTGTGCACACATACAACTATACTGCATTGCCATAACATGTTTAGTTTCCCAGTTGAAGCTAATATAAGAAATCTCCCATGATATAGAACAATGTTACCTTTCTTTATAAGGGATAAGAAAATAGTGGACAAAGGGTATAGATAGTTCAGTGGATGAAGTACTTTTCCTGTAAACCTACTGGGCAGACATCTGGACCCACTAGGGTCTTGACCTCTTAGCTAAGCCTACATAGCAAGTTCCTAGGCTGTGCAATGTTGGCTTGTTCCCCAGCTCAGGACCCCTGGATGGTGGTGGAGCAGCTCCTTGTCCTGTCCCACTCTTTCCCAGTTGTTCCAAGGTGAGCGTCTTCCTAAAAATGGAGCTCTCTTATCCACAGGCTGCATCATTTCACACCCAAAGCATGAGCCTGGGGGAAAAAAATCTCTACAACTAGGAGGAAAAAAAAATTGTTCCTCTTTTGAGTGTGATTTGATGAGGGATCTTTTTGAGTAAGAGAAGGCTGACTAACTCAAGGCTAAATGATAGCATGTATTATTTCATTATGAACAATTTTCCCGTGAAGGGTGGACCACATTGTACTTTTATACTTATCAGCTAATGGACATCTGGATAGTTCCAACCTGTGGCTGCTCTGAAGAAGACTGCTACAACCCTAATGCCCTCTAGTTTCTTTGTGCACACCTACTTCTTGTTCTGGAATTGCTGTGTAGTCCTGTAACTGCAGTTCAGGAGGTTGTAAAATTATGCATGGCTTCTCACAGGAATACCCCATTTACACCACCAGCAATGTCTGAGGGTCGTCACTTCTCCCAGCCCTCTTAAGGCTCTTTTTCAATTAGATTTGAATGATTTAGAATAAAAGCAGTTTACTGAGTGCTGTAGACTCATAACAGGTTGAATATTTTAGGCTTTCATGAGGTTAAGGGGGATGCACTGACAGAGCCCTGTACGCAAACTTCAGCATGGCTATAGGATTTCTGCTGGATGAGATGCAACCACAAGCAACTCAAAATCTCTCAAAGAGTAAAATCTCTTAAATTAAAACTCTCTTAGTGATATATTTTCATGAGTGCTTTAGATGGGCAGATTCTATCATAGGCAAAGAAAGGAAAACAGATGTCTTAGTTTCTATGGGCAAAGAATTGCCATCCCCAACTGCAAGAAAATCAGAGAACAATTTGTGGGAGGTTGTTCTCTCAATCAAACATGTTTGTCCCACAGAAAGACCTCAGATATGTGGACGTAGCAACAAGTACCTTTATGCGCTGAGCCATCTCATCATCTGATTACTTAAGCCATGGAATTGAATAAGCTCTGTATCTGTATGAATGTTCTGTGTGCATGTCTTCCTTCATTTACAAAGATTGGATTCTTTTAATCCTTGGTATGATAGCACAAGTTTAAGGATACATGGTAGTACATACTCTACACATTAACTCTCTCACACATGGTCAGTCTCAGGAGTCAGATCCATTCCAGGGAAGCTTCACCAGATAAAAATCACTCACTTGGAAAACAAAACAAACAAAACAAAAACATCCCCAATATACTTTGATATCTGCTGTGGTGAGAGAGCAGCCTGAACCATCCACCCACCTCAACAACCTTGCACAGACCTGCTTTTCACCAGACACGTGTGTCCTCTGCTGCAGGATCCATCCATGCTGGCTCTTATGAAGCTTCTTCCCCAAAACTATTTAGCTGGAGCCTCAAGAGGGAGTCCTTAACACACTTCAACCCCCAGAGGGTCCTCCCAATTGTGCCTTTGATCAGTTGAACCTAATCTACCTTGTAATGTGGGATAAGATGTAAGAAATCTGCTCCAACCCTGAAAATAAGAGATGCCTAGGCATGATACTGAACCCAAGAATGCCCTGCATGGATGCCTGGCAGCCTAAGACAATCAGCATGCCTACCTCATGTATGTGTTTCTACAGGTCTCCAGAAACTTCTCTGACACAGCACTGTTTTCACTTTAGCATAGCTATAGGACTTCTGTTGGATAGAGTCAGACATAAGCAACTCAAAATCTCTCAAACAGCCAAGCTCCAAGGCCTTAGTTTACTGAGCCAATGTTAGCCAAAGGAGGAAAGAAAAGTGTTGCTGGAAATTACGACAACAATAAAAGGAAGCAAGGAAGACACAGTAAGTTACACGACTGTCGAGTGGACAGCAAGTATTAGGGACAAATACCCTTAGCTACTGTTTCCTGCCTTTCAAGCACCTTCTTTTGCCACAGGAGCCTTCTTCTCATCTCCATATAGCTCCTTCACCTCACATACTTTATTAGATTGGCTGGATCACATGCAACCAAAGAGAGAAGTTTTTTGATGTCTGCAAAGCCAATCAACATGATACTTTCTCATTGAAGTTGGTTCTATCATCATTTAAGATGTTCCAACAGCGAAAGAACATTTATGCAGGAACATAAATACAATTTCACACACACACAGACACACAGACACACACACTTGCAAAAGCACCCAACACAAACACCTAAACAAGTACTTACACCAACACATACATGCAAAATAGCAACAAGCAACTGACCCATACCTGGGCACATGTACACACACACAACATGGACAAGGATAGTAATGTGCAAATAATGGTCTGTACACATGCATAAGCACACAACTATTAACAAACATCATAAAACCAAACATAATGACAAACACACATATGTGCACACTAACAGTCACATGTTCACACAGATGGTCACCAATTCACCACACACAGACACACAGCAAGTAAAACACACACACAAACATACACACACAAACCAGGGAGAGAGTGGCTGTTACACCTTTTCTGCTGCATAGGAAGTTACTAGGGCCTACATACTGTACACAAGGGTCTTAGACTCAGCTAGGCTTTGGTGTCATCCCGTGTGCTTACTTCTTCTTCCAGGAACCTTTTCTATCCCAGCACACACTGATATCATGGGCAAATTACAAACTCTGCCCTGGTTCAGCTAAGTTGGACCACACAAGACCACGTCCCCAAGAAGGAGGTCTCCCAGCTAACCTTCCAGCTAGCTCCGTGTTGATCCATCATGGTCTCTTCACCTAACCTACCCTGGCTCCTGCAAAGAAGATCTTGGTAGTTCTAGAGGAAGTCAGTGACGCATGGTCATTATGCAAAAGCATTTCAAAAGATTACAGTTCATATAATATGAAAATAGCTCTCAGGTCAGGCAGGATGAAGTAAGTGAAGTCACCTGCAGGGCTTTTCTAAAATGCAGCATTCTGTACAACTATGAGGGGTAATCTGTCCCGAGCTACAGGCCCCTGACATCATCACTAAAAGCCCTGTGTAACTACCTAAGTGGGTATCCACATAGTGGATAAACTTGTAAATGATCACAGAAATGAAAAATTGGATGGGATGTACATGAACAGATCGATGGGTGGGTGCATGGGAACATGAGTGTGTCTCTTTATGGTTGGACAGGTGGGCCTCCTGACCATGCTTCCTCAACCTACCTGCTGCTTCTTGGCACAGAGGTCACAGATCTTCTCCAGGACCTCATCACAGAGCCTGTTTTTCTCCTGACAGGAATTTCGCAGCACAATATACTCCCTTTGAAGCTCTCTGTTATTCCTTCTCAAAGTAGTAACTTGAAGCTTCAGCTTACTCCAGTCAATCATGAGCTGGCAGAGAAGAAAGCTGAACCAAAGCCAAAATATGGTGAGTCCCAGACAGCTAGTATCTGCCTCTACAGATACAAGTACCATCATCCCAGCAAGGACTGTGGTCTGCAGAGAGCCCCAGACTGGGGCCTACACTAGCTATTTTAGCATCACCTAGAGGCATGCCAAAAACAAAGAGCCCAATTCCAGAAAGACTCAAAGTTCTTCAGAAAACCCTGACACTAAAGAAATTCATGTACTTCCAAGTGAAAGAAGTGTTCCCCATCTGTGTTTATCGGTACATATTTGGAAGACATCAACACATAGAGAACAAACCATCTCTAACTTAGGATTTAGAGATTCAAGAATTCCAAGGTATTTATGGGTCTCATGGAAACCAGGTTTTTTTTTTTGTTTTTTTTTTTTAAATGCAGTTTATTCAGGAACCTTGAACAATCATCTGACCCTGGGGAAAGCCAGCCCACAGCTTAAATAGCCTCTGGGTAGCCAACCCCAGCGTGCCACGTGGGCAATGCAGATAGGTCCACATACATGGAAACAAGCCAGATCCTCAGCCTTAGCCAAATGTGGAATTGTTCGTGACAGAGAGCACTCACCATCGGGAAGGTGGAAGGCAGAAACCAGCTCCATTTTAAATCCACCGCCAGGGACCAAGAAGACAACTCTTTTATGGTGTATATATATGTGTGTGTGTGTGTGTGTGTGTGTGTGTGTGTGTGTGTCTATATATATATACATATATATGTATATATATGTATATATGTATATGTATATGTATATATATATATATATATATATATAGAGAGAGAGAGAGAGAGAGAGAGGTTCTTGAGAATGGCAGGACAGTTAGGACAGTGTTGGGAGGGTCTCATATTCTTATCCCACTGAACAAAAATGAATCCAAGAGTGTACTGGCTGTTTTCTAAGAGACACACAGGCTAGAACCAGAGCCCTCACTTTGGATTGAAAACAAAGAAGGGCAGATGCAGCCCCATCCAAGTGCTGGGGTCCCAGCCAAGTTAGTCATTCACCTGCAGGATTCAGTCTCCTTAGTCAGCACCCTGAACTTGTCCATGGCCTCACTTAAATCCTGGGGCAATTTCTGCACAGCTGACATCATTTTCTGATGGTCCAGATTCAGGAATGCCAGTTCAAAATTGAACCTGTTTCAAGGTATGTGGTCCGGAAGTGAATGATTTCATGAATAAAGGCCTCAAGGATCACATGAATTTAGCCTACATCCAGGATTACCCCAGGCCAGGAGATGCTAGATTGTGATTCCTAATTGCTAGGACCTTCTGGTGCTTATTAAACTTAAGATTCTGGCCTCAGGCCAGCAGTTGCAGGGGTATCAAAGTGAATGAGCTGGCTGCATGAACTCCCTTGTTGGCCCTGAAAGAATAGATCAGATTTCTTACAAGTTCCACAAGTCCATTCCACAGACCTTGGCTATCCAGCAACCTTTGATGACATTTTTCTTATTTTCATAGCAGGGACTCTCAAACCTATGTTCCTACTACTACACAGATGACCAGAGTACATCATCAATATTTCCAGGAAGAGGCTTTATTAACTTCCATGGAGATTCCAATGAGCCACCAAGATGAAGAAAAGTGCCATGTGCTGTGCTACCCAAAGTGAAGCACCCAGGCTTCAGCACTGGTGTTCTCTGGAAATTAATAGAAAAGAAAATCCTCAGGTCCCATCTCTCCAGGATCTGAAGTGAGTACACACAGTAGACAGCACTCATGTATCTTCGGAATTGTGCTGACAAACACACACAAACACACACACACATACACACACACACAGACAGTTAGGAGGCCAAATTCAGGTAAATGACATTGTCTCAGAGTACAATGAACAAGACCAGAGAGGAGCAGTGATGAGCTCCAGGCTTTCCAGTCACACCTTGAGATGCACCAAGTGAGTCCAGGCTTCTCCAGCTCCTGACAAGAGAAAACAGTCAAGTACAAAGACTCACCATAAACTTGTAGCACCTACCATCTCTAACAAGCTAACACCTGTTAAGGCCTTTAAATTGCATGATGAGAGTTCACACAATATTGCCTTATCCTCACACTGTGATTCATGCCATAGGATCTCTTTTCTTCTGGAGGAAGCAGAATAGCCTATGTCCCCAGGCTTCTTGAAATCCTACCCTGGCTTCAGGTTCTGACTTTCAGATGCACTCAGGAAAGTTAGTTTGGGCATGAGGGTGCTGTGGAGGTGCAGCTTCCTGTGATGTGAGGAAAGATGTGGTTGACACATAGGGCTCAAGACAGTCAACAGAAAACGTGGCATAACGACTACCTGAAGTTCATTTCCTTGTCAGTAGAATGGGCAAGGATTCCAAGCAGTTTGTCCCTCTCACGGGTCATTCTCTGTAGTTCTCTGATCTTTTCTCCCACCGTCATCACCTGTTGCTCCAGCTCACTGATTTTGTTGCATTGGATTGATGCCTTTCCAGAAGAGCCTGTAGGTAGATAAATGCAAATGAACTTGCACAGTTGAATGGCACAGTGACAAGAGAGACCATGTTGAGTCACAAAAAGAAGCCTGAGAGAGGTATTACTAGAGACCCAGTAAAGCCCTGAAAGAGCAGGAAGTTATCCTCAAGTTGGGGTCTATAAGCCAACCTCTGTGCTTAAACTCCCTGGCTAGACATGTGTCTCATTAGTACTGCAATCTCCATGGTCCTGCAAGGCATAGCTAGCCCAGACACACTGATTTAGAGGGGAACATCAGCTGATATCTGAGGGAATGCAGCAAGCCCAGGAGTCGCTCACTGTTAACACCAC
Organism: Meriones unguiculatus; assembly: GCF_030254825.1. Taxonomy (NCBI): domain Eukaryota; kingdom Metazoa; phylum Chordata; class Mammalia; order Rodentia; family Muridae; genus Meriones; species Meriones unguiculatus. Next base: position 44,474,944 of record NC_083357.1, read on the forward strand.
CAATCCATGATCATTTGTCTAAGCCCAATGCATCTGAATGGCTAAGACCCTGGTATATACCCAGCGGAGTATTCCTCCCTGTTATTGGTATCAGATACCTAAGGCACCTACAGAAATTTACTGAGATTGGAGTGTATCAACATGCTACCCTGACAGGGATACCTCATTAGTCTCTCTGCTCACCTTCTCCCACCCTCAAAATGAAATTAAGGAGCTGCAGTCCTGTCGTTTCCTGGCCCCTTGACAAAATAACTAAAAGAAATCCTTGACCTATGTCTGATCTTTAGAAAGCAGAGAATCAGGATAGATCCTTTTCTTCCCAGGGGACCAGCTGTTGAGCCCCACTACTGGAAGGCCTAGTTCAAATCCCATCACCTCTGGGAAGCTCACCAAACCCTGCCCTCAACTCACTGCGCTTTCCACAGGACCACTTATTTCTTGTTCTTGTACACCATGACCGACGGCCAGATTCCTTCTGCCTCATACTGGCCTCTCCACACTCTCCATTTGTTCTTCCCAATAGCCTGTTCAGCCTAGACAACATGACTACAGGCGAAACCTATAGGCACTGACCAAATGCCACCAACGGTATTTACGTTGCCACAACAGTGATGACATCAGAGAGAATGCAGAGAGCTCTAGGATACAACAGAATGTCCAGAAAAGGGACTGTTAGGGTCTCCTGTAGCAGCCCGTTTCAAAATCCTAACCAGCTCTTCCCCAAATCAACCAAAGCCAAGCTGTCCCTTCTAGTAGCCTTTCCTAGACAGAAGGGAAGTCCCTTTGCACCTGTTCCTTCCTATCCACAAATCTCTGTGATTAGTTAGAATCCTATTACTACTTCATCTATGGAAGATGAAGACTAACTTTCAAACACAGCTTAGCAATTGTTCTCCCCCTCCTTAAAATCTCTAAGCAATAAAATAAAAATAAAGGTTGCTATGAAATTAGGTCAGGATGACGAAGAAGAAAGATCAGTCCCCCTGATGCGAATAAGCATGTCAGGGATGATTCATAGAGCTGTTACAACGTTCTGGGGTTTGGGGGACATATGGGGTCATGTCAGAACAAAGATAGGTAATGATAAAAATTTCCCTCACAGATTCAGCAGGACACTTTCCAGCCTTGATGTTAACAAAGGTGTGGTCAACTCTTTACAGGGAATGGTGACGATATTAATGATGTGGGATCCTAGGTGAGACTTAGACACCAGAGGCAAACACTCACAGGAAGATTCGTGGCCCAACTTACACATGAGTTGGAGGATAGTTGACTGACAATTGGGAGGCATGGTGTTGTTATGTAATAGTATTCTCTGTGGCAAAATTAAATATTTCAATCAGACTGCAGAGAATTACATATGGAGATGACCTAGACATCGTACTCATATGTAGCCCGTAGGCAGACCAGTCTCCAGGTGGGTCCCTGGGTAAGGGGAGCAGAGGCTGCCTCTGACATGAACTCAGTTGCCTGCTCCTTAATCACTTCCCCCTGGTGATATGGCCTTGCCAGGCCACAGAGGAAGAGGATCCAGGAAGTCCTGATGAAACTTGATAAGCTAGGAGGGAGGAAGAGTATGACTGAGGAGAGTTGAGGGAGGGAGCTACAATCAGGTTATAAACTGAATATTTTTTTTAATTAAAAAATCCCTATCTATAATATGGAGAGTATGTGGTGTGTCACTCCTATGGTTCTACCCCCAGAGCTACACAAAATGCAAAATCCTTGATCCGGAGCCTGCAGTGACAATGCACATGTCCTTAGGAAGGGTGACATAGCCAGCTTTTAAAAAGAATATCACTGGAGCATGAGAAGAGCAAGCAAACGGCACAAGAAAACAGATTACTAAGGTGCCTTTGCTCTAGACATTTACCAGAGCCCTATTTCACATTTTTTACACTCGCTGACAATCTAGGAAATTAAGAGCTGATACCATGCACAGCCTAGATTGCAAATTCTCCAGAAATCTGGACTGTGGCCTCAGAAGTATACCGTTAGACCTCAGGACAAGAGGGATGTCTGAAGAACTGTGTCTTTCATATGTTGTATCACACTGGCAAGACATGCTAAATGAGGTTAGCTACCTCAGGAATACATAATTAAAGAAGTGAAGTGACAGCACATGCCTTAAACACTACATCTGAGCCCAAACCTGGAACATCGAAGGCTGGTCAGCAAGTAAATGGACAGGTGGTACTTTGCCCCAGGTGGTTCTGAGAAATTTGGGTCTCCCCAACTGTGGACGTCAACTCTCCCATCCCTCTATAGGGAGGTGGGTGTCTCATAATAAGTTGGGTTCTTCTAACTTTCTGTGCAAGCTAACCCAAGGATCAGGCTCCTCGGGCTTATTCACAGCTGCACAGTATGCAACTTGGTTTTAGAGCTCTCAGCCATGTGCTTTCCAAAGCCATGAGAAAACTGACAATGTCCACAAGCAGTCAGGTAGTTTATGGATGTCCAAGTTACTTGCTACATGCTTCAGACTTATGTTTTGGGCTGGCACAATGAGGGACATTTGGCATATATGATGGTAGACCAGGTATCCAAGGACACAGCCCATGGCCACTAGATTGGTGGGCAGCAGCAGCAGGCAGCCAAAAGCAAGGGTTGGAAAACTTCTGAGTTGTTGCAGAGCCCCCAGCAGATAACAACAGACTCAACTTTATTTCTAATGTCTGGTAGAGAACAGCAAGTTGAGGCCACAGTGTGTTCTATGAGTAAAGCATGTGCATAAATTGTTATGAAAAAAAAAATCTGTATGAACATACAGAGGGGGATGGTGGAGAAGAAAGGAGAAGGAAAGAGACAGACAGAGAGAAAGAGAGAGAATTAGAGAGTATGCCTTGAGCACATGAAGCCAGAAATGAGGCAATGGATGTAGAAGGAAAAGTATGAGAGATTGCCTGCAAATCTCAGCAACTAAGAGACCTGGAGCCAATGTGTTTTTGGGACTTCAGGTGCGGCAAGCCGTGGCTATTAGGCTATTAAGTTGCCGAGCCTAAGAGATGGCGCCTGGAGGATGTACTGATTGCTGATAAACAAGTCCATATTTGGTCAAGGCAAGCGTGGCACTGGCCCATTGGCTGCCTGCTGCTGGTCTGACGAGTGAATATGGTTGGCTGTGATTGGCTGATGTGGTTGCCTATATAATTGGGAAGGGCCCGGGGTATGGGGGGCGAAGAAGCTGGCAAAGGCCTGAATAAACTGCTTGAGGAAGAGCTGGTGGTTGCGTCTTTCTTGTTGGTTGAGACAGGCGCGACAAGTAGTGGCCTGTATGGGGATCCTCCGATATCTTCCCCACAGGAATTGCTCAGAACCTCAAGTAGTCAGGGAACGTCAACGGGGTAAGTCTACAAAGGGCTTACAACCCCAGGAAATTGGGGAAGGTCCTCGGTACATAGAGGCTATTTTAGGTTGCCAGGAAGTAGGCATTAGCTGAGCCGAATCTGGCTCAAAAGTGAAACCATGGGCGAGTCCTCTTAGCGCTCAATTTTTTTGGCTCTTAAGGAGCTGCTTCGTTCTAAGAATTTAAAGATTAAGAAAAACATCTTAGAAAGATTTCTAAAGGAGTGCGATACCATTGCACCGTGGTTCGAAGTCTCTGGGAATCTTATGGTCTCTTCGTGGGAGAAACTAGGAAAAGATTTAGACTTTGCTTTTGAACAGGGAACCCTTAAAGGTGGCGTAAGACCTATCTGGAAACTGGTGAGGGGCTGTCTTGAAGACCAGCGGTGTAGTGAGGCAGTAGAAAATGGACAGGCCGCTTTAGAGATGTTACAGGAGGAGAGATCAGAACAGGTGGCCAGTGAGAAGGGAAGTAAGAATAAGAATAAACTATATCCCAGTCTCACAGAATTGGATGACTTGGAGTCTACAGACTCAGAGGAAGAACTACAGACTCTCATAGAGCAGATGGAGGGAACAAAGTTACGAAAGAGGGAGAAAAAGAAGGAGAAGGGAAATCCCGAGAGGGAGGAGTGTAGCGAGCCTCCTTCTTGTCAAGTAGTGCCGTCCACACCCCTCCTTATGAGGAAGGAAAGAATGGCAGCTTGGGGCGCTCCTTTTGTCCAGGAACCTGGAGGGCAGTGAGGACAGAATTAAGGTTGGCTTTCCCAGTGTTTCAAGACCCACAAGGAAATAGATATGAAGAACCTCTAGACTTTAAGGTGATCAAGTCCTTAGCTGAATCTGTAAGAGCTTATGGGATCACGGCCTCTTTTACTATGGCACAGCTGGAAGCCCTAAACAGACACTGTCTGACTCCTAGTGATTGGGGTGGGCTAGCTCGAGCTTGCCTAAGCCCAGGCCAGTACTTAGACTGGAGAGCTTTTCTAATTGAGTACGCCACCGAACAAGCTGCAGCTAATCAAGCGGCCGGGAATCCGGCATGGGATAGAGATATGCTGCTCGGGCAGGGTCGTTTTGCCAATCAGCAGACAGGATACCCAATACCAAGGAATGTAGGGCTGCCATAACACCTTACAAAGGTAAAGGATTGGAGGCATGGATGAAGGTCTGCAGAGAACTCGGAGGGCCTCTGACTAATGCTGGCTTAGCAGCTGCAGTTCAAGTGCTCACAGGTGTGGCATGCAGAGAGGGTTTCCAGATTGCCTACACCCTCAAGGTGCCTGGTGGGGAGCCTATCACAAGTCACATGTGGTGGGCACAGCAGGTGAGTAGATGCAAGAACAGATAGATACTCTCTGGCAGTTTGCTCAATTAGGTTGTGAATGGAAGTACCCAGGGTTATGTGTAACCTCAGTTCAATTTCATAATTTCACCAGAGCTGCTAACTTGTCTAAGATCTTATCTCAACAGTTACTCGGCAATTGGTCTCAGGATTTTGAACACCTCCTTAGAGATTTGAGGCTGGCCATTGTGATGGTGAATTCCACTCATGTAGATCCTTCTATTGCTGAGAGCCTGATGTCCTGGATTTCTGCAAAGTTTAGCCACCTGAAGGAAGGGGCGGGATTAAGGGTCTTGGCAACAATGAGGTGTTGTGCTTGAGTGTTGTGTGTGTGGTTTATGTGCCGTATGCAGCAATGTCAACATCATGCCAAAGCCATGATTACACAAGCCTTTGCAGCAGTAGAAGCCAGACAGTCCCCTCAAGTATGGCTCGCTGCCATAAAGTAAGCTTATCATCACACTCAGGATGCGAGGCTAAGCACTGCACAGAGAGTTAGCCTGTGAGCGGTTAGGCAGCTCTCTGAGAGGCAAGTTTGATTGCATGGAGGTTTGTACCCTAGGCCCCTCCCCGTGGGAAAAAAGGTACAGGACAGGTCTGGGTCAGTTACTGGTGATGGGCCTGTGGCTGACCTCAGTACATCGCCCCACACGTCTTGCACACCAGGGATCAAACCTCTACCTCTACCCGTTGTGTTCTGTTCTTTGCTTGCTTTAATAAAAAAGGGGGAACTGTGGCAAGCCATGGCTATTAGTGGCAATTAGGCTATTAAGTTGCCGAGCCTAAAAGATGGCGCCTGCCGGATGTACTGACTGCTGATAAACAAGTCCATATTTGGTAAAGGCGAGCATGACACTGGCCCATTGGCTGCCTGCCTCAGGTCTGATGAGTGAGTGTGGTTGGCTGTGATTGGCTGATGTGGTTGCCTATATAATTGGGAAGGGCCCAGGGTACGGGGGGAGAAGAAGCTGGCAAAAGCTTGAATAAACTGCTTGAGGAAGAGGTGGTGGTTGCTTCTTTCTTGCTGGTTGAGACAGGCTCGATATTCAGGCAGATTGGCCTTTCTCTCAAATGATGGTGAGACATTACATTTCCCTAAGTAAAGCCACAGTGTAGGAGATACAGTAACTGCACCCCAGGCAAACTGACACTGAACCCCAACACATATCTATCTGTCTCTTATCACACTGATCTCCCATAGCAGAAGCTGCTCAGTGTTCTTCTGTGAGATCCAGCTGACAAGTGACAACACCTGCCTTCTACAGTGCTTCATCTCAGCTCACCCTTGGCACATTGATGGTGTTCAGGAAGAGAAATGGCAGATGAGATGTTGCCTAGCTTGTTCTCAAAGAACATGCTCATGCTCGAGACTCACCGGCTATGAATGTCAAGTCTCCATGTCTCTACAGGGAGGTCATACTCAGTGGTCAGCTGGTGCCTTCTCCCTCCATTCCCATGCTTCAGGTGACCCAGGCAATAGCCTCCTCAAACTTATTCACTGATGCACAGAATGCGGCTTGGCTTCAGAGTCCTCAAGTCTGGCCTCAGAAGCCAGGAGAAAAACTAAACAGTTCACAGAGATAATGTAAACATGCCAGGTCATTTCCTTCAGGTCCTTGCTGTCAAGTCCTCACATGTGTCATAGCTTATGCAATTGTTTCTAGAAAGCCACCTTGTGGGAAGAACATTCTGAGTCTGCCCATCCATTTTCTACAGCTACCTAACATAAGTGCTATCAAGAGTTAAGTAGCAAGATGTACCTAAACTTGTATAAAACTGTCTTCATGAGCACACGCCGTACCTCCCCCACACTCACACATTCATTGGGAATGCACATACACATGTGCAAGCACACGTTTAAAAACAGGCAAATACATAGACATGTTCATACACATTCACTCACACACACACACACTGAGACATGAGGAGAATGAAGATATACAATATCAAGAAAGATAGGAAAGTTCTTCTAATAGGTGAGGTATGAAGGATTGCTTCAAATTTCAGAACCCAGGAGGCAGGCTGGGAAACAATTGTTTCCTGGGGCTTTCAGAGAAGCCATGTGAACAATGAACACTGAGACAATACACATTCATGGCCTAAGCTCCAGCCAATAAAAGCACACAAAGAGCTTCTTGTTTGTAATTGCTGTTCTCACACTGAGGTGTCACAAAAAAAAAAAATTACCTCCCACGGACTCTGAGACAGAGTAGCTGCGGGCCAGTATCTTCTATACATACTATATGATCATATTATAACCCCAGAACACTAAAAGTTGTTCTGAAAATATACCGAGAGGTGACAATTTACACTATCTGTTTCTGAAATCATAGTGTGGGGATGTCGTATTTCTTGCATCTTTGTAGAGATGTAGGTGCTGGTTTTCTCTGACTCCCTTAAACATACCTCAGGGGACCCCAGTGACAGTCTCCTTGGCATATTCATAGCTGCACAGGCCACAGCTTGGCTTTAGAACACTGAAGCCTGTGGTCCATTAGGTCACTCAGATAGCCTGATGGAGAACTGGAGGGTCTTTATAAGGAGGAAGAAATGGTTAGAGAGTTCTTCCAGCTTCTGATCTCTGAGCCTGGAAAGCAATGGGGAGGTCTTCCAAACTTAATATTATAGGGATGAATCCCTCCCTATATGGTATACAGCAGCCCTAAAACAAGAAGGGAATCTCTCCACTCTTCACTGTACTCTAATGAGAGTTTTGTTCCTGTTTCATTTTTTTAAATTAATTTTTATTGTTTTATATTAATTTCAGTTTATTTATTTGTATCTCAGCTGTAGCCCCCTCTCTCATTCCCTTTCCATCCCCTCTCCCTTATCTCCTTCCTGCCCATCTCTAAGTCCACTGATAGGGGAGCTCCTCCTCCCCTTCCATCTGGTCTCACTAGAACTGGCAGCAATGTCCTCCTCTGTGGCCTAGCCAGGCTGCTCCTCCCACAGGGGTGGGAAGGTCAAAGAGCTAGCCACAGAGTTCATGCCAGAGACAGTCCCTGTTCCCCTTACTAGGAAAACCCACTTGGACATTGAGCTGCCATGTGCTATGTCTGAGCAGGGATTCTAAGTTATATCCATGCATGGTCCCTGGCTGGAGAATCAGTCTCAGAAAAGATCCTGTGCCTAGATATATTTGGTCCTTATGGAGTGCCTGTCCTCTCCAGGTCTTACTAACTCTCTCTTCTTTCATGTGATTCCCTGCACTCTGACCAAAGTTTGGCCATAAATCTCAGCATCTGCTTTGATACACTGGTAGGTAGAGTCTTTCAGAGGCCGTCTGTGGTAGGCTCCTATTCTGCTTCTCCTTTTCTCCTACTTCCAATGTACATCCCATTTGTCTTTCTAAGTAAGGATTGATCTTCTTACCCCTGGTCCTCCTTCTTCTTTGGCTTCTTCAAGTGTACATACTTTAGTATGTTTATCCAATCGTAGAGGTCTAGTATTCACTTATATGTGAGTATATACCATGTGTGTCTTTCTGTCTGGGACACGTAACTCAGGATGATCTTTTCTAGTTACCACGATTTGCCTGCAAAATTCATGATTTCCTTGTTTTTAATTGTTGAGGAATATTCCTTGTGTAAATGTACCAAAATTTCGGTATCCATCCCTTCACTGAGGGACAACTGGTTTGTTTCCAGATTCTGGCTATTACGAACAAAGCTGCTACAAACATGGTTGAACAAATGTTCTTGTTATGCACTTGAGCATATTTTGGATATATGCCTAGGAGTGTTATAACTGGATCTTGAGGAAGCACTATTCCTAATTGTCTGAGAAAATGCCAGATTGATTTCCAAAGTGAGTGGTTGTACAAGTTTACATTCCCACCAGCAATGGAGGAAGGTTCCCCTTTCTCCAAAACCTCTCCAGCATGTATTGTTACTTGAGTTTTTGATCTTAGCCATTCTGATGGGTGTAAGGTGAAATCTCAGGGTTGTTTTGATTTGCATGACCCTGGTGGCTAAAGACATTGAACATTTCTTCAAGTGTTTCTCTGCCACTCTACATACCTCTACAGAGAGTTCTCTGTTTAGCTCTTTTCCCCCTTTTTTAATTACATTATTTGATTTGTTGATTTTTAAATTCTTTAGTTCTTTATATATTCTAGATATTAGCCCTCTGTCAAATATAGGGTTGGTGAAGATCCTTTCCCAGTCTGTAGGCTGTCATGTTGTTCTGACAACAGTATCTTTTGCTTTACAGAAACATTTCAGTTTCATGAGGTCCCATTTGTTGATTGTTGTTCTTAGAGCCTGTGCTGTTGGTGTTCTGTTCAGAAAGTTGTTTCCTGTGCCAATGAGTTCTAGGCTCTTCCTCACTTTTTCTTCTAACCGATTTAATGTGTCTGATTTTATATTGAGGTGTTTAATCCACTTGGACATTAGTCTTCTGAGTGATGATAAATATGGACCTGTTTTCAGTTTTTTGCATGTAGACATCTCTTTGGACTAGCACCATTTGCTGAAGATGCTCTCTTTTTTTCTATTGAATGGTTTTGGCTTCTTTGTCTAAAAGCTAGTATTGATAGGTGTGTGGATTTATTTCTGTGTCTTTTATTTGGTTCCATTGATCCTCCTTACTGTTTCCATGGCTGTACCATGTACTTTTTATTACTATTGCTCTGTAGTACAGCTTGAGATCAGGGATGGGGATATCTCCAGACAATCTGTTGTTGTAAAATATCCTTTCCACAAATCTGGGTTTTTTGTTTTTCATAAGTTGAGAATTGTTCTTTCAAGGTCTGTAAAGGATTGTGTTGTTATTTTGATGGGAATTGCATTGAATCTGTAGATTGCTTTTGGCAGAATGGCCATTTTCACTATGTTAATCCTACTGATCCATGAGCATGGGAGATCATTCCATCTTCTGATATCTTCTTCAATTTCTTTCTTTAGAGAATTGAAGTTTTTTTTCAAACATGTTTTTCATTTGCATAGTTAGAGTAACACCAAGGTACTTTATGTTATTAGTGGCTATTTTGAAGGGTATTGTTTCCCTAAATTCTTTCTTGGCCTTTTTGTCTTTGGTATACAGGAGGTCTTCTAATCTTTTTTTAGTTGATTTTATATACAGTCACATTGCTGAAGGCGTTTATCAGCTGAAAGATTTTTCTGGTTGAATTTTTGGCCTCACTCATGTATACTATAATTAGGCTCATGCTGGGCGATATTATATCATCTGCTAATAGTGATACTTTGGCTTCTGGCTTCTTCCTTTCTGATGTGTATCTCCTTGATCTCCTTTAGTTGTCTTATTGCTTTATGTAGGACTTCAAGTACTATGTGGAAGAGATATGCGGGCAGCCTTGCTTTGTCCCTGATTTCAGTGGGATTGAGTTAAGTTTCTCTCCATTGAGTTTGATGTTGGCTATAGGCTTGCTGTATATTGCCTTTACTATGTTTAGGTACCTGCCTTGTATCCCTGATCTCTCTAAGAATTTAAACATGACTGGGTGTTGGATTTTGTCAAATGTTTTTTGGTATCTAAAGAGATGATCATGTCGTTTTTCTCCTTCAGTTTGTTTATATGTTGGATTACATTGATGGATTTTCACATATTGAACCACCCTTGCATGCCTGGGATGAAGCTTACTTGGTCATGTTGGCTGATATTTTTTATGTGTTCTTGGATTCTGTTTGCACGTATTTTGTTGAGTAATTTTGCATCAATGTTCATAAGAGAGCTAGGTCTGAAGTTCTCTCTTTTGTTTGGTCTTTGTTTCGTTTAGGTATCAAGGTGACTGTGGCCTCATAGAATGAATTTGATAATGTTCCTTTTGTTTTTTATTTGTGGCATAATTTGAAGAGAATTGGAGTTAGCTCTTCTCTGAGAGTCTTTTAGAATTCTGCGCTGAAATCATCTTGCCCTGTGCTTACTTTGGAAGGGAAATTTTTGATGATTGCTTCTATTTCCTTGGGGGATATCAGACTCTTCAATCATTGTACCTGACCTTGACTTAATTTTGGTAGATGGAATCTATCAAGAAAAGTGTCCATTTCCTTTAGATTTTCAAATTTTGTGGCATATAGGCTTTTGTAGTAAGATGTAATGATTGTTTGGATTTCCTCAGTATCTGTAGTTGTGTCCTCTTTTTCATTTCTGATTTTTCTGATTTGGATAGTTTCTCTCTGCCTTTTAGTTACTTTGCTAACAGCTTGTCTATCTTGTTGAATTTCTCAAAGAACCAGCTCTTGATTTCACTGATTCTTTGAAATTTTTTATTTATTTCCAATGTATTGAATTCTGCCATGAGCTTGAGTTTTCCAGATGTCTACTCCTCTTGGGTGTGTCTGCCTCTTTTTTTTCCTCCCCAAGGACTTTCAGGTGAGCTATTAAGTTGCTCGTATGAGATGTTTCAAATTTCTTCTTGAAGGCATTTAGTGCTATGGGCTTTCCTGTTAGCATTGTTTTCATTGTGTTCCATAAGTTTAGGTATGTAGTGCCTTCATTTTCATTGAATTCTAGGAAGTCTTTAATTTCTTTCCTTATTTCTTCCCTAACCTAGCTGTCATTGAGTAGTGAGTTGTTCAGTTTCCATGTTTGTGTAGGCTTTTTGCTTTTCCCATTGTTATTGTGGTCCACCTTTAGTGCATGGTGCTCAGACAGGATACAAGAGATTATTTCAATCTTCTTGTATCTTTTGAGGTTTGATTTCTGACCAACCATATGGTCTATTTTGGAGAAGGTTCCATGAAATACTGAGAAGGTACATTTTTTGTGTTACGATGAATGGTCTTGTAGATGTCTGTTAGGTTCATTTGATCCATGACCTCGGTTAGAGTCATTGTTTTTATGTTTAATTTCTGTTTTATTGACCTGTCCTTTTATGAAAGTGGGGTATTAATGTCTCCCACTACTTAATGTATGGGGATCTATTTGTGAATTAAGTTTTATCAAAGTTTATTTTACAACTGTGGGGCCCTTGCTTTTGGGATGTAGATGTTCAGGATTGTAACATCTTCTTGGTGGAATTTTCCTTTGATGAATGTGATGTGCCTTTCCCCATCTCTTTTGATTAATTTTGGTTGAAATTCTATTTTATTCGATATTTGAATGGCTATTCCTTCTTGCTTCTTTGGTCCATTTGCTTGGAAAACCATCTTCCAGCCCTTTATTCTCAGGTAATGTCTATCTTTGTTATTAGATGTTTTTCTCTCATGCAACAGATTGTTTGGTCTTGTTTAAGCATCTATTATTCATTCTGAAATAAGACTCTAACTTTAAACTTTGGACCTCTCAGGATCACATTTCATTTTATAGAAGTATACAAAGAATATTTTTAATTAAAATGGACTTTTTAGGACCTATATGTTCTTATTCTAGGCTTTTCGTGTTCAATGTTAATATTATGAATGTTAAAAACAAAACAGAAAATGTTTTTAGGGTATTTAACTTCTTTTAGTTTGATCACAGTGTACTGTTTTATTTCTTTAATTTTGAGATGCTTCTATTTTTACACATTGAATGTTTTCTTAATTATTTAAAGGAAAAATATATATAATCTTACATCTTATAAAACTCAATGTTTACCAGTAGCAAAAATTAATAAATGGAGAGAAAGTGTTCTGAAAACACATAGACATTAGTTATTAGTCCCACCCAAAAGTGATATATTTGATGTTCAACTGTATTCAACATTGTACAATCAAATGAAAATAATCAATAAAATCAATTAAAAAATGTATAGTTCAAGTCTTCAAGTGCCTGTGGAGTTGTGTACAGTTTCAATTACTGTGTAATTGTCATGTAAAGTATAGAGACAATTTGCTATGGATCCATACCCCTCTATCTTCCCAGTGTTTTGCACCTCACTATCTTTCTTGAATTAATGTCATGACCTGCAAACTTGGTACTATCAATTTCTTACTGTAAAAAGTTTTGCTTTGATTAGGTTGACTAAGAAATGTTCAAATCTCCTTCTTTCTGGAAAAATGAGACTTTTACAGCATTTCATCCAATATTTCTAGTCTTCGTTTATGACCACTCAATTATTATGTTGGCTCTGACTTCTAGGTTTATGTCCCACATTTTCAGTGTTCTTGCCTTGTTCCTAGACTATAAGAAATTTTATAAAATTTTCTGTAATAGGTATATTGTTATTTTCAAGATATGCTTGGACTCATTTCATTTTAATCCATTGATTTCTCATTTTAACTAATTTGTTGGGTCAGTTTTTATGAGCAATAAAAGTAGAAGTTAAGTCTCTATGTGGTCCAGACAGTTATTGTGAATTGATATTTGGTAGAGACAACTGTGGAAGAGGCATGGTATACAGGGTTATGCTAGCATTCTGATTATTGATGGATAGTGATGAAATATTCAGACTCTCTTATCATCCCTTATCACCCTCTGTCATTGCCAATGTGTCAGTGTGTCCTATCTGAGAGAGGTGAGGGAGGAAAAGAGGGAGGGTGCAAGAGAGAAAGGGAGTCATGCATCTTGTGAGATCTGTATCTGAGAAAGGAAATACAATTTCCAACTTCCATTTCTGTGGACGAGTATTTATTTCTTTGTAAAAGCCATAATTTTGTAGCTGAAACTGTACTGGTACAGTACAGTACATTACTGGACCTGCAGAACACAGATATACAAATTTAGTACCAAGGTTTGGTGCCCTGATATTACCGTAATGGTATTTTCACACATGGATGCTGAAAACTGGACTAGCACATTTTTCTTTGAAAGGAAGAGACAGATATATAAGTGGACAGTGGTCTATAATTAAATTATAACCCTCAGGTGCTCTGAAACCTGAACACAACCTAGAACACAGCCATAAACTATCAGTGCTAAGAGTGCTTGGTGTTGTATAATATCGGCTCAAGGTTCTCAGGAACTAGTTAATTCTGCCTGATGTTTAGAAGACTGGCTTCAATCACAAAACACTGGAACTATAAAGTCTATAAAGAGGGTGAGAAATGTAGCTACACATGGGTCAGCAAAAAAGATTGCATTTGGAGCATAAGCAACAAGAGGGAGATTAGCTTAGCCCTGATGTTTCTAGAGATCATGGACACAAAGGATGAAAAAGACTACCAGATCTCACTTCCAAAGTCTTGAAACACTACAGGGACAGGCGAAATACCCACAACATTCCTGCCATGGGTGGTAGTGGGTGGAGTGGATCATCACATGTCTGGATAAAACACGTAAGATCTTGCATTTGCCCATTTTCCCTCCTCAATCTTTCAAACAAAAATTGTTTGATCTTAAATTCAATTTAGTAAGAATTTTTATGTGAAACTTTCTTAATGTGTTCTGTAGTGATGTGAGCATGAATCCAATGACTGAGATGGAAGGAATTACAGATGTTTTGTAAAGTCTTGGTACCTATTAATACCATCTATTTATATATAGTAGGGTATCAAAATGGCTGTTTGTTGCTGTTTAACTTTTTGAGTTCTTTATATATTCTGGATATTAACCCTCTGTCAGATATGGGGTTGGTGAAGTTCCTTTCCTAATCTGTATGCTGTCACTTTGTTCTGATGACACTGACCTTTGCTTTACAGAAGGTTTTCAGTTTCATGAGGTCCAATTATTGATTGTTCCTCTTAAAGCCTGTGCTGTTGTTGTTCTGTTCAGGAAGTTGTCTCCTGTTCCAATGAGTTCTAGGTTCTTCCCCAATTTTTCTTCTAGCCAATTTAGTATGTCTGGCTTTATGTTGAGATCTTTGATCCACTTGGACTTTAGTTTTGTGCAGGGTGATAAATATGGATCTATTTTCCCATTTTCTGCATGTCCTTATCCAGTTAGACCAGCACAACTTGTTGAAAATGCTGTCTTTTTTCTACTGTATGGTTTTGGCATCTTTGTCAAAGATCAGGTGTCCATATGTGTGTGGGTTTATTTCTGGGTCATTTATTTGATTCTATTGATCCACCATTCTGTTTCTATGCCAGCACCATGCAGTTTTTATTATTATTGCTCTATACCACAGCTTGAGATTAGGGGTGGAAATACCTCTAGAAGATCTTTTATTGTAGAGGCTTGTTTTAGCAATTCTGGGTTTCTAATTATTGCATATGGAGTTGCGAATTTTTCCTTCAAGTTCTGTAAAGAATTATGTTTTTAATTTAATGGGAGTTGCATTGAATCTGTAGATTGTTTTTGATGAGATGGCCATTTTTACCTTGTTAATCCTGCCAAGCCAAGAGCATGAGAGATCTTTCCATCTTCTGATAGCTCCTTCTATTTCTTTCTTCAGAGACTTGATGTATTTTTTTTTTTTCATACAAGTCTTTGACTTGCTTGGTTAGAGTAAAACCAAGGTACTTTAGGTCATTAGTGGCTATTGTGAAGTGTGTTGTTTCCCTAATTTCTTTCTCAGCCCATTTCTGTTTTGTATAAAAGAGGGTTACTTTTTTTTTTAATATAATTTTGTATCCAGCCACTTTGCTGAACGTGTTTGTCAGCTTAACGCATTGCACATTATATTTTTTAGGCTTACTTATTTACTGTCCCAGGATAAAATATGTATTCCTGCTTTACTTACTAGAATTCAGAAACTTCACCATATAAATCTATAGAGAAGGAAACAATGCAGATTTTCCTATAAATTCTACAGAAATGGGAATGATCTCTTTTACAGCAAAAGTTAATTTCAAAGATCTATAGTTTACAATGTTTGACATATAGTATGATGCATCCATCATATATCTAACCCAGAGAAATTAAAAAAAAAATACTGTCCTAATTTTCCTTTTGTTTTTTGTCTCTCTCTTTCTTTCTTTCTTTCTTTCTTTCTTTCTTTCTTTCTTTCTTTCTTTCTTTCTTTCTTCTTTCCCTTCCCTTCCTTCCTTCCTTCCTTCCTTCCTTCCTTCCTTCCTTCCTTCCTTCCTTCCTTCCTTCGTTCCTTTTTTCTATTTATTTATTACAATTTATTCACTTTGTATCCTGGCTTATCTCCTTCAAGACCCACCTTCCCTCCCTCTTCTCTCCTTGCCTCTCCCCTAGTCCACTGATAGGGGAGGTTCTCCTCCCCTACTATCTGACCCTAGCCTATCAGGTCTCATCAGGACTCTGGCCTGGCTAGGTTGCTGCCCCAGGGGCAGGTGATCATGGTCCCATTTTTTTCTCATTATATAAATCCTAGTCCTTAAATGCCTTACAATAAGCTTTACAAGATCACTAGTTACTGCAGTGAGTTAATCTTACAAAGTTTATAGGTGAGAAAGTCTTGTAAAGAAAGAAATGTACAACAGTGTGTGAATGGACAACAATGTGTGAATGGATCTTCGGTGTGGTTGCTTTTAACTCTTTCTTCATCCAAGTAGAGCTTCAGTTGAATATCACCGTTGTCTCATTAGGTCCATCTCAATCAAGTGAGTAGGAAAGCACTCATTTTAGTACTTACATTTAGACACTTTGTCAATCAAACAAGTATCATCTTCAGTACTGGGTAAAAACTGTAATTTTTTACCACCTGTCTCAACACCTTGAGCTTTTACATTTAATAGAGTCATCTGTTTCTTTATGTCACCCCTCAATATAGGTATTTTAAAGCTGCTTCTGTCATCCCTACTTAAACATGATGTAAATATGTTTGCGTATCTCCTCATTTGAAGGTAAAGATCAGCTTGCACATGTCTCAATGTTTCTGCTTGCATAGGAGCTGCAGTTCTCTCAGTCCCTTGGTTTTATGATCATTTCAGATATATATATATATATTTTTTTTTCAATGCAGTTTATTCAGGAACATTGAACAATCCTCGGACCCCGGGGAAAGCCAGCCCACAGCTTAAATAGCCTCTGGGTAGCCAACCCAGGCTTGCCATGGGGGCAATGCAGATAGGTCCACATACATGGAAGCAAGCCAGATCCTCGGCCTTAGCCAAATGTGGAGTTTTTCGTGACAGAGAGCACTCACCATCGGGAAGGTGGAAGGCAGAAACCAGCTCCATCTTTAAGGCATAGCATTCCGCAGCTCTCTACAGTTCCCCCTTTTTGTTTTAGACGCATCAGGCAAGAGTAGTGGTCTGATCTCTGATATTAGAAATAAATTGGGACTTTGTACAGATGTTCATTTAGGTGTCATCCACCCAAAGAGCATCAGACCCCCGTCTGATACCTTTTTCTCAGAGGCGGGACCTGGGGCATCAACCCGCATGCAATCAGACATGCTCTTCTCTGGGTCCAAAGCGGCTGACCCTGAGTGCAGTGCTTAGCCTCGCATCCTGAGCATAACATTTTAGCTTTTTATGGTATCCAACCATGCTTGGGGAGAATGTCCTGCTTCAATGGCTGTAAAGGCCTGAATGATCATGGCTGCATTACACTGTTGTGAGACTCTAATCTTGCATATATACCACAGGCAAACCAAGGAGACCAACACCAGAAGGCCTGCTAACACTCCCATGCCCGCCCATTCCTTCAGATGATTCATGGCTGCAGCAATCCATGTTGATAATCCTGTGGCTAGTCCTGCGTCCACTCTGGTAGAATTTACTGTGACAATGGCCACTCTCAGCTACTCCATCGTAGTATCGAATTCTCCAGTCCAATTACCTAAAATATAGCTCGACAATTGTTTAGACAGATTTGCAGCACAGGAAAAATTCTCATTGTCATTTCAGATATTTTTAAGGCAAGTGAAAAAAATACAATGGGAATATTGAGACACTAACTCTGCAAGGAATGAGCTATTGTGTACTGTTCTGCAAACAATTTCTGATTAAGACAGGTCACCTGAGCTAATCATAGGCATATGAAGCATAAGCTAAGAAACATTCCTCAGGTCCCACCATCTCTCTGCAAATTTCATGATTTCCTTCTTTTTCATTGCTGAGTAATACTCCATTGTATAGATGTACCATAGTTTCTGCATCCATTCTTCAGTTGAGGGGCATCTGGGCTGTTTCCAGCTTCTGGCTAATACAAATAAAGCTGCTTCAAACATGGTTGAGCAAATATCCTTTTTGTGTACTTGAGCCTCTTTTGGATATATGCCCAGTAGTGGTATTGCTGGATCTTGGGGAAGTGCTATTCCTAGTTGTCTGAGAAAGCACCAGATTGATTTCCAGAGTGGTTGTACAAGTTTACATTCCCACCAGCAGTGGAGCAGGGTTCCCCTTTCTCCACAACCTCTCCAGCATGTGTTGTCACTTGAGTTTTTGATCTTGGCCATTCTCATGGGTGTAAGGTGAAATCTCAGGGTGGTTTTGATTTGCATTTCCCTAATGGCTAATTAGGTTCAGCATTTCTTTAAGTGCTTTTCTGCCATTCGGTATTCCTCTACAGAGAATTCTCTGTTTAGCTCTGTTCCCCATTTTTTAAGTGGATTACTTAGTATGCTGCTTTTCAGCTTCTTTAGTTCTTTATATCTACTGGATATGAGTCCTCTATCAGATAAAGGGTTGGTGAAGATTCTTTCCCAATCTGTAGGCAGTCGCTTTTTGTTGATGACAGTGTCCTTTGCTTTGCAGAAGATTTTCAGTTTCATGAAGTCCCATTTATTGATTGTTGCTCTTAGAGCCTGTGCTGTTGGTGTTCTGTTCAAGAAGTTGTCTCCTGTACAAATGAGCTCTAGGGTATTCCCCACTTTTTTTCTAGCCAATTTAATATGTCTGGTTTAATGTTGAGGTCTTTGATCCACTTGGACTTCAGTTTTGTGCAGGGTGATGAGTATGGATCAATTTTCATTTTTTTTTTCACATTTTTTTTTATTATTATTATTTTTTTTCAATGCAGTTTATTCAGGAACATTGAACAATCCTCGGACCCCGGGGAAAGCCAGCCCACAGCTTAAATAGCCTCTGGGTAGCCAACCCAGGCGTGCCACGGGAGCAATGCAGATAGGTCCACATACATGGAAGCAAGCCAGATCCTCGGCCTTAGCCAAATGTGGAGTTTTTCGTGACAGAGAGCACTCACCATCGGGAAGGTGGAAGGCGGAAACCAGCTCCATCTTTAAGGCATAGCATTCCGCAGCTCTCTACAGTTCGCCCTTTTTGTTTTAGACGCATCAGGCAAGAGTAGAGGTCTGATCTCTGATATTAGAAATAAATTGGGACTTTGTACCGATGTTCATTTAGGTGTCATCCACCCAAAGAGCATCAGACCCGTCTGATACCTTTTTCTCAGAGGCGGGACCTGGGGCATCAACCTGCATGCAGAGTCCAATTGGGTTACATAGTAATGTGAAGAGGGACTGCCTCTGACATAATCTGATTGGCCTGCTCTTTGATCACCTCCCTCTGGGGGGAGGGGGAGCAGCCTTACCAGGCCACAGTAGAGGACAATACAGCCACTTTTGATGTGAACTGACAGACTAAGATCAGAAAGGAGAGGAGAACCTCCCCTATTAGTGGACTTGGGGAGTGGCATGCAAGCAGAGGGAGGAGGGAGGGTGGGATTGGGATGGGAGGAGGGAGGGGCTTATGGGGGGATGCAGAATGAATAAAGTGTAATTGATGAAAAATTTAAGAAAAAAGGGAAAAAAATAATTTAAGAACCTTAAATGACTTTCAAAATTGGAGGAAAACATGGAGTTAGTCAATTGGCATGGAGCAGGTCTTGCCCCTGGGGGCAATGGTCTCCTGAACCTACTCAGACCTCGGACACCACCACTGCTAGTTCTAGAACTGACGCAGGATGTTCCAACGAGGGGTTAAGGCTTCTCATAATATTTCCTATAAGCCCACACCTGTTTGTCTATATCCCCCATTCTTATTCATTATTAGCCAGATAGAGCCAAGTAATTGTGGTAATGATACTTGCTTTTTTGCCCAATGCTGGAATGCTAGTAAAGTTAGGTATGCCCTGGTTACTCGCATGCCTCACTGGGTGCCTATGCCCATTGATGCCCCTCACGCTATGACTCTCTTCAGACAGAAAAGGGATCTTGGAACTACAGCCACCATTGTTACTACCATCTCATTGACGGCTGTTGGAGCTACCACCAGGGCATTAGCCATGAGTCATACTGGGCAGACTGCTCAGACCCTGAATAATCATTTAGCCAATGTAGCTCATGCCTTAGTTGTACATAAAGGAATTAATGCTCAACTAAAAGGAAGCTTGATGGTGTTCAATCAGAGGATTGACCTCTTGCAGGAGCAAATTGATACCCTATGGCAAATCGCTCAACCTGGCTGTCAATGAAAGTATGCTGGACTTTGTGTCACTAGCATACAACATGAGAATTTTTCCTGTGCTGCAAATCTGTCTAAACAATTGTCGAGCTATATTTTAGGTAATTGGACTGGAGAATTCGATACTACGATGGAGCAGCTGAGAGTGGCCATTGTCACAGTAAATTCTACTGAGTGGACGCAGGACTAGCCACAGGATTATCAACATGGATTGCTGCAGCCATGAATCAATTTTCATTTTTCTACATGTAGACATCCAGTTGGGCCAGAAATATTTGTTGAAGATGAAATCTTTTTTCCATTGTATGGTTTTGGCATCTTTGTCAAAGATCAGGTGTCTATAAGTGTGTGGGTTTATTTCTGGATCCTCTGTTCGGTTCCATTGATCCACCATTCTGTTTCTATGCCAGTACCGTAGAGTTTTTAAAACTGTTGCTCTATAGTACAACTTAAGATCAGGGATGGAGATACCTCCAGAAGATCTTTTATTGTAGAGGATTGTTTTAGCAATTCTGGGTTTTTTGTTATTCCATATGAAATTGAGAACTTTTCTTTCCAGGTCTGTAAAGAATTGTGTTGGTAATTTGATGGGAATTGCATTGCATCTGTAGCTTGCTTTTGGTAAGATGGCCATTTTTACTATGTTAATCCTGCCAAGCCATGAGCATGGGAGATCTTTCCATCTTCTCACATCTTCTTCTAATTCTTTCTTCAGAGACTTGAAATTTTTTTCATACAAGTCTTTAACTTCCTTGGTTAGGGTTACTCAGAGGTACCTTAGGTCATTTGTGGCTATTGTGAAGGGTCTTGTTTCCCTAATGTCTTTCTCAGCGCTTTTTTCTTTTGTATACAGGAGGGCTACTGATTTTTTTGAGTTAATTTTTTATCTGGCCACTTTGCTGAAGGTGTTTATCAGCTGTAGGAGTTCCCTGGTAGAGTTTTAGGTGTCACTCAGGTATACTATCATATCATCTGCAAATAGTGATAATTTGACTTCTTTTTTTCCAATTTGTATCCCCTTGCTCTCCTTCAACTGTATTATTGCTCTAGCAAGGACTTCCAGAACTATGTTTTAGAGATGTGGAGAGAGTGGTCAGCCTTGTCTTGTCCCTGATTTCAGTGGGATTGCTTTAAGTTTCTCTCTGTTTAGTTTGATGTTGGCTATAGGTTTGCTGTATATCGCCTTTACTATGTTTAGTTGTGTGCCTTGTATCCCTGATCTTTAAACATGAATGGATGTTGGATTTTGTCAAATGCTTTTTCAGCAACTAGGGAGATTATCATGTTTTGTTTTGTTTTTTTTTTTTTTTTTTTTTTTTTTTTTTTTTTCTTTCAGTTTAATAATATGGTGGATCATCCTGAGTGAGTTGTCCCAGAAGCAAAAAGACACACATGGTCTATACTCACTCATATAGACATACAACATAGGACAAACCCACTAAAATCTGTGCATCTAAAGAAACCAAACAAGAGAGAGGACCCTAACTGAAACGGTCAATCCCCATCCTAAAAGACAAAGAGGATGGACATCAGAAGAAGAAGAAAACAGGAAACAACCTAGGAACCTTCTACAGAGGGTTTCTGAAAGCCAGAAGAAGAAAACAGGAAACAAACTAGGAACCTACCACAGAGGGCCTCTGAAAGCCTCTGCCCTACAGAATATCAAAGAAGATGCTGAGCCTGATGGTCAACTGTTGTGCAGAGTGAATGGAATTTTATGTAAGAAGTTGGAAATAGTAAGAGCTGGAGAGGACAGGTTCTCCACAAGGAGAGCAACAAAACAAGGAAATTTGAACACAGGGAACTTCCCAGAGACTCATAGTCCAACCAAGGACTATTCATGGAGATGACCTAGTACCTCTGCACAGATGTAGCCCATGGCAGTTCAGAGTCCAATTGGGTTACATAGTAATGGGAAGAGGGACTGCCTCTGACTTCCCTGATTGGCCTGTTCTTTGATCACCTCCCCCGGAGGGGGGAGCAGCCTTACCAGGCCACAGTAGAGGACAATGCAGCCACTTTTGATTTGCACTGATAGACTAAGATCAGAAAGGAGAGGAGAACCTCCCCTATCAGTGGACTTGGGGAGTACCATGCATGCAGAAAGGGGAGGGAGGGTGGGATCGGGAGGGGAGGAGAGAGGGACTTATGGGGGGATACAAAATGAATAAATTGCAATTAATAAAATAAAATAAAAAAGAAACATTCCTCAGAATTGAGGAGTACCCACTCAGCATCTTACTCTTCTTAGCCCCACATCCACAGTACCCTGATTTGGTATTGAGCACACGCCCCACTTTCTTAAAATGGAACTATTTCAGCATTTTGCCTCATGGTGATCCCATGGATGAATGGCTCAATTTCTCTTTATTCAACCTCATATCTTCTTTCGACCATTATTATGGTTGTCAATGTTATGTTTGTTTATGAATTACACATTTTACAGGTGTCTGCTCTCACCTTAACTGCACACACACACACACACACACACACACACACACACATACACATAAATATATTTTTTTCTTGATGAAATTTGTCCCCTAAATTATTTCTCTTCCCTATATGATTTCCATTTACTGCTCAAATCTTACTGTGTGAGATGGAAATTGGTAGAAAAATAAAGAAACCAGTCAAATGCCCTTTAAAACTATAAGAACTGACTATTTTTAGAGCAGTGGATCTCAGCTTTCCTAATGCTGTGACCCTTTAATACAGTTTCTCATGTTGTGGTGACCCCTAATTGTAAAATTATTTCCTTGCTACTTCATAACTGTACTTTTGCCACTCCTATGAATCATGATGTAAACATCTAATATTCAGGATACCTGACATGTGTCCTGTATGAAAGGGTCATTGGATTCCCCAAGGGGTCATGAGAATCCCTCCTTTAGAACCAGGTGAGCAAACCTGAAACATTAAAAGTTACTGTCGCCTTCAACATTGTTTTTAGAGGGATTTATATTTCTCCTCATGCTTTTACTGTTTAAGCACACAAATGGTATGTTTAATCACACAGCTGGAATCTTTCCAGTAAGATAGGCCATTTTCTTTTAGCAGTGCCTGACGGAATATTTGAAGCTAAGAAAAATTTCCAACTCTCTTGATCCCCTGGAGGAGATTGGATTTTTCAGTCTCATGGTTACATTACTGTTGGACTAGTTAGTCACCCACACTTTTCTTCCCTTTCATCAATTCCCTTTGCCATTGTGATATAAATTCTAATGCATAAACCTGAAAGTAAGCAGAAATGGAACTTTTTATTTGAAATGTATTATAAATATAAGATGGAAAAGAAACAGGTGTTTCACAAAAGGAAGAAGAGCTCAATAAGTGAGATGAGCAACTTAATTTTAGAAACTGATGTGTTTCTTGAATTCTTCCACATTACCAGAGTATTGGAAGTGAAAAAAGAAGTGGTATGTGCAGCAAGTTTAAAAAACAAAAAAACAAAACAAAACAAAACACCCAAAAGTTTGTAGTTACATTTCTTTTCCTTGAAAGAGTTATTTCGAAAATTTAAGAGTAGAGGAAAGAACACAGGATTTTAGTTTCTGAAGGTTTAACTTGGAATCTGTTATTCACTCTGCAGAGCTATGGACTGATTCAAGCTATTCAGCTTTTGTGTACCATTTAACTTTCGTACTATTTTCTTTTCCTATTACTTTGGGGGTTAAAGAATGCACGGGTTGTTTGAAAGTCTTGAGCAAAACTTGTTAGTTCTCTAGGACTGTTATTGAGACCTAGAATGTTAACAAGTGAACTCTACTAGTATTTTCATTTGTTTTTCGTAAGTGATACACTGCAATGGCAACTTCTTGCTTTTTCTTTATGTTGTTACTTAAATAGAGCTTGTTAAATTTCTTACATACAACTATATATATTTGTTTGTTCATTATATAAAAACAATAACCATAATAGGCCTATGAGATGAGTCAGTCAGCAAAGGCATATAGACCCATGTTCTCTCCTGGGACCCAAACATTGGAGGAAGAGGGCTGACTCCCTTAAGTTATCCTGTGACCTCAATATGTGTCCTATAGCACGTATGCACTATAACACACATGGTACAAAATAAATAGATAACATCAATAAACAATAACTACAGCAAAGATAAAGGGAAGAAGCATAGCTGAAGAGAAATCCATAGCAAACTAAATAAATAATATATATTTAGAAAATATAAAAAGAAAAAAATATGGCAATTTTTGAAAATTATCTTTGACTTTGCCTTTCCTGACAGTGATGATGACCACATAAATGAAATAGATTTCCTCAGCAGTTCCCTTGTGTGATGGTTATTCTTGATTTTCAATTTGACTATATCTGTAATGAGAAAATTCTAAAAATGAAGTACACACCTGTGAGCTATTTTTGTTAATTTTATTTAGGAAGATTCCCTTCTAATTTAATCTTTGAAGTAGGAAGACACTTCTTTAATCCAAATCTTTTGAACTTTGAAAAGATGTGCCCTTAATCCAGATCTAGAGGAGGGAGGACACATCTGTAATCTGGACCACACCTTCAACCAGAAGCCTATATAAGGGCATAAAAGAAGGAAGGTTTTGCTCTTTGCATCCTTTCTCTTACTTCACTAGCAAGTCTGTTCCTTCACTGGCATTAAAGCCTACTCCTTCAGAATTCTAGCATTTACTGAATATCAGTGGAGACATCCAGCCTTGTGTATTGAGCAACATCTGTATTATTGGATGTTGTGCTTATAGCCATCCATGTTAGAGTAGTATGACCACAGCCTGTAAGACCCCTTTACATATATATGTGTATACATACATACAAATATATGTATACAGAACATTATATGTGTATAATGTATTAGATTATATATGTACACACACAAATACATATATATATTTTTCTGTGCACATCTATAATATTTGAACACACACATATATATGCATATATATATATATACACATATATATATACACACACACATACACAATATACATATTGTTCTGTTACCCTAGAGAACTATGACTAATGAATCTTGTTTCTAAAAAAATTCAAGGATAACCAAGTTTCTTCTTGGGTCTGCAGCCAGGCTATTGTCATCTGGATGGTTGCTGGCCAGAGTTTTTCCTTATTGAATCATTCAATCTCTACCAGTTGTGTGATCATATCAAAGTTTAGAACTTAGTAATATAAACACCATCCTTAACAACCCCCTGATGACTGGTAATGGCAGTGGGGCTATAGGGTGTGGGATATAAAGAGAGGCGTAAGTTAGTCTTCTTTTTAATATATTCATGAACCCAAGTCTAGACAAATTTCTTACCTATTTTTTTTTGTAGATAGGATTTCTGTCTCTGAAGAACTTCAACAGTTTACATTGTGTTGATACTATAGCTTAATTTCTCTTTATTCAGCCTTATATAATGTTTCCAGTGTGTGTGTGTGTGTGTGTGTACATGCACACATACACAAGCACGTATTAGTACATGCCTGTGTATGTTTGTTCATATGTGTATGTGCATATGTGTATTTGTGTGGTATGAGAGAACAAGATAGAATGAGAGATCTAAAGAGAGGGAGTGGTCACAGTTAGTAGGAATATTTTTCAGAGGTGATTATTAGTGATTTGTTTTTAAAGATGTTAAGAGGTTATGATTTTAGAGGCTGGAAAGAAGGCTCAGAGTTTAAGAGCACTTGTTGGTTTTGCAGGCGGCACCCAATCATGTTTCACTCCACTTCTATGTAACCTAACACTGTCATTTGGCCTCTGAGGGCACCAGGCATGCATTGGTATGCTTATATATACACGGATAAAACATTCATACACATAAAATTATATATATATATATATATTAATAAAAAAGATGTGGTGGTTTAGATACTAAATGCCTCCCACAGGTTCATGTGTTGAACACTGGTTCTCTGTGGATGGTATTATTAGGGACATAATCTGGAAAACTTTCTAAGTGGTAGTTGCAAGAAATATGTCACTGAATACATGCGTACAAAGCCCACACTTTGTCCTCAGTATCCTCTTTGCTCTCTGTTTTCAGTTCCTCATGAAGTGAACAGCTTCCTTCTTAACATTCATGAACTCCAATAATTTTGAACTATTGAAAAATCTCTGACGTTTTTTGAAACTTATGTACTCAAATGTCCCTTGGTACATGGCATGCACATTCAGACTTAACTATGTGAAGCCACAGAAATCCTGATTTTACTATTGATGCTGATATAGGATGATTTCCTCATTTACTGTGACATGCTCATTTTTAAGCCTCTGCCCTGGAATGGACCTGCAGGGAGATCTCAGGTCCAGACTCTTTTTTTATTTCATCCCAATGTTTCAGTATTTATTCATTTTTTTTCCTGTCTTCACTCTCTAAATCACCATGGGATGGGAATTCATGCTTGGGAAAAATAAGATGGAGAAACCACCATGACTTTACAGGCTGAGGCTTAGAAATAAGGAGATTGTTTGCATTCTCATCTTCATTACCACATGGTGGGTGTTATTTCTATTTTACCCAAGCCTGGCTTGATGAACTAACGAATTAAATAGTTTCATTAATGCAGAATTCCAGATACAGAGTAATAAACAATTGCACATGACTTCAGAACAGTAGCTTCCTCTAAGGAGTCATGATTGTTGTTTCAAGGGCAGCTCTCAGTGAATAACCTAGACTAGAAATTTATTATTAGAATTACTAATTGTACTAACTAGCTACAAGCTTCTTTCCCATAACCCTGCTTTTCTTTAATTTTAGACTTGTTCAGTTTTTTGTTTATTAGTCAAAGTTGGAGGCTCTTTCTCTTCTTTTTTTTAATGAAATGTTAAGCCATAAACAAAGCTGTGATATCCTACAAGTGTTTGCAGCTTCTGAAAACTACAAGGTAGTTCCTAAATATGCAAATTAAATTAGTTGTACCTGTGTGTTTCAGAAAAAAAGACAATATTTATGGGTTCTGCTTATTTTGATTACAACTTGTTTCATTGCATTTAAAGTATGTAGAAAAGAGCTTTCCAATTAACTCAGATACAATGATCCAGTCTAGAGAAAAGAACATTGCAATGTAGATCTGAAAGTGTGGATTTCAGCTTCAACCCTGCCTAGAAGATAGCATGATGGTTATCTCTTTCAAAAATGCATAGCAACTTGGCTGTCAATGAAAATGTGGTGCACTTTGAGTCACTAGCATATAACATGAGAATTTTCCTGTGCTGCAAATCTGTCTAAACAATTGTCGAGCTATATTTTAGGTAATTGGACTGGAGAATTCGATACTACGATGGAGCAGGTGAGAGTGGCCATTGTCACAGTAAATTCTACTAGAGTGGACGCAGGACTAGCCACAGGATTATCATCATGGATTGCTGCAGCCATGAATCATCTGAAGGAATGGGTGGGCATGGGAGCGTTAGCAGGCCTTCTGGTGTTGGTCTCC
This sequence comes from Meriones unguiculatus, assembly GCF_030254825.1. Taxonomy (NCBI): domain Eukaryota; kingdom Metazoa; phylum Chordata; class Mammalia; order Rodentia; family Muridae; genus Meriones; species Meriones unguiculatus. Next base: position 44,502,154 of record NC_083357.1, read on the forward strand.
TTGGTTTGCATGTGGTATATATGCAAGATTAGAGTCTCACAACAGTGTGATGCAGCCACGATCATTCAGGCCTTTACAGCCATTGAAGCAGGACATTCTCCCCAAGCATGGTTGGATACCATAAAAAGCTAAAATGTTATGCTCAGGATGCGAGGCTAAGCACTGCACTCACAGTCAGCCGCTTTGGACCCAGAGAAGAGCATGTCTGATTGTATGCAGGTTGAGACCCCAGGTCCCGCCTCTGAGAAAAAGGTATCAGACGGGTCTGATGCTCTTTGGGTGGATGACACCTAAATGAACATCGGTACAAAGTCCAAATTTATTTCTAATATCAGAGATCAGACCTCTACTCTTGCCTGATGCGTCTAAAACAAAAAGGGGGAACTGTAGAGAGCTGCGGAATGTTGTGCCTTAAAGATGGAGCTGGTATCCGCCTTCCACCTTCCCGATGGTGAGTTCTCTCTGTCACAAACAACTCCACATTTGGCTAAGGCTGAGGATCTGGCTTGCTTCCATGTATGTGGACCTCTCGGCATTGCCCACGTGGCACGCCTGGGTTGGCTACCCAGAGGCTATTTAAGCTGTGGGCTGGCTTTCCCCAGGGTCAGATGATTGTTCAAGGTTCCTGAATAAACTGCATTGAAAAAAAAAAAAAAAAAAATTTCTAGAACACTTGACCACTACAGACTTACCTGTGTTTAAAACCCTTTCCTTTCTTTACGAATCATAAAATTAAAATAGAATTCTCCGTTCAGTTTGATGTTGGCTATAGGCTTGCTGTGTATCGCCTTTACTATGTTTAGATATGTGCCTTGTATCCTTGATCTCTCCAATACTTTGAACATGAATGGATGTTGGATTTTGTCAAAGGCTTTTTCAGCATCTAGGGAGATTTTCATGTGGTTTTTTTTCTTTCAGTTTGTTAATATGGTGGATCACATTGATGGATTTCCATATATTGAACCACCCCTGCATACCTGGGATGAAGCCTCCTTGGTCATAGTAGATAATATCTTTGATGTGTTCTTGGATTCGGTTTGCAAGTATTTTATTAAGTATTTTTGCATCAATGTTCATAAGGGAGATTGGCCGGAAATTCTCTTTCTTTGTTGAGTCTTTGTGAGGTTTAGGTACCAAGGTGACTGTGGCTTCATAGAAGGAATTTGGTAATATTCCCTCTGTTTCTATTTTGTGGAATAGTTTGAAGAGAATTGGTGTTAGCTCTTCTTTGAAGGTCTGGTAGAATTCTGCGCTGCAGCCATCTGGTCCTGGGCTTTTTTTGGATGGGAGACTTTTGATGACCGCTTCTATTTCTTTGGGGGATATAGGATTATTTAATTGATTTACCTGGTCCTGATTCAGTTTTGGTAAGTCAAATCGATCAAGAAAATTGTCCATTTCATTTAGATTTTCAAATTTTGTGGCATATAGACTTTTGAAGTAAGTCCTAATGATTGTTTGGATTTCCTCAGTGTCTGTAGTTATAGCCCCCTTTTCATTTCTGATTTTGTTGATTTGGGTGGTGTCACTCTGCCTTTTAGTTAGCCTGGCTAAGGGTTTGTCGATCTTGTTGATTTTCTCAAAGAACTAGCTCTTGGTTTCATTGGTTCTTTGAATTGTTTTATTTGTTTCCAATTGATTGATTTCAGCCCTGAGTTTGATTATTTCCAGCCATCTACTCCTTCTTGGTGTGTCTGCTTCTTCTTTTTCTATGGTTTTTAAGTGAGCCATTAGGGTGCTTGAATGACCTGTCTCGAATTTCTTCTTGAAGGCACTTAGTGATATGAACTTTCCTCTTAGCCTTAAAGCAATCCCACTGAAATCAGGGACAAAACAAGGCTGCCCACTCTCTCCATATCTCTTCAACATAGTGCTGGAAGTCCTTGCTTGAGCAATAAGAGAGTTGAAGGAGATCAAGGGGATACAAATTGGAAAGGAAGAAGTCAAATTATCACTATTTGTAGATGATATGATAGTATACGTGAGTGACCCCAAAAACTCTACCAGGGAACTCCTACAGCTGATAAACACCTTCAGCAAAGTGGCCGGATACAAAATTAACTCAAAAAAATCAGTAGCCCTCCTGTATACAAAAGAAAAATGCGCTGAGAAAGACATTAGGGAAACAACACCCTTCACAATAGCCACAAATGACATAAGGTACCTCGGAGTAACCCTAACGAAGGAAGTCAAAGACTTGTATGAAAAAAATTTCAAAACTCTGAAGAAAGAATTAGTAGAAGATATGAGAAGATGGAAAGATCTCCCATGCTCATGGCTTGGCAAGATTAACATAGTAAAAATGGCCATCTTACCAAAAGCAATCTACAGATTCAATGCAATGCCCATCAAATTACCAACACAATTCTTTACAGACCTGGAAAGAAAAATTCTCAACTTCATATGGAATAACAAGAAACCCAGAATTGCTAAAACAATCCTCTACAATAAAAGATCTTCCGGAGGTATCTCCATCCCTGATCTTAAGTTGTACTAGAGAGCAACAGTTTTAAAAACTGCATGGTACTGGCATAGAAACAGAATGGTGGATCAATGGAACCGAACAGAGGACCCAGAAATAAACCCACACACTTATGGACACCTGATCTTTGACAAAGACGCCAAAACCATGAAATGGAAAAAAGATAGCATCTTCAACAAATGGTGCTGGTCTAACTGGATGTCTACATGTAGAAAAATGAAAATAGATCCCTACTTGTCACCCTGCACAAAACTGAAGTCCAAGTGGAACAAAGACCTCAACATAAAACCAGACACATTAAATCGGCTTGAAAAAAAGTGGGAAATACCCTAGAACTCATTGGTAGAGGGGAAAACTTCCTGAACAGAACACCCACAGCACAGGCTCTAAGAGCAACAGTCAATAAATGGGACCTCATGAAACTGAAAAGCTTCTGCAAAGCAAAGGACACCGTCATCAAAACAAAGCAACCACCTACAGATTGGGAAAGAATCTTCACCAACCTTTATCTGACAGAGGACTCATATCCAGTATATATAAAGAACTAAAGAAGCTGAAAAGCAGCAAACCATGTAATCCACATAAAAAATGGGGAACAGAGCTAAACAGAGAATTCTCTGTAGAGGAATACCGAATGGCAGAGAAGCACTTAAAGAAATGCTCAACCTCACTAGCCATTAGGGAAATGCAAATCAAAACAACCCTGAGATTTCACCTTACACCCATGAGAATGGCCAAGATCAAAAACTCAAGTGACAACACATGCTGGAAAGGTTGTGGAGAAAGGGGAACCTTTCTCCACTGCTGGTGGGAATGTAAACTTGTACAACCAATCTGGAAATCAATCTGGCGCTTTCTTAGACAACTAGGAATAGCGCTTCCTCAAGATCCAGCCATACCACTACTGAGCATATATACAAAAGAGGCTCAAGTACACAAAAAGACATTTGCTCAACCATGTTTGTAGCAGCTTTATTTGTAATAGCCAGAAGCTAGAAACAACCCAGATGCCCCTCAACTGAAGAATGGATGCAGAAATTGTGGTATATCTACACAATGGAATATTACTCAGCAATGAAAATTAAGGAAATCATGAAATTCGCAGGTAAATGGTGGGATCTGGAAAGGATCATCCTGAGTGAGTTGTCCCAGAAGCAAAAAGACACACATGGTATATATTCACTCATATAGACATACAACATAGGACAAACCCACTAAAACCTGTGCATCTAAAGAAACTATGCAAGAGAGAGGACCCTAACTAAATTTCCAATCCCCATCCGGAAAGGCAAAGAAGATGGACATCAGAAGAAGAAGAAAACAGGAAACAACCTAGGAACCTACCACAGAGGGCCTCTGAAAGCCTCTGCCCTTCAGACTATCAAAGCAGATGCTGAGCCTGATGGGCAACTGTTGGGCAGAGTGAATGGAATTTTAGGTAAGAACTGGGAAATAGTAAGAGCTGGAGAGGACATGTTCTCCACAAGGAGAGCAACAGAACAAGAAAATTTGAACACAGGGAACTTCCCAGAGACTCATACTCCAACCAAAGACTATTCATGGAGATGACCCAGAACCCCTGCACAGATGTAGCCCAGGGCAGTTCAGAGTCCAATTGGGTTACATAGTAATGTGAGGAGGGACTGCCTCTGACATAATCTGATTGGCCCTCTGGGGGGGAGCAGCCTTACCAGGCCATAGTAGAGGACAATGCAGCCACTTTTGATGTGAACTGACAGACTAAGATCAGAAAGGAGAGGAGAACCTCCCCTATTAGTGGACTTGGGGAGTGGCATGCATGCAGAGGAAGGAGGGAGGGTGGGATTGGGAGGGGAGGAGGGAGGGGCTTATGGGGGGATGCAGAATGAATAAAGTGTAATTGATGAAAAATTTAAAAAAAATATCCATTCACAATAAAAAAAAAGAAATAAAGATTATAATACTTTTAAAAATAATAGAATTCTGTTTGTTCTAACATTTTCCTGAAAAAAAAAAATGCAATAGTAAAGTGACCACAAGGTTTTTTTGGTGGTCTATTATGAGAGAAAAATAACACGGGGAAGAAAAAAAAAAAAAAACTTTATGAATCTTAGAGTATTACGAAACTGTCTTTCAGGTCCATTTTCCAGGACTTTTTGATATTTTCACTAAAATGAACAGATTTAGTTTCAAAGGTAATTTTCTAATTTTATTTGCCTTCCTAAAATACAATATATATTAAGATGCTTTCTATGTTTGAAATGGTTGGTCCCTCTACAGAAAACCATGGAAATTATAAAACTGGAAATCCCATGTAAATGTAAGTTGATTTGTGCTTTTGTCATGTCTCAGGTTTTGTATACCTGGGTTATAGGGCTATTAATTCATTGTGCAATGTTTCATGACTATGACGCAGCTAATACCTTTCTTGAAACATTTAGAAATTGTGTAATCTTAACTTTTTTCAGGATAACGAGAAGGCAGAAAGGTCTTCAGTGTGTTAGAACCTTAAGGATTGGTGTTCAAGGGAATCACATGTATCCTTACTTTATCACATGCTCCCAGTTTATCAGCCTTCAACTCCAAAAGAGACTATTCTTTCAAAACTGAGTGTTCAGAACTAGTTTTTGGTTTGTTTTCTTTTAAGTTTTTTATTTGTTTGTTTTTTCAGAGTGTGGACATAAAACATTCCCTTTTTCTGTGGTTTATTTATTTTTTGACTGGATTATGAGGTGTAAGGATTTACAGGCGCAGAGGAAACATTATTTGTATGTTGATTTTAAAGAAAAAATTATATTAATTTGAGCAAAAAGTGCAAAGATACTAGACAGTAAAGAGATTTGTAAATAATTATATGAAAATTGTTTGTAATTCTTTTTAAAGATAATATAATTTTATATCTTCTTTACTTTTTACCCTTCCCATTGTTTAGTCAAAGCTGTGTCTGTGTCTTGGAAAGAGTAGGATATTATGTGACATGCCATTAGGCAGGATATTCTCTCTTCATAGAAGATATTTGACCTGTCTCCAAGCAAACTCTGCTGTGCAAAGTGATTTTTCGTGATTTTGATTTATTTGTTTTTTTATTACTAGGCCACCATTTAATTTCCTAAACATTTTTTACTGGGCATTAAAGTTGTTGGCAATATTTCATTGTGTTATAAAAAGTTAGGCTTTGAGCAATGTTATTTAATCTATAAAACAAGACCACGACAGTTTACTTCACACACTTTATTTGAGAAATGCATAAAATAAAATTTGAGGCAATTGCAATAACACATATTGGTCCAAAACTTTTCATGCCATTTAGGTTTTCAAATGATTTGTCACATGGCCTAGACCTTCATATTTGATATTTTTTTTCTCTGCATCTATGCATATGCCAATCTCTTTCAAAATACTTCAGTTTCCTTTTATTATATTTATACTTTTCTGATATTACTGGGTTATGTTTTCAACAACTATGCATAGATGACTTTCCTTTGTTAGGCACAGTGCTTAAGGCTAGATGTAATCAGTGTCATACTAGAGCTGGCGAATATTCTTACATGAGACTTGTAGATCTTTATCAGTGTATCAAACAAAGTAAAGAAAATGAGTAATGCTTCGAGAATGAACTTAATGAGGAGTCTAGCTTATTGTTATATTGTTCTTGTGGAATGTATACAATTTATCCTTGATTATTCACATGCTGATTTCTCTACCCCACTTTCAGGTTTCAATCAGGACATTGCATTGTGATGCTTATTCTAAGCAGTACCTATTTCAAGTCTGTGTAAACATGCCACCATTTGTTCTCTGTATTGCCAATAAAACAATCAGCCAGTACTGAGCAATGGAGAGAATAAGGTGGGACATCCTGTTCCAGAAGGGAGGAGAAAGAAGTGAGTGGTAGGAGAGAGATCTGAGATGAGAAGCCTTGGAACCACCAGGAGAGACGAAACTGGAATTAAGATATGACTAAAAGAGAGTATAATGTAGGAAATCTGAATGGGAGGAAGCTATGAAGACTTTGCTCAGCATTGTGCTCTAGGTTAATTAAATAAATCCTAGTCTCTGTGTGGTGGTCTGGGTATGCAGTTCGTTTAGGAATAACTGTGATTAAACTAAAATGTAACATTAAATATTAATAATCAACAACACTAGCTTCTAAAAAAGTGTCCAAGAAAGGCCTTTCTGGAGAAATGGCATCAAAACTAGGATATGCACAAGAGGAATGAGAATACATAAGAAACACACAGGCAGGGAAAGAAAAGGAACTGTAGTAATAATGTTTGCGCTGTGACAGATGACTGAAAAACAATGGAGTTAGGAATCAGTATACAATGAGAGATTTCATGCTGAAAAGAATGAGCTTGGGCTGGAGTCACATATACCATTGAAGTCCCTAATAGTTCAGTGTAACTTGAAGCTTCCATCAATTCATGATGTGTTAACTGATGAGGCAAAATGATCTTTAAAACATCCTTTTTCTTGGTATTCCTCTTAGTAACATATTTTTTTAATCATTATGATACCGAGGTTTTAATTTTAGTGTAAAAGAATCTTAATGAGTTTAGAAATTTTCATATATATTTTCACATACGGAGAAGTAGAACTTGAATTTTGATGGGAAAATTCTACCTATTCTTCATCTGTGAATGGAGGTTGTTTTCACTTGCCTTTTGGTCTGTCCAGTTTTACTATATATAGACTGCAATAAATCCTTTTTTAAAAAAAAACCCTGCTGCTATTTTACTTAATTTTATGCTGCCTGACTTAGAAATTTGATTATACTGGATCTGGTGAGATGAATCAGTCAGTAAAGTCCTTGCTACCCAGGTTTGAGGACCTAAGTTCAGATTCCCAGGAGCCCATGGAAAAAAACAGGCACCAGAAGTTTGACACCAAGGAGAACAAAAACAAGCAAACAAACAACCTATCAAGTACTGAAATTCATTATCTTTCAACTGGAACTCATGATGGATTCACTTGGGCTCTAATGGTTTCGGTTTGTCTTACTTCTTCAACTCCCATTGGTCTGAATTTTTGTCCCTTCCTTCCTTCCTTCCTTCCTTCCTTCCTTCCTTCCTTCCTTCCTTCCTTCCTTCCTTCCTTCCTTCCTTCCTCCTCCTCCTCCTCCTCCTCCTCCTCCTCCTCCTTCTCTCTCTCTCTCTCTCTCTCTCTCTTTCTTTCTTACAATTTATTCACTTTGTATCACCCTTCCTGGTTTCCTCCTTGTCCTACCACCCTACTTCTTCTCTCCCTATGCCCCTTCCCTAGTTCCCTGATGGGGGAAGACCTCCTCTGCTTCTATCTGACCTTAGCTTACCAAGTGTCATCAGGGCTGACTACATCATCTTCCTCTGTAGCCTGGCAAGTCTGCACCCCCCCAGTGGGAGGTAATCAATGAGCTAGTCACAGAGTTCATGTCAGAGACAACCTCTGAACCCCTTACTGGGGAACCATTTGGAAACTGAGCAGCCTATGTCCTTCCTCTTAACAGCGGTTCTAGGTCCCCTCCATGCATGGTCCAGAATATCTGTTTCTTCAGGGACACCTGGGTCCAGATTTTTTGTCTCTGTTTTTCTACTTGTGGAGTTGCTGATTGTTCCATGTATTTCTATTTCTCTCTTCTTCCCATAAGATTTCCTGTACTCTGCCTAATGTTTGTCTATGAGTCTCAGTATCTCCTTCGATACCCTGGTGGGTAGATTCTCTCAGTGGCCTCCCATGGAAGGGTCCTGTCCTGTTCCCTGTCTTGTCCTACTTCTGATGTCTATGCTGTCTGCTCTTCTTAATGAAGGTTTCAGCCTCTTCCCTAAGGTCATCCTTATTGTTAGCTTCTTCAGAACTATAAATTTTAGTAGGCTGTCCTATATTATATGCCTAATAACCACTTATATGTGACTATATACCACATGTGTCTCCCTGGGTTACCTCACTCAAGATGATTTTTTCTAGGTCCCACCATTTGCCTGCAAATTTCATGATTTTCTTGTTTTTAATTGCTGAGTAGTAAACCATTACGTAAATGTACCACAATTTCTATATCCATTCCTTGGTTAAGGGACATCTAGGTTATTTCCAGATTCTGGCTATTACAAATAAAGCTGCTATGAACACAGTTGAGCAGATGTTCTTATTGAATGATAAGGCATATTTTCAGTATATGCTCAGGAGTGGTATACCTGGATCTTGAAGTAGCAATATTCCTAATTTTTTGAGAAAGCACCAGATTCATTTCCAAAGTGGTTGTATAAGGTGACCCCCCAAATTTTACCAGACAGCTCCTTAAGTTAATAAACACCTAGAGCAAAGTGGCTGGATACAAAATTAACTCAAAAAGTCTGAAGTCTTCCTGTATATAAAAGGTGAATGGGCTGATAAAGAAAAGTAGAGAATCAAATGCTTTCATAATAGCCACAAATAACATAAAATACCTTGGTGTAACTCTCACCAACCAAGTGAAAGATCTGTATTAAAAAAACAAAAACAAAACAAAACAAAACAAAAGCTTCAAGTCTCTAAAGAAAGAAATTGAAGATATCAGAAGATGGAAAGATTTCCCATGCTCATGGTTCATTAGGAGTAACATAGTGAAAATGACCATTCTACAAAAGCAATCTACAAATTCAATGCACTTCCCATCAAATTACCAGCACAATTTTTGACAGCCCTTGAAAGAACAATTCTCAGTTTCATATACACAAACAAAAAACCCAGAATAGTTAAAACAATCCTGTGAGTTGTTGGTTCAGTGAGTGATCCTGCAAGGTAAATAATGTTGATATTGATGCAGGAAGACACTCACCATAAGCCAGTCTCTGCACACAGGTACACCTTATAAATGTGTGCCCACACATATGCAAACATGTAACAAACATACACAACATACATACACATATCCAAAGATGGAATTCTTCTGTGCCATTTTTCTTATTAGCTTCTTTCTACAAGATTTCCAAATTTGTGTGCCCTGGAGTTAATTCAAATACTCTATTGTAGATATTGCTCTAATATGCAAGCCTTAAGCCTTAAGCAAATGAATTAGAGAGTGACAATTAAAAACTTTGTCTACTGAGTCATGCATGTCCCTAAGAAATGTTTTACACATAAAAGTATATTTTCCTGTTACATGTAAAAGTCCACTTTTCTGTTACTAGCTCACTGAGACATGTACACAAATCTCTCCTTTCTATAATATAAGGTCATTCATTATTTCTGTAGTGCAAAGTTAAAATGACCCCACAAGATGCCCATGATAGAGAGCAATTAGTTAATCAACATTAGTGTAGTATCAAATTTCTAGTACATAATAATACTTCAAAGGATATTTTTGGCATTACATTTTGTGATAGACATTAATTAAAAGGAAAATAGTTATTTCATTGTGTTATGTACTAGATATAAAACAGCATTCCAATTAGTTACCCAATATAAGAATAGTATGATACTTACTAAACAAGTTATAATTAGGAATATATATATGTACATATATATATACAAATACATATATGCATTTAAGAACAATTAAAAATGAATTTTAAAAGATGAATTTTAAAAGATCAAAATGGGGAATATGAGAGGCTTTGGAGGGGGGAATACAAAGAAGAAATTATGCAATTGTATTACAATCTCAAAATTAAAAGTTTACTATAAATCATTAATCTTTCACAATATACAGATATTGTCATGTGCATTATGAAATACAAACAAAAATTTAAACACAAATATAATTAGACTCCCAAGCAAATCTTTTCCTGGTGGGATTCTTAGACCTCTGTGGATCGTAACTCTGCTGTATAATAGAAATTTCTCTCCTGTTGAGTATCTTCATTAGGTAGTGTTCAGAGAATGGATACCATTAGCTATATGTGGCTAGGGAATCCTTAAACTATAGCTAGCTAGAGTGATACAATAAATTCTAGACTTAATTTAACTTTAATTGAGTTCAACTAAAATAGTCCTGGTGGCTGAGATGTAGTCCAGTGGCAGAACACTGCACAACAGTCAAATCAAATCAACTCAAATCAAATCAAGTATTATCAAAACTGACCATTGAGCAACACATATCTAGAGAGAGTGAAGCTGTGATAAGAGGAAAAGAACACTGTCTTTGACCTTGATCCACAGCACCCATCTTACCTGAAAGAAGTCCTCTAACCCACTTATAAAGAGATCAAAGATATGTTTCCTCCATGAGGTCTCTGATAAGCTTCCTCTTCCTAATTAAGCCTGTCTATCATGGTTAATTGTACTTTTTGCTAGCATGCTCTTAGCTAGGTGCTTATTTATGCTGGCTCTACTGAGACAATCATTCAGTGGATCTAGGTGTTGCCACTTTGACTTCTTCTCTCCAGACTCCCTGAGGTTGACCTCAGCACACCCCACCCAACCCAACACTGTTATTACTCAGCGGTCCTCAGATCCTCCCAACCTTACCAAATTCATCTTGCAACAATGAAGGTGTTGCCATGAGATATGAATTGCATTCTGAACTTATTATAGTTTTCCAAGCACTCCCTGGAGACTAATTTAAAAGGTGGTCTCATCTCCCAGTCTCATCTTAAACTATTGTTTAAGACCAATTTGTTCTTTTAATCAGCCGAGTAAAGTCTCTCCTGAAAGATGCTTTTATTTTTACTCTTAAATTAAATAACCCTGCTTGGTTTTTCCACACATCTTTGGAGTATAATGGCACATAATATGCAAGGATTGGTTGAGAAAGCCTTGGATAAGAATTGCAATTCTGCTCTCAAATTCCAGTAGGGCTGTTCCTCAGGGTGTCCCTTTAGTTTGCTGCCAAAGAAAGCTTTAGGCTACCAGTCACTTATATTGGAGAAGGTTTGGGATCCTTTCCAAAAGTGGGATATAGAAATTTATAGTACAGTTATGTTTTATTTTTTAAAGTCACATGGCCACTAGAGAAACAGCTCCTTTGTTTTATGGCTGTTGCACACTGACTACACACACACACACACACACACAACACAGAGAGATAGACAGAAAGAGAGAGAGAGAGAGAGAGAGAGACAGACAGACAGACAGAGAGACAGAGACAGAGACAGAGTCATCCAGAAACTTCAAATATAGCCAACTATATTATGGACTCTATTTTCAGCTTTGGGCCTCACATTGCTTTCTTTCCTCATTAGTGTGGCCAATTACACAACAAGAATTTGCTAACAGAAGGAAGAATTTAATTCGGTTCACACTTTATCTCATACTACCCATCTTAGCAGGGAAGTTATAAAGGCAAGAGCTTGAGGCAGCTGGTCACATCGCATCTTCAGCCAGAATATATAGAGATGATTGCTGGTACTTGGGTCACTTTCTTCTTTCTATTCAGTGTAGGATAGCAACCTAAGGAATGGTGCAACCCACATTAGGGTGAGTCTTCCCACCTTAATTAATCTAATCTAGAACATTCCTCATACTTGTGCAGGTTTTTTTTTCCTATTCTAGATCATTCTAGATCTAGAATTAGGTTATTTTACATTATTCTATTCTAATATTATTATTATTCTATATTATTCTAGATCTCATAGATTATTCTAGATCTCATAAGTTGACAATCAAGATAACCATCAGAAGCCTGTATCTGAAAGGTAGGTGGCTAAATCAATGCTGAAGCTCATAAATTATATTTCCCCAGGCATATGAATTAGGTCACTAATAGAAAATAAAATCTCAGCAAAAATATTACAAAATAATCTTCAACAAGAGATTTGCTGAGCAGGTTCATGTCCCCCAGTTTTGTATTTGGATAAAACAATGAAAATCTCATCATATTACAAAGCAGAGTTAAAAAATCCTAAATTAATGAGTAATAAGAATAAAAATAAATGGAAAAAGAAATTAATTAGAAAATAACTCAAAGAATAGAACTGAAAAAAAACAGATGCATTAAATTCTCAGGTGTGATTATCCTATATTATATGTCTAGACCCTGTTAAGATGCTCAATCTTCATTCAGAAAGGCAAACGAGATGGACATCAAAAGAAGGAGAAAACGGAACAGGTCAGGAGCTTATCACAAAGGGCCCCTGAAAGACTACCTGGCTGGTTTTCAAAACATATTCTGAGATTCATAGCCATTCTTCTACCAGAATGCAGGGAATCTTATGAAATATGGGAGAGATAGAAAGACCAGGAGGGAACAGGAACTCCGCAAGGAGAGCAACAGAAGCAAAAAATCTGGGCACTTTTTTTTTTTTTTTTTTTCTGAGACTTATAACTTAGAACTCCTATACAAAAGAAGCCGGTGGCAGCTCAGTGTCCAAGAGTTTTTCCCAATAATAGGAATAGGGACCTTCTCTGATATGAACTCGTGGGCTGGCTCTTTGATCACCTCCATCTGAGGTGGGGAGCAGCCTTACCAGTTCACAGAGGAAGTCAAAGAAGCCAATACTGATGAGAACTGATAGACTAAGGTCAGATGGAAGGGGAGGAGGACCGCCCCTATCATTAGACTGGGGAAGGGGCATAGGAGAGGTAGGAGGAATGAGGGTGGGATTGGGAGGTGATGTTGAGGGGGCTATAGCTGGGATACAAAGTGAAAAAACCCTAATCAATAAAAATAAAATTAAAAAAATTCTCAGGTGTTACTTTCCATTCAATCTGTTTTACTGTTATTTCAAAACATGAGTTAGCCTTCAAAATGTTGTATACTAGATACAAATAATTTAGCTACATTAAAATCTGACAAGAATGGTAAAGAATTTATATTTTTCTTAAAAGTTGGGATGCATGTCTAAAATGATAAACATATCAAACAAGAGTACAAGTTAGTACAAGTTAGGTTTTTTATTTTTTAACTTTTTATTCATTACAATTTATTCACTTTGTATCCAAGCTGTAGCCCCTCCCTTTTCTCCTCCAAGTCCCACCCTGCCTCCCTCTTCTCCTTCCATGCCCCTCTCCAAGTCCACTGATAGGGGAGGTCATCCTCCCCTTCTATCTGACCCTAGCCTATCAGGTCTCATCAGGACTGGCTGCAGTGTCTTCCTCTGTGGCCTGGTAAGGCTGCCCCTTCCCGCTCCCACCAGGGGGAGGTGATCAAAGAGCCAGCCACTGAGTTTATGACAGAGACAGGCCCAGCTCCACTTACTAAGAAATCCTCTTGGAGACTGAGCTGCTTAGTTAGGGTTTTAATGCTGTGAAGAGAAACCATGACCAAGGCAACTCTTATAAAGGAAAACACTTAACTGGGGCTGGCTTACAGGTTCAGAGGTTTGTGCCATTATCATCATGGTTGGAAGCATGACAGAGTGCAGGGAGAATTAGGACTGGAGGAACCAAGAGTTATACATATTGATCTGAAGGTAGGCAAGAGGAGGCTGGATGTGTCTGACACTGAGTGAAGCTTGATCATTGATGGCCTCATAGCCCTGCCTCCATAGTGCCCCCTTCCTCTAACAAGGCCACACCTCCACTAATAAGGCCACCCTTCCTAACATTGCCAGTTCCCATGGCCAAACATTTAAACCCAGGAATCTATTCAAACCACTACAAAGAGTAAATATAATTTATAGAGTACATGGAAGCAATACTGAGGCAGGGTCTCCAGTATCAGTATCTACTGTGTTGTTTCAGATACATAACACACCATCAAAGATTACCTGTGTTAGCATGAAACATTTTGCAGTTTCTCTGCCCAAAGCACAGCAGATTCTGCTCAGCCAAATTAATGATATCTCAGAGTCATGGGAAAGGGCCTTTACCCTGTCCAGGCAGCTAAAATGAAATGCTATAAGTAGCTGAATATCAACAAATAACATATACCTGGCAATATTTTGCATAGAAGTCTGAGATCAGGCTACTGGAATAGCTGTGTTTTTTGGAGGGAATCTTCTGCCAGATGAGAAACTATTGAATTCTCTTTACTCCCTTACTTGTCTGGAGGGAGCTACCACTGACCTGTTTGTACAAGGAAATTAATTCTGTTTGTGGCAGCTCTACCCAGCTCATTGAATTCAAAGTGCCATATCCAATGTTACCCTTTGAAAATTAGGATGTCAGTGTATAAATCTGGGGAAGCTGTGAACATATAGTTCATAACACCACAACTGGCGGGGGGTTAGTCATATGTTTGGATACCATGTTAGTATGAGCCTAAGCTGGGAAGGCTAAAAGGGTGATCTTGTTTCAGATTGTCTACCCCTATAGTGAGCCTCCTGATGGACCTGTATTTCTGGCAGTTGGATGCTTGGCTATAATGGCAGGTTTAGGAGGAAATGTTTCAGTACAGAAGTTTCAGATGACGTACTTCAGAAGAGGGAATACTACCAAATCTATCAAATTCCGCTGGCTGTATGGCCACTAATGAGACTTTGACTAACCCTCTATAATAACAGCTGATGGTAAATATAAGATTAGAATCATTAAATATGGCAAAGTGAATGAGTATATTTACTACATTGTACCATTGACAATGGAAGTATAATATAGATTTTATATATTAAAATATTTAGTAAAATAAATAGTTGTAAAATATTTTTCTCTAATTTTTCAAGACAAGATATCAAAAATTAGATGATTAATTTTTCATGTTTTATTTTTATTTTGAATAGCATGTATAATTGAAATGGGCTCACTGTGATGTTTTGACACATTCATATAATACTGATAAATTCAAAGTATTTAGTATTCACTTCTAAATTTTATGTTTGGGTGCTTTATGCTTCTTTCTACAAAGGCTTCATAAAATGTATAATGACCATGTAAACTACAGTCATCTAGTCACTGATATGTGCTTAGATACACCATAAATTATTCCTCCTGATAAGCCTTACCTCAAGTATCTGTTTTCTAGTGTCCTTCATCCTCTCTTCCTTTCTTAACCTCTCACAATCGCTATGTCACATTCAACTAATGTCTTAGCTCCCCTCTGTGAGACATAGCATTTACTATGTCTGTCCACATTCATTTTTCTTTACTTATCATAAGTTCCTCCTGTGAAATTTAAACTTTTGTATGGTTTTATGAAGGTGCTTATATTTCACTTCTTCACTTAGAATTTCCTTATGCATCTCTGATGAAACAGGTCTGGAAGTGGTATATGTCTTCAGGTTTCTCTCATTGAAGACTCTCTGTGTTTCATTCTTTCCTGAATCATAGTTTTGCTATGTATCCTTTTCTTTGTTGGGAATCATTTTCTTGCTGTACCTATTATTTTATCCTAATTTCCACTGTCTTGCAAGACTTCTGTTGATGAGCTTATTCTTAGTCTATTGAGAGTAGCCTTAATGTGGTTGGTACATTTCTCTCAAAGCATTTACAATTTTCTCCTTTCCTTGTAACTTTTAATGTAATATGCCATGGATGAAGCTGTTCCTATTTAGGGACCTAGAGATCTCCTGAACCTGGCTGTCCACTTATTTTCCCTGAATTAGGAAGATATATTTACTTGCAGTCTATGTAGATATCTAGATATCTATATCTAACTCTCTTTACCTATCAAAGGTATCATTCTTTTCCAACATTTATTCATTTCATTTGTCTGTATGTATCCCAGCTACCATTATGGATAAAAAAATCTGAATGAATATCAACGGAACATTAGTCTAATGAATGGAATATTATTTCAATAAAAATTTGAACTTCTAAATGACAAAAGTGTATATATTCATTTTACACATGTAGACAAATGCTTATAATGTAGTAGAGCTAAAAAGAAGAAGGATCTATAAGAAAACTGTGTATACGTAGAAAATCTGGAAAGATGTAGCAGAGGCAATTCCAGGGACAATTCTATCTCTCCTTCCTGTTTTCTCTTTGTCAGAGCCCTGATTTTAGGTGGATGTGCACACGCCTGTGTGTGTGTGTGCTTGTGTGTAATTCACCATTCAGCACAAAGCCTTGTGCTTCAGTAACTTAAACTCTATAACCTCATTTTCACTCCCAGTGATGTGTTTAAGAAATGGCATGTGACTCAAATATAATAAATGGTATGAAGGGACGTTTTCTTGGGGGCTCTGGAAATGCTTTCTTGTTCTTAAAAGGCTGAAAGGGGACCTGTTTTTCAATTCAGTGCATTGGTATTTACACGTAATGTTGTAGCTACCCTGCAACCCCGAAGGAATCTAAGTCAATAAGATGTGAGCTGCTAAATAGAAAACTACTGCTTTGAATCACTGGATAAACCAGGCTCAAGGAAAGTCATCTTGATATTTTATCTCATTTTATAAGATACTTCTGTGAGTTGGTTGAAAATTGCTCTCTACAAATTCATATATTTGCACACCTGGTTCAAGGATGATATGGTTGTTTCAAGAGATTGTAGAAACTTTATGATATGGAGCCTAGTAGATATAGGCACCATGGGCAAGAATTTGAAGGGTATATTTACCGGCAACTCTGGCATGTTTTTTTTCTCACCGTGTGAGGAAGGGGCAGCCACATGCTTATGTCACAGCAGATCTGTCTTCTTTGCCTTCATCACCACAATGTGAAGACATCTTCTGAAAGAATAAGCCAAAATGTAAATCCCACATTCCTTATGCTACTTCTGTCATATCTTTTGTTACAGAAGGAAAGAAGTAGATGAAAAAGAAAGTTGTTATGAAATAACAGTTTTATGCATTATTACTGTAAAAAGGCAGGGTTTAAGCTTAAGAACCTCTAAAATGTTATTAAGTGGAGCTTGATGGGTAAGTGGAAGCTCAGAAGGATAAAATACTAGAAGAGATGAATACAGCAAATACCGAGCTCATGAGGTTTCATGTGAAGACTAGGGGCTGTTGTGTTATACTTTGTGTTATAAATGGTGTGTTCTGCTCATGTCCTAAAAATTTGAGTGATATTCATTTTAAAGGGAAAGGACAAATTCATTTAGTAGAAGAAATTCAAGACATTACAACATTTAAGCTGTGATATGACACTCATTTCGTGTATCTTAATCAGATTTTTTATATGAATAAAGTCGTATTTATTGAAAATTTGCTTCATTGGGTCTTCAAGTTCTTCCAGTGTGCTTCTAGATTGTCTTTTGTTTTATACAAAACTTTACATGCTAGTTTAAATTTTCCCTTTATTTATTTATTTACTTATTTAATCACTTTACTGCCTGATCCTAGCCCCCTTCCTCCTTTCCTCTCAGTCCCACCCTCATGCCCCCTCTCCTTCTCTGAGAAGGGAAGTCCCCCAAGGGATATCAATCAACCCTGACACCTTAAGTCACAGCAGGCCTAAGTACATCCTCTCCTACCATGTCCAAACAGGGCAGCCCAGCTAAGGGAAGGGGATCCAAAAGCAGGCAACAGGTCAGAGACAGCACCCACTCCCATTGTTAGGGGACCCACATGATAACCAAGCTGCCACATCTGCTACATATGTGTAGGGGGCCTAGGCCCAGCCAATGCATGCTCTTTGGCTCTTTGAACCACCGTTCAGTCTCTGTGAGCCCTCATGGGCCCAGGTTAGTTTATTCTGTAGTTCTTCCTGTGGTGTCCTTGACCCCTCTAGCATCCCTAATCCTTCCTTCCACTATTTCACAAAACTCTCCCAGCTCAGCCTATTATTTTGTCTTGGATCTCTATCTGTTTCCATCAGCTGCTGGCTGAAGCCTTCCAGAAGACAGTTATGTTAGGCTCGTGTCCTCAAGCAAAACAGAGTATCATTAATAGTGACAAGGATTGGCTCTCTCCCATTGGATGGGGATCAAGTATGGCCATTCATTTGTTTGCCATTCCTTCAAACTCTGCTCTACCTTTATCCCGCCACTTCATGTAGGCAAGACAAATTTTGGATTGAAGGTTTTATGGGTGGGTTGGTGTCCCCCTCTCTCCACTAGAAGTCCCACCAAGCTACATGTATATTAGTTTATATTTGGTGACCTCAGACCATATCATAACCAGCTTAACAGTGAGACTTCAAAGCAGAAACTATTATAGAAAAGCAAAGAAAATGTACAGTAAAGTCAGAAAAAAAATTAGAGTCTATTTTAAAGTTGTAGATAATTCAGAGGAACCAAATAGCTGTACTTATTAAAGAGAACAGCAGTATCCAAGAGAAGACATTGAGTTTTGCTGCGGAAAAAAAAATGAAAGATGCTTTGAAAGCAAAACCCCACCTAGGGCATAAAAGCTCTAGGATAAATGCAAATTCATATGAAAAGCACAAAATACATTTGAAATGAAAATTCATTTTAAATATTCACTTGGAAAGAAATTGCCTGAGAATATAAGGCTGCCAAGGTATTTTGCTTACACAGGACCATCTATGGTAATGCTTTTACCAGTTCAGTTATCTAGAGAGTTAGAGCCATTGCAACCATGGTCTTAGGGGCCATGATCTATCTCTCTGATGGTAGCAAGCTTAATGTTTTCCATATGGTATTATTTTTTTTTAGATACATAAAATGCAAGCATGATTTGAGTCATTGGAAGTCTGTATACAGGTTCCAGATCAAAGCATGAGTTTGGGTAATGGAATGGAATGCGATTCCCTGCAGAGAGGCCCTTAGTTGCAAGTGAAGGTGTGAGGATAAAGCCAAGATACAAAGAAGACCCAGGGGATGTAAGATGGAGATGCTAGGATGTGGAATACCTACTGCAGACAACTAGAGGTTCCTAAGTACAAGAGAGTGTTCACATGTGTGCTACATGTCAACAGTGGCAGAACTGTTGACATGATGCTGCTGAGACTGGTTAGAGCGCACTAATTCCAGACAATGATCTGCAGGATTACTTCTTTGCTCTGATAAATTTATTTCACCTAGCTAACTCCAATTGTTATCCTCCATTTTTTTTTACTAATTATACTTTATTCACTTTGTATCCCCCCATAAGCCCCCCCTCCCCTGATGATCCCACCATCCCACCCCCTTCTTCACGCATGCCCCTCCTCAAGTCCACTGATAGGGGAGGTCCTCCTCTCCTTCCTCCTGATCTTAGTCTATCAGATCTCATCAGGAGTGGCTGCATTGTCATCTTCTGTGGCCTGGTAAGGCTGCCCCCCCGCCCTCAGGGGGAGGTGATCAAAGAGCAGGCCAATCAAATTGTGTCAGAGGCAGTCCCTCTTCCCATTACTATGTAACCCACTTGGACATTAAACTGCCATTTTATCAAGTGGAAATGGCTACTCTGTATCATTACAGATTTTAAATGTTTAACTTATTTCTTGGTTTTACAGGGACTCAAGCTCAGGTTTTGCTTTGAGTCTCAAAAGAGATTTTGAAGTTTATATTTTCAAACACACTGCAGACTTAAGATGGTGGTGATATTTGAAACTGGAATGAATGCATTTTATTTTCAGTGGTAGTGCAGAGCTTATAATGCACACAGTGGTAGATTGTCAATGTGAAATATCCCCTGTAGCCTCATGAGTTTTAACATCAGGTCCATAACTGGTGGCATTATTTTACAGACTAAAACCTCTGGGATGAAATACATGGAAACCCAAAGACCAACATTTAAAGATCATAGTGTGCTGGTCTCATTCAGTGTTTCCCGATCCTTCAAAATATGAACAGGTGCTTTGTCTCAGGCTCTAGCCGCCAAAGACTGCTGTTCATGCTGATTTGTCTTCCATGTGGGAAACCCTGAAATTCTTTGAGATGAACTAAAATAAAACCTGCTTCCCATAAGTTACTTCAGTAAGAGTTTTGTCACAATATTGAGAACAGTCTCTAAAACACAAGTTCTTCCTTCTTATCCATGAATTTGGTCTGATGTTGCCTCTTCTAGATGAGCTAACTTTATTTGAGATCAAGTACTAAAGCATGGCTATGGGCTGAGTGTGTACCTCAAGGGTTTGAGAATTGATGAGTCAATTTCCAATTTTTGGATTGTTTGTTACATAGCATCCTCTATTTTAAGATAAAATAGATTGACTAGGATAAGCAGAAGAAATCCCATTTTATTAAAATTTATCTATTAAAAACCTTGACTAATAGCCAGCAGAACTATTTTAGATGATGGCCAAGCATATTTTTACATAATACAAAAAAAAAAAACATAGAAGAAAGAAGCACTGTGATGTAATCAACAGAACAGAGAATAGTACAGAAGAAGCCCTAGAACTGGGCATTGGATGGGGGACCGTTTATTTTGTTGTTTGTGTTGGTTGGTTGTTTTTTTTGTTGTTGTTGTTGTTGTTGTTTATTTTATTTATTTACTTTTTGATGTTTCATTCAGTCCAAGTTTGCAATCTCAGAGTTTTGATTTGCATTTCCCTGATGACTAAGGACACTGAACATTTCTTTAAATGTTTCCCTGCAATTTGGTATTCTTCTGTTGAGAATTGTCTACTTAGAACTGAAACCAATTTTTTAATTGGATTCTTTGGTTTGTTGGTGTTTAATTTCTTGAGTATATATATATTGCACATTAGCCTTCAGTCTGATGTTTATTTGGTGAAGAAGGGGTCTCAAATAAGACCACTCAGACCAGATTTTTGGTTCTGTTGCTCTCTTTGTGGAGCTCCTGTCCCTTCCAGGTCTTTCTATCTCCCTCTTCTTTCATATGATCCTCTGCATTCTGTCCAAAGTTTGGCTTTGATTCTCAGCATCTGCTTTGATACCCTGCTAGGTAGAGTCTTTCAGAGGCCCTCTGTGGTAGGCTCCTGCCATGTTCCGTCTTCTCCTGCTGAGGTCGGGGTCATGTTTCTACCAGTGGGTAGTTTGTAGAGAGATTAGTTTCTCTCAGAACTCCATATTCGAGTTTCACTATAAGCTGGGTAAACTTTCATTGGAGAGCTAGAGGCATTTTTGCCAAGGGAAAAGCTACTATGAACAGCAGGAAAAAGCATTTGCTTAGGTTTATAATGACATAAGCTTTTAGATTCTGTTGTTGGCTCCTTTTAGTGTAACCCTTTCCCAAATGGTCAATGCTGATGGCAAAAACTAATCCAATATAACTGATGTTATATTAGGACTCTTACAGTAAATCACCTTACAAGCAGATATCTAGGAGACCCTGTATGTATGTATGTATGTATGTATGCATGCAGCTATCTATCTATCTATCTATCTATCTATCTATCTATCTACCTGTCTATCTGTATGTATGTGTCTATGTGTCTATGTGTTTTTCTGTCTATCACCCATCTATCATCATCATCATCATCATCATCATCTATATCAAGCACCTTTTGGAATTATTTTATTATTTATATTTATTAAAGTATTATATGAAGCAACAGAAAAATATCTAATATCTAAAATATCTAAGTAACTATTTATCTTTCTATCATCTATCTATATCTTCATCTATCTTTTCTGTCTGTTTTGATATAAAGAGCCTTCTTTGTAAGTTCTGACCCCATAAAGTTCTACCTTCTAAAACCATTAGCAATTTGTTTGTATAAGTTGTTCTTTTTAGAGCAATGAGATAAGTAATTATGGCTTTTTGAATGAAAAATGTTCCTTGTTGACTTTTATACGAGACACTTTGTCTTTAGATTCTGTGCTGTTTATTCAGGTTATGGAACTTTAAGAGGCAGAACCTTGGTGGATGATGTACATCACCATGAGTAATGCTTGAAGGTTTGTAGCTTTGCTCACTTCCTGATCTCCCTCTGCTTTCCACATGGAGGTGAAAAATGTTATCCAATTTCACAATCCTGCTGTCATGCCATGCCTTTTGCCCCACAGTAGACTGTATCCCTCTGGAACCACCAGAAAAAAAAAAAAAACTTTTCCTCCCTAAGTGCTAGTCCTCCCTGCTTCTAGTTAAGGTATTTTGTCAAGCAACAGAAAAAAAGTCTAATATGTAAAAGATCTAAGCAACTAAAGTACCCAGTAATCTAAATAACATTTTCTAGAATCTTCAAGCAGAAAGAGAGTGATTGGACTGGCAGAGTTGGACCTTTCTGTTGTACTTTAAAATATATATTTCATATATCTCTCTCACCCTATTACACTCCCATCCATTCCAGCTCCAGGTAGGAGAGAGAAAAGGTTAGTGGGAAAGGGGCCACAGTTCATTCTTAGCTGCTTTCTGCTGGTCAGGGTCATTGAGTTCCTTGGAGCCAGTCTAATCCTCCAGTCAGGAAATTCCTAACTTCTTGTCTCACAACAGCAACTGGAAGCAAGGGAAAAGCAGCATAAGCCTTGTTTTGTTTTGTTTTGTTTTCTCTTACCTCCATTCTCTGGGCTATGGCATCATTCTCTCTCTAGAGTCCTCAGATTCAAACTATCTGCAGCTGGCAAAGAACTCCTCTCAGAGCCTGTGTGAGGCAAATAGTCTGCTGCTGTGGACCATCTGAATCAGTCCCACATCCCACATCTGGAACCAAAACAATAACATGTTTATATCCACAACACATTTCATTCTAGAAAGTACATTCTATTCCTGGTCACACAGCAGTTGTGTAAAAGCCAAGACGGAAACCAAGAGACATCCCTCATACCAGCATTCTAAACAGGGCTTTAAGAAAACATGTTAAAGATAATATATGGAACTGACTTTTCATTATATTAATTCTTTCTTTCATGATATCCCCATTGTTTGTCTTTGTCCATTATCTACCTCCAGCTATTTCGAGGAGTCATGGAATTAAGTATTAGTGAATTTCCCATGGAGAATGAAATTGACCCTGACAATTGTATAGAAATCCACAACTTACAATGAACATTTGATTTTCAATATTATTTCCTTAGCATAACAAAAAGTCATTAAATAGAGAACAAAGAGTCATTAAGTCAAGGAAAATATTTCAAAATTATTCATATAGAGGTCTCAGTATCGTACTAGGTAAGAATTCATAGTTGTGAAAAAACAAAAGAAAATTAATACATGAATTTTAATTTCTGTTCTGCATCACTTCATGGTATGTTTGAGCTTTTAAAAACTTGTTGAGGCTACACTATTTGTAATTGGTCTACAATAAAGTAATGTCAAAAGAAGGAAAAATGGATTTTTTAAAAGGCTAATACTGCCAATGTCAAAGGCATAATTTTTAAAGCTTTATAGAAAATTGTTAGAATTTTGGGTGTAATTGAATTAGATTATGGTGAATTCAAAACTAATTTTTTTTTTCTGGAAAAGGAGAATATTTATAGAATAACAAAATAAGCCTATCCAGTAGCATTTCTCAGGGTATTTCAAAAGCATTCATAATTGTTTTTTTGTCATAGACATCTTGCCTTAGAAATTTAAAGATATTTATTGAAAGGTAGATTTCTAAGTAAATGCTTTTATTCGGCCTTTTAGTTTCCCTTTGAAAAATGACTTCTCAACACACAGAAAAAAAAAGTTGGAAAGATTTTCAATAAAGGTGCATTGAACAAAGTCTGTATAGAGACCAGAAAGGAGTTCTATGAGACGACGAGATTGGCTTGTTGTTTAGAAAAGAAAATTGTTCTTCCTTGAGAAATGGATCTGCTCTAAGATCTAGCATGAAAAAGCAACCTTCTTTATGAGACTAACTTGTACAAGTTACTGTTTATCAATGATGCCTCATCTTTAATTTTTGTATTTATTGATTTTAAAATTTATTTTTGTGTTTGTGTATACTGTGAATGTATACATTTGTATGTATGTGTGTGAAGGTATGTGTGTGTCTAAACCAGAGATAAATATTGCATGTGAATCAATCACTTTCCATTTTACTTTTTGAGACTAGGTCTCTAATAAACCTGGCGCTCATCTGCTTTTTTAGACCAGTTACTAATAAAACTAAGAGACCTTGTCTCCATCTAACCAGCTTTGGGGTTATGGGGATTCACAGAATTTTATGTAGATGCTGAGTGTTTCAATTTAGGTCTTCATACTTATGTGACATGCACTTTACCCCTGAACCATCTTTCCAACCACAATCCTTTATCTTTAATAAGACTAAATTATATCTTACACTTCTGTCTCGTATTTATTGCTCTTATATTCTCTTTGCTGTGAAAACAATTTGGTCAATTACGTATCTTAAATAAAAAATTCCCTCTCTTTGATATGGAATGAGAATACATAGGATTCCTTTATATGCTTCTTTTTTTCTGATAGGAGGGGAACTTATTTGTTTATGTAATGTCTCAGTGATTTAACTATTTTACTTTAGACAGTGTCAAAATATACATCCTTTTCAAATCACCTAACCATTCCTTTCTTTACACATCACATATCCTGTGGAATAACTGTCCCTAGAATTGTCAAAGATAAACTACCCTTGTGGCCAAAGAGCCTTTCCTCTCACTGGTTTGAGAATCTCTCTTCTTTTCTTCCTTCTCCTCTACCTACTCTGTTCTTCTAGAGGGCCATCAGTATGAACTCTCCTTCATGTGGCATGTGTTTCTGAGAAACACTCACTAACTTTTCAGTGTCCCCAAGAGCATATTCATTTTTTAGCTCAACTGCAAACCAAAATATAGTTTCAGAGTGATGAACTCTATCTATTCTTTCTTGCATCTAAATCTTTATGCTTTTTTCTCTCTTTCTTTTTTTAAAAATTATGTATTTATGCAATTTACATATTGGATGCACACCCTCCCTTCTCTGCTTCTGGTCCCATACTCCAACCCTCTTCCTCTTTTTTCCCCTTCCTTCTCCTCAGAAAAGGGGAGCCTTTCCTTACCATCCAATTTGGCACATCCAGTTGCATCAGGGCTAAGCACATTCTCTTCCACTGATGCCAGAGAAGGCAGTCAAGCAAGGGGAAAATGATCTAAAAGCAGGTAACAGAATCCATGATATAGACAGCCCCAGCTCCATTGGCTAGAGGACTCACATGAAGAGGAAGCTCTCCCTCAGTTACATTTATGTTGGGGCCAAAGTTCAGTCCATTCCTGTACTGCGGTTTGTGCTTCAGTCTCTGTAAGCCTCCATGGGCCAAGGTTAGTTGACTCTGTTGGTCTTCTTGTGGAGTTCTTTTTCTCTCTGTGTACTTCTATCCTTTTTGCTCACTTCCACAAGACTCCCTGAGCTCTGTCTAATGTTTGGCTGTTTTGATCCACTGCTGGGTGGGATCTCTCAGAGTACAGTCATGCTGGGTTCCCATCTGTAAGCATGGCAAAATATCATTACTAGTGTTAGGGATTGGCTCTCTTCTATGGTTGGATCTCAGGTTGGGACAGTTATTGGATGGCCATTCCCACAATCCTACTCCATCTTTATCCCTGGATTTTTTGTAGGTAGGGTAAATTTTCAGTCGAGTGGGTTTGTATTTCCCGTTTTAAAAAAAATATTAATTACACTTTATTCACTTTGTACTCCCCCATAGCACCCCCTTCGCTCCTAATCCCATCTTCCCTTACTCTTCTCCATGCATGCCCCTCCCCAAGTCCACTGATGGGGAGGTCTTCCTCTCCTTCATTCTCATCCTAGTCTATCAGATCTCATCAGGAGTGGCTGCATAAGTAATGCCTTAGAAAAGCTCTTGGGTTCCAACAATAAAGAACAAATATTTTCAGTTTGAATTAAAAATTGCTAAACATTAGCAAAGATAATCTACAGCCACCATTGTTACTACCATCTCATTGACGGCTGTTGGAGCTACCACCAGGGCATTAGCCATGAGTCATACTGGGCAGACTGCTCAGACCCTGAATAATCATTTAGCCAATGTAGCTCATGCCTTAGTTGTACATAAAGGAATTAAAGCTCAACTAAAAGGAAGCTTGATGGTGTTCAATCAGAGGATTGACCTCTTGCAGGAGCAAATTGATACCCTATGGCAAATCGCTCAACCTGGCTGTCAATGAAAGTATGCTGGACTTTGTGTCACTAGCATACAACATGAGAATTTTTCCTGCGCTGCAAATCTGTCTAAACAATTGTCGAGCTATATTTTAGGTAATTGGACTGGAGAATTCGATACTACGATGGAGCAGCTGAGAGTGGCCATTGTCACAGTAAATTCTACCGGAGCGGACGCAGGACTAGCCACAGGATTATCAACATGGATTGCTGCAGCCATGAATCATCTGAAGGAATGGGCGGGCATGGGAGTGTTAGCAGGCCTTCTGGTGTTGGTCTCCTTGGTTTGCCTGTGGTATATATGCAAGTTTAGAGTCTCACAACAGTGTGATGCAGCCATGATCATTCAGGCCTTTACAGCCATTGAAGCAGGACATTCTCCCCAAGCATGGTTGGATACCATAAAAAGCTAAAATGATACGCTCAGGATGCGAGGCTAAGCACTGCACTCAGGGTCAGCCGCTTTGGACCCAGAGAAGAGCATATCTGATTGCATGCGGGTTGATGCCCCAGGTCCCGCCGCTGAGAAAAAGGTATCAGACGGGTCTGATGCTCTTTGGGTGGATGACACCTAAATGAACATCTGTACAAAGTCCCAATTTATTTCTAATATCAGAGATCAGACCTCTACTCTTGCCTGATGCGTCTAAAACAAAAAGGGGGAACTGTAGAGAGCTGCGGAATGCTATGCCTTAAAGATGGAGCTGGTTTCCGCCTTCCACCTTCCCGATGGTGAGTGCTCTCTGTCACGAACAACTCCACATTTGGCTAAGGCCGAGGATCTGGCTTGCTTCCATGTATGTGGACCTATCTGCATTGCCCCCGTGGCACGCCTGGGTTGGCTACCCAGAGGCTATTTAAGCTGTGGGCTGGCTTTCCCCGGGGTCCGAGGATTGTTCAATGTTCCTGAATAAACTGCATTGAAAATAAATAAATAAATAAATAAATAAATAAATAAATAAACCTGAGCTCCTACAGAAAAATATCCATTTGTAAAAATCTAATTTGTGGAATCTGGATTTAAGTATGATTCTAATATAGGACATAAAATAAAAATTGGGAGGAAAGAAGCAAGGTCAACTGGAAAGGGTGTGTATAAATAACAGTGCACAGAGGAAGGAGAAAGCAAGTCAACAGGAATAAGTGGAATTGCATCTAAATACTCACACTCACATATGCAGACATATCAAACATTGAGACATAAATGTAGAAGTAAGGTAGTTGAAGTAAGGGAGAAAAGGAGAGGGAGTGAAGAGTGACAAAGTTGGTAAGAGCAAAGTACAATGATTTACATATTTAGACAATTTAAAAATTGAAAACATACATGCCTTTAATCCCAGCTCTTTCTAGGCAAAGCCATGTGGGTCTCTGTGAAATTGAGGCCATCCTGGTCTACCTAGTAAGACCACCTACCCTAAAAGAGAGAGCTAACCCCTTATATGCTTCAGTTCTTGCACAGGAGCCTCCATAACTGTCCTCTGAGAGGCTCCACCCAGCAGGGGATCCAGACAGATGCAGAGACTCACAGCAAAACGTTGGGCAGAGCTTTGTGGAAGAGGGAGGGGGAAGAATAGAAGAACCTGGGGAGACAAGAACTCCACAAAAGACCAACAGAGTCAACTAACCTGAGAAAGGGTAGGGGTTTATGGAGACTGAAGCACTAGCCAAGGACCCTTCATGGACTGGACCTATGGCGCCTACACATATGTAGCCAATGAACATCTTAGTCTTCATGTGGATTCTTCCTAAGGGGAGCAGGGGTTCTGACATCAACTCTGTTGCCTGTTTCCAGATCACAACCCCCTGTTGCAGTTGGCTTGCCTGGCCTCAGTGGAAGAGGATGTGCTTAGTCCTGATGCAACTTGATGTGCTGAGATGGGCTGTTGTTGGTAGGGCTCCCCTTTTCTGAGAAGTAGGGAAGCTGGGAGCAGGGTAAGTTATAGAAAAGGTGAGACCTGGAGGAGAGCACGTATGTGGATACAATTTAGATATAAAGTGAATAAACAGAAATTTTAAAACAGAGCAAAAATAATAAATAGATAAATTGATAGACAGATAGATATACTGATAGATAAAATAGTGTTGTGAAAAATACTTTATATTGAAATAGAAGCTCTTTGTGTACAAAGATATTTAGAACAGAAACAAAACTATCAGAATCAACCAGATAAGTTTTCAAGCTGTCCTGAAATGATGTCCTTCATAAAAGAGGATATAAATAGTGTTAAAACACATAGGTTGAAAATTACTAAATACAGTATATCTAATGACAAGCAATATATTTAATCAATAATTTAAATAAGAAACTCAAGAATATATAACAGTGTTTCAGAAATGACAATGCATTTTAGAAAATGCTTAAAATTTTCTATGGATTCAATAAATTATTATAACAGAATATGATTATTAGAAATACTCAATAAAATTTACTACTTATTTTTACAAGAATATAGAAGGTAGAAGGTTTGAAATTGAACATAATTTTCTTTTAAAATGTTTTTATTAATTATTGTTATTTATTACAATTTATTTACTTGGTATCCTGGCTGTGGCCCCTCCCTCATCTCCTTCCAGCCCCACCCTCCCTTCCTCTTCTCCTCCTATGCTCCTCCCCTAGTCCACTGATAGTGGAGGACTTCTTCTCCTCCTACCTGACCCTAGGCTATCAGGTCTCATCAGGACTGGCTGCATTGTCTTCCTCTGTGGCCTGGCAAGTCTGCACCCCAACCAAGGAACAGGCATGGAGAGGACCTAAAGCACCTGCTCAGATGTAGCCCATAGACTCAGTTTCTAAGTGGGTACCCTAGTAAGGGGAGCAGGGGCGTTCTCGGGCATGAACTCCGTGGCAGGCTCTCTGATCATACATTTATTTAATATTCATACTTCTATATATTGTACTTGAATGCAACCTTCCCACCATTCTCTCCCCTCCAACTCCTCCTCTGTCCTCCCTACTTTTAAAAATTATATTTATTTATTGAGTTTACATTCTCATTACAGCCTCCTTCTTCTCCAATTCCCCCACCGTTGCAAACCCCTTACCTCAGAGCAGGGGGAGGTCTCCCATGGGCACCATCCCAACTGGGCACATTAAATCACTGTAGCACCAGGAGCATCTTCTTCCACTAAAGCTAGACAAGACAGCCCAGTTAAGGGGACAGGATCCAGTGTGAAGCATCACAGTCTGGGTGACTCACTCCAGTTATTGGGGGAGCCACATTAGGAACAAGCTGTATATAGGCTACATACATGCAGGGGGCTTAGGATCAGTCCATGTATGCTCTTTTCTTGGTAGTTCATAAACTGTGAGCCCCCATAGAACCAGGTTAGTTGACTCTGTAGGTCTTCTTGTGGAGTCCTTGATCCCTCTGGCTCCCTCATTTGTTCATCCAACTCTTCCATATGACTTCCCAAGCTCTGTCTAATGTTTGGCTGCTGTTCTCTGCATCTGTTTCCATCAGATGCTGAGGAAAGCATCTCAGAGGAGTTTTGCTGGGCTCCTGTCCACAAGCATAGCAGAGTAACATTAATAGTGTTAGAAACTGGTTCTCTCTCATGGGATGGGTCTCAAGTAGGGTCAGTTTTTTTTTTTTTTTTTTTTTTTTTTTTTTTTTTTTTTGACCATTTCCTCAAACTTTGTTCCATCTTTGTCTCTGCACATCTTGTAGACAGGACAAATTTTGGGTAGAAGGCTTTATGGGTAGGTTGATGTTCTTATCCCTTCACTAGAATTCCTGCCTGGCTTCAAGAAGTGGCTACTTCAGGGTCCATATTCTCGCTGCTGTGAGTCTAAGCTAGCATAACCCCTATAGACCCCAGGTCTCTGACAAGTTCCAGAGATGCCCCTCACCTCTGATTTCTGTTCTCTCACCCAGCGCTCTCTTCCCTACAGTCCCTACTTGTAGTCGCCACCCCTGCTCCCCCATCCCTTTTTTTACCCCGCTCCCTTCCTCCATCCACTTCCAATGACTATTTGATTTTCTCATCCTACAGGAAATTCATTCTCTTAGCCAATATGTTTAAAACATATTGTTGAAATATCCTAAATATATCATTTCTAAATGAAAGTAATCTAAATATCTAATAATTTAACTAAGAAACTCAAGAATATAAGAGTGTTTCAGAAATGAAAACACATTTTAAAAAATAAAAAAATTTTCAATAGGTTAATATAATGTAATATGATTACTTAAAACATTCAATAACATTCACTACTTATTTGTATAAGAATATAGAAAGTACAAGGCTTGAAGTTGAACATCAATTTCTTAATCCAATAATAAACAATAGGAAATTATAGCAATCATCAAACTAGTGAGACTTTGGTACATTTCATTAAATTTAAAGGTACTTTCTTAGCTTTTACTACTCATTTTTTTTTCACAAATAAATACAATCTTCTGAGCTCATTCATGTTCTTCTTGTATACATGGTTTCAAGGATGACCCATGTCTATTGGACAATCAGTAAGCTGTCTCATCCCTGGAAGAAAGAACTCTCCCTCTTGAAGGCAGTCATTAGTAGCCTATAGTTCTTTAGCTGTCCATAGTTGCCTATAAGTCTAGGACCCTGTGAAATTTTCTACCTTTGAAATTAGCATGTCTATCACTTAGTTGTGATGGTAACAGATAGTGTGAACTTTAAAATGTTAGAAAAACAAAGTGGAAAGATAATTAAAGATAATTTAAATGAAAATAACATCAGTAAGGAGCTAGAATACAAGAATCAAGATTCCTGAAAGAAAAACCCAGAAAGGGCATACTTTGAACTTGTTTTTTGTTTTTTATTTTTTATTTTTGTATGGAAATATGTCAGTTTAGAGTGTGTTACAAGACAGTGAAAATGAAGCAGAGGGCTTTGGCTAGAATGGAAACAAGATGCTACCTTATCGAGTAGTTCCTCATCAATGTGCACTTAAATATTTGACTTCAAGTTCCTTTTGGAAGTTAAGGTTTAATATCCAAGTTTGCAAGAAAGTCTGAGAATCAAATAAGCAATCTAGTATTTGCACAAGAAAGAACTTATTAAAATTTTAAACTGTGCCCCTTACTATGGGAAACCAATTGGTTATTGAGCTACCACAAGCTTCATCCAAGTAAAGGTTCTAGGTTATATCCATACATGGTCCTTGGTTGGAGCATCAGTTTCAGAAAAACCCCTGTGCCCAGATATATTTGATCCTTGTGGAACTATCTCTGACAGGAACTCAATGGCAGGCTCTTTGACCTCCCCACCCCCAAAGGAAGGAGCAGTTCTGCTAGGCCACAGAGGTGGACTTTGCAGCCATCCCTGAAGATACCTGATAAAACAGGGACAGATGAAAGGGGAGGAGGTCCTCCCCAATCCATGAACTTGGAAAGGGGTAGGGAGGAGATGAGGGAGGGAAGGTGGGATTGGGAGGGAATAAGGGAGTGGGATACAGCTGGGATACAGAGTTAATAAAATGTAACTAATAATAATAAACAACAAAAAAATTTTAAACTGTGAGGGAAAAAGATGAACCCATGACATAGAATACCATCAACAACTAGTTCATAGAGTTTGTGAACCTTTTAATGCAAATAAAATCAAAGCTGGAGATCAGAACTCACAAGCAAGTAGAGCTTTTTTTTTTTCTTTTTTGTTTTCTACATAATATTTTTATAGATTACTTGGGAATTTCACTTAATGCACCCTGTTCACACTTCCTTACTAGTCCTCCCAGGCCTTCCCCCAACCCTTGGGGCCATCTCAAAGAAAAAAGGAGAAGAAAAGAGAAAGAAAGGAGGAAATAAATAAATAAATAAATAAATAAATAAATAAATAAATACAAGTTCAATTTTTGTTGTCCATGTACTTTTTTGGGACATGGTCAAACTCTCAGTGGCCAGACCCTTAAAAAAAATAAAAAAGAAAGAAACCTGAATTCTTCCCATGTACACCCCACCAGAAACCATCAATTGTGGAAAGCTACACTTCGGCATCCTTATCACAATTTTTAAAGAGTTCAATAGCTTTCTGTCTAGGCTCTTACAATTTTGGAGGATGAGAATGGGATGAGTTAGGGATTGTCACAGAAGTCTTCTATGTCTTCTTTTTTTTCAACTATGAGTCTGCAGTATCCGTACCATTGCAAAAGTAGCTTCCTTGTCCTTTAAAGTCAGTGGGAGTACAGATCATGGAATTCCACATGGTTTCTGGCAAGAGCATAGACCACAGACATTCATATGGGCCCTGGCATTAGCACATGTCACAGACCTCAGCATGGTCTCCAGTGGCAGCATAAGCCATGGACATCAACATTGGCCTGTTTTATAGCACAAGACATGGACACTTTCTTGGCCCTCAGAGACAGCATAGGCCACCAACATGGCCTCTGAGGCAAAATGGATCACAGATAGCAACATTCCTCCCTCCCCTGCAGCAGCATGGCACTGAACAAAATCAACATGCTTCAGGAAGCAGCACAGACCAGGAACAGCTGCTTGGACTTTGGTAGTAACACGGGCCATGGACATAGACACAACCCCTGACTGTAGCAGGACCATGAACTTCAACAAGGTCCTCAGTAGCAACAAGAGCCATGGGCATCAACATGGCTTCTGTCACTAAATTTTATTAAAGTTGACAATTATGGCTCTGGTAAAACTACATGCTAAAATAAGCAGTGAGTACCTTGGAAGCAAAAATTCCAGTGCAGTGAACATGCAGTTGATAAATCTTTGAAAAGTTAGAGTAAATTTTCTTTAAGGCTTGAAGAATCTGAGAATGCCTATTCTGGGATATATAACTTACAAGGAAGAGAGTAATAGTAAATACATCAGACTGTGGATCATCAATGGCAGGCCCCTGGGGGCAAATCAGGCCAAGATTTATAAAGAGCAGCAAGCATAGACGATTCTGTCAGTCCTTAATTTGCTCTAAAAAGGGATATTTGCACACACTCTCTGGAAATTAATTAGCAGGCATGCCAGAATTAAAAAAAAAAAAAAGACTGGGACAGGGGTAGAAGTAAATACACAAATACACAGATCCATCAACTTATGATCCACTCACTGGAACTATCATTGTGAGCACAGAATTCCATTAAAAACACTAGAAAATCATTGCACTATACAGTATTTCATTAGAGAATTGAAATTCAGCTTAAAAATTGCATGTTTGATTCATGAAATAGAAACAAAAAATTTAACATGCATGATTATCTTTTCGATAAATGCAACACAAAGATGGCATTGCCCATAGAACACAAATCATTAGCCAAACTAAAAATTATTTAAAACTTTTGAGGAAAATATTCAAAAGTTTAAAAAACGAGCTCTTCCAAGATGGTGGAAGCTACTGTGCAGCTTTGCTGAAGGGGAGAGGACCAGCAATGCGGAAATTGGTGAGTGAAGGGGTTGATTAACCCAGAACAGAGTTATCTAGACTTCCAAGAAGAAAGAGACTAACCATGATCTGAGTCCATCTAGAATCAGGTCACAGCAGACTCCTCCGGGAGGAAACACGCCGATAGGTGATCTCCAGGCACTTCCCAGCACCCAAAACCCTACTCCCTCTTTGGAGGAGGAAGGAGGCATTCAGGAGAATCTGCCACAAACCACACTGTCTGTACCCCAGCCCCAGCAAGAGCTGCAGCTCCCACAAAAAAAAAAAAAAAAAAAAAAAAAAAAAAAAAAAGATCTAGGCTGAGAAAACCCAATCCTTTCGGGCACTCCCCTGAGAACCAGAATGCTTAACCCTGCCACAGTGGAGCAGAAGGATAGAGAGGCACACAGTGGCTTCACAGTGCCTGGACCCCAGTGCTGCCAGCTGCTCCTAGCAAACAAACTTCAGCTCGGGATCTGGGACTGTGGTCATTCAACACCTCCCGAGACTCTCCCAGGTCCAGCACAATAAGGTCTAGCACCAAGTCCTAACACCAGTGGCCCTCAGACACTTGGCAGAGAAACCCCGGCTCAGGATTGGGACTGAGAAGTCATAAACACTTCTGGCACTCCGCTGAAAGTGCCATCATAAACTAGTCCTAGTGGAGGGGAAGATCAGAGGGGAAGGACAGAGAGGCAGCCTGCCACAGGACACAGAACCCGCTCTCCACCTCACCCAGCAGCTCCTGGCAGAAAAACCCAAGCTCTGGATCTGAGGACACTCAACCATACCTGGTACTCTCTCGGAATCAGCAAACAAAGGATCTACCACCAGGCTGCGTCTGGCAGAGAGATCTGGGACCCGGATCTGGGATTGAGAACACTCAACCTAACTCTTTCCCACGCTACCCCGGACCAGTCAACATAACCCCTCCTGGCAGAAGGAAAGGACAGAGAGGCAGCAAACACGAAAGGTGGACACCAAGTCCTGCGTCCACAGTGCCACAGAGCTGACTGTTAGAATACCCGCACATTTCCCGCAGCAGGACCAAATCAGAGAGTAGATATCAAGAGGAATCCCTGTGAATTCCAACTGGTCCTGCAAGAGAGTGAGTGAACCTTCTAGGGAGAGTTTACCCCAGACCAAGGACTTCTCCACAGAAGTAACGAGATAAGATCCCTGCGACCCACACCTCTAGTGTGGGCATCATAGGGATTATTGGTATAGTGATACCAACATTGAAGCCTCTGCCTTGTGGGTCCGCCAGTGTAATCCAAGAAAACAATCCCTAGATTTCAGACAACTGCATAATAGTGGCCTGCAGGCCACTGCAATAGTCAGAGAATCTACACATGCACACTGCGCCCTCTAAAAGCACATGCAAATAACATCACATTCCTTTCTTAGGCAAAACTGAAACCAAACCAGTGAACCTCTCTCATCTTCCTGAAAAAACAGTCCAGAAAACAGAAAGAGAAATCATAGCCTGAACTACAAAATCAAGAAATAAACAGTGAGGGTTATAAATAACCAGATGACTAGAGGCAGACATAAGAACACACCCAACAAAAATCAGGACATAATAAACTCACCAGCAACCCCACAAAACAATGGAAACTTCAAGTCACTAGATATACAAGAAAACGACCTCAAAACTATGTTTCTCCAGCTATTAGAGGCCCATAAAGATGAAATGAACAAAGCCCTCAGAGAAATAGCCAAAGAAATCGAGATGAACAAAGGGGAAACCAATAGAGCTCTCAGAGAAATGACCACGAAAATTGAGGCAAACAAAGAATAAACAAAGCTCTCAAAGAAATGTCCACACAAATGAATGCAAATAAAGAAGAAACAAACAAAGCTCTCACAGAAATACAGGCAATTATAGCCAAAGAAGTAGAGGCCCAATTAGTGATACATAGAGAGGAAACAGACAAAAAAAATAGAAGCTGTCATTGAAAAGCAGGACTCCACATTTAAACAGATGAAGGAAATGGTGCAAGACATAAAAACAGAATTAGAATCAATAAAGAAAATACAAATAGAGAAAAACCTGGAGCTGGAGAACATAGAGAAAAGATCAAGAACTACAAAGGTAAGCATCACCAACAGGATACAAAAGATGGAAGAAAGAATCTCAGGAGCCGGAGATACACTTGCGGAAATTGACAAGTCTCTCAAAGAAAAAATAAAATCAGAAAAGTTCCAAACACAAAACATTCAAGAAATCAAGGACACCATGAAAAGACAAAATCTAAGAATAATAGGAGTAGAAGAAAAAGAAAACATTAGGCTCAAAGGTTCGGAAAATATTTCCACGAAAATTAAAGAAGAAAATTTTCCCAACTTAAAGAAAGATATGTCCATAAACATACAAGAGGCCTACAGAACACCAAGTAGACTAGACCAGAAAAGATATTTTTCATGTCACATCATAGTCAAAACACTGAAACTACAGAACAAAGAAAAAATTCTAAAAGCAGCAAGGGAAAAAGGCCAAGTAACATATGAAGGTAGACCTATCATAAGCACACCAGATTTCTCAACAGAAACTATGAAAGGCAGAAGGGCCTGGACAGAAATCATACAGTCCTTAAGGGAACACAAATTACAACCCAGACTACTATACCCAGCAAAACTTTCAATCAACATAGACAGAGATTTCAAAATATTCCATGACAAAACCAAATTTAAACAATATCTACATAGTAACCCAGCTCTACAGAAGTTACTAGAAGGGAAATTCAAAACCAAGGAAAACAACTACATCTAAGGAAACACAGAAAATAGATAACTACACAACAACAACAACAACAACAACAAAAACCAAAAGAATACAAGCAATGAAACTAAGTGATACCACCAAACCCACCTCAAAAGTAAGTAACAATTGTTGGTTACAAGTATCTATCAACATCAAAGGATTCAACTCCCCAATAAAAAGACACAGACTAACAGAATGGTTGCAGAAACAGGATCCAACATTCTGTTGCATACAAGAAACACACCTATGCAACAAAGATAAACACTACCATATAGTAAAGGGCTGGAAAAATGTTTTCAAGCAAATAGTTCCAGAAAACAAGCTGGAGTAGCCATCCTAATATCTAATAAAATAGACTTTCAACCCAAGTTAATCAAAAAAGATAAGGAGGGCCACTATATTCTCATCAAAGGAAAAATCCACCAAGAGCACATCATAATTTTGAATATCTGTCCCAAATACAAGAGCACCTACATTCAGAAATGAAACAATATTAAAGCTTAAATCACTCATTGATCCTAATACCTTAATATTGGAAGATTTCAACACTCCACTCTCACCAAGGGACAGATCAACTAGACAGAAAAGAAATAGGGAAATAAAAACACTTACAGAGTCCCTAAATCAAATGGAACTAATAGATGTCTATAGATCTTTTCATCCAAACACAAAAGAGTATAACTTCTTTTCAGCACCGCATGGAACCTTCTCCAAAATAGACCATATAGTTGGTCATAAAGCAAGCCTCAACAGATACAAAAAGATTAAAATGATCCCTTGTATTCTATCTGACCACCATGGACTAAAGCTGGACCTCAAAAACAACAGAAATAACAAAAAGCCAACATGCACATGGAAACTGAACAACTTGTTACTCAATGACAGCTGGGTCAAGGAAGAAATAAAGAAAGAAATTAAAGAATTCCTAGAATTAAATGAAAATGAAGGCACAACATACCCAAATTTATGGGACACATTAAAAGCAGTGCTCAGAGGAAAATTTATAGCACTAAGTGCCTTCAAGAAGAAATTTGTAACATCACATACAAGCACCTTAATGGCCCAACTGAAAACACTAGGAAAAAAAAAAAAAAGCAGATACCCAAGAGGAGCAGAAGGCTGGAAATAATCAAACTCAGGGCTGAAATCAATCAATTAGAAACAAATAAATCTATTCAAAGAATCAATGAACCAAAAAGCTGGTTCTTTGAGAAAATCAACAAGATAGACAAACCCTTAGCCAAGTTAACGAAAAAGCAGAGAGAATCTATCAAAATCAGCAAAATCAGAAATGAAAAGGGTCACATAATTACAGACACTGAGGAAATATAAACAACCATTAGGTCATACTACAAAAGCCTATATGCCACAAAATTTGAAAACCTTAATGAAATGGAAAAAATTTTTGATAGATTCCATCTTCCAAAATTAAGTCAAGATCAGGTAGAAAAATTGAATAGCCCTATATTCCCCAAGGAAATTGAAGCAGTCATTAATAGTCTCCCCTCCAAAAAAAGCCCTGGGCCAGATCGTTTCATCTCAGAATTCTACCAGACCTTCAAAGAAGTGCTAACACCAACTCTCCTCAAACTATTCCACAAAATAGTAACAAAAGGTACATTACCAAACTCATTTTACGAAATGACAGTCACCCTGATACCTAAACCACACAAAGACCCAACAAAAAAAGAGAACTTCAGACCTATCTCTCTTATGAACATTGACTCAAAAATAATGAATAAAATACTTGCAAACCGAATCCAAGAACACATCAAACATATCATCCACCATGACAAAATAGGCTACATCCAAGGCATGCAAGTGTTGTTCAACATACGGAAATCCATCAATGTAATCCGCCACATAAACAAACTGAAGGGTAAAAAGCACATGATCATCTCCTTAGATGCTCAAAAAGCATTTGACAAAATCCAACACCCATTCATGTTTAAAGTCTTAGAGAAATCAGGGATACAAGGAACATATCTAAACATAGTAAAGGAAAATCACAGCAAGCCTATAGCCAACATCAAACTCAATGGAGAGAAACTTAAATCAATCCCACTGAAATCAGGGACAAGGCAAGGCTGCCCACTCTCTCCATATCTCTTCAACATAGTACTTGAAGTCCTAGCCAGAGCAATAAGACAACTAAAAGAGATCAAAGGGATACAAATCGAAAAGGAAGAGGTCAAAGTGTCACTATTAGCAGATGTTATTATAGTATATATGAGTGACCCCAAAAATTCAACCAGAGAAATCCTCCAGCTGATAAACACCTTCAGCAAAGTGGCAGGATACAAAATCAACTCATAAAAAACAAAAGCCCTTGGATTCGGTTTGCAAGTATTTTATTAAGTATTTTTGCATCAATGTTCATAAGGGAGATTGGCCGGAAATTCTCTTTCTTTGTTGAGTCTTTGTGAGGTTTAGGTACCAAGGTGACTGTGGCTTCATAGAATGAATTTGGTAATATTCCTTCTGTTTCTATTTTGTGGAATAGTTTGAAGAGAATTGGTGTTAGCTCTTCTTTGAAGGTCTGGTAGAATTCTGCGCTGAAGCCATCTGGTCCTGGGCTTTTTTTGGATGGGAGACTTTTGATGACCGCTTCTATTTCTTTGGGGGATATAGGTTTATTTAGTTGATTTACCTGGTCCTGGTTCAGCTTTGGTAAGTCAAATCGATCAAGAAAATTGTCCATTTCATTTAGATTTTCAAATTTTGTGGCATATAGACTTTTGAAGTCCTAATGATTGTTTGGATTTCCTCAGTGTCTGTAGTTATATCCCCCTTTTCATTTCTGATTTTGTTGATTTGGGTGGTGTCTCTCTGCCTTTTAGTTAGCCTGGCTAAGGGTTTGTCAATCTTGTTGATTTTCTCAAAGAACCAGCTCTTGGTTTCATTGATTCTTTGAATTGTTTTATTTGTTTCCAATTGATTGATTTCAGCCCTGAGTTTTATTATTTCCAGCCGTCTACTCCTTCTTGGTGTGTCTGCTTCTTCTTTTTCTAGGGTTTTTAAGCGAGCCATTAGGGTGCTTGAATGAGCTGTCTCGAATTTCTTCTTGAAGGCACTTAGCGCTATGAACTTTCCTCTTAGCACTGCTTTCATTGTGTCCCACAAGTTCGGGTATGTTGTGTCTTCATTTTCATTGATTTCTAGAAAGACTTTAATTTCTTTCTTTATTTCTTCCCTGACCCAGCTGTCATTTAGTAACAAGTTGTTCAGTTTCCATGTGTGTGTAGGCTTTTTGTTATTTCTGTTATTGTTGAGGTCCAGCTTTACTCCATGGTGATCAGATAAGATACATGGGATTATTTCAATCTTCTTGTATCTGTTGAGGCTCGCTTTGTGACCCACTATGTGGTCTATTTTGGAGAAGGTTCCATGAGGTGCTGAGAAGAAGGTAAATTCTTTTGTGTTTGGGTGTAAAGTTCTGTAAATGTCTGTTAGGTCCATTTGATTCATGACCTCTGTCAGAGACATTGTTTCTTTGTTTAATTTCTGTTTGGTTGACCTGTCCTTTGTTGAGAGTGGGGTGTTGAAGTCTCCCACTATTAATGTGTGGGGATCAAAGATATTATCCACTATGACCAAGTAGGCTTCATCCCAGGTATGCAGGGGTGGTTCAATATACGGAAATCCATCAATGTGATCCACCATATTAACAAACTGAAAGAAAAAACCACATGATAATCTCCCTAGATGCTGAAAAAGCCTTTGACAAAATCCAACATCCATTCATGTTCAAAGTATTGGAGAGATCAGGGATACAAGGCACATATCTAAACATAGTAAAGGCGATATACAGCAAGCCTATAGCCAACATCAAACTGAATGGAGAGAAACTTCAAGCAATCCCACTGAAATCAGGGACAAAACAAGGCTGCCCACTCTCTCCATATCTCTTCAACATAGTGTTGGAAGTCCTTGCTAGAGCAATAAGACAGTTGAAGGAGATCAAGGGGATACAAATTGGAAAGGAAGAAGTCAAATTATCACTATTTGCAGATGATATGATAGTATACGTGAGTGACCCCAAAAACTCTACCAGGGAACTCCTACAGCTGATAAACACCTTCAGCAAAGTGGCAGGATACAAAATTAACTCAAAAATATCAGTAGCCCTCCTGTATACAAAAGACAAAAGGGCTGAGAAAGAAATTAAGGAAACAACACCCTTCACAATAGCCACAAATGACATAAGGTACCTCGGAGTAACCCTAACCAAGGAAGTCAAAGACTTGTATGAAAAAAATTTCAAATCTCTGAAGAAAGAATTAGAAGAAGATATGAGAAGATGGAAAGATCTCCCATGCTCATGGCTTGGTAGGATTAACATAGTAAAAATGGCCATCTTACCAAAAGCAATCTACAGATTCAATGCAATGCCCATCAAATTACCAACACAATTCTTTACAGACCTGGAAAGGAAAATTCTCAACTTCATATGGAATAACAAGAAACCCAGAATTGCTAAAACAATCCTCTACAATAAAAGATCTTCTGGAGGTATCTCCATCCCTGATCTTAAGTTGTACTATAGAGCAACAGTTTTAAAAACTGCATGGTACTGGCATAGAAACAGAATGGTGGATCAATGGAACCGAACAGAGGACCCAGAAATAAACCCACACACTTATGGACACCTGATCTTTGACAAAGACTCCAAATCCTTACAATGGAAAAAAGATAGCATCTTCAACAAATGGTGCTGGTCTAACTGGATGTCTACATGTAGAAAAATGAAAATAGATCCATACTTGTCACCCTGCACAAAACTGAAGTCCAAGTGGATCAAAGACCTCAACATAAAACCAGACACATTAAATCGGCTTGAAAAAAAAGTGGGAAATACCCTAGAACTCATTGGTACAGGGGAAAACTTCCTGAACAGAACACCAACAGCACAGGCTCTAAGAGCAACAACCAATAAATGGGACCTCATGAAACTGAAAAGCTTCTGTAAAGCAAAGGACACCGTCATCAAAACAAAGCGACCACCTACAGACTGGGAAAGAATCTTCACCAACCCTTTATCTGACAGAGGACTCATATCCAGTATATATAAAGAACTAAAGAAGCTGAAATGCCGCAAACCAAGTAATCCACTTAAAAAATGGGGAACAGAGCTAAACAGAGAATTCTCTGTAGAGGAATACCGAATGGCAGAGAAGCACTTAAAGAAATGCTCAACCTCACTAGCCATTAGGGAAATGCAAATCAAAACAACCCTGAGATTTCACCTTACACCCATGAGAATGGCCAAGATCAAAAACTCAA
This sequence comes from Meriones unguiculatus, assembly GCF_030254825.1. Taxonomy (NCBI): domain Eukaryota; kingdom Metazoa; phylum Chordata; class Mammalia; order Rodentia; family Muridae; genus Meriones; species Meriones unguiculatus. The sequence continues at coordinate 44,543,621 of NC_083357.1, forward strand.
GTGACAACACATGCTGGGGAAGATGTGGAGAAAGGTATCCTTCCTCCATTGCTGGTGGGAGTACAAACTCTACAACCTCTTTGGAAATCAATTAGGCACTTTCTCAGAAAACTGATAATAAAACCTTAAGAACCAGCTATACCACTCCTGGGCAAACACTTGAAAGATGCTCCACCATACAATAAGGACATTTGCTCAAAATGTTTATGGTAGCTTTATCTTTAATAGCAAAAACTGAAAACAACCTACATGTTTCTCAACCGAAGAACGGACAAAGAAATTGTGATATATTTACACCGTGGAATACTACTCAACCATTAAAAAAAAGGAAACCATGAAATTTGCAGGCAAATGGATGGAACTATAATATATCATCCTGAGTGAGGTAACACAGACGTAGAAAGACACACATGGTATGTACTCACAAGCGAATTTTAGTCTTATGGTACAGGATAGACATACTACAATGTACAGATCTCAAGAAGATAAGTCCAATGGGCATCTTAGGCTTCATGTAGCCCCAGTAGCTAGGGGAGTGGGGGATGTCTCTGACATAGACTTTGTTACCTGCGTTTTTTTTTTTTGTTTGTTTGTTTGTTTTGTTTTGTTTTTTTTTGTTTTGTATCACTTTCCCCTGATGGGACTTCACTACAAGACCACAGGGGAAGAAGATGAACTCTTTCCTCATTGGAATAGATGAACTGGGGTGTCTGGGTAGGAGTAAAAATAGTGGAGAGGGGAAGTGGGAGGGAGGGTAGGGCGGGGAGAAGAGGAGGAAGGGGCCTATGGCTGAGATGTAAATTGAATTAATTAATAAAAGGAAAAAAATTAAAGTAAGAGAAAAAAAAACAAATACAAAAAAAAAAAAAAAAAGCCCTCCTGTATACGAAAGAAAAAAGGGTCGAGAAAAAATTAGGGAAACAACACCCTTCACAATAGCCACTAAAGTCTAAGTGGATCAAAGACCTCAACATAAAGATGGGGAACAGAGCTAAACAGAGAATTCTCGACAGAGGAATATCGAATGGCAGAGAAACACTTAAAGAAATGCTCATCCTCATTAGAAATCAGGGAAATGCAAATCAAAACAACCCTGAGATTTCACCTTACACCCATCAGAATGGCCCAGATGAAACTCAAGGGACAACACATGCTGGAGAGGTTGTGGAGGAAGGGGAACCCTCCTCCACTGCTGGTGGGAATGTAAACTGGTACAACCACTCTGGAAATCTATCTGGCGCTTTCTAAGACAATTAGGAATAGTGCTTCCTCAAGACCCAGCTATACCAGTGTTGGGTATATACCCAAACTTTGCTCAAGTACACAAAAGGGATACTTGCTCAACCATGTTTATAGCAGCTTTATTTGTAATAGCCAGAACCTGGAAACAACCAAGATGTCCATCAACGGAGGAATGGGTACAGAAATTGTGGTATTTTTACACAATGGAATACTACTCAGCAATCAAAAAGGAGGAAATCATGAAATTTGCAGGCAAATGGTGGGATCTAGAAAAGATCATTCTGAGTGAAATATCCCAGAAGGAAAAAGAAAAACATGGTATAAACTCACTTATACAGACCTATAAGATATGATAGTCATAATGAACTCTATATATCTAAAAAAGATAATCAAGAGAGAGGACATGGGGTAAGATGATTAATCCTCGTTTAGAAAGACAGATGGGATGTGCATTGAATGTATGACAGGAGTCTACTGAGGGCATCTGAAAGACTCTATCTAGCAGTGTTTTCAAAGCAAAGACTCATAACCAAACCTTTGGCAGAGTACAGGGAATCATAAGAAATAAGGGGAGTTAGTCTGATGGGGAAAGGATAGGAGCTCCACAAGGACCAAATATATCTGGGCACAGGGTCTTTTCTGAGACTGACATTCAACCAAGGACCATGTATGTGACCCACGTAATTGTCTCGCCAGCAAGAACGCACGCGGACACCAGGATCTTTCTGCAGCAAACGTTTATTACAATGAATAGAGGAAGACCCTAACTGCCAGAATGGTGCTGCTTAAATACACCCTATGGCGGTGTGTACTCCACTGGTTGACTGCTTGCCCACTGCCCCGTATGATGCCCCGGACTGGGCAGTGACGCCCCCGGGCTGGACAGTGGCTTGGCCCGCTTTTGCAACTTGCACACGCACTCTATTATTTGTTCATTAGGGCCGGGGCCGGATGTCGGCGCCATCTCGTAATGGCGATTGCATTCTCTCGGCTCTCCACACATGTATGAATATTACCTAGAACCTCCACTCAGATGTAGCCTGTGGTAGCTCAGTAACCAATTGGTTTCCCAAAGTGAGGGAAACAAGGACTACTTCTAGCAGGAACTCAATGACTGACTCTTTGGCCTCCCCACCCCCAAGTGAGGAGCAGTCCTGTTAGGCCACAGAGTTTGCAGCCAGTCGTGAAAATACCTGATAAAACAGGATCAGATGAAGGGGGAGGAGGTCCCCCCAATCAGTTCACTTGGAAAGGGGCACGGTGGAGATGAGGGAGGGAGGGAGGGACTGGGAGGGAATGAGAGATCGGGACACAGCTGGGATACAGAGTTAATAAAATGTAACTGATAAGAAAAAAAAATTAAATAAAAAAAAGAAAAAAAATCAGAAGCCCTCCTGTATACGAAAGAAAAAAGGGCCAAGAAAGAAATTAGGGAAAAAACATACTTCACAATAGCCATTAATAATATAAAGTACCTTGGGGTGACACTAACCACACAAGTGAAAGACCTGTTTGAGAAAAACATCAAGTCTCTGAAGAAAGAAATTGAAGAAGATATCAGAAGATGGAACGATCTCCCATTGTCATGGATTGGTAGGATTAATATTGTGAAAATGGCCATCCTGACAAAAGCAATCTACAGATTCAATGCAATTCCCATCAAAATACCAACCCAATTCATTACAGACATTGAAAAAAAGATTCTCAGCTTCATATGGAGAAACAAATAACCCAGAATCTCCAAAACAATCCTGTACAACAACAGATCATGTGGAGGTATCTCCATCCCCGATCTCAAGCTGTACTACAGAGCAATAGTAATAAAAACTGCATGGTATTGGCATAAAAACAGAAAGGAGGATCAATGGAACCACATAGAAGACCCAGAAATAAAACCACACACCTATGAGTACTCGATTATTGACAAAGAAGCCAAATCCATTCAATGGAAAAAAGACAGCATCTTCAACAAATGGTGCTGGTCCAACTGGATGTCTACATGCAGAAAAATGAAAATAGATCCATATTTATCACCCTGCACAAAACTAATGTCCAAGTAGATCAAAGACCTCAACATAAAACCAGATACTCTAAATCTGTTAGAAGTAAAAGTGGGAACAGCGTAGAACTCATTGGCACAGGAGACAACTTCCTGAACAGAACACCAACAGCACAGGCTCTAAGAGCAACAATCAATAAATGGGACCTCATGAAACAGAAAAGCTTCTGTAAAGCAAAGGACACCATCATCAAAACAAAATGACTGCCTACAGCTTGGTAAAGAATCTTCACTAACCCTTTATCTGACAGAGGACTAATATCCAGTATATACAAAGAAATAAAGAAGCTGAAAAGCAGCAAATCAAGTAACCCAATTAAAAGATGGGGAACAGAGCTAAACAGAGAATTCTCAACAGAGGAATATTGAATGGTAGAGGAACACTTAAAGAAATCCTCAATCTCATTAGCCATCAGGGAAATGCAAATCAAAACGACCCTGAGATTTCACCTTACACCCATCAGAATGTCCAAGATGAAAAACTCAAGTGACAACACATACTGGAGAGGCTGTGGAGGAAGGGGAACCCTCCTTCACTGCTGGTGGGAATGTAAACTGGTACAACCACTTTGGAAATCTATCTGGCACTTTCTCAGACAATTAGGAATAGTGATTCCTTAAGACCCAGCTATACCACTGCTAGGTATACACCCAAACTTTGCTCAAGTACACAAATGGGATACTTGCTCAACCATGTTTATAGCAGCTTTATTTGTGATAGCCAGAACCTGGAAACTACCCAGATGTCCATCAATGGAGAAATGGATACATATATTGTGCTATTTTTACACAATGGAATACTACTCAGCAATCAAAAAGGAGGAAATCATGAAATTTGCAGGCAAATGGTGCGAGCTAGAAAAGATCATTCTGAGTGAAGTATCCTAGAAGGAGAAAGACAAACATGGGGTATATACTCACTTATATAGACCTATAAGTTATGCTAAACATAATGAAATCTATACACCTAAAAAAGATAATCAAGAGAGAGAACATGGGGTAAGATGATCAATCCTCGTTTAGAAAGTCAGATGGGATATGCATTGAACGTATTACAGGAGTCTACTGAGGGCATCTTAAAGACTCTACCTAGCAGTGTCTTCAAAGCAGATACAAGGACTCTTGACCAAACCTTCGGGAGAGTACAGGGAATTATATGAACGAAGGGGAGTTAGTATGATGAGGAAAGGATAGGAACTCCACAAGGACCAAATATATCTGGGCACAGGGTCTTTTCTGAGACTGACATTCAACCAAAGACCATGTATGAATATAACCTAGAATCTCTGCTTGGATGTATTCCGTTTTAAGTCAGTAACCAATTGTTTTCCCATAGAGAGGGGAACAAAGACTATTTCTAACAGGAACTCAATGGCTGGCTCTTTGACCTCCCCACCCTCCTCGGGATGAGCAGTCCTTTTAGGCCACAGAGGAGGGCTTTGCAGACAGTCCTAAAGATACCTGATAAAACAGGATCGGATGAATGGGGAGGAGGTCCCCCCCTCAGTGGACTTGGAAAGGGCCATGGTGGAGATGAGCAAGGAAGGGTGAGATTAGGAGGAAATGAGGGAGCAGCATACAGCTGGGATACAGACTTAATAAAATGTAACTGATAAGAAAAAAAATGAAATAAATTACTCTACTGCATGTAATCACCTCATTCTTTCTTTAGATGGGGAGGAAAAAAACAAACCGAAGAAAAGATGGCCCCACATATCTTCACTGTTCCACAAGGGCTCTGTGCCCCAACATGACAAAGTGAGCACTGCCCAGGCATTGGGGAAGCAAGGAAAAATATTCAGGAAAAAAATGATTGCTATTTGCAAGGACGGCATTCTGCCCAGTGCAGTCGTGGTGGGTCTCACAAGGTTCTTTTCTAGCTGTCCTAAGGATAAGAGCTGCTTCTTAAATAACCCCTTCCTAGCCTTCAATCCTGTCCTCAAGTTGAGAAACTATTGTGATTCAAAGGGATGGCTTCAGAATAGGTAGGTAAAAGAGGGCTATTCACCTAAAACAGGTATTGGGAAAGGTGAGTTTAGTCACTTTAATATGGTGGGAAACATGATAAGAAAATGTTTCCTGGGGTTTCAGTTATCGTTAAGGCGGTATGAGAACAACAAGAGATGGGGGCACCCAAGCAGTTCAAGGTCCTCTTCATCCATGCCAGCTTTTGCATTGCACCTGTGAGCAGGGTTGGTCTGGTTCATAAAAAGCAAAGAGTGACTTGTGCTGTAGATGGAATGACAGGTACTTTCCTTTCATCCACTCAGGACATGCTGTCTGTCATCAAGCAAGAAGGGCCAAACATTGAGGGTGTTTTTATATTATCAGCAAACATTACTTCTTGCCAAGTTTTGAAAGACAAACTAGACCATGGGCAGCACGTAAATCTAAACAACGAAGGTGGTTCATCATGTCACTTCAGTCCTAAAGGTAGGGGGATTTCCTAGTGTCATCTACCCTCAAGATTTCCCTAGAGCTCTGTAAGTAGTTTCTTCATAATGCATTTCCTGAGTGACAGTAGATACCACTGTTAGAAATCTGGTAACCTCAAAGGTTCCCCTGATATTCACAACAGAAGGAATAAGGATTCCAGCACAAAGCATCCATCATAAACTGTAATGTAATGAAGAATATTCCATCCTCCTCATGGGACACATGAGCACTCATGGGACACATTGCTACAGCCACTCCAGCATCTTCAGTGCAGCATTTCAATAGATTGTGTTACTAGTCGAGAGATAAGCTTTCTTTGGAAATATGCTCCCTGGAGGTCCCTAGCAAGTGTCTCCCAAACCACCTAAGCTAAAAAGACGCATTCTTAGATTTCTACACTTTCTCGGTTGCGGTTGTGGGTTTGGATTAATGAGTCTTTTGATCTTTCTTTATGATTCTTGGAACGGCACAGTTAATTATTCAAGAAAACACATTTTTGATAGATTACTAAAAGCTTTAACACGAACAGAATGGAAGAAAAATGATTTTAAGAGAAGTAATGAATCAGATTTAGTATTATAAACATTACAAGAATAGTGAAAAAATAATGGGCTCCTTAGATATCATGAGAAAGTGCAGCTGGCTCAAGCATGCCTCCTTATGGCGTCCTGTTTCTAAGGAAAATTATAAATCTTTAGCAAGGCATATGGGAGGATGGTTAACAAAGGTGTATTTAGACTTTGATGCAGAGAAAGATTTTGGCAGGTATCTGACTTAACTCCTGACTTTTGTCTTCACTGGTTAGCAATAACGAAACTGCTGTGTTAGGGTTTTTTTTTTTTTTTTTTTGTCCTTTGTTTGCTTTGATCAAAAAGTTCTCAGGCCAAGATTTCTTGTGGGCACTGCTTTATGTTTGGCTACACTTTTGAGTTAAAATGTAAACTTTGTATTCTTGGTAAAATCTGACTCTTCTGGGAAGCATGCCAACTTTAAGGTGTTTCCTTATGTAATTACCATAAAATTATTAGCCTGACTTCAGTAAAATCACAGGAGAATCACTCTTCTGTGTGGGCTCTGACTGCCTTTTGCCAAAACTGTGCCTTCCTGATATCCAAAGCCCTGATTCTCCCGCGGTTTGTGGGACCTGGCTGGGTCAGTCCGTGTCAACACAAATTATTTCAAAATAATAATAGTGTGTGGGAGGGTTCATTTCATATACACATGTGTCACCTGTTACGCATGCCTAGTCACATGCCTTTGTGAAGAGTGTTCTTCATTTTCTGTCACTAATTCATTTCTGAGAGGAAGGTTTTTCTACCATGATATACAGCAAGTGTCTCCTTCACATATATCTTCATTACAAATCCCTTTACGATCTCATGATCTCTCTCTCTCTCTTTTGCTAACACACACAGACAAACACAACTAGTACTCAAATAAAAATCCTCATGACAGGGAAACAGGCGTTCTTAATCACTGAGATATCTCCTCAGGTCCATAAAATTATATTTGTATTTTATTATTAAAATTACAATTCAATTGCAACATTTCATTTCTTCCATTTCTTTGTTCTAAGATTCTTTCCCCACACCCTCCCACTTCCTGTCAAATACACGGCCCATTTTCTTTAATTGTTATTATTATATAAATACATATAAATCTGTTACTATGTTCAAACATCCTGATGAGTCCCTTTATGGTTGGTAGTATATGTATTATTTCTGAGCTAACCATTTGGTATTGGATCACCAATTAGGGGTTTTTCTTGAGAAAGATTAATGTTCTCACACTCAGTAGTATTTATGTGCTTATAATTCTTTGTCTAGAGTTTGGATTCAGGACATTTCCTCATCCAACTAACTCGGATGATGATTCAGGTATTATTAAAGCAACCATGTTGTCAGACTATCATGACTGAAGCCTGCCCCTCATTTCTAGGAGACCCAGATTTAAGACAGATTATCTGATCCTCTGCTTTATAGTCTTTCTGAGTCTTTTAATTAAGCTCCCTGCATTCACTGTTCAAGAGTTTCCTTCATATGTGTCCATTGAGTTACGAACCACTGGAACATTTATTTTCTGTATTTTGAACAGCTGTGGTTTTCTGTAATAGTCTCATTCCATTGCAAAGAGAACCTTTGATGAAGGGGTAAGAGCTACATTATCTTTGTGTATTAGCTTAAATATTTAAAATGCCTTTAAGACAAGACCTTTTCCTCTAATAGGCATGACCTTAGTTGCAAGGATCCCAGTACCAGGAATGCTTTTCTGCTGCTGAGAAATCACACAATTACTTACCACTTGTCATTGTTGTGGTTCATAGGTGCAGTTGTGTAGGATTATTTTTTTTCTTTCCCCAGCCCTTCCTGTAGCTTGCATAGTCCCTTTAAATACTATTAAACCTGGTGCTCAGGGAGGAGCTTTACATGTCAGACCCAGCTGAGATCTTCCATCACCTAAGTCTGAATTAATAGAGAATTGATATCAAATGGTTCTTTTGATTCTCAGTATTTGAGTTTCTGAGTTATTATTAATTGACCAATTGCTTCTGGTCTGTAATGAATACATTAGAGGAAAGCATAACTCAGAAAATCTTTTCCTCATGTTGTGCAGAATGAATGGACAGGAGAAAAAATATAGAGTCCCCTTTATAACTTATTCCAGGTCCTCCAAATCTCCCTGTTCTTCCTCCCATGGAAGGTCCAGGAGATCCCCCAGGATCAAAGTGTCTTTCTGTACCAAAACCACCTCGGTCCAAGAAAGGGCAAGCTCAGAACTCATGTGTGCCTCTATATCTGAACATTGGTGCTCCAAATGCACCAAGGTCCATCAGTCCTCAACTTCTTCCTCGCATGCCATCAGGCCCACAGTCACCATCCGGAGTTGGGAAGGGTGGCAGAAGGAAGTCCTTTGTCTTTGGGGTATTAAAGTGATGTATTTTATTCCCCAGAAAACTTCTGGTTCCCAGAACACATCCTGGGATACTGCCACTCTCCAGCTCAGGCTGGACTAATCCTCTTCCAGAGGGGGATCCATCTTGAGCCCTGGCGTCCATTTCAGGGTGAAGTCTCTTAAGAACTGGCATTGCAGAAACATAACTATCCAGTTCTCCACAAAAAGGCCTTAGTTCAAATACCTTTCAATATAACTGGCCTGTGGATGAAGCTTTTACTGTTGAGTCTGCACTGAACAATCAGAGACCATGACTACTGCTGCTAAAGTGGTTTTTCATGTGTCTTCTTTTTCAGCACCTAATGGGAATATTCAATTAGACGGTGCCCACGTTCAAAGGTGCTACATTTCCTTCTGAGTTGTGTTTCTATGAGCATCCTTTCACAACATGCTCAGCCATGAGATTGACAAGTGGAATTAAAATTACTCAGGTTGACACTATATTCTAGCCATTGCAATGAGAAAACTGGAAATCACCTCTGTTATAGAGGATTGCACAGTGATGATCACATTTTAACATCAGATCTCAAAATCAACTTTTAAATTTTTAACAGTAAAATCCCCCCTTTATCTTATAACAGCTGACTCTTTCTCAGAATACTGCAATGCATATGGTTAGCCTCCAAGACTCATATATCAAATGTGATTTCAAGACCTTTGCTTTTTCCCTGTTTCTGACACAGATTCCTTTTGGTAAATTTTCTTATTAAAAACTTCCCACTAATATTTGGAGAGGACAGGGTTTGCTACCAAACATCATTGTTAAATCCACACGAAAAGAAAACTTCAGGTTCCCTGCAAAATATAACTGATGTTGGTGGAAAAAAAGAAATAGAACAACTAGACAACTGCTCCCACAGTGGGATGACATGCCCCACATATAGTGGCAAAGTGCCCAGAAGTCCAACAGCTCCTATTGACAATGAGGGGATTATAGGTAAGAATAGAAGTTCTATTATTGTTAATTTTTTCACCACTTATTTTAATGTTTCTTCACAAATAGTGACAATACTAAAGTATAGCCAAGGAAAAATCAAAATTTTGCTGCCAACATTATAAATATGGAATTATACATTAAAAATATTTTCTGGTGTAAAAATGAAACTGATCATCAGTGAAGCTCTGCAGGTCTCTAGTAGGGTGGGTCTCTGTATTCCTGATTTGTTCCACTTTATCCCTTATCCCAGGTCCTCCATGTCTGCCTTTTCTTCCTCCCAGGAGATCCTCCAGGATCAAAGCGTCTTTCTCCACCAAATCCACTTCTGTCCAACAAAGGGCAAGCTCAGAACTCACATTTGTCTCTACATCTGAACATTCCTCTAGATCCACCAGGGTCCATATGTCCTCCTTTTCTTCTTCTTATGCCATCAGGCCCACAGTCACCCTCTGGAGGTGGAAAGGGTGGCAGAAGGAAGTCCTTGGTCCTCGGAGTATTACAGTGATTGCTCTCAATTAATGATTTATCTATTCCCCAGCAAATTTCTGGTTTCCAGAGCCCATCCTGGGATACTGCCACTCTCCAGCTCAGGCTGGACTAATCCTCTTCCAGAGGAGGATCCCTCTTGAGCCTTGGCATCAATTTCAGCATGAAGTCTCCTCTGTCTCCTCCACAGACTTCCATGTTGCCAGTGTGTCCTCCCAAACTTCCTTGGCCACCAGGATCTCCACAATATCAATGCTTGATTGAGCAAAAAGTGGCATTTACTGATTAAACCTAAAGGTATGAGCCATATGCAACTGGCTATCAAGTACCTCGTGATGCAATCTCTTCATTATAAATATTACAATATTGATTATTTTCTGTGCATTTGTGGTGAGGCAGAAGGTATGTGTGCTATAAAATGAAAAGAGCATTCAACCCTTAAGTGAGTTCAATTAGGATATACAATGACTGCCCTTTTTTCTTAGCTTCTGAGACATCTGAGAAGATATCATTCATAACTATGACAACTATATCAGGACCTGATAAAAACAATGAAACTGTACACATAACTCCACCAGCACCCAATGAGGAAGATATCATTGTGCTTTCTTCCTCCCCACCAGGACCATTGTGGGACACCAATTGGCAGGTTTTTCACAAGTATTTGTAAGGATAGCATGCTGCTCTCTGGTATGCTTGTAAGTTAATTTTTGATCTCTCTGGCTGTCCTGTCCCACATACTTGATGGAGAACATGTGCTCTCAATTAATAATTTATCAAACATGTGAAAGTTTAGATAACCTATCCATGAGGGTGAGATCCTTTTAAAATAATGTTTCAAAGAAATAAATCCCAGTGAAATTTGAGTCATGTAATTAAACAAAATTGAAAAACAAATGTATAATATGCCCACGTTTCCCCCTGATTTCAGCACAAATTCCAATCCACCATCTAGTTGGAGGAAAGGATTCTATGGATGTGAGTCTGTTGGTGTCCCCAACTGTCAAATCTTCCAGCTTCTTTTAATCCCCATATTATTCTAGAGTCTCTTGTAATAGCATTGCCTCTGAGATCATTTAATCCTATCAGTCAATATATCTAGAGTGTTTTATATTACCTTATCAGGGAATTAGGTTTAATCATTTTTCTTTGCTATATATCAATCTTTTCATCCTAGAAAAATATATTTCAAATTCATCTAATATGGCTTCTTCTATTTTAAATATGCTATTAAATTGCCATAGAGCATGACAATATGTACTGTTCAGCAAGCATTTTAAAACTATATGGTAGCATGTCAACAAGATTATCATGTCAGACACATGACAATTACTGTACATACCTTGAGTACTTTACAGCAAACTCTTTTGTTAACCATGACTATAATCATTCCAACGTTGAAAAAAGCAAACATAGTGAATAAAGCAGTATATGGTAGTTATTTTACACAATGAAAGCATGAAAGAGGAATTAAAACTCCTTGGGTCTTTGACTGAGACAACTTTTTACATTGATAGCTAAACTATAACTTCTCAGGAGAAGGAAATGAAAGTCTCTATCAAAGGAACTTTCCTGATAGGCAAAATGTCTCCTAAAAAGACAGATTTTAAGATTGAAAACAGTACCCAGGACTAAAAAGAAATATCCCAATTGGAACTGGGAATGGCATGCTTGGGAAGGATATTCCTACAGGAGAAGAAAAAGTAAGGGAGGAACAATCACCACAACTATTTAGGGAACCTAATTGTGACACAATGCCAAGGAGGATCTGATTCCAACAAACCCCAATATTTAAAATTGGGAAAAATGGATTGGGAGAAAATATATTCAGAAGTAATGAACTCAAGGATAGGCTCCTTTACCGCCCCCCACTCCGGAGAGAGGAACAGCTTTCCCCGGACACAGAGGACATTGCATCCATTACTGAAGATACCTGATATGCTAGGGTCAGATGGAAGGGGAGGAGGATGTCTCCTAGCAGTGGACTTGGAAAGGGATAGGAAGGAGATGAGGGAGGGGACGGGATTGGGAGGGAATGAAGGAGGGAGTTATGGATGGGATGCAAAGTAAATAACCTGTGATAAATATTTAAAAAAGAAAAGATACAAAATCTTCTTCATTCCTCCCAGTTGTAGTTACTGACTTATGATTGCCATTGCTCTGGTTCACAGTAACAGACACATTCTTTCTTCAAACTTTTAGATGAATAATAATAGAAGCATGTGTTTATTTCATAGAGACCAGGATATCAATCATTGGTGAAAAGGAACTAGATGAACCCCATTTATTCAGAAAATTACTGACCAAACCATACTGGAACCTACAGGAAAATATTGACTTTCAACAGAAAGTAAATTTGAAAGAGGAATCAATGGTTGTCACAACAGAGGTCTTCATGGTAATGTTTTTACCATATTCCATACTTAGCATCCCTTCAGACATGTGTGAGTACTTTCCTTCCTTGAGATAAACTGCTGCTGACAGATTCCTTCAACTATGGAAACTGATGACCTGAGGACAAGAGAAAGATAAAATTTTGAGAAGCTAAGGGATTCATCACAACAGACCATTGAAAACCTTCTGTAGGCACTTAACTTCCTCCCATGTCAGATGTGCTTAGGTTTGGCAATGCAAATCATCCTGATGATTTCACCTATGACCATACTATGTGAGGTCATAAGAAAACATGTAATAATAGTGATAAAAATGTGACTTAAAAACTCAAGTCTTGAATAATACTTAGCAAAAAATATATTCTTCACAAATAAAGACATTTCAAGATGGTTAATCCATCACCAACCTGTTGGATTTTGCCCTCCGTCCAGTACGTACATGAAATTGTTTTCCTTCTCTACCAAAAAAAAAATAATCAAGTACTTTTATATTTATTATATTATTATCCCATGTCACAAAATCAAGAGTTTTCTGAAGCTACTCAAAGTACTCTACTACAAGCTAAACTTACTCAGGAGCAAACAGTGGTTCTAGAGAAATAACATTGCTCGGTTCAAATTGGGCCATGCTCTCAGTTCACCATTCAGTAGACTCTGGAGCTATAGCCTCAGACATAAAGAGAGAAGGTATTGTTCTGAGAGAAGACAGGATAGGTAACATCAGACAAAGCCAGAACTTGATCCCTCCTTGAACTGGAGCTTGCCAAGTATGGCTTAATCTCATTGCCAGAAAGCTGGGACCTCATAGTGAGGAAGAAAGTAATCATCAGTGACCAGCAAGGCAAGGCTGTACATTTAGGGTACTTTAAAGGTACAGGAACACCTGGAGTTTTCCCATTGTTCTCATTACTCTACCCTTGGAACCTCAAATCATGGCTGACACTTCACAAATCAGAAATCAGTGAAATTAATCATCCTTTACTGAATTATGAATTGTGGTTTTTACTGAACTAGTTAGTCCTGAACAATTTTGGGCTATTTAGTAAGAAGAAAAGATATGCATATTATGAACTATATAATTTGATATCTCTTTTTCTTACTCAGGTAATTAGGGATTTCTCCAATTTTTATTGGTATGTTTATTTTTCATTTTTATTCATGTATTTGCTTATATATGTATTCTGAGACATGTCTGTGTTTGACACCCACTCTAGTCTCTTACCTAAGGCCCCACTGATTCATTCTAAATGGGGATTCTATCTATATAGTATAAATGCTTGCCTTGGCTTCACACTTCTCACTGTCCCTAGTCTTTTGAAACTGCAGTGTATGTGTGACCAAGGACAAAGGTTGGAAAATTGAAATAAAGTCTATGCTAGAACAATAAGACAATTAAAGGAGATCAAGGGGATACAAATTGGAAAGGAAGAAGTCAAAGTATCAGTATTTGCAGATGATATGATAGTATACATGAGCAACCCCAAAAGTTCTACTAGAAAATTCTTACAGCTGATTAACACCTTCAGCAAAGTGGCTGGATACAATATTAACTCAAAAATTCAGTAGCCCTCCTGTATACAAAAGACAAAATGGAGGAGAAAGAAATTAGGGAAACAACACCTGTCACAATAGCCACAAATGTCATAAAGTACCTTGGTGTGAACCTAACCAAGCAAGTCAAAGACTTGTATGAAAAAAAATCTAGTCTTTAAAGAAAGAATTAGAAGATGATATCAGAAGATGGAAAGATCTCCCATGCTCATAGCTTGGCAGGATTAATATAGTAAAAATGGCCATCTTACCAAAAACAATCTACAGATTCAATGCAATTCCCATCAAATTACTGACACAATTCTTAACGTACTTGAAAGAAAAATTCTCACATTCATATGGAACAACAAGAAACCAAGAAGTGCTAAAACAATTCTCTACAGTAAAAGCTCTTCAGGAGTTATCTCCATCCCTGATCTCAAGCTGTACTATTGAGCAACAATAGTAAAAACTGCATGGTACTGGCATAGAATCAGGCTGGTGGATCAATGGAATCGAATAGAAGACCCTGAAATAAATCCACACACTTATGGACACACACTATGGACACATTCAGGAAAAAAGGAGCAAGTAAATATATTTTATACTCTCAACCACTGTTAAGGATATTCTTTTCATAAACAGTTCTACTCAAATATATTACTTTAGGTTGCCAGATATGAAAACAAAGAAGGATAAGTATTCTGAATTATTTCTGCATGAAATATGAAAATAATCCAAGTGTGATATTCATGGAATTTTTTTTTTTTGTAAAATATTTTTGGTTGTGAAGCTAGATTTTAACTGCTGAGCTGGGAGGAGGTCCTCCCCTATGACTGGACATGGGAAAGGGCATAAAGTGAAAAGAGGGAGGTTGGGTGGTACTAGAAGGAGAAGAGGGAGGGGGCTGCAGGAGAGAAAATTTTGAATACATTGTAATATATTAATAAATAATAAATAATTAAAAAATTAAAAAGACTGGTCAAGTATAAAATTAGGTGAACCCTTGAAAGAAACATAAAAGTTGAACAGAAATAGTCATTGCTGTGAGGATATTGAAACTTTTTCTTTCCTATTATACCATATCTTACTGACTGTATATTAAGTACATGCCCATACTATTCTTAGTCATTTCATGGGTTCATACCTGTATAAAGTAACTATTAATTTTTTTTGTCATTTCAAGATTCTCATATCAAATTTGTAAACAATGTTAATGACAGGACCTTGTTTCTGCATTGTTGATTTACAGGTTTCCCTTATGAGAATTCTCATTAAAAATTTTCCAAAGGTCTTTGAAGAGGATACTACTACATTTTATAAAGACATGTTAAGGAGAATTGAGAACATAAAGAATTCCTCTGGTTTAAAAACTGCTGTTGATAAATCTTGTGATAAGGCTGTTGCCAATGAGCAAAGTGAGAAAAAAAAAAAACTTTCCTAATGATAATTCTGAAGAATTAAAGATTACAGCTGTTCCTTCTCAGGAGGCAGTTGCTACAGGTAACAGGAAGTTTTAGTAATCAAATGACATCATCTCCTGATTTCACAAAACTGAAAAGAGTATCAGAGCAGTACTGGCACACACTATGGTATTAGAGCATGGGAAAGGTCTTGTTTTAAGCAACAGTAAACGCTCAGTCCCCATCCCGAAAGGCAAAGAGGATGGACATCAGGAGAAGAAGAAAACAGGAAACAACCTAGAAACCTGCCACAGAGGGCCTCTGAAAGGCTCTGCCCTGAAGACTATCAAAGCAGACAGTGAGACTTATGGCCAACTGTTGGGCAGAGTGCATAGAATCTTATGTAAGAAGTTGGAAATAGTAAGATCTGGAGAGGACAGGAACTTCACAAGGAGAGCAACAGAACTAGAAAATTTTAACATAGTAGTCTTCCCAGAGACTCATACTCCAACCAAGTACCATGCATGGAGATAACCTAGAACCCCTGCACAGATGGCAGTTTAGTGTCTAATTGGGTTCCATAGAAATGGGAAGAGGGACTGCCTCTGACATAATTTGATTGGCCTGCTCTTTGATCACCTCCCCCTGAGGGGGGAGCAGCCTTACCATGCCACAGAAGATGACAATGCAGCCACTCCTGATGAGATCTGATAGAATAAGTTCAGAAGGAAGGAGAGGAGGACCTCCTTTATCAGTGGGTTTGGGGAGGAGCATTCGTGAAGAAGGGGGAAGGAGGGTGGGATCAGGAGGGGAGGAGAAAGGAGCTTATGGGGGATACAAAGTGAATAAACTGTAATTAATAAAATAAAATATAAAGAATGAAAACTCACCTCCTTTAGCCCTTACAGGCAGATTTTGGTGACTTTGAGCCTTCTTCATTTGAGGAAAGCATTATCAGTTGCTCTTCTAGTACTCAGAAGACTTGTAAAATTAACTTAATTGTTGTCAATTTCCCTTTGTGAGCTAAGCCACCCCAGCTTCTCTAAGGTCAAAAAAAAAAAAAAAAATAGGAGCCTTCATTTCTCAAGATGTTTATGTGAACATTGGGGACTGGTGACGGAGAATGCTCATCATGTTAGCATTTCATGCCTGTCCTTTTCCCTTTTTTCCCCTCTCTTCTTTGCTATTTCTTTCTCAAAGCAGTTGCCCTCAGTTGTAATTTCTACTTGTGTGGTATTCAAGAGTCCCTGAAGGGGGGGAAAGAAATTGTGTAGGGTAAGGCCACTGCACAGTGGCAGTAGAAGAAACTCTTTTACCAGGTGCTCTTTAAGAACTAGGAGTAAAAAGTGCTGTTTACTTACGTTTGATTTACACCAAACAGGAATTATCTGTTCATAGAGTTAAGATTTGTACATATAGGCCTGAGGTGTGTTCAGAGCAAACGTGTATGTTAATTCATACAAGCCCTTGGATTCAGTCAGCATAAAAACACACATGCAAGCAAGCATGTGAATGAAATGGAGAGAGTAAGGAAGGGAAAAGAAAAAAGAAATGACAGGATGCTTTTAGGATAAAAAAAAGGAATTTGGGGTAGTGCTATTTCTTTTTATTTTTCTGCTCACGCACTTGTGTGTGTGTGTGTGTGTGTGTGTGTGTGTGTGTGTGTACTCAGGCTCAAAGAATGCTGCAGAACACCCTTGTGAGACTTTTCTGTCTTTAACATTGCTACAACTAATAGGTCCCACCGTTCTTGTGGGACTCCTAAAAGAGGGGACAGGACTGTCTCTGACTCTTTTGCCTCCTTTTGGGACCCTTCACCTCCCACTAGGTTGCCTCATCCAGCCTTGATGTTAGAATACATGACTGGTCTTATTGTAGCTTGTTATGTTGATGTCCCCAGAAAGCCTGCTTTTTTCTGGGGGAAAAGACAGGAACAGACAAGGGAGAAAGGGGACATGGTGTAGGGAGACTGGGGAGAGGAGAGGGGAAGGAAACAGCAATCAGGATGTAGTGTGTGTTTTATAAATAAATTAAATTATATAAATACAAAATAAATAAATAAAACCAAGAGCTTCTTGAGGACACCAATGCTATCTTTCTCTTCCATTGCCCCATCCCTAGGACATGATAGCAATAGCAAAGGTTTTATGTTTGTTGGGTAAAGGAGCTAAACAGTCCTCTCCAGAACAAAGTCACTCAATCTGTATTTCTTTTTTTTTTTTCTTTTTTTTTTTTTTTTTTTTTTTTTTACATTTTATTAACTCTGTATCCCAGCCGTGTCCCGATCCCTCATTCCCTCCCAGTCCCTCCCTCCCTCCCTCCCTCATCTCCACCGTGCCCCTTTCCAAGTCCACTGATGGGGGGGACCTCCTCCCCATTCATCTGATCCTGTTTTATCAGGTATCTTCAGGACTGGCTGCAAAGCCCTCCTCTGTGGCCTAAAAGGACTGCTCCTCCCTTCGGGGGTGGGGAGACCAAAGAGCCAGTCATCGAGTTCCTGTTAGAAATAGTCCCTGTTCCCCTCACTTTGGGAAACCAATTGGTTACTGAGCTACCACAGGCTACATCTGAGTGGAGGTTCTAGGTTATATCCATACATGGTCCTTGGTTGAATGTCAGTCTCAGAAAAGACCCTGTGCCCAGATATATTTGGTCCTTGTGGAGCTCCTATCCTTTCCCCATCAGACTAACTCCCCTTCTTTCTTATGATTCCCTGTACTCTGCCAAAGGTTTGGTCATGAGTCTTTGCTTTGAAAACACTGCTAGTTAGAGTCTTTCAGATGCGCTCAGTAGACTCCTGTCATACATTCAATGCACATCCCATCTGTCTTTCTAAATGAGGATTGATCATCTTACCCCATGTCCGCTCAATTGATTATCTTTTTTAGGTGTATAGATTTCATTATGTTTATCATATCTTATAGGTCTATATAAGTGAGTATATCCCATGTTTGTCTTTCTCCTTCTGGGATATTTCACTCAGAATGATCTTTTCTAGATCCCACCATTTGCCTGCAAATTTCATGATTTCCTCCTTTTTGATTGCTGAGTAGTATTCCATTGTATAAAAATACCACAATTTCTGTACCCATTCCACCGTTGATGGACATCTGGGTTGTTTCCAGGTTCTGGCTATTACAAATAGAGCTGCTATAAACATGGTTGAGCAAGTGTCCTTTTAAGTATGGGTGTAAGTCAAGGGGTCTTTTTCATACTGGACCTGTAATCATAGTTCTGTAATAATGGGATGTTTCAGTCTCTGTGGCGCTTCTAGAAAAATAAACATTCTGTGAAATACAGATTGAGCTGCTATAAACATGGTTGAGTATGAAAAAGACCCCTTGACTTACACCCATACTTGACAGCACTTTTGTGGGGAACATTCACATTTGAGGATGGGCTTCAGAGATGTGGTGCTCACAGTTTTCCAGTATGTTTGCACCAGGCTGGGGTGAAGGTCATCCTCTTTAGGGTGGCAGGAACAAGATACCATTGTCAGGTACTCCTGCTCCAAATGGGCCCCTCAGGAAATTGCTCTGAATTAAAGTTTAATTGTCATTGCTTATTGCTGTAAGAGGCAAGATCTGTATCTTTGCAGTTAAAAACCTCAGTAGAGAATTTTATTCTTTTTTTTTAAAGATTTGTTTGTTTATTATGTATACAGTGGTTTGCCTGCAGGACAGAAGAGGGTACCAGATCCTGCTATAGGTGGTTATGAGCCACTATGTAGTTGCTGGGGATTGAACTCAGGACCTCTGAAAGAGCAGTCAGGGTGTTTAATATCTGAGCCATCTCCCCAGCCCCAAAACTTTATTCTTATATATAGTAATGATCCAATAACAACATGAAAGACTAAATTTTAGTAACTAAATTTCTTTTTTTTTGTATTCTAGACAAAATATAAGCCAGCAATAAATATATAACAGTAAATTAATAAAAACTCTAATACTGACCTCTGACCTCTGAGTGGTCAGGTTAGCTGCAAAAGAGCAACAGGGCACATAACTTATAAGATAGTAGGGTCCCCAGTTAACCTTTGGAGTTTTCTTTTATGGGGGTCACTAAAGGGCTATAATAAGAGTGGTCATCTGTTTTGATTAGTGAGCAAAGTCATCTCTAGACTAGTTTGTAACTCAACTTTTTTAATCAAACTAAGAGTTCTGTCTCCCCAACTAAAGAGCATTTTTATCTGCTCATATAAACTTGGGAAAATTAAACAATGTTTTCTTTGTATTTCCCTTCCGTATCAGGTTTCCAAATTTGCCTTCTAATTACTACTCCATTCTCATTCTCCCTATTTCAGCCTCACCCCTGAGAGACAAACCATGTTGGTGGAATTTGTTGACAGCAACACAATCTCTATTTATTATAAAAGCTTCTTTTTAGTCATAAAACCCAACTTTAAGAAACTTGTTGTTTTCTTCTATGGTTTTATATTAATTCCAAAAAAAAGAGAGGCTTTGATTAAAAAAAATAAATGCAAAATATTTGTACCTTTTAACAAATTCAGTGTTCCTAAAAGTATTTGCTATGCATTCATAGAAGAAATCTATAGCCTCTAAAAAATTTTGAAAGTGCCAATACTTTTGATACATTTGACATTGAGCCCTTTAGAGCACTTTTTCTTGGTGAATGCCTGAGCCTCTGTGTAGGAAAATAGAGCTGTGTGTATCAATATTTTATAAGCAATATATTACATGTGAATTGGAAATAAAAGCCAATGCTTTTTTACCTTTGTTTTAGCTTCAATGTTTGCACTATGCTCAAGTAGCTGGGAAGTTATGAAGGTGTTACAATTTCGCACAGCATAGTGGAGGGCGGTGTTGCCAAGAGCATCCATAGCGTTTGGTCAGCACCGTGTTGTAGCAGGAGAGCCACACATTCCTCATGCTGGTGCTGTGAGGCCTATGAGTGTTACATAAATACATCATTGGCTCAACTAAAAATAAGCATTCCACACTTCATCAATTACTGGTCATTAAATGAGTTACAGTCATTGTTGTTATTCTAAGAAATATGCCTTTTCTTTTTTGAGACATGGTCATCTATGTAGCTCAGCCTTGCCTGAGTTCACATCTTCCTACCTGAGCCTCCCAAGTGGTAAGATTGAATACAGGTGTGTGTAAACACACCCAGATAGTCTAAGCACTTTTACAATATTTATTAATTCTTGGAAATTTTCATACAATGTGTGTTAATCATATTCACCCCTAACCCACCCGTCTAACTCCTCCCAGATCCATTCCCACCTCCCCACACTCTCCAACTTCATGTCTTTTTAGTTATTTATTATTTAAATATCCCATGATTCCTATCTGAGCTGTCCATGTACTCTTGGAGTGTGGTCATCTACTGGCATGTGGTAGATTTACTAGTTGCCATACCATTAGAAAGCTGACTCTCTCAGGCTCTGAGGTGGTTCATGTCTGTACTCCCAGTATTTGGAGAGGCAGAGGTAGGTGGAACTCTGTGATTTGAGGCCAGCCTGGACTACAAACTGAGTCCAGGACAGCCAAGGCTACACAGAGGAATTCTGCCTTGAAAAACTGAAATAATAATAATAATAATAATAATAATAATAATAATAATAATAATCTGACTCCCCTTCCCCAGAAGCCACCAAATGCCCTTGGCTCCTAAATTAAAGATGGGGCTCATGAACCAATTTCCCACTCAGGGAAATTGTTCAGGTCTTGGGCAGGGAATCCTGGCTGCTGTGAGCTCATGAGTACCTCAGTCTTGTCATGCCCACAAGACGCTGTTTCACTCTGGTCCTCCCTGACCTCTGGCTCTTACAATCTCTAAGTGTAGGTAGCCAGAACTACCCAAGACTTCCTCAGAGATGCTGATGAAAAGACAAAGGGAACTTTTGTTCTGTATCCTTGTCCAGGAGTGGACTTTGCAAGACAGTCTAGGAATGGAACAGTGCCTCAAAAGAGTCGAAGCTGAAGCTTCTGGGAACCCAACTCTTCCTCCTGGACTGTGGTAATCAGTCCTTTGACAGCTGTGTCTGAGGTATCCATGTTCTCATTGCCAATATCGACTTGGCTCTTTTCACCCTTGAAAATGGTGTGTGTGTGTGTGTGTGTGTGTGTGTGTGTGTGTGTGTGTGCGTGTACTTCTTAGGAAACCTTCTGGGGATGAGTCATCAGCAAGATCTACTGTCCCAGCTATGCTTTTTGTCTCCTTTATTTCTCATCCCTGCTCCTCTATCTGAGACCCTTATTTCTATTGGTTTGGGTCATTTCAGCTTTCTGTCTTGAGATGTTCCCCGAGTCTTCCAGGAAGGAGTGTGATACAGAGGTCCCATTTGGGGCTAAACACTCCACAGACACTTACTTATTCTCTACATTTTGACCAGTTATGACTTTCTGTGCTAGGTGTTTTCCACTGCACCAAGTCCCAGCATTTATGTCTCATCCATCTCATACTGAAATTGTTAGCCATTATCTATCTACCTTAATTAGAGGTGTGCAGCTGTTGTAGTCACAGACATTAATGTCACAGTTCCTCTCTATTAGAAGAATTACCACACCCAGATGGCCACTTGCACAAGCATAATGCAGTGCAGTTCTGTGAAAATAAGAGGACTTTTTAGGAGGTAATGGAGACCTATGTTGAAGCACATGTATGCACATAATTTTAAAAATTAGATATTGTATAATTAATTTTCTTCTGAAGGAAGATCATTTCTTTCCTTCATTCCTTACAATTCTGGAGACATATGACAAAGCCTGCCCCATTCAGGGAAAGTGCTCAATCATGATTCCCTCCATGCTTGGAGTAGCCTGGTGAGTAAAAGGAGAAGTCCCAGTAGGTTTGTCTTGGCTTGGATTTGAATTAATCGAATCTGTTACCTTCTAGTTACTACCATGTGCTCCATAACTCAACTTCCTCATCCACATGATGGGCATTAAACAGTAGCTATCTTACATGGTGCTCCTGCAATGCTTCACCTTAAATCTGTACAAAGTGTGTACAAATGTTGCTAGCACCTGACAGCTTAATGTTGGTGATAGAGTGATGATTAGTCTTCACAATGCTAACAAATACAACATTTCAATGAAGTGAAAGAATAGCATAGAATGCATGTGTGTTCACATGTGCGCATGCATGTTCATGCATGCTATTGAATGTATGAAAGTCAGAGGGAAACTTGAGGAGGCAAGTCCTCATCCACCATGTGGGTCCCCGGAAAGGAAG
Organism: Meriones unguiculatus; assembly: GCF_030254825.1. Lineage (NCBI taxonomy): Eukaryota > Metazoa > Chordata > Mammalia > Rodentia > Muridae > Meriones > Meriones unguiculatus. The sequence goes on from NC_083357.1 coordinate 44,566,262, forward strand.
TCAAGGTTTCGAGGTTGGCAGCAAGCACCTCTATCTGCTGAGCCAGTCTCTCCTGCTGGAGAATTACAGATCTAGATAACTGTAGTTTTAACTGCAGAAGGGTCTGGTACACATTCAAATGGGAATGATCTTGAAATTGTATCCCTGCCTTCAACTAGCTAGCATTGCATACCAATGATCATTGTGTCTTCCTAAAGTGCTATTTATTTCACATTTTTTAGTATCTATGACATCAGAATTCCAGTTACAATTTGCGACATTTTATAACTAGAATTAGCAGCTTTTTAAATTTTTGTTTAAATTTAAAACAAAAATTTAACACATCCTCCCTTATTCATTAGTGTAAAGTACCATGGATCGTATCATGACACAAAGGAGAATAAAAACTTTCAAGTCTTCCCCCAGTTCTACTCATGAATGGTAGAGAAAAGAGGTAACCTGGGCTATTCTTTATGTCATGCACATTCCCACCTCAATTCAGGTGTCTCAAATTTAAAGCTACACTTAATACACAAGAAAACCTTAAGGAGTATCCAAATTCTCATGTTTCTCCCAAAATTCTTCTTTTGGGACTAGTGAATGCTATCTGAGCTAGCCCACTGTTCAGGATAAGGAGAAACTCACATTCAGGCCTAGATTTGACCAGTCCTCTAGCAGTTAATGTGAAAAAGTAGAGCCTCACTATCCTTTCCTTGGTGACCACATTGGGCAGTGTATCTACATAACCTACTATGTCCTGCTGCCCTCTCACAACAAAACATTGGGAGTTGATGACTTACAGCTAACCCCTCCATTGCACAGAGAAACTCTCCCTCATCATAATCACATCTGACTCAGTTGACTCATCCACTCCCCCTATCGGCCCAGCCTGCCGCCCACAGCCCCTTCACCCTTTGCTCCTAACCACTCCCAGGTTCTATTACCTGTTCCTCTTGTCTGTGTCATTCCCACCTTTTACCCGGAACATGAGAAAACTCTCCACTGTAGTTACAACGCCTACACACGCAGCCCAGTGGATCTCTCCCACTGCTCAGTATCCTGTGAGGTATCTGGGCACTTCGGGGCTATCACCACTAACACACCCACAGCCCAGGGAGGCTGCCCACTGGGGAGTAGAGGAGCTGCCAGGCTCCAGGCCCCTTCTCCTGGACCAAAAGGTCCTCCTCATACTCGGGCCAAGTTGCCAGCCAGTCCTGCCCACCTCCCCCGCCGTCCCCACCTCCTCCCAGAAAAACTGTGAAATAAAGCCAACCAAGTCTCTCCACCCCACCACAGGAGCATCCATGGAGTCGGTGGTTCAGTGTGCAGGCAACCGCCCCCTCTGCTGCCTGGCAAAGGGGTTAAGTTAGGCGAGTGGGTGCATGTCTCAAGCTTTCCAACCCGGAAGGTTCCCAGTTCTCCACCTGCCAAATATGGATTTCATCCCCTAGCTGCTGAACGCCAGTGCACTCTGTTAAGTCAAAGTGTGCACACCTCAAAGATCCTCCCAGCAAAGAAGGAAGGGATTGGCTGCTGCCTACCTCCTTTCCTCATCGCCTAGCTTGCTACAGTTTTGGGCACACAGACTCCAGTGACAGGACCCTAGCCAATCCTACAACCTGTGCTCATGAAAAGCCCTGTCAATCGCACCTCCCCCAGCAGACCTGCAGAACCAAACACCCAAGCATGCTGGGTGATGATTCAGGTCCTTTGCCACACTGCAGTTCACTCTTGCCTGCTCCAAAAGCCAAGTGATTCCTAGTTCCCAATGCAGACTGGTAGTTCAAAATGGCATTTGTTATTTACTGTTCCAGAATAAACCAACTCTTTGGAGATGGAAACAGGGAAAACAGGGGTTTAAGCTTATCCTTCGCTACCTAGGAGTTCGAGGTCAGCCTGGGATACATGATATCTTGACAAACACACACACAAAACAAAAACAAACACTAGAATAAAATTATATTGGGAAAGGAAATAAGGAAATATTGATTGGCTGGAGTGACAGCCTGTTCTAGGACAAAGGCAAACCCTGTCTCGAAAAAAAGAACGAAAGAAGAAAAAATGAAGATCTTTTCTTTCTCAGATAACTTTGAGTAAATTTTGATAAAATCTGTAATAATAGATATGAAGAGGCAGACACAAGCACAAGACCAATGCAAGTTTGAAGCCAATCTAGTCTCTATATCAGTGTCTCATGAAAGTAAATACAGAAAAATAATTAAAAATATGACTGTGCTTAGAAATTTGTTTTTTGTTTTGTTTGTTTGTTTGTTTTGTTTTGTTTTGAGCCGAGTTTCTCTGCAGACCAGGGTGGCCTCAAGCTCAAATATACACCTGCTTCTGCATCCCAAGTAGGAATTTGTATTAATGAGCCAGCTGCTCCTAGCTATAGCTTCTCTTTACCTGTTGTAGAATGCGTCACTTTCAGAAACACTTATTTATTGTCATCTCAAATCTCAATAAATGTTTTGAGGTTGATGGCCAGAAAAGCAAATTATTTTTTTCTTTCTTTCTTTCTCTCTGTCTTTCTTTTTTGTTTTGTTAGGTTTTGGTTTTGGTTTTTCCAGACAGGTTTTCTCTGTGTAGCCTGGGCTGTCCTAGACCTGCTTTGTAGACCATGCTGGTTTCAAACTCATATTGATCCACCTTCCTCTGCCTCCTAGAGTGCTGGGGTTACAGACAAGTTTGTGCCACCACAGCCAGCTAGAAAGGTAATATTTAGCCCACCTAAATATGTACATATATTTTCTATGAAATGAACTTTTTTACTATGATCGAAATTCATTTTATGTTGCCCTTAAATTTTTATTTTCTTCATTTTCTACTTCCATCCTTTTGATGTAAGTGTCTGTGCCTGATGATGTTATGGGTGTATATACATATGGAGGCCAGAGGATAGATTTACATGTCATCCTCAGGAATGTCACCTCCTTTGACTGGCCTAAAGCTCAATAATTAGGCTAGACTGGCAGCCAGTGTGCTTCAGAGATCCTCTGGTTTCCTGTTACAGTGCTGGGATTATAAAAGCACATCACCACAGCTGTATTTTAGAGGGATGTCATGCCCCTGCTTGCAAAGCATTGACTGAGCCACCCCTTCAGGACTACTTCTATTGTGTGTATGTGGGGGTTCAGGAAGTTGACACTGTGTATTCTTCAACAATTTAAATCCTCTTCTGCAATATAAGTGTCTATATTTAGAATTACCAGCTCATGTATGTTTCTTTTTGTGTCAGCCTATATGTCTGTCTTTTTATGTCATCCTAATTTGTCTACATTATCTATGGTCTGACACATTATCAGAGTAATTCTTCTCTTTTCTGGAGAAAATTTCTGAATAAGTCCTTAAATATTAAAATATTTAAAAACACACACAAAAACATGTGGTCAACCATCCAACATTCTTTCTAGAACTATCTTAACCAAGTTGTTATTCAGTGTAATCAGGTAAAAAAAAAAATCTCATGAAAAGTTAATTTCTTTTGAATGCCTTATGGCTTCTAGTGATGTCTAGTCCAGCTAGACTATGGACCTAGAAGCCCTAGGTAATCTGAACAAAGCCCTCAATTCTAAGCTGGTTAAACTCAAGCATCTGTTAAGACATGACTCAAATCCTATTCTAGACTCAGGAAGAATAAGACTCAAGAAAGCAGAGAAAAGGTGCACTGAGCACCCACAATCTGTTTCTGAATTCCTATCCAACCAACTGCTAGATGAGAGGCTTTCTAGGATCTGCCCTCTGCAGGATACAAATAGGAAATGCAAATATCCATTGTCAACCAGTTCTAGCCAGAAAGCTACAATCACTAACTTCATATTAATCAGTGATTAAACAAACAATATAAAATATAAGATCATTCTAGGCATGTTGGCACATGTCTTTAATTCCAGCACTCAGGGAGGCAGAGGTAGAAGGATCTCTGTGAGTTCAAGGCCAGCCTGCTCTACAGAAAGAAATCCAGGACACACTGAAAATCCCTGTCTCAAAAAACAAACAAACAAAAAAAGACCTGATACCTTAAATATATAACAGTAAGTGATATAGTAGAAACTATAATTACTAAGCACTGTAAGAGGTTACACAAAATTGATGCTAAAAGTTTAAATGCTCAAGTAATTCACTAGTTCTGGTTCTTCTCAGTACCCAGTAACTGCCAGATGGTTTTATAGGTCCTGAAACTTAGCTGAGAGCAACAAACAAACACTGCATACAGGAGGGTTCTATTGTGGTGGGATGATTTTGATCCACAAGAACACAAGGGAGTGATGAAAATATCAGGAAATGTGAGCACAATGAACAGCATACATGAGCACTCATAGCACACAAGCTAGTAGGGACAGTTTTAGACAGAGTGGTCCAGAATGACTTCTGGGAAGTGCCAAACATTGAAAAGCAAGAAACAGCTCTACAAGCAAGGAAAGGCATTCCAAAAGAACCCAGTGCAAATGTCCTGGTGAAAGATGAACTTGCTGCTTGTGATTTGTTTTGATTACTTTTGTGGTTATTCTGTTTTAATTTAGTTGCTGTTGTTAATTTTCTGAGGCAGTGACTCATGTAGTCCAGGGTGGCTTTGAGCTCCTAAACCCCCTACAAACTTGACATGGTTTCCTTCTTAAGGATCGGGCATGGGAGACACAGTGGCTAGGTGCAGAAACCAGGAGGAAATATAATGCTAGGCTATAGGGCTGATAGGACAATGGGAAAATATCACAGAATCCGGTAACTGTGTAATCCACAGCAGTTTTTGACATCTCTGACACTTTTCATACTGTAACTGTACATCACAACAGTAATTACGTGGCAAATACTATATCTGCCACCTACAGCAGGTTATCAGTATTATGTACTTAAGGCACATTGAGATATACAGAGTTCAGAGCACAAGCACACAATGAAAGAGTTCCATGCTATTATTCATGGTCATAGTGATAAAACTGTAAATGGAGTCTCTTCAGAGGACTCGGGGGATCTTGCTGGAGTGTCACTAGAACTCAAGACAGGTAGATTTCATATAGAAAGGAGAGATGATATTCCATAAAGTTTGGGTGTGATTTAGTCAATCTAATAAAGTACTTGAGGTGAAGAACAAAAGTCATGTGCAGGGGCTGGAGAGATGACTCCTCCATTTTGAACATTTGTTTCTCAGAAGACTCAAAGGGCAGCTAACATTCCTCTGTAACTTCAGCTCCAGGTGGAATCCAGTGCCCTCTTATGGCCTCTGGGAGAATTGTATGCATGTGGTGTACAGTCCTTCATTAGGCAGAACACCCATATGTGTACAAGAAATAAATCAAAAAACTCAAACCAAAAGAAAAAGGAGGCAAAGACCTAGTCAAGGCCCACAGCACAAGACTAGACCATGACAAAAAAAAAAACAAAACAAAACAAACAAAAAAAAAAAAACATTTAAACATATATATTTACCAAGATGTATGGTTCTCACTGATGTTGTAATTTAAGGAAATCAGAGGCAGATGGCTCTGGGTTTTCTGACTTTTTTTTTTTATATATCCCTGAGCAAATATTTATATTTATTAAGAAACATTTGAGCCATGCTGCTGTGTTTCTCATCAGTTTGTTTCACGTGATCATCCACAGAGTACCATATTTTAGGGGGAGTTAAATATATGACTACAGGGATACAGTATGTACACTATTTCCACAATGAAGTGGGTATCCATAGTGTTGGATACACTATCCACTTTGAAAGAACATTCCCTCTGTGTAGCCTTGGCTGGATGGCAACTCACTATGTAGTCTTAGGCCTTTGAACCTAGAAGAGATTCATTTCTACCTGTGACTTCTGGGCTTACAGGTCTAAGACACCACATCTGACTAAAGAAGAGTCTGAGGAATTAAGAGTGGAAGATTAATTTTTATTTGTAAATATACAATCATTTTACTCAGTAGGGGATAATTGAATGGGATAGGAATTATCAGCCTTAGCAAACTAGCAAGTCAATAACATCATCAAATGAAATAACAAATGAATAACAAAGCCTCAAACCAAAGAACACAATAAACCAAAACCAAAAAAATCTTAACACAAAATTCAACAATAAATTAAGCTAAGAAACATTCTCTTGCTAGAGATTTAGCAGCATGCACAAAAGTCAATTGATACTGGATTCAAAGGTGAGTTCACATTTCAAAAGGGGTGTTTTTTTTTTTTTTTTGAGCAGCCCTTGATCATAGAGTAAAAAATGCTGTGTTCAACTTCTCTGTCGCTTTCTTTCTTTCTTTCTTTCTTTCTTTCTTTCTTTCTTTCTTTCTTTCTTTCCTTCTTTCTTTCTTTTTTACTGTCTCTTCAGTTCTCTTAAGGGAGCTGTCAGAGAAGAAGGAAAGACAATCAATAAAACCCAGAGGCATCCATGCTAGGCCTGAGGAAAGATAAAATCAAGGCCAATTTACACATAGGAAACCAAAGTCAAGGAAGAAAAACCACCCCAGGATTGCCAGAGTTGCTGAGGATGGGATGAGATGGTCGTCCAATTACCTGGAAAACTCAGTTGTCCAGCTGCAGAAGCTCTGTCTGTGGGGAGCTCTCTTCCTGGGCTGTGGCTCCTTCCAGGTCAGACTGTAGTCGTTCAGACCTACTGAAGGAAGAAGGAACAAAAGCCTAGTGAAGGCAAGCCATGTCAGCTGTTGACTCTACACAAGCTCTATTCAGCTGTACAGTCCAGGATGACCTTTCGGCTGAGGTCATTCCCTGCATTTCCCAAAGAAAAATTGTCAGAGAGTACATGTGCCTGGATATTTTTTTTTTCTCACATTTTTAAAAACTGCACAAGATGAACTGAAACCTACACACTGCATTGAAATAAAAAAAAATAACAGCACATTTCTCTAATAGTCCAGATGATTAATTAATTAACTAATTAATTAATGTCTGAGTCACACTTCAGAAAAGATGTGAGCAACCTAGTTATCTATGTAGAGTCCCCCTTCAGGGCCTACTCACATCAGTGAAGGCCTTGAGTTTTCCTACAGTGCAGAAACCTGCCTGGGTAACCTTGTCAACGAAGTGCCCTGTTTATAATCAAAGAAATCACCTCACAGGAATGCCCTGTAACTGCAGGGAGCCTGGATTCAGTAGGAGTATCCTATATGAAAATGTGCCCAAGTGTAGGAACTGACCTCTAAAGGTGATGTTCCCGAAGGAAAATAACATGTCAAGAGTCACACTTTCTTCTACAAAGGATATGCCCCTTGCTAGGTTTAGTACTAAGAGGATTTGTGGGGAAACCAAGGGACAAGGTTCTCAGATAATACTAGAGAGGCTAGAAAAGAGGAGGGGGTGCACGATCCCCAGAAACACTAAGGAACACATGTTGTTTCCTGGACAGAAGTTCTTGGTGACTGGACCAGCTAATACTCAGAGGTGTTCTTTCCACGGCTGTGGTTGAGAGCCATGCAGATGTCCAGAATTCCAACAGAACAAGATACACAGGCACAGGGTACCCACTTGGCTCCACCCTCCACTCGATCCCTGGGTTCCTACTTCATCTCAATGACATCAGTGTGATGCTGCATCTTTTTAGCCAAATCCCTTTCCTGAGTTGGCAGCATTATCGGCTCCAGTAGGTCCTTAATTCTTTTCTCTTTTGCTTTTTAGGAGATCTGTTTTTTAGAAGATTGTGTTCAGAGGTGCTATGAACATGATTGTGCAAAAGCACCTGTGCACATTGACACACACACACACACACACACATACAAACTCCTGAACACACAGAAATACATGTGTGCTCACAGACAACTATACTGCATTGCAGTAA